>NC_064618.1:176589547-177839547 GCF_023898315.1 Schistocerca nitens
ATGCCTTTGTAGCAGTCCGTAATTATGGAACAATTGCCAGTGCAGGATGTTGTACACGAATATGTCCCATAAATGTTCGATGGAATTCAAGTCAGTGGATCTGGCTTGCCAAGTCATTCACTGGAACTACACGGAATTTTGTTCAAACCAGTCGCTAACAATTGGGCCCCGTGACATAGCGCATTGCCATGCACAAAATTTCCATCGTTGTTTGGTAACGTGCTGTCTATTAATGGATGTATATAGTCTCCAAATAGTGGAATATAACCATTTAATGTCAGTGGTCCATGTAAACACAGCCCACACCATTATCGAGCAACCACCCTTGGGTGTATGGCTCCGTGATGTGTATGCCCGACTCGAATCCTACCATCAGCTCTTACCACAGAAATCGAGGCGCATATGACGTGGCCATGGTTTCCCAATCATCTAGGCTCCAACCGATTCGATAAGTAGCCCAGGAGAGACGTTGCACGTAATGTCGTGCTGTTGTCAAAGACACTCGCGTCGGTCGTCTGCTGCCATCGTCCATTAACGATAAATTTTGCCGCACTGTCCCGACGGATTCGTTCGTCGTACACAGGTTACTACAGGTAGTTTTGCTTGTCTGTTAGCACTGACAACTCTAAACGCCGCGTTTCTCGGTCGTTCAAAGAAGGAGGTCTGTCGCTGCGTAGTCCATGGTGGGAGGTAATGCTTGAAATTTTGTATTCTCGGCAGCCTCTTGACACTGTGGATCTCGGAATATTGAATTCCCTAACGATTTCCGATATGGAATGTTCCATGCCTCTAGTTCCAACCACTATTTCGAGTTTACCGTCTGCCATAATCACGTCCGGAACCGTTTAACATGACTCACCTGAGTACATGTGACGGCTCCGCGAATGCGTTTCGATGCTACCTCCATCTGTAGATGTGTATAACGCTACCCCTTGTCTTAGTGACCTAGCGTAAAATCAGAACGTAGAATACACTTAGCTGTGTGATCGTTCAACGATAACTAAGTTTAATAATGAAGACGAATGGCACCAGCACATTTGCAGCAGCAGAGTGGCGGCTTGTAGAGGCGGCCACGGCTGCTCCTGGCTATTAGTGCGGCAGCTGCGCCGCGGCCGTGCTGCAGTGGTGTGTGCTGTGCTATGCCGCCCGGCCCTGCCTGGTGCGGTCCCTGCCGCTCCCCCGGGCGCTGATTCCGCTGATTGCCGGCGCCGCCCGCTCGATAGCTATGCATATGCAAGGCGACCAGCGGCAGCCGACGCCACCAGAGCACTGGCCACTGGCTCCACTGTGCGCAGGTGCCGAGGGCGGCTGAGCAGAGCTCACTGCTTTCTGAGGGAACGTCCCACAAGGTTCAATTTTAGATCCACTTTTATTCCTTGTACATGTGAACGACTTTAACAGCAAAATTGACTCGTTTTTTCTAGACGATACTAGTGTTATAATAACTGCCGTTAGTGAGAAAACAACACAACAGCTAGTAAATGGCGTTTTCCAAAGAATCTCAGAAAACGGCTTCCTAAATTGTGAAAAAGAAACACACTGTTATAATATAACCCTAATAACACGAACAGGGAAGATGGACTCAGACTTGTACCATCTTGGCTGCCAGGAATCAGAGGTAAACAGACCGCACTGTCAACACGAGGCACGAGCATTACCGGCGAGTAACTGCCGACGTCCAGCAGCTGGTAAACAGCAGCCAACTTCTCTTTCGACGGTGACCACCAATCGTGGTACATAACACAAGAGCCAACAGAGAACTGAGGTTATGTTCTATCTCCATCGCAATAACCTATTAAAATAAAGTTCTCTCCCCTTCTTCCTCAAGTGACCAATGAACTAACTACCCTTTTAAAATTATGACGTAATGGCTTGAGCAGTGAACGGTAACAACAAAATATAAACGATACGGCATAAATAGAACGCACCATTACAGCCAGAAGAAGGCCGCTGCAACCGTGGCCGAAACGTTTTTTTTTTTTCTCCGGCAGCAGTAGTTTTCTACATTATGACGTGGTACCACACCCAGAAAACTTTTATGTCGGCTAACTATGGCCGCAGAAGCTTACGCAGAACACACTGCATTCACTTCATGCGAACAACTGATGTAGCACATCAGCAGTAGTCAGTAAGTAGGGTAGAATGCTCCAAATACTGATGAAAAATTGAACTGGACAAAGTATATTACTGAGCTTCTCAAACAATAAATTCAGCTACTTTTGCTCTTAGTATAATCTTTGACACAAACGTATCAACCTCCTGACATATTTCGCATATTTCCACTCAATAATATCGTACTGAGTAATTTTGTTTCGTAACTCATTACTTACAAAGAAAGTATTGATTGCACAAACGCAAGCAGTAAGAACAAAATGTTATTTTGATGCATGGACGTCATGTACGAACCTCTTCAACGACCTACACATTTTACATGTTTCTCTGTAATACATGTTAACGCTAATGAAATTCGTTATAAATAATCAACGACGATTTGAGAAGAAATGTACACACCTATAACGCTAGAGCGAAAAACGACCATTATTACCCATTGTTGAAGCTGTCAGTGGTTTAGAGAGGAGTCAATATGCAGCAGTAAAAACTTTTGATAGTTTGTTCGATAAAAAATGTCTGACAGGTAGCGAAGAAGGTTTTAAATCTAATTTATAATTATTTTTCCTGGGAAACTTTCTCTATGCGATCGACAAATTTATACTTAAAAACAGGAAACTAGCAAAAACCTTTTTAAGTATAGTTCCATGAGCAGGTATAAAATTCATAATTAATGTTAGCAGTAGTCATGTTTATATATCGTTTCATATCATTTGGATACTATTTGAAATGATCTACGGAACATGTAACTAAATAAGCAAGCTGCGAATCTGGAATCGTTGAGCCCAGGACAGGCATGTACACAGTGTCATTCACATGTAACTCCCGGGTACTACGCGCAATTATGGCGCAATGTATAAAATGTCTAGGTCATGGAAGAGGCTCATAGATGACGTCCATGGATCATCGTCACATATTATTCTTCCTGCTCGCTTTTGGGCAATACATGCGGGAAAAAACATAATCGATGCATAGAGGCTCTCTGCAAGTCTCAATCACAGGTGCTCAATTTCGGCTCAGTTTCTGAGTCGGCAAACGTCCATTCGGGCGGAACACCACGTGCGTGGATTACGCTGATGACGCAGTCAACGGGAAAGGCGCAAAGACTGAGGCCACTTGTGGAAATTATTCATTGGTTTGCCTATCTCATGCAGAAACTAGTTCAAGATATGAGAATGAGCAGCATCGGTAGTAAATTTTTAATCTGATTAACGCAGATCGATTTCAACTACTGCGTAGCTACCTGCTGTGAAGTTATATCCAAGTCATGATGACTCATCGTAAAAATCGAGCTTGGTACCATGTTGCCATTACAGATGACAAACAGTTATACTCTTTGCTATCTACGATGGTAATGTGGAACCGTATGCAATTTTTACGACGAGTCATCGTGACTAGGATATAATTACACTGAAGGTAGCTACACAGTAGCTGAAAACGATCTGCATTATTCAAATTAAAAATTTACTACCGATGCTACCCTTCCTCCTGTCTTGGATCTTATCACCACGGTCGTGGAGCCCGCAGTTCCTGATGAAAACAAACCCGAAGGAGTTAATTCGATATAACAGTGCGGAGTAGATAGTTTGTCTGTATTTTCTGCTACGCTTACCCGTAGTGGTGCACTCTGCAACTACGTGACGTTATGCATTACGAAATAAAATTTACAATGAGTCTCTATACACTAATATATGTCTAGTTTCTACATATTTGGTAGAATTCGCAGAATCGATTTGGAAACTGAGGAGATACTTTCAGCAGACTTTATGTTTTGATAGCCAGCATCCAATCTGCGAAGCAATTGGAATGGGTACGTTCCGCTATTATCGATATAAGCGATTATCGACAATTTTGCTCTGTAATCTGCTGTACTGATATTTATCGCAAATACACGATTATTTCGTAGTACTGTAACAATATCAGTATCAGAAATATCTACATGTGTTGACGAGAACAATATCCTTATCTTACTACACTGCGTCCCATTAAATTTGCAAAACCAAGAAGGATAGAATATAACGAAAAATTTACTGCCTACAGACATACAGCGTAGTAGGAATATTACATGAATAAATTTGTAATTGATTCTGAGGTATACAGGAGGTGAATTACTACACGTAATTACCACCTCAGGCAGCAAAAACGTTTCTAATCCGGCTTCATATCGAGTTGAAGTAAATTACATACATAAGGCTAGGTCATTCCATGCTGTTTCAAATCTAAATCACTTCAGAGATTGTAGTGACTTGTGAATGGCGATGTGCCATTGTCTAGGCAAATCAGATTGAATGTTTCTAGTGTGCTAGATATATGGAGAATTTGCTGGCAAGGCTAACGGTCGAACACACTCTGTGTCAAGATAGGTCAGAACACCTCACGCAACTTGCGATCTTGTGCTATCTTGTTGAAAGATGGCACAGAGACCGCAATGTCACCAAAAATGGTTCAAATGGCCCTGAGCTCTATGCGACTTAACTTCTGAGGTCATCAGTCGCCTAGAACTTAGAACTGCTTAAACCTAACTAACCTAAGGACATCACACACATCCATGCCCGAGGCAGGGTTCGAACCTGCGACCGTAGCGGTCGCTCGGTTCCAGACTGCAGCGCCTAGAACCGCACGGCCACTTCGGCCGGCCAATGTCACCACCTGTAGCACATCAGAGAGGAAACGGTTCCTGTCCAAATTACAAGTAATGTGAACCACAGGCGGTTATGCTCTTTTCTTAATGGCACCCCACACCATTACATCAGGTCCTGGGCCCATCTGACGAACGACTAATGCAATATCGCAGAGTTAGTTTCCCTCAGAACCGCCACACATGAATACGTTTATTGTGATACTGGACGCAGAAACGAGATAATGACGTGATACCACTCCCGTGACGAGTGTTGTTCGATAAACGACTGTAGATAACAAAAGAAACACTTCGGACCAAGGTCTTTCAGACCAATTTGCGTTTTATACACGCAGAGTAAAGCGCAGAAACATCTGTTTCCTCTTTCGGGAATGCAGGGAGATCCGCTGTCTCTGCCAACAACAGTTCGAAATTCGAGGATGGAAATCGATAGATTATATTGTTAACAAAGTCTTCCAAATAATTCAGAGTGTAAACAGAGAATAAGTGTTTGCAACGCATCTAAACTTTGCAAGTACGGTTGAAACATGTGTGCCCGTACTGTCTGCATGTCACAAAGAGCTACTGGTACCACCATCCATGTATCACAGTCTAAAAGACTGTTGTAGAGACATGGTAGCACAATGGAACGCAAGGAATAACTAAGTGACATAGAAGCTCTCATAAAAATACTGTGAAGATTTTTTGTAGGCCCGTCTTTCGGGAAATTACCATAGAAATCCTCCACAGTCAACTGGGATCCCGACACTGATGAGATTGTTGTGAATGTCGGTGATCCGTTGATGGTGATTTCAACCAACTCGAGGACAGTATACATAGTCCGAATTGACCAATTGATCCCAAAGATTAAACTTACTACAGCCCCAAACATAGCTCTATTCATGCACGTAAAAGCCTTGGAGAATGTCCAGAAATACGCCTTGAAAATAATAATAGTACAAGGAACAAACGTTGCTAGCTTCCTGGGAGAAAATGTAGGCCTTTGTGTGACCCTTGATCACCACATACGACTAGGCACTGACACAGCTACCAAATAACTATTCAAACTGTAAAAAATTAACGCAGTTCAATAAAAAAACGTCACTATACATCCACGTGATCTACGTCATTACTCTGTTATTCACAATAAAGTTTTCAGTGAACCATTTTAAAGCTGTCTCTCCACCGTTCCACTCTCGAACGGCACGCAGGATAAACGAGCACTTGAATTTTACTGTGCGGGCCCTGATTTTTCCTTCTTTATTGTGATGATCATTTCTCCCTATGTAGGTGGGTGCCAACAGAATGTTTTCGCAATCGGAGGAGAAAACTGGTGATTGAAATTTCATGAGAAGGTCCAGTCGCAACGGAAAGCAGCTTTGTTTTAATGATTGCCACTACAATTCACGTATCATGTCCGTGGCACTATCTGCCCTATTTCGCGAAAATACAAAACGAGAGGCTCTTCTTTGTACTCTTTCGATGTCATCCTTCAGTCCCATCTGATGCGGATTCCACACCGCACATCAATACTCCAGAAAGGGGCGGACAAGCGTGGTATAACTAGTCTCTTCTGTAGACCTGTTGCACCTTCTAAGTGCTCTACCATGAATCGCAGTCTTTGGTTTGCTCTACCCACAACATTATATATGTGATCGTTCCAATTTAGGTTATTTGTAATTGTAATTCCTAAGTATTTGGTTAAATTTACAGCCTTCAGATTTGTGTGACTTACCGCGTAATCGGAATTTAGCGGATTTCTTTTAGTACTTCACATTTTTCTTTATTCACGGTCAACCGCGTCTTTTATATAATATACATGTATGGTCTGAAATCATTTTGCAAATCGTTTTCGTCATCTGATGACTTTACAAGACGGTGAATAACAGCATCATCTGCAAAAAAATTGAAGACGGCTACTCAGATTGTCTCCTACGTCGTTAATATAGAACAGGGACAGTAGAGGGCCTATAACACTTCGTTGGGGAATGCCGGATGTTACTTCTGTTTTACTGGATGACTTTCCATCTAATACTACGAACTGTGAAATCACGAATCTAGTCGCACAACTGATGTGATGTTCCGCAGTTTGGTTAGAAGACGCTTGTGTGGAACGGTGAAAGCCTTCAGGAAATCTAAAAATATGGATTCAATTTGACATCCCCTGTCGATAGCACTCATTACTTTGTGAGTATAAAGAGCTAGTCGTGCCTCGCAAGACCATATTTTCTTAATCCGTGCTGACTATGTGTCAGTAAATCGTTTTCTTCGAATTACTTCATAATGTTCGAAAACAGTATATGTTCCCTAATCGACGTTAGTAATATGATCCTATAATTAGCGGATTACTCCTACTTCCCTTTTTGGGTATTGGTGTGACTTGAGCAATTTTCCAGTATTTAGGTACGAATCTTTCTATGAGAGAGCTGTTGTATATGACTGCTAAATACGGAGCTATTGTAACAGCATACTCTGAGAGGAAACTGACTGGTATACAATCTGGACCGGAGGCCTTGTCTTTATTAAGTGGTTTAAGCTGATTTCCTACACCGGGGATATCTGCTTCTCTGTTTCTCATCGTGGGACTTGTTCTTGATTGGAATTCAAGAATATGTACTTTGTCTTCTTTGGTGAAGGAGTTTCGGAAAACAGTGTTTAATAATTCTGATTTAGTGGCACTGTCATCAGTGACTTCGCTGTTGTTAGCGCACACTGAAGGTATTGATTGAGTGTTGCCATTGGTGTGCTTTATGTATGACCAGAATATCTTTGGGTTTTCTGTCAGATTTCGAGACAGAGTTTCGTTGTGGAAATTATTAAAAGCATGGCATTGAAGTACGCGCAACATTTTCAACTTCTGCAGAACTTTGCCAGTCTTAGAGATTTTGCGTTCTTTTAAATTTGGCATGCTTTTTTCACTGCTTCTGCAACAGCGACCTCACCCGTTTTGTGTACCATGGGGGACCAGCACCATCACTTATTAATTTGTGTGGTATATATCTCTATTGCTGTCGATACTATCTCTATGAAATCATTCCACGACTTTTCTACGCTTACATGCTCAGATCGGAAGGAGTGAAGACTGTCTCTTAAAATGGCGTTAAGAGCATTTTTTCAGCTTTTTTTTTTAAACAGATGGACTTTGCGTTTCTTTTTAATGGCCGTAGGTGTATTCAGCCTCGCAGCAACTTCTCTGTGGTCGCTAATCCCTGTATTCGTCACGATGCTCACTATTTGTCCAGGTTTACTTGCTGTTAATAAGTGAAGTATGCTTTCGTAATCATTTACCCTTAGAGTGGGCCAATGAACTAATTGTTCCAATAATTTTCTGAGAAAGCATTCAGTACAATTATGGATGACATTTCATGCCTGCCGTTGGCTTTAAACGTATAGTTTTTCCAGTATATTTCTTTGAAATGAGACTCAATATTTCTTTGAACTGGGAAGAGGAATTCAGCCTTATGCAAGACACCTTTTTTCTGTTTTGTTTCACCCAAACTTGTTTCAGCACATTTTGTGATATCTTCAGTAGGTTATTTCTCTCTTTGTAATTGTAAAATTTTACAGTTAAAAACTAAAAAAAGAACCCACTGAAGATAGCAAAAATGTGCTAAAACATGTCTGGGTGAAACAAAAAACAAAAAAGATGTCTTCCATAAGGTGGGATTCCTCTTCTCGTTTCGTAGCAAGCTCGGACATAACAAGAAGAACTGCATCACAAGAAGATATGGATTGGGTTGTTTGGGGGAAGAGACCAAACAGCGAGGTCATCGGTCTCATCTGATTAGGGAAGGACTGGGAAGGAAGTTGGCCGTGCCCTTTCAAAGGAACCATCACGGCATTTGCCTGGAGCGATTTAGGGAAATCACGGAAAACCACAAGAAGATATCTTTGAACTGTTCAGCAACTATATCTTCTGAGTCCGGGGTGGGGGTGGGGGGGGGGGGGGTCGGTAAAACGATCCAAACAATAGTTTAGTCCGATTGTAGAATATAACCTATTCCCATAATAATTCGCAGGAACTACCTTCTTCAACTTCACTACATGGCAAACTACGTCTGACAGCAATAAATACTCCACCACCAACTGTAATTAATCTATACTTCCTCAACGCTGTTAGATCGTCTGAAAAAAATTAGTCTTAACCTATTTCCGGCTTTAGCCAGCTTTCTGTACCTATAACTATTTGAGATTCAGTGTTTTCTGTTAGGGCTTGGAGGTCTGGTTCTTTCCCAACACAGCTATGACAATGTACAACTACAATACCGATCGTTTCTACAACTACCTTATTGTGTTTTACCTGCCTCTTTTCAGGCGGCTGTGGTTCCCTGAGACCCTCTAACCTAAAAAAAAAAAATGATAAAGCCGTAGTACTTAGCAATATTCGAGTCAACAGTACCCTTCACGACCAGTACATGGGTACACCGATTTAGCCTAGACATCTACATCCACACCATACTCCGCAAGCGGAGTATCGTGTGTGTCGGAGGGTGCTTTCATTACCACTATCTGATTCGGCCAACCCTGTTCCACTCGAGAATATTGCCTGGGAAAAATGATTGTCGGTAAATTTCTGTATAGGCTCTAATTCCTCGAATATTCTCCTCATGGTCAATTCGTGAGTGGTATGTGGGGGGAAGTAATATGCTGTACGACTCCTCCTGAATAGCGCTATTCCTAAACTTCAATAGTAAATTTCTCCTTGATGCAAAACGCCGCTCTTGTAACGTTTGACAGTGGATTTTGTTTAGCATATCCGTAAGGCTCTCTCGCCAGTTAAACGATACCGTGACGAAACGCGCCGCTCTTCGTCGGATCTTCTCTACCTCCTGTATCAGTCCTACCTGTTAGGGCTCCCAGATACATGAGCAACACTCAAGAATCGTTCGAGCAAGCGCCTTATAAGCCACCACTTTCGTGGATGAGTTACTTTTCCTTAAGATTCTTCGGGTGAATCTGCTTGTGGTGTCTGATTTTCCCACTATCTGTTTTACATTAAGGTCGCTCTGGATAGTTACGCCTAGAAATTTTACGCAGACGCTGTCTCCAGCTGTTTGCCATCTACACCGTAGCTGTACAGTAGTGGAATTCTTTTCTTATGTATGCGCAATATACTACATTTATGTACGTTCAGGGTCAACCTCCGGAGCCTGCACAAATCATAAATTCTCGGCGATTCGTTCTGCAAATTCTTACAAACTCCTGGCGTTGCTGCTTTGATATAGACAAATGCATGATCTGCGAATAGGCTTAAATGGCATCCGACGCATTCTACTACATCATTTATATATATTGTAGCCGGCCGGTGTGGCCGTGCGGTTCTAAGTGCGTCAGTTTGGAACCGCGTGACCGCTACGGTCGCAGGTTCGAATCCTGCCTCGGGCATGGATGTGTGTGATGTCCTTAGGTTAGTTAGGTTTAAGTACTTCTAAGTTCTAGGGGACTGATGACCTCAGTAGTTAAGTCCCATAGTGCTCAGAGCCATTTGAACCATTTTTTTATATATTGTAAACAGCTACGGTCCTATCACACTTCGTTGTGATACTCCGGATATTACCTTTACTTCTGTTGATTATGTTCCGTTTAGAGTCGCCTGCTGAGTTCTGTCTGCAAGAAATTCTTGAATCCAATCGCAAGTCTGCTCGGATGCTGCATAAACTCGTATTTTTTTCATTGAACGTCCAATGCGCGACGATGTCAAATGCCTTACTGAAATCAAGGAACACGGCATAAACCTGAGCGCCGTTGTCAACTGCCCTGTGGATCCCATGGAGGAACAGAGCGAGCTGACTTTCACCAGATCTCTGCTTGTGGAATCCGTGTTAATTTTTATAGAGGAGATGATCATTTTCCAAAAACGTCATAATTCTTACGTTTATTTGTTATGTCATGTGACAAGTCTTTAGATTTGACGCCACTTCGGCGACTTTCGTGTCGATGGGGATGAAATGATGATGATTAGGACAACACAGCACCCAGTCCCTGAGCTACGGTCGCAGGTTCGAACCCTGCCTCGGGCGTAGATGTGTGTGATGTCCTTAGGTTAGTTAGGTTTAATTAGTTCTAAGTTCAGGCGACTGATGACCTCATAAGTTAAGTCGCATAGTGCTCAGAGCCATTTTTGTTCGGACATGTACGAGACCACTCAGCTACTGGGGGCGGACATAATTCATGAGTATAAAACATGTTCCATAATTATACAACAGATTGACGTCAACGATATAGGTCTAAATTGAGTGGATCTGTCTGACGGCCTTTCTTAAAAAATGGTATGACCTGCACTTTTTTCCTATCGTTAAGTACCTTTCGTTACCTTATCGATCTACGATAAATTTTTGCTAGAAGGGGATCAAGTTATTTCGCATAATCTTCATAGAATCTTAAAGGTATCTCATCTGGTACCGACGTCTTTCCACTATTAAGCGATTTTAGCTGCTTTTCAGTTCGGCGATCGGTTATCTCAATATCTGCCATTTCGACTTCTGCGCGACGATTGAAAGAAACGACAGTGATGCGATCTTCCGCCGTGAAACAACTTCGGAAGATGAAACAACTTCAAAAGACCGAATTCAGTATTTCGGCCTTCTCTCTGTTATCTTCCGTTTCGGTGCCGGTGTGGTCGCTGATAAAATGAATGAATAGACGATTTTTACGCACTTGCTGATGTTACACACGACCAAAATCTCTTAGGGTGTTTACACAGGTCTGTTAACAAGTCTTACTTTCGAAATTATTGAACGCTTCTCTCATTCATAGTATGAAGGCTTTCACGACCGGATGACATATCTTCTGGTAAACCTTCCGGGATGTAAGGTCGTGGTCCATGAAACTCTTCAGCTCCTAACGTTTCGTCCAGAGCTGCGCTGGACATCTTCAGAGGGGTGTTTCTCCTCCGGTGAGTCTTGCCGACTGACGGGTCGGACGTCTGAGAGCGACTTATATATCGTAGAAAGTGGGCGTGACCCGAGTTACACGTGATAATCTTTGGCAGAGATAAAACTTAACTATCGATCGTAATCTCGTCACGGATAAAACTGTCTAGCAGTTCTGTAGTGCTACTGTCCAAATATCACTAAGTTTCATGGTCTCTTCTTTACGATTAAAATTATCCCTATGTTTATATATTTCAATTGCTTCTCTACAAAGCCGTGGGTAATAGTTCATCGTCGTAGATAAAATCTTTGTTTCGGAAAACCTCACTTGATGATTTCCTGACTGAAAAGCGTGTTCTGCTACAGCCGATTTATCTGTTTTTCCAAATCGGCAAAGACTTCTGTGTTTTTTAACCGTGTATTTACGCTTCTTTTTGTTGTTCTAATATAAACTTTTCCACATGTGGCGTATAAAAAGCTATAGTTAGAGCCCCGGAACATTGCAGTACTCATTGGCCACAGATAGAATTCAGAAAGGGGGCCAGAGGCAATTGTATCACGAGGAATCCATCCCCAAACATCAAAGTTTATAACTTATTCTCTGCATCAACTGTCGGTTTTACCATCTTCCTTTCTTTATACTTCTTAAATGGTCAATTCCAATTCCAGTATTAATCTTAAGCTCAAAACTACAGTAAAAGCCGAAAAATAACTGCTGAACTGATGGCCCGACAACGTGGTGACACAGGGGAACATCACACATAGCAGAGACGTTATGTGTGACGTCTAACAGGTCATAACCAGAGGAAAATAACACCCCGCCGTAAGTACACAGACGAGCCAACAAAAGAGTAGCTGCGGTGAGAAAATATGCTCGTATGCATAATAACCTTCCTGCAGAACTTCAGTTTCCAGATTCAAGGTTCGTGACCTCATACAACGCAATGCGAGTTGGTTTAAATGATTACACTGTGAGGCCCAGTTCTGTAAAAATGGAATGGGCTATGAAGAAGTGCACCACAAACTATGATTTACGATAATCAGAGAGTTGTGAATATCATTTAACAAACCTACGCCAGTGCAGAAATACTTTACACTTTCACCTTGATTCAGGCGGCATCAAAAGACGGCTCGCTATGACAATGAGCAGCGAGCTGGCAGCTGTAAAGTTCTGATGCGTCTAAAAACATTTGCATACTGTGCAGACTGGCGCTCTGATTATTTCTACGTGGGAAAATTTCTATTAGAGCTCTGATATAGCAAGAAATTCCAGTGTGAGGTGCACCCATTCACTGCTCTGGCCAAACCACTTTAACCCACAGGCACGTTGGCGCCTTCTGGAATTGTCAAATATCAGATGACTGACTCAGGACGAATAAGTTCCCCTCGTGATAAACAACATGTCCGAGATGATATGCAGGTCCACTGTTGGTACAGTTTGCCACTGGTTCTCAGCCCATCACAAGTTGCAGACCACACGTCTCACCCACCAGGAAAAGACCTGAAGTTTTCCACCAGGGAAGGACTAGAAGACAAAGCGAGCAAAGGTAGCCAATTAGCGGAGAAAACCCACCACCACATTGTACGAATAAATTGAAATATCCTATACTCACTGAATCTCCCCTCTTGACTGTTCAGCTGGCCCAGTAGCCAATCCAGACACAGGCTTCCCATACTGAGGGAGGAAGCCTCTGCTTTGCATGTCCTTAGAGGAGCCAATCAGCGACCCAAGATCTCTGTCTTAAGAATGATTGGTACAGGAAGGCATGTATCTCACGGTAAGGATGGCCGTGTTTCGGTAAAAAATGTCTGCCCATGTCTCTCATTTACGGAGGGATCTAATCTTTCCAGGCCAACCATTTCTAATTTTTGAAAGAAATCTGGGAAAAGTATGGTTTTACCCCTCATTAATAGAACCTGGTGACTTCCTGGTGTCTGGGGGGTTTCAGTCTTGCCACCACTAAACACGTTCTTCAGCCACTGAGTTCATTATGTCGCAGCTTCTAACATAAGAATGCTTGTAGTTTTACGACCGTGCCACTATTTGCACAAAAACTCAAGTTACAGTAGTCTCTCTGAAATGGCTTCCTCCACCCACTTTCCGCCAACTGGTCACCTTTCCACGGTCTGTCCTCTTGCCCAGGTCAAAAGTTTTGCCAGCTGGTACCCTCCTGCTGCAACCCTAAGTGAGAAGAGTGGTAAGCCATGGCCTGAAGTTCCTCTGCAGGTACAATTCACATCCAGGATGCTGAACAGAGCATTTATGGCCTGCAATCCGTCTTTCTCCCTGTTCTCCATCATTTCCACTACAGCCCCTTGGGTACAAGTTCTCTACAGGCTACACATGCAGTTATATTCACATTCTGCCCATAATTTCCTCATGAGAAAAGTCGTAAACCACACACACCAAATTATTTACTTATTTTTTTACTTACTAGCATTACACCCACCACCTTCGTAACTATAGTGGGTCCTTTGCTACTACAAACTATACAATTTTAAAATTTTTAGAATTTTTCTGATTTTCAGTTAACTGAATTGTTTGAATTTCAGAAAGAGGAAAAAATGCACAAGATGCATAAGGTACAATTTGGAAAAATTGCTATTCTTAAGAGTGAAAGGTATGTGAACTGGTACCTTTATCCAGCAAAAGAGATGCCTTTACTTACCTATTTCAAGAGGGAGGGCTTCAATAAACACTTTGGGCCTGTCTACCTTAATTAGCATATTCTGTCCTTTGTATCTACTACTATATGTATATATGTTATGCTATTAACTCTACGTGAATTGTGTAAGGTATGACAATACTATTAGTTACTACAATTGCTTCCTCTGCTTAACCACACCGTAAGGCGGAAATGAGCCTTGGTAGGTGACCTTGAGGTTCATCTACCCAAAGGGCAATTCTTATCTTATCTGGTAGTACTATTAACTCTTAGGTGCATAGACAGCTCTGCTTCAAGGGGCTGGAAACATTCAGCAGAGTACCTGATGAAAAAGCTTTTCCCTGATGATGAAACGGCGAATGACCAGGAACATCACAAAGACTTAAGAAGACAAATGGAGGTCACCTACACAAATGGCTCCATTAATGTCCCATTTGACCAGGAAGAAGCAGCATTAGCAATAAAACAATTGAAGAATAAGAAACACCTGGTCCATATGGGAAACACCCAGTAACACTAAAATAAAGTGTTGCACTGGTCACCACCTTTCCAACTGAGTTACTGAATGAAGCACTGTTGAAAGGTAGAACCCATGCCAAGTGGAAAACAGCGAAAGTAGTAATCATAAACAAATCAGAGGATTGGGACCCAACAGACCCAAAGACCCTCAGGCCCATCTGTCTCTTGAACACTTTGGCTAAAATGCAGCAGAGGCTTCCGTGTAATCGGCTACAGTCACACAGGACGCTCTTCGGCCTTAGTCCATATCAGCATGGTTTTAGACCGGAAAGCTCAATAGCCAATGCAGTTAACCATATGCGGACAGTAATACGGAACACACGCGAAAAATAGACAGTAGCAATAGATAAAGCAGGAGCCTTCGACAGTCTCTGGAGGCCTGTCTTGTTCGCAAGGCTATGAGAAATACAGACACCAACTGTCTTATACAGTAGCTTACATGACAACTGCCAAGATAGGGTGGCGCAGTTGCAAGGAACATAAAATATTATCAAGAAAAATTACCAAATGGTGCCCACAAGGCTCAATTTGTGGTCCAATTTTCTGGGATATTGCCATAGAACCGCTCCTAAACAATCTGAACGAAGATGATAGGGTGAAGTGTATTGCAGCCAATGCTGACGATTTGCTACTAGTAATAATTGCAAGTTCGAGAAAGAAAATCGAAAGTAACTCTACACAACTACTTTTAAAAATACATTACTGGCGCAGCCAAAACAAGCTCACATTTGCGGGAAACAAGACAGTACATTTACTGATCAAAGGGGCCTGTCACTCACGACCCGAGAAAACAATGTGAGCGTGAAAGATGATTTGGCACCATGTCTGTAGAAGCACTATGCATTGTACTTGCAACATACCCTACTGACATAAACGTTAGACACAGACTGGCTCAAAAGAGGAAGACTGGATAATGTATATGAGTTGACACGGGAGCATATTACAGAAAAACGCCAATTAAATCTTTGGGAGGTTGAAACATGACAAAAAGAAAGGGAAACATCTGAAAAGGGCCGTCAGGTTTTCTCCCTCTTCCACAACAACCGGGAACGATTGAGGCTCAAACATGTCGCAAGTTGTGGTATGGTCCACTTCCTGATGGGCCTATACACATGCACCGCTTTGGCCTTAGCCAAGTTGATGTGTGTGAAACTCAACAACATTGATCCCCTGAACACACAACCCCTAAACGTGGCGCGCGCGCGCACACACACACACACACACACACACACACACACACACACACACACACACACACACACACAAGCCCGACGTCAGAAATCGAAGATATAGGACAAGCTTTAAGAGACTCAGATAACAGAAGCATGCTTAACCGAATTACTGATGAAATATCAAGAGCTTTACACAAGACCTACACAGCAGCAACAACCATATATAAGATGCCGACCCGAAACAAACCCTACTCCACAACATGATGCATGGGACAACAGAGACTAAAACATTGATATGGAAACAGAAGAGCACATAGACACAGATGCTGACATGAACAATCACCAGATACATATACATGACTCAGGCAGATCAGATAACTGCAACAATACTGCAAGTAACACAAAAATTGAATTTAGAAATAAGTTAGTAATAGAAATAAAACAATGAATTTTCACACTTGTACGAGTAAAACAAGTAATGATTTAGTAACTTGGATCATTATTTTCTAACAAGTAAATGTGTAAATTGTAAAATGTGTAATAGGAAAACTGTAAAACATATGAACTTTATAAAATTATGCATAAACATACAAATGCAGATAATAAGACATAAATGCACACAGAGAAGTACACAAATTCCAAATGTAGTGCTGGGGAACATGGAGATGGTAAAATATGAATATTAATCTGACCGAAAGTGTCGTTAAAGTGAGAGAGTGGCGTGCCACCTTACACTACTTAGTCAGCAGTGAATCACCAATCTCTCACATTAACTACACTTTTGGTCAGATTAATATTCATATTTTAAGTCATGATGATGATGATGATGATGATGATGATTGTTTTGTGGGGAACTCAAGTGCGTGGTCATCAGCGACCATACAAAGTCTCAATTTTTATGTAGTCCAATTTTTACACAATACCATCTAGCCACTGTCAGAAATGATGATGATGAAATGATGAGGACAACACAAACGTCGGGAATCGAATCCGTAACCAAGTGGTCCAGAAGCAGCAATACTAGCCACTAGATTTTAGGTCATTTTCTCCATGTTCCCCAATGCTACATTTGATTTGTGTGGTTTACGATATTTCCATATGAAGGAATTGCGGGCAGAATGTTCTTGTATCTGCAGGTGTAGTGAACTCGTACCTGAGGGGCCATAATGGAGGCGAAGGAGAACAGAGAGAAAGATGGATTGTGGGCCATAAATGTTGTGTCCAACAATCTGGCTGTGGGAGTGATTTGGGCAAACAGCGCTCTGTGAATTTTACCTGCAGAGGGACTTCGGCCATGAGCCATAACACTCTACTCTTCCCACTTAGGATTGAAGCAATAAGGTGCCAATATGCAATAAATTTTATCTGAACCAGGCGACAGACCATCGCAAAAGCAGCCAGTTGGCAAAAAGTGGGTGGACAAAGCTATTTAAGAGAGACGGCTATGATTTGAGTTTTTGTGCAAGTGGTATTCTCATAAGACTACAAACATTCTCATCTTGAAAGCTGTGACTATCAGAACAGAGTAGATGTTGTATGTGTTTATTGGAGACAAGACTGTAACTACGAAGCTGCATGGATCCTTTAGCGAGTGGCAGAAACATCTAGTTCACAGGTACGATTGTCTGGGAAGATTAAGAGCCTTGTTTTGCAAATTGGAAAGGGTCGGCCTGGAAAGATTAGACCTCTCCACAACTGAGGGACTAATGGTTCAAATGGCTCTAGGCACTTAGGCCTTAACATCTAACGTCATCTGTCACTAGACTTAAAACTACTTAAACCTAACTAATGACATCACACACATCCATGCCCGAGGTAGGATTCGAACCTGCGACCATAGCAGCCGCGTGGTTCCGGACTGGAGCGCCTAGAACGGCTTGAAATAAGAGACTGTTGTCCCGTCTAGGTAGATGATGTTTACCAAAACGTGGTCATGCTTATAGTGAGAAAGATGAGTTCCTAGAATAGTCATGTTTAAGGTAAGAGAGATTTTGAGTCGCTGATTTGCTCGTCTCAAGATCTGCAAGGCACAGGTTTGCCCATCCATCGTGGGAACCCTAGTTCTGTCTCTGGATTGGCTACTAGGTCAGCAGAACAGTCAAGAGTAGAGATTCAATGAGTAGACGACATTTCAATTGGTTTACAAAACTCTACCATCTGGTGAGCAAGATGTATGAGACAGTCGAAATACCCTCAGACTTCCAGAATAATATAATAATTCCAATCCCAAAGAAAGCAGGTGTTGACAGATGTGAAAATTACCGAACTATCAGTGTAATAAGTCACAGCTGCAAAATACTAACACGTATTCTTTACAGACGAATGGAAAAACTGGTAGAAGCCGACCTCGGGGAAGATCAGTTTGGATTCCGTAGTAATGTTGGAACACGTGAGGCAATACTGACCCTACGACTTATCTTAGAAGCTAGATTAAGGAAAGGCAAACCTACGTTTCTAGCATTTGTAGACTTAGAGAAAGCGTTTGACAATGTTTACTGGAATACTCTCTTTCAAATTCTGAAAGTGGCAGGGGTAAAATACAGGGAGCGAAAGGCTATTTACAATTTGTACCAAAACCAGATAGTCGAGGGGCATGAAAGGGAAGCATTGGTTGGGAAGGGAGTGAGATAGGGTTGGAGCCTTTCCCCGACGTTATTCAATTTGTATATTGAGCAAGCAGTAAAGGAAGCAAAAGAAAAATTCGGAGTAGGTATTAAAATCCATGGAGAAGAAATAAAAACTTTGAGGTTCGCCGATGACATTGTAATTCTGTCAGAGACAGCAAAGGACTTGGAAGAGCAGTTGAACGGAATGGAAAGTGTCTTAAAAGGAGGGTATAAGATGAACATCAACAAAAGCAAAACGAGGATAATGGAATGTAGTCGAATTAAGTCGGGTGATACTGAGGGAATTAGATTAGGAAATGAGACAAAGGAGTTTTGCTATTTGCGGAGCAAAATAATTGATGATGGTCGAAGTGGAGAAGATATAAAAAGGAGACTGGCAATAGCAAGGAAAGCGTTACTGGAGAACAGAAATTTGTTAACATCGAGTATAGATTTAAGTGTCAGGAAGTCGTTTCTGAAAGTATTTGTGTGGAGTGTAGCCGTGTATCGAAGTGAAACATGGACGATAAATACACTCCTGGAAATTGAAATAAGAACACCGTGAATTCATTGTCCCAGGAAGGGGAAACTTTATTGACACATTCCTGGGGTCAGATACATCACATGATCACACTGACAGAACCACAGGCACATAGACACAGGCAACAGAGCATGCACAATGTCGCCACTAGTACAGTGTATATCCACCTTTCGCAGCAATGCAGGCTGCTATTCTCCCATGGAGACGATCGTAGAGATGCTGGATGTAGTCCTGTGGAACGGCTTGCCATGCCATTTCCACCTGGCGCCTCAGTTGGACCAGCGTTCGTGCTGGACGTGCAGACCGCGTGAGACGACGCTTCATCCAGTCCCAAACATGCTCAATGGGGGACAGATCCGGAGATCTTGCTGGCCAGGGTAGTTGACTTACACCTTCTAGAGCACGTTGGGTGGCACGGGATACATGCGGACGTGCATTGTCCTGTTGGAACAGCAAGTTCCCTTGCCGGTCTAGGAATGGTAGAACGATGGGTTCGATGACGGTTTGGATGTACCGTGCACTATTCAGTGTCCCCTCGACGATCACCAGTGGTGTACGGCCAGTGTAGGAGATCGCTTCCCACACTATGATGCCGGGTGTTGGCCCTGTGTGCCTCGGTCGTATGCAGTCCTGATTGTGGCGCTCACCTGCACGGCGCCAAACACGCATACGGCCATCATTGGCACCAAGGCAGAAGTGACTCTCATCGCTGATGACGACACGTCTCCATTCGTTCCTCCATTCACGCCTGTCGCGACACCACTGGAGGCGGGCTGCATGATGTTGGGGCGTGAGCGGAAGACGGCCTAACGGTGTGCGGGACCGTAGCCCAGCTTCATGGAGACGGTTGCGAATGGTCCTCGCCGATACCCCAGGAGCAACAGTGTCCCTAATTTGCTGGGAAGTGGCGGTGCGGTCCCCTACGGCACTGCGTAGGATCCTACGGTCTTGGCGTGCATCAGTGCGTCGCTGCGGTCCGGTCCCAGGTCGACGGGCACGTGCACCTTCCGCCGACCACTGGCGACAACATCGATGTACTGTGGAGACCTCACGCCGCACGTGTTGAGCAATTCGGCGGTACGTCCACCCGGCCTCCCGCATGCCCACTATACGCCCTCGCTCAAAGTCAGTCAACTGCACATACGGTTCACGTCCACGCTGTCGCGGCATGCTACCAGTGTTAAAGACTGCGATGGAGCTCCGTATGCCACGGCAAACCGGCTGACACTGACGGCGGCGGTGCACAAATGCTGCGCAGCTAGCGCCATTCGACGGCCAACACCGCGGGTCCTGCTGTGTCCGCTGTGCCGTGCGTGTGATCATTGCGTGTACAGCCCTCTCGCAGTGTCCGGAGCAAGTATGGTGGGTCTGACACACCGGTGTCAATGTGTTCTTTTTTCCATTTCCAGGAGTGTAGTTTGGACAAGAAGAGAATAGAAGCTTTCCAAATATGTTGCTACAGGAGAATGCTGAAGATTGGATGGGTAGATCACATAACTAAAGTGGAGGTACTGAAAAGAATTGGGGAGAAGAGAAGTTTGTGGCACAACCTGACAAGAAGAAGGGACCGGTTGGTAGGACATGTTCTGAGGCAACAAGGGATCACTAATTTATCATTGGAGGGCAGCGTGGAGGGTAAAAATCGTAGAGGGAGACCAAGAGATGAATACACTAAGCAGATTCAGAAGGATGTAGCTTGCAGTAAGTACTGGGAGATGAAGAAGCTTGCACAGGATAGAGTAGCATGGAGAGCTGCATCAACCCAGTTTCAGGACTGAAGACCACATCATCAACACAATGTGAAGGCGGGTTTTCTCTGATAACTGGCTCCCATACAGAGGCTTGGTGGGAAGTTATTGTGATTTTTTGCTTGCTTTGTCTTCTAGACCTTCCCTGGTGGAAAACTTCAGGTCTTTCCCTGGTGGGTGAGACGTGTGTTCTGCAACTTGTGGTAGGCTAAGACCCAGTGGCAAACAATACCTACAGTGGGCCTGCATATCATCTCAGGCACATCATGAGTCACGAGGGTGAACTACCTCGTCCTGAGTCGGCCGCCTGACATTTGGCAGTTGCAGGAAGCGCCAACGTGCCTGTGGGTTAAATTGGTTTGGCCAGAGCAGTGAACGGGTGCACCTCACACTGAAATCTCCTATTTCAGGGCTCTAATAGAAGATTCCCACGTACAAATAATCAGAGCGCCAGTGTGCATAGGTTGAAACGGTTTGTAGAACTTTACAGCTGCCGTAGCACTCTGCTCATTGCCATGACGTGCCGTCTTCTGATGCCGGCTGAATCAAGGTGAAAGTGTAAAGTATTGCTGCACAGGCGTAGGTTTGTTAAATGATGCTCACAGCTCAGTACCATAGTACGAGGTGCACTTGTTCATTCCATTTTAACAAAATTATCCCTCATAGTGGATTCACGTAAACAAACTCAGATTGCGTTATAAGAGGGATTAATTTAATTGACAATTTATATAGTTTCCACCCCAATGAGTGCATTGACAATCAAGCATCATCTCTTTTCTAATTAATTTTTGTCGTTTTTTTCTTGTAAGAGTAATAGCTTCATTGTATTAATAAAAGGATGAATAACAACTTATCATTATATTTGTAAATATAAATGCGCCACTGTTCTCATTTATATTCCTCCAAACATTTACTATTTTTATTTTATAGTGGTGATACATAGACACACCAATAATTCGAAATTCTAGCGCACTAAATTAGTTAGTTAGATTATTAATTCGAATTCTGAAAGTGAGCGCAAAAATAAGCAACAAGAGTGCCATGAGTAAGTTCACTACTTTCATATATAAAAATTAAGGGTGTAGCTTACGGTTTGAAGATTGTTGAGAAGATAATACTTTTCTTTGTGTAATGGTAATAAAATTTAGCATCACTTGGACATAGATTTATGAATAAAGCACGCGATGACTTGCAATATTTCTATTAACGCATCATTTAAATTTCAGTTTTATGCAGACATCAAAAAAAGTTTTGCGTCACCCCGGTTCCCAGAACTCTTGAAGACAGACGTTGACTGTGGATATTGTATTACGGACGCAGTCTCTTTGACTGTTCAGAGATGTCACTAAGCACACCCCAAGTAGTAAACAACCATGCATGAGCAGCGCATGTTAGACGAAGGGGGTCCGACAGACGACCTGTTCCAGTCATTCCACCAGGAAGGAGGTACACGGCTCGTGTTGTCTGTAGTTCAACCATGGCTAGACGGTCAGTACCGCGGTTCGATCGCTTCCGCATTGTTACTTTGTGCCAGAAAGGGCTCTCAACAAGGGAAGTATCGAGGCGTCTCGGAGTGAACCAGAGCGATGTTGTTCGGACATGTACGAGATACAGAGAAACAGGAACTGTCGATGACATGCCTCGATCAAGCCGCCCAATAGCTACTACTGCAGTGGATAACCGCTACCTTTCGGATTATGGCTTGGATGAAATTTGACAGCAACACCACCATGTTGAATAATGCTTTTGGTGCAGGCACAGGACGTCGTGATACTACTCAAACTGTGCGCAATGGGCTGCATGATGCGCAACTATACTCCAGACATCCATGGCAAGGTCCATCTTTGCAGACATGACACCATGCAGCGCGGTACAGATGGGCCTAACAACGTGACGAATGGACGGCTCTGGACTGGCATCACGTTCTCTTCACCGATGAGTATCGCATATGCCTTCAGCCATACAAACGTCGGACACGCGTTTGGAGGCAACCCGGTCAGGCTGAACACCTTACTTTGTATAACGAATGCAACAGGGTGGAGGTTCCCTGATGTTTTGGGGTGGCGTTATGTGTGGCCGACGTACGCCTCTTGTGGTCATGGAAGGCGCCGTAACGGCTGTACAATACGTGAATGCCATCCTCCGACCGATAGTGCAACCTTATCGGATACCTATTGGCGGGTCATTCGTCTTTATCGTCGACAATTCGCGCCCCCATCGTGACATCTCGTGAATGACTTCCTTCGGGATAACGACATCGCTCGACTACAGTGGCCAGCATGTTGTCCAGGCATGAACCCTATCGAACATGCCTGGGATAGCTGAAAAGGACTGTTTATGGACGACGTGACCCACCAACCACTCTGAGGAATCTACGCCGAATATCCGTGGGACAATCTGGACCAACAGCGCGTTGATGAACTGCGTATGGTATGCCACGACGAATAAAGGCATGCATCAATGCAAGAGAACGTGCTACTGGGTATTAAAGGTACCGGTGTGTACAGCAATCTTGACCACCACCTCTGAAGGTCTCGGTATATGGTGGTACAACATGCAATGTGTGGTTTTCATGAGCAATAAAAAGGGCGGAATTGATGTTTATGTTGATCTCTATTCCAATTTTCTGTACAGGTTCCGGAACTCTCGGAACCGAGGTGATGCAAAACTTCTTTTGACGTATGTAGTTTGGTGTAATGTATGTCAAAATGGTTCAGATGTCTCTGAGCACTGGGACAGCATCTGATGTCATCAGTCTACTCGAACTTAGAACTACTTAAACCTGACTAACCTAAGGCCATCATACACATCCATGCCCGAGGCAGGATTCGAACCAGCGACCGAAGCGGTAGCGCGGTTTCAGACTGAAGCACGTGGAACCGCTCTGCCACACCGGCCGGCCGTATTGTAAGATCTGAGCGTGGATGGACTCCTACGAGAGCCCGGATGACAACGATCAATAAGCCAATTTGAATATTTACATCACACTCGGTGTAAAAGGTTCATCAGTATCGGGACCACTTGTGACCCACCAACACCGAGGCACATAGCGGCAGTGAAATTGTGCGGGCGTGCGTGTGTGGCGCGCGCGCGCGTGTGCGTATGTGCGTGCGACTGAGTTATTACGGCAAGCTGATGTAGTGAAGTGACACACTTAGAAAGCAGCTATAGTTCGAGTTATAGCGCTATAACCACAGAAGGAATGGAGGAGGAGGAGGAGGAGGAGGAGGAGGAGATTAGTGTTTAACGTCCCGTCGACAACGAGGTCATTAGAGACGGAGCGCAAGCTCGGGTGAGGGAAGGATGGGGAAGGAAATCGGCCGTGCCCTTTCAAAGGAACCATCCCGGCATTTGCCTGAAGCGATTTAGGGAAATCACGGAAAACCTAAAGTAGGATGGCCGAATACGGGATTGAACCGTCGTCCTCCCGAATGCGACAGAAGGAATGAATCTGCACGAGGTTCTCGTGTATCATGTTGTTGGTGTAAGAATAGGGGCTTTTTCCGTTGCCTGACTTCTGTTTTCGAGTGCTGCCAACTTAAGTGACATATCACTACTGGCTCTTTGGAAACATTGTAAAATTTTATTCTGTTGCGTGAGACATTTGAGAAGTAATTAATGTAACAAATCTGTTTAAATATGAACGTCTCTTTAATCGGCTTTTGCCGTTTTTTTTTTTTTTTTTTTTTTTTTTTGTGTCTCATTTTCACTCTACATGCGGACTGGTACGAGGCGATAACATCTGTGTGTTGCTATTACTGACCAAGTAGCAAGTAAACATTCGCCCTGTCATGCTCTCACTACACGCGTAGGCTGTCATTCTTTCTCCATTCCTCGCCTCGCTGGAGCCTAAACGTCTTTTTTCCGTAGACGCACGAACAGAAGTAAAGAGTATTTTTCGACAATAGAATCAGATACTACAAGAAAAGTTTTCGAGATCTGTTGGTTAGAGAATTTGAACTAACAATAGTACTTCCCGAGGTTATTACAATGATAACTGACGAAATACAGGGGAGAAACATGCGATCAATAAGGGTGCAGAGAGGATTAAATGTATTGCTATAATACGGGAGACTCCCGGATATACCGGAGAGTTGATCACCTTAAATGGCAGTGACTAACATTTTGTCCAATTCACTTATTTTCACAAAAAGTTAGTTCGATACCTTGAACCGTTCGCGAAATAGAAGTGATCTTAAGGGTTACGAACCCATGTTGAATAACACCAGTTTCATCTGTAACTAACGTGTACATCCTCCTAGTTGTCTTCACAGCAACGTTTTCAATTAAACCTGTATTCAGACGTCACTTTAAAGATAAAGAATCTCAGAGTTTGTCTGTAAGGGAGAAGCAAAGCAGAATACGTGAGACAGGACACAAATTTAATAAAAATGTCAATTACTTATTCAGTGTCCCGGGTCAGGGAAGCCAGGACAGGATGCAAAATTTCTCACGGCCCAACCACTGTCGAGCCTCGTAACATTTATCCGTCTTTCATATTGCAAGATCGTCTTAAACGTTTCCTGCAATATCACCTTTAAGAGAGAGTGTCTCTCGAAGATGAGCAAGGGATGTCCGGACACCTCTTTACGACGTATGGAGTGTGTAGCATTGAAGGGCGATCGTGCGTTAAAAGTGAGCACCCTCAAAGGCTAGTCGATAGCAACTGCGGCGCCGACCCATGTTGAGGGCGCCGCTGCACACGGACCGCAGCTTGCGGCAGGGATTCCCCCACCACTCGGCCATCGCTCTAACGACCAATTAGCTTCACGTTGCTAAGGCATTAATAATTGGCGGCTACAGGAGCCCGTCAGCTGAGCGGGCGCAGACAGCTTCGGCGAGGAAGCACGCTACCCGCAGTACACGGCTGTGTTGCACACTGCGAACACTTGTAGGGGCGGGTTGCACCAATTAACGTCTACGACTGTAATCTCAAGTTTATTAATTAACATTAGAGAGTGGAAGCGTTACAGAATATCAAGTAGCACACAGATGTCATCTGCAAAGAACTAATTCAAATTTACTTATCAACACAGTAAAGTAACTACCGTTTCATTAGTAATTATCTGCCTTTTCAGATGTCTGTTCTCTGTCGTACTGTCTCCTGGTAAGTATTGTAAAAACGGACAGAAATCGTGAGAAGCTAACGATAAAAGGTGATCAGCGATGCTGATGAACAATTACGTATGACTGTGTCATCTCTGATCCTGACTAAAGAAGTACAGCATAAGGTAAGATGAGCAGACATTACCTGTATGTGCCGCAAGATCTCATCCGAAATCATAAACGTCCACAGACACTCTGACGTTTGACAACACATTTTATGTAACAGGAAGTCACCAACTGCAACCTGAGTAGGAGACAGCAGCATTACTAGAGATAAAGAAGTTAAGCAAGCTACAAAGAACATGAAGACAAATCGATGTACAGGGAGCCACTATTGAAGGAGGAAGTCCGAAACGTGATATTTACCGTTTGAGCTGAACGCAGCAAAAAATGCGTAAGGCTTTCGCTAAAAAGGGGCAGTGGGGATCGTTAGGTATTCGTATTTGCTCTTCGTCAAAGCAGAAACATTTTATCACTGGTTTAATTTGTCTTCTGAACTTTCCCATACAGATAAACGTTCAGTATGCAAGAATGGTCTGCTGACATTAATATAGAAACAAGAGCTGGAGAAAAAGAATCTATTAATAAAAACCACAGGTTGCACAAATTTTGTGCGAAAAGTTCTATAATGAAGGATGTAAATACGAATGTTGTTAAAATAGTAATTTAAGGAAATGGATAGATTGCGACTCCCTCTCCAGATGTAGATCAGAAATCGACAGAAATAATGATAAGTAGCGAGAAACTTAAGGTCAAATTGGGTGATCACGAAGCAGATGAAGTTAAGGAATTCGGCTACTTTGGAAGAGTGGACTAGCAAATGAAAAGAGGGCATTCTTGGACAAGGAAACTTTACTGGTACCAAACACACACCTTAATTTGAGGAAGTACTAATCTGAGATTAAAAGGTTGACACAGGAGAGGTAGCCTTGTCAGACCGTATCAACGAATTCAGAAGATTTATGACAAAAAGGGAAAACTGGCGTGAAACAGTCACGTTAAACACTTACGAGACGCTAGTACCAAATGACAGACACGTCACGAACGTTGCCTCGCAGACTCTTCGCAACATGCCGACGGTTCTGGGGAGTCCGGTGTAACGGCGTTATGTGTTATTGGGTTAGGCGGGCGCCAGCGAGCGCACTTGGACGTCTCTGCTAATGGCCGACGCCCCGAGTGGCCCAATTACGCCGGATTAGCGTCCCGCGCCGGAAACGAACGGTTCTGGCCGGGAGGAGCGCCCCTGCCGGGTAGACGCGCCGCTTCGCATAGAGGCGTCTGGACAGGCAAAAGCGCCGGCTGACGACTGGTCTGGTGGGTGCTACGGCTCCTATAATAACGCCAGGGAACAACTTGCTGCCCGTGACTGCTTCACACGTACTCTTGTCCAGAGCACTTAATCTGTTCAAGTGCCTCGGTTAATGTCATCAGGAGAACCATTTCACTTCTGTAGGGTTCACTGTCACTGTCTGTTAAATGATTTTAGTTTTTCTGCATTACTTCAAGCTAAGTGTTCATCCCTTCTTCACTTAAAGTTTTATGCTTACACTGACCATCTCTTCCTTGGAATTCGCAAACTTATTTCCATTGATTATAATTTTTGATTTTGTAGGGTAGTCTATCAATATTCATCCGAGGGAGATATTCACCAATTTTCTTCTATCGTTTTCAGTTCTTTTTCTCACGGCAAGTATATTTAATTTTTTCATCAAGTCACTGTTTTGCAATTTAGCTACTGTGATAAGATGTCTGGATATAAATTTCTTAGCATTTGTAAGCGACGTGACTCACTTCTTTAGAGTACGATGGAGACGACAAATTCACTCTTAAATTTCATTCGTGTTGTTATTTGTGTCCTTTTTCTAACCACCTGCTTATTCCTCTGCATAAGTTAAGAAACCTTGCAGCTTTGTCATATCCTTATATGATATCACATCATAGATACATCTGACGTGTTGTGATATTGCACTATTCCCCACTATATCTGTTATTGTGGGGTCCCATCCTGCCTGAGTTGTTTGTTTTCATATAAAATCTATAGGACGAATATCACTTGTGGGGTCTGTCTTTCAGACTTCCTTTACCTATTTAAACATTCCATTCAACTGGTAAGTTGTGGGCCTATCTTTTACTTCTCACATCATTAGTGCCCCACTGATACAGTCCAGCTTCTACCTTATTTTTATACTTGATGATACTG
Organism: Schistocerca nitens; assembly: GCF_023898315.1. NCBI lineage: Eukaryota > Metazoa > Arthropoda > Insecta > Orthoptera > Acrididae > Schistocerca > Schistocerca nitens. The sequence goes on from NC_064618.1 coordinate 176,617,704, forward strand.
GAAGTAAATTTCATCTTTGATTGCTTCCTCTACCACTCTCTGTCTCAACAACTGTTGTCAACGATCAGCTTCGTGCTCGAAACATACATTTGCTGTAACTTCTCACTTCATATCATTAATTTCTGAATATAGTAAAAGACTTTTTACTGAAAAAATGGAATGATTAGTCTTTTACTTCCCATCGTGCGTTAGAGGAGGAGCGTATGCTCGGATTAGGAAAGGATGAGGAACAAAATTATCAGAGCCCTTTCAAAGGAACCATCCTGAGAGTACCTTTAGAATAGCTTTGTAAGTGATAACCCCATCGCAATAATATCGTGTTTAAGGTAAATGTAGGGTTGGTTTTCCACGGATTTCTGGATGTCCCATACCATACCCAATCCTACATTAGCATGGTGTTGCGCACCGGAAACGAAGGAAAGATAGTTATAGGATGCACAGCACGCCATTTTGCCAGCAGTCAGTGTTTGTCATGCTTCTAACAAGCGATCGGTGAAGAGTTCATATCATCGTCATGTTAAAGAATTTTTCTTTAACATATGCGTACTGGCAAAACACTTTGGGGTCCGTTATGCATACTGTTGGCAGTGTAATGTATTGAATCCGGTCGTAACATAATAATAATGTATCAGTAGAGTTATAGCGGCTTCTTGTAAGTATTTATTCTAGTCACTGACTACATTGTTTTATAACATGTGAATAACTCTGATGTGTGTTGAGCTGAGTAAAAACTATTATTGAATTACATGTTTGGTCTTGAAGATGTTCGTCGTAGACCGGAATTAATTACCTGCTAAAAATATTGCAATCCGTAATGCAATTAAATTCATCTTCCCTGGCTTACAGAGAATAATGCGACTAAGTCGCAACTCATTCATCAGTTTTAAAGCTTTGATACTGCACCTGAAACGCGAACTATTTCATTGCAAAACTGTCTGTCTCCTCACTACCTATCGTGTGTTCTGCATATACGAACCACTTGCTATTCTTCATTATTCTTAGAAGCTGAAGATGTAAACTTTAATTATCTTCCTTACTAACAGTGTGGAGCATGATAAAATCTCGTTACGATTTTCGTTTCCCACATCGGGTACGACTAACGATTACCTCGTGGCCGTAATGGATTCCGTTATTAACTCTGACCGTCCTCCGGAGACTCCACTTTAATTACACATTACTTGAAGCGGCTACTGTATTAATAAATCCACGGTAACGGCCGTCTGAGAAGCAGCTAGGGATTAGCAACTGCTATAACCGTTAACATGTAAACAGCTCATTACCTTGTACCACGCACAGCCTAAGGCGGCTTATAGATTCTATCTGAGAGCGTTACTTACAAGATAATCCATTACCGTCTCCTGTTCTTAGGAATATGTTACGACCTCCTTAGCATAGCTAATATCCTGTGATAAGCGCACGGTGAATCGTTTCGCGGAGGAAGCCATACCTCTAGCAGTTCAGTGCCTGTTGTGATATTATCTGGGAAATACGTTCGCCCGAAACACTCGGCGGCCATGTCCAGATCTCCGCCAGTCAGATGTTTGACTTCTGATTTCTGTGTCACGTCCTCACTGACATTGTAACAGTCAGGTCACGATGACTGAAATACTAGATGACGTAGTTGATGAGGGTGATAATCGTATTGTTGGTGTTGGAACTGAATCATATTTGTACCAACTCGAGGGCTAAGAAGCCGCTTCAGTTACAGTTAAACTTTTTATTATCAGATCACAATCGGTTTCGTGTCACTAAAAACCATATCCTCACGTGACGCCTGCATAACAATGAAACATGAAAGAGTAACAGATCCTAAAATACCTACTAATATGAAAAAAAATTGATAGAACCTTTAAAAGATGTAAAATAGAGGTAATTATACTCACGTAACTACTTAATAAGAGGTAATTAGCCCGGAACAAGTAACCAAATATTCGTTGTCAGACCAACCAATAAACCGCCGAATGGCGGTACATCAGTGAATCAAAATCAGTCGGACATAGGAATCCAAGTCCAAAATGATCAGTGAAACCTGAACAATTTATATCACGGTAAACCTTTGGTGAGATGAAGAACATAAAAACCATATAAAGACCTGATACGTAACTACTTTAAATAACAGATGGCTAGCTTTCAGCGAAGTGGTACATTAGCCCAAAAATTGGACAATGTGTTTTAAACAGGCGGCCAATTAAAATAAAGGGAGATATAAATAAAATAAACACATATCACGCTCCAATATATGGGCATTCCCTGAACACGGGACGTGACCATGTGCTGTAAATACTGACACTGCGAAAGTAGACAGCCACTCCTTGGAGAGCTAGCGCATGCGTAGTGGTGCTCGAGCACAATCGAAGAATTGGTGATCATTTGGGATACTCGAGAATAAAATGTATCATGAATAAAGTCCATATCGTGGTATTAGCCTAAGAGAAACAACATGAACTAAGAGCGATTAACGTCTTAAGTGAAGGCTGCTAGATTTTATCCACTAAATAAATCTTAAAATCTGAAATATATATCCCAAAATCATTTTCAAAACCCATTATTTTCACAATTCAGAAAGATCTAATACCTTAGAATACATAACTTTTAACTGATTGTGATCTGATTATGAAATGATTAAATAATTGCTGAAGAGGCTTCTTAATGCACAAGATGGTTAGTCGCAGCCATGGTTGCTTTGTCTCCTAAGTTTTCTGCATATCTGTAGCACTCACCAGCCTTGGTCTATCAACTACCTGCGTAAACTAGCTAAGGGCAGTGATGTCATTTCCTACATAACGGAAATGTGACGATATCAGGAAGCAACAATTTGATATTTATCAAACTTTGATAATTAGTTTCTCACATAAAGAGTATTAAGTGATTACGATATAGTCGTCAACATTAGCATGAAGTGTGACCCCATACTAACACGAATACACTCTTTGTGATACGTAATCCTAGAGCCTCCGAATTTCTTAAAGAATTACTTGCCGTGCCACTTTGTCTCAGTTCGTTGAAACTGCTGGCTGGACGATGATATAGCTCTGTGGAGGACACATTATGGAGCTGGGCACACGAATTAAGGAACCGTACATCCCTCGAGGTGTCTGTGGTGTATATTAAGAGGTCTTGCATTATCCTACTGAAGTATGCCACACAGCAGTCTTGATTGGTATGAAAATTACCACCATTCTTGCCATACACTGGCCAGCATACAGACCCCCTTTCAATAACAATCATATCAGCTCTGTTGTGTTATCCAGTAACTGCCAACATCCTGATTTTCGGAACGGGAGGTTTCTGTGTTTGAACAATAGCTGCTACCTGCGAAAATCCATCAGGTCACATATGGACACTTTACCATCGATCTGTCTGCCGTCGACAAAAGCGGTACTTCTTTCAGAAAGACACTCAAAGTCCTGGTGAACGCTGCTTCTGCACGGTGCAAGTTTCTGCAACCTGACGCACAGTGTCAGCGATTAATGATGCCTGACAAGCAGAGATCTCAACGCAGCTTCCCATAATCTTCACAGTGACACCCGGCCGGTAATCTCTGCCTAGATTTCATCTGTTCGCTTTTATATCTGAACCAGTAGAATTATGGTACGAACTCGTAGCTTAGTTCATAGGGAAGGACTTCAGTCTAGTCTTGTTGAATCGCAATTACCCCAAGTCCATACCGCCATTAATCGCTCTGTAATCATTGGACTATAGCCAAACAGATCTGTTGGTATGATGCTCCTATCTTCCTCATGCCAATGACTCGAACTTTTTTGTGTCCGAAAGAAGGCGATAAGCTATACATACGCAACAACCATCATGCACTCATACCATTCTTCAGTTATAGGAATGATTTTATGTCTACTGAAAACAAGCTCATCAGGAATGAAATTCCAGTCAGGAGAATTAGTTTGATGGCTCACTGTTAAGGTGTTCATGTTGTAAAAGTTTCCATTTTTTTCAATGCGGTAGTCCACCACTTCACTTCGAAAATGTATATCTAAAGCTGGAGGTCCATCCGAAGGAGCTACGTAATTTTTACATGATTGTGGACGATACGTTGACCCATCGTTAGCCTCCAACGAGGTGGAGGCTCTTAAGGTATATTAATCGCACACTGGTTGAAAAAGAGTAAAGCAACGGTTAGTCCCTATTACTGAAGATTTTTCACTCTTTTGCACTTTATATTTGGCATGGTCCTATTAGAGGTTGGTAGCCCCTTCCCTCACTGTGACCTCCGAATTCACTTACCGAGCCAGTTATGCAGTAGCCTACTATTTAATGTCCACACGAGACCAAAGCTAGATCAGGCATTTTCGTACTTAGAAATCACCGCCGGAGAGGAAGAAGACACTGAAAAGTGAAAAGTGAAAAGTATCCTACAACTGTATGAGTATCGAATACCGACCATTAACTCTTGTGAACTCACAATCAACCTTTGGCATTTTGGATAGCAAAGTCCCTCTTTTAGTTTTTTTTAAGTCTAACGGTTGATACGAGACTTCCCTCCACCTTTTCCTACGTTGTGTTTATCTTTTCATCTGTACGTAACAACTACATTCGCGGTCTTCTGTTAACAGTTTTGCATATCTTTTTCTTCCATACTTTCCCCTGTACTGCTTCTTCCGGCCCCTCATAAACTATTCATGTATGCTGCAGCAGACATCCCTACATCTGGCTTGCTCCTCCGATACACTGCTTTCCTCGACTGTTTACTTTAACACTTCGTCATTTCGTAATTCTAACGTTCTATGATAGCACACAATTCAAATGTTTCGTGTTTCTCCTTCTGTAGATTTCATACTCATTTTCAGGAACTTCTTCCACAGTTACTATTTTGCAATATTTTTCTGCAGAGCTTTATTCAATTCAGCGATGTTGACTGGCGTTCGGACGCCTTTCATGCCTTCTTCTAAAGATCCGCTAGCTATTCAAATGACAATTTCATGTCATTACTAAAACACTTTCTGTACAATTTTGTTTTGGCAAATTTACACGTTGAAACAACTGTAATGCAAACTCGCAATTTATAACAAGTCAGAGCAAAAGCAATAAAATGAAACTGGAAGTTAAGAAACGAGAGAGTGTACTAAAACATCTGTAAACGTTATTTAATGTCTAAGAGTTGAATTTTTATTGACTTATCCTGACGCTGACGTAGATCAAATCAGTTTTCCTGGAACATTAGTATTCCTCCTTTGAACTAATATGGCAATTATTGCGTGATTTCCTAGAAAGACATTACATTTGCACGGAGTCCATTTTGGGTACCAAATTCATGTTGCCTTTTTTTGCAACAGTTGGAATTTCTCCAAAATCTGCAACTCACATTTTTTTTTCTTCAGTTGACATAGTCACTTTCAAAACTACCTAGACTCATCACCGTCACCAAACGTACCTCAAATAACAAGTATCGTAAATTGCACCTAACGCTGTGCACATAGCAAGAATGTCCTAAAGAAATCACCCAATCAGCTTTACAACAGTATTACAACAGCAGGAACTAAAAAAGCAGGATGCATTCACATGGTGCGTCCGCACATTTTGTACGTGTTGGTGAGACTCACACGGGACTTCGGATATACGTGGAAAGTAGTATGACTTACAGGTAAGGCAGAAAGGAATCATAAAGTCAAGTAATATTTTCCATTAAAGCAAATATTTACGGCGTTAAAACTGCTAGTAGTACCTCACAATGTACAAATCGTCAGAAGAGAGGTAAATAATTCGCATCCTAAACGATCACATTGTAAATATTTCACAGAGTTCCTTCAACTAAACGAAGCACCTTGGTTGTAAATTTTATCTCATGCTACGTTAGGAACCAAGCGAAATACGATCGCAAGACGGTAGGCATTGTAGTTCCTGTCAGTTTGAATGACAGAGGAACTTCTAGCATACTCGTAGCATTTTTATTTCTGTTATAGCTCTTCCTTATTTGTTATCCTGGTATATTTTTCCTTTTTTACTATTCCAAGGCCCCAGAAGCCTGGTTTTGTCATTACCAGTTAACCATAAGTGCCTTATTAATTTCTTGAACTAAGTTTTTTGATTTGTTCACCAAGAAAAAGATTTTTATTGTTTATTGATTTTACATATATTATTTAACGTCAATCAAGCAATGGTTTTCTACTTGGATTTTTTAAAAAGAAACTATATATTAGTTATCTTTGGTGAGAGACTAAGCTAATAAAACTCTGTGCTAAATTCTGGGTCTAAATTATTCCTGTTACCTTACCAATTGCCCGGCTCGTACTTATCAGATAAATTTGTAATACATTTCATAAATTTAAACGCCTTTTTAGAGCTGCAATATTTTTGCTCCAGACACGTTTCGCCGTTTAAAGTTTTTCAGTGAAATTAATAGATATTCCTTTTAATGGCTGACATCTTCGTTCCCTATCATGTGGTCGTAGTTAAGAGGCAGCAGTCTCACCTTATTTATGGAACAAACGACACGTTTTCACGTCAAGATCTTTTTGTTTCGCAGCAGTTTTCGTATTTTGTAAACTTCTGTAGAGTACTACTAGTCTTGCGGGAGCTGTAAGTGATTTCTGTCATAATTGTGCGTACACCTGATGTCTCAGTTATCCCCCCCCCCCCCAAATAACCTTTAAAAATTCAACGTAGAAACTTTTCTCCACTCTCTGACAGTTATTAGATACACATTTGACGTTCGGCAATCCCCTCCCTCACTGGCCACAAACCTATCATTCGAAACATATTACATAACATTAAAAGTACATACATACACACACATACACACACAGCGAGAGAGAGAGAGAGAGAGAGAGAGAGAGAGAGAGAGAGAGAGAGAGAACAAAAGTGAACAGTCGTTAGGTGTGGCAACACTTACGTAACAAGGTAGGAAAAGAGAAAGGAAGTGAGCACACAGTTACGACAGAAATAATTACAGTTTCCCTAAGAAAACGTGGAAGCTAGTGTCAGGCCAGAAGTGATGTTCCACACCAGTTAATTAACAAAATGTAAAACTGCGAAAGATGAAGTCCATGAAATGAAAATGTGTCGTCGTTGTACAACTGAAGTGCAACTTCTAAGCTACGAAAGGTGAGAGAAAACGTGTAACTATGATCAGACTGTGCTGAAAGATGGTGTTCCAGCCGATATGAAATCCTTATCGACCGGTTTTTCGAAAAGTATTAAGTTAAGAGATTTGATTTTTGCTCATTTTCCTATTTGTTGTTGCTGCTGTTGTGGTCTTCAGTTATGAGACTTTTTATGCTATTGATATTGAGCTGCAGCAAGTTAAACAAAACATCGCATGAAACTTCAAAGAGGTAAAAACGCATTGTGTAAAGTTTGCGTGTGGTTTCTTTTAGTTCGTAAATTACAGTAAATGAAATGTAGATAAGATATCGATATTATAATTAAAATTGAGAGCAGAAAGATATCTGATTTCCTTCTCGAGTTATTGGGTTTTACATTCGAAGGAAGGTCACCCGCGACACGTTGATTCACTTCCTTACGCGAATCATGTGGTCATAACAATTGCCATACCTCATAAGCGATTCAAAATATCAAAACTAGGTTTTCTGAAAACGATAGCACGTAATGAAGCACATATATCGTATGCTGAGTTCTGGAAACACTTTTATTCACCGACATATGGAAATAACGCCACCGCAGCAGTGAGAAGAAGCACTCAGACGTTGATAGCACAGTCAAACGGCGCACGTATACACGTCCACAACAACTGGGGATCACCATAGCAGGACGTGTATGCATGCCCACAGCATCGAAAGGGTTAAATACGGTGAGTCATAACATTAAAGTTGTAAAACGGACAGGGCTGAACATTCCTTGTCTATGAACAGTGCAGTCCCTGTTCCAACTTCGATTTCATGATTCATCTTACCTGATGATGTGGCTTTTAGGCTACGAAACCGGTCGTGAAATAAATTATTTTCAAGAGCAGCCAAGCGGTTAGAACTGAAAATATCTACTTATGGGTGCGGTTCTCCCTCACAAGATCCTAAATATTTATATACTTGCTGCAGACGATGACTATGCAAACATACTTGTTTTATACTTCATCCGAGGCCTTTTAAATCTCGACCACGAAAGCCTACATCATGTTATTCGTCACCCTGAATGTCCTTGGAAGAAATGTTTCATGAACTGAACGCCAAAGTTAATTGTGTGATACTTCTCACTGGAGAAAAATTTAACTCTTAGAACTGTGAACACTACATTTTAACATCCATAGCATGGTGAATGCAACGAATTTCAGAAACTTATACTTCGCTTATCAACTACGATGCATGTGTGCTAAATGCTGAGACCAGCTCACGGATATATTTGACTGAAGATACGTGCGGATCATTTCCCACCGCACACATGCACGCTGGGTTTTTACAGCGCCTTCGGAGGGTTGGAGAAATTTAAACGACGGCCGCAGCCGGCGCCTGGCGCGTCGGCCGCACCTGAATTTGCGTAGGTGGCCGGCCCGGGATAGGCGGCGGCGATTCACTGCGAGATGAAAAGCACGCCTACCAGCCGAGCAGCCGCTATTGACCGCCCCTGTTGTTAAGGGGGTTCCGGCCGGTTATAAAGGTTGTGTTGGCACAAGCTGCCGGCGTGCGAGTGTGTGTGTGTGTGTGTGTGTGTGTGTGTGTGTGTGTGTGTGAGCGTGCGTGTGTGTGTTTGTGCTCGCCGCGCCGCGCCTGCCGGCCGGACCGTCTGTTGTCGGAGAAAACACCGGCCTGGCGAGCGAGTGCTCGAAGCGGCCAGTGGACCATCTGATCCCGCGCGGCCACCCCCATGAGAAACTGCGTGCCCTCTCCACTGGCGGCGAGCAGCTAGCTCTGTTCGTTAACACACGCCACCTTGATAACTCACCAGCTTTATATAGAATGAGGAGCTCGGAAAATGACTGTGGAAATCTTCATAAACTTCCTTTTCGCCAAAATGAGCCTCTGACGTCATTTGTTCAAAACATTTTATGTGTGCTTTACCGACCTCAACAGATTGAAACACGTGTGGGTTAAAATCCTGTCTCAAGATCTCAAATTTTCTTTTATTGACCACCGGTTTCGACCCATTACTGAGCCATCGCCAGAAGCATCGAAGATGTTGCTCAGTGTGTGGCACTCATTACACAACGTCGTATTTTTAGAGCTATGTAGTTAAGTAAAAAGTCCCAAAGTGAAAATCGTTGTTGATTATGTAAACTGACAGGTTAATGACCAGTCAAATGTTGTTACAGTGCCCCTTTTGCCACACCGTATATACAAATGATCGGGAGTAATACACATGTACCTACGAGATCTCTTCAAAAAATTCCAGAATGTCAGTAATTTAGGGCCAATGGTGAGTTGGAGCGATATGTGGTTGGTATCCCTGCACATGTTTGTGTTTAATGTGTATCTTGCAGAAGTTCCATTGTTGTATGTCTGTTATTGTAGAGTTCTGTACTGAGTAACATTGCATCTCACAGTTTGCGAATTTAGAGATGGCAGAGTTACAGGAGCTACCCGTCAGCAAAACATTTCGCGGGAAACTAAAGAAAACATGATGCAGGAAGCCCACGGTACTTAAGCCGTACTCGGTGCTACGATTGGTTCACACGGTTTAAAAATGGACGGACGGAAGTTAAAGGTGACCCTCATTCAAGACGCCCCTCGACGTCTACTCATGTCAGGAATGTCAGCGACATGATACGTGCCAATCAAAGATTAACTGCCTGAAAGATTGGAGAAGAATGTAACATTTCAGTTGCATCACGTCATGATACTCTGACACACCACCTCGGAATGCATCGCGTTGAAACCAAGTACGTCCCACGGCTAACAAGTCAAGACCAGAAAGATCTCCGCCTCTTAATCTGTGAAGAGCTTTTGCCTCGCGCAAATGACCACGAAATGTTCCTTAAGAGAATCATAACTTCGGTCTACGGTTATGATGTCGAGACCAAGGTTCAGTCTTCACAATGGATCGGGGAGAGTTCTCCAAAACCAACAAAAGCTCTTCAGGTAAGGTCAAATGACAAAGCCATGCTGATAGTTTTTTTTTTTTTTTACTTCGAAGGAGTAGTTCATCATAAGTTCATGCCACAGGGACAAACTGTTAATCCATGGTATTATCGCGACGTGTTGCGACGCCAGCGAGAAAATATGAGAAAGAAACGGCCTGAAATTCGGCGAGATAATTCATGGGTCCTTCATCACGATAACTCACTTGCACATTCATCCATGTTGGTGCGTGACTATTGCACAAAAAAAGAAATCCTCCATATTCTCCAGAACTGGCCCCTGCGGATTTTTTTTGTTTTATTTCCGAAGTTAAAAACTCCGTTGAAGGGACGAAGATCTGCAATGACTGACCACATAAAAGAATATTCGCAGAGGGCGTTTCATCATGTAACGGAATGGACACTGTAACATTATTTCATTAGTTGTTAGTATTGTCAGTTTACATATCCTACAACGATTTTCATTTTAGAATTTTTTACTAAAGGAAGGTGACTAGTTGTATAAAAATATGACGATGCGGATTGGTTGTCACACACCGAACGACATTTAGTTTGATCAGGAGAAACGGTAGTCAATAAAAAAGTTCGCGATTTTGTCGTAGGTTTGTTATCCACATACGTTTTAAATCAGCAGATCACGTATCTCCCCATAGAAAATGTCCAACATTAGCTCAACAGATTAATCTGTCAGCTTCAGATGTTTCAAGTCACAAGTTGACGTGAAATAAGAATCGTGCGATAAGGATGTCCTTCGTTTATGATTCCTTCCCTCTTCCTTTTTACAGTTAGTTTGGTTAAAAAAGCGAAATTACTCTGTAAGGACTCTCGTGGAGACCAAAGGACCTTTATACACAAGTACTCACAGATATGACTCTTGGAAATTACAAAACCGCTTCAGGTGCATGAAAATTATTATTATTTATTTATTTATTTATTTTTGGATTCACAACCTGTTTTGTGTCATTACAGGACATATTCGTGTGAACATATATTTCAAGTCATAAGATGGGTATCAGTGGTGACTACGGAATACCAAACTTCAGTTGTCAATTTAGAATAACAAATGAACCACTAAGAAAGCGGAATGTTGAAAATAAAAGCTGCAACATAGCGAGCCAGTACCCGATCAGTTGGTAAGACCGAAAGTTATAACCTGATAGTGTAACAGTAGTTCGAAAGATAAATAGTGGAAACCAGAGACAGGTTCAATGCACGATTTGTGCTGTAGAAAAACCACTACTATTATTCAGGAACTTGGTCTCCCGACGCCCAGAGGACATCAACTATGACAGTCTAATACTGCGAAAGATTATCTTATTGCAAATCTCTCGGTTTCGATATTTTTCTGATCTGTGTAACGTGCAACGTATTTTACGAAATTATGAATCCTGCATTTACGGATCGGTATCTAAAATTCTTGTAGTTCTTTATGTAGTAACGAAATGTATGACAAATAAGTAACCAAACAAGGTGAGAAACGAAATTCCGTAAGTTAATAGTATTTGTTGTAAACAAGAAAGGTCCTCTTTTGTCCTTCCTCATCTTTGTAACCCACATTTCTTTATAGATTCCGTCCACTAATGGAATCATCAGAACGTCAAAATCAATTGCATAATGTTACAGACACGATATCTGTATGGCGCGAAAATACAAATTGATTCTAAATAATGAAAACGGTGAGCTCATCCGCATGACTACTGAAAGGAATCCGGTTCGGTTACACCCCATCACGCAAATGTAAAGACTGTCAACTCAACAAATTCCTACACAAAAATGGTTCAAATGGCTCTAAGCACAATGCGACTTAACATCTGAGGTGATCAGTCCCCTAAAACTTAGAACTACTTAAACCTAACTAACCTAAGAACATCACAGACATCCATGCCCGAGGCAGGATTCGAACCAGCGACCGTAGCAGCAGCGCGGTTCCGGACTGAAGCGCCTAGAACCGCTGGCCACAGCGGCCCGACCTACAACAACGCTCGGATAAACATGTCGTGGGGAAGGCGAACCAAAAACTCCGCTCAAATTTCACATGAAAGATGAAAGAAGTCTGCTAAAGAGACTGCCTAATTTATGTATGACCATCCTCATCGGGAGTAATGCTATACGCTGTGGGACCCTTATCAGAGATGACTGACGGAGGACAGAGAAACAGTTCAAAGGACAGCTCGTTTTTTATTATTGAGAAGTGCGAGTTGGAGTGGCAGTCATTAAAAGAAAGGCGTTATTCGTTGCGGAGAGATATATTCACTCAATTTCTATCAATAACCTTCTCCTCCGGATGCAAAAATATTTTGTTGACTCCCGCCTACATAACGAAAATTTGATCATCGTAATAAGAGAGATTATAGCTCGCACATAAAAGCTTAAGTTAAAAATCAATTAAAAACGATCTCGATCGCCTTTTCAGTTTTTTTTTGTTAGCACCTGTTTCGGCTCTTCTTTCGGACCGTACTCAGGCTTTTCACTGCCACCAGCAGCTATAATGTTGGTGAAAAGCTTGAGGATGTTCTGAGAGAAGGTTGGAAACCAATTGCTAACAAATGAAAAATCTGAAAACCCTATTGTCCGATTTTATTTTATTTTTGGCATTTTATACCGATCCCTGTGCTCGAATCACAGAATGGTATCTATAATTTTAAAAGTTCATTGTAATCGGCCGCTGTGGCCGAGCGGTTCTAGGCGCTTCAGTGCAGAACCGCGCGGCTGCCACGATCATAGGTCCGAATCCAGCCTTGGGCATGGATGTGTGTGATGTCCTTAGGTTAGTTAGGTTTAAGTTTTTCTACGTCTAGGGGACTGATGATCTCAGATGTTAAGTCCAATAGTGCTTAGAGCCATTTGATCTATTTTTGTGTCCATTTTTTCCGTGCCATGTTCAACAGGGGAACGGTAAGAATCAGTTTTGGGTGGGTCTATGAAACCTCTACCAAGTACTTGTTAACTGGAGAAACAGATGAATCTGATTGTTGCACCTGCCACTTACTTGTAGGATACTGAGGCATATATCATATAATACCTTTCGCAATGTACAGATAAAACGGTATCTTCTAGAAGACAACGAGGATGCAAGTACGTTCTGCGTACCAATCACTGCCTACCACTCACGTGATCATGCTTTAGCTGTATGTGTGGACGGCGCATCGGAGTGTCAAGCGATAATCAGCCAATGGTATCCGAATTATGTCAGTCCTACACTTCGTCAGATGGTTTGATAATCCGATGGTTATTTCGTACTATGGTGAATAAGCGAGTAGCCACCATGGTAGTTCTTTATGATTTTGGCTAAATCTAAGGTCAAAGATGGGTTCCAGTACGAACAACTGCTGTTCGCAGCTAATTTAAGTAGGCGATTTAGTCATCAACAACATCATAATCATCACCATCACCATCACCCACATCATCACCATCACCATCACCATCATCATCAGCAGCAGCATCATAATCATCCATCCATCTTCATGTTCATTCATACTTTGCAAAACACTGTGAAGGGCTTTGCAAAGAGTTCTCACCATTCTCCAAGTTGTTAGGGCTTCTTACTGTTCAAATTGCATACCAAACGTGGGATGAATAATTGCTTTACCACCTCCATGCACGCTGTAGTTAGTGTAATCTTATCTTCGCAATCGCTAACGGACTGATAATTAGGCAGTTATAGCATATTCCTAGATTCATGGATGCATGACTTACATCTGGTTCCGTGAACTTTCTAAGTAGGCTTTCACGGGATCGCATGCGTCATCATCTACCATTTATCAGTCCAGGTTTCTTTATCCCCCTTTAAGACTCTTCTAGGGGTTGTCCTACGAATATTTGTTAGCAATCTCATTTGTGGATCGATTGCATTTCCCTTGTATTCTGTCAAAGAACCGAAGTATGCACGTGCCTTTCCTACGACTAAGTCTACATGATCCTTTCTTTCTTATGCCCATATCGTATTTGCTTGAGTTGACTGATTTCAGTTATGACTCATTGAGTTTGTAGTCATACGGAAGCTTGATTTCATCGTTTTGAGAAGTGCACCATTTTACATTTATGAACATTTAAAGCGAGTTCCAATTTGTGCGCCAATCTTAAATCTTCCAATGGCTCTGAGCACTATGGGACTTAACATCTGAGGTCATCAGTACCCTAGAACTTAGAACTACTTAAACCTAACTAACCAAAGGACATTACACACATCCATGCCCGAGGCAGGATTCTAACCTGCGACCGTGGCGGTCACGCGGTTCCAGACTGAACAGCCTGGAACACTGGCCGGCCCTTAAATCTTCACTAGATCCTTCCATATTTGCGCATTTCCTTTAAGACAGTACTCAATTGTAGATGACTGCATAGTCTGCGAATAATACGAGTCCCAATATTATACACCCTGGGGCACACCTGAAATAACTTCTACATCTGCCGAAGACCTCCATCCAATATTACACGTCCATTCTACCAAAAAATCCTCAATGCAGTGCCAATTTCACTTGATACCCGAAAGGGTCATACGAGATGATCCACGTATTCTGAAACCGTGATGGTTGCCAATAGGTTTATCCACTGCTGAATGAAGGCTTCCTCTACATATTCTTAAGAATTACGGTCTTCAGCTATATGCATGTCGCCGCAGCATGTACTTCTTGTTCTCTGTGGGAATCTAGTAAAGAACAAATTGTCTGAGAAACGTCGTAAAACATACTGCGGAGAGGCAGAAGTAGCTGGGATCAGCGAGTCTCAAACTCTGTGGCGCACCCGCCCCACCCCCCCTCCCCCCATCCCACCAACCATGGCACGATACCACCATGTCACCAAATGATATACAGTATATATTGTTATTGTATGAGGAAGGAAGGTGGGGGCCATGAATATTATGATTCAAAATCTGGCCGAGAATATTAAAAGGTTCAGGAACGCCCGTGTGAAAATATTCTTTGTGTTCCCTCAGTCCCCTACTTCCAATATTCGCTCAGCGAGTCAGAATACAAACGTCCCAGAAACTCGCACGAGGCTGTCGGGCCTCCAGTAACAGTGTCTGTAGCATATTGGCTTCCAATTTTAGGAGAGTACCGAAACAGCGCTAAACCTTGGAATAGCTGAGAAGAGTCTCCATTCGGGCGTCAGTACTTTTGGCTCGAATTCTATCATCAGCACCACCAAGTCGCATGTGAACCACATATCGGCAAGCCATCAAGTCCCCAGACAGTGCCATCACTCATCTATTTGACAGTCATCAGTAAACCCCTGGTTATTTAACGAATCAGAAGTCCATGTATAAAACAGCTTCAATCTTCTGATTCAGTTACAAATGAGTTAACGTCTTAAATACACAGGAGAGCCACAGAAACTGGTACACCTGTCTAATATCGTGTAAAGCCCCCGCGAGTACGCAGAAGTGCCGCAACAGGACGTGGCACAGACTTCAATATTGTCTGAATTACTGCTGGAGGAAACTGATACAATGTATCCTGCAGAGTAATTCCATAAATCAGTAAGAGAACGACGGGGTGGATATCTCTTCTGAACAGCACTTTGCAAGGCATCCCAGATCTTCTCAATAATAGTCATATCTGGGAGTTTTGGTGGCCAATGTAAGTATTTAAACTCGGAAGAATGTTACTGGAGCCACTCTGTAGCAATACTGAACGTGTGGGATGTCGCACTGCTCTGCTGGAATTGCCTTAGTCCGTCGGAATGCAGAATGGACATAAATGGATGCAGCTGATCAGACAGGAGACGTACGTACGTATCACCTATCAGAGTCGTATCTAGACGTATCAGGGGTCCCACAGAATTCCAACGGCACACGCCCCAAACCATTACAGAGCCTCCACCAGTTTGAACAGTCCACTGCTGATATTCAGGTTACATTGATTCGTGAGCTTGTTTCCGTACCCGTACACGGAAATCCGCTCGATACATCTTGAAACGAGACTCGTCCGACCAGACAACACGTTTCCAGTCATCAACAGCCGAATGTTGCTGTTGAAGGGCTCAGGCGAGGCGTAAAGCTTTATGTCGTGCAGTCATCAAGGGTACACGAGTGGGCCATCGACACGCGGGCACTTGTCGATGGCGCAACATTGAAATCTGCAGCAATTTACGGGGGCCTTCCACTTCTGTCAACTTGAACGATTCTCTTCAGTCGTCGTTGGTCCCGTTCTTGCAGGATATTTTTCCGGCAGCAGAGATGACGGAGATTTGATGTTTTACCAGATGCCTGTTATTGCCGGTACACTAGTGAAGTCGTCGCATGGGAAAATCCCCACTTCATCACTACCTCGGAGACGCGCCGACTATAACAACAAGTTCAAAGTCACTTAAGTCATGACAACCTGCCATGTAGCAGCAATAACCGATCTGACAATTGCGCCAGACACTTGTTATCTTATACAGACGTTGCCGACGGCAGCGCCGTGCCTCTGTATTTGAATACACATGCCTATACTAGTTTCTTGGCACTTCTTCAGTTTGTTTTACGTTAAGCATGTAAGCGAGAAAAAGTTCAGGAATATTCTCAAATTAGATTAAAATTTAATGAAAGTCACTACGTGATCTCATTGTGAAACACTGGATGAATGTAGGCTGGGCAATGTGCGCTACAATGTAAGCAAAAGGTGGTATTTCAGGCATCTCATCTCAATGTTTATGTCGTCATATCTGCTGATCCATGCATCATACAATGATATAATTTTTCAGGTAAATTCAATATTATATTTGCATACTGTCTGAAAAATATGTTGTGGACAGAGTTAGTGGTAAGGAATACTTAAACGTCATTCATGATGGTGAAGTTTTACTGTACGAACATTTAAAATGTAGTAATCGATCGACTTCTATCCTATCACAATTCTGTGACCTGTGTCAGCAAGAAAAAGTTTTTGAAGAATTTGAAATTTCGCGTAAAGTTTGTCGGACGTCGCTAAGTGCTCTCATTTTCAAACACTCGGTAAATATAACTTGCGTAGTTTGCGTGCCACAAGTTACACTGGCTCAAGACACAGACAGTTTTTAGCTGTGATACTTTGAGTAATGTTAAACTCTTAACAAAAAATTGTAGGAGTAGATTATGAAAACATTTCAAATTTTTGTATTCTAAATACATCACATATTAATAATCATACCTTTGCTGCCCCTGGAAGCGCTTAGGCAGCCCATCTCCAAATGAGATCGAGCACCGTGAACCACGAACCATATTATCTGGTTAACATTATAGTGTGTGACCCCCGTGGTTCATTATGCTGAGTCGTCCGCCGACACCAATTCATGAAGGTAATTTTAGTGTGGATGGGGTATCTGCCAATCTGCATTTTTTCAGCGTGAAGTGATTTATGCAGATCTTCATGTACTTGACTACTCTACAACATATCAGGTGGAAAAGAAATGAACACATAATCCGGGCGAGCTCAAATTTCTATCGTTATCGTTTGATGGTCATTTCCCCCACACTTCGGTCGAAGCATTCGGAGGAGAAAACTGGAGTGAAATCTCGTGATAGGATCTCGTGGCACCCAAAAACGCCTTTGTTTCAAAGATTGATACTCCAGCTTGTTTATCATGTCCGTGGAATCCTCTTCCAATGTTGTGGTAAAAAGAAACTTTTTCGATGTCTTATTTCAGTCCTATCAGCTAATGATTCAAATTGATCGTAATTGTATTCTATGGATATTTGACTAAGTCGATAATCTTCAAACGTGAGTCATGTATCGCACATCACTTCCGCTGCTTTTCTTGTCGAAATTATTTTGCATTTCATTTTGATATTCTGATAAATTTACTAGACGATATAGGACAGTATCATTTGCATACTGTTTAAGGAAGCTGCTCACATTGTCTCCAGAATCGTCATACAGATTAAGAACAGCCTGTGACCTTTAATGTCTCCTTGTGGAACCGTAGATATCACTTTCCGTCGATTACTGTTATCTTCCTGATGGAGCCAATTATGTCTCTAAATTTCGGTATTTTTTAAATCCATGGTGGTTATGTGTCAATAGATCGTTTTCGTCGAGGTATTTGTTAATGCACAGTATGCAGGTATATGCCACAATCCTGCTACAAATCTATGTCAAGGATACGGGACTGTAACTCAGTGGGTTACTTCTATTTCATTTCTTACGTCTTCGTGAAACCTGTGCAACTGACCAGTCTTTATGCTTAGATATTTCGTCGAGAGTGCGTTCTTATATGATACTTGCGAATGGAACTATTTCATTAGCGTGCTCCCGTAGGAAACTGACTGGTACCCAGTCTGGACCGGAACACTTACCTTTACCTAAGTTACTTAAGTTGCTTCGCTACGCCGATATCAGTTACATGAGCTACTATCAGTATTTTTACTGAGGGTAGCTCATGGAACTGTATCAAATGGCTCAAATGGCTCTGAGCACTATGGGACTCAACTGCTGTGGTTATCAGTCCCCTAGAACTTAGAACTGCTTAAACCTAACTAACCTAAGGACATCACACACATCCATGCCCGAGGCAGGATTCGAACCTGCGACCGTAGCGGACGTGCGGTTCCAGACTAGCGCCCTTAACCGCTCGGCCACTCCGGCCGGCTGGAACTGTATCGTTTCCTTCAGCTGACGTAATATCGTAACGTAGCGCATAGCTCTTTGGTATAATTCGATCCACTGGAAACTAATGAGTGGTCTTAGCAAAGTTTTTTTTTTTTTTGAGATTGTAGTCTTTTTAAGCCTGCATTAATGAAAGAGAAAAGAATGTATTTTTTAGTCAGTAAAAGTAATAATTTCGACCCGCGCTGCTGTCAGCGGCCTCTAAGGTTCCACGCACACCAGTTCTCCAATGTCTGTCCTATGTTCGCGGTTTACTGTAACTTAGTCGGCCATAGTGGCGTTTTCATCGGCACTGCAGAGGCAAGTTTTATACACAGGCGTTCGCTTGTATTGTCAAGCGTAAGATACGGTATGTACCTAGTAAGGCAAGTCACAAAACTAAATGACCATGACAAATTTTTCTACTTTACATGTATATTAGTGTACTGTAACAGTACTGTAAATACGTAAGCCTCGTTTGTATAAAAGTATTATGGTCTGAAAATGGACATAGGTGTCCGAAAGTAGTCACCGCCAAGAAATGAAAAAAGATATACTTCTTAATTCAACTTATTACGAAGTTAAAATCATTTATTTCAATTATAAAACAAGCTGCTGACCCATTTTTTACACCCAGCATGCTGAAAATTCGTAGATATCAGAATTATTAACTTATCGGCACTATCCGCTTCAGGGAGAGAACTTCTGGACTGGATACTGATGTCTGTCGTGGATGGATCGGATAATCCGTATTACGGAGTGCTCAGCAAACTCTCCATTTGTATTGATTTGTTCTTTGTTCACCCAGATCTACTTTGTCCACGCAGATGTGCTAAGGACTAAATCTGCTAAATATGGAACCTTGTGTGGGGCCTTGCGAAATTCTCGTGACGTCAGAGTGCTTTCCAGTCCCACAAGCACAAAGCACTGCACTGGAAACGGAAATATTGATTTCCACTACGATTCAATGCCTAACTTATCACCAGACAGGTTTGTGGAAGAGACAAATTGATACAGATTTAATGTACATACGTCTGTCACTCCGATAGAATTCACTGATATCAACCTCGTGGGAGTAGGTGGTGAGAAATGTATCTAACCGAGACAGTGAATATTCTGTCTACGTTGTGGCTAATGACAAAAATTATCTGAAGCTGGAGTCATGGATACTTCATTAGACTTCCTGTTGAGATCTATCACGTATCCCTCCAGACTTCATCCTGTGCTGTACAACAGGAACTCTATAGATGATACCACGTCAGATAAAGCAGAGAGGTGGCATGTTTGAGAATACTAACCACAACAAGGTCTTTAAAAATCGAGAATAAAAGGAGAGAACATGTCTGGCGATTCGCCGTCAAAGACCCAGTCAGGAAATTTCTGGAGCAACGATTAGGATCGGATGCTACCCATAAACGGTATGTGCTAACAAGAAGAGAACGAAGATATCTACTTCTGTTGGTAGGTAGGCAATGAACAATTTTTTCCACACTTTAAAAACCTGTGTTATTATACAGTTATACAATTTCCGCAATTTTAGATAGACCAATAAATGTTTTTTTTCTTATTTCCTAAGCATCTAGGATTCTATCAATTGAAGACATAAAATCTGGAAATTATACCGTGATCATATTTTTGGCACCATTTTACAGGTCCGTCTTGATTACACGAACTATTATTGAATCCGGTTACAGTGAAGAGTAAAAGCTTATGTGATCAAGACGGACCTGTGAAACAAAGATCTAGGAGATTGTTTGATAATAATTACCATAAAATAAATAAGATTCTCAAAGAAGAGAATTTTTAGGAGTATTACTATTACGAATCGTGGCTTCCAATTCTATGCGAAAACTCTAATGCTCTATACGACGGAAGAATTATCTCCTGAACGTCTTATAGCACGTTTAATATTTCTATGCACGTTCCCGCATAAATCTTATTATATTAAACGTTTTTATTAGTTGGGATAGCATCTGAACTAACACAAATTAATTAGCAGATACCTAGCTTCTACGACATTGTTATTCCTCGCGTTCATTTCGGCCGAATAAAGAATCAGCTATCACGCAATTCGATATTTCTGCCCGAAGTACTCTTAAATAATATCGCAATAGTGATAAATAAAACCATCCAGTTGTAAGCCAGCGACAGTGTTTTAACAATTACATATAGACTACGGACCCGTAGCAAATCAAATTACAACACAGCTGGTCTTCTAATATATACCTGGATTCAATAAATGCGTCTGTCCCTAGAAGGAAAATAATAGCGTTGCATCTTCAGATGTAGAGCCCTATAGATCTTGTGTTCCTCACAGACATTCTCCTGAGATGGGTAAAACTTGCGCATCACTATCCTAGGTCCGTGTTCGACATTTGAATCTAAACTTATGTATCCATTGCTGCAAAATACAAAATGTTCAGATCTGGATTGAATGTGTATTATTAATATTAATATCTCTTTTTTTCCCTCTCGTTGACGTTACGTAGAAACTGTGTAGCTCAGGCGTTTTAATAGATACATTTCCGTCTTTTTTTTTTAAAGAATTGCGTTTCTTTTATTAGAACTAACATAATTCATATTGCTGTTTTCGAAGACAGCCGTCTTACACCTGCAGAAATGAAGAAAACTGTAAGCTTGGACTTTCTTAAGACGAAACGAGTACAATGTTAGAAACACTGTTCATATTAATTTATCCTGACGTAAACGGGTTTTACTAAGTTAAACAAATTATTTGAAGAGAACTTCATTTCATAAAAACAAAAATGGTTCAAATGGCTCTGAGCACTATGGGACTCAACTTCTGAGGTCATGAGTCCCCTAGAACTTAGAACTACTTAAACCTAACTAGCCTAAGGACATCACACACATCCATGCCCGAGACAGGATTCGAAACTGCGTCGGTAGTGGTCGCGCGGTTCCAGACTGTAGCGCGTAGAACCGCTCGGCCACACCGGCCGGCTCATAAAAACACTAAAAGCGTAAGCAATAGATCCAAAGAACGACATATATTGCTGATTTCTCACCAGGTGTCTGCAGTAAATCGTGTCCTGTTCACGAAAAAATTTGAAATTCACTATACCTTAATTTCGACGCCAGCACTGTTCGCTTCTGCGTGTACCTGAAATTATTTAGACCAATTAAACTCAGATCTGATTAAAGGTGTTTGTGAATGAAACACACAGGCCTTGCTTTAGTCTGCTTTGGTACAAAGAACTTCACGGTACAGACCACAAAGGAGATTGCACATCTGTTAGCAGAGAATTTGTACTATCGTTGTTGGCTCAGAGCGAAGGAGAACGCCGAAAGGAACGGGACCCGTACGTGTTGAATTAATTCGGAGCCAGTCGTACGGGCACGCACAATGTCCGAGGACCGAGGCAAACATTCACCGAAAACAATTACCTCTCCAATTACCGTAGCTCGTCCAATTACAAGCCAGCCAGCCAGCGGCTCCTACACCCGATCGCCGCTGCCGCGCCACAAGCGCTAACCTCAACCTTCAGTACTGTGTTTGCAGACACCCGTTGTCGGCTAGCCAGAGCTGCACGCGTAATTGACCGAACTGTTGAAAGCGGGTTGGGATAGTGTCTGCATGATTGTCATCTTTGGAATCGCCAGAGAAAGCGAAGTTTTACGAAATTTAGTAACTGAATAATTTATTCCTTTTTGAATGCAGAAACTGTCGTACCGTGACGTGTCACTCTGAAAAGGAACGCTGCCAATTTTCGAATGTCAGTAACAGAACTCGAACATATATACCATGGGCTTCATTCTTTACTGCAGAATAGGAGCTCTCTATCTGTAGAGAATATTGAGGAAACCTAGAAAAAGTAGTACAGGAGGGAGGGATGAAGTATAAGAAAAAGAAAAATATTGATATCACTGTCTAATCGAAAAAATAAATAAGAAACCTTGTAAATGGTCCGCCTGGTCGTACATATCGCTAATTGCTGTAAACGCACTACTTCACTCCCATTTACGGAGCTTGTTAGCACTTGATGTTAGGTTGGCGCCATTACAATGTATTGTATTGTAGTAATCGCTGCTGCTTGCTGGATCGCTGCTGTGTCTCGATGCTGATGCTGGCTCTAAATCTGGTTGTCTAGGGTAAACACATGAGGTCCCGTGTTTTTCATGTGCTTTTGATGATAAAGAACGAGCGAAACCAACACATATGTAAACATCAAACATTTATTACTTTAGTGGCCATATTAATTCCACTGTCCACCAAAGACCATAACACAACACAAAGTAGTACTTCCTTTACATGTTCTTTGCATTGTTTTGCCAAACAATAACACAGAAACACACTTCACCAAAGTGACATTCCGACTGCCCCTGACTGCCTCCGACTGCCTGTATTTATAACATTGTCAAAGAACTACTAAAAAGAGATATAGTTTATAAGTCACATGTACATCTGTTATAATTTGTGCAGAAAAGTTATTAATTTGCATCGAGTGACATAATTTAACATGTTATTAAAATGACAGACAGATTTGTTGACTTGACAGAATAATTCTTTGTTACAAAAAGGTCGTTTTTTAGAAGTTTGTCAATTGACTTCTCTAATTTGCATAAATAAGTAAGTAACATGAATTATTAAGAATTACATTGGTTTTCGTCTAAAATAGGATTGATTACGTGAATACTGAGTGAAAACGCTCCTAGTGAACAAATAGGTTTCACTGGGTGATTTTTATTTAAGGAGATCCAAAATACCTAAGTTGGCCACTATTTTTCGTGCTTCATATTAATTATTTAAGATGAACTTAGTGTTTTTACATGATGACATTTGCTGTATCAGTGATCAAGTGATATAAACTTTTGTGTGGGTCAGTTATTCAGTATAATTAAATGGGTTGACTGTTTATGGAGACATGTTGTGCAATCATTGTTAACATACACAATAACTTTTCTATAATCATAAATACTCGTTAAACTGGTTGAATTTGGAGGGTATCGCATACTTCGGGAAAGTAAAGCCTTTAATATGTTCCGTTACAACCTTTACCAATTAAAATAAAAACCTGACGCCATGTAACTGCTATTCTGATTCGGAAAACTGTTCATATCCACGAACGAGTCTGCAAAGTTCAATTTTTACCGTTACGAAATATGAGGTGAACTGTTTATGTTTAAACTAGTAGTATATTGAAAAGAACCACATGCTATGGGTCCGACAAAGAAACAAAATCGGGCTCATTATTTCCACTTCTAGTTTCAAAGTAATGTGCAGAGATATTATTTTATCCACCTTCAGCAACTGTGGTCGCATTTGATGAAATAATAAGTTATCAGTTCCACAAAAGAAATTTAATTTCTTTACCGGTTTCGGGCACTTAGTGCAATGCCTTAGACAGTTATGCATATTGCATTATTTAAGAGTGTGAGTGCATGGTCAGGTATTTCACAGTGTCTGCAGATGCGAAAGGCATTGCCTTCTGAAGAATAGCATTAAGTACTCGCAATGAGTAAACAAAATAAATTTCTTTTATGCAATTGTTTGCTTATTATTTAGTTATAATGTGTAGAGAGTAATGTGTTGGTATTGTGTCTCTTAACACCACAAATTTAAATATATTTATATATTACTTGTTTAATTTGAATTAACCTACTAGTCTTGTGACCTTTGACTTACAATTTGAGTAATAAGAGACGAAAAGCTGTCATTTGACATAAGTGGTATGTGTGAACGTGCAAATTCATATGAAAATGTCATGAAATGAGACAAAAGAATCACATGCAGATAACCCTCGACCAATAAAGAAGTGGTTAACTGAACACTGTGGTTTTCATTATTAAGGCTGTAGTTACGTTGACTCTCGAAAACAGCTCTCTACAACTGTACATTCATTTTTGAATCCTACTGTTGTGTCAGATGTTGCTGGTTTCTCAAGGTAAAGCAGCTAGCAGTCGAACGTTAGCGACCTACAGTGCTTTTGGCTATCGACGTAACGTTTATACTGATTGCGGCCTTCTTCTTGGTTCGTGGCAGTGAAATGCCTAATTAGAGTCGGACTATGATATACACTTGGTAAACAGAATGGGATACACATGATCAGCAGATGCGTTCAAGGGAGCTATGTGGTGACTTCTTGCGTACGCTTTCTCAGCTGTACCAAATGTTGCACGATTGTCATACTCGACCTCAGCAACGAAAGTATGGGCACTCGTGATGATGTCGCCATTGACGGAGCGCCACACATCATTTGGTGCAGCAATGGATGGTGGTGACCTTCTGACCACTATTCGTTTTCATCTTGGATCGAACTCGAAGGAAGAGTGATGGACAGGCCACTCTAGATCAAAATGACCGGAATGATGACGACCACGACCACGGAAGAGATCGACTCCTTCACTTCACACAGCTCCACCGTCACGTTAATAACCTATCTGAGCTGTTTTTAGCGCAACGATTAATCTCCTTCGCCCAGCAAGCAAGAAAGGACCCCTCAGCCAAACCTACTGGGGTGTCTCCAGTCTGGATTTGCACGTATGATCAATCATTGGGATCGTTAATGGCCATGAAGTGACCAAATATTTGAAGCAAAGGTCGGGTAGGGGGAACCTCGTGTACATCGTTGTGAACTCCAGCTGCGGCAGCTAAGTAATGTTACATCCCGTACAGGCCAGAGACACTAGCTGGCAAACAGTATCGTCATCATTTGCTTCCAGATTCCATCCAGCTGCAACAGGACCAGGCTTCTGACGCCCATATTTCGACTCACTACCCACAAGGCTCCACTTGCTTCCTTCTTTCCTGCCAACTCCCTCCCCCATAACAAGATATACTGGTACAACCTGGTTCTCCAACAGACCAACAAAGCCAAGAGCACCATCGGAAATGATCTCTGGAGAGCAAAGTAGTCATCCCCACGTTGATCACAAGTTTGAGAAGCGTAGATCGAGCCACCAATTATCACAGAGCAATTGATAGTGGTGCCTCTAAGAAGAAGGTAGAGTGTTTTCTCCGAAGAGAATGTGAATGGACTTTCCGACAGCGTAGCTCCATCGACCGTCGCTTGTATTCCGCAAGCACTCCGCTGCAACACCTCTTCAGCTATTGACCGAGAACTCTTGCTACAGAACTCACCTCGATGTTTGTGCGGACACAACTCGAGGCAGCATACCCTGATATTCCAGCAACAGCGTGGCACCGTTTCTATCCACCAATATGTCAGAACAGCAAATTAAAAGTATACAAAATGTAATATACTAAACAAATTGTAGCAGGAACTTCATCTTCGCCAATATCCTGGAAAATAAATTTGTAAATGTAATGCATTATCGCTGTCGCAGTTGCCGATGCCAGATATCACGCACGAGGCAGTGGCTGTTGGCAAGCGTTGGCCCTACTCATCAGTGCAGTAATGGGGCAGTTGTTTCCATCTTGGTCTGTTAATGCCCTCCACAACTCACAAATGCCAGTTGGAGCTAGTCAAAATATCTACACACGCCGCGCTGTCTTGCAGCAGAAGTATTTAATGCAAGAAGGAAAATATGGTTAGTTTACACTAGTGTGCAGCAAGGATCAAAGTAAATTTCGCTTGATGTGGCTCTGCCAGGTAAAATAGCCTGGTGAAACTTTGACAGTATATAGAAAAAATTGCTACGTAGAGTGAAGAAGGTAACAAAAAGAAATGCAGAATGAGACGAACAGCAATGATACTTTTACTTAAATACAATAACTACGTAGATGGACCGCGATTCATAATGATCCTGTGGACAACACGCATGGCGGTAAATCGCTTTTAATAGGGTGTTTGATGACCACTGACGCCGATGCATGCTCTTATCGTGCTCCCACGCTGGGCACAAGATGATAATTGTAGTATATGGGCCACTCGCCTGGCAATCCCTCTCGTATCTATGGTAAGTGTGTAGCCTAACCAATAAGGGGCTACGTCAGAGACGAAGAGCTTCAAAAAATGGTTCAAATGGCTCTGAGCACTATGGGACTTAACATCTATGGTCATCAGTCCCCTAGAACATAGAACTACTTAAACCTAACTAACCTAAGGACATCACACAACACCCAGTCATCACGAGGCAGAGAAAATCCCTGACCCCGGAATCGAACCCGGGAACCCTGGCGCGGGAAGCGAGAACGCTACCGCACGACCACGAGCTGCGGACAAAGAGCTTCAATCGCATTCTCTGAGTAGGCCAGTAGGCGATATCATGAACGCCGCTAGAAGTCGCCTGCCCCACAAACCTGCATTCTTCCATGGACCACGTCATCGTATATAGTTCCTCTATCACCAGTACGAGGCCGTGGTGTTCAGCGCAGTGGAACTGTGTTACAAGCCAATCTTCCCTCGAGCTTTGCCCATGCGCCGGCGGCTGCACACCCAGTCTCGTTCAGAACCTTAACGTACGACACCTTGCCACGCCAGCGGTGTGACTAAGGATGTCGTATGTTGGCCATCTGGGGTACGCAGACCGAATAAATGCTTCTCCAGGACGACACACACGGCTCAACAACATCGGAAATGGTAAGTGACACCAAATGATAATTTAACCTCACGAAACTAGTGGTGGAAAAGGTTTTTTTAACGTGGAAAACAAGAGAATAACAACAGAGAACGTAATATGACAAACTTGTAACTATTATGTAATGCATTTACTATACATATAAAACATTTGCATTACAGGCCACGAACATGGTTCACAAATAAAAGAAGCAAATCGTGATGGTAAAAAAGACAGCCTTTCATTTAGCTGCCAAGACGGAATATACCTCCAAGAAATTTGAAGCAACTAAAGAACGATGGAAAACAAAAAAGAAAATACAAAATAAGTGTTCATAGGTGGAATAAAATGTAGGGTGCTAGAACCGTAAGGTTCGCTGCTAACATTGCTATCCTCAGTGAAAATGGAATGTGTAGTCTGAGTCTAAAGCAGTCAAGGACGAATGTAATGAGGAGAAACAGACTGAAACTAGCGATAAACAAAGACTTAAATTGACGACCTCTTAGTAGACCACGTGATCCAATTTTTCTAGTTTGGAAGTAACATTATGCATGACAGACGAAGTAAGGACGATTGAAGACGCAGATTAGCACAAGAAAAGAAAACCTTATACAAGTCAGCAGCTTTGGGGGTCGTTCTCATTGATTGAAAAATCTTCTGAGTCATTAGGCCATGTCTTATTGCCCTTCAAACTTCTTCACCCTTTGACATTTCAGTGTCTCTAAGTGGATCGTCTTCAGGATTCCACAGGTGTCCCTGGATGACTGAACCCTTTCCACGAATCGAATCCTGAAAAGTATTCCAGCAGAGGAATCGAAAATCAAATGGAATACGACACGGCCTAACGACTGCAAGGATTTTACCATCAACGGAAAAGTTGTTCCCTGAAGTAAGTCTACGAGAGTCAAACATATGTCTTAATAAAATGATGAAGTTTGTGAGAATGCAAGAGTGGACGAAATCGTTCTTTACACGCTGCCGGAAAAAAATAGTGCTCCCTCATAGATTTTTCCAGTGCAAATAACAAAATATTTGACATAAATGGCCATATCTTTTGGTCCCATTGACTTAGAAGCCTACATTTTATACATCTACAAGGGCCGGCAGACCATTGCATATGACGTAAATTTAAACTTGATGAGTCTATGGTTCAAATGGCTCTGAGCACTATGGGACTCAACTGCTGAGGTCATTAGTCCCCTAGAACTTAGAACTAGATAAACCTAACTAACCTAAGGACATCACAAACATCCATGCCCGAGGCAGGATTCGAACCTGCGACCGTAGCGGTCTTGCGGTTCCAGACTGCAGCGCCTTTAACCGCACGGCCACTTCGGCCGGCGATGAGTCTATCCACTGCCGAGATAAAATGTCATACAAACAGACGAACAACAAAGCGACGCTGTAAGGATTACGTTTATACCGATTGATGCACGGAACGGGAGAAATGAGGAAATTCTCGGCAGTACTGGTTGGAAAGAAATATCTAGACAGCACTTGGAGAATGAACAAGGTGGTAGTACATGTGTTAATAAATTAGTGAATAACTTCCATGGCATTACATGGAGTAATAATAAGTCAAACGTGAAGTAAGGCGAAAATTGATACAGGTACAGGGCGTCGTTAAGTGCGAGTGCTACTTTCAAATGTAGAGACTGGCACAAGAAATCGAGTCTTGGTGCACTGCAGCAAACCGGTCAGGAGACTAATGACGCAAAAGGATGGGTGGCAGATGAACTGGATACCAACCAGTTGCTTACGTAGTGATTTTGGATAATTAAACCTCTGACACACGATAGGACATTAGTTTACAATTAAGTTAGGATGTGAGAGACGATGAAAGGGGAACCGGTAGATCACGTTTCATTCGAAATACATGGTCCCGAGTCGAGAATACCTCTCCTCTCCGCAGTGGACGTGTTTCTCGTGACCGACACCGCTGCTCCTGCTGTGCCTTGTTACGTGAGGTGAGCAGAGATACAAATGGGCGATGGGGGCTTGTGGATGGCGTTGAAGGTGACATGGAGGTCGTGGAATGTGGTCGTTGTCCTGCACTGAACTGGCAAGTCATTTGCTGCCCTGTGTGTTCCGTTTAATCCGTTGCTGCAATCCGCTGCGCCCGATATCTGCCGCCATACTACAGTTGCACTTGTAATGTACGAGGTGCGGCTAGAAAAAAACCGGACTGTTGCTGGAGAAAACATTTATTTACAATTATTTACAATTTCATGTTATCTCCTTCAATGTACTCTCCTCCTCGGTCTCTACACCGCTCCATACGAATTTTCCACTGTTCATAGCAATGCTGCAGATCATTTTCGGTAACTCCATACATTACTTCCGTCGCTTTTTCTTTTACTGCTTCATCAGTCTCAAATCTAGTTCCTTTCAAAGCTGACTTGACTTTAGGGAAAAGAAAAAAGTCACAGGGGGCCAAATCAGGTGAGTAGGGTGGATGATCTAAGATGGGAATGTTGTGTTTTGCCAAAAACGTCTTCACTGACAACGCACTGTGAGATGGGGCATTGTCATGGTGAAGGATCCATGACTTTTTTCTCCACAAATCGTTCCGTTTTCTCCGTACTCGCTCACGTAGGGTAGCCAGGACGCTAATGTAGTAATGCTGATTCACTGTTTGTCCCTCTGGTACCCAATCAATGTGCACAATCCCTTTGATGTCAAAAAAAACAATCATCATTGCCTTGAATTTCGATTTTGACATTCGTGCTTTTTTTGGTCGTGGAGAACCAGGAGTTTTCCAATGCATCGATTGGCGTTTAGTTTCGGGATCCTAAGTAAAAAACCACGATTCATCGCAAGTAATAACATTTTGTAAGAAGGTGGGATCACTTTCAATGTTTTCCAGGATGTCAGAACAAATCATTCTTCGGCGTTCCTTCTGTTCAATTGTGAGACACTTTAGAACCATTTTTGAACACACTTTGTTCATGTTGAAACTTTCATGAAGAATCTGCGTAACACTTTCCTTGTCAACTCCTGTTAACTCAGACACTGCTCTGATTGTTAAACAGCGATCTTGTCGAACAAGTTTACCGATTTTTTCAATGTTTGCATCAGTTTTTGCTGACAATGGTCTGCCAGTGCGAGTGTCATCACTGGTGTCTTCGCGGCCATCTTTAAATCGTTTAAACCACTCAAACACTTGTGTTCGCGATAAACAATCATCGCCGTACACTTGTTGTAACATTACAAACGTTTCACTTGCAGATTTTCCTAGTTTGAAACAAAATTTGATGTTAACACGCTGTTCTTTCTGTACACTCAACATTTTCCGACGCACAGACAAAACGTCAACTACTTAAAACAGACGCCACGGGCAGACTGAGTGCAGGAGGCAGATGAAACTCGAGCAGTAGGCGGAGCGAGAGTCACGTGACAGGCCACGCGACGTGCAGCCTTATTGCATTCGTTTTATTGTTTCACCAGTACTAGTCCGGTTTTTTTCTAGCCACACCTCGTAAAGCGTCTGCTTCGTATCGCAGGTGAAGTGATCCCTCCGCTGGGCATTACGGTCTGGCTGCAAGCAAACTACATCTGACACCCGGTACAAGCTGCGACTAAAGCTCAGTCATACAGTACGCCAGAAGAGACAGTAACAAAGTGGAAGGTAGCAGCCTTCCACGACCAGTATCAGTGACAGTTCATAAATCACTGAAACAACTGAAATACTGTCATTGCTACCGAATTTTTAAATGTTAGCCGCCTTGAATAGTACAGCTGCAAAGTCGGTCGCAACGTCGACATTACAGTTTTGTTATTGTTTCATAATGATGCGGCCAAATCCTCAAAATAGTTTTATTCGAAGTAATAAAGCGGTCTATGTTTTTTGCCTGACTAAATTATTTTCCGCGTTATACTTTCATTAGATTCTTTCAATCTGACATGGTTATGTGAAATATTTAGCTCATTCCTATGACCATATTAGTCAATAACCAAGTTGCCACGTCATCACCGTTTCATCTCTGAAGATAGACAAGAGAAGCGGCCACCAGCACAGCGCCGCATTGAAATAGCAATGCAGTGGCCCTGCATAAAAACTTCTCAGCTACATATATCAGAAATAGAACAAATTTTCAGCATTATTTAATTGTATTTGGAAAGCTGAAGGCATAATATTATTTTTATCGGTTAAAACTGTCGCCATACGGACAGTCGGAGACAGTTTCACAGATTTTCGCGCTCAGGTTACCACATAGTCGTGCTCATTTACTTTCATAATCGAAAAAAGGCCTTTTACACATATATTGACCAGAATACTGTAGCAGTTTTGGCAACCTCATTACGGCGAAGTGGAAAACCTACCCGGGTAAAACACTGTAAACTTCCTGCACAATTTTGACGTAAAAAAATTTGTATTTCAAACGAGAACTAGACTACTGATCAATCAGTTACATTTGCACATGCACAATGTCGCTTTCTCGAAAACAGCTCAAAACCAGATGTAAAATCGACAATGTCCTGAAAACGTTTAGAGAAGCATCCCTGTAAATCTTTCAAGGCCTCGATTAATTTTTTTCAAACCATGTGTTCTCTTCATCGTCAGTGAAATTAGAGGGCTTGAATTGGTTGTCCGAGTACATCCCTTCTACAATGCAATTATCTTATTAAACGCATCGTAATCAATTAACAAATAAGTTCAATATCTCACTGTGTGTAGTGTGCAGTCAGGTTCAACAAAAACGTGAGGTCTGCCATCCATTCATGAAGTTCTACTTATCGTTCCTGCGCTTCTTCATCCTTCATAAATGCAGCAATAGCGGGTTTTAAATCGAAAAATCGTTCGAGGCATGCCCCGTGACTTTACCAGCATAGTTTGCAATAGTAGGCTATATAAAGTCGGGATGTGAGTTCAGACTAACTGCATTACTTCAGTGTGGATCATCCTCCAGACTACAACCTACGTATTCTCGAATTAAAACTCCATTTCACCGTCATCGGTTCTGATTAGTGCTTATCCCAAAGGTGACCTTTTCAAGTACGTAGCACACCCTAACACGTAAACTTGTTTGAAGCTTAGGATTACAGACTACTGTGATATACGCGTAAAGGGCTGTGGCTTCCGTTGTACAGTCTTGTCTAAAAAGGGTGATAAGTAAACTCTTGCCTTGAATGACAATTTTTGTTGCTTCATCGCTAGGGCTTTTAGATTTGTAGGACAATTTAAGCTAACAACGTGTTAGCGCTAATTGTCTGAAATATGACGTTAAATGCTAAATTGTTTGTACGCGCTGTAAAAAATATTGGGCAAAATATCTCATAGTATGCTTGTGGGCGTCTTCAGCAACAAATTGAGAATAGAAAATCAGTTCCACAGTTGTCCTACTATATTATTGGCAACGTCATATGGGTTGTTCCACGAGGTGGCGTCAGTCGCCAATCTTAAGGACTGTTCTTCCCCCAAGCACGTTTGCCCCCTTAATTGCTGGTAAGTGAGATTTGTGTAGGATGTGTGTTTTTAGAGAATAGGTGAGTGTAATGGATGCGGCTGTAGTGTGGTATTATGTTTCTATTCTATGATGACGATGATGATGATCATGATCGTGATGAGAGAAGGGTGAGGGCGAAATCGGCTGCTGGCATATAGCATACTCCTCTGGAGCAACACGAAGGACCACCGAACTCAACGTCCCCATTCGTCGGACGGATCTCCATTAAAATGTCATACGCCCTCACTTCTTGACACACTGCAAAGAGGTTATGAATTTAATTCATGACACTGGCGCAAAGATTGGTGATCAGGAATTGTAAGCTACCATCTCTCCTCCCCTCGTTTGCCATGTACTGACAGTGATAATTTTATTCACCATCAAAATTGGAAAATGAATGCCTATGAGTCGGTCTCCACCATACAGGCGTGTTTTATGATAGTACGATGCTACAGAGCTTATAATAAATCCCTATTCAGTCTGGCATAAACTTAAATTTATGTGCAGAAGGACTGCACGCGTAAATCAGTTTCGGTCCTTCTCAACATCATCAGGCAACAAAAAAATATAGCGATCGAATTACTGTTAGCAATGTTTGAAAAAGTCATATCTTATTGCAAAATGTAAACTTTCACACAGAACACAATAAACCTTCAAAAAAGTTACAATCCGCTTAATAATACAAGCAGGTTCAAGCAAAACGTTGCTTTTTGGTAAGTAATCCATTCGGTTATGATATAGTAACTCCGAATATTTTTATATGTTTGATCCCTGTCATGATTACAAAGCGTTTCCATTAACCAGTTCCAATGACTTGTGCCCCATCAGCAGATATAAAATGTTTGGCTACCAGTGACATGTCCATGGAATTACAGTATCAAAATCAGCAACCGCTGTCGTTCTGTTAAATTCTGTCACTTCCTTCTCTATTTTATTGATGGGTATCTTTTCACAAAGGATTAATATACAAACCAGTAATCCGCAGAAACCGGATTCCTTAAAGTTAAAGACTGGAGCTCGCACGTTCGAAACAGCTCCTAATATCTGCATACTTCACAAAAGAGTTCACGTGTTCCAATATTTGACGTTAATCATCTAAAAGATTTATGGCTGAAGGCGCAGGGAATTCAGTGATATAAGTGGACACTGTCTGCAAAATGTGTAGCGAATAGTAGTAAAGAAGTAATAACTTAAAACGTCATGCCTGATGCTGAAACGTTAGTGCATGAACAGCGACAATGTAATAAGCGATAAACACTTTTTTCTTTCCAGTAGGCCTACATGGCTGAGAAAATGTTTCTAAAACTTATGTGTAAAGTTTGATGGAAGCAGCTTAGTGCTCTCATTCTCAAATACAAAAGGAATATTTTGAGTTATTTTTGACACTGTCTCTAGATGCACACACAAGTTCTAACTTCAACAACTATTATAATAACTTTAATAACTTTTAACGTAAGATTACACCTGCTAATGAGTAGATTATTATACGCTTTTAAATTTTTAAATTTGATCCGTAGTTGTGTGAAGCTCAGAAAATCAAACATTTGTTCC
This sequence comes from Schistocerca nitens, assembly GCF_023898315.1. Lineage (NCBI taxonomy): Eukaryota > Metazoa > Arthropoda > Insecta > Orthoptera > Acrididae > Schistocerca > Schistocerca nitens. The sequence goes on from NC_064618.1 coordinate 176,651,705, forward strand.
CCTGGAAGACGCTGGATACGCAATCTGAACTTGAACCATGTTCCCGTTTTAGACATTTAGGAATTTAGAACAAGTTTAGCGCTCTTTGCTCCGCCCGCGTTTGCGTAATAATTAAAGCAAAAATAAGATAAGTGTAGTATAGGTCTATTTCTGTTTCTAAGCAATTTTTACAGAGCGGATTTATTGTGGTGACTGTTAAATAGCATTCTTTAATTTACTTCACGAATTACAATACCTTCTAAACTTTTTACGCTGATGAAGGCCATAGAAGCACGGTCTTTTCCGAACGTACTTCTGACCAAAAGGCGATTCGGAGAGTTGTCGTCAGAGGTTTTAGTTAACCCTTTCTTTTGTCTTCTTGTGGTGATATCTGCATAGAAACTTACATTCTGTAACACAAATTACATTTCCAAGCAGCGTTAAAAAAAGTTTTAATATAATGTCTTCATAAATCTTTTCAACCACTTTCTCACCATCTTAGGGTTAACTTTTCAAAAACATTGAAACCCGTACATTCTTATTTCCAACTAAGAAGCGAATACAAGCTTTCGGATATTTATCTTCAAAAATGATTTCGTAATGACAGTTTTCGGTTAAAATTTTCACCCCCTATTTTAACTCAGTAGGGGTTAAATTCCCTAAAACACTGCAACGAGTATTTTCTCTAACTGAGAAGTCGCGTACCAGTTTTCATACATGTAATTGTAACAATTACTTAATAAGTATTTAATAATGATTTATTTAAAAGTAAATAGTATTTCACCTCCGTAAGGGTCGAATATCCAAAAACGCCAAAAGATTATTTATTTCTGATGGAGAAACCAAGTACCAATTATTGTAATTCTAGTTAAAATTGTCTTAAAAGTGTCCCGTTCTCAAAAAACTTACAATAACTTTTCCACATTCTTGACGGTGGAATTTTGCAAAATCCTTCTTAAACGATGCTTGCAGTAGAAGATCAGCATAGTCCCCAAATTTGAATTACCTGTCAATGCTTTTGTTGCGCGATGATGAGACGGCGAGGCAGCCAGCACATTTACTTTCATACACAGAGATGTGGCATAAACTAAAATGTCGTATCATATTGTACTGTGACTGTAACTGCATTCTAACTCATTATATTTGGTGTAAGTTGCAACACGAAGCAAAAATGTCCTAAACTTGCACACTGACATAACGCAGGACGCACTTTCCTCGTACACGTCCTCTAAATGCATTCATCGCCCCGCCACTGAGTGCGGAGGCGGGGGCGCCAGCCACACACACCTCCCCTCCGCCCCCTCCAGAACCACCGTCAGCCGCCCCCGCAGCCCAGTGAACGCATCTATTATGGGAAGAATGGTCGGCGCTCTACCCGGCCCACCCCCGGCGAGTGGGTTTTATTGCGCAGGGCGCCGTTATCAATACACGAGCCTCGATGGAGCGCATAAGCAAAAATAAAGCGCCCTAATGGAGACGAATGGTGTCGGTGCGGGCGGCAGCCGGGGGATAGCAGGAGGAAGCGGGCGTCAACGTTCTCGACATTAGAGCCATATCAAAGGCCGGAATCTCACCCGCAGTCCGTCGAGGCTCATCCTAGGGATGGGTCCAATGTCGGCAAATGCCCGGCGCGACTGATGAAAATGCAGTCCCGTGTTCCGTGCGGGAAACGAAAGGGTGGAGGTCGCAGCGGCCTTTGTCTGTTGCTGCGTAGTGGAGTACTCGCGATTCCAAGGACAATGCTTTGTTTCGTCCTGAATGCTGCGGGCGCACCTCCTGGGAGACAACCTTATACCCACGAAATCGCCCCACTGAATAATACGAAGTAGTAGATGTGTAATGTGGCTGTACAACGAAACTTGTAAGCAGTGGTCTGAACGACTTATATCCAATTATGCCAAAAACTGCATGATAATACAGGTTGGGGCAACGGAATTGGCCCTTAGAACAGAATTCCATGGTAATATGGAACGCAGTAGAGGAAAGGAAATTCAGTACTAACCTAACTGTAGCAGATGTTGAAAGTGACCACTTGGCACTTGTGGACTCTGGTCAGCAAGCTGCTAAACGTGAATCGAAGCCGGACTGCTTCAGTTGCTGCAGTCTATTCTGAAATGCTCTGCTGCAGTTCTTAAAGATTATAAGGGTTGTTGTGATACGTCTCACAAGGGGAAGGCCTCAGACACGGCCAACCGATTCGGCTCAAATTTGGCAGGTCGCTTGTGTACAATCTGAAACGAAGGAATCTAAGATATTTTGGGTCAACACCCCCGCGTTTTTGAGAAAATCATCCCTAAAGGTTATGGCGAGCAATCAACTCAAAATTGGCGTGATCAATAGATAATTGTAAGTAGAGTATTTTTCATCATCAGATATGGGGTCCGAAAACGCATACTTTTCCAGAAATGGGGGTGAGAAACTTTTACAACTGCCGCTTCTGTACCGACATGCAAAACTCTTTCCGCCGGCAGCGCCGATAGCGCAACGGCAAAGGTAACTGTCTGGGAATGGAAGAACCCGGGTTCGAATCTCGAAGAAACCTAGCGGATGCTATTATTTTCGTTTGTATGTTTCCATATCTCAATTGATAGGGATAGGAGGGTTAATAAGGTAAGTAAATCAATAAGAAATGATAATAACAAGGTAGGCAAACTAATTTCCCAAACTTTTAAGCCTTGCCACATGAAAACAACTCCGAGTAAGAGTGCTGCGAATTCCTCAGGAGGGATCAGAGATAGTTAACCTCGCGACGCTTGTTTACAGCGGGGCACGGGACAGATTGTACGCGCGGATAGTTATGTTGTCCCGGTTGCCTCTTCGTCATATCATAGTTGTGAACCTGGAAGAGTGTAGGTGTCCAAGCACGAGCCTTATAGAAGTCAATCGGAAAGAGTTGTTTTCCGTCATTAGGCTGCCGCGAACCTCGTTAATGCGCCGAATGAAATACGTTTCGTGAATGAATGGAGTGTATTTCCGTAAGTAACATATGACGAGTACTGTCTGTAGTTTGTGGTAATTAGCTTGTTTTTCTTATGCTGTAGTAACTAGTTATTGTTTGTTGTGTCATATTTTTCGAGATTCGAACCCGGGTTCTTCGAGTCCCAGCCAGTTACCTTGGCCGGTGTGCTATCAGCGCTGTCGCCGAATAGCGTTTACCACGTGCGTACAGAAGCGGCAGTTATAAAACTTAGTTTTCCTCGATTTCAGAAAAAGTTTGCGTTTGCGGACCGCATACCCGATGATGAAAAATGCTCTATTTACAATTATCTTTCGATCCCTCCAATTTTGAGTCGATTGTTCACAACCTTTAGGGACGATTTTCTCAAAAACGCGGGGGTGTTGACCCATAATAATTTAGATCCCTTCGTTTTAGGTTGTACACAAGCGACCTGCCAAATTTGAGCCGAATCCGTTAGCCGTGTCGGAGGCCTTACCCTTGTTAGACTTGAGGTCTCGCCACACAAAGCATTCGCACACTGATAGATCAGTTGATCCGGGTGACCAGCTAGGGCTACGACCATGCTGGCCTCTGCTAACAAATCTGCTTCGATGTTCCCTTTCATGCCAACACTGGAGCAATATACAAGAATGTGTTGCTATTCCAAAAAAAATAAAAAAGAAAAGAAATAAACAGAAGTCGACCTTTGACTTCCCTGCAACCGACCTTACGTGCACGTTCCAGTTCGTATCAATTTGAAGCGTTATGACCAGGTATTTAATCAAAGTAATTGTGTCCAGCAGTACAGCAGAGCAATAAACTGTGATCTAACAATACGGGATTCCTTTTCTTAGTCATCTGAATTAACTTACGTTATTTCGCAGTTAAAGCAAGTTGCTATTGATAACTTTTGAATACATCGTGGGAGCAGATAGTGATCAATGTCGTTACTAATTGTTACTATTAAAATCAGTCTCTATCACAAATTTATTTATTCTGGTAACCGGTTTCGACCACGCCTGTGGTCATTTTCAGACCTAGAAGTCAAATGCAAAGTCTATCAGAGGATTATATACATTAAAGAAAATTATATAAAATTACAATGTTATAAAACGATGAATTACCAAAATACTGCCACCTTCTGGTGATAAACCACGGCTAGATAGAGCAATGAACGTCTTACTTATATACTGAAGGCTCCGCCCACTTTTGACAGAATAAAAAGCGCCCTGGTAGAGCGTCTATTGTTTCCATAACAACATGCTGCAGTTCATGGTAAGTCGTCTGACGTGACAGTATTTGCCTATCGATATTATAACAACCTCGTTGGAGAGTAGCCCACTGCCATATCTTTGGAATGGCGTCTACACTTACCATGGCAACCAGTAGCTTCCAAATGGTTCTACAACAGGCCCAGAGACGGCAACCCATGTACTGTGGAAATATTTTTTACATATTTTACCTGACAATAGCTGTTGAAACAGCTAAGTACCATGCGTTTTTATTTTTCATTCTTGTCGTTGTTCTTTTAGTTACGAAAATTTAGGTTGTTAATTGACTTTTAACCCACTGGTTAGCGATGACATCATTCTGTCGAAAGTGCATGGCTCTATCTAGTAGTGATTTACCAAGGGAAGGAGACTCCTGCTCATACGGCATTTTGGTAATTCATCGTTTTATAACTCTGTAGTTTCATATAATTTTCTTTAATGTATGTAGCTCTCTGATCAGACTTTGTATTTGACTTGTTGGTCTGAAGAAGACCACAGGCGTGGTCGAAACTGGTTACCAGTATAAATAAATGTGTTATCAAGGCTGATTTTAATAGTAACTATTAAGCTACCATTCATCACAACAAACAATAAATCTGTATATGTACTCCTTCTCCAGTTCCACAACGGCAACACTTTCCCGTACACTGCAGACTCATCAGCAGCCACATGTTGCTGATCAACCAACTTGTCAGGTCGGTTATGTACATAGGGAACAAGAGGGATCGTATCACACTTTCCTGGGGCTCTCCTGACGACACGCAATTGTCTGATGAGCATCCATACTGAAATTCGTATTAGATAAGATTAAAAAGACAAAATTTGTTGGCCATGTCCTAATATCATGATAGACTTCCATTTGCCTGTGGTAGTGCATGTGGCATGCACTGGACAAGTCTTTGGAAGTCCCCAGCACACTAATAGAGCCATGGTGCCTCTATATCCGTCCATAATTGTGGATGTATTGCCGGTGCAGGATTTTGTGCACGAACTGATCTCTCGATTACGTCCCGACAATGAAGTTCATGAATGGTTGAAAATGGTCTCGATGTATTTTTTTTTTTTTTTTTTTTTTTGTGGTTGTAGGGCGCACAACTTCAATGGTCATATTGCGCCCAGACTACGTTAAGAATGCACCGCGAGACACAAGTTTAAAACAACAACTAAAAGGGAAAACACGATAAGAGACAGACTGACAGGCATAGGATTAAAAAAACAGCATAATCAAATGTCCTTAGAGAGGTTGGTCAAGTTGATAAAACGAAGAACGCGAGCAGCTGCTCGTGGGTCATCCGCTAAAATGGCATCTAGAGTACATGGCAGGCCAAGATCAAGACGCAGTGTGTTAAAATCCGGACAGGACGTTAAAATGTGGCGGACCGTCAGAAATTGCCCACATGTGCAGAACGGCGCCGGCGCAGCCGTCAGCAGATGGCGATGGCTGAACCGGCAGTGTCCAATTCGTAACCGGGCCAAAACGACCTCCTCCCGCCGAGAATGGCGGGAGGAGGACGTCCAAGCCGCGGGAAGAGGTTCAAATGGTTCAAATGGCTCTGAGCACTATGGGACTCAACTTCTGAGGTCATTAGTCCCCTAGAACTTAGAACTAGTTAAACGTAACCAACCTAAGGACATCACAAACATCCATGCCCGTGGCAGGATTCGAACCTGCGATCGTAGCGGTCTTGCGGTTCCAGACTGCAGCGCCTTTAACCGCACGGCCACTTCGGCCGGCGCAAGAAGAGGTTTCAAGGCCCGAAGCTTGTTGTCCGTAAGTGCAGCCCAATCGGCATGCCACAGCGATAAAATGCGCCGACAAATTACCCTGCTACAATCCGACGAAGGGACACAACAAGAAGCAGTCCGAGGCTGGAGGACCGCAGCCTTGGCCGCGGCATCTGCAGCTTCGTTCCCAGGGATACCGACATGGCCAGGAACCCACATAAAGCTAACCGGAGAACCGACGTCCACCAGCTGCTGAAGAGAGCGTTGGATCCGGTGCACGAAAGGGTGAACCGGATACGGATCACTGAGGCTCTGGATGGCGCTCAGGGAATCGGAGCAGATGACATAAGCAGAATGTCGGTGGCGGCAGATGTAAAGAACAGCCTGGTAGAGGGCAAAGAGCTCAGCTGTGAAGACCGAACAATGGCCATGGAGCCGGTATTTGAAACTTTGTGCCCCGACAATAAAGGAACACCCGACCCCGTCATTGGTCTTTGAGCCATCTGTATAAATGAAGGTCATATTAATGAACTTTGAACGAAGTTCGACAAAACGGGAGTGGTAGACCGAAACGGGGGTAACCTCCTTTGGGAGCGAGCTGAGGTCAAGGTGAACGCGAACCTGAGCCTGGAGCCAAGGTGGCGTGTGGCTCTCGCCCACTCGAAAGGTTGCAGGGAGTGAAAAATTAAGGTGTTGAAGGAGGCGACGAAAGCGAACTCCAGGGGGTAGCAGGGCAGAGACATACAACCCGTATTGACGGTCGAGAGAGTCGTCAAAAAAGGAACGATAAGACGGGTGGTCGGGCATTGACAGTAGCCGACAGGCATACCGACAAAGCAGTATATCGCGCCGGTAGGTGAGTGGCAATTCGCCAGCGTCAGCATGAAGACTCTCTACGGGACTAGTATAAAACGCTCCGATCGCAAGTCGTAAACCCCGATGTTGTATGGAGTTGAGGCGGCGTAAGATGGATGGCCGTGCAGAGGAGTATACGAAGCTCCCATAGGTCTCGATGTAGCCGGACGTAACCATTTCCAGTCAATGATCAACTCAGTTGGACAAGAGGACCCAGTCCATTCCATTTGAAAGAGCCCACACTGTTATGAAGCAAGCACCAGCTTGCAGAGTACCTTGTTGACAACTTGGGTCCTTGGAATCGAGGGGTCTGCAAGACACTCGATACCTACCATCAGTTCTTTCCAACTGAAATTGGGACAGATCTGATTAGGCCACGGTTTTCCAGTCATTTGGGGGTCCACAGATATGATCACGAGCCCAGGCGAGGCCCTGCATGCGATGTCGTGCTGCTGGCAAGGGCATTCGCGTCGGTCGTCTGCTGCCATAGTCCGTTAACCCCAAATCTCTCGGCCCTGTCGTAACTGATACGTTCATTATACGTCACACATCGATTATATGTCGAGCGAACTGGGTGGCGAAATCATTCCCTAGACCACTAAGATGTCCGTGATAAGAGACATTGCCTCATATTTGATATACGTATCTCACTCTTGACACTGTGGAGCTAGGTATATTGAATTCTAACGATTTCCGAAATGAAATTTCCCATGCATCTAACTGCAACATTAAAAGTCTATTAATTCCCGATGGTGCTGAGCTACAGTCATGCAGTATTTTCTGAAAGAATACGCTATTTGATGGTATATTACTGTATTTTTTTCTGTACTATCTGGATTTTACGCGATTATCGAGTACAATACTAAACGCTCTTAGGCCATTAACATGCCACACCTTGTCAAGTCAGATTTGGGCTTTAAATACAGTAATATACAATCCAATGTCTGTTTATTCTTTCAAGAAATCTGTTAGTTCCCATCGCCCTGCCATGAGTACACCAGAAATATTTTTATATGAATCATAAGAGTACAAATGACAGTTCCGCCATACAGTACCCTTTTATACCCTGTGTACGCGATGCTACTACTTTCCGTATGACTGGACTTTCGCTAACAATCTGCAGTGTTCAATGGGGGGAGACAAAGTTTCGAGAGTCGGATTGAAATTGTGGATCAAGGATTGTCAGTTGTAAGATCCGCCTATGACTCTGCTACTCTTAGTGATAGTGAAGAACAACTGCAGAACCTGTCGAATGGAGTGGTCTACTGAGTTTAGAAACTGGTGTGAGATAAAACCAAAAAAAAAGGTTGTAATTGTAGTGGACTGACAAGGCAGCCAGTCCATAGTGACGGGTAGCCGAAAGGGCACACGTACACACACGCCGACTGGCGCGAAGTCTGGAACAGGATTCGTAACGAATGTGATAAAGAAAAGAACGTAGCTACTAGAACACTTAACTTTTATATCGTCCTTTGGTATACAGCATTCTTGATGATACAAGTGAGACTATCTTGAGATACATGCAATGGTACAAATGGCGCCTTGCTAGGTCGTAGCCATTAACTTAGCTGAAGGCTATTCTAGCTGTCTCTCGGCAAATGAGAGAAAGGCTTCGTCAGTGTAGTCGCTAGCAACGTCGTCGTACAACTGGGGCGAGTGCTAGTCCGTCTCTCGAGACCTGCCTTGTGGTGGCGCTCGGTCTGCGATCCTGACAGTGGCGACACGCGGGTCCGACATGTACTAATGGACCGCGGCCGATTTAAGCTACCACCTAGCAAGTGTGGTGTCTGGCGGTGACACCACAGTAATAAATAGGAGAAATGAGATTAATGATGAACCAAGGAAAAGAAGAATTTCCGCTCCCTTCAAAGGCAAAATAGCAGATGACATACGAAGCTAGGATGACATACAAAGCAGATTACAATAAGACATTCATGGCCAAAAGGTTCTACTAGCGTTACTCATAGAATTCAATTTGAGGAAGAAATTTTTGAGAAAGGGTGTTTGGAGCACAGCATTGTTTGGTGGCGTACCATGGACTCTTGGGAAACTAATGGGAGGAAGTATTACATAGGCATGGCGAAAATTAGAAGCATGTGTAAGGTAAGGAGTGAGGAGGATCTTCGAAGACTTGGAAAAGAATAGAACGTATGGGAAACACTGAGAAGCAGAAAGGACACGATGAACTGAATAGCTTCCATGATAAAAAGTGCAGAGGAAGACAACCATGAAATGAATGTTTAATTTGCTAGAAGTGCTTCTGTGTGACGATTAGGCTGGCAAAAGAGGTGCATTCGTGGCAGGGTGCAGCAAGTCAGTGACAAGAGTGGTTACTGAAAAACAAATAAGTTAATAATTAAAACTAAATCTAAATGCGGACGCAACATACATGGGTATCAAAACACGTGAAATCTCTAACGGATAATAAATCAGTTTTGGTAAGTGAAATACTGACTGGCAAAGTAATCCTTTCTCAGTACGATGTGAAGCGTTAGGTTATTTCTCACTCTGGCGTGTTCGGAAGAATGTGGTTGAAACGCACATTGGCGGCAAAAACACACGCTCATATGCTCAAAGAATAACGTTGGCATCCAACACATGCCCAAGGAGCGTTAATTACTTCTAGACAATAAGGATTTGCTGTGCTGGCGGCTGGCTCACTTCATTTAGTCGTTTATTGCAGAGTTCTTGGAAACGTTCTGTGGACAAAGTGTCTTGTGGAGAGATTAGAAAACGTGTCCGATGTTACAAAACTAACTATAGTCACATCAGAATACAGCTGCCCGAACTAGTGAAGGGATTAGGATGTAATGATAGCTGCTGAATTAAATTTCTATAAGGAGCGTCTCGCTCACCAGAGAAACTGTAGGCCGCTCTAAGGTTTCATACTGAACGATGCAGTAGAAAACTGATTGTAAGCTTCGGTGGTTTCTAAGGAGTTGTTCAAATATTACACACATCGAAAAAACCTCAAACTCTAAAGCGGTCATCCTGTGATGAACCGCCACTGTTGTTCAATCAACAGCGACCGAACCAAAAAGACAATCAACTGAAATCCACACCAAATAGTCTAATAAAGATCTCATTGAGTGAAACGTTGTAATTTCATGTAGCGATTTCGGTTAACACACTTTGCAGCAGTTGAAACACATTAGAAAATTTGGCCAAAGGCTCTGCTCGTCCCATGATCGTGGGTTATAGATCATTTAGGTGACATGCTGTGCTCTACAAGCTCTGGTTGTTGTTGAAGAATTGATGATTTATTTTATAAGACGTACATAATCATAATATTTCATTGATTGTTCAACAGTAAGGACTCTCCAAAAAATCAACAATTTGTACAAGACAGACAGAATGATAAATCAATTGTTTTATTTCTGTCTGGGAAATGAAGGATAATAGAAGTATTATCTGTACATTACCGGAACTCGTAGCTCTGGAATGAAATACTGTGAGGACGTTTACCTGCAACAAAAGAAACGAAAATCTGATTAGTCACTCTCATGACTGGGAATCCTAAACAAATGAAATGTAGAAGGCTGCTTGAAGCAAAGCAATGTAAAGCTTCCTTTTATTTACTTTACTTTTGTGGCTGTCGAAGTCGAGGTTGAAAGCTTTAGATAGAGAACCCATTCCATTATGAAATAAACCTGACCACGTGCCTGATACGAATAAGTGTACCTTATCAAACATTTAGGTTGTGCAGCAGAAAAGTGGTAAGCGTCACTTTTATGTAATAAGAGTACAAATCAATTAGTTGTTTCTGTTGTTCCTTTGTACGCTTCCTTTCAACACTTTCTTACCAAAGCCTCAAGTCATCCAGTCCTGTGTTAACAGGTAAGCTCGTTTCACATTCGTACTAAAGTAATCGCTGCTACAATGCATTTCCACGTGAATTAAACGGGTAATCGTTGATCAGGAAAGCCTTTTACCATTTGTTTATATCGGTATATGTTCCAATCACGAGGTTAATGATGGATACCCACAACATAAACCTCATAATAAACACCGTTCGCCTTTCTACGAAATAAATGAATTGGTCAAATATTTTTCTTCGACGAACTTTCAACTCTTAACTCTACTTTAGCAAATTCTTCATACCGTTTAACAGCGACGCCGCAGCGCGCGATCGCTCCGTGCAACAAAGAACATCCGCACACCAAACCGGAGCGTGACTAATGCCACTAAGGCAGAGAAATGGTGCGCTCAGCTTAGAAAATTCCAGAAACATGGGTTAGGTAAGGAGAACAATATAGCTAAGTCATAATGTGACATAACAGTACTAATAACGTCAGGCACAGAAAAAAAGATAACTAGGAAACGGCTGCCAGATAGCTAGACGCCACGTACCATTACTGTACTTTGACCCGTATAACTGTAAGAATAGAAATACACACTAATTGCAGAGGCTGCGGGTACATACAGCTATGTTCGTAAAACACTGGGTACAGTAATGTCTATCACGAAACAAAAAAAGAATGTGTAAAATATCCCCGCGAATGGAGGAACTTCTTCAACCTTCGTGTAGGTTGAGCCGGAACGAAAAAATTCTCCCTCGCCGCATCTTCCCCTCGTCCCCGGGAAAAGGAAAGAGTAAACGTCGCTCTGGAAAACGCACCAAATTTTCCGGTCATTTTCTCCTCTCTTTGACGGATAAATGTAAATTAATGAGATGCAACGGCCTCCTTGATTAACGCCACTGTTAATCACATTCAGAATGAGACGAAATTTTTCTTTCATCCCCTCGCGAGAGGGGGCGTAGGATCAGATGAATTATGGATTAAAGAAACGTGAAGGGGTTGCCGACGACACGGACAACCAGCGCCAGTCGCCAGTTCATTCCACCTCGGCGGATGTCCCCGGACTGGATAATTCCAGCACCAGAGCCCTGGTGCTGCTCTTTCTCTCCCTACCTCATGCCTTAGTACGTGGCGTCTTAAGTGCTAATAATTATCCGTGAGATAGACCAACTTAGTTTTTCATATTATCATTTAAATAAAACATAAGGTGCTCAATTTAACTAAAGACATTGAAAGATCTTCAAAACAACACATTGGATACAAAAAATTTCCACATTAAATTTGTTCGTCTCTCGGGAAAACATCCAATGATACTACATTCAACCCGACACCCGATCCCGTGTATTGGGGCTGGGGGTGGGGACGGGGGGGGGGGTGAGCGGACTTTTAAATCTTGAATGGATCAGATTCTATGGGAAAAAATACATAAGTTTTGCCTGAAACATTTGATCTCTACGCAACATACGACGCTGTAACCGTAAAAATCAATACAGGTAGAAAATTGTATGTTTCAAAATCCTTTCCAAAAGCACTTAAATTAACTCACCTCTCCGTCCTCACAGTGCTAGGGTAGTACAGGAAATTATTTCAACACTTTTTATGGGACTGCACTGCCTCCTTTCATAAGTCGCAGTTCGCTACTCGGTCACAGTACTTCCTTGAGCAGTACCGTCTTCGTTTTGCCATCGGAGCCGGCCGATGTGGCCGAGCGGTTCTAGGCGCTACAGTCCGGAACCGCGTGACCGCTACGGTCACAGTTTCGTATCCTGCCTCGGGCAGGGATGTGTGTAATGTTATTAGGTTATTTAGGTTTAAGTAGTTCTAAGTTCTAGGGGAGTGATGACCTCAGATGTTATGTCCCATAGTGCTCAGAGCCATTGAACCATTTTTGGCATCAGAATAGCAACGTTTTGAATGGGGTTTCCCGCAACGTGGTGTGGAGCAGAGTGATGGGCGGGTGATTTAAAGTGTCGTTGGATAGCATTTTGATATATACGATTTTCTACACATTTTAATATTTCCGATTACAGCGTCTCTGTAGCGAAACGAAAAAAAATGCAATGAAAAACGTGGGTTCCCATATAAGATTTATAAGTTTCCCAAACGCGGGCTGGGATAAGCGGCTGAATTTGGTATCACTGGATGTCCCTCTCCGGACGAACAAATTTTTACCACAATTTGTTTGGATCCCATGTGTAGTTTCCAAGACATTTCAATGTCTTCAAACGTATTGAACACTTTTACTTCGTAATACGGAAGATAAAGCAACTCTTCATATAGTCTATGAGAGTGTGGAACATCTTGAAATACGTACACCGATGTGCCAGTCATTATGTCCACCACTCAATATGAAGTAATGCTGCCTAGACGCAATGCAAGCTCTTAGTGTGGTAAACTGAATATATTACCGGAGCAGAGATGAATAGGGACTGAATGTAGAGAAGAGTAGGGACGTAAACCTGGAAATCACTGACGTAAAAGAATTTAACAAAGTGAACGTTATTACTGCCCAGCGGCTGGGAACATGCACCTCTGAAACGGCCAATGTAATTGGTTGTTCGGCTGATACCGTCCTAGCATCAACGAAAATTAGTTGAAGTACAGGAAAATCAGGAGGGTGAGACAAGGTGTTGGACGTCCTCATCTCCAGCAAAGATCGTGGAGGTCAGAAGCTTTCCGGTTCTGCAAAGCACGACAGCCGGCAATCTGTGCCAGCGTACAGTGCCGATGCACTGCCGGATCACACCTTTCAGCGTTCACTGTTGAACATGACTCTCCGCAACAAACGATCCCTAAGTGTTCCAATGCTGACGCAACGATCTCACAAAAATGGCTGCAATGGCCACAGATCGCAGAGAATGGACCATGGATCTTTAGAAACGTGTCACCTTGTTGGCTGAATTAAGTTTTTAAAGTGTTTCTATTAGGTCGCTTTCGAGTCTCTCTCACATACAAAATCTCGCAATCGATTTTAATCTCATCGCCCAGTGACACAGAGACTCGAAAGTTTAAGCATAGCACAGAGCTGGGTGAGACTGCAATATTAGCTGCCATTCATGTTCATCTGATCCATAGGTGTGCGGGTGGGGCGAAAAACGTTAGTAAAACGTTAGTAACTCCTGATATCTCGGCTGTCCTCCAGGAGCGAAGTGTGGTGCAGGGGGTATAGGTTGGCAGTTCATGCTGTATGCGAGCAGACTGGCAAGGTTGAGCAAAACGAGCGATACGACGAGATTGGACCATTCTTGTCTGTATATCAATTTAGTATAAATTTTACAGGTGAGTTTAAAGTAGTTTCTGGATGAGTTAGGCTATTGACATTTTAAGTATCTGAGAACTGAATCACAATGCAGTATTAACTCGTTTTTCTGTCTGGTTTGTGGCAGAGAGAACTTTGGGTACCACTGCCATTTCTCCCTCTTCCTGTTCCAGTCGCGTATGGCTCGTGGGAGAAATGATTTCTGGTAAGCTTTCATACGAGATCGAATATCTATAATTTTTACCTTCATGACCTTATCTCGATATATGCAGAGGAGAAAGCAATACATTGGTTGAGTAATAGAAGAGAAACTGAGATAATCCTGAAATTTTTTCATGTTTCTGTTATTTTCTCATCCAAATGATTGAAACCTCAGTAACTCTAAGGGCTTCTCCACTCTTCAGTAGGTACCCTGTATTACTATACGCCACCTTTCACGATAATCGTAGTCTTCCTCTTTTAGGTCCTTCTTCCTCATCATTTTAATTACTCCCTCACTCCATGTTAATCTCAGACGTTCACGCTTCCTCCTTCCAGAATTGCTTTTCGCCATCTTCCTTGCTCCTTTTCTTTGCATGATTGGTTATTGCATATCCATTATCTCCCTAATTTCCTGACTTCATCTCCTTTCTCTCCTGGATACCTTGGCTGCCCTTCTATTCCATCCACATTCAGTGCCTGTACTCTGTTTCACTGCCGCTCCTGAAGGGTCCGTCTTTCTGCACCGTACGTTAATATACTTCCGACTGTGTATGCAGAAACCCCTTATTTGTTTTCTTGATATTGCCCCGCTCCACAGAACTCCATTGAACACTTTAATTGCTCATCTTGCCCTGTTGGATCATGTGTTCGACATCTGCTTCACAGCTTCGCGGAGAACGGATATGGTTCAAATGGCTCTGAGCACTATGGGACTCAACTTCTGAAGTCATCAGCCCACTAGAACTTAAAACTACTTAAACCTAACTAACCTAAGGACATCACACACATCCATGCCCAAGGCAGGATTCGATCCTGCGATCGTAGCAGTCTCGCGGTTCCTGAATGTAGCGCCTAGAACCGCACTGCCACTCCGCCTGGCGGGAACGTATAACCAGTCGTAAGTATTTAAACTGTTTTACAGCTTTAATAATGCCTTTTGGCAGTACTGTATCATTAGCGGTATATTCTTTGAATTAGCGATATCAGTTGGCATCTACACTTATATACTCCACCACGTGCCATTGATGGGTACAAGATCATACGCTTCTTCTAAATCCACAAGTATTAGGTGTACTTCCTGACACTTAGAATACAACTTCTTACATATTTTCTAAGGCCAAAAATGTTATTCGTACTAGATCGTCCAATAGTAAAACCTGCCTGTTCTCTAGTATTTTTTCCTCTATCTCATTCTTCAACCTGTTTATAAGAAAAGCACCAAAAGGTCTGGTAATAGAAGTCATAACATTACCTCTCCTCCAATTATCTGGTTAGTAGTTGTTATCTTTTTTGTAGATAGCATGTGTGTATGATAGACACCACACTCTTGGTGTTTCCTCTCTCTTCATGATCTCATTGAGCAGTTTATATGAAAGTCTAAATCATCCGAAGGGGCCCATATTTCCACTACTGCTTCACAGTACCTCTCAGTCTTGCCTTTTTTTACCATCTGTTTGTCCACTAGTAATGGTTTTATATTACCTAATGTACTGTTTTTGTTATAGATTTCTATCAATTGGATTCTTCTTTTTCCTACCAGAAGTTCTTCAAAGTGCTTCTTCCGCTGTCCAGTAGATACAGACAGTGGTGTAAGTTCCGGCTTGCCAACCATTTTCATCTGCCTTATCATCCACCATGCCATTGCCGATTTGCTGTATCCAAGTGAATGCACTATTTACCCACATACTCTTTCCCATTCCTCTTCCTTACACATTACTGTTAATTTCTTAGCCCCCTTTTTATAAACCTCTACCTATCCTAAAGCTCTTCACTCCCTAGCTTAACCATATATGACATAGCTTCAATTTCTCAACCATCTGCAACTCGAACGAAAAATTTCACGAAAGACTGGAAATCAGAAAATAAATTCTTACATAACAGTTGATCTTTAATACACCACGTTTTAAATAGTACTGAAATGTATAAAATAATATCTCCTAACCCCGAACAGTTAGTACTGAAAACTTTTGGTGTGAAATTTTAATACTTTTAGAAGTTAAAGTCTGGGGCGTATGAAATACATAACTGACGAATGAACAGTTCTCTTCCTTATTATTACACTACTAGGTGAAGCATGAATAGCTCAATTCATTACTATTAATTATTGAATGCGCCCCATGTTTTTGGTCATAAAAGTGATTCCAGAGCCGTCATAAATACAGAATAATAACTTTTTAATATCATCTGTATGCGTTTAGGAATTTGTGTGAGGCTAGGAGTAATTATTTTATACTTTGTGTTCCGATTTACAAACGTAATATGTTAAAAATCATTTTTATTTGAATAATTAAGTATGACACCAGGTCAATTGCAGTGTCCGGATATGCTTTATTGCAAACAAACGACTGCTCTAAATACGCACCGCACCGCAGACCAGCCCAGTGGGGACAGAATAATGAGAAGAGGGCCAATCAACTGGTCTTTTGTGGGACTAGTGTCAGTAATCAAAGGGACCATGACAGCTGTGGACCAAGCGAACATAATTATAGGTAATCTGCATACCTTTATGTTAGACTTCTTCCTCGACGTCTGTTACATCTTCCAGTTTTGGCTCCGCTGCTTTTAAAGAGGAGCTGTAGTGCGGTTTGCCACGAACACAAGTTTTGCTTACTTGCTATAAGTATTGTATACGATACTCTATTGCAATTACTGGGCTACACACTACCGGACACGTTACCTCCATGTATATTTACGTGAACTTCTGTATTCCACAAACCTCTCTAAGGTACATGATACTGGAAAATAGCAATGTACATCACTTACAGTTGAAATAAATACGAAGTGCAGTGAAGCCAAGGTATAATGGCGGTAGAAAAAAAATGAGGAAATTGAATAAAAATGATCATGGCGAGGACTGACTCATAATGCAGAAAAGTTGGAACCACCTTTGGTGAAATGATTAGAAAATTAATAATGCAATGGGGATTCTACTGTCCAACGCAGAGGAGGCAACGGATGTGGTGAAACATTACGCTGTAGGCCTCTATGAGGGAGATGACTTGTCCGATAAAGTGACATAAGAGGAAACTGGAGTCCACAAAAAAAATGGTTCAAATGGCTCTGAGCACTATGGGACTTAACATCTCAGGTCATCAGTCCCCTAGAACTTAGAACTAGTTAAACCTAACTAACCTAAGGACATCACACACATCCATGCCCGAGGCAGGATTCGAACCTGCGACCGTAGCGGGTGCGCGGTTCCAGACTGAAGCGCCTAGAACCGCTCGGCCACCAGCGGCCGGCTGGACTGGAGTCCACAAGAGAGACATAGACCATCCAGTGTTAGAGTCCGAATTTGAAAGTTCTCTGGAAGTCTTGAGGCAGAAGGCATACACAACATTACGCCGGAATTTCTATAATTTTTGGGGGACGTGTCAACCAAACCACAACTGAAGTAGGTGTATAGAATCAGGAAGACTGGCAACGTACCACCATACTTACAATTAAGAAGATAGCAAGGGCAGGTAAGTGCGGAAACTGCCGCACAATCAGCTTACAGCTCATAAACACAAGATGTTGACAAGAGCTGTATACAGGAGAACAGAAAATAAAAGTGAGGAACTGTTAGATGAAGATGAGTTTGGCTTCACCAAAGGTAATGGCACCAGAGAAACAGTTCAGACGTTGCATTTGATAATGGAACCAAGACTGAAGAAAACCAAGACACGTTCAGTGGTTATGTTGATCTGGAAAAAACATTCGACAAAGTTAAACGGCAGTGTTATTTATCACACCGTCCTATGGAAATTTCTGCACTTGTATACTTCACGCCCCGTGTACTCCGAACATCCTGTACACTCCAGAACCTACGTTTAGCTGCGCTGCGGAAGATGCTTCATGTACCACTGACACTTACCCAATCCTCCCGTTCCAGTCTCGACTGCTGTTAAATACCCGTTTGAGATCGAATCTGTCAAATTTTACATGCATTCGCTTTGCGCGAGTCATATCTAATAGGAAACAACATATTTGTCGAATCTTGTAGATCCGTACTCTCTTGGATTCTGAGAGTATAGCGACAAAGTGCACAGTGCCTCTGATGTACGATCTGCCACTGGAGTTTTCTGACAGTGCCCCTGAAGTTCCGCGTTTAGAAGCAGAACCTGTCGCCGAACTCGCTGCTCTTGTTACATATTTTCCAATTCCTCTATAAATTCTTGTCTGGTATGCGTCCAAATATGGGCCATTGAGGGACTTTTGAGTTACCCCTTCGTGGGTGGACTACACTTTGAGAGAAATTTTCAAATAAATCTCATTTTGGCAACTACCTTTCCTGCGATGCCCTTTATGTGATCGTTCAACGTTTAAACAGCTCCGTACGCATATTTCCAGATGTTTAATGTATGTGACTATTTCCAGTGACTGTTCAGCAAGTTTATAATCAAAAACTAAATAATGAAACACTAACGGGTCATCTCTCTTATTTATGTGCAGTATGTTGTACTTGTTCATGTTGACGATCAAATTAATGTCGTTGCACTAAGCGTCGATCCACTGCAAATCTTTCTCATTTCGCCACAACTTTTATTTTTCGTGAGTTCCTGTGTTACAGCAACATCATTCACTAGCAGCTTCATAGATATTCCCCCTCTCATCCAATGCGTCATTAGTATACTGTGAACTCTAATGGTTGTGCAACACGGCACTGAGGCACGCCCAGTGTTACTTTTTCATCAGAAGTTTTCTCTCTGTGTTCAGTGTGATAGTAATTAATCAGCCAACTCATCCACATGCTCATGTTTATTCATTTCGGTGGCAAGGCGGAACTGAGTCCAATTACTTGCATAAGTCAAGGCAAATGGCTTGAACATGGTGTCTGCTGCTTCTTGGTTCGTCTGATCAATCAGAATGAGCTGTGTTTCAAACAGTTTTTGTTATAGGATTCCATAATGAGTTCTGCAAGGGGAATTAATTTTATAGTCTTTAGAAATTTAAGGAATTTTGATTGTCCTTCTCGGAACATATACTGTATCCGAACGACGACATGTACATTCTTACTCGGCTGTGCGTATGAATAGTCTCTACAAGGGTGTTAGCACATCTTTCGAAATTTTACTTGTTTATTCTCCCCTATTTAAGTTTATACGTAGGCGATTTCAGCTGTAAATTTGTAAGTTGTTTTGAGACCATTTAGAGATAGTACGTAATTGAAACTGTGCTGTATCTTACAACTACAACTGCAGATATCTAGGAAGACTGCTCAGCAGTGCATGGCGGAAAGTGCCTTGTAACATTTTTTACTCAATACCCTACATGTACTACTCGGAAACAGAGAAGTAAGAAATACTGCCTACATGCAGTTGTACGGGCCCTACTACTGGACTATTTTCTTTCCTGACGGTATTTCTGCGAAACTAAGGCGACTTTGTAAGTATTCTGTAGTCTGTCAAAATTGCTGGTTGGTTCTACAAATTTTCTCCATTTGGTGCGGTGCAAATACAGTCTTCCTCCCTCCAAAGAATCTTATTTAAGTTCGCTAAGCACATGCATAACATAGCTGGTAATGATAACGGATAGGTAAGAAATCTGACATCACACCTCGTAATTGATTCGAAACCTTCCTTTAAATCGACTTTATTGGTTTCCCAGAACACCAGTTGCGCTCAGGAACGGTTCATTCAAGCGTTCTGAGAGAGATCTCCTTTATATATGCGCTAGACGCTTTTAGAACTCACCCAAGGAACTGTAACAGGCTTACCATTCCCTACAGCTCTTCTTACGTGCTAGTTTCGTTTTATGATGTCTCTAAGCCTTACGTCCAGATATTCAATTGACATATTTGAAGCAAGCAGTAAAGCAACACACCTTGGCTTCCGCCTGAAGTGAACATCTGATGGGAAATTTAAATCAGATTTGTCGGAGTTTCACTTGAAAACCACTCATTCCCAGTATAATTCCAGTGTCTTAAAGAATACTTTACTTCTCTCGGTGGGCATCGTTTTTGGGTTATCGTACTCCGTAATGAGCGAAGATGACACACATTGAGCTTCCATTTCTATCTGAGTCTACCTGAAACACTCAGATACATCTGTAGTTTTTGTGTTGTTAAATTTACTCATTTAGTGTTCGTAAATGCTCATTTTAGCATATCCCCAGCGATAAATGTAAAACTTCAAAAGAGCAGCACAGACTACATCCTAAGATATGTGTTCACAAATAAATACGGATGGAAAAATTACAGGAAGGGGATTGTATTGCAGAAGAGAATCATAATCTGTTATTTACTTTTTATTGTGTAATTACCAGGCTTTTTTTTTTATTTGTCAGATCAGAAGTACAGATTCAAGGCGATTACGGGGTTTGATTTATTTAGAGAACCATCTTGAGTTTTCGCCCTAAACCAGTTGTGGGGCTAATAACTAAATATATTATAAGGAACACTGTGTCCGACTGATAATAGTTACTATTGTCGTCAAGTGAAGGTGGTACTGTGATTACATCAAATCCGTTAAAAAATAATAATCCTTGCTCCTGCACCTGGCGGTTGGAAAATATTGCGTTTGGACTGTGTAGTAATGGTTCAGCTTTAGATGGAGACCGGTAGTGTTGGTATTAAAATGAAATTTTCTGCAAAACTGCCACACATTTGCTGTCAGAAACTATCACCAGAATGAAGACAACAAAGCATCCAATGTTACAAAATTCTGCAAGATATGCTACGAAATTGATAAAGATATTCATAGGTCTCGAAAGAATGTCCAAGTTAATGTGACAGTTAGCCAGCTAATGTCAGTACTGACGCCGCAGCCTTAATTCCAGTTTTGCACTTAACGAAACTTTACACTCCTGGGCCACCATGCGTATGTCAGCTTAGATATACACCTATATCCAAAAGATGTAGTAGTAGTAGTAGTAGTAGTAGTAGTAGTAGTAGTAGTAGGAGGAGGAGTAGTTTTGTTGTTGTTGTTGTTGTTGTTGTTGATGATGATGATGATGACGATGATGATGACATGTATTTCTGCCCACTACAACGATGCCACGATGGGATAAAATACAAGGCTGTCTTCTTTAGACGTCTCCAGTTTAACAGTTTACGAAAAGCGCTATTTGAGGAAAAGAATATTTCTGAATGTTATTATGTCCACAAAAGGATGTTTAATTAATTGGAACTAGATCAGCTTTCGTTTCTAAACTTATCTTGAATTCCTACCCAATAGCGCCTCTTACCCATTTTAAAATGCAGCTGTAATACCCAATGTCAACAAAATGTGGGGTCATCATACTTAACTTCTGCGTACACGCACTAGCGGATAAAGAGCACCATTCATACTCACGAAGCGATAAAAAACTTGTAATGTTTCGCCAGCACGTCTTTCCACCTACACTCTAACTGAAGAGTCCAATAGAAATTAAAATAGCTGTAGTCTTTCCATTGCATTTCAAATTACTCGACATGGTATAATGTCCAAAGGAACTATGTAATTATAATTCTCTAGTTACTTTCGATTTATTACATTCTTTGTATATTTATTCCTCACATAATTCTAAACCACCACTTGTTTTTCTAAGAACTGCACTGAAGCGCCAAAGAAACTGGTATAGGCATGCGTATTCAAAAACAGAGATATGTAGGCAGGTAGAATATGGCGCTGGGGTCGTCAGTGCCTTTATAAGACAACAGATGTCCGGCGCAGTTGTTACTGCTGCTACAATGGCAGGTTATCAATATTTGAGTGAATTTGGACGTAGTGTTATAGTCGGCGCACGAGCCATGGGACACAGCATCTCCGAGGTAGCAATGAAGTGAGGATTTTCCGGTACGACCATTTCACGAGTGTACCTTGAGTGTCAGGAATCCAGTGAAACATCAAATCTCCAACATCGTTGCTGCCAGAAAAAGAAGCAGCAAGAACGGGACCAACGACAACTAAAGAGAATTGTTCAACGTGACAAATTCTACCGTTCCGGAAATTGCTGCAGATTACAATGCTGGGCCATCAACAAGTATCAGCCTGCGAAATGTCATCGATATTGGCTTTCGGAGCTGAAGGCCCAGTCGTGTATTCTTGATGACTGTAAGAAAAAAAAATCTTTGGGCCTCGCCTGGGCTCGTCAACACCGAAATTGGACTGTCAATGAAGGGAAACTTGTTGCCTTGTCGGGCGAGTCTCGTTTCAAATTGTATCGAGTGGTGGGCGTGTACAGATATGGAGATAACCACATGAATCCATGGCCTCTGCATGTCAGCAGAGGACTGGTCAAGCTGGTGGAGGCTCTGTAATGGTGTGGGGCGTGTGCAGTTGGATTGATATGGGACCCCTGATACGTGTAGATAATACTCTGACAGGTGACATGTACGTAAGTATCCTGTCTGATCACCTACATCCATTCCTGTCCATTGTGCATTCCGACGGACTTGGGCAATTCCAGCAGCACAATGCGACACACCACACGTCCATAATTACTAAATTACTACAAAGTGGCTCCAGGGAAACTCTTCAGAATTGAAACACTTCCTCTTGAGCATGTCTGGGATACCTTGCGACGTGCTGTTCAGAAGAGATCTCCATCCCCTCGTACTCTTGCAGATTTATGGACATCCCTGTAGGATTCATTGTGTTAGTTGCTTCCAGCACTACTTCACACAAGAAACGAGTCCATGCCACGTAATGCTGCTGTACTACTGCGTGCTCGCAGTGGTCCTGCACCATATTAGGCAGCTGTACCAGTTACTTTGGCTCTTCACTGTATAAGACATAATTTAATTTTCAATGAGGCGATTGTGTTTCCTAAAGAACTGTGTTACATTTAGGAAACCAGATAATATAACTGACGTCGAAATGTTTCTTCATGCTAACCAAATTTGAACAAAAATAGGAAGATGAACAGCTTGCCTTCAAATACTCAATTTTTTCTGCGGAAAAAAACGAAGTTAACCACAAGCAAGGAACCAAAGTACGACAAACCTAATTTTTGTGGAAGATAAAAGAAAAGGTTGACGACAATTTCATGTCATGTATTTAGAAGATTTGTACGAAATGAGCTGGATGTTACAGTGATCTTCTGTACAATAGGCTAAAATACGGATCTTGGTGTATGTACTGAGTACCTTTAAATATTTTTCGTATAATTAGTCTATTGTTTACACACTAACATAGTATTTAATCAATCGTATTTTTTGTATTCTGTTATATTTGCTGGTGTTTGGTGTTCCAGGAATAATAGTATGGGAATCTACTGAGGAACTGTATCTGCGTTCATTTTATTAAACATTTTAGTGATTTCTTGTTACTTTTAGACCACGTATAATACCATTATAGGAGCAATTTGTTGTCTGTTAGTCCATCAGTCTATGTGTCTGTCCCACCGGTCAGAACCATTTTCTTTAGGAACGGGTAGACGTATAAAGTTCAAATATATGCCACATCTAGTGTCAAACAGTTGCTTGGCTGTATAAAACATTAAAGCTTCTAAGCCAATGCACTCAAAAGGCACTTATGTTACATATTATGATACTCGCAAACTCACTCATAAAAACCTTGAGGTTTCTTACCATTAACATAGAATCATGAAATTTGTCATGAAGTAAGGTATTACGGTACTAGTAAAGGGAAAAAATCAGAGAATCGTTAATTTGTAATTGAATCACACGAAAAAATATTTTTGTCATTTTTATCCGACTGACGGTCAGTCGGTCTGTCTGTTAAGGTTACCTTTGCTCAGAAATTATAATAGCAAACGCGAAATAACACAAAAAATTTATACTTGAAATTTAACATCAAAACAGTCTCGTATATCTTGGATTTCCCAGGTCACGTTGCCAATCTTTGGATGGATGAACTATCTATACACGTAATTAAGTTTGTATGGAACCCTCAGAGCGTGATTCCTGCTTGCGCTTGGCCAGTTTTTTAGTCTGGTGCAAGAAATACAGCATACGTGAATTTACAGCATATATTTAGGCCCGTCGTAAGTTTAAACGAATTTATGTTACTTGTAAGCATTAACTAGTCCTCACGCATAAGTTAAAATTTCCTTTTATATAAATAGAGACCGACATGGGCATATAAAAGGCAGAAGAAAAAAGTTAGGGTTTAACGTCGTGTTGTCGAAGACTGCAATGATGGACAAAATGTTTTTAAAATTTAGAGTACACATTGTGGCCCTGAACCTGAACCTGGGGCCAGAGAGTTTCGGATTGAGTGACGAGCTTCTCGTGTAGGCCCTGAAGGATGTCTACGTGCCGTCGCGTCATCCTCTGACTTGGGGTATCATGTGACTGTGGTATGGACGCGAATGTGGTCAGCAACCCGCACTCTCGGCCGTTTTCCAGATTTCACAGAACATGGATTCGCCACTACTCAGTCACTTTGCTCTCTCTGGGGATATCACGGCTAAATGCACCCAGTATCAGTCCTCCCACCAAGTATAAATCGTTGGCAGTACAGGAAATCGAACCCGGGGCATTAGCATCGCAGCCATCTATGCTGACAACTCAGCTCTGGAGTCGTGTTGAATGGAGTGACAACCACAATTACTTAATGCACTCGATATTAATCACATTCTGTCGAAAAAATGGTAGAATATAAGTAAGTAGCACGATTATAACGCATTGAGCAGACTGAATTTAAGATCTTCCGGGTCGTGAAGCCGCATCATATTTCTTCTAAACGATCGATGTTTCAACCCCTTTGCTGGGATTATCTTCAGGATCTTGTTGTGTCCACTATAGCTCGACACTACAAGATCCTGAAGAAGAACCTAACGAAGGTCGTCGAAACACCGATCTTTTAGCCTAACAACGGTCACGAGTGCCTGTAAACCTGCAGATGGTTATTCTCCGTCACTCTTCCCTCCGCATGATCTTAACAACGCAACAAGGCTGGATACAGATTTCGGACCGAAGGCAATTAGAACATCGCACTGACAGCAGCGGATCCACTATCTTATTTGCCATGCCGTTAACTCCTCAAAGGCTCACGAGGGCTTCGTTGCCGAATTGGCACTAACTCAGCCAATAAACCAAACGAACCCCCGGGACAAATTCTGGATTCGCATTACGTCCTTACAGCGAATTACTCAGGAATTATGCAAATAACTTGCGCGAAGACATTTGCATGGCAGAGGGAGTATATTATTAGTTCGGGTCAGGTCGACAGGTTTACCATAATGGGCGTTAATGCGCATGCGTCACGCAGCGCGTCGTCCCCAGAGGCGGAGTCGGCGCTAATGGCCAGGGAGGCTGGAATGGCCGTCCTAGTGCGGCGGCGCTGGCGCGCTAATGCCGCCGAAACCCTCCGGGAGGCGGAGGCGAACGCCTCCAGGGGCTGCCACGACGTCTTACAAGGAGACCACGCGGCCTTAGAATTTTTGTACTTTTTAATATATTCGGAATGTGGAATTAAGAACTCAAATATCAGTAAACTGAAGCAGTGCGATGCAAATCTCATATATTCTTGAGAAAACAGCCTTTTAAGTTGCCTTACTGACTTAAATACGCCAAATTAAGGTAAGTTTGCTTGACAGGCAGCGTGTACTGTGGTGGAATGCTTGGCTGCCGGGTAAGGTCCTGGTTTCGATTCCCTGCTCATGCAAACTTCTAAACAGAGGTTATTTGTTCTACTAGCTGGAACTAGATGGAAAGCGTGTCAGCACAGCTCGATATTTTAGTCGCTTATTCCAGGTTCTTTTCAATAATTACTTTTTTCGTTTTGTTCTGTTCGGTTTGAATAGCTGCGCCATTTAATTACAAATTATTTGTTAATCAAGACATACCTATCTACCACTGTTATTAATAAATGTAAATTTTGTTTCTAATTACATATTGCACGCAAAAGTCCAAATTAAATTCCTAGTGTAAATACTTAACTTCTTATACTTTATAAAACAATGTTAAGAAGGACTGAACTACAACAAAACCACTGCATATTAATTTTCTTCATCCATTATCATTTTGTGTATTAAATTCAATGTTTTCCACTGTCTTCTGAATCCCCATACCGTTAACCATTGCTGATTCTTCCGCCTTGTAGGCGCAGTTTCCCACCGCAAGGGCAAGAGAGTGCCCTGAAACTCTGTTTGCTCCTCCTCCCTCTATGACACGGCCGTTGACAGAATGATGGTGACTTCTTATGGCGAAACACTTCGCACGTCATTCCTGATGATTTTTATTCCGGATTTAAGCAGTGGGAGAACCAAACACGGAAGCGACAACGTTTCATTTCCCAGTCAAAGATACAGCCCCTAGACCAGGGGCGCACATAAATTATGTGGACAGGTGGGCTGTAATTGAAAAATTGACGTGATGATTACCCCATTGGCAACAGATTCCCGACTAGCTCCCATTCGGACCTCGTGGAGGAACCTGCGAAGGGGAGGTGAAGACTGCTGGCCTCGCTCACGGGGTGCAAGCTTAGCTCGCTACTTGCAGCATTGTTCCCAAACTTGATAGGGGTCATTTGATTTGCAGCCGAGTGGAGGGTCTCTGCAAAGGTTTCGTCGTCTCTGTGACGGTCTTGGCTGCAGATTTCTAGACCTGTGTTACCGTGTGGGGATTTACTGGACTCTGCTTTATAGGTCAGGGGTGCAATACACAAAGGAAGCACCTACTCGGGTATCAGAGTACTTGTGGAGTGCATATGAGGGTCTTTTATGGCCAGACGGTAGTCTGAGGTGCTCTGATGAAGACACACCAGGCGATGCACAGTAATGGCGGTCAGAAAGCGTTAGAGTACAGACACTTCGACTGCCAATATTTATAAATGAACCGTCGAAGTATTCGTATCGAAGTATCTCGAATTTATTGCCCTCCAGCAAACTTCTCGCGCTCAAATTACTCTTGCGTCCGATAGCTGGCTGAAACCTGAAGTGGAAAGTTCTGAGATATTAGCGAGCCATGTAACTTACATCGGAAAGACAAATTAGAGGCCATAGGAAAGGGAGTGTTCATTGCAGTTGCCAGAAATATTGTTTCTAGTGTGGTCCGAAGTTGAGTGTGGCAGTCAAGTTATCTGGTCTTGTATGACACGTGTAAGTGAAACTAAGTTAATTGTTGGGTATTTTTACCGCCCACCTGACTCCGCTGTGACAGTTGTAGAGTCATTCAAAGAAAATCTACATTCAGTAGATACCCATATCATACAATACTCGTTGGAGGCGACTGTAACCTACCGAGTATATACTGGGATGTCTATGGATTCATTGCGGTGGGGTACAGACAGACAGTCTTGCGAAATACATTTGAACACGTTTTCTGTAAAATGTGTTGTGCAGCTAGCTCGGAGCTCACACGCAGTGCAAGTATCTTTCACCTTGTAGCTACAAATAGGCCGGAATTTATGGACAATGTCCCTATCAAAACGGGGATTAGCGATCATGATGTCATCATAGCAATTATGCTTCGAAAGTTGATAAATCAGTGAAGAAGACTGCGAGAGAGTTTTTGCTGAATGGGACAGATAGGAAGTTGTTTGCACCTCATTAACATAGTGAACTGACATCACTTAACTCCTGTAACACGGGCGTAGAGGAATTGAGGGCAAAGTTTAAGCAGACTGTTAATCGTTGTGTGGCGAGTAATGCGCCTAGTAATCGGAAAAAGGATGTAAAAGCCCAACGTGGTTTGATGACGAGATTCGGAAGATGCTGACGAAGCGGAGGCTATTGCACACTCTGTTCCAAAGGGAAAACGCCAATGACGACTAGCAAATATTAGTAGACATTCGTACTTCTGTGAAAGATCTATGCGCGAAGCATACAACTGCCACTGACATACCTTAGCAAAAGATCTGTCTGAGAACAAGAGAAAATTTTGGTCGTATGTAAAATAGCTAAGCGGGTCTAAGGCTTCCTTTCAGTTTCTTGTTGAACAGTCTGACGTGACAGTTGAAGATGGCACAACGAAAGCTGAAATTCTGAAATTCAAGTTCAAGATATCGTTCACACAGGAGAATCGTATAAACACACTTTCATTTGCTCATCGAACGGACTCCCGTATGGACGACGTAATAATAAGCATCCCTGGCGTAGAGAAAGAACGGAAATGGTTGAAAGCAAGTTAATCACCAGGTCCGGATGGAATCCCAGATCGGTTTTACAAAGATCTCTCTACGGTATTGGCCCCTTACCTAGCCTGCATTTATCGTGAATCTGTCGCCCAGTACGAAGTCCAAAGCAACTGGAAAAAAACACAGGTGACTCCAGTATATAACAAGAGAAAAGAACCGATCCGTAAAGTTGCTGATCGGTATTCCCAACTTCGGATTGCGGCAGAATCCTTCTACATATTCTCAGTTAGAATATAATGAAATTTCTTGAGACTGAGAACTTTATGTACACGAATCTGCGTGGTTTTAGAAAGAATCGCTCGAGCGAAACTCATTTTGCCATTTTCTAACATGATATACTGCGATATAAGGGTGAAGGGCAACAGGCAGATTCCAAGTTTCGAAGTTTCCGAAAAGCATTCGACAGGATTCCATATTGCGGGGTGTTAAGGTACGAGAATGTGGGATAAGTTCACAGATATGTGAGTTGTTCAAAGGGTTCGTAAGTAACAGAACCCAGTAAATTGTCCTCTACAGCGAGTGTTCATCAGAGATAAGTGTGTCATTAGGAGTGCCCCAAGGAAATGTGATAGGACTGCTGTTGTTCTGTGTATACATAAATGATTGTGCGGAAAGTGTGGGTAGCAATCTCCGATTGTTTACTGATGATGCTGTGGTATATGGTGAGGTGTCGAAGTTGAGTGACTGTAGGACGACACAAAACGATTTAGACAAAATTTGTAGTTTGTGTGATGAATGGCAGCTAGTTCTGAAGGTGAAAAAACGTAAGTTAATGCGGATGAGTAGGAAGAACAAGCCTGTAATGTTCGGCTACAGTGTCACCAATGCCCTGCTTCATACAGTAACGTCGTTTAAATAACTAGGCGCAACGTTGAAGTGCGATATGAATTGGAACGAGCATTTGAGAACAGTGGTATTTATGGCGAATGGACGACTTCCGTTCATTGGGAGAATTTTAGGAAAGAGTGGTTCATCAGTAAAGGAGACCCAATATAGGATGCTGGTACGACCTATCCTTGAGTACTGCTCGATTGTTTGGGATCCGTACCAGGTCGGACTGAAATAAGACATCGAAGCAATTCATAAGCCGACTGCCAGGTTTTTTACCCGCAGGTTCGAGCAACATATAGCTGTTGCGGAGATGCCTCGGGAACGTAAATGAAAATCCCTGGATGAAAGGAGACGTTCTTTCGAGAAACACTATTGACAAAATTTAGAGAACCAGCATTTGAAGGTGACTGCTGAACGATTATACTACTGCCAACATACATAGTGCGCAAGGACCACGAAGTTAAGATTGGTGAAATTAGGGTTCATACGGAGGAAACGAGACAGTCATTTTTCCGTTGCTCTGTCAGCGAGTGGAACAGGAAAGGAAATGACTAGAAATGGCACAGGGAACCTACTGCCAGGCACCGTACAGTGGCTTACAGAGTATACATTGGCTACAGATGCTGCGATAAAGAATTGCGGAGCAGACATTTCAGTTGAAGAGGAAAGGAAATCTTGAAGGGCAGTCATAGACGTTGGAAGAAAAACATAGGCACAAGGAAGGTACCTGCGTAGAAACCATGGATTGAGAAGAAATACTTCAAGACGAAAGAACATAGTACAAAAATGTCCCGAGAAATTGAGGAATACACATATGCAAGTCCCTTAGGAATGAAATAAATACGAATTACAGAGAAGCTAAGGCGAAATGGCTACGTGAAAAATGACAAGAAATCGAAGAAAGATAAGAGACGACTTTCGGAAGGACTGACTGAGCATATACAAATATCAAAACAAATGTCGGTGAAATTAATAGCGCAGTTTTGAATTCCTCTGTTACGTGGAGAGGAGAAAGCGGATAGGCCTTTTGAGGGGAAGGACTTGTCCGATGGCATGATAAAGAAACAAGGGTCGATATGGAGATGATAATGGATACAGTATAGATTTAAAAGAGCTATAGAGTTAATACCAAATAATGCAGAAGGGATAGATAATAGTTCATCACTATTTCTGAAAACAATGGAGGAATTGGCATACAAACGACTAGACAGGTTAGTGTGTAGAATGCATGAGAGCGGTGATGTACCGTCAGACTTTCGGAAAAGCGTCATCCTCATAATTCCGAAAAATGCGAGAATCTATAAGCGCGACAATTAGGGCATAATAATTTTAACATCTCATGCATGTAAGTTGCTGGCACGAATAATAGACAAAAGAAAGCGAAAAAAGTTGAGAATATGTTAGATGACTATCAGTTTAGCTTTAGAAACGGTTAAAGCACTGCAGAGGTAGTTATGATGTTGCGGTTGATAATGGAAGCACGATTGAAGAAACTTGAAGACACATTCATAGGATTTGCCGAGTCTTCATAATTCTGAGCAAACTAGGGGTAAGCTACATGGAAAGATGGATAATACATAGTTTGTACACGAACAAAAAGGGAGCAATAAGAGTGGAATACAAAAATGAAGTGCTCGGATTAAAAAGTGTGCAATACAGTCTACACATCGAACAAGGAATGACGGAAATAAAAGAAAGATCCAAAGGTCGGATTAAAATTCAAGATAAAATGATGTCAATGATAAGATTCGCTCATGATATTCCTGTCTTCAATTAAAGAAATGCAGGACCTGCTAAACTGAATGAAGAGTTTAATGAGTACTGAATATGGGTTGCGAGGAACTTACCAGAATTGGCTATCACTAATAGAAGAAGGTAAAGAATTAAACTAGTTTAGAAGCAAAGGAACAAGTAACGGAAAAAACGAGGAGGACATAAAAGGCAGAATGTTAGAGGCAATAATGGCATTCCTGGCCAAGGAAGTCATGCATCTACGTGATTACTCTGCAATTCACAGTTAGGCGCTTGGCAGAGGATTCATCGAACCATCTTCAAGCTACTTCCCTACCATTCCACTCTCGAACAGCGTGCGGAAAATACGAACTCCCAAATCTGCCCCTAAGAGCTCTGATGACCATAACACCCTATATAAGTGGTGCAAACAAACCTTTTTCACACTTTGAAGAGACATTGAAATATCACGGGAAGATCCTGCCACAACGAAAATCCCCTTTGTTTTAATGATTGCTACACCAATTCGCATACTACATGCGAGACACTCTCACCTATTTCGTGGCAGTACAAAACGAGCTGCCTTCTTCAGACTTTTTCGATTTGCTCCGTAGATCCTATCTGATCTGGTTCACACACCGCAAAGCAGTATTCCAGAAGGGGGCGGACATATGTAGTGTAAGAAGTTTCTGTAGTAGCCCTGTTGCATTTTCTAAGTATTTTGCCAATAAATCGCTGTCTTTGGTTTGCTTTACTCTCAAAAATTATCCATGTGATCGTTTAAATTGAAGTATTTCGTAATTTTGATCCATAAATATTTCGTTGAATTTACATTCTTTAGATTTTTTTTGATTTACCGTGTAACTGAAATTTTGGGGATTCCTGTTAGTATTCATATAGATGACCTCACATTTTTCCGCTTTTACTGTTAACTGCCACATTTGGCGCCATACACATAGCTTACGTAAATCGTTTTCCAATTTTTTTTATCATCGTTTAGAAGACGCTAAATGATACGATCATCTGCAAACAACCTAAAAGCGCTACTCAGATTGTCACCTAAATTGTTTATGAACATCAAGAACAGCAGAAGGCCTGTAACACTTCCTTGAGGAACGCGAGGTATTACTTCTCTTTTACTCGATTATTTTCCGTCATCTGGTACGAACTGTGACCTTTCTGATAGGAAATCACGAATCTAGTCGCACAACTAAGACGATACTCTGTCGGCACACTATTTGAGTAGAAGTTGCTTGTCAGAAACGGTGTCAGAAGCCTTATGAAAATCTAAAAATAAGGATTTAATTGGTCATCCCCTGTCAGTATCACCCATTACTTCGTGACAATAAAGAGCTAGTTAGGTCTCACAAGAACTAAATTCTGAACCCGTGTTGGCTGTCAATAAATCTATCCCTTCAAGATATCTCATAATGTTTGATCACATCATATGTTCCAAAATTCCATTTCAAATTGACGTTAGCGATATGGGCCGGTAATCAAGCGGATTACTCCTTGGTGTTACTAGTACAACTTTTCAGTCCTTCGGTACGGGTATTTCGACGAGTGAGCGATTG
This sequence comes from Schistocerca nitens, assembly GCF_023898315.1. Classification (NCBI taxonomy): domain Eukaryota; kingdom Metazoa; phylum Arthropoda; class Insecta; order Orthoptera; family Acrididae; genus Schistocerca; species Schistocerca nitens. The sequence continues at coordinate 176,683,875 of NC_064618.1, forward strand.
TGTGTGACCGCGATTGTGTGTGAGCTATTACATCGGCATACCCCTAAAGCAACCTGACCGGTATAGAACTAGACCCAAGGCCTTGCCTTTGTTAAGATATTTAAGCTGCTTTGTTGGATCGTTGGTATCGACTTCTTGTGTCGCCAGTTGTTCTTCATACAGTGTTGGGAGGAACCTAACAGAAGCCAGTCAAAGCAATTGTGATGTTGTGCTACAGAAGAATGTTGCATATGAGGAGACCTGATAAGAAAAGGAATGGGGATGTGTTCCACAGAAAGAGCGAAGGAAGAAGGGACAGTATGACAGGATACGTGTTATAGCATCAGGGAAGAACGCCCATGGTATTAAAGAGACCAGTAGATGGTAGAAACTGTAGGGGACGACAGAGGTGGGAATGCGTCCAACAAATAATTGAGGTCGTAGCGCGCTAGTGCTGCTTTGTGATGATGAGGATGGGACAGGTGAGGAATTAGTGATTGATGCGTCAGACGAAAGCACAGGACTGTTGGATAATATGAATACGTTTTCTATTGAGAAGTTTCTGTCACAGTCACAAATCCGAAATTGAAAACAAGGCATACGAGGCCTCCGGTGAGTTTCAAACTTCAGCTATTTCTGACATCTTCTTTTCTTAAAGGAGTAAAGCTGCCAATACCACACCACGTTACTAATCAGGGTCCTAATGAGGATGCTACACTCTTGCTTCTTCCTTCTGACCTAAGAACGGATTTACCCTGCCGGTTACAGGATTCCGAATGACAGTGCAGTTTGGATTTCTCCTATACCGAGGCCAGTGCCCGAGGTAAAACAAGCAATAATGTACATAGAAAAGAATCCTGCAACCCATCGAGGTCTGAAGTCCTGTCCTATGCGTTTATAGTCTGATACTTAGCCATCGATATAACAACGATAACTCAAGAACAACGTATTTCATTGTACCATAGCGTCTTCGAGGAATAAAACAACATTATCGTTAATCGATCTCCATGTGGTACTTAAATAAGATTTTATGATGTGGTTTAGCTATAGATGATATAGTTTATAATTGTAATCTCCCCAGATCTTTCTACAGTAATTCTGATTTTCATGCCTTTCATCCTGATTAGCACAGAAAAATATTTCTTTTCTAGTTAAAGGATTTTCCATTAAGTGAGACTTCAGTGTTCTGCATTTGTACAATTCATTAAAGGTATTCTGTTGTATTACGATAATTATCCCACAGGGACGGAAAGGGAATGAATATTTTAGATAATATATGATATTCGGGTACTTTAGAGTAGCAGTGTCGTAGCATTGTATCGCGATATAATGACCAGGCATGCTATCGTACATCAAGATTTTTTTTCTCCAAGGTATCTGCCTTCGCCTCCCCTTCACCCCCACCAAGACTATAATACATTACCAAGCAGAGTCCTAACGGAGGTGCTAAGCACTTGTTTCTTCCTTCTGTCTTAAGAACTAATGTACTCCATTAGTTTGTAAAAGTTCATCTGATGCCCCGTGTAATGATGGCGTTTAAATTTATATTCTTGATTTAGTAGGCTGTAATTTACCTAAACAGATTAAGGCAAATGCCGGGAGAGTTCCCTTGAAAGACACTGCTGATTTCCTTTCCCATCTTTCCCTAACCGTGAATGTGCTCCTCCTCTCCTGACTTCATTTTCGAGGTGACGTTAAAATTTGATCTTCCTCCTTCGTGATCACTGTTTTATGGGCAATACGCCGTGCTCGAACGCATGTAATGTGTAATCTCCTAATACTAGATACATCATCATAGGACAAAGACTCAGATATCAGTTTAAAACGTAAAAAAGCTCAGCAAGACTGCTGCCTAAGATCGCGGGCCGTGCGGATGGCTGCCATGGCACGAACTGCGCGGTCCCGCCAGCCGGAGGTTCGAGTCTTCCCTCGGATATGGGTGTGTGTGTATTGTTCTTAGCGTAAGTTAGTTCAAGTAGTGTGTAGGTCTAGGGACCGATGACATCAGCAGTTTGGTCCCTTAGGAATTCATACACAAGATCGCGAAATCGCGCCAACTCGTTGTGCGGAGCTTACAGTGGGGAAGAGTTAGTGTTAACTGCATCAAAAAGTGCTAAGTCCCTCAGTTTATTTAATTTCACGCCTTTCAGTTTTTTTTATTAAAGCTGCCTTTGTGCTTCTCAATTTCTGTTGTCTCTCTGTACATCGTAGCTTAGCAATGATTGAGAAACCTTGGTCCCAGTGCAAGATGTACTGCCGATGCATCGGCGTTCCCCAAACGGCAGTTGCCCTTGTATTACTTAAGCCTGCTTCCAGTGTTACTTTTTATTGTTCCTATGTACACTTGACATTTCAAGACATTTTTGTATACTCCTGCTGTGGCAAAACTGAGCTTAAGTCCTTTGCATTGTTGACAGAATCAGTTTTCTCGTTGATTTAAGCATTGTTGTCAATACCGTTTCTTCTTAGTACTCTGATGATGTTCTCTGTGACGGTTTTTACGAAACTACTACGTGAGTAATTATACCCTCCGCTTATGTTTCCAGCATTAGGAAACGAAATTTTTGACGAGAAAAGATGAGTTCACCCGTAAGTCGAATTTTGGTGTGGGACAATATACGGTCAGATTTGAATTGTTAATATCTTCGAGACTAAGAATGAGTAAAAAATTGCCCGGCGTGCAGTATGTTTTCCTATGTGACGTCAATGAGCCAGTGTAGCAACATGCACGTGATTGTTGCGAGTTAGCCTTGCGTAAGGCTATAAAAAGATGTGGCATGGAACGGCGTTTAGCTGAACATTGATTCGTGTGTCATTCCGGAGAGCTCGCTCAGCATTGCTAGGACCCAAAGTAAGACAATAAAAGTATTCGACGGAAGATAAGTGAAAACTGGTATGAAATTGAAAATTATGAAGTAATGAAAAATGTAGTCCCATAAGACCCGTAAATATGCTAGTACTCACAGAAAACGAAAGCAACCCAAAAAGCCTAAAATTCCAGTGCCGAGTTAATTCCAGAGCAGCGACAGCATCGACTAGGAAACGAATACATTGTTAATGAAATTACATATCAATACGAAATGCTTACACTTGTTACGGTCTGATCCCGATGTTTTCAGCACAAATGAATGGTGCGGGTCAGGGCTGCGCACACACGTTCCCCTTCACTTATTTTTTTGTCATTTATCTTGTGACTGGCTGGATGTAGCCCCCACTAGTTATTCTTCTCAGAGTAAGAGTTGTTCCTATGTACTCTGTGGTGTCACCGCTAGACACCACACTTGCTAGGTGGTAACTTAAATCGGCCGCGGTCCTGTAGTACATGTCGGACCCGCGTGTCGCCACTGTGTATTCGCAAACGTAGCGCCACCACAGGGCAGGTCACAAGACACGGACTTGACCTCGCCCCAGTTGTACGGACGACATAGCTTGCGACTAGACCTACCAAGTATCACGTCTTCCTCTCATTTGCCGAGAGACAGATTAAATAGCCTTCAGCTAGTCCATCGCTACTACCTAGCAAGGCGCCATGTGTATCATTGCTAATTGCTTACTACTATGCAAGAGATGTATTTCAACAAGAACAAGACTACATTAAAGTTAAGTATATTAAAATCTCTCTTCTTTTCTTTATAGTTTTCATCCAGTCTCCTGTTTCAGAATCTACGCCCGTCTGCGTTAGTTTCGCGTGCACCTAGCCACTCATTGTGTCGAGACCTTAGGGAATCGACACAACATACTCCGTTATAGGTTGGATGTATTCCAATATCTGCGTTCCCATACACTTTATACTCTATAAATCCCCATTTAGTTATTTGAAAGTTAATCCCTAACAACTTGTACCCGGCCATGAGCTGCTGTGGCTCAGTCTGTTTACATGTAAAATTGATAAATATGTACAACTAGTAGGTATGCGTCCTAATTTCCTTCTGCCCCGTGAAGCTGTGTATCTCATTCTTCGTCTCTCTTTGTCTTCCTCTTCTTCCTCCTCTCTTAGTCCACCTGCTCTTCCTCCCCCCACCCACTCCCTTGTCAACCACTTTCACCCCCTCTCCTTCTCCTCTGTCTCCTCCTGGCCCCTGTCCGACCCCTTGTGTCTGTCCATCATCCCCTCTTCCCTCTGTCTGCATCTGTCCAGCCCACTATCTCTGTCTGTCTGTCTCCTTTGCATTATGTCTACTTCCTCCCACCTGTCTGTCCGTCTCCTCTTCCCACCTCTCTCTCTGACCTGGAGGCTTCTTTCTTGCTATGGAAAATCCAGGTATTGCACTCTTAAAGTTTAATAGAGTAAAATAGTGTAAAATCTTCAGTAAATAGTTCATGAGCTTTTGGTAACAGAATTTCACTATTACATTTTATGTATATAAAATATGTAGCCTATATCCGTCCAGACATTTATTAGAGTACTGTTTCGTAACAATGTGTTCACGTTATATATTAAATACGTATTATACAAAAATATAGAGCCATTCTGCCTCTGAATGGTCATTGCAGTATTGTGCAATAGTTTTTAATAGATTTGTCGAAAACATTTCGATAATTCCGGTAGAAAAGTTTCCACTTTATATATTACACATATATTTATATATTACCTGTATTTAAAATAAGTATCCTATGTGTGAAAATAGTATAAAAACCTGAAGTAAATTGGTGAAGAACTTTTCGATTCGTTTGGTAATAACGTTTTCCCTTTATTTATTACATACACACTTATTCATGTATGAAATATAATTAAAACACGCGTATAATAACTTGTCCGTATAGGAATGCAATATTTGGCCAAAATTTAAAGTCAATCGAATATTTTCGAGTTTTACAAACACAGACGTACGCAGGCTAATTGTTTACATATATTTCTGGCACTGTCAGTCCGGGGGCGATCTGCAGTGTATGACAATTGAAGATAGGGGACGAGGTACTGGTAGAAGTAAAAGCTGTGAAGACGGGGCGTGAGTCGTGCTTTGCAGCTCAGTTGGTAGAGAACTTGCCCACGAAGGGCAAAAGTCCAGAGATCGAGTCTCGGTCCGGCACACAGTTTTAATCTGCCAGGAAGTTTCAATTGAAGAAAACTTCACAAGCCTAGATCACTAAAAAGACATTTGGTTGGATGACCACTTTCGGCCGAGCTATGCCGTCGTCACCGGATCTTATAAAACCACCGTCGAATCGTAAGTATCTTGTCATGAATTTTTATTCATAAAGATATCCCCGTCCCATTATGGTGATGGTCCCCCGAATTTTTGATTCTCCTCTTTCCCGGTTTCTCTATTTTTCCTGATTGACTACCACACAACACCGTGCTCCGAGCATACAGCGTTACGTAAGGCCCAGAAATATACCTTGGACCATGTCCTAATATGCATCAAACAAAATACATGAAGGACGCAAATACTGAGAATTAAAGACACAATTCAATAATCTAATCTTCCTTCCTTTTCCTATGATATATTAAGTGACAAACAATAGCCACGTCTTCAGGTACAGAAACATTACGTGCCTACAGCAGTGAGTTCAGCCATTTCACGTGACTCTGTTCTTAATTGGTGACAGTCTCCAGTCATTCGAGGCCCTTCCATCTGGCAGTAAGTCGCGCTGCGGCTGTGCCGGGTGTGGTATACAGGCCCCTGAGGGTTCTGAAACCCGCACGCGCCAACTGGCGCCCTACGTGGCCTACCCCGGCCGACAGCAAGAAGCCCTGGGACTTTATTGGCTTTTAAGACGCTGCGTAATTAAAACGCAGGGTCTCGGCGGTGCGGGATGGGGTTGCAGGTGCCCGGCTGATGAATGAATAGCTGCGAGCACAGATTGCAGGCGGCATTCAGCTACCTGTCCCATCCTGCCCTGTTCCAAGCCGCGGGCCACTCATTGTTCCACGAGCTCCGCACGACTCGCTCCGTGGATACAGCACAGCCACGCTTTTAATTAATTTCCCGGAATGAAATTTCCGAGTACCAAAGTGCGTCGGCACTCTTCCTCCCGCTGTACGGAAAATATGCCGGCACAAAAGGAAGTGAGAATAAATAATAGCAGCGACAAAGCAAACGCATATCGTGTGAAATTAAGTTTCCTCAAAAGTAGGTTCAAATGAGGCCATTCTTTTTGAGATTTGAACACCACTGCTGCTGTTTACAAGTCCTAGATTGTGTGCAGTCCTTTACAGAAGCGAGACTTGGTTATGAGAAGAAACTCAATTATTCCTTAGGATGAGTATAATTAAATGTTATGAATTAAGTTTTATTGGAACGAACCTACTACTATTTGCTGAAAATAACAATGTTATTTACTTGGAGATGTTGAAGACGTCAGCCAACAGTTGCAAGTAAATGTTGATTAGAGCCCTTGTCGTATGAATCGACAATTTTGAATTTGTCTTCTTCGGAATACATAACGAACCTTTATACCTTCTGAATAAGACAATTGTAAAAACCAGTTTTTAATAAACTTTAATTGGACCCTTGTCGTATGTTTCAACAATTTTAAAACTGATTTCTTCAAATGGTATAATGGACCTTTATACCTTCTGAGGACGGCAACTAAAAATTGTCGAAACGTAAGCCAAGAGTTCCAATAAATCTTTATTTACAGTCGGATAGCTGATTTTTTAAAATCTCTCCAAATTTACCGTTGTAAAGCTGCTGAACTCATAGCCACGTTTAAGATTTTTATTTGCAGCAAATGTCGCAGTCCCAGAGTAGTTTTGCAACCACTACACGTAAAAGGTAATGTCCCGACTGACTACCTCACTCACAGACTCGTCACCGCTCAGCCCTAACCAGTAATGGTAAAGCTCCGTCTGTAGGCCACAAGTGGCCCTTCCGGGACCGTCCGGCCGCCGTGTCATCTTCCGAGGAAGATGCGGATAAGGAGGGGCGTGTGGTCAGCACACCGCACTCCCGACCGTTAGGACGGTATTCTTTGACCGAAGCCGCTACTAATCGGTCGAGTAGCTCCTCAATTGGCATCACGAGGCTGAGTGCACCCCGAAAAATGGCAACAGCACATGGCGGCGGGATGGTGACCCATCCAAGCGCCGGCCACGCCCGACAGCGCTTAACTTCGGTGATCGCACGGGAACCGGTGTAGCCACTGCGGCAAGGCCGTTGCCCCCAGTAATGGTAGAAACTTTAAATTTGCGTAGGGTGTTGGTCTTATACAGTAGGCATCGATAAGAAGGGATTTTTTGAAATTGTACCCCTAAAAGGGTGAAATAGGGGATGAAAATTATTTTGAAAACATGACCCTATGAAGGCAATTTTGAAGCTAGACCTAAGAAAACGGTGTTTAGTTTCTCGGTCAGAAATAAAGAAATACAAGTTTCAGTTTTTTTTTAAAATTTAACCCGAATAAGGGTAAAATAGTAGGTGAAAGCGTTTCTGAAAATAAATCATTATTGGAAAACTACTTAAGTTTTTAAATCTACATATATGAAAACTGTTATTTGACTTCCCAATCAGAAATAAAAAAATACTTTTTTCAATGTTTTTAGAAATTCAAACCATATGGAGGTATTTAACGAAATACTTTATTACGGAAGCATTTTTAAAGCCAAATCTATGAAAATTTGAATATGGCTTCTTAGTTAGGAACAAGAAAGACGTGTTTCACAGTTTTTGGAAATTGAACCCCAATGGAGATGAAATAGTGGATGAAACTTTTTATGGAAACATTTCATTATTTAAGCATTTTTTAAAATAAATCTAGAAAAATTTGTGTTTGGCTTCTTCATTAGAAATAAAAAGAAACGCATTTCGTTGTTGTTGGGAACTCACCGTGTAAGAAGGTGATACAGCGTGTCAAATGTTCTATGAACATATTTCACTGTGAAGGCATTATCAAAGCTACATCTTCCACAACTGGTATTCGGTTTAGCAATTAAAAACGAAAAATATTTGTTTCACAGGCTTTGTAAAAACCCCTACGAAGGTGGAATAGGACCAGACTGATTCACTGACTTATCATCCTAAGCCAGACCACTAAGGATAGACACTTGAAATTTCGATAGGGTGTTGATCTTATAGATTTTATACTATAGGAATGGTTTAAGAACGGATTCTTCGAAGTTATACAGCTGAAGGGATGAAATAGGGTATGAAAACATTTTTAAAAGTAAGTCACTATTAAGGAAGATTTGAAGCTTGAACTACGAAAATTGATATTGGGTTTCTCAATCAGAAATACGTGCTTCAGCACTTTTGGAAATTCGGCCATTAAAGTGAAGAAATAGAGGATGAAAAGTTGTAAGAAAATATTTCGGTACATTAAAGAAACTGCATTTCACTTATCGGTTAAATGAAAGGAAATTTGTGTTACCAGAATCAGTTTTTGGTGAGAAGCACATTCGGCAGAAGCCATGCTTTTATGACCTTACTTATCGTAGTAAGTTTAGAAGTTGTAACAATTTGTGGGCAATATGAAAATTCGAGTAAAGAAAAACAAAAGAAAAGCAAGAAACTCTGCAGACTATACAGTCTACGTGATTGAAGCATCGAGCACTAAGCTAGTACATGGTATGATCAACAGAAAACCCGCTAACCTGTTCATTTCGTACTATGAGTTCCATGCCTCACTTTATAGATTTCTCAATTTGTCTTCCCTCACTAACAGGTTTTCCGTTTTGTCAGGATTTTATGTTCGGTATTATTAGGAAGTTAATGACTGTTTAAGCATGAATTATGATCAATTAATTCCTGCCTTGCATGGAAAAATCCATTTATTATAGAATTAATGTGCTGCGAATATATAATGTATAAAAATGCTTATGACTCCATATATTGGATGTGTTCACCCACACTGCAGTCAGTCTATTGCTCAACGTTACTTAAATGTTTAGACTGGCAGGTGTGTTTCAATGAGAATTGAATGTAACGTATTGAATATTAACTGGATCATATGTAAACTGAGCGAGAGAAGCATTTTGTGTCAGTAGTGGGCACAATAACCGACTTAAAAAGAAATCTATTCAAGCGTGAGACTACTACAGTATCATTAAGTCTGTGATCAGTTTAATTCTTCTGACCATTTGCCTAGGCTTGCAGGACAATCGTTGTCTGAGGGAGACAATGGGATTTATGACACAGTGGCTCCATGTGCGATGAGGATTGGCCACGTTTATACCGTATTCTAAGCTTGACCTGTCGCATTAACAAATCAGAGATGGGTCGTTACTAGCGTCTCGACGTATGTAAGCTGTTTACCACCCGTCTCTCAGAGCTGTCAAGGACGAATTTTGCATTCATCGACAACAGGCAGTTCTCACACCTCATAGTTAAGCATGAATTATCCCTATTCGGAGTTAGTGACAGAGAAATCACTTATAATACTTCTTCATTCACTACTTAATTCTTAAGATTTTCGAGAGCAGCGCATTCCATACGCTACCAGTTTCTTATTATACTGGTAAATTTCTTTGCTTTCTAAGTAATGAACATCTCCAGCAGACAAACAGCCGATGGGGCGATTTAGGCAGTTCAGTAGCTGAGAGAGTGGAATTGCACTCTAGAGACATAAGATAAAGTATTATGTCTGGCCAAGTTGAGTTAGATTCAACTGACTCGTTCATTCATACGCTGCTATAGCAAACAAGACCTGATCAAAACTATCTGATGCGTATTAATACATTTCCTACGCTTTTCTTCGCTGTAAATATGTCTAATCAGTTTCTAGCATTGTAAACGACCGCAGACATAATCGTTAATGGAAAATACCATACACAGCATGAACTGCTATGATGGAGTCATTTACTCTTGGTCTTGCGCATTTTTATTATCTCTCTCATAGCTGTAGCGTTTACTTGGTAGTAAATATTAGAAAGACATCTGCATTTTGTTTCTGTTGAGAGGTACTTCCACCGTTAGTGGGAGAGAGTATATGGTAAATGTTTTAAAATGAAGCTGTCATACAGTTTCTCCAGTAACAGATGTTCTCCTCTAACAGCGATAAAAGATAAAACGGTATCTTTAGTTTTCAGAATTACTGTACTGCAGAGCAACGACGCCGAAAATCTCTACTGATTTCATGTTCAACTACATATCTGTGCGCAGGTACATAACATACCCCGTCAATCAAGAAGTTTCGAGATTGTATTGTAAAAAAAAAAAAATGGAGAAACTTTAAGTATTTAAGTTATTTAACGCACTTTTGTACGTAGTCTGCTCCCGACTTGAGTACAGTGTAAGGAACCTTCTAACAACCGCACCAAACTGCCTGAAAAATTATCTTCTTTTTGGAATGTAGTTTAACTCGCGCATTGCACTGCCTTGAGTGTCAGTCATATTGCCATAGCGTCGAACCCTGATGTGTATTTCTTCACCGTGTGGTTTTGTGGCAGCTTCGTATTTATACGACCAAGACTCATCAAACATGAATTTTTTTCCAGTGAAGAATTGTCCTCGTTTTGCATTTCAATCAAGTCGTGGCCGGGGTTCATGTGTCATTGTCTACTGTCAAGAGACAAGAAGTGCGGGGAAAACCTTGAACACACTTTTCTCTTCTTCAACATAATCGGCGAAAGGCTTTGAACGCTTGATCTAGAGATGTTGCTCTACTGCGATCTGTGATGCAACAGCTTTGACACACCACTGCCTCACGTCCGCTTCTTAACACTGCCTGGTCCAAACCGTCTGATCGAATTCACAACTTTAGTTTACACTCGTTACTCCAATCCACCATCGTGGTTACTGAATTGACGTCGCTTGTACGCCAGGTATAAAAAAAATGTCGGAACTTGTTCGACAGTTGTGTGTAGGATGCCTCGTACTCAATAACGAAAATCGGCATACGACAACAGAAGAAAAGAGTACAAATAAACATGGGTTCGCAAAACGGGCCGTTTACCGCTACAGATTTAGAAACACAGCTCTTGCCCTACTTATTATAAATTGGTTTCATTAGTAACGCCTATCAAATTAAACTCAAATTCCAGTCTTCTGACTGGTTTGGTACAGCCCGTACCGAATTCATCTCCTGCACCAACCAATTCATCTCAGAGCAGCACTTGCACCATATCCTACCCTACAGTTTTTGCCTCCTACAGCTCCCTTTAGTACCATGTAAATTATTCTCCCGTGTCTCGGCATAATTATGTCATCCTTATCTTTCTTCTTGTAAGTGTTTCTTATAGGTTCCTTTCTTCGCCGATTCTGTGGAGAACCTTCTTGCCTTATCAGTCCACCTAATTTTCAACATTCTTCTGAAACACCAAATCTCAAATGCGTCTATTCTCTTCGGTTCCGGTTTTCCCACAGTCCATATCTCACAACCATTGAATGTTGTGCATCAAAGGCACATTGCCAGAAATACCTTCCACAAAGTAAGTACCAGTAGACTTCTCTTGCGCTGGAATGCCCTCTTTGCCTGTGCTAGGTTGCTTTCTATGTATTCTATGTACTCCTTGCTTCGTCCGTTTTGAGTTATTTTGCTTAGAAGGTAGCAGAATACCTTCACTTCGTCTACATCGTGATCACCAAATTTGATGTAAAGATTTTCATTGTTGTCACTTCTGCTACTTCTCATTACCCATTAGACTGGGCACTCCGTCCAACAGATCCTGTAATTCTAATTCACTTTCACTGAGGATAGTAATGTGATCAGTGACGAGAATGTCCATATAGTAACTAGCTAATTACACCTTAACCTGGATATATATTTACTATATTTTGTATTAATGCACCTCACCTTTCCTCCTCTCTCTCTCTCCACCTCCTCATACCAAAATGTATCTCCACTTCCTCCACCCCACTCTCTGTCCATCACTTCTTTCCTCATCTATCCCTCCCTGTCCACCTCTAAGCCCACCTCATCCTACCCACTCTCTCCATTTCCTCTTCCCCACAGTCGCTGTCCATCTCCTCAAGCACACTTACACTTTTCCTTTGCACCTCCCTACCCCCCCCCCCCGTCCCTTTGTGCATATCCTCATCATTCCTGTCTCTTTCCAAAGCTTTCTGTTTGCTTTCGGTGTTCATCTCCTCCTGCTCCCTTTCTCTGTCCATATCGTCCTCTTCCCTTTCTGTCTATTTCCGTTCTCCCCCTCTCTCTGTCCAACTCCTCTTCCTCCTCACCTCATCTGTTCCTCCCCCGATCTCTCTGCATGTTATTATTCCTACCCAAATAGGAGGCTGTTGTTTCTTACCCCTAGATATTTCTTTCCAGGTACTATAAAGTAATTTTCATTGAAATCGATGCAGGAGCTTAGGAGCATCTTACCCATGGCTTGGCAAGCGTACGCTGATGTCACGTATTTCACAAATATTTGGCAAATTTCACATATATCTGTACACATATTTAATCTGTGGCTCCAGCGAATTCGCCCGCCGTTTCGTTTTCACACAATTCAATATTTATGACTCCGTATCTCCTGAAATATGTATCGCACAATTAAGTAGTTTTGCAGGCACATCCAGTAGTACATGCGATTTCCTTTCGTAATGTTGTGGGGGTGATAGTGAGAAAAGTAAAATTTCTAAACTCTGAGTATAGTAGGTTGCATGTCACTAAGTGTTCACATTCTTAAACAATGAATGAATATAATATGGCAATTTTCGCATCGTGAGCTATGCTTCTCTTTCACATCCACAACCACCTCCTTGTGACGTAGGTGTTTTCTATAACAAAAGTAGTTCTTTCCAGTCAGTTAGTGATATGTGCAGCAAGTTCAGTTGTAATCTATCCAGTCGTTTACGAGGAGGTGTGATATATACATACATCCACTTTTAAAATATGTGTAGATTTATTGGATCAATATCGCACAAATTACTACAATACTCACATTAGGGTTTCGGAAATTTATTTCTAACTTCAGATGTAATGAATAACCTGCTTCTAAGGATCGTAGTAAATTACTGAAAACAGTTTCTGAATACTATAGTGATTAGAGGATGCAGACACCTTAAATTAGTACATAATATTTGTAAGGTGGCATGCTATAACTAGAGTTACTGACATCAATTTTTCAAGAAATGAGAAAATGTAAGTAAAGGTTTCCGAAACCATTTTCATTCTCAATAAAGTTCTTCATGGTATGTGACCGCACTGTCAGTATGCACAACACTCCAACGTTTCGGCCACTGCTGCAAACTCAGGTTATCAGCCCAACGCCCCGAGGAAGGCCATCTGCAACAGTGACCGGATTTCATCACATATCCTGAAGAACTTGACCGATAAAAACGAGAATAGTTCGATCAAACACAACAAATAAACTGATACAGTACTCGAATGCGTCTGCTAATCGCACAGCAGTGGCCATCAAATTTAAAACTGGTAGGGAGACAGCTAGGAGTTCTTTCTCCCCTGCGACCTCTCAGAGTGCTTTTCGATCAGCCTCTTTCAAGAGGACCGTTCACTTCCTATCACCGATAACACCCCCCTTCTCTTCCTTGCCCCCGAACTCAGAGAGCCTCCCTTGTCGGAAAGTCTCTCTGACATTTCATAACCGCGGCACCTCATAAACAGACAATCTCGAAGCCCGCGGGAAGGCCGGGTGAGGAATAATAAGGCACTGTGGAGCCGGGACCCCTGGCGGCACCCGCGTCGCCTGCGGAGTGATTCTTCGCCCCTCAGTCACGTCTGGCTATGCTAATAACTCAGCTGCCGCGGCGCTCGTGATTCTGGGCCACGAGCCCGGCGGGGGCGGAGTGGGGGCGGAGGCCGGGGCTCGTTAGGCGACGCTTGTCATTCAACGTCTTAATCGCACACGAGTGTACAAACAGCGCCGGGACGCGGCGCGACACGTCATTTGAATGTACAACGGCGCTTGATACGCATGCAAATGCCGCCGCGAGCCTCGCCCGGGCGGGTCCCGGCAGTGTCGCGTGCCCGGCTGGCGTCTGTCGTCGCGTGAGACGGCGCCGACAGCGCGCCGTGTGGCGACCGGCCGCTTCACGGCGCGATCGACGGCCCCGTGCACTCTGATCACTGTTCTGACACGGGAAGCACGATGGGCACAGTGGGATTTTTATCTCGAAAATCACATCGAAGCAGAGATGGAATGCTGGGTTCCATTATGCCTCAGAACACTAACTGTTTTGGGCAATGATAAATCACAAACGCTGCAGCGGACGATTTGAACAAAACTCTCCGCTATCGACAGGGGATCTCAAGTTGATTCCGTGTTTCTAGATTTCCGGAAAGCTTTTGACACCGTTCCTCACAAGCGACTTCTAATCAAGCTGCGGGCCTATGGGGTATCGTCTCAGTTGTGCGACTGGATTCGTGATTTCCTGTCAGGAAGGTCGCAGTTCGTATTAATATACGGCAAATTGTCGAGTAAAACTGAAGTGATATCAGGTGTTCCCCAGGGAAGCGTCCTGGGGCCTCTGCTGTTCCTGATCTATATAAATCACCTGCGTGACAATCTGAGCAGTTCTCTTGGGTTGATGATGCTGTAATTTACCGTCTAGTAAGGTCATCCGAAGACCAGTATCCTTTGCAAAGCGGCTTAGAAAAGATTGCTGTATGGTGTGGCAGGTGGCAGTTGACGCTAAATAACGAAAAGTGTGAGGTGATCCACATGAGTTCCAAAAGAAATCCGTTGGAAATAGATTACTTGATAAATAGTACAATTCTCAAGGCTGTCAATCCAACTAAGTACCTGGGTGTTAAAATTACGAACTACTTCAGTTGGAAAGACCACATAGATAATATTGTGGGGAAGGCGAGCCAAAGGTTGCGTTTCATTGGCAGGACACTTAGAAGATGCAACAAGTCCACTAAAGATACAGCTTATACTACACTCGTTCGTCCTGTGTTAGAATATTGCTGCGCGGTGTGGGATCCTTACCAGGTGGGATTGACGGAGAACATCGAAAGGGTGCAAAAATGGCAGCTCGTTTTGTATTATCACGTAATAGGGGAGAGAGTGTGGCAGATGTGATACGCCAGTTGGGATGGAAGTCATTAAAGCAAAGACGTTTTTCGTCGCGGCGAGATCTATTTACGAAATTTCAGTCACCAACTTTCTCTTCCAAAATATTTTGTTGAGCCCAACCTACATAGGTAGGAATGATCATCAAAATAAAATAAGAGAAATCAGAGCTCGAACAAAAAGGTTTAGGTGTTCGTTTTTCCCGCGCGCTGTTCGGGATTGGAATGGTAGAGAGATAGTATTATTGTGGTTCGATGAACCCTCTGCCAAGCACTTAAATGTGAATTGCAGAGTGATCATGTAGATGTAGAAGCTGATTCCACTTGTCTTCACCTATTTTTTTCCCGTTTGATGAAAGCGCGCGCAGAAATCGCAAAGAGGGGAGCGGTAAGTTGGGCGATGGTTGATCACATTAATATGTAGCACAGTGCAATAAGGTTTTCCACAGTGCACAGCAAGAATAATCGGAGTTTGTATAAAAACAGTTTAGACTGCAGGTGCTACGAGAAAAGATGCAAATATGAGTATGGTAGCACGCTGATGGGGCGTGGTCATCGCATCACCAAAGTTTCGCTTCCCGGTCGAATCAAACTGCTGAAACATGCAACAAGCTTGTACAGATAATTAGTGAGAAATAAGGTACATACTCAGTAGCAGGATTAGGAGGATTATTATTCATAATTAAATTAAAGCTCTCTTATATGCTTCAGGAGAAAGGAGTGTGAAGTAAGTAGGTCTCTAAGAAACTTCGTTCGTTTCACATGGAAAAATAACGAACTTAATTCATCGACTATAGGAATAAGAGTTTAAGGATACACGTATCTCTCTGCATGGTACTTAATTAGGCGACAAAAATTAATTTTTTATAATGGGTAATGTAATATTACACACTGTACGTCAGTTGTTGGTACAAATATCGTTGGTTAGTTGGACGGGGAAGGAAGTCGGCCGTGCCCTTTCAAAGGAACCATCCCGACATTTACCTGGAGCTAGTTAGGGAAATCACGGAAAACCTAAATCAGGATGACCAGACGCGGGATTGAACCGTCGTCCTCCTGAATACGAGTCAATTGTTCTAACCACTGCCCACCTCGCTCGGTTACAAATATGGAACTCGAGAGCACCGTTTTCTATGGTGAACTCACATGTAACTCCCCACTCAGATTCTTTGAAGAATCGATCTCCCATATATAAAACAACTTCAAACTATTCAAGACCTAACAAATAACCTAATGTGATAGATATTTGATGTTAAGCAATCATGTAAAGTTTCAAGACAGGGTTAATAAAGAAACCAGATAGAACTCTAAATAAATGGATGGCATAACATGATGAGCTAGACCGTTCCAATTTTCATGACACATGCTGCTTTTTACGCAGCGAATATGAGAAAATGAGGTTGGCAGTGCAGGAGACGGTTAAACAATAGAAAAATGGCAAAGTACCAGGGTCTGAAACAGTTTATTTGTAAATGAAGGCCTGTCCAAACGCAATATTTCAACATCTATCGCAGTTATTTGATCTATGTCTTAATGGAGGGTAAATCCCCGGCGAATTTAATGAAAGGCTCATCACAAACACATTTAAAAAGAGAAGCAAGGATGAGTTCGCGATTTATTGAGGCATCACAGTTCTCTGTATATGTGATAAGATCCCTAAAACTAGAACTGACAGAAATATTGATAATATCATCAATCTTAGACAGGACACTGAGAAGAGACATGCTCAGCTTTTAAATGACTGGCATAAGGTATATGAAAGTCTACCACATTGTAGGATGTGTGAAGCAATTAATAATCAGAATATTCATAAATATTCTGAGCAAACCGTCAGACATCTGTATTCAGGTAATACTTGCTGTGTTAAACTTGGGAAATTACTGTTGTTGTTGTTGTTGTTGTTGTTGTGGTCTTCAGTCCTGAGACTGGTTTGATGCAGCCCTCCATGCTACCCCATCCTGTGCAAACTTCATCTCCCAGTACCCACTGCAACCTACATCCTTCTGAATCTGATTAGTGTATTCATCACTTGGTCTCCCTCTACGATTTTTACCCTCCACGCTGCCCTCCAATGCTAAATTTGTGACCCCTTGATGCCTCAAAACATGTCCTACTAACCAGTCCCTTCTTTTTGTCAAGTTGTGCCACAAAATCCTCTTCTCCCCAATTCTATTCAATACTTCATCATTAGTTATGTGATCTACGCATCTAATCTTCAGCATTCTTCTGTAGCACCACATTTCGAAAGCTTCTATTCTCTTCTTCTCTAAACTATTTATCGTCCATGTTTCACTTCCATACATGGCCACACTCCATAAAAATACTTTCAGACACGACTTCCTGACACTTAAAACTATACTCGATGTTAACAAATTTCTCTTCTTCAGAAACGCTTTCCTTGCCATTGCCAATCTACATTTTATATCTTCTCTACTTCGACCATCACCAGTTATTTTGCTCACCAAATAGCAAAACTCCTTTACTGCTTTAAGTGTCTTATTTCATAATCACATTCCCTCAGCATCACCCGACTTAATTCGACTACATTCCATTATCCTCGTTTTGCTTTTGTTGATGTTCATCTTATATTCTCCTTTCAAGACACTATCCACTCCGTTCAACTGCTCTTCCAAGTCCTTTGCTGTCTCTGACAGAATTACAATGTCATCGGCGAACCTCAAAGTTTTTATTTCTTCTCCATGAATTTTAATACCTACTCCGAATTTTTCTTTTGTTTCCTTTACTGCTTGCTCAATGTACAGATTGAATAACATCGGGGATAGGCAACAACCCTTTCTCACTCTCTTGCCAACCACTGCTTCCCTTTCATGCCCCTCGACTCCTATAACAGCCATGTGGTTTCTGTACAAATTGTAAATAGCCTTTCGCTCCCTGTATTTTGCCCCTGCCACCCTTAGAATTTGAAAGAGAGTATTCCACTCAACATTGTCAGAAGCTTTCTCTAAGTCTACAAATGCTAGAAGCGTAGTTTTGCCTTTCCTTAATCTAGCTTCGAAGATAAGTCGTAGGGTCAGTATTGCCTCACGTGTTCCAACATTTCTACGGAATCCAAGGTGATCTTCCCCGAGGTCGGCTTCTACCAGTTTTTCCATTCGTCTGTAAAGAATTCGCGTTAGTATTTTGCAGCTGTGACTTATTAAACTGATAGTTCGGTAATTTTCACATCTGTCAACACCTGCTTTCTTTGGGATTGGAATTATTATATTCTTCTTGAAGTCTGAGGGTATATCACCTGTCTCATACATCTTGCTCACCAGATGGTAGAGTTTTGTCATGACTGGCTCTCCCAAGGCCATCAGTAGTTCTAATGGAATGTTGTCTACTCCCGGGGCCTTGTTTCGACTCACGTCTTTCAGTGCTCTGTCAAACTCTTCACGCAATATCGTATCTCCCATTTCATCTTCACCTATATCCTCTTCCTTGTCCTCAAGTACATCGCCCTTGTATAGACCCTGTATATACTCCTTCCACCTTTCTGCTTTCCCTTCTTTGCTTAGAACTGGGTTTCCATCTGAGCCCTTGATATTCATACAAATGGTTCTCTTTTCTCCAAAGGTCTCTTTAATTTTCCTGTAGGCAGTATCTATCTTACCCCTAGTGAGATAAGCCACTACATCCTTACATTTGTCCCCTAGCCATCCCTGCTTAGCCATTTTGCACTTCCTGTCGATCTCATTTTTGAGACGTCTGTATTCCTTTTTGCCTGCTTCATTTACAGCATTTTTATATTTTCTCCTTTCATCAATTAAGTTCAATATTTCTTCTGTTACACATGGATTTCTACTAGCCCTCGTCTTTTTACCTACTTGATCCTCTGCTGCCTTCACTACTTCATCCCTCAGAGCTACCCATTCATCTTCTACTGTATTTCTTCCCCCCTTTCCGTACAATTGTTCCCTTATTCTCTCCCTGAAACTCTGTACAACCTCTGGTTTAGTCAGTCTATCAAGGTCCCATCTCCTTAAATTCCCACCTTTTTGCAGTTTCTTCAGTTTTAATCTACAGTTCATAAACAATAGATTGTGGTCAGAGTCTACATCTGCCCCTGGAAATGTCTTACAATTTAAATCCTGGTTCCTAAATCTCTGTCGTACCATTATACACTCCTGGAAATTGAAATAAGAACACCGTGAATTCATTGTCCCAGGAAGGGGAAACTTTATTGACACATTCCTGGGGTCAGATACATCACATGATCACACTGACAGAACCACAGGCACATAGACACAGGCAACAGAGCATGCACAATGTCGGCACTAGTACAGTGTATATCCACCTTTCGCAGCAATGCAGGCTGCTATTCTCCCATGGAGACGATCGTAGAGATGCTGGATGTAGTCCTGTGGAACGGCTTGCCATGCCATTTCCACCTGGCGCCTCAGTTGGACCAGCGTTCGTGCTGGACGTGCAGACCGCGTGAGACGACGCTTCATCCAGTCCCAAACATGCTCAATGGGGGACAGATCCGGAGATCTTGCTGGCCAGGGTAGTTGACTTACACCTTCTAGAGCACGTTGGGTGGCACGGGATACATGCGGACGTGCATTGTCCTGTTGGAACAGCAAGTTCCCTTGCCGGTCTAGGAATGGTAGAACTATGGGTTCGATGACGGTTTGGATGTACCGTGCACTATTCAGTGTCCCCTCGACGATCACCAGTGGTGTACGGCCAGTGTAGGAGATCGCTCCCCACACCATGATGCCGGGCGTTGGCCCTGTGTGCCTCGGTCGTATGCAGTCCTGATTGTGGCGCTCACCTGCACGGCGCCAAACACGCATACGACCATCATTGGCACCAAGGCAGAAGCGACTGTCATCGCTGAAGACGACACGTCTCCATTCGTCCCTGCATTCACGCCTGTCGCGACACCACTGGAGGCGGGCTGCACGATGTTGGGGCGTGAGCGGAAGACGGCCTAACTGTGTGCGGGACCGTAGCCCAGCTTCATGGAGACGGTTGCGAATGGTCCTCGCCGATACCCCAGGAGCAACAGTGTCCCTAATTTGCTGGGAAGTGGCGGTGCGGTCCCCTACGGCACTGCGTAGGATCCTACGGTCTTGGCGTGCATCCGTGCGTCGCTGCGGTCCGGTCCCAGGTCGACGGGCACGTGCACCTTCCGCCGACCACTGGCGACAACATCGATGTACTGTGGAGACCTCACGCCTCACGTGTTGAGCAATTCGGCGGTACGTCCACCCGGCCTCCCGCATGCCCACTATACGCCCTTGCTCAAAGTCCGTCAACTGCACATACGGTTCACGTCCACGCTGTCGCGGCATGCTACCAGTGTTAAAGACTGCGATGGAGCTCCGTATGCCACGGCAAACTGGCTGACACTGACGGCGGCGGTGCACAAATGCTGCGCAGCTAGCGCCATTCGACGGCCAACACCGCGTTTCCTGGTGTGTCCGCTGTGCCGTGCGTGTGATCATTGCTTGTACAGCCCTCTCGCAGTGTCCGGATCAAGTATGGTGGGTCTGACACACCGGTGTCAATGTGTTCTTTTTTCCATTTCCAGGAGTGTATAATCTATCTGATACCTTATAGTATCTCCAGGATTCTTCCATGTATACAACCTTCTTTCATGATTCTTGAACCAAGTGTTAGCTACGATTAAGTTATGCTCTGTGCAAAACTCTACCGGCGGCTTCTTCTTTCATTTCTTAGCCTCAATTCATATTCACCTACTATGTTTCCTTCTCTCCCTTTTCCTACTCTCGAATTCCAGTCACCCATGACTATTAAATTTTCGTCTCCCTTCACTACCTGAATAATTTCTTTTATCTCATCATACATGTCTTCAATTTCTACATCATCTGCAGAGCTAGTTGGCATATAAGCTTGTACTACTGTAGTAGGCGTGGGCTTCGTGTCTGACTTGGCCACAACAATGCGTTCACTATGCTGTTTGTAGTAGCTTACCCGCATTCCTATTTTTTTATTCATTATTAAACCTACTCCTGCATTACACCTATTTGATTTTGTGTTTATAGCCCTGTATTCACCTGACCAAAAGTCTTGATCCTCCTGCCACCGAACGTCGCTAATCCCCTCTATATCTAACTTTAACCTATCCATTTCCCTTTTTAAATTTTCTAATCTACCTGCCCGGTTAAGGAATCTGACATTCCACGCTCCAATCCGTAGAACGCCAGTTTTCTTTTTCCTGATAACTAATACTATTTTCCTGGTAACTAATTACTATCAGAGCGATTTACGGCTAGCAGAGGACTGAGATAACGATGCTACTTGGCGTTGCCCTCTTCAAAATATTCTTCAGTGAAGTATCTAAAAACTGTATAAGGGAATTAGAAAACCTTATGACATTTTCATCCCACTAAACTTCGTCGACAGTCAGGACATTAATCGTAATCATTTTGAGCACCACAACTGTTAATTATGAACGAAAACCACCTCAGCTGTATTATTACACGTCTATTAAGTTACGTTCTTTGGACGTCTTAAGGCTGCCTGCAGTTAAAAATAGAAAGAACTTAAACTACAAGTACAGTGACTTTGCGAATAAAATAAGCAACTCACGCTTATAAGAGCTTTATGCCAAATCCTTATCGTAGAGTAGATTATTACAGCACTTTAGGCTTTTAAATTCGGTGAGTGATTACATAATCTGGACGTCAACTTCTTGTATCCATAGAAGCTGTTTGATACTCAACTTCCAGTTAGTGCCGTGTACCATTCTAACCGTAGAGAAACATGGATAAGGTGGTAACAAAGCTAGAAGTGTTACTTTCAAGACAAAAAGAAAACAGGAAAGAATAGAAAAGCACCTCGATTAGATGGAATTAACTCAGAGCTGACAATTCACTGTCCAATATTTCTAGAATTCTCAATGCTCCATCTATATAGGATGTGTTGGCATACAGTTAAAATACCAGAATAAAGGAGGCGCCATGAAGTTACTTCACTGGTTACAAAAGGAACAGAGGTAAGAAAGCAGAACATTGGGAATCAGTCTTCTGAATGCTTTTTATAAGATCTACACCAAAAGAATTAATAAAACAATCCGAAACATCTCTGGTTCAATATTATTAGAACAGCAAGCAGACTATCGTAAAGCAGATCTTGTGTTTCACTCTGAAACAAATTTAAAAAGACGAGAATCCGACTTTTAGAAGGCATTTGACCGCACCCACAAAAGAAAGCTGTAGTCAGTAGTGTAGAAAAGAGGATTTCCCCGGACTCGCCGTGAAAGTATGCCAAGGTTAACACGAAAAATGCCAAAATAAGAATGAATGGTGACAAATAGGTGACACCAGAAATAAAGATGGAGTAAGACAGGGCTGTACTATGTTCGTACACTGTTCAGCATCTATATCGACGACGTGGTCAGAGAATGGGTAATGTATGCAATACCACACGGTATAAGAATTGGGCCAGACAAATTTCTAAATAACATGGTTTTGGCAGACGACCAGGTAGCCCGAAAGGACAGTTAACAGAAATTAAAATTAGTGGAACATAGATTAAACAGTGTAAGCCTACATTAAAATCGTAAGATCAACACAAAAGCAGTGACGTTTTAGGAAAATATCTTATAAGGCCGAATACTGTCAGTAGGAACATAATAATAGAACATGTGTCCCTTTCCCAGTATCTAGCATGTGATGTAACTTCTGAAGATGGGAAAGGACACAAATAAGAAAATTAATACCCACAAAATACATATGTGCCACATAAAGAAGAACTTTAAAGTGTAAAACTAGAAGAGGAATCCCAATGAAATTTTATAAAGTCGTGACATTACCCACAGTACTATTAATTAATTTAATTAAGTTCAAAGGTTTTAAGGCAGCTAAAAACATCAGGAATGATTTCCTGAGATCGGAGAATAACTGTACAAAACTGAAGTAGAATTGGAAAGAGCATGAATTGCGTATATCACCTTAGAGAATCCTTCAATAAATGATGGGATACAATCCCATTGGAAGAACGTGTTTGGGAAGGCCGAAGAAGAGGTTTTTGGTTCGGAACAGGGCCATAAGGCGTCATGCTGGATTGACCAAAGAAGAAAAAAGCTGTGACAGCTGTTAGTGAGGTAGCACAGTTGCTAAAACATCCACAGGCGAATGTCAGTGGTTCCCGCTTCGATTCCTGATCCGGCAAACAGTTTTTACCTGCCAGCCCACAGTCTACCGCAGAGTGACAATTGTGTATATAGTTCCCCACTCTGTGGCTAAAACATTTCTTCACAGTAACGTTGAACGACCGTGCCAGAGATGATACAGCGTTCTCTTCCTCCGACATTCAAACTAACTTACCCACCCAGTTATAGATGAACATACACTTTAACGTGGATTGTGACCTCGGTGCAGCTCCGGATTTTATACATCAACAAATTTTGAATGCCCGAGGACAAAACGTGCGACATATGGATTCAGCCATTTTAGGTTTCTACAAAACACTGGAATTTTCTACTTAATCGCTGTTCACCTTTAAGCGCTTATTCTAACATTGCACTTGTTTCTGCAATACCTCCGCAAGAATGTCCTACAAATGCCGGAAAACGAAACCAACTGACAAGAGCGTTTCGTGATCCTCGTTATTATCGAGCGCTATTCATCAGATCACTGTTACAATTGTTAGAAGAAGTATTAGTCGCTGCGTACTATTACAGTCCTAAAGGTGCCCACATGTACACAGTTTGCAATATACCAGATTTTATGGGACAAAACCTTGCGTGATTGTGAATCAATTTGTTGCGAAGGGCACCTGTTGTCAACCGTCTATCGTCGATCAGATTTCAGTTCATGGTTCATAAGTTGCAGCAAGACGTTGTCGGTCTGTTACTAGATTTGCCATTAAGTTCATCATCAAGTACATTTGCACCGTCACTTTTGAAGCCCCAACACTATTGCGAAACTTTGTCCTAGGCTTGTGAAAGGACATAGATCCTGACGCTTCTGAGCAGCTGAGTAGTTGTGGCACAGAAAAATCGAATTACAGCTCGCACTTCTCAACTGGAGCGAGCAACGATTTTCGAAAGTACTGACGTTTCCTTTGAAACTTCCCCTTTGAACAATATACACGACTGTCCTTAAACTGACACACAATATTTTTTTAGCGCAACGCGATCTGACTTTCAACACACAATATTTTGTTAGCGCAACGCAATCTGACTTTCAATAATCTCTACAAGAGAATGGCCCTGACTAACATTAAACTATACCTTTCGCAAATCACTTACCTCACAAAAATCTTCGCTGCTCAAGCTACTGCAATACAGCGAGCGCCACTACTGCCAGCTAAATAAAAGATTCAAACTATGGAAGGCACTAACTACTGATAGGGATAGTTAGCAAATGAAAGATATTAATAGAGAACAAACAATGTATTTACCTTGATATCATGACAAATTACAAAACTCCGCCATCTCTCTCCCCACATCCACCACTGCTGGCGGCTCACCTCCAACTGCCCAGCGCTACGCGCTGTTCACAGCCAGCTGCCTAACACTACAATGGTTGAGTATTACAACAATGCAAAGCAGCCACAGACTGCACACGGCACAGCCGGTGATTTTCATACTGAGGTGGCGTTATCAATAAAAAAACCTAAACAGCCTACTTACATAGCCCCCATGCTCCCCACGAAAAAATTTTACAAATGGTTTTGGGCAGTGGGCAAAACATATTTGTTAAAATTTTTCATAATCGTAATTACAGTAACAAAGAAATCAAATGCACACACTTATTGATACAATGTTGGTCAAAAGCTAAAATTTTCTCACAGTCCATAAAGACAGTCCTGATCATTTCGGATTCCTGGGGCGAGCTGTTGCCGACCGACCGATCGATAATGCTTCCCTGCTCACTAATTGTTTCACTGTCTACGCCATTGTTTGCCGCCTGCTCCATTTCCCTATGCACAATTACCAAATTATTACTTTGAACATCAGTTAATTCATTTCTCGGTGGCGCTAACATACTGCTTTCGTTTTCACTGTCATTTCGCAGCTTACTTTGGAGCCTAGTATTACGTTTTTCACACGCCATTATTGTCACAGTATTTCACACGACAACACAGAAAAGCACAATTTGAAGATCAAAAATAAGAGAACACATTAACATAACACTGAAAATAATATCTAGTTAATTGCAGCTGCGAAATACTTGGTGCAAATCTACATGCATGCCACACCTGTTTTACTGTACAACAATGAAAAACTACAACTACAATGGAAATTCTCTCTACAATTACGCGCTAGCAATAAACAAAATCTACACTAATTACACAAACTACAAGAAAAAAAATCAGAAGATTCCAGTGAGGTATCCTAGGCTAAGGGTCGACATATGAAACTTCCCCTTTGAACAATTTATACTAGACTGTGCTTAAACTGACACACAATATTTTTTTAGCGCAACGCGATCTGACTTTCAACACACAATATTTTGTTAGCGCAACGCAATCTGACTTTCAATAATCTCTACAAGAGAATGGCCCTGACTAACATTAAACTATACCTTTCGCAAATCACTTACCTCACAAAAATCTTCGCTGCTCAAGCTACTGCAATACAGCGAGCGCCACTACTGCCAGCTAAATAAAAGATTCAAACTATGGAAGGCACTAACTACTGATAGGGATAGTTAGCAAATGAAAGATATTAATAGAGAACAAACAATGTATTTACCTTGATATCATGACAAATTACAAAACTCCGCCATCTCTCTCCCCACATCCACCACTGCTGGCGGCTCACCTCCAACTGCCCAGCGCTACGCGCTGTTCACAGCCAGCTGCCTAACACTACAATGGTTGAGTATTACAACAATGCAAAGCAGCCACAGACTGCACACGGCACAGCCGGTGATTTTCATACTGAGGTGGCGTTATCAATAAAAAAACCTAAACAGCCTACTTACACCTTCCCCTCACGAACAGTTCTCCACTACCAGTATCATCTGCTAAAAAAATGGTTCAAATGGCTCTGAGCACTATGGGACTCAACTGCTGAGGTCATTAGTCCCCTAGAACTTAGAACTAGTTAAACCTAACTAACCTAAGGACATCACACACATCCATGCCCGAGGCAGGATTCGAACCTGCGACCGTAGCGGTCTCGCGGTTCCAGACTGCAGCGCCAGAACCGCGCGGCCACTTCGGCCGGCCATCTGCTAAAGCCTGTGCCATGTCCGTGCATTTTAGTAGTACCCTTGCATACTAATTTCCTAGTTTCATCCATTTCTTCGTACTGTGAGGCTTTCGCTGAATCTCGACATGGTCCGTCTCTTACACATGCCGGAGTTCCACAGCAGCAATATTAAAATTATTCTGATTGCTCTAAGTGGTCGTGCTCTTTGCAAATAATAAGGTCTTTTCCTCTTGCCTTTGACATCGCATTTTTATGGCAACTCATGGCGTCCTGACCGTGCCAGTAAATATTCAGTCATAAGTCAGGTGATAGCCTGAGTTTTCTGCGGACTCCTATTGTCATCTTCGCACATCACTGAAGTCTATCTTCTTCCACTGTCTGCCTATGCAGTGACATTTGTGGGGTGCTGTCGTCCGAGTTGAGATTAATAGTTTTCTTTTTTACGAAAGATTACTCCTCCCCCATATGTTTTCAAAACAGAGCCTAAGACCAGGTGCAATAAAAAAAATGAATTCTCTGGCCTCGTACACAGTAACTGGCGCTGAAATCGAGTGAACTTTTCCTGAATTTGCAACATTTAAGTAAGACAAAACGGCCGCAACATTTTCAGTGCCAGTCATCAGTCTTATAATTAGGTTGATGCGGTCGGCCAAGAATTCCACTATTCTGCCAACCTCTCCATTTCACAGTAGCGCCTGCCCCCTACCACCTCAATTACTTGCTGCATGTATTCCAATCTCTGTATTCCACAACAGTTTTTACCACTTAGAGCTCCATCTATTTTGTAACACATGTCATGTCATCCAGTTCCTTCTTATTGTCAGCGTCTTCCACATTTTCCTTTCCTTGCCGATTCTGTGGAGAACCTCCTGATTGCTTAACTTATCGCTGAGTGAAAAACGCCGCTGTAGCTCTATGGGTACTTTATTTAGAAAGAACGACCAATTTCTTAACGTTAGTTACATCGTCAGGTGAGGTGCTGAACAGAAATGAACCGTGAAATAATGTCAGGAGGTGACACCCATGGGTGTAACGAAAGTTAGGTCATTGCCAAAAGTGGCTGAATGCAGGTAATATAAAGTGTATCGCTGAACAATACTACCATTACAACATGATACTTTTTCCCCGATTCGTAGACTTCTACCCCATTCAAAAAATCATGTGCAGCCCATGATAGACTAATTTAGAAGGGGGGCCAACGGCCGTGCTCTAGTGGATCCGACGTTTGATGGGGCAATAGACATATGACACATGCACGGAAAAGCTGTGGCGTGCTCTGAGTGTGAGCGGAATACTAGGAAAATGCGCGTGAAATTACGAATTGAAATGATATAATAGAAAATACAGACTGACGTAAGTGGTCTGATATAAGAAACTATTAAAATGTTAAAACTCTTAGAGAAAATTGAAAAGAGACGAACCCATAAGGTTTCAAACCGTAAAAAGATTGAGAGATTTTGAGGGGGGGGGGGGGGGACGAAGGAGGAGGCAATGCGCAAACAGGTTGACACGACGGGTTGCCCACTGAGGTAATCAAAACGCATTATTAGACCCAGAAGAAGGCGGCTACAACCGTGGCCGAAACGTTGGTTTTTCTCCAGCAGCGGTAGTTTTTTTTTACATTATGACGCGGTACCATACCCAGAAAACTTTTATGTCGACTGACACTGGCCGCGGAAGCCTACGCAATTAAATCCTGTTATGATTCAATTCAACTTGGGTGTTGAGAGTGTGACTATGGGATTGCTTTAAAGCACGTGAAATCCATTGTCTTCTAGAACATTAAGATGACTGCCTTACGTTCCCTAAGCAGCACTGAGAGCCTGGATGAAACACTGATAAGGGAGTGAATCTCCTCAGAAAAATGGGTACCCAAAGAGGAGTTAAGAGACCGAGCCAAATGAATGTTCCCTAAATCTTATCTCAAATGTTCTACCGTCTGGCTGATATCTATGTAATGGCAGTCTTTACAAGCAGTTCTCAACCTCTTCCTGTTATTCTTTGGAATGGGAAATTCCAGTACAGTCTTGTCGAAAGCTGTTTGCCAATATTACACGAAATCCTGTCATAGTATGGAACCCTATAATACGAAATCGTCTCTAGAGTACACTTATCTAATGGGACTATCTTATCAGTTCACTTCCAACATCTGTCTCTAGTACATCTCAAACACTTACCTTCACTTACGATTTTGCCATAGTCCATGAGACACTGCCATAAAGTGCTGTGCTCCACACACACGTTCTCAGCTATCGTTTATCTTGAGCGTCAAAACAAAATACATTATATTCGATTATTAGTGTCAGCTGCATTCCCCGTATTGACGAGATACGTTTCGTAACATGCATGCGTAAACTTTGTACTTAGCTACACTTCTTTTTCAGAATGCCGGCCAGTGTGGCCGAGCGGCTCTAGGCGCTTCAGTCTGTAACCGCGAGACCGCTACGGTCGCAGGTTCGAATCCTGCTTCGGGCATGGATGTGTGTGATGTCCTTAGGTTAGTTAGGTTTAAGTAGTTCTAAGTTATAGGCGACTGATGACCTCAGATGTTAAGTCCCATAGTGCTCAGAGCTATTTGAACCATTTTTTCAGCATGGTTCAGTAGTATTGCACTCGATAACCTCGTTGCATTAAACAGCAGTGCAATGAATTTTTGCTTCATTAATGGGCATGTGTCAGGAAATAATATGAGACGGTATTGAGTGGTAGCCTACAGTGTAAGTATACACAATTACCATCACTGATCAGATAACGGTTGTTTGGCGACTGAAAATAATAATAAACTGTAATTTATTTTATTTTTGCGATAAAGATAATTTTATGTATGCAGACTGAAGCGGGGAGTGAAAATCTGCAGCAAATCCGGAAATCGAACCCGGATCTGCTGCTTATTAGGCACAGCGGTTTAAACAACTGCTCGGGTTTGACTGTCACGCCTCCCTCCACGATTCAAATTCTTATTAATAAGTTTCCTTTGATTTACGTCTATGGTCACAAACTTTTTGTTTACATACCATAGACCTAGGCTGCGCGGGATTAGCCGAGCGGTCTGGGGGGCGCTGCAGTCATGGACTGTGCGGCTGGTCCCGGCAGAGGTTCGAGTCCTCCTTCGGGCATGGGTGTGTGTGTCCGTCCTTAAGGTAATTTAGTTTAAGTAGTGTGTAGGGTTAGGGACTGATGACCTTAGCAGTTAAGTCCCATAAGATTTCACACACACACACACACACACACACACACACACACACACACACACACACACACACACACACACACACACACACACACCCCGTAGACGTAAATTAAAGGGAACTTATTGTATATACGGGTCACTGTTTTATTCGCTACAATGTCGCAGCTTAGCAAATACTTATTGCCGCACAGTCCACTGTAAATTCCCCTTTATTCGCGAACAGCATTGCCAATGCCCTCCATGTTCTGGAATAGCACCTCAGCATGTAGACTGAAGCTGTGAGTCAATTTAGATAAAATCATATCTGTATGAGACCAGTAAAGCCTTTTAAGTGGTGCCATTTCAAGATAATTAAATTATTAGAAATATTATTTCTGAAGTTTTTAAATCTTCCGACGAGGAGAGCCGGCTTTGTCTGTGCTAATTTGCTTTTTGTGTTCAAGAAGACGAGGTACAAAGAAGAATACATTTATTAAGCAAGGTATTAAATTTAAGAAAACAAGAAAAAAGTAAATGGCTTTCAAGGGAAATGTCCTGTACGAACAAAAACCATGATCAACAACATATGAGTACGACGGAGACGTAGAGAAGAAATTCGCAAAGTTTGGGAATGTATCCGGAACAATAAGCAGGTATCTGAAAAATAAAACGAGGAAAGAAACAAGATTTAAATTTTGTAAGACAAAGTTGGTTCCAATGTCTTTTTACAGGAGTGTATCGTGGGTTACAAATAAACGTCAAGAAAGTCACACAGAATCAACGCATATAGAGCCATGATGCACCAGAGTCAAGAGATATGAACGAAACAAGATTGAAATTTTGTAAGACAGTCGGTTCCAGTGCTTGTTTACGGGAGTGAATCGTGGGTTACTAGTAAACTTGAGGAACGTGGCATACAAGGAACGGAGATGAGGTTCCTAAGACCAAGGGATGCATAAGACCCGAGAGATTTCGAATTTTGAAATTAGGGAAGAAATGCATGTTTTTAAATCCTCAATAAAAAAGAATCAGAGAAAGTGGAATGGACAGCTAGAAGCATGACTAGAGGAAGATTACCTCTCAAGATAAGAAGCCCGTTGGAAGTAGAAGTCAAGGAAGACAGCGATAGATACTGCAACACGCAAAATAAAAAAGGTGTAATGCATGAATTGAAGATGATGCTGATTATTTGTGTCCGAGGTAGTGAAACTGTATCATTTAGTTCATGTCCCCGAATTTTTATGTTTAATTCACCAGCAACGTCATTTCTGCTAGAGACAGTAGCACCGTTAAAATGTTTTTAGTTGCTACTACTTCCATTGTTGCTCCATTTAATGGTCTTCGAAAAACTAGTCGAGCATGTCAGACATTTATTTCCTGTAGCAAAAAATTGGTTCAAATGGCTCTGAGCTCTATGGGATTTAACATCTGAGGTCATCAGTCCCCTAGACTTAGAACTACTCAAACCTAAGTAAGTAACCTAAGGACATGCCCGAGGCAGGATTCGAACCTGCGACCGTAGCAGCGGCGTGGTTCCAGACTAAAGCGGCTAGAACCGCTCGGTCAAACGGCCGGCTTTCCTGTAGCAGTTCGGCATCATGTATAAGAATGAAAGTAGCATCACAGAGTAAGCTACTGGTACCAGCGAACAGCCGGCCGCGGTGGCCGAGCTGTTCTAGGCGCTTCATTCCGGAACCGCGAGACTGCTACGGTCGCAGGTTCGAATCCTGCTTCGGGCATGGATGTGTGTGATGTCCTTTAGTTAGATTTAAGTAGTTCTAAGTTCTAGTAGACTGATGACCTCAGATGTTAAGTCCCATAGAGCTCAGAGCCATTTGATTTGAACCAGAGAATATAGACATGGTGTCAAGGAAAACGTATAAGTGAAGAAGCTGTGGGCCTGCCGCTTTAGTCATATCGATGGACACACGCAGTACCAATAAGCGACGCGGATCGGTCGCGAGACGCAAAGTTTTCGCTGTCAAACCGGCAGCGCGCCGCAGCCGCAGGTCCGCGCCGCATAAGCAGTGCCAATAATTGCAGAGTGACCCCGCGGCGTCCGGTCCCACCCCGGGGCGGGCGGCCCGTGCGGGCGACCGCTGCGTGGCGTCGGCCAATATTTACAAAGTAACTAGCAAAGAGTTTGCAAAACAAATAGGCCGAGTCAATAGCGCCGCGTCCGGCCCGCGAGAGCCGGACCCGGCGCCCGCTTCCACGTTATAAATTCGCCAGAGCAAATTGTTCGCCGCCCGGCGGTCCGGCAAACAGCGGAAATTTCAATCAAGTGCCGGTGATATTAGTTCCCAGCGGGCCGCTTAAGGCCTTTGATGCCTTTCCCGGGGCGCCTGTCGCGGCCGTAATTTTGCGTGCTGTGCTGCGAATCCGTGTCCGACTGGAGGAGTGAGGGCCGAGGCGTTCTCTATCCGCCCGACCTTTGATCCGCCCTCCCCCACCCCCCGCTCAGCACGCTTCTCCTCGACGCCTTACTGCTCGCGTCGGCTTCGAGCGTTATTGCGTTCGAGCAGAAAATCGAGCCTCTGCAAAGCAATGCCGGGCCGTACAAATATCAACTGTGAAGTCGGTGGAATAAACATTATTCTGTAGAATTGTTCTCTGTCGTTATAAGAAGGCGACCGTGTAAGCATCTCCTACTAATGCGGGTGCCGAGGGAAATATTTAAAGAAAAAGTATTTCAAAGAAACGCCAGTACGGAAATGTGTAAAGCATTATTCCGCGACAGATGTTATACGGTCCAGTCACATTAATTTCACCACCGGTCAAAAGCCTGAATAACAGTTTTTTTCTAATGCGGACCGTTACGAGACGTGCTCAAAGAGCGCCTGTGAGATTCTGAAATGTGCGAACAGGGATTTGGAGTCATGCTGACTCCAGCACCGTGGTCTGCTGGGCCTGAATAAATATGACATATTCGCATATATAGGGAATGAAAGCCGTTAATGCACTCCGTCTTCACGCACGAGTGGCCTACCGGGACCATCCGACCAACGTGTCATCCTCGGTGGAGGATGCGGGGATGAGGGGCGTGGGGTCAGCACACCGCTCTCCCGATCGTTATGATGGTATTCTTGACCGAAGCCGCTACTATTCGGTCGAGTAGCTCCTCAGAGGCATCACGAGGCTGAGTGCACCCCGAAAAATGGCAACAGCGCATGGCGGCCTGGATGGTCACCCATCCAAGTGCCGACCACGCCCGAAAGCGCTTAACTTCGATGATCTCACGGGAACCGGCGTTACCACTGCGGCAAGGCCGTTACTCAAAACAGCTGAAACGAGTACCTTGAGTAAAATATCTGGGAGCAACTATCCACAACGACGTTAAGTGGTATGATCATATAAAACAAATAATGGGAAAAAAGATGCCAGATTCAGATTCATAGGAGGAATCTTAAGGAAATGTAAGTCATCCACGAAGGAAAGGGCTTATAAGGCGCTCGTTTGATGGATTCTTTTGTTAATCTATCTGTGATTCCTACTAGATAGGACAAAGAGATAGAGAAGATCCAATGAAGAGCGGCACGTTTTGTCACGGGATCGTTTAGTAGGCGCGAGAGCGTTACGGAGATGCTCAACAAACTCCATTGGCTGACGTTACAACACAGGCGCTGTGCACCACGAAGAGATTGGCTCGGCTATGAGCACTATAGGACTTAACATCTTAGGTCATCAGTCCTCTAGAGCTTAGAACTACGTAAACCTAACTGATCTAAGGACATCACACACACACCCATGCCCGAGGCAGGATTCGAACCTGCGACCGTAGCAGTCGCTCGGTTCCGGACTGAAGCGCCTAGAACAGCTCGGCCACTGCGGCCGGCACGAAGAGATTTACTATTGAAATTTGGAGAGAGAAGTTTCCAGGAATAGACGAACAATATGTTACTTCTCCCCACATATGTCTCGCGTAATGACGTACAGGAGGGCCGACCGGTTGGCCGAGCGGTTCTAGGCGATTCAATCCGGCTACGGTCACAGGTTCGAATACTGACTCGGGCCTGGATGTGTGTGATGTCCTTATGTTAGTAAGCTTTAAGTAGTTCGAAGTTATAGGGAACTGATGACCTCAGATGTCAAGTCCCATAGTGCTTAGAGCCATTTGAACAATTTTTTAACCCAGAGGAGGAAATTCGAGAAATTAGAACCAATACAGAGGCTTACTGTCAATCATTCTTTCCAAGCGCTATTCCCGAGTGCAATAGGGCTACGTTAGTGGTAAAAAAACTTACCCTCCAGCACATAACATTAGGTGACTTGCGTAGTATGATATAGATGTAGGTTTCTCGGATGAGGGTGCATGGGAGTAGCATCCAGATCGCAGGTTGTCGATTCGGTTTAAATCGGGGAAGTTTGATGCCCAGGGCGTACAGTAACCTCATCCTGGTGCTCTTCGAACCACGAACATAGAATGCGAGCCGGCTGGTGTGGCCAAGCGGTTCTAGACCATTCAGTCCGGAACCGCGCTGTTCGAATCCTGCCACGGGCATGGATGTGTGTGATGTCCTTATGTTAGTTAGGTTTAAGTAGTTGTAAGTCTATGGGACCGGTGACCTTTTATGTTAAGTCTCATAGCGCTTAGAGCCATTTGAACCATTTCTGAACAATGCGAGCTGTGTGACACACGTTGAATTGTCCAGCTGGTGGATGCCATCCAGCTGAAGAGAAACAAACTGCATATGGGGGTGGAAATGGTTCCCAAGGATATGTATATAACTCTGTTGATGCACTGTGCCTTTCTGAATAACGAGATCACCCTGGAAAAATCACGAAAACTTTCCTCAGTCCATAACACTCCCTCCAACGTGCTGTACCCTTTGCTTTTCATGCCGTACGCGCTAACAGCCATCTCTCTGACGGAACGTAAAACGTGATTCACCTGGAAATGCCACCTGTCATCACTCAGTGGACGTCCAGTTGTGGTATAGGCCTGCAAATCCCAGCTTTCATCGCCGTTGAACAACTTGGCTGCATGAAGCAGGCGCCTGATGCGGAGTCCCATATGCAACAACATTCGCTGAACTGTCGTTGAGGAGATACTCCTAGTAGCCCTATTTTACCTGGCTGACAGTTGCTCGACACATATCGGCAGCCGTCGATTACCCATCTACGGCCCGTGGTGAACCACAGATGCCGTGGCGTAGGTTTTGCATAGAGCCACTTTGTCAGGCACGGTATGTTTTAACCTCGGTGACACACAAAGAGATTACGAACTTAGCCTTCGTGAATGCTTGCACTACTGGCCCCAAAGCCAATGATGAAGCCCTTTTGGACGCCAGATAAATCGCTCCGTTTTCACATTACGACAACGACTGCAAGTGCTTCTTATACACTGCCCTGCTAGTGCCACCACCTACCATATGAGAGTGGTTTTTACAAGTTGACATCGAACGTAGGCGGCGGTCACACTAATATGATGGGACTGTGTATATATTCTTTAATATTCTACAGCTGGCCCGGACCTAAGAAAGAGTAACATATTTACACTCAATTTCAGGAAGTCAGGAACGCCTTGAACAACTATAGAGAGGACGTTCATATTCACAGGACATGTACATTAGAATGTCCTGCTGAAATGATTAGCATTTCAGTCACCTCGGTTCAGCTTGCGTCCAGTTCCCTAATAGACACAGGATCCGCCATGGGCCCTGATAACGTGTTCCATGCCTGACTGCATCGACGCGTATAAGGCGCGAATGGCTTCCTGTAGTATATCCATCCATGCTGCATTCACATGGCTTGAAACTTCATCTGTGTTGCTTGGATTGGATTGGATCACAGTGCTGCAGCCATCGTTTCACCAAATCCCATACATTTTCGATTGGCGTCAGATCTGGTGATCTGTGGGGCCAGGGCAAAAGGCTGACATCCTGTGACACGAAGAACGCACGTGTTCGTGCAGCAACATATAGTCGTGCAGTGTCTTGTTGAGAATTGGTGTCCGGAGTGTCGCGCAGAAAGGATATGGCTACGGGTCGCAGGATGTCTTTTACGTAGGTCACACTGGCCATGTGATTTTTTGTAGTATCCAATAGCACCAACACCATGAGGCTTTGATTTGGCACTGTATGTCTTTTGCGAATGACACTCCACCTGTCTGCGGCGACCACAATGCGGCCATGATTTTCAAACAAGCAGAACCCGGATTCGTACGAAAACTATCTGATTCCGTTCCTGTCCTCAGTCACGTCGTTCCCTACACCACTGCCGTCCGCCGAGTTTCTGTACATTCGTCGAAGGTCGGCGAAAAAGTGGACACGCGCACGTGACCCATGCCATAATAAACTCAGACGGGCTGCCACGCCTGGCGGTTATGACGTGTTCCACTGCTCCATTATTGCACCAGACCTGAGGATGATGCACATCTGTTCTGCAATACCATTCGGATGAGGTGCCGATGCTCTTGTTTTGGGGAATGGCTTGTGCGACTTGACCCATTATCGTCGTGTTCTACGGCCTTCCGTGAATCATTCGGCGTACACTCATTGCACTACCAAAACACTTTCTCGGACAGATGGTTGGTTGGTTGGTTTTGGGGAAGGAGACCAGACAGCGTGGTCATCGGTCTCATCGGATTAGGGAAGGATGGGGAAGGAAGTCGGCCGTGCCCTTTCAGAGGAACCATCCCGGCATTTGCCTGGAGTGATTTAGGGAAATCACGGAAAACCTAAATCAGGATGGCCGGACGCGGGATTGAACCGTCGTCCTCCCGAATGCGAGTCCAGTGTCTTACCACTGCGCCACCTCGCTCGGTCTCGGACAGATGCGTCATACTCTCTCATGCCAGTAATGCCCTCTCATTCAAACTCACTGATTTGACGGTAAGGTTCGCGCATACGTCTGTGAGGCATCCTGAACGTCTGTTCAAGCCGCTGCGGTCGCAGGTTCGAATCCTGCCTCGGGCATGGATGTGTGTGATGTCCTTAGGTTAGTTAGATTTAAGTAGTTCTAAGTTCTAGGGTACTGATGACCAAAGCAGTTAAATCCCATAGTGCTCAGAGCCATTTGAACCATTTCTTCAAGCCGCACTGATCCACTGCCTTCGTTTTATAGCGACAATGGGAGGTGCAGCCACACTTTCCCGCTATGTGGTATTGCGCCGCCATATCAATCTTGACCTTGAACCAACTGGCCGACATATTTGAAATGATAATCATTCCTGTGGTGTCACTGCTAGACACCACACTTGCTAGGTGGTAGCTTAAATCGGCCGCGGTCCATTAGTAGATGTCGGACCCGCGTGTCGCCACTGTGTGATCGCAGACCGAGCGCCACCACACGGCAGGTCTCGAGAGACGTACGAGAACTCGCCCCAGTTGTACGACGACGTTGCTAGCGACTATACGGACGAAGCCTTTGCTCTAATTTGCCGAGAGACAGTTAGAATAGCCTTCAGCTAAGTCCAAGTCTACTACCTAAGAAGGCGCCATTGGCCTTAGATAGCTTGTATCTAAAGAGTCGCACTTGTATCGCCACAATCTCCAGATGTCTCATCAAGAACGATGTATACAAAGGAAGGATTAAAAGTTAAGTATATTCCAAAGATACGTCTTTTCTTTATAGCATTCATTAAGTCTCCTGTTTCAGACCTCACTCCATCCTTCGTGAGTTAGCGCGTGCATCTTGGCCGCCTCTTTCAATTAGTGTACGTAGTGTTGGCAAGTCTGCCGACACTACAATTCCTGCACAACACACTAACGTACATGGCCTGTAAATATGAACGGCCTATCTCTAGCCGTTGAAGGTGAACATGAGTGTACTTCTACATCTAAGCTGTGCAAACTACCTCACGACGGATGCTGTAGAGTACCTTTGGCACCAAAATTATTTCCCCCCGGGGCGAATGTTGCTCGAGAATAACAGTCTCTAAACTTCTGTATGAGCTATAACGAGCTATAATTTTTAAGATTTTCATGACATGGTCGTTTCACGAGACGTAAGCGGGAGAAAGAAACACATTTCTCCACTCTTCTTCGAATGTATGCTGTCTCAATTTGCACAGTGATTATCTCTGTGATACACTACGCCTTTCTTGGTCTGCCACTTGCTCTGTTGAGCATCTCCATAACGCTCTCATGACGACTAAACGATCCCGTGACGAAACGTACCCTTTTCCTTAGATCCTCTTTACCTCTTCTGTCAATCATAACTGGTAAGCGCCCCACCCAGGAATCGGTCGAAAGAGTGTTTTGTAAGTTACTTCTTTCGGTAGTGGACTGCGTTCCCTTAAACTTCCTCCAATGAAATTCATTCTCAGGTATCCCTCTCTAACAACGATCTTCGTATTGTTATACCACTTTCGGTAGATCCACGTGATTACTCCTAGGTGTTTTGTGGTTGTTGCTGTTTGCAGTAACTATTCAACAACAGAGTAATCAAACAATAATGAATCTCTTGGACTATTTAATCTCAGTATGTCATATTCAGGGACAACAGCCAGTTCTTGCACCAGTCACCGATTATCGTCTAGTCTTCCTGGATTACACTATATCAGTGATTCCCAACATTTCTTAGACCGTTATCCCTGAGTGAAATCAGACATTAGCTGGTATCCTCGCCCTCCCCACTCCTTGCCGTCTGTTGCCCCTCCCCCTAGCCACATTATTGCCAACGTTAGCACCTAACTAGACTGACGAACGAAAGACCTTTCTTGGAACAGTTCTAGTTTTAAATTGATGAAAGACGAATTATACTTCGTGTGTGTGTAACAATCAACAACAAAAGAATCTGTGGTGAATCGCAACTGACACCCTCATCCTCTTCTCCGATAAGAAAGCGCCCGCATCTCGTGGTCGTGCGGTAGCGTTCTCGCTTCCCACGCCCGGGTTCCCGGGTTCGATTCCCGGCGGGGTCAGGGATTTTCTCTGCCTCGTGATGGCTGGGTGTTGTGTGCTGTCCTTAGGTTAGTTAGGTTTAAGTAGTTCTAAGTTCTAGGGGACTTATGACCACAGCAGTTGAGTCCCATAGTGCTCAGAGCCATTTTGATAAGAAAGCTAACTATCCACAGTGAGAGTAGCTACTTGTTACATAACGTACTTCCCCTGCATTATTCTTCTCCGTTGCGACACTTGCTTGACGTGCACACCACAACCACATTTATAATCAACCAAGTTAAAACGTGTGCAGTATAGTTACTCTTAGAAAATCACATTATTGCTGCACTCCTTGCTTCTGATCTGGCAGAAATTCAAAAACATCAGGCTGTTAATACTATGTGACTGATCACAGCCACTAATAATAATAATAATAATAATAATAATAATAATAATAATAATAATAATAGCCGGCCGCGGTGGCCGAGGGGTTCTACGCCTATCAGTCCGCAACCGTGCGAATGCTACGGTCGCAGGTTCGAATCCTGCCTTGGGCATGGATGTGTGTGATGTACTTTGGTTAGAAGTCCCATAGTGTTCAGGGCCATTTGAACCAATAATGGTTCAAATGGCTCTGAGCATTATGGGACTTAACATCTTATGTCAACAGTCCCCTAGAACTTAGAACTACTTAAACCTAACTAACCTAAGGACGTCACACACATCCATGCCCAAGGCAGGATTCGAACCTGCGACCGCAGCAGTCCCGCGGTACGGACTGCAGCGCCTAGAACCGCACGGCCACCGCGGCCAGCGAACCAATAATAATAATAAAATTGTGTACAAAGCTATAGTAGCCCTTATGTAGATAATGCTGTGTCATGCTGTCAATTAATTCATTTATGTGCTTCGAAGCGAGTAATGAAGAAATTTCTGGACTACTGCAACTACAACTTGGAGTACACATTTTCTTGAGATTCTTATCATCTGTTACATATATGTCTCACGATGTACAGAACAAAGCACACCCTATGAGTACAGTGAGTGAACAATGTGGGGAATCTGTACCGTCAACCTCATTAATCTTACTCAGTAATTACTGATAGCTTATACAATCAGCATTAGAGTCTTACAGTATTGTTATAGTAGTAATGAGCTTCTGAAAATGATTTAGTTTAATGACTGAAGCACAATCGAATAGTTCGGTTATTACCCCTCAGAAAATTTAATTGTACCCCTTAAGGGGTAATTATTCCCAGGTTGTGAACCACTACACTGAAGTCATCTCGCGTTACCACACTCCTGCAGTCAAGAAAAAAAGGAAAGCTTCGTGAAGATTCCGACGTTATCAACGAGATCATTATACACACGGTATAAACGATAACGGTTTACTACGTACCACAGGGATGTAATCGAAGTCGAGGCAAATAACTTGGTAGAAGATACTTGCAGTCTATCAAGCTGAGAAACAACCTTAGGATGGCTTGCAAAAGCTACCTAAACTACAGCGCATGCACAACGCGACAGATTTTCATTATCCTCTCGCTCTCCTACGCCAACGTCTCAGTCGGCTATTGCGTTAGCATTGTTAATTTAAAGTTTGCTGTGAGCGTAACGATATGAAAGCAACTTTTGTAAACGTTATGTGAAAACTGATTACGCTACTTTTGAATCTAAATTTATCCTTTACATGCAAACTAATTTCGTAGTAATAAGATCAAGAAAACAAAACGATTCCATTCTTAATTTCACGGTGTTAAAATTCACTATATTTTAAGGTAAAATGTTCGGGTTTTTGATATTCAAAGACGATGTTAGCTAAAGCTACTAGCGGTGCAAAAGCGCTGTAACTTAGATTGTTATCGTAGGCCAATTTGAGGCCGTTTCCCGGCTTCATAGACCAGAAGTGTATTGCGACAGTTTCTTCGTCTCGATTTCACCTATACGGTTTTGGATGCATTTATGAATTCCAGGCGAAGATTCATATTTTCATGGTTTTTTATTTGTGTCATAGAGACATTACTCGTACATTTGTAAGCCACAGTAGTTTCTTGATCCCTGTTGCACCCACATCTAGTTACGCAGTCTACAGATTGAAAACACAGACGACCGCAAACGAATTTCTCACTCACAAGAAAAGGCATTGTGAGACATCACGAGCAGCGGTCGTTACAGTGTGTCACAGTGTCGAAACAGTGTCGTTCATTACAACTCCTGTCCCAACGGCGCTCAAAATGCGGTATCTCGTGCGCGCGAAATTTAACGAGGCGTTACGCTCAAGTTAACTTTTAATGACGTAATATGTATGCGTGGACGCACGCTTATGGTTCTCGGCAGACTATGTGTAGGCTGGGAAAAGTTTTTCAGTCATGCTTCCACCCAGGAATGACCAAACAGGAAAAAAAAACTGACTGCAGATTTTATAACACTCTTACATCAATTGCGTCACATTACAGTGTATTTATAGCTTTTGCGTCAACTGTGGGTTTTGAATGTATTTTAATTGTCTTGAACAGGTTTTTCACTATTGTAACTTGAAACCCAACAGTTTCAATCGCATTTGGTTCAAAAATGTATTTTATTATTTCTGATGTCGTAACCACTACAACTTCCATTTCAAGCAACTTCGTTGATTAGCGTTACGTAAGTGATAGTGGTATCCAAACAACGGCTCTGAGAGACCAGCTAGTTCAAATATTATATATCTAAACTTCTGCATCCAGTGAAGGCTACCTTCTTTACCTGTATCTCCAACTGATGACCCAGCTGTCGTAGCAGACACGTCATTCAAGAATGGACATTGGCTGTAAATGAAACTCTCATTACGCAGATAATCGAAAACAACGACTGCATCGCTTCTGTGACCTAGACTCTGACTGCTGTATAACAGGATCTCTGACATGTTGAGCAACACTGATTTGAAACTAACGTTTGTCGTAACGTTCCACTCATAAACATGGTGTAGATTTCGGTTTCAGAATACTACGTGCTCCGAAGTACCCGTCATGCCTCATCACTGTCAGTTAACTATACAAAAATAGCAATTTTATTTGATAATAAATACCTTCTTACTTCGCTAGATGTATG
Organism: Schistocerca nitens; assembly: GCF_023898315.1. Taxonomy (NCBI): domain Eukaryota; kingdom Metazoa; phylum Arthropoda; class Insecta; order Orthoptera; family Acrididae; genus Schistocerca; species Schistocerca nitens. The sequence goes on from NC_064618.1 coordinate 176,724,931, forward strand.
ATAAGTGGAAACGCAGGCATATGAGTCAACCGAAAATTGTACTCAGAGGGACACAGTTCGTAGTTTAACCTGTCACGCAAATTTTTCCTCATCCAAATCCATTCAATGCGTTTCTTTTCTTTAAATACATGTCAGAAAAATTTTTTTTGTGACAGTATAATTTCCATAGAACTGTGGATTTTCAGAAGAGTGGCGTACTTTTCTTTATGAAATGCCTTGGCCATATACAGAGATTACCAGCTGGTGATATTCCGCACACTGAAGCGTCAAATAAACTGGTATACAGAGATATACACATAGGCAGAATACGGCGCTGCGGTCGGCAACTCAAATGTGAGACAAGTGTCTGGTGCATTTGTTAGATCGGTTACTGTTGCTACAATGGTAGGTTATCAAGTTTTAAGTGAGTCTGAACGTGGTGATATAGTCGTCGCACCAACGATGCGATACAACATCTCCCAGGCAGCGCTAAAGTGGGGATTTTCCCGTACGACCATTTCACGAGTGTATCGTGAATATGAAGTATCCGGTAAAACGTCTAATCTCCGGAGAAAGATCCTGCAAGAACGGGACTAACGGCGACTGAAGAGAATCGCTCAATGGGACGCAAGTGCAACCCTTCTGAAAATTACTGCAGATTTCAATGCGAACCATCCAACGAAAATCATCGGTATGGGCTTTCGAAGCCGAAAGCCGCCTCATGCAACCTTGACTACTGCACGACACCAAGATTTACGCCTCGCCTGGGCCGATCAACCCCGACATCGGACTGTTGACGACTGGAAACGTGTTTTCTGGTCGGACGAGTGTCGTTTCTATTTGTGTAGAGCGGATGGGCGTGTATGGGTATGGAGACAACTTCATGAGTCATTGGACCCTGAATATCAGTAAGGAACTGTTCTACACTCCTGGAAATTGAATTAAGAACACCGTGAATTCATTGTCCCAGGAAGGGGAAACTTTATTGACACATTCCTGGGGTCAGATACATCACATGATCACACTGACAGAACCACAGGCACATAGACACAGGCAACAGAGCATGCACAATGTCGGCACTAGTACAGTGTATATCCACCTTTCGCAGCAATGCAGGCTGCTATTCTCCCATGGAGACGATCGTAGAGATGCTGGATGTAGTCCTGTGGAACGGCTTGCCATGCCTTTTCCACCTGGCGCCTCAGTTGGACCAGCGTTCGTGCTGGACGTGCAGACCGCGTGAGACGACGCTTCATCCAGTCCCAAACATGCTCAATGGGGGACAGATCCGGAGATCTTGCTGGCCAGGGTAGTTGACTTACACCTTCTAGAGCACGTTTGGTGGCACGGGATACATGCGGACGTGCATTGTCCTGTTGGAACAGCAAGTTCCCTTGCCGGTCTAGGAATGGTAGAACGATGGGTTCGATGACGGTTTGGATGTACCGTGCACTATTCAGTGTCCCCTCGACGATCACCAGTGGTGTACGGCCAGTGTAGGAGATCGCTCCCCACACCATGATGCCGGGTGTTGGCCCTGTGTGCCTCGGTCGTATGCAGTCCTGATTGTGGCGCTCACCTGCACGGCGCCAAACACGCATACGACCATCATTGGCACCAAGGCAGAAGCGACTCTCATCGCTGAAGACGACACTTCTCCATTCGTCCCTCCATTCACGCCTGTCGCGACACCACTGGAGGCGGGCTGCACGATGTTGGGGCGTGAGCGGAAGACGGCCTAACGGTGTGCGGGACCGTAGCCCAGCTTCATGGAGACGGTTGCGAATGGTCCTCGCCGATACCCCAGGAGCAACAGTGTCCCTAATTTGCTGGGAAGTGGCGGTGCGGTCCCCTACGGCACTGCGTAGGATCCTACGGTCTTGGCGTGCATCCGTGCGTCGCTGCGGTCCGGTCCCAGGTCGACGGGCACGTGCACCTTCCGCCGACCACTGGCGACAACATCGATGTACTGTGGAGACCTCACGCCCCACGTGTTGAGCAATTCGGCGGTACGTCCACCCGGCCTCCCGCATGCCCACTATACGCCCTCGCTCAAAGTCCGTCAACTGCACATACGGTTCACGTCCACGCTGTCGGGACATGCTACAAAAGTTAAAGACTGCGATGGAGCTCCGTATGCCACGGCAAACTGGCTGACACTGACGGCGGCGGTGCACAAATGCTGCGCAGCTAGCGCCATTCGACGGCCAACAAAGCGGTTCCTCGTGTGTCCGCTGAGCCGTGCGTGTGATCATTGCTTGTACAGCCCTCTCGCAGTGTCCGGAGCAAGTATGGTGGGTCTGACACACCGGTGTCAATGTGTTCTTTTTTCCATTTCCAGGAGTGTAGCTGGTGGAGGCTTTGTAATGCTGTGGGACGTTTGCGGCTCGAGTGATATGGGACCCCTTATACGTCTAGATACGACTCTGATAGGTGATACGTACGTAAGCATACTGTCTGATCACCTGCATCCATTAATGTTCATTGTGCATTCCAACGGGCTTAGGCCATTTCAGCAGGACAAGGCGACACACCACTCGCCATAATAGCTACAGAGTGCCTGCAAGAGATCTCTTGTAAGTTTAAACACTTCCGCTGTCCACCAAACTCCTAGACTTGACCATTATTGAGCATATCTGGATATCTGGGATGCCTAGGAACGTGCTCCTCTGAAGAGATCTCTACCCCCTCGTACTCTTGTGGATTTATGGACAGCCCTGCAGAATTCATGGTATCAGTTCCCTCCAACACTACTTTAGATGTAAACAGAGTCCATGCCACGTTGCGTGCTGTACTTGCGTGCTCGCGGGGACCTTACACGATATTAGGACGGTGTACCAGTTCCTTTGGCTCTTCACTGTAGACGACCGAGGGAAAATTGAACGATAATTACTCATCGCATTTCATTTCATATAAGAAGATTTAAAATTAGCATATTTTAGTTAGTCAATAGATTCCCTGCACTAATGATAAATTACATACACTTACGGAAAAAAAGTTGTAACACCAAGAAGGTGCGTACTACGCAAACGGTAGTTGATGGGCGTATTTAAACATCTAAAAGGTGCTGTCTAGTAAAGATTTGCAACAGTTACATAAGAGTGGCTCTAGTAGTGCTGCTATGAGAATTCAAATCAGTTTTGCTTTAAATACACGCCGCAGCGGTAGTGAGGGCTAGTTTAAGATTGGTAGTGGTGAGTTGATGTTAGTCAAGAATGCCTCTAAGGTGACAGAGACGCAATTGTCAACATCTCACCGAGTGTGAATGAAGTCGTGTAATAGGGCTACTAAACCTGTGTATTCGTTCTGCGATACTGCAGAAGACTTGGCAGAAATGTAGCCACTGTACATGATTGCTGGGAGTGATATTCACGAGAATGCAGGGAAACAAGAAGACTGAGCTCTGTACAGCCACATGGCATTGCCCAGAATGAAGACTATCCGGCATGGTGCTCTGGCGCATGGTACTGCATCTGCAGCAGCAAATTGAGCAGCAGTTGCCACCACAGTGACGTAATAAAGTGTTATAAATTCATTACTTCAAGCCGGCCGAAGTGGCCGTGCGGTTAAAGGCGCTGCAGTCTGGAACCGCAAGACCGCTACGGTCGCAGGTTCGAATCCTGCCTCGGGCATGGATGTTTGTGATGTCCTTAGGTTAGTTAGGTTTAACTAGTTCTCAGTTATAGGGGACTAATGACCTCAGCAGTTGAGTCCCATAGTGCTCAGAACCATTTGAACCATTACTTCAAGGACAGCTCCGAGATGGATGACCTGTAGCATTAACTACGCTCACTTCAAACGACCACCATCAGAGATTCATTGGTGTGAAGCGAGAGCTCATTGGAGGGCAGTTTGGAGGTCTGTTGTGTTTTGTGATAAAAAAAAATTTTTCTTCCTCGGCGCCTGTTAATGGCCATTTATTCAATACAAGGAGACCAGGGGAAGGTTTACAACCAACCTGTCTGCGTGATAGAGGGACCTACACCTGGAGTCATGTTCTGAGGTGCGACTTTGTATGACAGCAGGAGCCCTCTCGTGGTTATCTCGCGCACCCTGACTAGAAATTTGTACATCAGTCTGGTGATTCGATCTGTCGTGCTGTCATTCATGAATAGAATCCATGGTGTGTTTTCCAACAGAATAGCGCTCGTCCGCGGTGGTAACGCAGAATGCTCTACAGAGTGTCGACTTCTTGTGTTGGCTTGCTCGAACAGTGGGTCTGTCTCCTATCTAGCACATATGGGACGTTATTGGACAACAACTTCAGTGTCATCCACAAACAGCATTACACGTCCCTGTACTGACCGGCCAAGGTTAGGAATTTCTTCGATGCAATATTATAAGAAGGATAGTTGCTACTTATTTTATAGCGGAGATGCTGAGTCTCAGATAGGCACAACGAAAAGACTCTCACAATTCAAGCTTTTGCCCATTAAGGCCTTCCTCAACAATAGAAACACACTCACGCAAACGTAACTCACGCACACGACTGCAGACTAGAGGGCACTGAGACCACGCTGCCAGTATGTGTGTCTATTATTGACGAAGGCCTTAATGCCGGAGAGCTTTAATTGTGAGGGTCTTTTTTATGTGCCTATCTGCGACTCAGCACCTCCGCTATATGTTGTGCAGCAATTTTCCTTCTCGCAATATTGTTACATTCCATTCTGGATTTTCCTTTGTTTAAATATTTTTGTTGGCAGTAGCATCTTCGATCACACTATTTTTGTTCCCTGTATTACCAAAGCATTTTAGAGCATCATCCTCATTGTGTAAGAACTACGAAGACTTTTTTGCAATTTCATCTACACTCCTGGAAATTGAAATAAGAACACCGTGAATTCATTGTCCCAGGAAGGGGAAACTTTATTGACACTTTCCTGGGGTCAGATACATCACATGATCACACTGACAGAACCACAGGCACATAGACACAGGCAACAGAGCATGCACAATGTCGGCACTAGTACAGTGTATATCCACCTTTCGCAGCAATGCAGGCTGCTATTCTCCCATGGAGACGATCGTAGAGATGCTGGATGTAGTCCTGTGGAACGGCTTGCCATGCCATTTCCACCTGGCGCCTCAGTTGGACCAGCGTTCGTGCTGGACGTGCAGACCGCGTGAGACGACGCTTCATCCAGTCCCAAACATGCTCAATGGGGGACAGATCCGGAGATCTTGCTGGCCAGGGTAGTTGACTTACACCTTCTAGAGCACGTTGGGTGGCACGGGATACATGCGGACGTGCATTGTCCTGTTGGAACAGCAAGTTCCCTTGCCGGTCTAGGAATGGTAGAACGATGGGTTCGATGACGGTTTGGATGTACCGTGCACTATTCAGTGTCCCCTCGACGATCACCAGTGGTGTACGGCCAGTGTAGGAGATCGCTCCCCACACCATGATGCCGGGTGTTGGCCCTGTGTGCCTCGGTCGTATGCAGTCCTGATTGTGGCGCTCACCTGCACGGCGCCAAACACGCATACGACCATCATTGGCACCAAGGCAGAAGCGACTCTCATCGCTGAAGACGACACGTCTCCATTCGTCCCACCATTCACGCCTGTCGCGACACCACTGCAGGCGGGCTGCACGATGTTGGGGCGTGAGCGGAAGACGGCCTAACGGTGTGCGGGACCGTAGCCCAGCTTCATGGAGACGGTTGCCAATGATCCTCGCCGATACCCCAGGAGCAACAGTGCCCCTAATTTGCTGGGAAGTGGCGGTGCGGTCCCCTACGGCACTGCGTAGGATCCTACGGTCTTGGCGTGCATCCGTGCGTCGCTGCGGTCCGGTCCCAGGTCGACGGGCACGTGCACCTTCCGCCGACCACTGGCGACAACATCGATGTACTGTGGAGACCTCACGCCCCACGTGTTGAGCAATTCGGCGGTACGTCCACCCGGCCTCCCGCATGCCCACTATACGCCCTCGCTCAAAGTCCGTCAACTGCACATACGGTTCACGTCCACGCTGTTGCGGCATGCTACCAGTGTTAAAGACTGCGATGGAGCTCCGTATGCCACGGCAAACTGGCTGACACTGACGGCAGCGATGCACAAATGCTGCGCAGCTAGCGCCATTCGACGGCAAACACCGCGGTTCCTGGTGTGTCCGCTGTGCCGTGCGTGTGATCATTGTTTGTACAGCCCTCTCGCAGTGTCCGGAGCAAGTATGGTGGGTCTGACACACCGGTGTCAATGTGTTCTTTTTTCCATTTCCAGGAGTGTACTTCAGTTTCATTTGTCCGCAAAATCTTCACTTTCTCCATTAGTGGAAGACGACGTGTTAGCAGTTACAGTGAAAATTAAGTAACGACTTGTGACATGCGCCGCAGTATATGTGTACTTCCAGCTGCTATGCTGAGTTTTCAGGCGGTTTGTGGTGGTCTCTCCGCCGATCGGTTCGTTAGGTAAATGCACCTAGCAGTAGGGTTACCGCAACCGAGCCTCTGTGGAATTTCGTATGCCCTTCGGTAGCGAGTCGGTACAACTCCCAAGGAACCAAGGTGGCCCCTGCCACGTTGTCGTCTCTCCTCGCTCCAGCCAATTAGACAAGTGACCGCAGCTGCGGTCATGTTCAAACGGCGACTACGTACCCGGCCCGGCGCACACTCACAGCGCCCCAACCCAAAGCAACCAGCCAACAGATCTATCATATGCGCTGATCCAATGATTGTGTTCGAAAAGTGTATTTCTACATCTACATCCATACTCCGCAAGCCACCTGACGGTCCATGGAGGAGGCTACCTTGACTACGTCTATCGGTTCTCCCTTCCATTCCAGTCTCGTATTGTTCGGGGAAAGAAGGACTGTGGGTATGCCACCATGTGGGCTTCAATCTCTCTGATTTTATCCTCATGGTCTCTTCGCGAGATATACGTAGGAGGGACCAATATACTGCTTGACTCCTCGGTGAAGGTATGTTCTCGAAACTTCAACAAAAGCCCGTACCGAGCTACTGAGCGTCTCTCCTGCAGAGTCTTCCACAGGAGTTTATCTATCATCTCCGTAAAGCTTTCGCGATTACTAAATGATCCTGTAACGAAGCGCGCTGCTCTCCGTTGGATGTTCTCTATCTCTTCTATCAACCCTATCTGGTACGGATCCCACACTGCTGAGCAGTATTCAAGCAGTGGGCGAAAAAGCGTACTGTATCCTACTTCCTTTTTTTTCGGATTGCATTTCCTTGGGATTCTTCCAATGAATCTCAGTCAGGCATCTGCTTCACCGACGATCAACTTTATGTGATCATTCCATTTTAAATCACTCCTAATGCGTACTCCCAGATAATTTATGGAATTAACTGCTTCCAGTTGTTGACCTGCTATATTGTAGCTAAATGATAAGGGATCTTTCTTTCTATGTATTCGCAGCACATTCCACATGTCTACATTGAGATTCAATTGCCATTCCCTGCACCATGCGTCAATTCGCTGCAGATCCTCCTGCATTTCAGTACAGTTTTCCACTGTTACAACCTGTCGATATACCACAGCATCATCCGCAAAAAGCCTCAGTGAACTTCCGATGCCATCCACAAGGTCATTTATGTATATTGTGAATAGCAACGGTCCTACGACACTCCCCTGCAGCACACCTGAAATCACTCTTACTTCGGAAGACTTCTCTCCATTGAGAATGACATGCTGCGTTCTATTATCTAGGAACTCTTCAATCCAGTCACACAATTGGTCTGATAGTCCATATGCTCTTACTTTATTCATTAAACGACTGTGGGTAACTGTATCGAACGCCTTTCGGAAGTCAAGAAACACTGCATCTACCTGGGAATCCGTGTCTATGGCCCTCTGAGTCTCGTGGACGAATAGCGCGAGCTGGGTTCACACGATCGTCTTTTTCGAAACCCATGCTGATTCCTACAGAGTAGATTTCTACTCTCCAGAAAAGTCATTATACTCGAACATAATACGTGTTCCAAAATTCTTCAACTGATCGACGTTAGAGATATAGGTCTATAGTTCTGCACATCTGTTCGACGTCCCTTCTTGAAAACGGAGATGACCTGTGCCCTTTTCCAAAACTTTGGAATGCTACGCTCTTCTACGGTACACCGCTGCAAGAAGGGGGCAAGTTCCTTCGCGTACTCTGTGTAAAATCGAACTGGTATCCCATCAGGTCTAGCGGCCTTTCCTCTTTTGAGCGATTTTAATTGTTTCTCTATCCCTCTGTCGTCTATTTCGATATCTACGGACTGCTATCTAAGTCATGTGTACACATTACATTTTCTGTTTGTAATGACATTTTTGCATAACTGAACCAGATACATTGTGTAAAATTTCATTACAGTATCATTTGGGTCCAACTTTGTTACTGGTACAAAGGAAATACACATTATTCTTCTGTAACAAGTCGTATGCCAGCAGTGTAACAAGTTACTTATTACTGTTATGAAGGAATGCATGTTATATTTAAAATTATACAGGAGTTGTTAAGGTTTTCCTGGATTGTCAACGAAGTTGCTCTCCAGCATTTCATAGGAATTCGTTTCGTCCCGCAGATTACGTTGCCATATCACATGACTCTGCATGTCCTCTGTCCGTCTGGCACGCGTTTGTTCCCTTTGCTTTCTTCTCAACATTTCGGCTGAAACTCATAAAAATGTTTACAATATCCTGACGTCTGAGAACGAGTATTTCCTTGCATGCATAATAACATTTATGAACCCAGTTTCAGCTCGGATGTGTCCTGATGATTCTTGTAAAACCTAATCACTAAATCCAAAACTAAAAAATCACACAATATTTCTAAAATAAGTTTTATCTCCAAATCAAAGCACACCCAACCGAACGAATAGCCTTTCAAACACTTGTAACGGGGCATCCTCCACTAGCATTACTTTTTCTCAACTGTAGTTGTCGATACCAATATTATTTTTCGAATTTTGGACAGGTCAATATTATTTAGCTTCTTTTTTGAAAACTTTCACATATTTTATGTACAGTATGCTATATTTCAAGCAAAAATTTTTGAATTGCTTTATTAAATATTTTAGTTTCAATGTTATAATCGATTAATACTAGTTCTGAATGTAAATCTGAAATTATTTCTTTTTAGAAAAATTTGAAATTACAGGTTATTTGCACACTGAAAATTTCTATTTCTAACTACGCAATCCTGTACTGTTTACTATGTTTATTTCTGGATTAATTTATGAAATAATAATCGAAATTAGTAATGTAACAAAAATTAGTAGGAATTCATTTGTTAAGGAAAACTGTAAACACTTTAGAATATTGTTGTTTCTGCAGAGTGTGAGAGTTGTAAGCATGCCTCTGATGTGATTTGATGGATTTTTGTGTAATATGTGCAAACAATGTAATTTCGGCTTTGTTAATGTGAAAATCAAAATAATGTGTGATGTGCTGAAATGTGAGGAAATCAGTGGAAAATATATTTACTTAAAAACTTCTGCAACAACAATATTCCAGTTTATTTAGTTTAAACCAACTGTGAAGACCTAATCTTAGATTTGCAGCTTCAAGAATCAAACCCCTAGGCAAAATGAACTGGAGCCATCTCAACATAGCCCGCATCTCGTGGTCGTGCGGTAGCGTTCTCGCTTCCCACGCCCGGGTTCCCGGGTTCGATTCCCGGCGGGGTCAGGGATTTTCTCTGCCTCGTGATGGCTGGGTGTTGTGTGCTGTCCTTAGGTTAGTTAGGTTTAAGTAGTTCTAAGTTCTAGGGGACATGACCACAGCAGTTGAGTCCCATAGTGCTCAGAGCCATTTGAACCATTTTGAACCATCTCAACATAACACGCTAAGTAAACTTGAAATATTATTGTATCTTCGCTTCTCTCAAATCTTCGTAAAGTACTTTGCTTATTAATTTCTTATACTGGGCACTGTTTAATGTGGACAATAGATGGAAGAGGGAAGGAGGGGAGAGATTAAATATCTCACCACCTCTCCGTGCAAATAGACGAATAACTGGCAGACTGACCGATAGTTAACAGGCCATAGTAGTGTACAGAATAGAAACTTCGGCTATGAGCCGAAAACGACGTCACTACCAAGGATAACCTTTCGGAACCGAGCGGTATGGACGACACACAATACGGCTACTGGAGGCGTGCTGTTCGCAGACAGACAGCTGGGAACAGACACTGGGACAATGAACGCCGTGGAGCCAGGCAGCATGGTGTGTGGAGTCGCAAAGGCCAGTGACTTGTTTGCGGGCAATGTTTACTGGGAAAGCGCATGGTGTCTTCTGCCTGTGTCTGTAAGAAGGCAGCCGTTCACAGCCAGAGATAAGAAGTTATGGAGAGCTCAGTTACCGCAAAATGATGCAGTGTTGTGCTAGAGTAGCTCATATCCTTTGTCAAGAAGCTGCTAGTTGTTGGCAGAATAAGTGTGTTGAGGGATCCGACGAGAGAGGTGAAATATGTTCTGCCTGTTGCGGTGATGGAGGCATGGAAAAGCTGCTGTAAACTATGTCCAGTCGGTTATGGCATCGCACGTATTGGCTATGTTGCACATTTTGTCGTGTTGTTATCAAAAGTACTCATGGATACACTGTGACTTCACCATTATTTGTCATATGTTATTCTATGTTCTGCTGCATTTCTCTTTATGTGTTGTAGTTAGCTGTTTGTAGTTGTGTTGCACGTTAGTACTGGACTGGAGAACAGTGGAAGTCGATTGTAGTATGGGGTAGATCATTTACTGACAGTTGCTTGCACATTTATTCGGTGTGCGTGTAGTTATTAGGGGCAGGTACTGGCGCTGTTTTGCTGGTTCTTACTTGTGTCTGAGAAACATTTGAATTTGTTTAGTGTAACATTTTTTAATGAGTATGAGTCGCGAGGCGTGCTTGGGTAGCTCAGTCGGTAGAGCAATTTCGCGTGGAAGGCAAAGGTCCCGAGTTCGAGTCTCCGTCCGACACAAAGTTTTAATCTGCCACGCGGGATTAGCCGAGCGGTCTAAGGGGCTGCAGTCATGGACTGTACGGCTGGTCCCGGTAGAGGTTCGAGTCCTCCCTCGAGCATGGGTGTGTGTGTGTGTGTGTGTGTGTGTGTGTGTGTGTGTGTGTGTGTGTGTGTGTGTGTGTGTTTGTCCATAGGACAACTTACGTTAAGCAGTGTGTAAGCTTAGGGACTGATGACCTTAGCAGTTAATTCCCATAAGATTTCACACACATTTGAACGTTTTTTTTGTTTTCATCTGCCAGGAAGTTTCATGTGAACGCACACTCCACTGCAAAGTGAAAATCTCATTCTGGAAACATCCCCCAAGCCGTGGCTAAGCCATGTCTCCGCAGTATCCTTACTTCCGTGAGTGCTAGTTCTGCAAGGTTCGCAAAAGAGCTTCTGTGAAGTTTGGAAGGTAGGAGACAATGTACTCTCAGGATTGTAGCTGTGAGGACAGGTCCCGAGTCGTGCTTGGATGGCTCAGTCGCGCGAATGGCAAAGGTCCCAACTTCGAGTCTCGGCCCGGCACACAGTTTTAATCTGGGAGGGAGTTTCTTGTCAGCAACCATTCCACTGCAGAGTGAAAACCCATTTTTGATGGTGGAATATAAGTGTAAATACTTCACAAGAAATCAGAGGAAGGAATAACTGGTGAGCTCGAAGGTGCTGGTAGCCAAATTATTGTGCGTCAGGAGTTAAAAGAATGGCATACAGTGGTCGAACAGCTGCTCATGAACCTCACATTTCTGTAGTCTGTACTGTGAAAGGTTTGTGGTGGTATACAGAGCACCACCGCTGGGCAATGGATGACTGAAAACGAGTGATTTGGAGTAATGGATCACGCTATCCCCTGTGGCAGTACCATGGAAGTATTATGGCTTGGCAAATGAACATCTTTACGTATTGCCATATCTAGTGACAACTGCAAAGTACAGAGAAGGTAGTTACGAGAAGCAGGTGGTATACGTCGTTAATGTGTGGCGCCCCCCCCCCCATCCCTCTCTCCCCACCCACCCCTGAGGCACTTCAGAAAAGGCTAAATGCGGAAGGATATGAATACATTTAACAGCATTGTGCTGGGCACCAGTTCGGAGGCGATGATTGTACCAGCTTGATAAAACCCTCTCGTTAACCAGCATTTGTTAGGTAAGGTTTCCGGACAATAGCAATCCTGAAATGAGCTGGCCAGTTCGGAGTCCTGAACTGAACCGAATGGAATAGCTTTGGGTAGAGTTAGAACTTCAACTCCGTTGCAGACCCCACGATGCAACATTATTACTTGCCTGCGTTGGACTGTTGAGGAAGAATTGACTGCCAAGACATTCAGACACCTAATTGACAGTACTCTCAGCAGAGTTCAATGCATGATAGTGGCTAAGGGAAGCCTCAGCAATTACTATTTCTCACCAGTAGGTGTCTGGATAGAATGAGATTTTCACTCTGCAGTGGAGTGTGCGCTGATTTGAAACTTCCTGACAAATTAAAACTGTATGCCGGACCGAGACTTGAACTTGGGACTTTTACCAAAGCCTTGTAGGAGACGACGTACTGGCAGAATTGAAGCTGTGAAGACGGGTCGTGTATCGTGCTTGGGTAGCAGGTGTTAGAGCACTTGCCCGCGAAAGGCAAACGTCCAGAGTTAGAGTCTCGGTCCATACTTTTGATACGATAGTGTACCTCCCAAACGGCTAGTTGTCAACCACATGTTTACTGGAAAGCTGTGCTTCTATTATCTTACATTTTTACCAGTCAATTACAATATTCCATGTAGAACCATGTGAGTGCTAGAATGGTAACTAATGTATTGTCAACCTGCAAAGTCGAACGACTGTTTGGCAGGTTACTAAAGAACTTGTCTTTGGAAGATACGGTGTTATTACCAGGAAGGGATAGAATATTTCGTTGTGGGCCCTTAGGTTTGTAATGAATGTAGGCAGCAGCTGAGTGGAGAAGCAGTAGGTACACTGACTGTCCCAGCTTCAGCCGCCGGTGAGATGAAGGCACAAAGAGGGGGATATGGAGACACACAGGCAGGCGACAGGAAGGTGGATGCGACGGGCTGGCGCGAGCAGAGGTGCTGCGGCTGGCAGCCGGGATGGATGACTGAGCGCCGCGGCGGAGATTGCGGGGCGTCGCGACGCCGCGGGACGGCTGGGGGCTGGAGCGCCGCGACGCCGCGCCGCGCAGCGCCACGCCCGGATTGCCCTCCGAGGCGCAGCGCAATCTCGGCCTGATGGCGCCCCCCGACAACGGCGCCTAAATATTTGAACGTGGAGCGGCGCCCCCCGGATCTTGGCGCGGGACGCTAAGGCAGTCGCGCACACCGGCTCCCGGCGGGGCTCGTCGCGAATAGCGGCGCCATGAGCGCCGTCTCCCGGGATACGGGGCGTCGGCTATCTGAAGAAACGTGTGGCACGACTCGACCCTGTGGCAAGGGAGGTGTGTACCCTCCATTAGACATTCTATCACGACGCGCTGCCTCGGTGTCTTTAGGTGATAGCAGCGTTCATAATTACATCTGCGCCTACGTCTGCATCTACGGCCTTACTCCGCCATCCAACGTTCTCTGCATGGTGGATAGAACCTGTACCGCCGCTAGTCATTTCCGGCCCTGTTACACTCGCAAACAGAGCAAGCGAAATCGATTGTACGTAAGCCTTCACACGAGTCCCAGTGAGCCTCATCTTTTCCTCGTGGTCCTTAAACGAAAATTAGCTTGACGGAATTAGAATCTTTCTGCAGTCGGCGTCAAATACCGGTTCTATAAATTTCCACAAGAATGCTTCGTGGTAAAAGCATCGTATCCCCTCCAGGAAATCCCGTTTCAGTTCATGAACCATATCCGCAATACGTTACTGGATGTTGATTGAAAATATCGGTAACAAAAGTAGCAGACCGCATCGGCACTGTTTCCGTGTCTACTTTTAATCCATCATGTCCCAAATACTAGAGCAGTACTTAAGAAGCAGTACTTAGTGTTCTATACGCCGCCTACTTTGTAAACGATCCACACTTAACCGAAATTCTCCAAATTAATCGAAGCGGAGAACACACCTTGCCTAATAACTACCTGATGTGCTCATCACATTTGATAATGATTTTTCTGTCTTACGCCCGGACATTTTATCGGTGTGACTGTGTTAACCGACACACTACTAATGCTGAAGCTATACGTTTATTTTTCCTACTTACCCAGTTTAACTTACATTTTTCTACATTTAGATCAAGCTACCATTCATCACACCAACACAAAATTCTATGTCCTCTTCTATCCTCCCACCGTCACTAAACGACAACACCCTCCCGTACACCACAGCGATATCAGCAAACAGCGGTAAATTGCAGCTCACTGTCCCCGTCATATCGTTTGTGTCTAGGGTGAAAAGTATTTAACCGATAAACTCTGGGAGGTTGTAGGGGACATCAAAACAAATATTTTTCCCTAATGCCATTTTTACCTACGAGGGGTATTTGAACCGGTGGAGGAAAATTTCTTTGGCGGCAAATTAATTACACCAACAAGCACTTTTCCATTTTTATGACCAAGAAACACATTAACGCAACCCAATTTCAATTACAGTAGATTTTCAAAAATGCCTGAATTCACACGTAAACAAAGGTTACAGCAATGGTTCAAATGGCTCTGAGCACTGTAGGACTTAACATCTGAGGTCATCAGTGCCCTAGAACTTAGAACTACTTAAACTTAACCAACCGAAGGACATCACTCACGTCCATGCCCGAGACAGGATTCCAAACTGTGAGGATGCATTTCACACTGTTCCAGTTACTACTGCGAAAACTGTGCTCTGAGTGGATAATCAACTGGTTCCAGGTTGTGGACACGCTGTAAGTTAAATGGACGTAACAATTGCTCTTGAAGTACTGTTGTTACATTCGTCTGATTCTTCCCCATGTTAAGTGCAATTGCACGAGTGCTGATTGAGGGATCCCGCTCCACATGCTGCAAGACAGCTTCCTCAAATTGCAGCGTTCTTACCGTGCGACGACGTCTCTGTCCAGGTTATCTGATAAATGACCCGGTCTCACGCAGACGTTGGTACACAGCAGCAAAGGTCGTATGATGCGGGATACGACGATTAGGATATTGCTGTTGATACACCCGCTGTCCAGCTCGTCCGTTGTGGTGCGCTAGGTAGTACGCACCAACCATATCATTGAACTCACTTCAGGTGTATCGCTCCATTAGGAAACAGAGACAATGCACTACTACACTAGTGGACAGCAGTTGCCTACAGCTGAAGAGTGTAATACGCCCTCTAACAACTGAAGATCGTAACACGGCCTCTACCGGTTTAAATAATCCTCATAGGAAAAAATGACGTTAGGGAAAAATATTTGTTTTTATGTCCTCTACAACCTCCCAGTGTTTGTCGATTTAAATACTTTTCACCCTGTATATGGAGAATAAGAGCGGCCCTATCACACTTCACTGGGGTACACCTGGCGATACCATTGTTTCTAACAATCACTCGCCTTCGAAGGCAATGTATTAGATTCTATTGCTTAAAAAGTCCTCCAGCTGTTGAGAACCTAACCCATGTTCTCCGACCTTCGTCAATAGTCTTTCTGCTGCCCTCAATCATGCCGGAAAACGGCAAACTGAGTTTCACACTAGCGACGGTTTCTAAATTCTTGATGATTTGTGGAAAGAAGCTTTCCTGTCTGAAGGAAATTGATTAATATTAGAACTCAGAATACGTTCAATAGTTATACAGCTAACTGATGTTAAGGATAAAGATCCGTAATTTTGCAGGTCTTTCTTTTCCCTTCTTATACACTGTGTGATCAGAAGTATCCCGTCACCTGGCTGAAAATGACTTACAAGTTCATGGTGCCCTCCATCGGTAGAACTGGAATTCAATACGGTGTTGGCCCACCCTTAGCTTTGAATACAGCTTCCACTCTCGCAGGCATACGTTCAATCAGGTTGTGGAAGGTTTCTTGGGTAATGGCAGCCCGTTCTTCAACGAGAGCTGCACTAAGGACAGGTATCGATGGCGGTCTGTGAGGTCTGGCACAAAGTCGCCGTTACAAAGCATCCAGAATGTGGCTATAGGATTCTGGTCAGGACCACCCGGACAAAGGCCGTACATTATGAACAGGTGCTCGATCGTGTTCAAAGATGCAATCGCCATCCCCGAATTGCTCTTCAACACTGGGAAGCAAGGAGGTGCTTAAAACATCAGTGTAGGCCTGTGCTGGGATAGTGCCACGTAAAACAACAAGGGATGCAAGACCCCTCCATGAAAAACACGACCACAGCATAACACCACCGCCTCCGAATTTTCTGTTGGCACTACACACACTGGCAGATTACGTTCACCGGGAATTCGCCATACCCACACCCTGCCATCGGATCGCCACACTGTGTATCGTGATTCGTCGCTCCATACAACACTTCTCCATCGTTCAATCGTCCAACGTTTACGCTCCTTACACCAAGCGAGGCATCGTTTGGCATTTATTGGTGTGATGTGTGGCTTATGAGCAGGTGCTCGACCATGGAACCCAAGTAATCTCACCTCCCGCCTAACTGACTTAGTAATTGCAGTTGATTCTGATGTAATTTGAAATTCCTGTGTGATGGTCGGGATAGATGTCTGCCTATTACGCATTACGACCCTCTTCAACTGTCGGCCTTCTCTGTCAGTCAACAGACG
Source organism: Schistocerca nitens (assembly GCF_023898315.1). Lineage (NCBI taxonomy): Eukaryota > Metazoa > Arthropoda > Insecta > Orthoptera > Acrididae > Schistocerca > Schistocerca nitens. Next base: position 176,741,528 of record NC_064618.1, read on the forward strand.
GGGTCGGACTCTACGCTTTTGTGCTGTAATTGTCCCTTCACGTTTCCACTTCACTATCTTATAGGAAACAGTGCGCCTAGGAATGTTTAGAAGTGTATAAATCTCTCGTACAGACGTATGATGCAAGTGACACTCAATCACCTGACCACGTTCGAATTTCTTGAGCTACCTGGAGCGCCCAGTTCTGCTGTCTCACGATGTCTAATGCCTACTGAGGTCGCTGATATGAGTACCTAGCAGTAGATGGCAGCACAATGCACCTAATATGAAAAACATATGTCTTGGGAGGTGTCCGGATACTTTTGATCACATAGTGTATACACGAGCCACATGTGCTTCTTTTCCACTCGTTTAGGACTTTTCGCTGGGCGGCAGAATCGCGGTAAATGTCAAGACCCCGTACTGACGCTGATTACTCTATGTAAAATTGCCATGGTATTCCATTCCGACATGGCGACTTGTTTATTTAAACACTTCAGTTACTTCTCTACGACAGGGATGTCCATTTATAAGTCCTCCATGCGGGAGTCTGTGTTACAGTCAAACACGGTAGGTTCGTACCATCCTCCATTTCTTACAAATGAAATTTAAAACTACAGCTTCTCTTTTCTGGTCTTTTATTGCCACCCCAGAGTAGTCGACGAGTGACTGGATACAAGGCATCGACCCGCTTAGCTGTTTTAATTGAGACCAGAATTCACTCCTTTTCGCTTAAGAATGGTGCTAGTACCTAGACTATGAGGATACAAATCAGGTTCACTTTAAATATAGGCTGTAACGGTCGTGAGCGATAGTTACCTTCGAGAATGTACTTGGTGAGTTGATGTCAGTCAAGGATGCTGTAAGGCGACAAAGACGTCATTATGAGCACCGCACTGAGTTTCAACGAGATCATGTAATAGGGTTACGACGGGTTGGATGTTCCTTCTGTGATAGTGTAGAAATACTTGGCAGATGTAGCTACTGTACAACATGGCTTGACAGCGGTGACCGCAAGAACGTCCAGTAGCAAGAAGGACGGCCATGTGGCATCAACAGGGAAGACCGTCGATTTCGTCGGGCTCTGTCGCACCGTACTGAATCTGCAGCAGCAATTTGAGCCGTAGTTGGCACCACAGAGACACTACAAACATAAAAACCGTTTAGTTCAAGTGCAGCTTCGAGTCAGACGATCGGTAGTGTGCAGCAGCTCTCTATAGGGCAGGTTGAAGGTCTGTTGTGCTTTCTGATGACAACTGGTATTGACTCGGCGCCAGTAATGGCCGCATGGTGGTTACAAGGATAATAGTTGACTGTCTGCAAACAGTCAGTCTGCATGCTAGACACACTGTACTTACACCTGGAGCTATAGTCTGGGGTGCGATTTCGTATGACCACAGGAGTACTCTCGTATTATCGCACGCACCCAGACTGCAAATGTGTACCTCAGTCTGGTGATTCCAGTTGTTGTGCTGCCATTCACGAACACAATTCCAGAGGACTTTTCCCAAAAGTATAACGCTCACCCGCTATTGTAACCCAGAGTGTCGACATGTTGTCTTAGCCTATCTCACACAAGAGGGACATCATCGGATGACAACTCCAGCGTCATCCCAAACAGCATTAACCGTCCCTCTCTTGACCGACCAAGTGCAACAGGCAATGACCTCCATGCCACAAACCGACGTTCGGCGCCTTTACAAGGTAGGTTTTATAGATGTATCGTGTGTTTTGTTTAGTGTTGTGGTCACCATTAGTTTTTCTTTGAGATAAAACTTTTTTATTCCTGCAGTATTTCATTTGTGTGTTATTTCAGTTAGTTACGCTCCTATGTATTTTTTAATGTGGAAGAGAAGGGAATAGAGATGAAAATGCTTGACAAGGCGACATTAAATTCTTCATTTGTGTGGCCATAATGTCCGTAGTTGCTTTATAATTGTTAAGGGTATTTTATTTCTGTCGTTGGAACTACAAAACTGAATGATCTTTTTCACCAGACGCGTTACGCATTATCGACGCAAAGCATCATCAGTGGTCTGTAATTAAGTTATTTACATTTAGATTTGCTTTGAAAATTAGTTCGTTAAGAATAAGTTGATTAGTACTTACGGAGATTTTCAGTTGATTTCCCGCTTACATCGGGAAATGTCATCTGATAGTTCATCGTTCTTTTCTTTTTCTGCTCTATACACTGATAATTTTGCTGTAATTTTTAGTAGTTCTGCAGCACTATCGATTTCTTATGTTTTCCACAACACACGTTTATGCACATCACTGTATTCTGTTTGTTTTTGTACTTGAAGTATGTGTTGTGATTTGTGTTTTGTAGTGTTGCCAACGTATCCTTTCCACCTATTTTTTTATTAGATTATTCTTTGTGTGTAATTATATTTAATTATGTTTCTGTGTATTTATGTACTGTGTAAGAGTGGAGAAGAAATAGCGATGGATGTTTTTTTTTCTTTTTTTGGTGTAGGGCAGAGAGGAACAATGATGAGTGGACATATAGCAGTGTGATGGAGTGTGAGTTGGAGGAGAATGTGAAGAGCGAGAAGTGAAATGAAACTGTGAGTGTGGGATTATTGTATATAGAGACTGCTTTCCAGTATTTATTTGGCATTGAGCATCTGTTTATTCTGTGTTAATGCTTTTTGTATGTGGAAATTTTCTTGGAAAGGGAGGAGGTGTCTGTCTTTACTGATTTTTATATTATTCATATCTTTTTCAATATTGCTTGGTCTATGGTGTTCTTGTTTTACATGATACGCAAATATTGTATTATTTCATTTCAGTTCTCGATCCTCACCATCTCCTCTAGCACACACTTCACCACACTGCTACATACTTACGTTCAGTCATCATTGTTTGTCCGTCCTCTACACAAAAAAATTCGTCCATCGCTGTCCCTTTCCTATTTTACACAGTACATAAATACACATAAACATAATTAAATGTAATAACACACATACAATAATCTAATTTAATAAAAAATAAATAGTAAGTCAAAGACGAAGTGGTGGAAAGTTTATGTTGTCAACACCACAACACATACTTGAAGTACAAAAACAAACAGAATACAGTGGTGTGCATAAAAGTGTGTTGTGAAAAACATATGAAATGCACAGTGCTGCAGAACAACTAAAAACTGGACCAAAATTATCAGTGTGTAATGCAGAAAAAAAAAGAAACAGTGTGCTATCAGAGGCTTTTTCCGAAGTAAGAGAGAAATCATCCGAAAATCTCAAGTAAAAATCAATTTACTCTTAACGAACTATTTTTCGATCTAAGAGTGAATCAAAATGTAAATAACTTAGCTGCGGACCGCTGATTATGCTTCACCTCAATAAAACAAAAAGCATCTGGTTAAAAAGACTCGAATTTTGTAGTTGCAACGACAGAACAGAAATACCGTCAAGAATAGTGATGTGGTTGACAATTAACCCCACTACTTTGCGCCTACTGTTTACTTATCTTTGTCTCACCCCCACCCCCTACCTTCGACTCTCACACAGATTTTCTACTCCCTCGCTACTTCCTCGGTTCTCCTACACGTTAATTAACTACATAGTAAGATAATTAAATGAAATAACACCCAAATGATAAACTGCACAATAAAAGTGTTTTTGCTCAATGAAAAGCTAACGGCAAAGTTGGTAACACTGCATGAAACACACGATACATTTTTAACCAGAAGGGTCCATGTAAGCATAGTCAGTACAACAAATGAAAAACTGCACAGTTATCGAATTAGGCCAGAATCAACACTGGCGAACGAAAACAAACACACAAACAAACGACAAAAATGCCAGCAGACGGCGTGTCTTGACGTGACCGAAAAACCAGGTTTGAAATACCGTAAATAAAAATCATTATCTTCTAGCTAACTGTTTTTCGATGTAGAAAATACGTCAAATCGAAATACATTTCCTTACAGACGACTGATAATTATTATTTCAATAAAACAAAACGCATTTGGTGACATAACACGCATTTTCTTGTGGTTAGAAAGCCAGAATTAAAATACCCTCAATACTTCTTCGTTGGCTCGTGCTACTCAACGTCTCTCCTACAGTCGTTTACAACCTGTGTCTGCTAACAATGTAGGTACCGCCACGCAACACGAGGGAGGGGAACGAGTGCGCTGTTACGTTCCGGTGGAGTGCTGCAACATGGCGTGATCGGCTGTGTCCCGAAAGCAATGCCCGCCTGCTTCGCTGCAAGTGCGCTCCGTAGGCGCAGGGACCACGGCTGTCCATTAGGCAAATTGAATGCTCGCCGGGTGGGCGCTTAACGGCCACCGCTGTTCGGCACGGTTCCAGCTCCAGGTGCGACTGGACTGCCTGCTGGACAACCTGGAAGCACACCGAGGGGCTGCTGCGCCCGCGTGTTATTTATTCGGTTCAGCAACCCGTTAGGAGCCGCCGTGAGGGGGACGGGGTTATTTTTTAACCGCTATGCCCCGCTTCAGCACCCTCAACCCTCTGCTTATTGTCAATACGGCTGTCACGTCCCTACGAATTGAAAAAAGCAAGGGAATTAAAAAATACCGTGCATAGGGGGAAGGGTGGAGGGTTTAAGGGGTGTGGGGGTAGTGGCTGCTGCACTCCGATGTAAGCGACGCCCGCAGGGCACGCTTTTGCAGCCCGATTAGCAGATCGTCCAATTATTTCATTTCTGCTGGCGGCAAATGCATTGCGCGCAATCAAATTTGTAACGTAGTGGCACTTCAACTGTGCTCTTCTGCCGAGCGGATAGGGAAGGACGAAGATATCATCCCAGAGACAGGAAACTTTCTTTTTTCGTGTTACATCTATGTTCGGCGACAGTGACGAGATTTACTCCCTTACAATAATGATAGTTTCACTTCGAGAACGGTTACTATTGTACAGACGACATGTACCAAGTTTTTGCGCAATAATTCGGCTTTTGGTCGGATTTTTCCGTGGATAGTTTCTAGTACACTCTGGTACTTCTAGGGTGAATTGTTACAAATTTATTGTCCTTCTTGTATTGTTGGTTTCTTTTATGGCGCTGAAGCGTAACTACAGAGTATCACAATAGAATTTTAAGCTCTGTTCCCGTGCCTGGAGAAAAACATATAAGGAATGAAAGGAGACCCACCTCCTCCCAAGAACACAATACTTTTTTTTGCTTAAGCGCCGAACATGTTTCGCCACAATTGTGGCAGCATCAATTGCTTTTTCTTATATTGTAAGATCTCTGCAGCTTAGGAATATGTTGATATCAAAATCGTTCAAATGGCTCTGAACACTATCGGACTTAACTTCTGAGGTCATCAGTCCCCTAGAACTTAGAACTACTTAAACCTAACTAACCTAAGGAGCGAAGTGGCGCAGTGGCTAGCACACTGGACTCGCATTCGGGAGGACGACGGTTCAATCCCGCATCCGGACATCCTGATTTAGGTTTTCCGTGATTTCCCTCAATCGCTCCAGCCAAATGCCGCGGTGGACACGGCCGACTTCCTTCCCCGTCCTTCCCTAATCCGATGAGACCGATGACGTTGCCGTCTGGTCTCCTTCCCCAAACAACCCAACCCCATCACACACATCCATGCCCGAGGCAGGATTCGAACCTGCGACCTTAGCGGTCGCGTGGTTCCAGACTGCAGCGCCTAGAACGGCCCGGCCACCGCGGCCGGCTGTTGATATCAGGTTTTATTGTAGTTTAGGTTACACATGTACATTTCCTTTCTTACACTATATTCCATTTGGCTGCCAACGGAAAGCGACAACATACTGCATGTCATCTGCAAGACAATGACGATAGACTAACGTCTGAATTCAATTTTGGTGGTGGTGGTTGTTGGGATGTTTAAGGGGGACTAAACAGCGAAGGTCATCAGTCCCCCATTCCAAAATCAGGCGAGCCGAAAATCTACGGAGCAGGTAAAAACCAAAGGGGGAGGAGACGTCCCCCCAGGCGCTAAAAGAACACAAATGCAGCAACAAACACTACAGACAAGAACAGGACAGAGGAACACCAGACAGAAAGAAACAGAAGAAAGGAAGATGGCCGGAGACTGGTTGACTGACCACGAGAACAAAAAAGGGAAAGAGTCAACCATCTGACGGCACACCAGAACAGCAACAGACACAAGGACAAAAGACACAGAAAGGGAAAGGTGCAGGACCTCTCTAAATCGAACCATAAAAAGGACTACCACGGATGAAATGTAAAACATTGTCAGCCATGGAGACATCGTCGGATAAAATCAAAGCCAAAGTGCCCGGGACATTAAAAGATTGCCGGAGTGTGCGCAGTCGAGGACACTCCAGCAAAATGTGGCCGACCGTCAGCCGGAACCCACACCGACACAAGGGGGGATCCTCCTGACGCAACAGATGGCCATGCGTCAGGTATGTATGGCCGATGCGCAGCCGACACAGGACTACCGAGTCCCTGCGAGAAGCCCGCAGGGAGGAACGCCACACAGCGGTCGTCTCCTTGACGGCCCGCAGTTTATTCGGGGATGTCATGCCTCGCCACTCAGCAGACCACACCCCAAGCACCTTACGGCGCAACACCAGCTGCTGATCTCGAGCTGGGAGGCCGATCTCCAGAGCTGGGGCGTCGATCGCCCCTTTGGCCAGCCTGTCTACACGTTCGTTCCCCGGGATGCCAACATGACCTGGCGTCCAAACCAAGACCACCGAACGACCAGAACGGGCAATGGCGGAAACAGACTCCTGAATGGAGGACACCAGAGGAGAGGAGGGATAGCAGCGGTCGATGGCCTGAAGGCTGCTCAGGGAGTCACTGCAGATCACGATGGACCTACCTGAGCAGAAACGCATATGCTCAAGAGCGCGCAATATGGCCACCAGCTCTGCAGTAAAAATACTGCAGCCAGCCGGCAAGGAGCGCTGCTCAACATGGGCAGCATGAGCAAAAGCGTAGGCAGTGCGACCATCAACCAGGGAACCATCAGTGTAGACAGTATCACAGTCCGAAAATGAGGCGAGGAGCGCAAGAAAACGGCGACGGAGGGCCACAGGCGGAACCGAGTCCTTGGGTCCCTGTGCTAAGTCCAGACGGACAGACGGCCGGGACAAACACCAGGGAGGCGTAGGTGCACGGACCCGGAAGGGAGGCGGAGGAGGGAATGAACCCAATTCCGACAGCAGGGACTGAACGCGGACAGCGACGGAAAGCCCAGACCTAGGTCGCCGTTCGGGCAAATGGAGGACCATAGCAGGGAAAAGCAGGCGACGATTGGGATGGCCTGGCGAGCAATGCACGTGGACAGCATAGTCGGCGAGCAGTCGATGGCGGCGAATCCGCAGCGGGGGAACCCCGGCCTCCACCAGTAGACTATCCACGGGGCTGGTACGAAAAGCGCCAGTTGCAAGCCGGACCCCACAGTGGTGTATGGGGTCTAACAACTTCAACACTGAGGGTGATGCAGACCCATAGGCCAGGCTCCCAAAATCAAGCCTGGACTGCACAAGGGCTCTGTACAATCGCAACAGCGTGCAGCGATCCGCACCCCAAGATGTGTGGCTAAGGCAGCGGAGGGCGTTGAGGTGCCGCCAGCATTTTTGCTTCAGCTGAGTAATATGAGGAACCCATGTGAGCCGGGCATCAAACACGAGTCCCAAGAAGCGGCAAGTGTCCACCACTTCAAGCAGGTGGCCGTCGAGGTAAAGTTCAGAATGAGTGTGGACCGTCCGACGCCTGCAGAAGTGCATAACCCGAGTCTTGGCTGCAGAGAACTGAAAACCGTGAGTCAGAGCCCATGATGCTGCCTTCCGAACGGCTACCTGCAGCCTGCGTTCGGCGACTCCCGTAGTCGTGGAGCTAAATGAGATGCAGAAGTCGTCGGCATACAAAGAAGGAGACACCGATGACCCCACGGCTGCAGCCAGACCATTAATGGCCACTAGAAATAAGGACACGCTCAACACCGAGCCCTGCGGGACCCCATTTTCCTGTGTATAAGATGAACTAGAGGCAGCACCGACTTGCACCCGGAAAGAGCGGTGCAAGAGAAAGGTTTGAAGAAAAGCCGGGAGCCGACCACGAAGACCCCACGCATGCAGCGTGGCAAGAATGTGATGCCTCCACGTGGTGTCATACGCATTCCGCAGATCAAAAAATACAGCAACGAGATGCTGACGTCGGGCAAAGGCCGTACGAATAGCAGACTCCAGCCGCACCAAATTGTCCGCTGCAGACCGGCCCCGACGGAAGCCACCCTGGGATGGAGCGAGGAGACCGCGCGATTCAAGGACCCAACACAAACGCCGCCCCACCATACGTTCGAGCAATTTGCACAAAACGTTGGTGAGCGTAATGGGACGATAGCTGTCCACCGCCAGTGGGTCCGCACCGGGCTTCAAGATGGGGACAATAACACCCTCTCGCCATTGCGACGGGAACACGCCTTCGCTCCAAATGCGGTTAAATACCGCGAGAATGTGTCTCTGGCAGTCCCTGGAGAGATGCTTCAGCATCTGCGCGTGGATGCAGTCCGGTCCTGGTGCTGTATCAGGGCAATCGGCGAGGGCAGCGAGGAATTCCCTCTCGCTGAAAGGAGCATTGTATTTTTCAGAACGACGCGTGTGAAATGAGAACTGCGTCCGCTCGGCCCGCTCCTTGAGAGAGCGAAAGGCGGGGGGATAAGATGCAGTCGTCGAGCTCTTCGCAAAGTGCGCGGCAAGCTGTTCAGCAATGGTGGCAGCGTCCGTGCAGACAGCGCCGTCCAGAGAGATCCCAGGGACACCCATAGGGGTCTGGTATCCATAAATCCGCCGGATCCGGGACCACACGAGCGAGGGGGAGACATGGGAGCCCAGGGATAAGACGTACCTCTCCCAGCACTCCTGCTTACGCCGTGCAATAAGACGACGGGCGAAGGCACGGAGCCTCTTAAAGGCGATGAGGGTCGCGAGAGACGTGTGCCGCCTATGACGCTGGAGAGCCCGCCTACGGTCGCGAATAGCCTCAGCAATCTCCGGCGACCACCAGGGTACAGCATTCTTCCGAGGGAGTCCAGAAGAGCGGGGGATGCAAGCCTCAGCCGCCGAAATGATTGACGTGGTGAAGACACGGACCACCTCGTCAATGTCACCCTGTGGGGGAGACGCAATGGTTGCTGCGGAAGTAAAAGCTGGCCAGTCAGCCCTGTGGAGAGCCCAGCGGGGCAGGCGCCCAGAAGAATTACACTGGGGCAGTGACAAATAGATGGGAAAATGGTCACTACCACACAGGTCAGGATGCACTCTCCAGTGAAGAGATGGGACAAGGCTGGGGCTACAAAGAGAGAGATCGATGGCCGAGAACGAGCCGTGGGCCACACTGAAATGTGTGGGAGCACCGGTGTTCAGGAGGCTAAGGTCGAGCTGAGCCAACACATGCTCCATGGCCTGACCGCGGTCATCGGAGACAGTCCCACCCCATAGAGGGTTGTGGGCATTGAAATCGCCCAGAAGCAGCAAGGGTGGCGGGAGTTGAGCCAGCAGTGCAGCCAAGACATGCCGGGGGAGCTCCCCATCCGGAGGAACGTAAACAGAGCAAACTGTAATAGCCGGCGAGAGCTCAACCCTGGCAGCGACTGCCTCTAAAGGCGTCTGAAGGGGTACTGGCGAGCTACAGACAGAGTGGTGAACAAAGAGGCAAACTCCACCTGATGCTCGGTGACAGGCAACACGGTTCTTATAGTATCCCCGATAACCGCGAAGGGCGGGGGTCCGCATTGCAGGAAACCAAGTTTCCTGCAGAGCAATGCAGAGAACAGGGGAATCACTCAGAAGCATCCAGAGCTCAGGCAGGTGGCGGAAATAACCGCCGCAGTTCCACTGGAGAATGGAAGCAGGAAGGGACTGGGAGGGCGTGAAGGCGACTAAGAGGCAGACGGCGCCTCAGAGTCAACTGCCGCCACCGGTGGAGAGTCAGCTGAGTCCATAGGAAAGGCCCCCAAGGGTTCCGTGAGGGAGAGATCCGCGGCAGAGGCGAGGATCTCCACCTCATCCCTGGAGCCAGGACTATGTACAGCAGGCAGTACTGAAACCGCCGGAACGTCCTTCTTCTTGGACACATTCCGTTCCTTCTTCTCGCGTCGGCCCTTAGGGTGAGAGGGCTTGGAGAGCTTCTCTGAAGGAGCATCAGAGGCTGACGACGACGCAGAAGCCCTACGACCAGCAGGTGGCGGAACCTTCAGCCACTGGCTGACATCCGGCTGGGTAGGAGAAGAAACGGAGGAAGGGAGAGCCCCGAGGGACCCCTTCCGCTGGAGAGGTACCGGCAGAGGCAACGCCGGTGGAGGAGGAGGAGGAGGGATCGAGCCCCCCGGTTTTTGAGGAGATGTCACTCCCGAAGTAAGTGTGGGGGGAGCGACAGAAGAGGGTTTGCCCCCAACGGCTAAGGGGACAACAGAGGAAGGCTTGCCCCCAGGCACGAGGGGGGCAGACAGAGATGCACGGCCCCGAGGGCCCACTGAAGGCGGCACAGATGAGGCGACAACCGTCGCTTGCGTGGGCGACGATAACGTGGCTGCAGCAGAAGATGTTCGAACGGAAGCAGGTTACAACCTTTCATATTTCACTTTAGCCTCTCGGTAAGTAAGCCGGTCCAGGGTCTTAAATTCCATGATCTTCCGCTCCTTATGAAGAACGGGGCAATCCGGCGAGCATGGAGAGTGGTGCTCCCCACAGTTGACACATACAGGCGGAGGCGCACATGGAGAATCGGGATGAGAGGGGCGTCCGCAATCTCGACATGTAGCGCTGGAAGGGCAACGGGAGGACATATGCCCAAACTTCCAGCACTGGAAGCACCGCATCGGGGGAGGGACGTATGGTTTGACGTCGCAACGGTAAACCATGACCTTGACCTTCTCTGGCAAGACATCACCCTCGAAGGCCAAGATAAAGGCACCGGTGGCCACCCTGTTAGTCTTGGGTCCTCGATGGACATGACGGACAAAATGCACTCCACGTCGTTCTGTCGGCTCTCAGCTCGTCATCGGATTGTAACAATAGGTCACGATGGTAAATAATCTCCTGGACCATATTTAAGCTACTGTGGGGAGTGACGGTTACAGGGACGTCACCCAGCTTATCACACAAGAGCAACGCTCGTGACTGGGCTGGGGAGGACATCTTGAGGAGGATGGACCCATTCCTCATTTTTGACAATCCCGCCACTTCCCCAAACTTATCCTCCAGGTGTTCCACAAAAAACAGAGGCTTCGTCATAAGAAAGGAGTCACCATCAGTCCTGCTGCAGACAAGGTATTGCAGTACGTAAGGCTCCCGCTTGGCACTAGATCTACGGCCCTCCCATGGCGCAGCCAACGAGGGGAACGACTGAGGATCATATTGCGCAGCATCAAAATCTACTCTACCTCGCTTAGAGACGCTGGTGGCCGTGCGACCACCAGCTTGGTGTGATTTATTGCGCTTCATTGCGCCACATCCGCCCAGATGCCACCTACTCTGAACGAGGGCTCTCCCCAAGGGCGCCACCCAGCCAAAGCGACGGGTACCTGGCCGATATCCTGTTGCCCGGAGTCCCCGTGCCCCAGACAAGATGGGCACATACTCCTTGGCATGAATGGGGAGGAAACAGCTCTGGCATCTGTAGTGCGATCCCTGCGTGGTCAGGGGGCTACCACCAAGAGGGTACATGACGACCCCACCACAATGGACTGGCTACCGTGCTGGATTTTAGGTGTCTAAAGGGTCCACAGTTGTCGTGGGTGCTAAGAATGGTATTGTGCACTAGGCGAGAAGGAGGCAACCCAGGAGACGTTGGGCGTAAACCCCGCCACACGACAAGAGGTAACATGCAAGATGGTGGTGCATGATGGACCAATAGAAAAACACCACGTAAGGTGTCCTTCCCCAAATGGCACGCACTAACAACGGAAATTTGGAAAAAAGGAGGTCAAACCCAAGAGGGGACCATCACAGAAGGCCGAAACGTTTGAGACTCCTTTTAGTCGCCTCTTACGACAGGCAGGAATACCGCGGGCCAATTCTTACCCCCGATCCCGCAGGGGGGTTCAATTTTGGTTTACCACATAAATTCTCAAACATATTTTCCAATAAAATTGTGTTGTATGCCCTTTAACGGAGTATACTGCTTCAATAGGTGACCTGCCCTGAGCTGTACCAGGTTATTATTTCCTTGCTAAATGTATTGTTTTCATTGCTTTTCTGTTTAATGTGACCTGTGGGCACCAGTTGCAACACAGTCATGTTACACCTACGTTTGAATTGAAATACGGCTTAGAATATGCATTCTAAATTATTTTTTTTTAGTAGAGCAGTGAAGTATGTCCCTTTTTCGACCTTGTTTTGACTCTTGCTATACCTTGTCCTAAGGTTTAATAGATTAATATTTCCCTGCTATATGCTTCGTTGTAATGGTTTCATGATTAATGTGACTTACAGGCACCAGTTGCAAAACGATCTTATAGCAACGTCTGAATTAAGTTTTGTTTTATAAAGCAACATCTAAAGTATATTTTCCAGTAAAATAGTGACTTATGCACGTTTATGATGCAGGTAATTGCAGTAGTTTACTGTCCTGATCTGTACTGGGTTATATTTCCGTCCTAAATATGTTGTTGCAATGGTTTTTATGCGTAAAGTGACATGCGGACACCAGTTGTATCACAATGATGTTAGAAAAACGTCTACATTGTATTTGGTTTTTCATACAACTTATATGCCCTATTTTCTCAAAAACAGTGCCATATCTATAGTTCATCTGTCCAGAGCTCTACTGGGTTAGTAGTTCCCTGCTAAATGCATTGTTGTTGTGGTTTGACGTTAAATATGAATTGTGGGCACCAACTGCAACACAGTGATGCTAGACCCATGTCCAAATTGAATTTTGATTTAGAATAATTTTCCATTAAAATACTGCCGTCTGCCCCTCTTTGATGAACGTCATTGCATTAGTTGACCTGTCCTGAGCTGTACTAGGTTATCATTTTCCTGCTAAATTTGTCCTTGTGGTTTTTATGTTTAAAGCGACCTGTATACAGAAGTTGCAACACAACGATGTTAGACAAAGTTTGAAGTGAATTTTGGTTTAAAATGTAACATCTAAGCTACATTATATTTTCACGTAAAATAGTACAGTATGCCCCTTTTCGACCCATACTGTTGTTGTAGTTCACCTGTCCTGTGCTGTACTAGGTTATTTCGCTGCTAAATATTTTGTTGTTATGGTTTTTATATTTAATGTAACATGTGGGCACTAGTAAAATTTGTGAGGTTTTGCTGCGGAAGACTATTTGGTCTCGTTTGCTATGCGGTTTGTATTGCCGTTTAATAACAGTGTTTTCTTGTGTTTCGTTTTGCTCATTGGCAAATTCTGGATGTTAATAGTCTGCCGTGGCTTACACGCACCACTCACCGCAAATTACGTTCCAGGTACGTTGTTGTCAGTAGTTTATTTCACTGTTTTCTTTTCGACTGGTGGTCACGAAATTTGAATTTTTTTGGATGTATAGTAATTGTAAATGTAAATGTGTGTGTGTGTGTGTGTGTGTGTGTGTGTGTGTGTGTGTGTGTGTGTGTGTGTGATGTGTTGTTTGGTAGTTCGATTACACTGTTGAATAATATTCTGTTCGGGACTATTGTTCAATAATTTGTAATTTTTTTGCTCAGTTTGTAATAATTTCCTTCTGTTGCTAACGAATGGTTCTGACCTTTATTGTTTAAGATTTGGTAATTGTTTCTTTCCTATTAGTGTGTTGGTTGTTTCCAAAGAGGTTGTCTGCCAATCCCTTTTTATTATCAGACTGCATTAAGTCTACTGCAGCCTGCCGACTTCGTAATTTATGCAGGTTGTAGTGCTCCACACAGACCTCTTATCCAACACCCACGGCCCCCAGCACGCAGCAGAGTTGACTACGCAGTTGAGGCCGCGGCCACCGTTGCTCATGCAGCACGTCATGGAGGTAGGGCTCTTTGGTACTATCTTGTGTTTCCTTACAGCAGTTATATTTATTTTAAAAAATACATGAATTTGGAAGAGGAAAATTACAAATTTAAGGCATATTTTAAGAAGAGAATATAAAAAAGATAGGAAAAATGGATTTAGATGCCCCTTCATGAAAACCAAAGGGGGGAGTGGACTTCGTATTAAAGAATCAAGCCCGTATGGTGCTACCCGTCTTTGTGTTATTCGCATGAAAATAGCTCCTCGGGAAATTCGATATCTTAGGTTCATTTGGTTCTAATGTAATATATGTTGTTTTGCTTGTGAGTGTGGTGTGTTAGTTAATTTTTGTCAGGTTACTAAACAACAACTACTGCTTGGTTACTAAGTAAATAAATTTTGCATGGTTTTCGAACAATATTCTCCCGCTATGTAATTTCAACACCGGTGAATGATATAATACTCCATCACCTATCTTGGTAATCTTTTACATGGACGAATTTGATGAGACTGCACTAAGGACAGTTCCTCGTCCTTATAAGCACTTCAACAAATACATTTACGTGGTGTGGCAGTACAGGACGTGCTATCCATACGAATTCCTTGACCACCTCATAAGAGTTATCAGTAGATAATATTTACCATGGAAGTTAAGCAGAACAACTGTCTCTCCTTTCTGGACACCCTTGCGCAGAGGAAATCTGGGATACGAAGTATATAGGGAAACCATCCATGCGGACTCCAGTGTTCCAGTGACCTACCGACAGCATCCATTACAGCACCGTCTCACGACGCTGGTCCTTAGAGTGAACATGTGCGTGACGATAGCTGCTTACCGACGATGTTGTAGAGACTAAAAGAGGTTTCGGCTTTCTACGGCTACAAAAATGTAGGAATTAAGATGGTGCTGGGGTCTCTCAAACGCAACGACAAAAGCAAAAAAGGAGAAAATAAAAGTGAAGATTGCATTTCTACCACATGTTGGAACTGCCGCCGCAACAATCAGCCGAGTTACCAAGCCCATATTTCGATCACCTGCAAAAATAAGTAAACTTTGTCTCCATACCCTTGCGCTATGTCAAATTCCGCGGCAATGAGAAAAATCTTACGTGGGGCAAACGCAGCACTGGCTCTCCCAACGTTTCGCTAAATGTATACGCACCGCAAGAATAGGGCAGGGAAATAAATCTGCATAGACGGAGAACAGTTTAGCGGAGAGTCAGATGTTCGATTCAGAAAGGACGTCTATCATCTATCTTGTTAGTTAATAGTTTCTCGAACAGCATATTTAAGGAAGCAATTGACATATGACTGTCGACGTATCTTAACTGCAGTAACATGTTTGCCTACAGCTGGACATCCGGGCTTTGAGCAATAAGACGGAAGAGGCGGCAGTCTGAATTACGTAGTACAACAGTGCATGGAATGACGCCATTCTGCCGTCAGCTACGTGAACAGTCGTCTATTGTGGAACATAAAACCCCTGTATTGTTTCCAGTAGTTAATTTTATAACAAATCTCGCAAATTAAACTTACTAGTTTCCAATATCTAACTTACTGTCCTAATTCGATGTATTTCAACATCATTTTTGGTTCAACAACTAGAGGTATTTCTGCTTGCACAAGTATATTCAGGTATTAGTTCAAAATAAGCACGCTGATGTACACTGAAGAGCCATACAAACTGGTACACCTGCCTAATATCTTGTAGCACAGCTAGCACGCAAAAATGCCGCAGCACGACGTGACATGGACTAGACTACTGTATGAAGTAGTGCTGGAGGGAATTGACACCGCGAATCCTGCACGGCTGTCCATAAATACGTAAGAGCACGAGGGGGAGGAGATCTCTTCCGAACAGCACGCTGCAAGGCATCCCAATAACGTACATGTCTGTGGAGTTTGGTGACCAGCGAAAGTGTTTAAACTTAGAACAGTTTTCCTGGGCCACTCTGTAGCAATTCTGGACCTGTGGGGTGTCGCATTGTCCTGCTGGAATTGGCCAAGTACGTCGGAATGCACAATGGACATGAATAGATGCTGGTGATCAGACAGGATGCTTACGTACGTATTACCTGTCAGAGCTGTATCTAGACGTTTTTCTCGAAACTTCTCCTGGCTGACACACTTCACAAAATATGAAAGGAAGAAGTGTTTTCGCTTACTACATGTAAGGATGCAATAAGCATGCGATGAAGCTTCGACATCAGGCAAAGCGTTTTAAGTGATTACTTCTTTACCATTCTCTCTGTTCGCAACGCATTTTCCAAACAGTATCCTCACATACAATTGAAGGTATCTGCAAAATTGTATCGGTGTGCAACACATAGTTCAGGAGTTATGACGTGATAATCGTTGAGATGCATGAATTGGATATTTTTATGGATTTGAAGAATCGGATGGGGGGGGGGGGGGGGTTGAGAGGATTGGTTCTGATGAATGACTAAGAACAACATTGCCAGTTAAAGACCATTAGAACCACTTAGTGCCTCTGTAAAGGTAAAGCCCGCCCAACTATCAGGAGTAGAAAAAAAAAGTTCAATGTCAGGGTTGCTTCAGAATATTTTCAAGCTAACGTTGTGTGAAATAATCAGTGTAGAGCTCAAATGGTTTATGTTATCAGTCTGAACTATATTGCGACCACCCTACTTCTTGCTTTATAAAAATAGAAGATATCAACTGTACTTATGGCGACACGTCACGAATTCCTACAGTCGCGTATATACTTGAAACTTGTCGGGGTAAACAATGTAAGTCGTAATGTTTGGCTATAGAAGAGTAATTCTCGCCATCATATCTACGATGGGTAGTCGATATGGAAAGAAGAGTGCATGCGGATGCGTTCTGCGGTGGAATCATTATATTGGCAATCAAGCGAACAGGAAATTGCAGCTTGTAATGTGCTTGTACGCTACACCCAGCCACCAGTAATTAATGTCGTTTCGCTGGACAATAATGGAAACCAACGCGTAAGCCACAGATGCTTTCGGCCGAACGCCACTCTTAAGTTTCGCTCATGTGCTAATGTAATAACAGAGCTGGGCATTACGGCATTATTCAAACGACAGGCACACTAAGAACTGATACTTGCTACAGAATTGTTAACACACGATCACTCCAGCGTTGTGTTGCAGCCGATTTCTGATTGTGTTACATACTCGGATGGCCGTTTCTACAAAAAATTTTATGCAACACTGGCTCAGTACCCAGCGTTGCCCTGATATGTATTTAATCCTATCTATTAGTCCTGCTTTTCCTCCCCTCTCTCTCTTGGCTCTTGGCCCATCTTTTCCTCCCTTCCCCTCTCTCACTCTCTCTCTCTCTCTCTCTCTCTCTCTCTCTCTCTCTCTCTCTCTCTCTCTCCCCGTCATTTGCTTTCCCCTCTCTGTACACCTCCTTCGCCTCTGTCTCTACGTCTTGTTGTTCACTCTATCCCTTCCCCGACCCCCCCCCCCCCCCCTCTCTCTGTCGATCTCCTCCTTTCGCCTTTCCGTCTGTCCATCGTCTCCTCACACCTTCTCTCTACGTCTCCACGTTCTCATCCCTACCTCAGCAAAAAGTTGGTGGTTGCAACCAAAACAGTATTTCTTTCCATATAGCAAGTAATCGGTCTACCAAGCGTGGTTGAAATCGTTCCATGGGTTCAGGAAAGTTTTCTGTACTCGTGGCATTCCTGTGATACGCACAGGTCACATATACTTCGCGTATATTTAATATATTGCACGCTTGTTTGTATGTAATATCCCATCTGTACCTCTTTCTCCTTCTTTGTTCGATTTCACGCAGTACTGTGTTTATGTTGTCATATGTTCTGAACTATGTGTCGTAAAGCGATGTAATCATATTGATACTTTCAGCGGCATATGTGGGTATTGTCTGCGAAATTTCTGGTATCTCCTTAAGTTTGTGTCGTACAACGATAAACTTTTGGAAGCACAATCAATTGTGTATGTAAACAGTGTCTGCAAAATGTATTGCGAATAGAGGTAGTAGCAACGAAATACTAAATTTAAACGTCATACATGATGCTGCAGTTTTTCACATTGCTCTGTGTTATGAGGTAGTGTTTCCTGAACTATTAACACGCAGTGATATAATTATGTAGGTACATTCAACGGTATGTGTTGCGAATAGAAGTAGCAGTAAAGAAGTAATAAATTTAAACGTCATGCATTATGCGGACGTTTTCAGGCATATGACGTCGTATCTTCTACGCTATGGGCCGTATAGTTACGCAGTTTTGCAAGTACTTTCAGTGCTAAATGAAAATACATTCTGTAAAACGTGTCTCAAATACATTTAGTAGTAAAGAAATAAAGGAAAATGTCATACCTAATGCCGTATGAAGAGCGAAAATGTAGAAACCGATAAACTGTTTCTTCTTTCATCATTTTGTGGGGGCTGCTAGCGAGATTTGTATTATGGAATAATACTATACCAACAGCCGTTGTATTTATATTGTTTCATTATGCAACCAGTTTCGACGTTCCGATCACGTCGTCTTCAGGCCTGTCGCATGAACGAACCAAATAACACTCGTGCATGTACAGGGAAAGGCCTGTGGGATGTTTTAGAACGCCGACTTCGTGCGAGGCCTCACCGACCGACATCGATATCTCTACTTAGTGCAGCAGCCCGTGAAGAATGGGCTGGATTATTTAGCCTTATGGTACACTCCACGGCCAATGTAATGAAGGACAATGGCATTTAACTATGCTGATATTTTGTAACGTAATGGAAATAAGATACGAATGTATATCCTGAAATACTATTAATCACATTTTAAAATTACTTTTTTGTTAGGGTCTGTGAGTGGACACAGAATGTCGGAAAATACTTTCCATTGACGATGGAGGTACTCACTATGAATACTGTGTTGTGCAGTATCAGTGGTCGTCACCCAGCTGAACCATTGGAAATTAATTTTGGAAGCGCATTTTCTCAATTTTACTCGGAAAACCGAGATCTTGAAAAAGCTCACAAAGTTATGACACTGGTTTTTGTTGCAGAAAATAATGGACATTATAAATATTAATCGAATATGAACAGAAAGAGAACGAAGTGTAATTTAAAATTTGAAAATAGTCTCCCATATTTATTTTATTTACTTACATGTACGTAATCTAAAAAGCTGTATTGTTAGTCAGTTATAAATGCCAAATGATACGAACTAATTTTTGTTTTAATGCATGTCTAACTAGTAATTAAGGCATCAAATAAACTGACGTTTAATATATTTTGGACAACCGGCGTATGAAGCTCACTGCAGAACGATCGTGTTGCCACCAACATACATTCCATATGAGGACTACAAACATCAAACACGTGAAATTAGAGCTTGTATGGAGGCAAATAGACTATCACTTGCTCTGCCTGCGAGTGGAATAGGGTAGGAAGCTTCTTGTTGTGGTACCGTCTACCCTCCGCCATGCACTGTAGAGTGGTTTACGAAATATATATTCAGATGTACATGTAAATTTTTAATTACGGGAAGAATCTTTGGAACTATTATTATGCAAAGTCACTCTGAGTACGAATATCACCGTGAATATTATCTATGAATAATCCTATGAATAATCCTATGAATAATCCTATGAAATCCGACGTCTCATAGACGCAGAATAGATAGGCTATGAACAAAGTACTGCTTCAAAAATGGCTCTGAGCACTTTGGGACTTAACATCTGTGGTCATCAGTCCCCTAGAACCTAGAACTACTTAAACCTAACTAACCTAAGGACATCACACACATCCATGCCCGAGGCAGAATTCGAACCTGCGACCGTAGCGGTCACGCGGTTCCAGACTGAAGCGCCTAGCACCGCACGGCCACACCGGCCGGCCCCAAGTACTGCTCTCTCGTGATAATGTCTGTAGCAGACTCTAGTGCAGTATGTTTCCATATACCGCAGGCGCAGATAGAAACAGAGTTAATGATTTTACTTTTAACTGCGAGAGGGCACACTTTGTGGAAACTCTGTAAGAGTATTTCCAAGTTATTTTATCACTTTTTACTCCAGATGTGATTGACAGGTGCAACAAGTAAGATCTAGAACAGTTACAGATTTATCACGTTTTCGGCAGAGGCCTGATACATTATCTGGGGAAGAAAAATAGTGTTTTGAGTGGGTGTGGTGGGGAAACGTATGTGGTATTACTGGTGCAGCTAGATTGTGTATTGCAAAGACTGTAATGTGATAAGGTGGCAGAGAGACACAGTATTACAGATAAGTGTAACTATTGTTGAGGATAAGACATGGTTTTGAAGTGAAATGAATAGCGGACGGATAGTGTTATACAGGAAATGCGTTTTTGTTGGGTGGTGGTTGTTACAGAGAAATAGCATTACATTGCTTGACAGTTGCTATGGAACACAGACATCGTAGTAACAGGAATAATCACAAATAATGATGGATAACATGTAAAACAGTACATACGTAATGGATTTGGAGTGCCCAACACAGAGGTGGAAATCGGAGTCTCAGAAAGTTATGTGCCCTCTTCGGACACTAGTGCACATTTTGCACCTGTTATTCAATCTGGTTACCAAATGTTGATGAGGCCTTGGGGAATATTTTCCCTCCACTCTAAAAGTGGTATTTCGTTTATGCACGGTTTAGGGAGGTTATAAACAGGTCTGCCAACAGTATCCTAAGCACGGTATATAGGGCTCAGTTCCCGCGAGTAGTCAGGCCATCCCATACGTTTAAATCTTTACTTTCCTGTGTGTCCGGTACCTCACCGATCCTGTGAGGGCGGGCACTGTCGCCCGTAGACAGGAAGTCAGGATCTACCGCACCCCTAAACAGACCGACATTATGAGAATATTCTTCGTGAAATACCACTACGTCGCTGAAATACTCTATGTGATCAAAAGTGTCCAGACACCTGGCTGAAAATTATTTACAAGTTCGTGGCGCCCTCCATCGGTAATGATGGAATTCAGTATGATGGTGGCGCACCCTTAGACTTGATGACAGCTTCCACTCTCGCAGACATACTTTCAATCAGGTGCTGGGAATGGCAGCACTAAGGAGAGGTATAGATGTCGGTCGGTGAGGCCTGGCACGAAGTCGGCGTTCCAAAACATCCCGGAAGTATTGTTTACGATTCAGGTCAGGACTCTGTGCAGGCCAGTCCGTTACAGGGAGGTTATTGTCGTGTAACCACTCCGCCACAGGCCGTGCGTTATTAACAGGTACTCTATGGTGTTGAAAGATGCAATCGCCATCCCCGAATTGCTCATCAACAATGGGAAGCAAGAAGTTGCTTAAAATATCAATGTAGGTGTGTGCTGTGATAGTGCCACGCAAAACAACGAGTGCAAGCCCCCTCCATGAAAACCACGACCACAACATAAAACCACCACCTCCAAATTTTACTTGCAGTGGATCCTGATGAGGTTTGGAATTCCTGTGTGATGGTCGGGATAGATATCTGCCTATTACATTTTACGACCCTCTTCAACTGTCGGCTGACTCTGTTAGTCAACAGACGAGGTCAGCCTGTACCATTTTGTTCTGTACGTGTCCCTTCAAGTTTCCACTTCACTATCACATCGGGAATAGTGGACCTAGGGATGTTTAGGAGTGTTGAAATCTAGCATACAGACGTTTGACACAAGTGGCACCCAATCACCTTGCCACTTTCGAAGAGCGTGAGTACCGCGGACGCCCCATTCTGCTCTCTCACTATGTCCAAAGACTAATGAGGTCGTTGATATGGAGTACCAGGCAGTAGGTTTTTGTAGGCTGTTCGGATACTTTTGATCACATAGTATTTATGCAGTGGTGTCTAGCTATTGTGAATAATGCCTGCCCATGCAGTAACGCCTAGGCTATACCGATGACGTGCATGAATACTCTGTGGTGTGTAACGTGTTCCCTTCTCATTGCACACTAAGTGGTGGCCGGTTTAACTAGGAGTATGATGTCGGTTCCTCATCGCCACTAGGGCTGCGTATCGTTATTCCTGCTGTGTGGTGGTCCGCCTACTGTCAGCAGCATAGTTTTGCATAGGATTTCCATCTTCAGCGGCCTATTTTAATGGCAAGGTCATATTTTTGGACACATCCATTCCGTAGTAATGATGTCTTGCAAACAGGTTGCCGTATCACAAGGAATGTCCACAGCAATCTTCGTCAAATACTGTAGTGTGTGAACTGTCGAACGGATACAGAAAGTTCGGGCATAGGCTTCACCAGAGTTAACACGACCCGACCCCTACATTTCCTTTTACTGTCATTGGTCGGATGTTCTGTAGCAGCTGCTGGTTGTTCCGTAGCAATTGACAGTTGTTCCTTAGCAAGAGTTAGTTGTTCCTCACCAACTGTGAAGCTGTATAATTAGCATCAAAATTAAGGCGTGATTGTGTGATGGGAAGAGGAGGCGAACATGAAAAGGGAGTTCTGAAGAGGGTGGGTAGAGGGGAGTGGAGGTACTTTGTTTTTCTTTTCCTTCTTTTAGTCGTCGTCGTCATTGTTTTGCCAGCCACAAATTCGTCGAGAATTTTAAGTGATTGTGTATATAAATACTTGATTCGTTAATTCTTTGTATCTACGAGGGTCCCTCCAAAAGAAATGCACACTATTTTTGTAAAAATACAGTTTTCATTCTGCATGTGTGAATGTTTTTACAGTGTTTAGATACATCCTTCCCGCTTAGTTCAACCTGTTCCCGTGAGTGGCACCGTCACAGCATGTCTTCAAGGTGGATACTACACTTAACGTTCGTCAGAAGCAACGTGCTGTCATAGAACTCCTGTGCTGTGAAAACGAGACAGTGGGAAACATCCACAAGAGGTTGAAAAAGGCGTGTAGCTGTGCTGCTGTCGATCGCAGTAAATTAGTCGGTGGGCAAGCAGGTTATGTGATGAAACCGGGCACGGCAATATTGAGGATTGTCCTCGCAGCGGCAGGCCTCGTATTGCACGCACTCCAGACAAGATGCAGAAAGTTAACGAATTGGTGACTGCTGACAGACGCATCACAGTGAACGAATTGTTACATTACGTTGGGATAGGGGAAGAAAGTATTTGCAGAATACTGAAAGTGTTCGCGTTAAAAAAGGTTTGTGTCAGGTGGGTTCCCAGGATGTTGACAGTGGCTCACAAAGAAACAAGATAAACGGTATGCAGCGGATTTTTGGAACAGTACGAGAATGGTGGAGATGAATATCTTGGAAGAATTGTGACAGGTGATGAAACATGGCTCCATCATGTTTCACCAGAGACGAAGAGGCAATCAATGGAGTGGCATTATGCAAATTCAAGCCAGAGAAAAAAAAATTCAAAACCACACCTTCTGCTGGAAATGTTATGGCTACGGTGTTTTTTGATTCAGAAGGACTCTGGCTTGTGGACATCATGCCTAGTGCAACCACCATAAACTCTGATGCATATGTGACGACTCTGAAGAAACTTCAAACTCGACTGTGTTCGACCACATCGGCAAAAGCAGGATGTTTTGCTGTTGCACGACAATGCACGGCCACATGTCAGTCAAAAAACCATGGAAGCGATCACAAAACTCGGATGGACAACACTGAAACACCCGCCTTACAGTCCTGACCTGGCTCCATGTGACTATCATCTGCCGGCCAGGGTGGCCGAGCAGTTCTAGGCGCTACAGTCTGGAACCGCGTGACCGCTACGGTCGCAGTTTCGAATCCTGCCTCGGGCATGGATGTGTGTGATGTCCTTAGTTAGGTTTAAGTAGTTCTAAGTTCTAGGGGACTGATGACCACAGATTTTAAGTCCTATGGTGCTCAGAGCCATTTGAACAATTTTTTGGCTATCATCTCTTCGTGAAACTGAAAGACTCTCTTCGTGGAACAAGGTTTGAAGGTGTTGACTCCCTTGTGCACGCTACCAAAACAGTGGCCCCAACAGGTTGGTCCAGAATTTTACCGTGCGGGTATATAGGCGCTGGTTCCAAGATGGCGTAAGGCAGTTGAGGGGGATGGAAATTATGTGGAGAAATGAAAATATTGTTCCTAAAGGATGTATGTACACACTGTAAAACTTTCAAACACGTAGAATAAAAGTTGGATTAAAAAAAAATAGTATGCATTTCTTTTGGAGTGACCCTCGTATATGTATGTTTGAGAATATGGCAGATACAGGCAGGGAAGGTGATTGTCTCATAACATTACTTAATATGGTACGTACACTTTTTATTTTATTTTATTTTCGTTGGTGTGTAAATGATGTCTCTTGCACACAAGCACTGGCATAAATAACGCGCTACCTTGGCGGTAAGAGAGCCTTTCGCTCAGACGGGAGAGCGGTGTCGTGTTGAGAGCTGCCCGTGCGCCCCACCGTCGCCGGTGTTGGCCAGCGCGGGTCGGGTGATGGATGCCCGCTCGGGCTGACCGATTGGTCGGTAATGCGCGCCGACACGCGCCGCTCATCCATAACGCACGGCGCGCCGCTCCCTGGGGCCGACGGACAACCAACACTCGACCGAGATCAGCGCCGGCGCGCCACAGCCACAATCAAATGTCCAGCTATCTCTAACAGGCCATTCCTGTGACAATTTACACCTCCGTTGTATTTTTTTTTTTCAGAAAATTTCTTTCTCGTTTTAAGAAGAGAGCTGTGGAGCAATAGCGGCACTATAAAGGGACAGGAGTTCATGACTAATTGCCGGCCGGTGTGGCAGTTTAGACTGCGACAGCGCGATCGCTACGGTCGCAGGTTCGATACCTGCCTAGGGCATGGATGTGTGTGACGTCCTTAGGTTAGTTAGGCTTAAGAAGTTCTAAGTTCTAGGGAATGATGATCTCAGATGTTAAGTCCGATAGTGCTCAGAGCCATTTCAACAATTTTTTTCATGACTAATTGATGTTCCAGTTAAACTGATACCACCGTCGTGTCTCCGTCCGAGAAAAAAATCAGGGATTTCTGTACCGTGCCCTAAGGTATTCGTACTTCTACATCTTCGTACACTGAAGAACCACAAAAACTGGTATAACTGCCTAATATCGTGTAGGACACCCTCGAGCACGCAAAAGTGCCGCAGCACGACGTGGACTCAACTAATGACTGAAGTAGAGCCGGAGGGAATTAACACCGTCAATCGTGAAGGGCTGTCCGTAAATCTGTAACACTACGAGGACGTGAAGATCTCTTCCGAACAGCACGTTGTAAGACATGTCAGATGTGCTCAATAGTGATCCTGCCTCGGGAGTTTAGTGGCCAGCGCAAGGGTTTAAACTAAGAGGAGTGTTCCTGGAGCAATTCTGGACGTGTGGGGTGTCGCATTGTCCTGCTGGAATTGCGCAAGTCCGTCGGATTTCACAATGGACGTGAATAGATGCTGGTGATCAGCAGGATGCCTACGTACTTTCCACCAATCAGATTCGTATCTAGACGTTTCAGGGGTCCCATATCACTCAAACTTCGAAAGCTCCTCACCACTACCGAGCCTCCACCAGCTTTTACAGTCCTCTGCTGTCACGCAAGCTCCATGGATTCATGAGGTTGTCTCCATACCCGTAGACGTCCATCCGCTCGATACAATTTGAAACGAGACAATATGAAACGAGACTCGTCCGACCAGGAAACATGTTTCGACTCATCAACAGTCTAACGTCGATGTTGACGAGCCCAGGCGAGGAGTAAAGCTTTGTGTCGTGCAGCCATCAAGGATTCACAAGGGGGCCTTCTGCTCACTAAAGCCCATGTCGATAATGTTTCGTTGAACGGTTCGCACACTACTCTTGTTGATAGCCCAGCATTGAAATCTGCCGCCATTTGCGAAGGGTTGCACTTCTGTCCGGTTGAACAATTTTCTTCAATCGCCCTTCGTCCCGTTCTTGCAAGACCTTTCTCCTACCCCAGAGATGTCCATGATTTGTTGTTTTACCATATTCCTGATATCCGCGGTACACTCGTGAAATGGTCGCAAGGGAAAATCCCTATTCAATCGTCACCTCGGACAGCCTGTGCCCCATCGCTTGTACGCCGTTTATAACACCAACTCACTCAAATTTTGATAACCTGCCATTGTAGCAGCAGTAGCCGATCTAACAACTGCGTCAGACACTCGTTTTCTTACATACGCGTTGCCATCCGCAGCGCCGTATTCTGCATGTTTATATACCTCTGTATTTGAATACGCATGCCTATATCAGTTTTTTTGGCGCTTCAATGTATACATCTAGACTTCCTTACAAAGAGATGCAGCACCCAGGAGACGTGCTCGGATGTCAATGTGATTTCATTCACGTGCAAAGCCATCAGTGTTGGGGGGTTATGTAACAGATTAGACTTTCAGTTCTATGTGACAGGTAGAATGGCCACCAGAGTGCAGCAGTACTGTTCGTTCTTAATGTAGTAAGGGTTTTCCTCTATACAGAAACTTATTTTGGTAGTATTTTGGATGTCACAAGGAAAGTAAAGCGTCAATAGTATCTGAGTAATAGCGGGCAACATCTTTACCAAAGAGGTTGCGCTGAGAGAGATTGTTAATAGAACCTGTGTTTGTGAGTGGAACGCAGTCTGAGAGAGAGAGAGAGAGAGAGAGAGAGAGAGAGAGAGAGAGAGAGGAGTCGAGTTTTATCTTGTGATGGAGTAAGATGTGTTCAGGTTGTGCTGTGTGCTGGCAATAATTTTCTTATATTATTTTTCCATTTATGGGGAGATATTTTGTAAATTTATTCAGAAGACTTAAAAAGTCACTGTAATAGAACTTTTGCCGAGAAATCCAAGCATAGGAATTCATACGGTCAGGGATTTACAATTGTAGATTTTTATGATAATGTAACAATTTGTGATTTACTGATTTTTCTTCCAAGAAAGTAGAGAGAATTTGTTCTAGTTTCTCCAATGTTGTTGTAAAGTGAAGTTTTAACATTTCAGCTGTTAAAATACTTTGCTTTAGTGATTTAAGGTCTTCTTAATAGAGTTACTTTATTGTTTTTAAATCCATTAGTATTCGTCTCTCTATTTCAAGTTTCACATGTGCAGGGTGTAAATTTTAAGTTGACAAACCAAAATAACTCTAAAAATAAGTTTCACACGAAAAAATGTGTAGAATCCGAAGTTGACCCTTTACGAGGGGGACATCTGCTGGTGCTAAAATTATCCCGCCACCCCAGCCCCATGGGAGTGGAGCGGGAGACAACTTTAATATTTCAAATGGGAACCCCCATTTTTATTGCAGAATCAGATTCTAGATAAAAAACTACATACATTTTGTCTTAAACATATGTTTTGATTGTTGGTAGTTTGCGCTGTAATTCGAGAAAATCCATGTTCTCATTTTTGCGTAGAAAGTGGTTACGGCTAAATAAAAATACTTATCTACTTCGGAAATTTTGATTCAATAAAACTAGAGCTCTGCCTCTCTCCACATAGGGTAGGGTTTGAGAGAGAGGAATTAGAGTTTTACAAATGTTAACCCAAATATTAATTTTTCCGCAGATTCGGATGTTTGTTTATTGGGTCAACATTGGTAAAACTCTAATTCACCTCTCTCAAACCCACCATATGCGGAGAGAGGGAGAGTTTTAGTTTTACCGAATCAAAATTTATGAAGTAAATAAGTATATTTTATGTATCCGTAATGGGAACATGGATTTTCTTGAATTACAGCACAAACTACCAAGAATCAAAACAAATGATTAACACAAAATGTACGTAGTTTTTTATCTAGAATCTGATTCTGCAATAAAAAATGGGGGTTCCATTTCTAATTTTAAAGTTGTCTCGCTCTCCACCCCCGTGAGGCTGGGGTGGCGGGCTAATTTTAGCACCAGCAGATGTCCCCCCTCAAAAACAATCAGCTTTGGATTCCATAAATTTTTACGTGTGAAGCTTATTTTTCGAGTTATTCTGGTTTGTCAACTTAAAATATATTTTATGTTTCTTTATAAAGAAATTTTAAATTAATGGAAAAATTTTTCGTTTCATGGTCCACTCAAAAAGATTATTCATATGTTATTACCTTAAAAATTGTTTTATTCAAAAGAATATTCGCCATTAATATATACGGCGATATAACAGATGCACGATTGTTATAGGTAGAGGGCACTTTTTACTGTTACCAATCAGGTTACTCTTAAATACTGCGATATAATGTTTTAACAGCTTGAAATTACTTTACTTATGAGAGTGAACTTCGTGTTCTGTACGGACAAGTTACTCTGTAACTACAACATATGGTATGTTGGCATTTAATACGTTCCAAAATTTCTTTTTGTAAACTAAGATATTTTATCACTAACTGTATCCCTCTTATTAATTACATTTTTAACATTGTCTAACAGATCTGAAGATGGGCAGCTAGCCCGAAACCGGCAATTGAAAATAAAGAATAGCGATCGAAGACTGAAACGCCATATTTTATTAAAATTTACACCCTTTATAATTTTGCTTTCCTGAGTTTCTCAAGAACTGAGCTTTAATTGGCAATGATCATTGCAGTAATGAGATTTATTAGCACACAAGTTTCGTTGACACCTCGATAGTTTAAAGCAAGCATTGCACATTGCATTGTAAACAGTTAGAATTTTTAATTTGTCACTAGCACAGCAGCAGCAGCAGCAGCAGCAGCAGCAGCCGCAGAAGTTAAGACATAGCAGTAGCACAGTATTTCTTCATTGTGCGAACAGGTAGGCCGTTTGTAATTTACGTGCGATGCAAGTAACATTTCAACAGTGACATACTTTCCACACATGTTATTGTTGGCAGTTATTTATACGTAAGATTTTTTGTTGCATTCAGACTGCCCTGTTAGCAATAATACAGTTTTCTTAAATTTAACAGAACAGATTGTACTTTTGCTACATGTGTTGCAGTACACAGTTTAATGGTGCACCTCTGATTAACTTCTGCACTGTTGGTCACTTTTCAAGAACTATGAGATTACTTATGAGCTTAAATACGAGCTTAGATGCTTCTGTAATCACGAGTTCACATTACCACACAGACATAACGCCAGGGAAGATCACTATACATTACCATACAACGAAAACAAATTAGCCACTTACAGTGTTGTTACCATGGTACAGAGGGAGCATGAACAGCGTCAGGTATTGAGTGATCACTGTTTAGGACACGGAGATGTTGCGTACTCGTGTGAGACGGCCTTATTAGTACCAGTCACAGTCTGTAAGGGGCCTAATGAGGGTCTCTAATTGGTCAGTTGGTGAAGTCGTGCCACACTCAGGTTTGTGGGGCATTCGGACGTGACAGGGCCGATGTTGGAAATGGACTTCTGGTGAATTCCTTTACATCGTATTCTTCGATAAAGCGCCGTCCAACACTTCCCCACATGACGAGTATGGCGGCAACCTCGACAGTGGTCCCTTTGCTCCACTGTTTTGGAGAGTGGTATTGGCAGCCGTCAGTATGAGTTCAGGACACGGCTAGTAGCGATTGAGGGTACTCCGACGTATAATGGTACGTCATGGATATCCTCCGTCCTCATGTGTTATCTCTTATGCGACAGAACAGTCGCGTCATTTTTCAACATTGTAGTGCTCATCTACACTTGGCTCATGTGTCTATAAACGATTTTTGTTAGACCCACTTGCAGTAAGATCACCAGATTTGTCCCCGCTAGAAATTATGACGTGGGAGTAGCTTGGACGTCGACTCTGTGCGTGTACAACTGTGGTGGGCCAACTTGCCTCAGTAGAAGACATTGCATCCCGACAGAGTTAATGCACACAGCCAGGCTAGGTAGTGCAACATCACATTGATAACGGGTTCCAACTTCCAAGTTCTTTATAAATTTGATTCACCTTCGTTATCGCTGCAGTAACATCACATAGCTTCACTAACAATGAAGTTTCATTTAGTTTCCCCTTCCCCTTCCGAGTGTTTCACCTTTTTGTCATACAGTATACATATCCGCTGCAGCAAAAAATTCGACAGTCCCAAGGACAAGACCACTTCATGTACAAGCAAAGTGATAGGTTTTTCGTTATTGCAAAAGTGTGTGATAGCAAGTTCACACCAAATGTAACACACATGTCACAGTAAAGCGTGCACGAACAGTCACATCACTGTAGAGCGTAGCCGGCCGGGTGGCCGAGCGGTTCTAGGCACTTCAGTCTAGAACCGCGCGACCGCTACGGTCGCAGGTTCGAATCCTGCCTCGGGCATGGATGTCTGTGGCGTCCTTAGGTTAGTTAGGCTTAAGTAGTTCTAAGTTCTAGGGGACTGATGACCTGAGCAATTAAGTCCCATAGTGCTCAGAGCCAGTTGAACCATTTTGTTGAGTGTAGCAGTTTCGGGTGACAACGCAAACTTATACTCTCGCACCCAAACGCTGATGTATGTGCTGAATGGCATCCTGCTTTATATTGTCCCAAGTATATTGCGCCCTTTGCTATAATAGGTCAATGATTCTTGCAGGTCCTAGACAACGTCTAAGTTCCTGCTTCATCTTGGCTATAAGGTATTAAAGTTGCTAGAGATCTGTTGATCTTGCTGGCCAGGCAACCGTATACAACGAAGAGTACGTTGAATCTCAGCAGATGTATGTGGACGTGCTGGAAAAGCGCACTACTTTCCTGTCGAACAATGGGTAGGAGAAGGGAGACTGTCAACACTCAAGCTAAAAGGGAGCAATTTGACTCTCAAATCAACTCTTTCACGAACACGCTTAGCCACGTTTGGTGAGTCGTGGTGTCAGTGGTAACCCGTCTAGAGGCACACGTGATCTTAATCCTGCTGCAAGCAGGCGGTTCCCAGTGGTGACTTGGCACAGCAGGTCCGATATCTGCCCAGAATTCGTTCGTGAATGATGTTCAGTCGGTGACCTCTGCCGATCCTGACGTGTGTCTGTAGTACGGAAACGTCCAGAAATGTCCCATAAACCACTGATGAAGGCAGCGACACACCACCGATACCTTATGCGCAACAAGTGCAGCAAACCGTCGATACATCCATTCACCTTCCCTCAGGACCACAATGCGAACCCGTTCAAATGACTGAAACTGAATACAAGTACACACTCGGTGTTTGGGCATGATTGTACTCTAGGTTTAATGTTGCAAACACTGTTCGCCTTTAAACCCTGCACAGTTTCTGCCTGCAGAACCGAAAGGGATAATGCAAAGACGAGTATGTTTCCTGAGCACTGTTTACCGCGGCAAACGAATCACTAACACTACAGCTCCTTACAAGGGAACCTCCCCATCGCACCCCCCTCAGATTTAGTTATAAGTTGGCACAGTAGATAGGCCTTGAAGAACTGAACACAGATCAGACGAAAAAACAGGAAGAAGTTGTGTGGAACTATGAAAATAATTAGTAAAATATACAAAGTGAGTAGTCCATGCGAAGATAGGCAACATCAAGGAAGATGGGAGTCAAGGAGCGCCGTGGTCCCGTGGTTAGCGAGAGCAGCTACGGAACGAGAGGTCCTAGGTTCAAGTCTTCCCTCGAGTGAAATGTTTAAGTTTTTAGTTTCAATATATGTGACAAACTCTTATGTTCTCATCACTTTTTGGGAGTGATTATCACATCCACAAGAAAAACTAATCGGGACAGGTAGAAGAATCTTTTTACCCATCCGCTAAGGGTACAAGTTAGGTGGGCCGTCAACATATTGCTGTCATGTGACGCACATGCCGTCACCAGTGTCGTATAGAATATATCAGACGTGTTTTCCTGTGGAGGAATCGGTTGACCTATGACCTTGCGATCAAATGTTTTCGGTTCCAAATGGAGAGGCACGTCCTTTCGTCTACGAATCGCACGTTTTTGCGGTGCGGTCGCAAAACACAGACACTAAACTTATTACAGTGAACAGAGACGTCAGTGAACGAACGGACAGATCATAACTTTGCGAAAATAAAGAAAGTAAAATTTTAGTCGAGAGAAGACTTGAACCAAGGACCTCTCGTTCCGCAGATACTCGCGCTAACCACGGGACCACAGCGCTCCTGATCTCACCTTCTCCTAGATGTGGCCTATGTTGCGTATGGACTACTCAGTTTGTATATTTTACTAATTTTTTTCATAGTTCCACACAACTTCTTCCTGTTTTCTCGATTGATCTGTGTCAGTTTTTCAAGGCTAATCCACTGTGCCAACTTATAACGAAATCTGAGGGGGCTGCGATGGGGAGGTTTCCTTGTTAGTACACATTTACTACAGCCCAGTTTCACTGACCATAGTATTTAAGGGAGCTGAAGTTTGTTTCCGACAGTATACATCCGTACTACTGTGAAGTGCCTGTCGGTGCGTACCTCCCATTATGTCAGTTCCTCGCACCTCTACCCGTTACATTCACGTATGAGCCCAGGTAGAATGAATGCTTGAACGCGTCCGTGCGCACATTTAGTAGTCTAATCTTGTCCGCGCTACCACTACAGGAGAAACACGTATCGAGTTATAAGTATATTTATAGAGTTATCATTCAACGCTGATTCTTTAAATTTTGTGTGCGGACATTTTCGGGTTAGTTTGCGCCTGTCTACAAGCTTCTACCACTTTCCGTCTCTTCACCGTATCCGTAACACTATCCCACTGGCAAAACCTATGCTTGCGTAACATAATAGGATGGACTGCACGACTGTTCTGTAAGGAAACTCCATAGCAGACTGATTGCATTTCCCTAGTATTCTAGGAACCGAAATTTGTCACATGCTTTTCGTGGGACAGAAGCGGGAGGGACTAAAGGGACCAGACTGCGACGGGCATCGGTCCGTAGGACAGAAGCCATGCGATCCTTCCATTTCATATTTCTACAATGTGCTACAGCCAGGCACTTGTATGAGTTGACTGATTCCAGGTGTGAATCGTTGATATTGTAGTCACAGGATACTATGGTTTTATAGTCTTGCAAAGTGAAGAGTTTTAGACCTCTGACCATTTACAGCAAGTTGCCCGTCTTTGCTTCACTTTGAATTCTTATCATGACCAGACAGATTATTTGTGACCTTTTCCACGTAATTCTTCATTATAGGCAACTGCATAATCTACAAAAGGTACGAGGCTAATTTTAAAATCGTCTGCAAGGTCATTAATACACAACAAGTACAGCAAGTGTATCAAACCACTTCCTGGGGGCCCACCTCAAATTAATTCTATGTCTGTCGACGAATCTCAAGCTAAGATAATATGCAACGTCCGCCCTGCGAAGAAATACTGAGTAAAGTCCGTAATTTTGCATGGTAGCCCATGCGAGTGTACTTTCAGTAACGAGCGCGTTGTACCACTGAAAAAAATGGTTCAAATGGCTCTGAGCACTATGGGACTTAACATCTGTGGTCATCAGTCCCCTAGAACTTAGAACTACTTAAACCTAACTAACCTAAGGACAACACACACATCCATGCCCGAGGCAGGAGTCGAACCGGCGACCGGAGCGGTCACGCGGTTCCAGATTGAAGCGCCTAGACCGTACGGCCACACCGGCCGGCTTGTACCACTGAATCAGGCGCCTTTTGGTTATCAACAAATGCTCTATCTACCAAACTGCCTTGATTCGTGGCTTTCGTGATATCTGTGAGAAAAGTGCAATTTGGGTTTCCCATGATCGAATCGTTCGAAATTCATTCTTGCTGGCACGGTGGTGGTCATTTCGTTTGTGATACCTCACTACGTATGAATATGTTCTAAGATTCTACATACTATCTGCCTCGCCGACTCTTCAAAATCCTTCTTATCTCTGTTCCTTTAAGTGTGCGTAAAGTCTGACAACAATTAAACGTGGATTGGCGACTTTTTCCTTAAACATTTTTAGCACATAAGCAACTTTCATTCTTTTACGGACAGTGAAATCCATTATGTATGAACCAAAGCCATTTTGAATGCTCGTGAGTCACTGATAAACATTTCTTTTAATTAACAACATTATATTCAGTGAATGTCTTACTGCTTAGTGAGACAGTCACAACAGTCTTTTAAGAAGATTTTTAATAAAATTAACTCCATAGAGGAACAAATTAGGCACTGCGAACAGCAATCACTCAACATAATCCCAATGCAAGTGAGTGGTCCTGACGTGGTTAATGTGGCACAATTTTCTGCGTTATTACCTGCCTGTAAGGCAGTGCCAACTTGGCCGAAAGACGTGGCGCGTTTCTTAATTAAACCCAGTTTTATAGCAGATCATAAATGAAGGCGGCCGCTGCTCTCTCGAAATACTAAGAGCAGGGCGCCGTGTGCTTGCTGCTTTAAAATTTATTGTAGGACAACAGAATGGACAGGAATTTAAGAGCCGGTATTTCTTTCAGTCAGACAGAAACAAGTTAGCTTTACTGTCTCAAAACAGCAGCAGCAGCAGCAGCAGCAGCAGTAGTAGGACTGAAGAGTTTATGGCACTGACAGACGTATAAAAAGTTTTGTTAACGGCCGGTATATTTATCTTCGAAGTTAAACAAGCTTTCACTTCTCATGCAAAGTTTTTGCTATACACTGCTTGTTCTGAAGATACTTTCACTTTATACGACGAAAAACACTGAAAGGAGTGAAGTATGTTGGGAAATCAGAAATTCAAACAGAAATATTTATATTCCTATCTCTTACATTCCTTATACAGTAAATAAAATACAACCAATGACAGTGCATCTTAACATATGAATACCATGGACAGATACAGACGTTGCGAGAAGATTGAATTTGGTTCGGGCTTACTGCGTTATGTAATTGTTTCGGCTTATTACAGTAGACTGAAAATTAAAATATCTTTCTAATTTTTTTAATTCTTTTAACGACACATTATCATTAACATGTGACAACGATGTAACTGGTTTCGAACAGCCAGTGGTTAACATTAGACATTCCGTAGATAAAAAGAAAAAAACTAAAAACCTTTGTAGAGTCCGTAAAATTGGTCAATAAATATCTAGTTAATGATACAAACTAACAATATCACACATAATTTTCTCTGTCTGTTTTTCTTTTGGCTACCGTTACCTGACACTTTACTTTCACATAGTTATTATCACCAAGCTTATCTGCCGCGTTAAGAAGTTTTCACAAATAGCGCCTGCAGTGTTAAGTGCAGGGAATGGAATTCTCTTGTAAGACATGACATTATAAGGGGGTGGAGACAAGCGAGCTAACGTATTTCTAAAACTGAACTGTCTTTATTTGGATAATATATAACTGTACAACTGCTAGCTAGTTTCGACAGCAAGACAGAGATCTTCAGAATCCACTGTTGGGACGATTTCAAGCTATGATAAACAAGCTTTGAAGATGTATAACTTTTATATTTTTATCATTGAAATGTTACATATCGTATCGAGGATATTCCAACATTATACTGAGGTTCAGTTCTTAATGAACATGGTTCAAAATTGTATTTTGTAAACTCGTTGGTTTGACCAACAGTGTATTGAAAGCCTGACTTTTTTGTGAGCATGTAGCGAGATACGATCTCAGATGTTGATCGGCTGTAGTGTGCAGTGTACCTAGACGCAGATAGTGTCGCATGACTGATTTGAAGATGGTTGTCAAACAACCAAAACTGGTTGTCATTTGTGAAGTAATATTGAGCTAAAGAAATTTAAAAAATGTGATTTTTATTTAGCTTTATTGCTTATCTCCCCTCACCCTCCTAAATACACTATTTCGTCAGTATTTTGCACTGATTATCCCTCTACATTAGGTTTTTAACTTTTTGTGAGTAATGCCAGGACGCGTTCCTCCGAGCGTTCCACATAGCAATGATCATCATTAAATACCTCACACTTATTAGTATTGGTATACTTCATATATCTGCAATGGCCAATGGCCTTGCCGTAGTAACACCGGTTTCCGTCAGATCACCGAAGTTAAGCACTGTCGGGCTGGGTTAGCACTTGCATGGCTGACCATCCGGTCTGCTGAGCGCTGTTGGCAAGCGGGGTGCACTCAGCCCTTGTGAGGCAAACTGAGGAGCTACTTGATTGAAAAGTAGTGGCTCCGGTCTCGGAAACTGACATACGGCCGGGAGAGCGGTGTGCTGATCACATGCCCTCCGTATCCGCATCCAGTGACGCCTGTGAGCAGAAGATGACACGTCGGCCGGTCAGTATCGTTGGACCTTCATGGCCTGTTTGGGAGGAAATTTTATGTATCTGCACTATTACTGCACTCTCAACTACATAGACTATCTGATCAAATCTACAGAGACTGCCCTATGTAATGCACAACTGACGCCAGGATGTCACCAGAGGCGGACCCGCCACTGTAAAATGAGGTGTGGAGTATTGCGTTGTCAGTAAAAAGCAGTAAAAAGTGGAATGGGTCGTTAGGTCGGTTAGCATAGCTCAGTAATTACAGATGTGGCCTATTGATTGGATGTCACCAGAGTAACAAATTATCAGGGACATTTCAACCCTTTCACAGCTGTCCGGATCGACCGTTGATGACATGACAGCGATGTGTCAACGTGACGGGGCATTCACATGTAACCCAGGACCAAGCAGTCCTCGTGTACTGATGGACAGGGGTCATTAAGTTACATAGTACTATCAGCAGTCTAGCTAGGCAATAATTATGCATAGGTTGTTAAACTGAAAGGGGCACAATGGTCATGCTATGTGACGCTTCAGGTGACGTAAAGAGCAACGGCACTGGACAGTGAACAACTGGAAACGTATGTTTTGGAGTTATGAATCTTGCTATATCTTGTGATAGCCAGCTGGAAGGGTTTGATTGTAGCAAGTGTCGATAAGCTTACCTCGCATCGTGTGTATTACGAACAGTGAAGTAGAGACGAAATGATGTTTGGGTGTGCGGAAATTTTTAATGGTTACAGTGTGGTCCGCAAATTACATTTAACAAAACGCTAGATGTGGAAGATTACTAACACATTTTACACATTGTACAGAGTCCTCTCAAAATACCGTGTCTGGTACATGCGCATTCGGCAGGGATCGCGCGGGGACAAGAGCAGTGCTGGGGTTATGGGTAGGTGCTGTAGGAGAAATGCCAAGCGCTGAAGGGGAAGCGCTGTTCTAAAATGAAGCTCACATCTTTTGTAATTATTAAGTGACCATTCAAAATGATCTGTCTCCTCTTTTTTGGTTAGCATCTAAAAAGAATTCTGCTGAAAACGGATCGATATACACTAAAGCGCCAAAGAAACAGGTATAGGCATGCGTATTGAAATACAGAGAGATATGTAAACAGGCAGAATACGGCTCTGCGAGCGGCAACGCCTTTATAACCGAAGTGTCTGGCGCACTTGTCAGACCGGTTACTGCTGCCACAATGACATGTTACATGGATTGTAGTGAGTTTGAATGTGGTGTTACAGACGGCTCATGATCGTTGGGACACAGCGTCTCCGAGATAGCGTTGATTTGGGAATTTTCCCGTACGACCATTTCATGAGCTTACCGTGAATATCAGGAATCCGGTAAAACATCAAAGCTCCGACATCACTGCTGCAGGGAAAATATCCTTCAAGGCTCTAAGCACTATGGGACTTAACATCTGAGGTCATCAGTCCCCTAGAACTTAGAACTACTTAAACCTAACAAACCTAAGGACACCACAAACATCCATGCCCGAGGCAGGATTCGAAACTGCGACCGTAGCAGCAGTGCGGTTCCTGACTGAAGCGCCTAGAACCGCTCGGCCACAGTGGCCGGCTATCCTGTAAGAACGAGACCAACGACGATTGAAGAGAATAGTTCAACGTGACGGAAGAGCAACCCTTCCGCAGATTGCTGCAGATTTCAATTCTGGGCCATCAGTAAGTGTCAGCGTGCGAACCATTCAACGAAACTTCATCGATTTGGGCTTTCAGAGCCGAAGGCCCACTCGTGTGCCCTTGATGACAGCACGACGTTAAGCTTAACGCCTCGTCTGTGCCCATCAAAACTCACATTGGACCGTTGACAACTGGAACATGTTGCCTACTTCGACGAGTCCTCGTTTCAAAATATATCGAGCGGATGGACGTGTATGGGTATGGAGACAACCTCATGAATCCACGGACTCTGCATGTCAGCAGGTCACTGTTAAAACAAGTGGAGGGTCTGTAATGATGTGAGGCGTGTGCAGTTGGAGTGATACTCGACCCTGACACGTCAACATACGACTCTGACAAGTGACACGTACGTAAGCATCTTGTCTGATAAAGTGCATCCGTTGATGCCCATTGTGAATTCCGGTGGACTTGGAAATTGCAGCAGGACAATGCGACACACCATACGTGCAGAACTGCTACAGAGTGGCTCCAGGAACACTCTTTTGAGTTTAAACACTCCAACTGGCCACCAGTCTCCCCAGACACGAACAGTTTTGAGCGTATCTGGGATGCCTTGTAACAAGCTGTTCAGAAAAGATCGCCAGGCCCTCGTACTCTTACGGATTTATGGACAGTCCTGCAGGATTCACGTTGTGAATTCCCTCCAGCACGACTTCAGGCATCAGCCGGGTGCATGTCATGTCATGTTTCGGCACTTGTGTGTGTTGGCGGCGACCCTACACGATGTTAGGCAGGTGTACCATTTTCTTTGGCTCTTCAGTTTACATGACACTAACAATCAAGTTCGTCGCAGAGGAGGAACGAGATCGGTCCATGGCGGTCAAAGACGGTAGACTCAATGACTGAACCCAAATTATGGTACGAAAATCATTTTCAAAGTTTCACAGAACCACATCAGCCTGAAGTACCCCCTACTCGAGCTGCGGGTTAAATACATAACTGAAACATCGGCGCATTGGAGAGGAAAAATCTCGACCTTTTGCGCTGGTCCGAGAACCCACTATTCCGTGTAACATCATTTTGTTAAAATTAAAACTACATCAATGTAGGTAATTTTTTCAGAGGTCTTAACAACACAGCAGTAAGTAAGGTTCCAAATAATGAAAGTTTCCTACGCTCACAAGAGAAGCCTTATTCCACTTGGCTGTCTTCCGAGTTCGCATGTGTTGATCTGCAACAGATCCAAATCAGTAGTTCTTCGATTTCTCAGAAACTACTAGATTTCAGGCATTTCGTGATATTCTAGTTTTTCAATGACTCCAACAGATCCGAAATGAATGTTCTCTTCTGACGTGCGACCTCATTTTGTCGAAAACCAAAGCTTATTAACGTAATGCGATATAGGCAATTAACTGCGAGTTTTCATCCGGTTAGTAATTCATCGATATCGTCATGTTCTGGCTGTTGCATGTCCGCCAGTCGAAAGCCACCCAGTGATATACGACAATGCTCCACTGTTTCTCATGCCAATGTTAAGAGGACTGCTAATGTACCTAAAGAGGGAAAAAGGAAGCCCAATCTGCTGGTGGCACTTGAGTAAGGGATAAGGGAAACACACTTTTCGCATCTTGCCCACTCTGTTTCATATTCGCGTACTTGTAGAGTCTCCTTCTTGAATTAGCCATAACCTTGGGCTCGAATGCAGTTCTGACGCCAGACGACGCCCTCCGAGGCTGGCGCCGCGAGGTGCTGTACACGCCAAATTTGTTCTCGAAGCTTCCAGCTTCCGCCCCGTTAACTGCTGCTAATGGGCCCGCATTCAGACTTGGCTCTGGTCTTCTTGGCTCCAGAGCAAGTTGCAGCGCAATGGTGAAACTAAATCGCGCCTCCAGTTTTCCCATCATGTCAAACAGCGCCACTAAAACGTTCTTACTTGCCCGTGCTGACTGTACGTGTTGCCCCTTTTTGTATCTGTCTATGCAGCAGCGATATGTATGGCATCGGTAGAGATGTGCTCTGTGACTTCTTTGGAGCTGTTACTTTGAGAAACAGGTCACATTGTACTCTGGTCATGTGCGATGGGCGAAGTTAAAGAATACCTTCAGCAGCTTACTTCGATCGATTCAAGTATAAATTTCTCGTTGTAAATGTGACAGGAAACTAGGCTAAGTCAACATCAGGTGTTGTAATCATATCGGCTTTCTTTAAAGTTCACTTTTTTTACGGATGTTCTTCCGATACTGAAAGCCTACTACGGTCGCAAATTGCGTTCACAACGCACTTACAGAATTTAATGCATTAACACAATATTCATATACTTTTATGATTTCTAAACAGTTGCATTCACTTGAACTATTATTCTGATCGTCGCAGATAAGCTATTGGCGAATACAGAATGTTTATACTTATACTTCCGTCACCTAAATGGATATTTGGAGCATGAAACAGGTTGTTTCGGATGTCATGCACTAGCTTCTTTTCTTTTCCAGTTTTTACATTTCGCTTTACCAAGTGATAGAGCGGACTGTTTTAGAATCTGTCCAATATACAGGGTGGTCCACTGATAGTGACCAGGCCATATATCTCACGAAATAAGCATCAAACGAAACAACTGCAAAGAACGAATCTCGTCTAGCTTGAAGGGGGAAACCAGATGGCGCTATGGTTGGCCCGCTAGATGGCGCTGCCATAGGTCAAACAAATATCAACAGCTTTTTTTTTAAAAATAGGAACCCACATTTTTATTACATATTCGTGTAATACATGAAGAAATATGAATGTTTTAGTTGGACCATTGTTTTCGCTTTGAGATAGATTGCGCTGTAATAATCACAAACGTATAAGTTCGTGGTATCACGTAACATTCAGCCAATGCTGCCGGTATCTGCTTCGTGATACATTACCCGTGTTAAAATGGACCGTTTACCAATTGCGGAAAAGGTCGATATTGTCTTGATGTATGGATATTGTGATCAAAATGCCCAACGGGCGTGTGCTATGTATGCTGCTCGGTATCCTGGACAACATCATCCAAGTGTCCTGACCATTCGCCGGATAGTTACCGTTATTTAAGGAAACAGGAAGTGTTCAGCCACATGTGAAACGTCAACCACGACCTGCAACAAATGATGGTGCCCAAGTACGTGTTTCAGCTGCTGTCGCGGCTAATCCGCACAGCAGTAGCAGACAAATTACGCGAGAATCGGGAATCTCAAAAACGTCGGTGCTGAGAACGCTACATCAACATCGATTTCCCCTGTACCATGTTTCTATGCACCAGGAATTCCATGGCGACGACTTTGAACGTCGTGTACGGTTCTGCCACAGGGCACAAGAGAAATTATGGGAGGATGACAGATTTTTTTGCACGCGTTCTATTTAGCGCCGAAGCGTAATTCACCAACAGCGGTAACGTAAACCGGCATAATATGCACTATTGGGCAACGGAAAGTCCACGATCGCTGCGACAAGTGGAGGGGAGGAGATTAGTGTTTAACGTCCCGTCGACAACGAGGTCATTAGAGACGGAGCGCAAGCTCGGGTGAGGGAAGGATGGGGAAGGAAATCGGCCGTGCCCTTTCAAAGGAACCATCCCGGCATTGGCCTGAAGCGATTTAGGGAAATCACGGAAAACCTAAATCATGATGGCCGGAGACGGGATTGAACCGTCGTCCTCCCGAATGCGAGTCCAGTGTGCTAACCACTGCGCGACAAGTGGAACATCAGCGACCTTGGCGGGTTAATGTTTGGTGCGGCATTATGGGAGGCCCCCATTTTATCGATGGCATCTAAATGGTGTAATCTACCGATGTTACTACAAGATGTTTCACTGCATGACAGAATTGCGATGTACTTCCAACATGATGGATGTCCGGCACATAGCTCGCATGCGGTTGAAGCGGTGTTGAATAGCATATTTCATGACAGGTGGATTGGTCGGTGAAGCACCGAACCATGGCCCGCAAGTTCACGGGATCTGACTTCCCCGGATTTCTTTCTGTGGGGAAAGTTGAAGGATATTTGCTATCGTTATCCACCGACAACGCCTGACAACATGCGTCATCGCATTGTCAATGCATGTGCGAACATTACGGAAGGCGAACTACTCGCTGTTGAGAGGAATGTCGTTACGCGTATTGTCAAATGCATTGAGGTTGACTAACATCATTTTGAGCATTTATTGCATTAATGTGGTATTTACTGGTAATCGCGCTGTAACAGCATGCGTTCTCAGACATGATAAGTTCACAAAGGTACATGGTTCACATTGGAACAACCGAAATAAAATGTTCAAACGTACCTACGTTCTCTATTTTAATTTAAAAAACCTACCTGTTTCCAATTGTTCGTCTAAAATTGTGAGAAGTAGGTTTGTGACTATTACAGCGCCATCCATCACAAAGCGAAAAAAATGGTCCAACTGAAACATTCATATTTATTTATGTACTACACGAATATGTAATAATAATGGCGGTTCCTATTATAAAAAACGCTTTTTATATCCGTTTAGCCTATGGCAGCTCCATCTAGCGGGCCAACCATAGCACCATCTGGTTTTCCCCCCTCAAGCTACACAAGTTTCTTTCTTTGCAATTTATTCGTTAGACGCTTATTTCGTGAGATATTTCGCCCGGTCACGATCAATGGACCACCCTGTATAGTCGGTATTTTCAAGACAAGACGAGACGAAACGAGTTTCAATTCGGTCAAAGAGGTACGTAACTGCAAATAACGGAAAAGCGGTAACTACTTCCGTTGTTTAATCGAAAAAACTTCCACAGTCGTTGGACATAACATGGGGTTTAAACCATACGTTTAATCTTGTATATTGCTCCACAGTATCACTAAGTCGATATAACACCTGTTAAAGTAATGCGGCCTGCTAGAATGCTTCAAAAACGAAAATATCAACGGCAAGTATTTAATATGTACGTTCGCTCAAAATATAAATTCTAGTTACTCTTTGGGTACTGTTTATGATACCTATGGTCAAAGATATGTGCAAGTTTAGTCGGGGCTACCTCGTGACGTAAGGACAAGGAGAGTCAGGAGCAATCTCTAAAGCTTTAACCAGAATGGCCAATTATCTTTCTTGAGTATTACGTTATTCATCGTTAAAACTATTGATGAATCTAAATACCTTATTGAACACTGTACCGTAGCAGGTTATATAATTCCAGTGTATGTAAAATTGTTTATGATGGGATGTTTAGACGGAATGGAGATTACATGCTCTTCTACACTCAGTTTATATTGAAGCACATAAGCAATCCTCTACTGAACATTGATCACCACAAATGAGATTTTCTACGCCACCACATTGTCATTACACATGTATTCTCTCATCATTGTACCGTCTATGTAAAAAGCACTCCGTCTTCCGGCCACAAGTGGCCCATCGGGACCCTCCGACCGCCGTGTCAACCTCAGTGAGGATGCGGATAGGAGGGACGTGTGGTCAGCACACCGCTCTCCCGGTCGTTACGATGGTTTTCTTTGACCGGAGCCGCCACTATTCGGTCGAGTAGCTCCTCAATTGTCATCACGCTTCTGAGTGCACCCCGGAAAATGGCAACACAGCATAGCGGCCCGGATGGTCACCCATCAAAGTGCCGGCCACGCCCGACAGCGCTTAACTTCCTTGATTTGACGGGAACCGGTGCATCCACCGTCTATGTAAAGCACGTACCAAATATAACAGTCCTTCTCGGCGAATAGGCTGTGTACCACTTTCTTCCAATAGACTGCGTTCACTCTCCACAACTTTCCACAGTGAGAATTATGGATGAATTTTCTCCCTCGAAGCGGCTTCGAAAAGCTCAACAGAATCGACCGACCGCCGTGCCACCCTCAGCCGAAGTTGTCGCCGGATGAGAATGTGGAGGTGCATATCGTCAACACATCACTCTTCAGGTCGCCAGCTTTCGCATCCGGAGTAGCAACTTTTCAGTCAAGTAACTCCTTAATTGGCCACGCTGGGGCTCAGAACATCCCGCTTGCCAACAGCGATCGGGAGACTTGAACGTCAGCCATCTAATTGATAGCCAAGTCCAACAGCGTGGTACCGATGTTTGCATTACGGCAAGGCCGTCGGCCTTATTGAATAATACTGTAACTTTCTCTGTCTCTCGCAAAGTCCATGAGCAACCAGGGCTTCTTGCTGAGATGGCGAGACTAAGTTGTCGCGAAGCTTATCCACTACACAGCAATCCAGACATCTATCGGATTACGAGACGAGATTCACATCAGAGAAAGGACCCGCTACACAAACCGCAACCTGATTGAGATCACTAAAG
Organism: Schistocerca nitens; assembly: GCF_023898315.1. NCBI lineage: Eukaryota > Metazoa > Arthropoda > Insecta > Orthoptera > Acrididae > Schistocerca > Schistocerca nitens. The sequence continues at coordinate 176,785,334 of NC_064618.1, forward strand.
CACTGAATTTGGTTCGTCTGCATAACACGTCGTCACTCAGACCTATAGATGATATTGCCCCGACGGTACACTGGCATCCCATCTCAGTGAACGGGACCACGAGGGAACACCCCTGTCTTGGTATCGTCAGCAGGAAGGCACAGATATAAAAAGTGAGGCAGCTAAAGCGACTACCTCACAGTACAGTGCTCAGAAGAAATTAAGGACGAGAAGATAAAGTAACGTGTGATATTAACAAGTTGGCGGTAATAACTGAAAGTGTCTCCCAAACGTACACAGAAAGAGGGACTTCACGTGGTGTGAGGTTAGCGTGATTACAGCAATAAATAGGGCTGTGCCCACAACACGAGGCTGCTGACGGAACGAGAAAACCTAGTGAGTGTCAATCAGCGCAGTTATAGATCACCGAGTGGGTGTTCATCGCTACAACACGGCCTGGTGACAAACTTTGTAAGGCTTCACACTGGGAGGTATCAACAGGCAACTGGATGAAGGACGAGAGTAACTTAGCAGTCTGTAATTGTTTCACGTACACGGGGAGTGTTCCGAACGACAGGCACTGTTGTCCATAGGAGAAGGGTTGATATACGAGGCGCATTCAAGTTCTAAGGCCTCCCATTTGTTTTTTCTAATTAACTACTCACCCGAAATCGATGAAACTGGTGTTACTTATCGACGTAATCGCTTTGCAGACGTACGCTGACGCCGTGATTCCATGGCAGTGGCGAAGGCTTCTTTAGGAGTCTGTTTTGACCACTGGAAAATCGCTGAGGCAATAGCAGCACGGCTGGTGAATGTGCGTGTCTTTCATTGTTGGAAAAAGCCAAAAGTCACTAGGAGCCAGGTCAGGTGAGTAGGGAGCATGAGGAATCACTTCAAAGTTGTTATCACGAAGAAACTGTTGCGTAACGTTAGCTCGATGTGCGGGTGCGTTGTCTTGGTGAAACAGCACACATGCAGCCCTTCCCGCAAGTTTTTGTTGCAGTGCAGGAAGGAATTTGTTCTTCGAAACATTTTCGTAGGATGCACCTATTACTGTAGTGCCCTGTGGAACGCAATGGGTAAGGATTACGCCCTCGCTGTCCCAGAACATGGAGACCATCATTTTTTCAGCACTGGCGGTTACCCGAAATTTTTATGGTGGCGGTGAATCTGAGTGCTTCCATTGAGCTGACTGGCGCTTTGTTTCTGGATTGAAAAATGGCATCCACGTCTCATCCATTGTCACAACCGACGAAAAGAAAGTCCCATTCATGCTGTCATTGCGCGTCAACATTGCTTGGCAACATGCCACACGGGCAGCCGTGTGGTCGTCCGTCAGCATTCGTGGCACCCACCTGGATGACACTTTTCGCATTTTCAGGTCGTCATGCAGGATTGTGTGCACAGAACCCACAGAAATGCCAACTCAGGAGGCGATCTATTCAACAGTCTTTCGGCGATCCCCCAAAACAATTCTCTCCACTTTCTCGATCATGTCGTCAGACCGGCTTGTGTGAGCCCGAGGTTGTTTCGGTTTGTTGTCACACGATGTTCTGCCTTCATTAACTGTCGCACCCACGAACTCACTTTCGACACATACATAACTCCATCACCACATGTCTCCTTCAACTGTCGATGAATTTAGTTGGTTTCACACCACGCAAATTCAGAAAACGAATGATTGCACGCTATTCAAGTAAGGAAAACGTCGCCATTTTAAGTATTTAAAACAGTTCTCATTCTCGCCACTGGCGGTAAAATTCCATCTGCCGTACGGTGCTGCCATCTCTGGGACGTATTGACAATGAACGCGGCCTCATTTTAAGACAATGCGCATTTTTCTATCTCTTTCCAGTCCGGAGAAAAAAAATCGGAGGCCTTAGAACTTGAATGCACCTCGTACAGTACATAAAATCCCATCCTAGGCCTGCGATCTTCATGTTAAAAATTGGCAACCAATGCTGTACAATCGCAACAAAGTCATGAGATGTTCAATTGACACTTTTATTAGAACATGTTACGCGTTTCACGATTACACCCATTTTCAGACATCACAAACGTCAACTCCTCCCTAACCAACCTTGACAACTCGAGTGTGTCGAAAAACATATAACAGCGACACAAGCGGTCTTGAGGAAGAGCGTATAGGTTTGGTCGACCGCGGTCAACTACAGCAGCAGATGACAGCCACATTGTGCAACAGGTGAGAAGCGACCCACGACAAACAGCGAGTGAAATTGGAACCACATTTATCAGGACTGCAAGGCATTCAGTCTCACGCTCCACAGTGCCACGCCGTGTGCATAGGGGTGGTCTCCTTTCCCAATGACCAGTACATTTTGATCCTTTGATACCCGCAAATCACTGGTATCGTTTGCGACGGTGCCAAGACCATAGAGGCCTGACTGATGAGGAGTGGGGCCACGTGATCTTCTCAGATCTAGTCAGGTTAATTTGAGTAGTAATTAAGTATGTATGCCCACATGGCGAGAGAGGGGAACAATCAATGCACCAGCAAATATTGTTAAATATCATCGATTTGGTGGTCCATTTACACTGAAGCGTCAAGAAACTGGTATAGGCATGCGTATTCAACTAGAGAGATATACAAACAGGCAGAATACGCCTGTATAACTGAACAAATTTCTGGTGCAGATGTTAGACCGGTTACTGCTACTACAATTGCAGGTCATTAAGATTTAAGTGAGTTTGAACGTGGTGTTATAATCGGCGCACGAGAGATGGGGCACAGCATCTCCGAGGTAGCGATGAAGTGGGGATTTTCCCGTAGGACCATTTCACAAGTGTACCGTGTATGTCAGGAATCCGGTGAATCATCAAATCTCCGATATCGCTGCCGCCGGAAAAAGATCCTGCAAGAAAGGGATCAACGACGACTCAAGAAGTGCAATACTTCCGCAAATTGCTGCAGATTTCAATGCTGGGCTATCAAAATGTGTCAGCGTGCGAACCATTCAACGAAACATCATCGATTTGTGCTTTCGGAGCCGAAGGTCCACTTGTGTACCCCTGCTGACTGCGTGACACAAAGGCTAATGCCTCACCTGGGCCTGTCAACACTGACATTGGAGGTGTTAATGACTGGAAACATGTTGCCTGGTCGGACGAGTCTCGTTTCAAATTGTATCGAGCCGTGGACGTGTACGGGTATGCAGACAACTACATGAATCCATGGACTCTGCATTTCAGCAGAGGACTGTTAAAGCTGATGTAGGTTCTGTAATGGTGTAGGACGTATGCAGTTGGAGTGATATGAAACCCCTGATACGTCTTGATATGAATATGACTGATGACACGTAGGTAAGCGTCGTGTCTGATTACGTGCATCCATTCACGTCCATTGAGCATTCTGACGGACTTGGGCAATTCCAACAGGACAATGCGACACCCAACATGTCCAGAGTTGCTACAGAGTGACTAACGGAACACACTTACGAGTTAAGGCTCTTTCGCTGGCCACCAAACTCCCCAGAACATATCTGGGATGCCTTGAAACTTGCTGTTCATAAGAGGTCTCCAGCCCCTCGTATTCTTACATATTAAGGGACAGACCTGCAGGACTGATGGCGCCAATTCCCTCCAGCAGTACTTCAGACACCAGCCGGGTTCATGTCATATCATGTTGCGGCACTTCTGCGTGCTCACAGGGCCCTACATGACATTAGACAGGTTTACCAGTTTCTTTGACTCCTCAGTGTCTTATGGTGTAGGGGGCGTGGTATTGCATAGGTGCGCTGGCCTCGATGTATCTGGTCACGGTACAGTCATCGCTAAACCGTGACACTGTAGTCTTTCCTATATCTGTTTTTTTTTTTTTTTTTTGACGGATGCTCTCGACTCTGACAATTTTTTATAGAAAAAACTGCGCAGGTTGAGGAACTTTTGGAACGAAAAGATTCTCGGCGGTTAGACTGGCCTACCTGTTCCCTAGACTTAAAACACACCGAGCATGTGTAGGATGCGTTCGGAAGACGTAGCACGTCTGCGTACACCAAAAACCATCCACCAGTTGTCAACCACGCTGGTGGAAGAATGAGACGCCCTACCATGCAGTCTACTTACCAAACTTGTGGCTAGCATGACAAGATGTTGATGAGCACGCATTGATGTCTGTGGTGATCATACACTCTAATAAAAACCAGGCCTCTTCTCTAGCAAAAGAGCGCCTCAAACCTCGATGACTTCATTGTACTTATCGTCTTCGAATAAAACTGCCTTTTACGTTCGTCTCGATGCTTATTTCTTTCAGTTATCTTCTCTACTCGCTGTAGCAGCTCATTCGATGTACTGTTCAATTTACATCGATCTGAGTTACTTGGCAGTGACATATCACGTGGAAGTTACTTGCGTTTTTATGTTTTGCACACTAGTTTATAGACAGGAGTAGTTATCGGTAATCCCTAAGCGCCTTAACGTGTTAAACCTTTTTGATCCAAGCCAGTACTTTCTAACGTTATAGGTGCCCCATTACGGTAGCTAAATTCTCTAAATGTTTTCAGTGAAATTGGAAACGGGCTTAAGCGACATAATACGTCAATCGCTTGGTAACTAGGTAACAGCGCCACAAACCACTACTGCTGAGAATATTTGACTCAGGCACAGTTCGTGAATTTACCTAAGCGCTTGATCTCCTCAGTCGGTTCTCTGCTATTTTAGCCATCAGCAAATATGTTTCTGAAGTTATTCAGACTATCACAATACATCAAGGACTCTAAACATTTTCGTTTTTGCCTAATTTGATCACAATGGCCAATAAGCATAACTGACTCCTTAGATAACTACAGACATTCCCAACTGAAGATCGTAATGACGGGTGTTATTGAATCACAAAGTGGCCCACATACTCATCAGACCTAAAAGCTCCGCATCTTAATCTGCGGATGAAATTTAACAAACGTCTACGAGGAAACAACGACAACATCGAAGACCCAATAGGTAATGCAACAGACATTTTCTCTGAAAGCAAACTGGTTTTATTCGGGATTCTAGTACACCAAATTATTCCCCATTCTTTTGGATACCAAGCCCTATTTTTCAACGTAATCCCTGTTCAGTTTGGTGGCATTACGTCACGTTACTGGGAAGGCCTGTATTCCCTCATTGCACCACTCCATTGATCGACGTCGGAGCCATCGTCTGGATGCATCAGTAACCCTCCTATCATTCACATCCGGTTTCCCGCGGAGTGCATCCTTCATTGGGAAGAATAAATGTAAACCGAAAGGTACCATATAGGGGATGTAATGTGTATGAGGAAGAACAGTTGAGTGAAGTCTTCTGAGCTCCTCTGTGGAACATACGAGGTGTGGCTAGAAAAAAGCGGACTAGTACTGGTGAAACAATAAAACGAATGCAATAAGGCTGAAAGTCGCGTGGCCTGTCACGTGACTCTCGCTCCGCCTACTGCTCGAGTTTCATCTGCCTCCTGCACTCAGTCTGCCCGTGGCGTCTGTTTTAAGTAGTTGACGTTTTGTCTGTGCGTCGGAAAATGTTGAGTGTACAGAAAGAACAGCGTGTTAACATCAAATTTTGTTTCAAACTAGGAAAATCTGCAAGTGAAACGTTTGTAATGTTACAACAAGTGTACGGCGATGATTGTTTATCGCGAACACAAGTGTTTGAGTGGTTTAAACGATTTAAAGATGGCCGCGAAGACACCAGTGATGACACTCGCACTGGCAGACCATTGTCAGCAAAAACTGATGCAAACATTGAAAAAATCGGTAAACTTGTTCGACAAGATCGCCGTTTAACAATCAGAGCAGTGTCTGAGTTAACAGGAGTTGGCAAGGAAAGTGTCCAACAAGTTTACCGATTTTTTCAATGTTTGCATCAGTTTTTGCTGACAATGGTCTGCCAGTGCGAGTGTCATCACTGGTGTCTTCGCGGCCATCTTTAAATCGTTTAAACCACTCAAACACTTGTGTTCGCGATAAACAATCATCGCCGTACACTTGTTGTAACATTACAAACGTTTCACTTGCAGATTTTCCTAGTTTGAAACAAAATTTGATGTTAACACGCTGTTCTTTCTGTACACTCAACATTTTCCGACGCACAGACAAAACGTCAACTACTTGAAACAGACGCCACGGGCAGACTGAGTGCAGGAGACAGATGAAACTCGAGCAGTAGGCGGAGCGAGAGTCACGTGACAGGCCACGCGACTTTCAGCCTTATTGCATTCGTTTTATTGTTTCACCAGTACTAGTCCGGTTTTTTTCTAGCCACACCTCGTATATGTGTGAGGCCTTGTGTTGTCATGGAGAAGGAGAGGTTCGTTTGAATTTCAATGGTGACGGACAGGCTGAAGTCGTTCCTTCCGTTTCCTGAGCGTATCACTGTACACATCAGAGTTGGTCGTTGCACCGTGATGGAGATGATCAAACAGAATTGCCCCTTCAGTGTTTCAGAAGACCGCCAACATGACCATACTGGCTGACGGTGGGGCTTTGATTTTTTTCTTCGGAGGAGAGGCGGTACGGCGCCACTCCATGGATCGCCGTTTTGTTTCCAGTTGGAGGTAATGAAATCATGTTTCAGTGTCTGTGACAATGGTCGACCAAAATTTGTCACGTTCAGTCTCATGACGAGCAAGTAAATCAAAACAGATGGTCCTTCGTTGCTCCTCAATGTCTTCTATTAGGCGGCGAGGAAGCCAGCCTGCACCTTTGAGTACCTCAACTGGTGGACTAGTGTGTCAGTACTATCAACAGAGACGTCCAGTTGAGCAGCGAGGTGTGTGATGGTCATCTGACGGTCAGGTTCGAATGAGGCTGTCCACGCGTTTCAGTACTGCAGCAATCACAGATGTGTGCGGCCGGCTCGCACGCGGGAAATCGGACAGGTTTGCGCGACCTTGTTGGGATGAAGACATACGCCTCGACAACTACTCACCGTGCTCTGTACCACTGCCAGGCCACCGCAGAAATTCTGCAAGTGCTTATGAATATCTGCGGTGCGCTGGTTTCCCGGCGAAAGAAACTCAGTGACAATTCTCTGCTTGGAACACACATCCGTTAAAGACGCGAAATAGCGCCACCACCAATCGGAACTTCACGAAATTGTAAGATCCGAAGCGAGAATATTTCACGATGTCCCACAACAAATTCCACACTTTTCGAACCAAAACTGGCAGAGAAAAAAAATTGGTTGCGTTACTTATTAAATGCCCTTCATGTAACTTGCAGAAATAAGTACAGATGAAATTAAAAAATACGACGTGGCCTATTTCCTGCCTAGAATCACATTATAACATGTACCTAAGGACAACATTTAAACGTTTTATATGCGAGGCACGATAGCAAAAGTACAAATCATACCCGAATTACGTGGTTACTTACTTTCGTGTCTCTCTTTTCATGACAGTGGAATATTGGTTAGTGGTTTCGTTGTGTCGCAAAATTTTTGATCAGGATCCGCAGATGTCTTTTAAATCGTCTTTGTAGGCCCTTTCCAGAGCCACAGAACAAAACGTTTTGCGCGTACTCGAAAGTCACCTCTGTTGCCAAACATTCGAACTCACGCGGGCACCTCTGTATCTGTCGCTGTTGGGTGGCACTATGGGCGGCCCAGCGGTGTGGGCAGTCCGACATTGACACCTTCGACAGGAAGCTGCCTGCCATTCCCTGCGGAGTAACGACAAGAGTTCTCTTGCGCCAGCAGCTTCGAATCTGTAGCGCACGTCAATAGAGTCCAACCTGCTGATGCTCTGGACATGTATAGATTTCCGCCGCTGCATCGCCAAGTAAGCGTGTAGCATCAAGTGATCCTACGTGCTAACGGTCGTCTGCCCGGGGTTGTGAACCCTGGTGTATCACGTTGCATGGGCAGAAGTGCTGAGTGCCGTTATTTATTATGCGGAAAAGGCTCTGGTCGCGATTCATAAAACCGTTGTTATGGCTGGCTTAAGGCATGTTGGATGTCTTAAGTTTATGAGGGTGGTGGTTCCAGTGTTTCTGGTTGCTGTATATAGCCCGAGCTCTGTCGGGGGAGAAGCAGTATTGTATGACCTTCACTAACTTTGTTCATCATTGTGAACGTTTTTTAATATTAATCGCGTTCATGTCGCAGCAACGATCTCCATGCGTGGATAATGGGGAATATGTAAACCTGCTATATTAAATTTCTTTTACTATGGTACGTGTCTTATCTTAGTGCATCTGCATTTTGTAAGTGCTGAGGGCGTTGTGGAGGTATATCGATTTCAGTATTCACAATCATATTATTCTAAATTAATTATATGTGAACATTATTTTCTTTGAATTGGGGTTTTTGAAATAAAAGGAATATGTTTCGAATAAAAATATCATACCTCAGCCTAGCACTTCCGCTCGTTTATTCTGTACCATCTTTTCATCAAAAAGAAAACACAACGTTATTATTCAGCTTCTAGACACTACTCCCATATACAAGAAAACATTCTGTAGGTAGGGGTCTGTAGTTTAACTAAAACCGTTAACCCAACGTAGCTAACCTAATGAATCAAAATATTACGACCTAAGTCCACAGTGAATGTAACTGCCGCCAGAACGCTTTTAAAGTACGTGAGGAGATCAGGAAAGTATAGACAGGGGTTGGACAAAACTGTGGAAACACAGCGAAAAATGCATGCTTGAACATAAATGGGGATGCTAGCCCAACCTGGAGGTAGCCCTTTTGTATTTGACAACGAACGGCATCTGTGAAATGCCCTCAATACGTTGCAAGTGCCAGTAGTGGACAAAACAGTGTCCTATCTAGCTGTAAGTGTTTTATGTCGGAGGTAAGTGAATTCGAAAGTGGGCAAATTATTAATGCTAGTATGGTGGGTGCTCCCGTAACCAAGATAGCCGACATTTTTGGAATATGATGAGGCACTGCATCGAAGATTTATACCTCGTACATGGGAAGTGGAAAAACTTCACCCGCGAAGGCACAACGCTTAAGAAACTATATGTTGAGTGATCGTGATAGACGGTCATTAAAGAGGATTGTGACGAAAAATTACTTCAGAATTGAATATCGCTGTCGTGAGCCCCGTCTACCCGAAATCAACACGAAGGCTGCTACGTAAGCTGGGAATTTGCAGGGCGAGCTGGAATTTCAAACGCACACATTAGTGATGCAAATGCCCGTAGCAGGAAAATGTAATGCAATATCCATAAAACCTGGACTGTGGAGCAATGGGGGAAAGTCACTTGGTCAGTTAGTCTTGTCTCACAATTTCCAAATGCTGATACAGTATATCACTGGTGTACCCTGGCCCACGCCTACGATCGACACTGATTGCTTGCAAGAATGAGTCACGGTAGGGGTTTGGTGGTCACTTTGGCAGCCATATTGTGGTATTATATGGGCCACTTGATTACTCCGCAAGGTTACGTAAATGCCAACCATTATAGGACCATTATGACCGATCAAGCCAATTCCACGGTTGAATCTTTGTTCCCCATTGCTGATACTGTTTTCCAAGACGATAAGGACCCTGTTCACATAGCTCGCATCGTCCTTAGTTGATTACGTTGGAGAGCAAGGTGTGTGATGGCTAGACACCTAATCGTAATTTTTATTTTGCAGAAGTAATAGTATAATGTTTTCTGGAAAACCATACAGAATCCACATTTATTCCTTCAGAGACCACTGGAAGCTGGTTTGAGTACCTACGTATTCATACACCGTATGTGTTGTTTCCATACATTTGTCCATCCCTGTAACTGCACCAGAGACAAAAGGGATCACAACTGGGAAAATCTGATGATGTAAGTGGCTTTGAAAGAGGGTTATGCGTCTCAGAACGAGCTTCACAGAAACAACGAAGCTGGCTAACAACTCGAGTGCTACTGTCATGAACACGTATGGGACGTGAATGAGGGGCAGTGAGACCATGGAAAGGTAACCAGTGTTGGATATCGACACCTTGTGTCACACTGTGAGAGTGGGTACTAGGCAGGTCTTTAAAATAGGATCCGACAGCATAGCATAATACTGGGGCAGGGGCAGGTTTTTCGGGAACAACGTTCACAGCGAATTGTTCAACACGACAATCCATAGCAGTGGTGTCATCGGAACTGGACTGTGGATCAGTGGAAACATATAGGATAAATTACCTTTCTTGTTACACTATGGTCGGACATACCGTCACCTAAACGAACGGCTGCTCGAAATATGCACCACGCCAAAGACGCAGACCTGTGGACAGTAAAATACTAAAAAATGGTTCAAATGGCCCTGAGCACTATGGGACTCAACTGCTGTGGTCATTAGTCCCCTAGAACTTAGAACTACTTAAACCTAACTAACCTAAGGACATCACAAACATCCATGCCCGAGGCAGGATTCGAACCTGCGACCGTAGCAGTCGCACGGTTCCGGACTGCGCGCCTAGAACCGCGAGACCACCGCGGCCGGCAGTAAGATACTATCGGGGACATTCGCCCGTACTTCTGGGGGACCTAAATAAACGTAACTGCGAACCACCTCTATCCCTTTATGTTTTATATCTTCCCGGACAGCGATTATATTTCCCAGCAGTATAACTGACCGTGTCGTAACCAGAGAAACGTTCAATAGTTGTTTGAGGAGCACAACAAAACAAATGTTCAAATGTGTGTGAAATCTTATGGGACTTAACTGCTAAGGTCAGCAGTCCCTAAGCTTACACACTACTTAACCTAAATTATCCTAAGGAGAAAGACACACGCCCATGCCCGAGGTAGGACTTGAACCTCCGCCGGGACCAGCCGCACAGTCCATGACTGCAGCGCCTAAGACCGCTCGGCTAATCCCGCGCGCATGAGCACAACAATGACCTCAAATTTGCCTCATGTGAACCAGATGGTTCACACTGGACAGGGTATGGGACGCAGAGTTCGTCCCCACAAATAACCGTCCTGCAGTTGCCGTCGCTTTTGCATAGATATCTGGTGCCACATACTTTTGTAGACCTGCAAATATCAAATCCAAACCATGCAGAATCGCTGCAGAATTGCGCTCTAAAGGTGGATCAACACACTGATAATCAGGTGGTGTTGTGGTACGTTACTGTATTTGGGGTGGCCTATTCGAGCTGCTCCACCTTGCATAATATGGCGCCAACATAAGGATATGCTATCATCAGCATCGCCTGAGGATGGCAACATCGCAACTTGCCGAAACGTAGCACCATCTAGACGACGACATCAGGCTGAATAACCCAGAGCAATTCAGAATCATCATATTCCGGAAAAACCTTACATCACACATCATGAACGACCTTGTTATTCTCATGCTATCTGCCAGGTAGTTCCACTCAACATGACCAAGGCTGTTTGGCTTGCGAGGCGCAGCCCTGCTACCTGGCGTGGGCCCCTCAGGGCTGCGCCGGGCTTCCGCACCGGGGCACCTGCCAACAGGCGCGCCATACTCCAGCAACACTCAGCGACGGCTCCAGCCTCAGCACTCGGCACTCGGCGAATTTACATCCGCTAATTGGCGAGTCAGCCGCAGCCTCAACAGGCACTTCCGCCACGGGGACTGCTGCCGTACCCGTCACTCGAGGCGCCTCGGACGCCAACACCGCCTCGCGCCGCCCCCACACCGCCCCCACTCGACTCATTGCGGCCACGTGGCCTCCCGCCAGCCCTCCGGACGCCTTTTCGCACTCTGGCACGTCTTTTCCCTTTCCAAAGGTCGTTCTGGTTTACCACTCCGAAACTGCTGAAATCTTGCTGCTCAGGAGATCCAATGGACATCCGAGGGAGGAACATTCACTGAAGATCCCTACACAAGCAAATCTGTTAGATATTTTATGTAAATAAGCAGGTAATTAAAAAATTTTCGGTGACTAGTCATACTTTCCGAAGCAACTTACAGCTTTGGTAATGAAGCTCGTTTCTTCTTACTGCTACAGCTATTCACGTTTGTATTCGTTTTTTTTCCCACACTCTTTTTAAACAGCATCATATACAGGGTATCCATAGTTAAAGTTCCAGTATTATTGACGCAAAGGAAAACGCCATAGAACAAAAAAAAAAAAAACAACAAAAAAGTGGCACTTCAAGCGTATTGACGTAAACGGGATCGGCTACAGCTGACAGATGAATCGCAATACAACGGCTACCTTTTAATTTGCACATTACATCACCCATACGGTCCGACATTCATCACTGCTCAAGTTCGGCAGTCAACAGCTGTGGCACTGTTAGTTACGTAAAGCCCATCCTCCAAGGCAAGCTGGTACCACATCGGATGGGATGCAACGGTCTTTTGCTGTCCTGTGAACTAGGTGTAGCGTCTTTGATTAATAATCTAAACGTCATCGGTCGAAATCCACCACCGCTTAAATTCTGATTAACAATCAACACTGGCGGCCGAAGACTTCCGGCATAAGAACTCAGACTCATTCTGCCTACGGCCTTGTCAAAGAGGGCGGAGGAACAGACAGAGGTTCAGGGAAATCTCTTGTCCTTGGGGTAGGAAACTGCCCATGAAGGTGGAGGGATCGGCAGTGATCAACGGCATGAGAATGCAGAAGGTAATGAACCCACAATGAAACCACTCCTTCAGTCCGGAACCGCGCGACTACTACGGTCGCAAGTTCGAATCCTGCCTCGGGCATGGATGTGTGTGATGTCCTTAGGTTAGTTAGGTTTAACTAGTTCTAAGTTCTAGGGGACTAATGACCTCAGAAGTTGAGTCCCATAGTGCTCAGAGCCATTTGAACCATTTGAAACCACTCCATGACGTTTATCCGCAGGAAATGTGGCCTGAAATTGAAAAAGTGTACATCTGCAAAAGATTCCAGGACAGCCTCAGTTCGAATTTCCGGGAAGAGACTTCCGAGGGGGAGGTGACCATGAGGAAAAGGTAGAATAATCAACGAAATGATAATGTTCTACGCCTCGGGCGTGGAATGTCAGAAACTTGAACTTCGTATATTAGCTAGAAAATCTGAAAAGGAAAATGGAAAGGCTAAATCTAGGTACAGTAGCCGCCAGTGAAATGAAATGGAAAGAAGACCAGCATTTCTAGTCGAATGCGAATAAGTTAATATCAACAGCAGCAGAAAATGCTATAACTGGAGTAGGATTCGTTATGAATAGAAAGGTAGAGCAGAGAGTCTGTTACCTTGAACAGTTCAGTGACAGAGTCGTTCTAATCGGAATCGACAACAAAGCTACACTGACAACGATAGTTCAGGTATACATAGCAACGTTTCAAGATGAAGATAAAGAGATAGAGAAAGTATTTGAGGATATGGAAAAATGAGATGTACATCTAATAGTCATGTGGGACTCAAACGCCGTTGTAGGAGGAGGAGTAGAAGAAAAGGAATGAGAGACGAGAAAGATTGAGTTCTGTAATAAATTTCAGCTATTAGTAGCGAATACTCTGAATCACAAGAGGAGCAGGTTTACTTGGAAAAGACTGGGTGATACGGGAAGATTTCAATTAGATTACATCATGGTCGCGCTGACTCCGAAGTCAGATATTGCATTGTAAGGCATACCCAGGAACAGTGATGAAGAGTAAGTTGACGTTTAAGAGATAAGTCAAGAAGAATTAATATGTAAATAAGTGGGATACGGAAGTACTAAGGAATGACGAAACGCGCTTGAAGTTCTCTGAGGCTGCAGATACAGCAATGAGGAATAGGTCAGTAGGCAGTACTGTTCAGTGCAATTGAAGAGGAATGAACATCTCTAAAAAGGGCAATCATAGGCGTTGGAAAGGAAAACATAGGTACAAAGAAGGCAACTGTGAAGAGACAGTGGGTGACAGAAAACATACGCAACTCAGGAATACACAAATACAATCACTGAAGAATAAAGTAAGTAGGGTGTGCAAGGAAGCTAAGGCGAAATGGCTGCATGAAAAATGTGAAGAAATCGGAAAAGAAATGATTGTTGGAAGGACTGATTCAGCATAAAGGAAAAGTCAAAACGACCTTGCGTGAAATTAAAAGCAAGTGTGGTAGCATTAAGAATGCAACGCGAATCCCACTATTAAATGCAGAGAGGAGAGTGGATAGGTAGAGAGAATACACTGAAGGCCTCTCTGAGGGGGAAGATTTCTCTGATATGATAGAAGAAGGAACAGGAGTCGATACGGAAGAGATAAGGGATCCTGTATTAGAATTGGAATTTAAGACAGCTTTGGAGGACTTAAAATCAGATAAGGGAAAAGAGATAGGTAACACTGCACCAGAATTGCTAAAATCATTCGCCTAAGTGCCAACAAAACGACCACTGACGTTGGTGTGTAGAATGTATGAGTCTGGCGACATACCATGACTTCCGGAAAAATAACATCCACACAATTCCAAAGACTGCAAGAGCTGAGAAGTGCGAGAATTATCGTCCAATGAGTTTAACAGCTCATGCATCCATGTTGCTGACAAGAAATACATACGAATGGAAAAGAAACTAGAGGATCTGTTAGAAGACGATCAGTTTGGTTTCAGGAATGGTAACGCAGTTCTGACACCCGAGAGGCAATTCTGACGTAGCAATTGACAATAGAAGCAGGAGTAAAGAAAAATCAAGACACGTTCGTAGGCTCTGTCGACCTCGAAAAAGCGTTCGACAATGTAAAACGGTGCAAGATTTTCGAAATCCTGAGAAAAACAGAGGTAAGTTGTAGGGATAGACGGATATTGTACAATACGTACAAGCACCAGGAGGGAATAATAACAATGGACAACCAAGAAATAAGTTCTCGGATTAAAAAGTGAGTAAGACAGGGATATCAATGATAACCTTCGCCGATGACATTGCTATCGTAAGTGAAACTTAAGAAGAATTACATGATCTGCTGAGTCGAATAGACAGTCTAACGAATAACGAATATGGATTGACAGTTAATCGAAAGAACGCGAAAGTAATGAGAAGTAGTAGAAATGAGAAGAGCGGGAAACTTTATCAGGATTTGTGTTCACGAAGTAGATCAAGTCAGGGAATTCTTCTACCTAGGCAGCAAAATAACCAATTATGAACTGTGCAAGGACATCAAAAGCAAGCTACCATTGACAGAACTGGCGTTCCTGGTCAAGAGAACCAGCATCAAACATAGGCATTAATTTGAGAATGAAATTTCTGGGAATGTAAGTTTGGAGCACAGCATTGTATGGTAGTGAAACAAAGACTGTGGGAAAACCGGAACACAAGAGAATCGAAAATTTGAGATGTGCTGCTACAGATAAATGTGGAAACTAGATGGAATGGTAAGGTGAGGAATGAGGTGGTTCTGCACAGAAACGGAGAAGGAAGGAATATATGGAAATCTCTGAGATGGACATGTATTAAGACATCATGGAATGACTTCCATGATACCAGAGGGAGCTGTAGAGGTCAAAAACTGCAGAGAAAGACAGACTGGAGTACATCCAACAAATAGATGAGGACGTAGGTTGCAAGAGTGCTAATCTGAGATGAAGAGTTTGGCAGAGGAGCGAATTCGTGGCAGTTCTCATCAACAACTCAGAAGACTGATGAAACAAAAAAAGAAGAGGCCCTAAGCCTTATAAAAACAACGAGATCGCTCTTATTGAAATATAAGTAAGAAATATAACATCAGAAGTGTCTGATACAGTGGCCTTTCAACTCGCTTGCCTGAAACTAACAATTATCATTAGCTACAAGGTACAGAATTGTGCGGACAGATACGGTGGCCGAAAAAATCACAACACCAAAAAATTATTAATGTAGAGTAATGAAATTTCAGGAGCACATTTGTCTAGGTAACCTATTTAAGTGACATATTTCAAACTCACTGGATAATGTAAGCGTGAAATAAGCCATTGCAAATGTGAAATGCTGGTAATTGATAACAGGTGTAACCGCCAGGATGTCGAATGCAAGCATGCAAGTGTGCCTAGATTGTGTTGGACAGGTGCCGGATATTAGAATGTGGGATGGAGTCCCATGCCTGTTGCACTTGGACGGTAAATACAGGGACGATTAATGGTGTTTGTGGATGCCGCTGGAGTTGTCGTCCAATAATTTTCCATGTGTGCTCTATTGGAGACATATCTGGTGTTAGGAGAGGCTAGGGCAACATATCGACTCTCTGTAGAGCATATTGAGTTACAACAGCGGTATGTGGGCGAGCTTTATTTTGTTGGAAAACATCCCCTGGAATGCCGTCCATGGATGGCAGCGTAACAGATGGAATCACCAGACTGACGTGTATGGGACAACCACGACAATGCGAAATCGCATCCCAGACCACAGCTTCAGATGAATGTTCAGTGGATCTAGCACGCAGACAAGTTCTTTGCAGACGCTCTAACCAACACAAGGCCATCACTTTGACCAATGTAGAACTAATTTTCACCAGAAAATACAACAGGCCTCCACCCTAGCCTCCACTGAACTCTTACTTGATACCCCTGAAGTCGCAGATGGCGCTGGTTTGGAGTCATTGGAATGTACGCTATAGGGCGTCTGTCTCGGACCTGTTCCTGAAGTATCCATTTTGTAACAGTCCGTTGTGTCACTGTGTTGCTTACTGCAGCGCAAGTTGCTGCTGCAATTGCTGTAAGATGCGCCAGCGCCATACACCGAACAAGATGGTATTCCCTCACGGTACTGCTACGAGGCCGTCCGAAGCCTAGTGATGTAGCGACCGTACGCCCTGGTCACCACCGCTACAGGTAATCATGTATAGTGGCTGCATGCCATGTCTTTCTGTCATCTCGCAGAAGGAACTTCCAGCTCCTCATATCCCTAATAGACAGTTCAAATTCAGGGATATGTTAATAATGGCATGTCTGTCAACTTCAAGGTATTCTTCAAGAACATCAACTCACCACATCCAATCTCAAAGGTAAACAACGCCCACGATCGCTCATCTGCGAAGATATCGTCTTTCCGATGTTGAAACATGGCTATCAATTTTCGTTTATTTCGCACAACTCCGTCTTGGCACTGCGATTTTTTTCCCGTCAGTGTATGTTCGTAACAACCAATTGCGAACGAGAGGGTCATGGACGGATATGTCGGACAGTACAGCTTAGAAGGTTAATCCAGTAGTGGAAGAATAACACGCTTTTACAGGGTGTTTCAAAAATGACCGGTATATTTGAAACGGCAATAAAAACTAAACGAGCAGCGATAGAAATACACCGTTTGTTGCAATATGCTTGGGACAACAGTACATTTTCAGGCAGACAAACTTTCGAAATTACAGTAGTTACAATTTTCAACAACAGATGGCGCTGCGGTCTGGGAAACTCTATAGTACGATATTTTCCAAATATCCACCATGCGTAGCAATAATATGGCGTAGTCTCTGAATGAAATTACCCGAAACCTTTGACAACGTGTCTGGCGGAATGGCTTCACATGCAGATGAGATGTACTGCTTCAGCTGTTCAATTGTTTCTGGATTCTGGCGGTACACCTGGTCTTTCAAGTGTCCCCACAGAAAGAAGTCACAGGGGTTCATGTCTGGCGAATAAGGAGGTCAATCCACGCCGCCTCCTGTATGTTTCGGATTGCCCAAAGCAATCACACGACCATCGAAATATTCATTCAGGAAATTAAAGACGTCGGCCGTGCGATGAGGCCGGCCACCATCTTGCATAAACCACGAGGTGTTCGCAGTGTCGTCTAAGGCAGTTTGTACCGCCACAAATTCACGAAGAATGTCCAGATAGCGTGATGCAGTAATCGTTTCGGATCTGAAAAATGGGCCAATGATTCCTTTGGAAGACATGGCGGCCCAGACCAGTACTTTTTGAGGATGCAGGGACGATGGGACTGCAACATGGGGCTTTTCGGTTCCCCATATGCGCCAGTTCTGTTTATTGACGAAGCCGTCCAGGTAAAAATAAGCTTCGTCAGTAAACCAAATGCTGCCCACATGCATATCGCCGTCATCAATCCTGTGCACTATATCGTTAGCGAATGTCTCTCGTGCAGCAATGGTAGCGGCGCTGAGGGGTTGCCGCGTTTGAATTTTGTATGGATAGAGGTGTAAACTCTGGCGCATGAGACGATACGTGGACGTTGGCGTCATTTGGACCGCAGCTGCAACACGGCGAACGGAAACCCGAGGCAGCTGTTGGATCACCTGCTGCACTAGCTGCGCGTTGCCGTCTGTGGTTGCCGTACGCGGTCGCCCTACCTTTACAGCACGTTCATCCGTCACGTTCCCAGTCCGTTGAAATTTTTCAAACAGATCCTTTATTGTATCGCTTTTCGGTCCTTTGGTTACATTTAACCTCCGTTGAAAACTTCGTCTTGTTGCAACAACACTGTGTTCTAGGTGGTGGAATTCCAACACCAGAAAAATCCTCTGTTCTAAGGAATAAACCATGCTGTCCACAGCACACTTGCACGTTGTGAACAGCACACGCTTACAGCAGAAAGATGACGTACAGAATGGCGCACCCACAGACTGCGTTGTCTTCTATATCTTTCACATCACTTGCAGCGCCATCTGTTGTTGAAAATTGTAACTACTGTAATTTCGAAAGTTTGTCCGCCTGAAAATGTACTGTTTTCCCAAGCATATTGCAACAAACGGTGTATTTCTATCGCTGCTCGTTTAGTTTTTATTGCCGTTTCAAATATACCGGTCATTTTTGAAACACCCTGTATATTTCATGGACTAATTTGCTTCTCTAATATAATGTGCACCAGAATATAAATTTTGTTAAGATGCCTGTGCATACCGTTCCATTTTCAGTAGCATAAAATTTCCTCTTACGTAACAAATAAGTTTATTAGTTTATGGGCTTTATAAAAAATGGAGCTCGTTCCTCACTGAAGTAGCTCCTGTCACAGTTTGGTTTTAGGGAAAAGATACAAGTGCGTTGGGAGAACCTGATACGGAATCGGATGATCGTTAGAGGATGTAGCGAGCGCTCATCCTCTCATGCCCGAGAGGCGCGGCGTGTGTGCCTTTCGGCTGATGTCTCTGAAACTGCTTCCCTGCGCAAGGAGCTGTCTGAGCGATGGTGAGCCCTTCGGCAAATACACGGCGCGTCTCTGGGCCGTCTTAGAACAACGGCAAACACGAGACGAGATCCCCTGCCAAATGCGATTTCGTTCCACAACGTTCCACACAGGTCCACGTTATTCTCATTGTTGCATACCTCTCAGAAGCATGCAGCCTTCTTTTTACGAAACATTTTGCATAGGAGTTTGTAAGCTCTCACCCTCTTTACAGCTGGGAATACATATCATCCTCAGTAGTGGTGGCTCGTCACTAATGTCATAAGGATAAATCGCACACAATTACGAGGTTTGCCCAGAAAGTAATGCACCATATTTTTTTTGTCCCTGCCGAAAACGATGCTATGAATGCGAAACGTTACGTATCTGTTATTCTACCTCTTCCGAGCTAGCGCGTCATGTTTCCGTCACTACTGACATAGCGAAGCTGCAGGAGAGTTTCAAAATAGCGGCTGTAGATTATGTATGATACAAACAACGTGCCGTCATTGAATTTCTCACTGCAGATAAAGAAACTGTGGGAATATTCACAAACGCTTGTGCAAGGTCGATGGAGCATCTGCGGTCGACAGAAGTACAGTTGGTCGCTGGGCACGGAGGATGAGGTCATCAGAAGGCGGTTCGGCGGAACTCCACAATTTTGCAGCGGTCGGGGAGACCATCCACGGCTGTCACACCTCACATGACGCAGCCCCCTCGGATAATCACTTGTTTGGGTCTTTAAAGGATGCCATTTGTGGCAGACATTTTGAAGACGATGAGGAAGCACTGGCTCCGCCACCAGAACAAGAATTGGTACCGACAGGACATACACGCCCTTGTTTCTCGCTGGAGGAAGGCCATAGGATGGGATGGAGATTACGAGGAAAAATAGTGTGTGGATAAAACATGATTCTTTCGTGTGTGTAATTCTCATTCTGTTTAATAAAGAATTGTTGAACACAAAAATGTGATGCATTACATTCTGGGCAACCCTAGTACACCTATTCCTCTTTTTATCAGTAGATTCTACAGTCAGTCTACAAATTAATGTAAATGGTATCTACTTCGTAAATAACACGAAAGTGGTTCAAATGGCTCTGAGCACTATGGGACTTAACATCTGTGGTCATCAGTCCCCTAGAACGTAGAACTATTTAAACCTAACTAACCTAAGGACATCACACACATCCATGCCCGAGGCAGGATTCGAACGTGCGACCGTAGCGGCCACGCGGTTCCAAACTGAAGCGCCTAGAACCGCACGGCCACACCGGCCGGCGTAAATAACAGCCCACAAGTTTTAAACCAAGCGGAACACAGCATATAACTTAGTAAATAATGCAGTTTATTTATTATTTACTCATTTATTAATTACTCATCACTCTGTTGACTGGTTTGATGCGGCCGGCCATGAATTCCTCTCCTATGCGAATCTCTTCATCTCAGAGTATATCTTGCATCCTGACTTATTTGTTGGCTACATTCCAATCTGTACCTTCCTCTACAGTTTTTGCACTCTAAAGCTCCAGATAGTGACTAGTAAGTTATTCCGTGATTTCTTAACACACGCCATCCTGCCTCTTCTTCTTCTCAGCATTTTCCATGTGTTTGTTTCCTTACGGATGCTGAGGGAACCCTTCTCATTCGTTATCAGTCCACTTAATTTTCAATATTCCTTTTAGCACCACATCTCACATGCTTCGATTCTATTCTGTTGTTATTTTCCAAATGTCAGTCATTCACCGACATTTAATGTGTGCCCCAAACGTACATTTTCGTATATTCCTTTGCAAATTAAAGTCTGTGCGTGATACTAACCATCTCCGTTTGGCTACGAACGCCTTCTTGGCTTGCGCTAGTCTGCTTTCTACGTCACTTGTTTGTCCTTGATGGGTTATTTTGCTTCCAGCGCTGCAGAATTCCTCAGATCGGTCTGCTTCGTGAAAACCAACTTTGATGCCACGTTTCTCGCTATTCTCATTTCTGGCCTTTCAAATACACCATTAAGTCTTGAGTTCGAGCTGTATGTCCTGTGCGAATGCAGTCACTGTGATGCCGCTTCCCCTGTCTGCGGTGAATAGGAATGTTGCCATCATTTTCAAACAAATACAATATCGATTGGTCCGAAAACACCATCTGATGCGATTCCTGTCCCCAGTAACGTCGTTCTATACATCATTGCCGTTTGGAAAGTTTCTGAGCCCTCGTCAGAGGTAGATGTTGCAGTGGACAATGTGCACCTAACCCATGGCGTAATAGACGGCGACGGACTGTCACTCCTGATAGAGTACGATGTGATACACTATTTCACTGTTGCACTATAGTCGAGAATTTCGCTGATCGTCCAGCAATGCTATTCGGATGAGGTGTCGATCTTCTCGGGCAGTGGTCTGGGTGGTGCGACGTGGAACATCTACACTACTGGCCATTAAAACTGCTACACCACGAAGATGACGTGCTACAGACGCGAAATTTAACCGACAGGAAGAAGATGCTGTGATATGCAAATGATTAGCTTTTCGGAGCATTCACTCAAGGTTGGCGCCGATGGCGACACCTACAACGTGCTCACACAAGGGAAGATTCCAACCGATTTCTTATACACATAACAGCAGATGACCGGCGTTGCCTGGTGAAACGTTGTTGTGATGAATCGTGTAAGGAAGAGAAATTCGTATGATCACGTTTCCGACTTTGGTAAAGGTCGGATTGTAGCCTATCGCGATTGCGGTTTATAGTATCGCGAGATTGCTGCTCCCGTTGGTCGAGATCCAATGACTGTTAGCACAATATGGAATCGGTGGGTTCAGGAGGGTAATACGGAACGCCGTGCTGGATCCCAACGGCCTCGTATAACTAGCTGTCGAGATGACAGGCATCTTATCCGCATGGCTGTAACGTATCGTACAGCCACGTATCGATCCCTGAGTCAGCAGATTGGGACCTTTGCAAGACAATAACCATCTGCACGAACAATTCGATGAAGTTTGCAACTGCATGGACTATCGGCTCGGAGACCATGGCTGCGACTACCTTGACGCTGCATGACGGCCTGCGATGGTGTACTCAACGACGAACCTGGGTTAATTAGTGACAAATCGTCATTTTTTCGGATGAATCCAGGTTCTGTTTACAGTATCATGATCGTCGCATCCGTGTTTTGCGACGTCGCGGTGAACGCACATTGGAAGTGTGTATTCGTCATCGCCATACTGGCGTTTCACCCGGCGTGATGGCACGGGGTGCGATTGTGTACACGTCTCGGTCACCTCTTGTTCGCATTGACGGCGCTTCGAACAGTGGACGTTACATTTCATATGTGTTACGACCCGTGGCTCTACCCTTCATTTGATCCCTGTGAAACCCAAAATTTCAGCATGATAATGCGCGACCGCATGTTGCAGGTCCTGTGCGGGCCTTTCTGAATACAGAAGATCTCTCACCAATTGGAAACGTCTGGTCAATGGTGGTCGAGCAACTGGCTCGTCACAATACGCCAGTCACTACTCTCGATGAACTGTGTTATCATGTTGAAGCTGCATGGGCAGCTGTACCTGTACACGCCATGCTAGCTCTGTTTGACTCAATGCCCAGGCGGATCAAGGACGTAATTACGGCCAGAGGTGGTTGTTCTGGGTACAGATTTCTCAGGATCTATGCACCAAAATATAGTGAAAATGCAATCACATGTCAGTTTTAGTATAATATATTTGTCCAATGAATACCCGTTTATCATCTGCATTTCGTCTTGGCGTAGCAATTTTAATGGCCAGTGTTGTGTTCTGCGGCCTCCAGTGAACCAACCTGAGCACAACCGTTGCACTGCCGAAACACTTCGTCCCACACGGGCAGCAATTTCCCACATAGATCCATGACATTCTCTCATGCCACTAATGCGCACTCTTTTGAGCTCACTAATTTAACAGTACGGTTTGCACATACGTCTGTGAGGCATCCTGCACGTCTGCTTGAGTCGCACTGATCCATTACTCCCCTTGTATAGTGACAGCGAGAGCCGCAGGCACATTTTACGAGTGGGTGATGTTGCGCCTCTATATTGATGTTGACCTTGAACCCACTAGCCGACATGGTTCAAATGCTAATCATTTCTTCAGAACATACTAAAGAACATGTCCTGTGAACATGAACGTCCTCTCTCTAGCTGTTTGAGGTGTCCTGTTTTCTCCGAACATCAGTGTATGTTACGTAAGAAAGGAGCTGTAGAAATATTCCCCAATGTAAACGCAGTACATATTAATTGTTGCGTGTTTTATTGTGCTTGCGTTTGGTTTACATTCCACGCTGCGTTAGAGATTTTTCTTCGTGCATTTGTGGCATCACTTCCTCCAAGCCCTCGTTTCCCTAGCGTACCCCATATTGTCCTAGCAGCCTCCCGACATTAGTAGTCAACAGGATTCCATTACATTACTCAGCTCTTTATGTTTCCTTATCAAATCGAAATGTTTCGTATCGCTATAAATTTTGCCTCTAGCATCTTTACACCAAGCTTCCTTTATTCTAGTTTCGCATCCCCACTATGAAGGCTACAAGTACATGTGTCTGAGTATACACGATTTTTCTCCAGTCGCTCTCAGCTTCCTCACTAGATCACTTTTACCTGTAAGTGAATGCTGTAGGGAGAATGAGAAAGTAATCAGAATTGTAGTAGTAACCACTACTTCTTATGCACTGCTGATCATCTTCAGTCAGGTGTTCGACCTTTCAGCATTAGGTTCGTTCTGGTTGGTTCACAATGTACATTTCCTCTAGCCAGTTATCACCCCATAAGATTAGACACCAGATTAGCACAGAATGTGAGTGCCAGAAGCGGGAGTGGCGAATTTTGGAAGCGCTTGAATACCATCAGCTATAAGCGAGTTCCGTGTCATACAGACGTTCGCGATTTGTTAAGCGCATGTGTGAGTTATACACCCTGTTCTCATTATTTCTGTCTGCAAGATTAGCTTGATCTTTTTTAGTGCACAGCAAAGCACGTCTCCAACCACTGCTTTGGATGCAAAAATCAACCAGCAGGTCATATTGCTTGGTGCTGAATTTTGAGTTTGTGGTGTCACCGCCAGACACCACACTTGCTAGGTGGTAGCCTTTAAATCGGCCGCGGTCCGTTAGTATACGTCGGACCCGCGTGTCGCCACTATCAGTCATTGCTGACCGAGCGCCGCCACACGGCAGGTCTAGTCTAGAGAGACTCCCTAGCACTCGCCCCAGTTGTACAACAGACTTTGCTAGCGATGGTTCACTGACAAAATACGCTCTCATTTGCCGAGACGATAGTTAGCATAGCCTTCAGCTACGTCATTTGCTACGACCTAGCAAGGCGCCATTATTCACTTACTATTGATATTGTAAATAATGTACAGACAAGAGCTACGTTCAACATTAATGGATTAAAGTTAAGTATTCCACCAGTTACCTCCTTTTTTCTGAAGTCTAAATTCCTTGTCCTGTCCAGACCTCACGTCAGCCTGCGTGAGGTTAAACGCGTGCCCTTCGGCTTCCTCTTACATTAGTGGGTTGGCCCTCTTGCCAATCCACAACAGAGTTCTCTTGGGCTGCATTGTCAGCCGGACAATTTTAACGTCTCATATATATACCTGACACAGTGTACCACCCTCAGTATCACATGACAAACATCTGTACTTTATAAACCTTTTAAAAGTGTCCGACCGACGATACAGCCCAAGAGAACTCAAATTTCGGCGCCAAGTAATGTGACTGGCTGGCTGATTTTAGCATTCAAAGCAGTGACTGGAGACAAGCTTTGCTGTGCACTACAAGACATACGGCTAATCTTGCAGACAGAAATAATAACATGACCTATAAGTCACACATGTGCTTAGCAACTCGCGAACGACTGTATGACATGGGACTCGCTTATAGTCACATCTTGATAACCTGCCATTGGAGCAGCAGTAACGGCCGTAACAATTGACGCAGACACTTGTTGTCTTACATAGGCGTTGCCGACCGCAGCGCCGTATTCTGCCTGTTTATATATCTCTGTATTGAATACGCAGGCCTATGCTAGTTTGTTTTGTACCTCAGTGTGTTTCTATGCCGGCCAGAGTGGCCTAGCGGTTGTAGGCGCTATAGTCTGGAACCGAGCGACCGCTACAATCGCAGGTTCGAATCCCGCCTCGGGGATGGATGTGTGTGATGTCCTTAGGTTAGTTAGGTTTAAGTAGTTCTAAGTTCTACGGGACTGATGACCTCAGATGTTAAGTCCCATAGTGCTCAGAGCCATTTGAACCATTTATTTGTATTTCTATCTTCAGGGAAACGAAACACCTGTTCCTGATAGAACAATGTCTAGAAGTCGGGATATACAGCCATTAGGTAAGCCATTTCCAACAGTGAAGATCATAGGATTCCTCGTAAGACCATGAAAATATCCGGCAGCTCGGATGTGTATTCACGATTTCCGCAGCCGCCTCATATTTCGAGGCCCGCGCCGTGAGTCGCGCGTGTTGCGCTGGACCTCCCGTGGCCGGCGGAAGCACGTGTATGAGTTACGGCCGCGACGGGCGCGCCTTTTCCCCCGAGCGCAGCGCCGGGCCGGGCCTGGCCGCGGCCGCCGCGAGTGGCAAGCCTTGTAGGCGGTTCCGGCGCGCCGCCTCGCCTCGGCTCGCTCCGCCGCGATACATCCCCTTGAGTGCGGGGCGGGCGGTGTTTTTACTGCCAGTGTCCGCTGTACTGCGAGATGGGTCAATAAGGCCCACAGCGCGCCGCGGCTGCTGGCTGGAGCTGGAAGCCGACAACTGGAAGGAGCCGCCGTCTCTGCTCCCAGCACCGAACGCATCTCACGTCGGGGGCGCGGCGTCTGGCACAGATACACAGACAGGGCCGATGGTTCTTTCTCGGGATTATATGTGCAATACCGGCATTCTGGAAATGTGGTGCAACAGAAGAATGCTGAGGATTAGATGGGTAGATCACATAACTAATGAGAAGGTTTCCAGAATGAGATTTTCACACTGCAGCGGAGTGTGCGCTGATATGAAACTTCCTGGCAGATTAAAACTGTGTGCCCGACCGAGACTCGAACTCGGGACCTTTGCCTTTCGTGGGCCAGTGCTCTACCAACCGAGCTACCCAAGCACGACTCACGCCCCGTCCTCACAGCTTGAGTTCTGCCAGTATCTCGTCTCCTACCTTCCAAACTTTACAGAAGCTCTCCTGCGAACCCTGCAGAACTAGCACCCTTGAAAGCTCTGCAGGGTTCGCAGGAGAGCTTCTGTAATGTTTGGAAGGTAGGAGACGAGATACTGGCAGAACTCAAGCTGTGATGACGGGGCTTGAGTCGTTATTGGGTAGCTCAGTTGGTAGAGCACTTGCCCGCGAAAGGCAAAGGTCCCTAGTTCGAGTGTCGATCCGGCACACAGTTTTAATCTCCCAGGAAGTTTGATGAGAAGGTATTGAATAGAATTGGGGAGAAGAGAAATTTGTGGCACAAATTTCCTAGAAGAAGGGATCGGTTGGTAGGACTATTCTGAGGCATCAAGGGATCATCAGTTTAATACTGGAGGGCAGTGTGGAGGGTAAAAATCATAGAGGGAGACCAAGAGATGAATTCACTAAGCAGATTCAGAAGGATGTAGGTTGCAGTAGTTACTGGGAGATGAAGAAGCTTGCACAGGATACAGTAGTATGGAGATCTGCATCAAACCAGTCTCAGGACTGAAGACCACAACAACAACATCTGAATTCTGATACCAATTCTGTCCAGAAAATCACGATGGCTTATAGGATAGGACTAGCCTACCAATTCATATCATAGCATACATTAAATGTATAACAACCATTAGCCGTATAATAGAATGACGACAATGAGAAATTGTGCGGGACCTTGACTCGAAACCGCATTTACTGCTTCTCTCGAGCGGTCGCCTTACCATTTGTCTATCAGTTCACGACACACGGCAAGACCCAAACTCCCATAAGTCATCAACCATGCGTCAACGACCTCTACTCGTACATCCATTATATGTATTCCCGTACAGGTCAGACGTCGCACTTGAAAGTCACTTGCCTCATATCGGCAGTTAAATACGATATTGCAGTGCCTGTATTATTCTGATTACGATGCAAAGTTTCTTTGGACATCGTAATCACAGTAACACAGGCACTGCAACATCATATATAGCATATCAATCCTTCCAATCCACAGCTGAGCTGAAGCAACTTTAGTGATATATACACTACTGGCCATTAAAATTGCTACACCATGAATATGATGCGCTACAGACGCTAAATTTAACCGACAGGAAGAAGATGTTGTGATATGCAAATGATAAGCATTTCAGAGCATTCACACAAGGCGCCGGTGGCGATACGTAAAACGTGCTGACATGAGGAAAGTTTCCAACCGATTTCTCATATAAAAACAGCAGTTGATCGCCGTTGCCTACTGAAACGTTGTTGTGATGCCTCGTGTAAGGAGGAGAAATGCGCACCGTCACGTTTGCGACTCTGATAAAGGTCGGATTGTAGCCTATCGCGATTGTGGTTTATCGTATCGCGACATTGCGGCTCGCGTTGGTCGAGATCCAATGACTGTTAGCGGAATATAGAATCGGTGTGTTCAGGAGAGTAATACGGAACGCCGTGCTGGATCCCAACGGCCTCGTATCACTAGCACTCGCGATGACAGGCATCTTATCCGCAAGGCTGTAACGGATCGCGCAGCCCCGTCTCGATCCCTGAGTCAACAGATGGGGACGTTTGCAAGACAACAACCAACTGCACGAACAGTTCGACGACGTTTGCAGCAGCATGGACTCTCAGGTAGGAGACCATGGCTGCGGTTATCCTTGACGCTGCATCACAGACAGGAGCGCCTGCGATGCTGTACTCAACGACGAACCGGGGTGAATGAATGGCAAAACATCATTTTCTCGAATGAATCCAGGTTCTGTTTAAAGCATCATCATGGTCGCATCCGTGTTTGGCGACATCGCGGTGAACGCACATTGGAAGCGTGTATTCGTCATCGCCATACTGGCGTATCACCCGGCGTGATAGTATGGGGTGCCATTGGTTACCCGTCAAGGTCACCTCTTGTTCGCATTGACGGCACTTTGACCAGTGGACGTTACATTTCAGACGGGTCACGACCCGTGGCTCTACCCTTCATTCGATCCCTGCGAAACCCTACATTTCAGCAGGATACTGCACGATCGCACGTTGTAGGTCCTGTACGGGCCTTTCTGTATACAGAAAATGTTCGACTGCTGCCCTGGCCAGCACATTCTTCAGATCTCTCACCAACTGATAGTGTCGGAAGTTCCATGCGGCTTTTCGCGGATGATGCTGTAGTATACAGAAAAGTTGCAGCATTAGAAAATTGTAGCGAAATGCAGGAAGATCTGCAGCGGATAGGCACTTGGTGCAGGGAGTGGCAACTGTCTCTTAACATAGACAAATGTAATGTATTGCGAATACATAGAAAGAAGGATCCTTTATTGTATGATTATATGATAGCGGAACAAACACTGGTAGCAGTTACTTCTGTAAAATATCTGGGAGTATGCGTGCGGAACGATTTGAAGTGGAATGATCATATAAAATTAATTGTTGGTAAGGCGGGTACCAGGTTGAGATTCATTGGGAGAGTGCTTAGAAAATGTAGTCCATCAACAAAGGAGGTGGCTTACAAAACACTCGTTCGACCTATACTTGAGTATTGCTCATCAGTGTGGGATCCGTACCAGATCGGGTTGACGGAGGAGATAGAGAAGATCCAAAGAAGAGCGGCGCGTTTCGTCACAGGGTTATTTGGTAACCGTTATAGCGTTACGGAGATGTTTAATAAACTCAAGTGGCAGACTCTGCAAGAGAGCGCTCAGCATCGCGGTGTAGCTTGCTCGCCAGGTTTCGAGAGGGTGCGTTTCTGGATGAGGTATCGAGTATATTGCTTCCCCCTACTTATACCTCCAGAGGAGATCACGAATGTAAAGTTAGAGAGATTAGAGCGCGCACGGAGGCTTTCAGACAGTCGTTCTTCCCGCGAACCATACGCGACTGGAACAGGAAAGGGAGGTAATGACAGTGGCACGTAAAGTGCCCTCCGCCACACACCGTTGGGTGGCTTGCGGAGTATGAATGTAGATGTAGATGTAGATCTCTGGTCAATGGTGGCAGAGCAACTGGCTCGTTACAATACGCCAGTCACTACTCTTGATGAACTGTGGTATCGTGTTGAAGCTGCATGGGCAGCTGTACCTGTACACGCCATCCAAGCTATGCCCAGGCGTATCAAGCCCGTTATTTCGGCCAGAGGGGGTTGTTCTGGGTACTGATTTCTCAGGATCTATGCACCCAAATTGCGTAACAATTTTAGTTCTAGTATAATATATTTCTCCAATGAATACCCGTTTATCATCTGCATTTCTTCTTGGTGAAGCAATTTTAATGGCCAGTAGTGTATTTTCAGTAAGGAAAACACTGTTGCAAATGACAGTAGAAACTTTGTTTACTCGTTTCGTTTCATTTTTTTTGTGACATCCTGAGAATTTGTACACGTCAAAAAAAATAAAAATAAACGTAGTCTAAGAATTAATAGTGTAGTCCCATCTAGCATGACAACGTGGCAAGGTTTCTATATTTAAATTCGTATGTAAACCTTAATAAAGGGAGGCTAATGTTTCCGATCATGAACAACCAAAATTTTGGAACGCACTAAAGAAAAGAAGTAGATATTGCACAAAACTGGCAACGAATACCTACATATGTACTAGAACCGTTTAAACGACCACGATTCTTACCTTCGGCAGAAGTACGCAGTATGTATTTAAAAAATTTTACCACCTTCTCATGCTAGTCAGGACTACATCCCTAATGTGTTTCAATTAATTTTTTCCCTTGTAGAGATTCCGAAGATCGCTCAAAAAGGTGAAACACGTAAATAAAGCTTCTGCTGTTATTTTAAACCTAGATTATTTTCCTTATGGGACACTGCTCAAATGAGCAACTGTGAAAACTACACTCTTCACTCATCTTGGCCGGCCGGAGTGGCCGAGCGGTTCTAGGCACTACAGTCTGGAACCGCGCGGCCACTACGGTCGCAGGTTCGAATCCTGCCTCGGGCATGGGTGTGTGTGATGTCCTTAGGTTAGTTAGGTTTAAGTTGTTCTAAGTTCTAGGGGACTGATGACCTCAGATGTTAAGTCCCATAGTGCTCAGAGCCATCACTCATCTTGATAATAATCGCTTGACCGCTCTTGTAAATAATGTTCAAAATGTTCAAATGTATGTGAAATCTTATGGGACTTGACTGCTAAGGTCATGAGTCCCTAAGCTTACACACTAATTAACCTAAACTATCCTAAGGACAAACACACACACCCATGCCCGAGGGAGGACTCGAACCTCCGCCGGGACCAGTCCCGCAGCGCCTAGGCCGCTCGGCTAATCCCTCGCGGCTGTAAATAATGTTTGTAACGACCGGTTTCGTAGCCTAGATGCGACAACCTCAATTTAAATGTAGTGAAACGTGACATTATAGTTGCAGTGTCGTGATCCTCCACATTTAACCTATGATGCGACTTCTAAGCTACGAAACTGGTGTTGAATAAATTACTTACAGGAGCAGTCAAGCTGTTAATATTGAATATACACTCCTGGAAATGGAAAAAAGAACACATTGACACCGGTGTGTCAGACCCACCATACTTGCTCCGGACACTGCGAGAGGGCTGTATAAGCAATGATCACACGCACGGCACAGCGGACACACCAGGAACCGCGGTGTTGGCCGTCGAATGGCGCTAGCTGCGCAGCATTTGTGCACCGCCGCCGTCAGTGTCAGCCAGTTTGCCGTGGCATACGGAGCTCCATCGCAGTCTTTAACACTGGTAGCATGCCGCGACAGCGTGGACGTGAACCGTATGTGCAGTTGACGGACTTTGAGCGAGGGCGTATAGTGGGCATGCGGGAGGCCGGGTGGACGTACTGCCGAATTGCTCAACACGTGGGGCGTGAGGTCTCCACAGTACATCGATGTTGTCGCCAGTGGTCGGCGGAAGGTGCACGTGCCCGTCGACCTGGGACCGGACCGCAGCGACGCACGGATGCACGCCAAGACCGTAGGATCCTACGCAGTGCCGTAGGGGACCGCACCGCCACTTCCCTGCAAATTAGGGACACTGTTGCTCCTGTGGTATCGGCGAGGACCATTCGCAACCGTCTCCATGAAGCTGGGCTACGGTCCCGCACACCGTTAGGCCATCTTCCGCTCACGCCCCAACATCGTGCAGCCCGCCTCCAGTGGTGTCGCGACAGGCGTGAATGGAGGGACGAATGGAGACGTGTCGTCTTCAGCGATGA
Source organism: Schistocerca nitens (assembly GCF_023898315.1). NCBI lineage: Eukaryota > Metazoa > Arthropoda > Insecta > Orthoptera > Acrididae > Schistocerca > Schistocerca nitens. Next base: position 176,816,584 of record NC_064618.1, read on the forward strand.
GAGTCGCTTCTGCCTTGGTGCCAATGATGGTCGTATGCGTGTTTGGCGCCGTGCAGGTGAGCGCCACAATCAGGACTGCATACGACCGAGGCACACAGGGCCAACACCCGGCATCATGGTGTGGGGAGCGATCTCCTACACTGGCCGTACACCACTGGTGATCGTCGAGGGGACACTGAATAGTGCACAGTACATCCAAACCGTCATCGAACCCATCGTTCTACCATTCCTAGACCGGCAAGGGAACTTGCTGTTCCAACAGGACAATGCACGTCCGCATGTATCCCGTGCCACCCAACGTGCTCTAGAAGGTGTAAGTCAACTACCCTGGCCAGCAAGATCTCCGGATCTGTCCCCCATTGAGCATGTTTGGGACTGGATGAAGCGTCGTCTCACGCGGTCTGCACGTCCAGCACGAACGCTGGTCCAACTGAGGCGCCAGGTGGAAATGGCATGGCAAGCCGTTCCACAGGACTACATCCAGTATCTCTACGATCGTCTCCATGGGAGAATAGCAGCCTGCATTGCTGCGAAAGGTGGATATACACTGTACTAGTGCCAACATTGTGCATTCTCTGTTGCCTGTGTCTATGTGCCTGTGGTTCTGTCAGTGTGATCATGTGATGTATCTGACCCCAGGAATGTGTCAATAAAGTTTCCCCTTCCTGAGACAATGAATTCACGGTGTTCTTATTTCAATTTCCAGGAGTGTATATTCTTGTGACTGGGATTGTCCCTCACACAAAATACTGCCTATCTCTTTAACCAGAGTGAAAGTCAGAAGAAACTACACCATCTACAAAACCGGAGAAGAACTGTTAAAATGGAAGGTGAAAAAGGTGATTTCATTTTAAGAATGCCTTATGAGAAACGGGACTTGCCGTCTGAGAAGAAGCGTTCAACACTGTAAAATTGTACCATATGTTGAAAATTCTCAGGAACATACGTGATCCAGTCACATTATTGAGACCACCAGCTATGTACGACGTCACCGTGCACTGCCAGTCATACACGGCAGGAGGCAGCACTAGAAGGAAGGTATATAAAGCGTATCGGGGGCACGCGCCAAACAGTGCAGTAGTTGTGGTAATGCAGAAACGGAGAGATTTTGCTGACGTCGAAAACGGAACGATCGTTGGCTTTCGGAGTGGAAGCATTTCCGAAACGGCTACGTTTGTAAACTGTCTGCGTACTGCTGTGGTTAAAGAATACAGTGCAAAGCAAAATGGCGCTATCTAAAACCGACGTCGAGGAAACTGGCCTTAGATGACAAGTGTAGATGACCGCTGCTAAGATATGAGCGCGAATGCACATGCAAATGCTGAGCAGCTGACCACCCAGATGGACTAAGAAGCAACCAAGTGTTTCCTCTACGACCGTTAAGCGAACGTTGCTGCGTATGTGCTTCTGCTTCAGGCGCCTGGTTCTTGCACCCATAATGGCTGCTGGTCATTGGTGACGAAGGTTGGAATTCCCACTCCAGTGCCGCAGCTGGTCGTCCACTGAGTGGCCCAACGAGAAATAGTCCGTAGGAGCTAAATCTGCCGATCGTGGCGGCCACGCAGGTGGACCACCTACGCGTATCCATCTTTCAGCATACCGTCTCTTCAGATGTCTTCGAATAATGTAAGCACGTTATGTTTAAGTGTTAATAAAAATAAATGTTCTTAAGTGACAAATGGATGTTTCTAGATGTTAATTAACAATTGGCCTGCGTCAATTCCTCAAGCAAAAGTGGATGAGTTAACCTTCTCAATGGAAACCGTCATAGAACGCAAAAGGTGTGTTCCGGACACGGTTTGTGTATTCACTCTCCTCCCCAAGTCCTACAAGTTTGTAACGGGAATTTCCGAACTCCATGTAAATGTATACAGTACGGACTTTACAATGGAATGAAATGTCCAAGCTGAAAATTACAAAGTCCGTAAATCATGCAATTACATCGAGATTTAATTTTTTGTTTCCAAGCCGACTACTGCAAAGCTGTAACAAATAAAATGTTAAACGTAAAATGTATTATACTCATTTGTAATAACGACAGCGAGTAAATCTAGTAGCCGAAAACAGGAAGCAAGTATCTCCATTCCAGGGTAAGGCCGATCTCAACAAAGTCCACTCTGAATATCCTCGAGGATATCTTTCATACACCTCCACCCCTTACGCTTTGAGTGCCTTCCAATTCCTTCCCTTCTTCTTCTTCTTCTTCTTCCCTGATTCTACTTGAGCCCTCACTCTTCCCCATTTATTTTGCAATAACTAATATTTTTGACCAGTCTCAGAGCTACACTCGCACGTAAAATGCATTCTGAACACATACACTAGTTATGTCACTGGAGTGTGTGGAGGCAATGTAACACTGTCGGTAATACTTGTGTGAAATTAGGTAGCCAAAGATGGAATTACGTTGTTTTTCTTGGGCTCTAGTTTATGACGTTGTTATTAATTTCAGAGGATTGTAACTTGTTTTTAAAATACATATTACAAGAGACCAAGTGGCAAAATATTGTCCGTTTATTGGCCGGTTTCGCAGCTTTCTGAAGTTCTGATGGGAAGATGAGCTCCAATGGTTTGCTACTTGGTTCCAGTAGCCCGTAGTGAAATGACATGTTCTCGATAAGTCATCAGCAGTACATCTTCAGCCTTAAACTCTGAACTCTTCATTAAGTTACCGATGACGACGTTACATCATCGTAAGGCCCCCGTGACAAAAGTGGAATCCGATAAAATCTTCTACAAATATTTATATAAAAATATTGTTCTGTAAGAAATCCGATAGGGCAATGGTTAGGTTCTGTGTCTACATTTACAATTTTTCCATAAAAAGTCACGGCTGTGCAGATAGAATACGGTTAAGGGAGTGTTTTGTGTGGCTACTGATACTGTTTCAATTGCTGGAAATTGTGTGTTTTACATGTTAACATGCTAATTTATTGGCGTAATTGGTATACAGAATAAATGAGCTTCATTTTCATTACAGGTGTGTATATTATTATTCTGGGTATATTCCATTGGTGAACTGCTAGTTTCATTCACTTTAAAGAGTAACAACTCCTCTCTCCGATGAAACTGCGCGAGCAGCAGAAATTTTGAACAGCCCCTACAATCACGTCTACGTTGTTCGTATACTGGTCTGCATCTCGAGATTGAAATTGGTACTGCAATCAATCTGAGCAGAAAATTGTGTAGCGATTACAAGTTGAAGAACAAGGGTCACAAATGGAGCATCATTTCTTATTCTTTCTTTTTTTTTGTCCTATTTTTCGTCTGTAACACCTGCCTTGTTCAGTGAGACCTGAACCCCGAAGTGCCGTCGCATAAATCCATCGACAAAACAATAAAAAAAATCTTTAACGAAGTTGCTTCCTCGGTACCTGACGTAGATATCTCTCGAACCTTACGCCTTTTGACATCCGAAGGGAGGAGCAGACTATTATCTACATTCATGATCTTACTTTTTTTTAAAGTTAGCGTGTACCAGGGACCACTGCAATTGACATTGTCCACCCATGTCCCTTATGCAAGTGGTCTCCCTTCTCGGGAATCTCTGTACCCATGAGCCGTCTGGAACTTTCCTTGCCTACAACTGCTTTTAGTGTGAATAAGCATAGGGGACCTGACCTGAACGGTGTTCATGTTTCATGTACTTGATAATGTAAGACACATTGCAGTTTATTGAAACAGCCGAGAGTGGTGTTTGTTTTAGATGCCATGGTGATGTCGAACGTATAATGGAGACCCAAGAGAGGCGTCGCAAGAGGGTCTGTTTGCTGTCGCTTTTTGCAATTTGCAGCAGCTTTGGAGATTCACATGGGTCGTTTAATGTACAATAAATCACATATTCTCGCTAAACGACTTAGAGATGTACAAGGCAATAGTTGAAATCCTGTAATATATCTGAAATAAAAATTAGCTGATTGTATGGTGTGTCTTATTAGCCCCTTTCCCTTCATTTAATCTGGCACAGTAAATGTGATCACTGTAGGCTTAACTTTAGCAGCCTGGTGCTGGTAATTCAGGAGGGTCACCATCGGCTTTGTTTCTAAAGTATTGATCCAAAACCATAAAGAAGTTCATAGTATTGCACCTAATGTGCTCCTGGTTAAAGTGCTTTTATTTTGTGTGTTCATTTCCATGTGGGCCCATACACTATACAGAAGCCAAAACTGGTATGTGACGCTCCCAACGGGACGGCAGGGTTTCGGAGAAATACTACACGTGTATTGATTAACTCAGAATAATTAACAACTCAAATCATAATCTTAGTGTAATTCCAACAGCAGCTTAATCGGTTCTAAGGCTACTAACCTATAGAAAATGACAATTGTTGAAAGACGATTCCAGACTATGTGTGTGATACCTCATCTGCCGTCTTTTGTCTCGTCCGTTACATCTGCTGCGAAGTGCATACTATGCTAATTTCTCAGAATACGATCGCACCACTACATTGTAATCATACGTAGCATCACGTGAGGCGTTAGTTGCATCAGTTGCACGAAAATAGAATCAGAATGACCCCAAATCCGCAATGAAATATGAGTATTCAAATGATTCAACACATTTTAGAATAAGTCCAAATTCAGTCTCCAGATCGCTTTCCCTTAGTTCCATATGATCGTGACTGGAAAACAGACCGGTTATAGCCGATACAGACGCTTTAGTTCCGGTGCTGACATTTGTTTGGTCTCAGTTGCAACAGGTAGTTTTTTTTTAATTTTTGCTAATAACGAATGAAATACCGGTATATCAGTTTGCCATAGAAGTGCTGCAAATTTTTTTTTAAAAATAAACCCTTCCTTAAAAACGAGTAAAGTATTTTGCATGTCGCGTTTAAGAACACACTGCACTACTTCGCCTTACTTGCCGTAAGGTGACAATTTACTAGCGATATTTCACTTAACACATACTGTATTTCGTACCACTTGCATTCGGTTTACTTTCGGGAAATAATCGTTCAAACTTTCTGCGTCTGTTTTTTATTCACTTCCTTCCTGAGGAACGTTCGCATTTTCCTCAGAGTCAAAACATACGAATTTCGTCCTTCATGCTCTAGTAACAGATGAAATAATTTCAGTGCATTGCTATACACTATTGTCGGTCGCCCTATATTCTTTCTAGTTCTGTAACAAACACACGTTGATCACTGTGTCCGTGTCACCACTTGAAGATGTTTTCGTCATCTATATGTCGCAACCAGGAATTTGAATGCTAAACTAAAGCATTCATTATAATTACAATTAAATAGATTAGTTTCCCTTCCGTATCCGTTTCAAAATCAGGGTAATCAGCCACCCACATTGACCCTACGACCTATTTTAGAAGAGAGACTGAAGAGATGGAAGCCTACATTAATAGTATATGTAGATTTAGAGAAAGCCTTACCCAATGTTGACTGGAATAACTCTTCGAAACTCCGAAGGTCGCAATGATAAAATACCTCGAGTGACAGGTTATCTACAAATTATGCAGAAACCTAACTGCACTTGTAGGAGACAACAAGGGGACAGAGATTGAGGTGGGACTGAGAGACGTCTAGCTAACTTTTCCTTGAAGTTCGTGAATCTGTACGATGAGGAAGGAGTAAAGTTTACATGGGAGAAATTCTGAAAGGTAATTAAAGTTAAAGTAGAAAAATTAGAATCTTTAAGATTTGCCAACGGCACTGTATTTCTTTCAGGGGCGGCAAATGAACTGTAGCTGAACGAAAAAGCGACTACAAAATAGGCTCCTGCTCTGTCTGTGGATAGCTGCTTTTATTTCAAAATGTATTTTGGGCAAAGTCGTCCATATTCACATCATACGTCTTAGTTGCAGAGTAAGCTGTTCTAATGAAACTATGTTTTGTTGCACAGTAACCTGTCCTAATGGAACTATCAGTTATTGCAAAAAAAAAAAAAAAAAAAGGCTTTAGTACGAGTACAGCATGACATTAAATACAATATATGATCTGAAGATAGACGACACCATCCGAAACCGGTCATTTTGAAATAATGATAAAAAAAGAGATCTACAGACAGTAAATAAGCCTGTTTGTTTCTCCGTTACGACGGACTTAGAGTATTCAGCGCTGGCTGAGCGCCTCCGGCACCGCTATATATATTTACTTAACCCGTGTTGCTGGAAAATCAAGATTGCGCAACTTCCGCCTGTGTTATTCTTATGGGCGGAAGATCTGTTATCAGCGCTCGTGCGAAAATCAAGTTGAAACAGATGGCGCTGCGGTCTGGGAAACTCTATCGTACGATATTTTCCGCATATCCACCATGCGTAGCAATAATATGGCGTAGTCTCTGAATGAAATTACCCGAAACCTTTGACAACGTGTCTGGCGGAATGGCTTCACATGCAGATGAGATGTACTGCTTCAGCTGTTCAATTGTTTCTGGATTCTGGCGGTACACCTGGTCTTTCAAGTGTCCCCACAGAAAGAAGTCACAGGGGTTCATGTCTGGCGAATAGGGAGGCCAATCCACGCCGCCTCCTGCATGTTTCGGATAGCCCAAAGCAATCACACGATCATCGAAATATTCATTCAGGAAATTAAAGACGTCGGCCGTGCGATGTGGCCGGGCACCATCTTGCATAAACCACGAGGTGTTCGCAGTGTCGTCTAAGGCGGTTTGTACCGCCACAAATTCACGAAGAATGTCCAGATAGCGTGATGCAGTAATCGTTTCGTATCTGAAAAATGGGCCAATGATTCCTTTGGAAGAAATGGCGGCCAAGACCAGTACTTTTTGAGGATGCAGGGACGATAGGACTGCAACATGGGGCTTTTCGGTTCCCCATATGCGCCAGTTCTGTTTATTGACGAAGCCGTCCAGGTAAAAATAAGCTTCGTCAGTAAACCAAATGCTGCCCACATGCATATCGCCGTCATCAATCCTGTGCACTATATCGTTAGCGAATGTCTCTTGTGCAGCAATGGTAGCGGCGCTGAGGGGTTGCCGCGTTTGAATTTTGTATGGATAGAGGTGTAAACTCTGGCGCATGAGACGATACGTGGACGTTGGCGTCATTTGGACCGCAGCTGCAACACGGCGAACGGAAACCCGAGGCCGCTGTCGGATCACCTGCTGCACTAGCTGCGCGTTGCCCTCTGTGGTTGCCGTACGCGGTCGCCCTACCTTTCCAGCACGTTCATCCGTCACGTTCCCAGTCCGTTGAAATTTTTCAAACAGATCCTTTATTGTATCGCTTTTCGGTCCTTTGGTTACATTAAACCTCCGTTGAAAACTTCGTCTTGTTGCAACAACACTGTGTTCTAGGTGGTGGAATTCCAACACCAGAAAAATCCTCTGTTGTAAGGAAAAACCATGTTGTCTACAGCACACATGCACGTTGTGAACAGCACACGCTTACAGCAGAAAGACGACGTACAGAATGGCGCACCCACAGACTGCGTTGTCTTCTATATCTTTCACATCACTTGAAGCGCCATCTGTTGCTGAAAATTGTAACTACTGTAATTTCGAAAGTTTGTCCGACTGAAAATGTACTGTTGTCCCAAGCATATTGCAACAAACGGTGTATTTCTATCGCTGCTCGTTTAGTTTTTATTGCCGTTTCAAATATACCGGTCATTTTTGAAACACCCTGTATAAATAAGGATTGCGGACGGTTCCCTGTGGCAGATTTGTCCAGTTTTAGGATGGAGGTTATGAATGGAATGTCAATAAAAGTAATACAGGATAAGGTTACCATCGAGAGACCGGTTCCGCGCATGGACCATTGCTATATTTTTGTTTGGTCGGCTACGCAGAACAGACTTAACAGTTGTGAAACATTATTTTGAAAGTTGTAGGTTACAGTGAAGACCTGGCGTAAATGTATGAAGAAAACTGCATTACTTTACGTAACGTCGGTTCCAAATTAGATTGCGTATAGTGTACTTGGCATGTACCACTGAATTATATCTACTTATCGTGGATATATTAAGATTTGTATTGTTTGCCACAACTTCATACCTAATGGCGTGCATAGCAAGTCGCGGTGTTGCCACCACTAAACCATTGCCATAAAATTACCCACGGATATCATCTGAATATACAGCATTTCGATTTATTTATATTACTGAAAATAAATACGTGCAAGAGGCCATTCCTGTTCCCCTGATAGGTACATAAATATAATTTAAAGTACAAATGTTGTATATTTTTAAGAATAACTGCAATTAAATATTTGAAAAAGGATATTACATAATTCTAGTATGTTAAAATTAATTTACCAAATTGAGTTAAAGAGCAGTAGGTAATTAAACTGTAACTAGTACTAGAAGGAACTATTTGGGAAATATCTGGATCATTTTATTGTTAATGAATAACCTTGAAAGAGGCACAAGATTCTTCTTCTTCTTGTTCGTTATACTACTCATACAAAAATCCGGAAGCACTGCATCTAGATCGGAATGGTAGAATGGCTACGAGCACATCCAGAACGTGAAGTGGTCCAGTTAGAATGAAGAGTTACCAGTAGTGAGAGAGACGATACCACCACCTCCAAAAGTGATGGAAGGGGCATTAGGTTCAACATTATGCCTAGAAACATCATCAATACCATCGACAGCCACACAGGAGATGGAAAAGGCACTGCTAGACATCGTAGTTTGACTGTTCCTTTAGCAAACATTTCTTGTATTCCCAAAGCTTCCACATCACTGACAGTCAGATTAAGAAAAGGCACAGAAACTTTAATACTGACAAGTTTTTCATGTAAGGATCAATTAGGACGTAGCGGTGAACATATCAGTAACCTAAAGATGAAGGCGCCGATAGCGACTCAAACGAAACAAATGAAAAGCACGAACACTGATGACTGGTTTGATGAACGGTGTCAGAATCGATGAGATGAAGACATGATTCAGTTTACGGTATGTAGAAAGTGAGTGCATGGAAACTGCACAGGAGTTAAGAAGAACACTAAACGATTATATCGTCTTAATTGCAGATAGACTGTATGCCTGTGTTATGGAAAAGAGTTTGAACTGCCATATAGTATATCCACAGCCATATGAAGTGTCAATTATTATATAAAGTAGGCTAAATTCCACTTCATTTCATAATATGAGTTTAAAACTGTACTGCATTTCAATACTGGTCTAATTTAGGTCTTTTTGTGCTCAGAATAGACATTCTGCGCTCATATTAAAATTAATTTCCAATTATTCATTCTTTTATTTTTATAATTATTCTGTTTGCAACTGAGACACACAGGCTAAGGTCCCGAGTTTACTTGTTGTCCATAGTACACTTTGCAGTACAGAAGTTACTCGCGCCTTTTGGCACCCTTTTCTATGAGTAATTGTGGTTAATAGCAAGGTATGTCAATAAGTATACGAGTATCTGTAGTAAGGACAAACATGATGTTTCTACACATTATTGTAAGGCTTGTACTTTGTAATTTTAGGTGTGTGATTTGAGAATGGGGGTGTCAGTCAGAAATCAGTAACCACTGCTGCAGAATTTTAAGTCACTGAAGCGGAGGTGCTATTTCCTCACAAGTTTAAATTGGTAGTTCGAATAACTAACGTAAAGGTAGTGAAACCAATTAGGGACAAAAGAGATTATGGCATTGCTAGACTAAGGGAAGGGGTCGGTTGATGAAAACTTCCTGTGACATCAAGGAATAGTCAGTTCTGAAATGGAAATGATGGAAAAATTGTAAAGATCAAGGCTTGACTATACTAAGCAGGTCCAAATGGATAAAGAGTGCAGTAACTATGCAGAGAGCCGGCCAGGGTGGCCGAGCGGCTCTAGTCGCTACGGTCTGGAACCGCGCGACCGCTACGGTCGAAAGTTCGAATCCTGACTCGGGCATGGGTGTGTGTGATGTCCTTAGGTTACTTAGGTTTAAGTAGTTCTAAGTTCTAGGGGACTGATGACCTCAGAAGTAAGTCCCATAGTGCTCAGAGCCGTTTGAACAAACTATGTAGAGATAATAATATTATCTTAGAACTCTACCATTTGGTCCGTGTTTGCATAGAAAAACAGTAATACCACAAACTGAGTCCGCCTTGATGCAAAACACCTTGTTATTCGTTTATTTCTTTAGTATCCCAAACTAGTTTCGGCGACAAATATCACCATCATCAGTGGGATTTTTTAATCTAAAACATGCAGAAAATGGTATGGTTGTACAAACACAGTAAAACATTATTACATTTTTACAAATCGTCTTTTGAAATAGAGTTTTATATAGGTATTTTCATACTACCTTATATATTGTATGTTACATCATGTTTTAAGCAACTGTTGGCTTTTTTTGTGACATATTTTCTGTGCTCTTTTTTTATGTTGCCGTCTTTTTGCTAGCTAACATCATGTCATCTGCAGATATGATATTACTGTATTCAGAGATAAAGTAGTTTGCTCAGGATAAACTAGTGCGTCGAACTATTCTTCGGACTAAAGACCACAATAAAAGCTTAGTTGTCACCCGGTAGTTGGTAACTTTGCGTACTGCAAAACTTCATAGTATACTTACGTCAAAAATTCGCATCGCAATCCTTGTAGAAAAAATACAGCCTTTGACTTGAGTCAATAAACTAATTCGTCATAGCCACTTGTATCCCTCGTAAAATGGCATCATTCAGACTGACACAACTCTGAAGCCCACTTTTTATTTCCAGCTCAGCACCGAGCAGCCTGTAGCCGCGGAAACTCAGCCTCCAGACGCTGTAGGCGGACAGCTCCCTGCTGGATGACGAGTACCGGACGCCTGTTGAAGAGCGCAGGTAAACGCTCGGCGTCGGTTTCCGGACCGCGCCGCATGCTTACGCCGCTGTGGCCCGCAGCCCGGCACATGTATAATGCATGCCGGCCGCCGCTCTATACATACACATGCAGCCGAGCACTGCGACCCCCTTCCCCCCCTCACCATCTCCCCCTCCCCCTCTCCTCCTGCCGTCGGGACGCCACACGCCGGCAGCTTTCGTCGCAGCGGAATCTCCGCCCAAATTTATCTGCGTGCTCGGATTTAGGCTTGCGCGGAAAAAGGCGCCCTGATACTGCCGCGGCGTCGCCCTCAGAATACCTCCGCATAAACAGAGCGATGTGCTCGTAGACACAATGCTGCCATTCTTCATAGGACGTGACAACATGCAGAACGAGAGAGACCCCCTACTGGTTGATAAAGTAAGTTATGCCACCGCATTCACACATATACTTCACATCTCATCTGTTAGCAACCAAAATCTGTGTGTAGATGAGTGGATATGCCATTTGGAATACTAGACAGAATTCCTTCCTTACTTATCCCTTTAAAAGAATTGCAGAACAGAAGAAAAAAATCAAATATTTTCGATTTAGTAAGAAAATGATTTTGTTTATGTCGAGGAGAGAAAACACTGTACCTATGTTTGGTACAGCGTCTTCGTAAAAATGCTACATGCTATCCCGTATAACACACTGCGAGTAAATAAAACCAGAGCCAAAACACACAGTATAAAATACAGCGTACTGTACATAATTAAAGAGAATTACTTTTGAATACATTATGGGCACAACAGTGATCAATGTCATAAATAATTACTATTAAAAGCAGTCTTGATCACAATTTATTTAACAAGGTGAACGGTTTCAACCACTACTGTGGTCATCTTCAGACCATTGAGTAGGAACCTCTTTCCTTCAAGGAAAGAGGTTCCTACTCAATGGTCTGAAGATGACCACAGTAGTGGTTGAAACCGTTCACCTTGTTAAATAAATTGTGATCAAGACTATTTTTAGTAATAATTAAAGAGGACTAAAATTTAGAGCTAAAATGTGAGCATAGAAGTCGTAGATTAGATGCTAAATACTAAACAGAATTAACACTCACCACCTATTAACGTAATGCTAATCCAGGAATATTTTCGCTCCGTATTACCTGAAAAAGAGAAGTATGACTTAGTTCACAGTAATAAAGCTGTTATGAGAAGATAAATATAATAAATTACGATATTTACTGTATTGTTGTAACTATTAGATGAGCCTATATCGAATCCTAACACCACACACAATTTTAGATTGATAGGTTCAGAAACTGACATTCTAAGGCGTTAGAAGCGATAGAATCGCGCTGTAGCAAGATGTCTTTGGCCAGTACCTGCACAAGATGTCACTCGGTCAGTAAAACACTTTGTTTCGAGTCGTAATTGCGGTCACATCATGCAGCGTGCAGATTGAGGGAAGCCGTCTAATTAGCAGGTGTTTCGCTGATTACTAATGTGCTCTTTCCGTTATTTGCTTTTAGAGATTTTCGTCTCTAGCAAAGTTTGTTCAATGGAAATTTATAATCTTCATTCAAGCGAACGACCATGAGTTTAGATTTCAAACCTTTGTAATTATCTCGTACATAATCTGAATATGAGATAGAGAAACATAATTTGTAAATCACTGTTTCCTGGGTATAATCACTTTAGTTTAGTTCACTTCACTTCTGAAAAGTTTTATCGCATACACGTTATTGATTTTTCATGCTGATAGAAAAAGCGGTCGTGGGCTGAGGCCCGCAGGTTGGGATAATGTCAGAGCACTTATTTTGTAAAAGCGTGTCTTGTACTGGCTTATTTTAGTGCTATGGCGTATAATGGTCTTAGTTTTTGTTAGATTCTGGTGTAGCCACATGGCGCACATTGTATTACTGCAGTGACCACATATACAGGTAACTCATTTGTTTGCAACCCTAGTGCATCCAGCTATGGATATGATTAGGTGTATTTTTGTGTATATATATAAAATCATCTTCTACAACACAAAACGTAAGTAGCTCGACTGAGATACGCAAGTGCAGGTTTATTTTCATACTTCATTTTGTGGGTGTGATATAACTCAAATAATACTAGAAAATAAGTTTCTCGGGCAGAGGGCACTAAGGGCACTGTAAAGAGAACGAGGAAATTTTCATAGTTGGGACACGGGAGCTAAAAGATGATTTATTGGAGGCAACATGGGGTCCAGATGAAGGCAGTTTGCCGTCCGCAAGTCGTGATGAACGTTACACGCACGCAGCGACGAAAGAGGATCTGACTGACATGACGCGTATGGTCGTGGGTTTGAGACCATCACACATGTCCGAAGCTGCCCATCCGAGTGCGGAAGACACGCTCCAAAAGGGACAGAGAGAGAGACCACAGTCAAATCACGTACCAACAAGCGCGCCGAGACAATGACGAAAGGTTGAAGGTGAACCCGCTGCAGCAACAGATAAGCTCATATGGAGCGTTGAATGCGAAAGCAATTGCAGAGGGGTGCTTTAGAAGCACTGTCAGGTGAGTATAGTACGTGCCCATAAGCGAATAGCAGAAGATGATGATGTGCCATCCACGATCGAGAAATATTCAAAAATCAGAACGTTTTCGGAGGACCGAAGGTGTTTCCAAGCGTCGAAGTGGCGAAATAAGTTGATCGCGTCCCTCTCACAAACAAGGGACACGGTTGATAGCTCTGTGTACAGACGATCAGCCAGAAGTGGACGAGGAGAAAGCACAGGCCGATCCGATTGGAATACTTAGAGTATTCAAGCTAACCCATAGTTGAGCCTGGAGCAGACAGGTGGTTGAGAAAAACAATCATGGAATTCAGTGATACGTTTTCGTTTCTACCGGGAAGATTTAGGAGAGCGGTCCACAAATGATCCACGTGTGAAGTAAGGAAAGCATACTCAGTGGCTATGAGCAACGAGAAGCTACCAGGGAAGCGATACAGGCTGTGGAGGATGCCGCAGTCGGATAGCAGGCCCCGTCGGGATACATGAATCCGTTTACGATTGTGTCTAACAAAGACGTATCGGCCCGTTGCTGCCTCGATGCAAGGGTGCTAAATGATCACACTGAGGCAAACGGAACAAGCTATTCAGTTCTCGGGAAAAATTTGGCTATCAACCTTTGCCATTACGGCCAGTTTCAATCGAGCTCTATCCATGCTGCCGAAAATACAGTGCCTTCCTACTCGTTGGGGAACAGTATGTGTACAGCCGAACACCAGTCGGGCTTAAGGACTAATTCCGGCCTTTTTGAGAGCCCTGAATTGTCTAATGACACCAGAGAGGGGGAATTTTGTGTTGCCAAAAGAGAGACATAATTGTTACGTCTGTAACATTTGAAGAACACGTGTGCCACAATATTCAGCTGCTGGCGGTGCTCCAGAGGTATGGCGTGACGGTCACGCCTGACAAAGTGAACAGGTGCGCACAGTTCTTGAGTTCGAGATCTCGCCGTAAGATATACGTCCGGAAAAGTGCAGATTAATGGAAGTCACGAAAATGAAACGGCCATCGCGCACACGGGAATTAGTTCTTGAGACTGGTTTAATTTTATAGGGGGCATATTGTCAACCTCACGCTGATGTTGTATCCCCTATCGGCGCTGTTGAAGATGAGAAACGTGTGGAGCTGGAGAAATGAGGAGAAAAATGCATTCGAGGTGGTTAAGATTGCGTTCCATGACTGTATTTGTTTGGCGTATCCTTACTCTTAGCACCTTTCCAACTCCCTGCGGACGCAAGTGTACGAAGTGGTGGGGGGTGTCTACAACAGGAATGTAAGGATGGTATTGTGCACATTGTGGCAATATGTAGCCGGAAGCTGGTGGACGCAGAGGAAAAGTATTTCACTACTGACCTAAAAACGCTGGCTTTCATCTGCTACAAAAAACAGTGTAGGAGTTACCAGCTCGGTCGGAAACCTCGCTTATACAGGGTGTTACAAAAAGGTACGGCCAAACTTTCAGGAAACATTCCTCACACACAAATAAAGAAAAGATGTTATGTGGTCATGTGTCCGGAAACGCTTAATTTCCATGTTAGAGCTCATTTTAGTTTCGTTCTTCCACCTACGTTCAATGGAGCACGTTATCATGATTTCGTACGGGATACTCTACCTGGGCTGCTAGAACATGTGCCTTTACAAGTACGACACAACATGTCGTTCATGCACGATGGAGCTCCTGCACATTTCAGTCGAAGTGTTCGTACGCTGCTCAACAACAGATTTGGTGACCGATGGATTGGTAGAGGCGGACCAATTCCATGGCCTCCACGCTCTCCTGACCTCAACCCTCTTGACTTTCATTTATGGGGGCATTTGAAAGCTATTGTCTACGCAACCCCGGTACCAAATGTAGAGACTCTTCGTGGTCGTATTGTGGACGGCTGTGATACAATACGCCATTCTCCAGGGATGCATCTGCGTATCAGGGATTCCATGCGACGGAGAGTGGATGCATGTATCCTCGCTAACGGAGGACATTTTGAACATTTCCTGTAACAAAGGGTTTGAAGTCACGCTTGTACGTTCTGTTGCTGTGTGTTTCCATTCCATGGTTAATGTGATTTGAAGAGAAGTAATAAAATGAGCTCTAACATGGAATGTAAGCGTTTCCGCACACATGTCCACATAACATATTTTCTTTGTGTGTGAGGAATGTTTCCTGAAAGTTTGGCCGTACCTTTTTGTAACTCCCTGTATACATACCGCAAAGCGCTAATGTTTCTAAGAACCGTCAGATACACGAATAACAGACTGATGCGTTGGACTCTGGAGATTAAGGAAAACAATCTGAAAATCGCTTGTTGCCGAGGTAAACACAATAAATTTGCCTACTGTTTAAGCCGAAATCGCCGGCCGAAGTGGCCGTGCGGTTAAAGGCGCTGCAGTCTGGAACCGCAAGACCGCTACGGTCGCAGGTTCGAATCCTGCCTCGGGCATGGATGTTTGTGATGTCCTTAGGTTAGTTCGGTTTAACTAGTTCTAAGTTCTAGGGGACTAATGACCTCAGCAGTTAAGTCCCATAGTGCTCAGAGCCATTTGAACCATTTTAAGCCGAAATCCTTCGCGGAAGGACAGCTACAAAAATGTCGAGCGAGAAGTATTGGGGTTACCATGGCAATGTTACAACAGTGGGAATACGAGTGCATCCGACAATATAGGAGGGAGTTAGCCAGCGTAGAAGACTAAGAGCCAGAAATCCGGAGAGTAAAGGACTTCCTGATGTACAGTGTTGATGGAGAGAAAGTGCGAATTAGAGATACTGCTCTATTGTGAAAGAATGGAGGTAAAAAATTTGGCTTCCTGGCGCACTTTCGGATTATTTAATCGAGCGCTGTCATCAGCACGTTGGCCACTGCGGAGCGACGAAGTTATATGCTGCAGTCGCCAAGGACTGGTAACACAGCGTACTCAGATGGAAGGTTGCAGAGGTATATAGGAACTACGACATGTGCCAGCGTCTAAACATCCGAATGCAATTGTGAGAGGTGAAATGCAGGCCATCACACCATAAGTACCAAATGACATGGTCTGTGCTGATCATTACGGCCCTCTGCCGAAGGAATAGTTCGGGTGGCAGTTAATATTCGTCGCCTAGGACGCATTTACTACGCACGTCAGGCTTTACGCCACCAGCCGCACCACAACCACCATCTTTGTAAGATTTTCGACGGAAGTTTATGTGAGCTCATTTGGTAAATCCAAGAGAGTCCTCTCAGACCATGCTACAATTTTCGCATCTCCGAGATGGGAGGCAGGATTAGAAAAGGAAAGGATCTAAGTAACGTCTCTTCATTTAGAAACCTTCAATCCAATCCCGCAACACGATATATACACCATCTGGGAGCGTCCTTTAGGTATTGCTTTCTGACAGACATCATGCCTTTGTCCAGTACTTATCGAAAATAGGTGTTTCAGTGAAGCCGTATATTTCAGTACGGGATACAGACCAATAGATCTAATGTTCCATAAACCGGAGAAATCCGTGGCTGACAGTATTCTCCGACGGGAGGGGAGTCAGAGATACAGTCCGAGAGTTCATCACGGAGAAGGTGACGCAAGGAAGCTTAAGAGAGCAGGAGAGAAGGATGAGGACTTACGAGGTCGGGGACCGAGTCCTCGTGAGAATGCACAGGCCGTCGGATGCCGAAAAGTAGAAGAAAGCAAAATTGTTCCACCTGTCAGAGAGTTCATACTCGGTGCAACATGTACTAGCACCAAACGACTTTGCAATTTATGATGAAGAGGTTCGGATATTTAACATCCACAGCCTGAGAGCATATGTGGCTCAATGGACTATTATACATCAGTAGCAGTACCGAAAATTGTAAACGACTGTTAACAACAATCTTTATTTTGTGAATAGATTTTCTGTCGTAGTAATTGGTACGTATGTAATGTGGTTAGACAGTCAATTTGCTTTGTGCCTGGATTGCGGAACACTTTCTGTGAATATGGAGGTGTGACATGACGTTGCATGTGTGTGAGTGCCGTCGCATAACGCAGCTCTAGGATGACAGGAGCCGCCCGCATTCGCCAGGATGAAACATCCCGTAGCGCGCGATTATCATGCAGCTCAAGCGAGCGCATTGCCATTTCAATGTACTTTTTTTGTTTGTTGTACATACGTAAGTGTAATACTGTGTGATGGATCCATCCCTTAACGAATTACCATGATAAATGTTCAATGTAATGACGCTAGCGTGAAGGATGAATACCAAAAATTCATCATTACTGAAAAAAGATTTCTATTGCCAAATACAGTTGCGCACCAAAGATATCATGCAGTTGGCGGAGAAGATATTTTATCTTTCCAA
Organism: Schistocerca nitens; assembly: GCF_023898315.1. Lineage (NCBI taxonomy): Eukaryota > Metazoa > Arthropoda > Insecta > Orthoptera > Acrididae > Schistocerca > Schistocerca nitens. Next base: position 176,834,142 of record NC_064618.1, read on the forward strand.
AGTAGTGCATGATTGTGGATTGAGGCACGTTGCTATTATTTTGCACTTCCCTATTTGAGAGTGTATTAAAATCAATCGATTGTACAAAGGTAGGTACGTGAAAGATGTTTATTTATATTATTGACAGAATGAGATTTTCACTCTGCAGCGGAGAGTGCGCTGATCTGAAACTTCCTGGCAGATTAAAACTGTGTGCCAGACCGAGACTCGAACTCGGGACCTTTGCCTTTCGCGAGCAAGTGCTCTACCAACTGAGCTATCCAAGCACGACTCACGCCCCGTCCTCACAGCTTTACTTCTACCAGTACCTCGTCTCCTACCTTCCAAACTTTACAGAAGCTCTCCTGCGAATGTTGCAGAAATAGCACTCCTGAAAGAAAGAATATTGTAGGTACCAGTCTCATTTTTGTGTGTGGAGGAACATAGTGCACTGCTGGTAAGAGCGTTGATATTTTACCCATCCAATCCTATCCGGTTTGGCCAAAGGCACTCCTGTAATGTATGTCATGAAATACTTATTGCTCTGCCTGAGCAAGCATTTGAACTGAAACTTATTTTATTTTTAACCTATAGAGTCTTAGAGGTGCAAGACTATTTTGTGAGGTCTACTTTGGTGTCACTTGCCTTTGTTCTAAGTGTCTTGTGTGTTTTCCATGTTGTCATTTCAGACGTGTAAGTCTGTTCTTAAAATTGTTGCAGTGTAAGGTTAACTTTTGCGTTACCTGCTTTAATTCTAAGCGTCCTGTGTGTTTCTTATGCTGATATTTGTGAGGTATAACTCTTTGAAAATCATCATTTTGGTGCACATTTCCTCTTTTTTTCACAAGTCGTAACTCAAGTGTCGTGTAGATGTACAGTATTCTCGTCTGTGACGTGATGAACAGTACTATTGTGTGTGGTTTATTTATTTTTTTTTTATTTTGACGCATCCTACTTAGTTGTTTATTTTGCACATGACTCATATACACTTGTGAAGTTATCATCCCGTTCGACGTGATATGAGTTTCTCTTATATTGTTTACTTGATATTTATTTATTTGAGCACGTTTTCTATCTATGTATCAAGGCAACAATAAGTAAAACACGGCGACTGGGCTTGACACGCTAACGTACAACTGCAAATGTAATTTTCTCTCAAAACCACATATTAGTGAATGCAGTATCAGTGTTACCACTACGGTATGATGATTTTTGTTTCCATTTTGAAATAAGTATGCGATGGGCCAAGTGAACCAAGACGGACTACTTTGACATGAACTTTAGTTTTACGTATCAAAAGATTAACAGCGTGACAGTGACCTGTTTAAAAATATAGTGAAATCGATAAATTGTTTGTAACATCACAAAACATGAAAATTGCCAGTAAGATCGCCCTTCACTTGGGGCCAACAATTAACTCTTATCAGTTGTTAAGTAAAATCCGACTCAAAAGATTATAAGAGTAAGAGGTTGACATATGAATGGAACAGATGACAGATGATTAAAAACGAAAAAAAATTATTTATTACAGTATTGTTTACACAAACCAAAATAAAATTACAAATGTCAGCGCCGATTTGAGTTTGGCGTGAACATGACTCGTTAGTAAGGGGAAGGAGGGAGGGACGAGTCATCTCACCATTATTAGTGATCGTTTGTCGTGAAGTGCAGTCGGCGGCAGGCGCTGCATCGGTATGGCCCGTCGCCTTGCAGCTGTGGTGTGCAAGTCGGCTGTTCTCATCGACATCCGCGGCTTTTGTGGCGAGGCCGAGGCACGATCTGCCCGTTCTGGGTTGCGTGGACACAGCAGCGACATCACCGTGTCGGAATGCTGATGTTGGCGATGAATGGAAGAGACTCCATGTTCTCTTGCTTTCGTTCTGTCTCATCGACTCCCCTCTTCATTCCTCCTCCACCTATCAGCTCAACAATTTTCCGAAATTTCTTCCTGTCCGCGTTGCCAGCGTCGGACCAAATTTTCAGTTCCGCCTAATGGCTATCGCCGTTTCTTGACCGCACCTCCCAGTGCAGGATGGAAATTCTTTACCTTGCTTGGTCTGGTGACTCGGGAAATAACATCTTTCTCACGATTTCACATTCTTTGGATGTTTTTCTGCATCCCGAAGTTGATGTAAAAACAGCCGCACAACATTTCTTTGTAACTGCTATCTCTGCATGAGGCTAGGACAGACTCACATTTGGGCTTGGTCTCAGAGCCTGCTGGCGTGCATGGTTTATAGGGAACCTCCTAAGTGTCCAAAATCATCTTTCTAAAAAGGCTGGTTTCTTTCACATGTCCATATGTGCGAATTCTTCGTGCTTTGTGTACGCTCTTCCTAGTGCCTATGGGGTGTTGGAATTTTCGACACGTTCTTGCTTTCTAAGGAAGGTAAAGTGACTGCTGCCAGGCCAGAAAATACACATGCTATCACGTGTGCATTCTTGACGTTCCATCCTAATGACTACAGGGTTCCACCAGTTTCCGCACGCTTCTCGCTGTCCACGAGGCTCTTTGTAACGGGTCCATTAATGACGGAGGCGAGGGCATCTGCCCGGCTACCCCCTGTGTGGTTGCAGAATGGTTCCAGTGTCCGCTTCTCGGGCGTTCGCCGCATCCTCCGGTGGTCTTTCTCCTGGGATGATGGCTGTGTAATTCGGCGAAGGTGGCTTCCGAGCAGGTCTCACAAGTTGGAAGCGAAAATCTCGTTTTTAGTCACATAAACAGTCCACTTTCTCCTGAAAACCTCAGCTCATGACGGGTGCTCGAAGATATTTATTCTGTACATATATATGAATTCTTCACGATAAAGGATGACAGCCAGAAACAGTTGCAGGATAAAAATTTATTAAAATTTCTTGACCAAGGTTTCGGTACATATAAATATACCTTCATCAGAAGTAAAAAATCCTGAACAGGAAGACACTTTCATTAGAAAAGCTATAGCATCGGAAGTGAGAAACAAAAGCTTAAGGAACAGTGATATTACCAAAGTAATACAGGCACAAAATCTTTAGTTACTTACTGAAATTACATCATGTAATGGAGATTAATAAAACAATTGTGCCAAAGGCGTCGTCAATAATTGAGACATCTTGTCCATTAGTACAACTTAGTCATGTTGTACTAATGGGCAAGATGTCTCAATTATTGACGACGCCTTTGGCACAATTGTTTTATTAATCTCCATTACATGATGTAATTTCAGTAAGTAACTAAAGATTTTGTGCCTGTATTACTTTGGTAATTTCACTGTTCCTTAAGCTTTTGTTTCTCACTTCCGATGCTATAGCTTTTCTAATGAAAGTGTCTTCCTGTTCAGGATTTTTTACTTCTGATGAAGGTATATTTATATGTACCGAAACCTTGGTCAAGAAATTTTAATAAATTTTTATCCTGCAACTGTTTTTGGCTGTCATCCTTTATCGTGAAGAATTTCAACAGTTGCTGTTGCAGCCATGTTTAAAATCTTGAAATATATATGAATATAGCGTAAGTATGTTCGTAGAGGATCTAATTTACTTGTTGTCTGGTGTAGAATGACACAAGCAGGTAGGACCGTAGCATCCGGTACTTGTTCAGTTACTATAGGTATCTCATTCGTCGAGGACTTAATGTAATTCCATAGAGAGAAAGACAGAGGACTGAGATCCTGCAATAGCACTACCTTTGGAATTACACTTTACGTCAGTCGATGGCAAGGTCATTGGAGACCGAGCACATATACGATCGTAGAAAGCAAGAGAAAGGAAACTGCCCACGTACTTGCCAAAGAAATCAACTGGGCATTTGCCTTAGGAACCTCAAATCAAGATATAAGGATGGAGGAATGAGTCACCATCGTCTCGACAGCGAATCCAGTGTCTTACCATATCGTTACTTTTCTTAGTGTATCCCTTGCTATCCAATGATGTGTATATCTGCTGCTTAAGTACTAGCAGACATTAATATCAATGTGGTATCGTGCTTCATTGTACTGAAAGCACAGTTTGAAAGACAGAGTACCTCTTAAGTTTCTACCCATGGCGATAAATTTGCACCAGTTACTATTATTATTATTATTATTTCTTTCCTTTCTCAGACGTTATGTGTGGTTAAAAATGGAAAGTGACGCGGACCTTGGTCAAGCGTGACTTCCTTTTAACTGTACGGTATATGTTACATTGCATTTAGGAACTTTCGGGTAATTGAACATGTATCAATAATTACAGATTTCTGTAGCTGTATATATACGTTTGGATGTAGCTGTATTGCGTTGATGTACTGGTGGATATTGTTTGGTATGACTCCTGTGGTTGATAGTATAATTGGTATCATGTTAACTTTATCCTGATGCCACATGTCCTTGACTTCCTCAGCCAGTTGGATGAATTTTTCAATTTTTTCTCCTGTTTCCTTGTGTAAATTTGTTGTATTGGGTATGGATATTTCGATTAGTTGTGTTAATTTTTTCTTTTTATTAGTATGATGTCAGGTTTGTTATGTAGTGGTGTTTTATCTGTTATAATGGTTCTGTTGCAGTATAATTTGTATTCATCATTCTCCAGTACATTTTGTGGTGCATACTTGTATGTTGGAACGTGTTGTTGGATTAGTTTATGTTGTATGGCAAGTTGTTGATGTACACTCCTGGAAATTGAAATAAGAACACCGTGAATTCATTGTCCCAGGAAGGGGAAACTTTATTGACACATTCCTGGGCTCAGATACATCACATGATCACACTGACAGAACCACAGGCACATAGACACAGGCAACAGAGCATGCACAATGTCGGCACTAGTACAGTGTATATCCACCGTTCGCAGCAATGCAGGCTGCTATTCTCCCATGGAGACGATCGTAGAGATGCTGGATGTAGTCCTGTGGAACGGCTTGCCATGCCATTTCCACCTGGCGCCTCAGTTGGACCAGCGTTCGTGCTGGACGTGCAGACCGCGTGAGACGACGCTTCATCCAGTCCCAAACATGCTCAATGGGGGACAGATCCGGAGATCTTGCTGGCCAGGGTAGTTGACGTACACCTTCTAGAGGACATTGGGTGGCACAGGATACATGCGGACGTGCATTGTCCTGTTGGAACAGCAAGTTCCCTTGCCGGTCTAGGAATGGTAGAACGATGGGTTCGATGACGGTTTGGATGTACCGTGCACAATTCAGTGTCCCCTCGACGATCACCAGTGGTGTATGGCCAGTGTAGGAGATCGCTCCCCACACCATGATGCCGGGTGTTGGCCCTGTGTGCCTCGGTCGTATGCAGTCCTGATTGTGGCGCTCACCTGCACGGCGCCAAACACGCATACGACCATCATTGGCACCAAGGCAGAAGCGACTCTCATCGCTGAAGACGACACGTCTCCATTCGTCCCTCCATTCACGCCTGTCGCGACACCACTGGAGGCGGGCTGCACGATGTTGGGGCGTGAGCGGAAGACGGCCTAACGGTGTGCGGGACCGTAGCCCAGCTTCATGGAGACGGTTGCGAATGGTCCTCGCCGATACCCCAGGAGCAACAGTGTCCCTAATTTGCTGGGAAGTGGCGGTGCAGTCCCCTACGGCACTGCGTAGGATCCTACGGTCTTGGCGTGTATCCGTGCGTCGCTGCGGTCCGGTCCCAGGTCGACGGGCACGTGCACCTTCCGCCGACCACTGGCGACAACATCGATGTACTGTGGAGACCTCACGCCCCACGTGTTGAGCAATTCGGCGGTACGTCCACCCGGCCTCCCGCATGCCCACTATACGCCCTCGCTCAAAGTCCGTCAACTGCACATACGGTTCACGTCCACGCTGTCGCGGCATGCTACCAGTGTTAAAGACTGCGATGGAGCTCCGTATGCCACGGCAAACTGGCTGACACTGACGGCGGCGGTGCACAAATGCTGCGCAGCTAGCGCCATTCGACGGCCAACACCGCGGTTCCTGGTGTGTCCGCTGTGCCGTGCGTGTGATCATTGCGTGTACAGCCCTCTCGCAGTGTCCGGAGCAAGTATGGTGGGTCTGACACACCGATGTCAATGTGTTCTTTTTTCCATTTCCAGGAGTGTATTTCTTTGCTACATTGTCAGGTCTTCTGGTGTATTCTGTATTAGCTAGTATTGTACATCCGCTTGTAATGTGATCTACTGTTTCTATTTGTTGTTTGCTAAGTCTGCATTTATCTGTTGTGTTATTGGGATCTTTAATAATATACTTCCTGTAATATCTGGTATTTATTGTTTGATCCTGTATTGCAATCATGAATCCTTCTGTCTCACTGTATATATTGCCTTTTCTTAGCCATGTGTTGGATGCGTCTTGATCGATGTTTGGCTGTGTTAGATGATACGGGTGCTTTCCATGAAGTGTTTTCTTTTTCCAATTTACTTTCTTTGTATCTATTGATGTTATGTAATCTAAAGGGTTGTAGAAGTGGTTATGAAATTGCAATGGTGTAGCCGATGTATTTATATGAGTGATTGCTTTGTGTATTTTGCTAGTTTCTGCTCGATCTGTAAAGAATTTTCTGAAATTGTCTACCTGTCCATAATGTTGGTTTTTTATGTCGATGAATACCCTTCCTCCTTCCTTTCTGCTTAATGTGAATCTTTCTGTTGCTGAATGTATGTGATGGATTCTATATTTGTACCATTGTGATCGTGTAAGTGTAGTGAGTGCTTCTAGTTCTGTGTTACTCCATTTCACTACTCCAAATGAATAGGTGAATATTGGTATGGCATAAGTATTTATAGTTTTTGTCTTCTTTCTTGCTGTCAATTCTGTTTTCAGTATGTTTGTTAGTCTTTGTTTATATTTTTCTTTTGGTTCTTCTTTAATATTTATCATCTATCCCTATGTTTTGGCTGCATCCTAGATATTTATAGGCATCTGTTTCTTCAATCGCTTCTATGCCGTCGCTGTGGTTATCCAATAAGTAATGTTATTGTATAGTGTGTTTGCTCTTGACTATGCTATTTTTCTTACATTTGTCTGTTCCGAAAGCCATATTTATATCATTGCCGAATACTTCTGTTATCTTTAGTAATTGGTTGAGTTGTTGATTTGTTGCTGCCAGTAGTTTTAGATCATCCATGTATAGCATATGTGTGATTTTGTGTTGGTATGTTCAAGTAATATTATATCCATAATTTGTATTATTAAGCATGTTGGATAGTGGGTTGAGAGCAAGGCAGAACCAGAAAGGACTTAATGTCTTTCCTTGGTATATTCCACGCTTAATCTGTATTGGCTGTGATGTGATATTATTTGAATTTGTTTGGATATTAAGTGTGGTTTTCCAATTTTTCATTACTATGTTTAGGAACTGTATTAATTTAGGATCTACTTTGTACATTTCCAATATCTGTAGTAACCATGAGTGGGGTACACTATCAAAAGCTTTTTGGTAATCAATGTATGCGTAGTGTAGCGACCTTTGTTTAGTTTTAGCTTGATATGTCACCTCTGCATCTATTATGAGTTGCTCTTTACATCCTCGTGCACCTTTGCAGCAGCCGTTTTGTTCTTCATTTATAATTTTGTTCTGTGTTGTATGTGTCATTAATTTCTGAGTAATGACTGAAGTTAATATTTTGTAGATTGTTGGTAGGCATGTTATGGGGCGATATTTAGCTGGGTTTGCTGTGTCTGCTTGATCTTTAGGTTTCAGATAAGTTATTCCTTGTGTAAGTGTGTCAGGGACTGTGTATTGGTCTGCAATGTAACTGTTAAATAATGTAGTTAGATGTGAATGTGTTGAGGTGAACTTCTTTAACCAGAAATTTTCAAATTTACCTTTTCCAGGGGCTTTCCAATTGTGCGTAGGATTAATTGCTCGGGTGACTTCATGTTGCAAAATTATCACTTCAGGCATTTGTGCTATCATTTAGTATGTGTCTATTTCTGCTTGTATCCACCGTGCATGTCTTATGTTGTACCGTGTTTGACCATATGTTGCTCCAGAAGTGCTCAATGTCAGTTATGTTTGGTGGATTATCTATTTTAATGTGTGTGTTATCTATTGTCTGATAAAATTTCTTTTGGTTTGTGTTGAATGTTTGGTTGTGTTTCCTTCTATTTTCACTTTTTTTGTATCTTCTAAGTTGTTTGGCCAATGCTTGTAATTTCTGCTTCTTTTCATCTAATTGCTTTATCACTCCTTGTTGTGAGATTTTTACCTAATCGTTTTCGTTTTTTGTCTGATATTTCATTTCTTATAAATTGCGTTAGCTGTCTGATGTCTTTTCTCAGTTTTTCGATTCTGATCTATAGCCTGTGTTGCCATGCTGGTTTTGTGGGTTCCTTCTGTGTGTTGGTTGGTTCTGATCTCTGCCTAGTGTGTATATTTAGTGTAGTGAGTGCTCCTATATAAACCAGTAGTTGTAACTCTTCCACAGTTGTATTTTCATTTATTTTGTTGTGTATGATTGTGTTGATAGTTGTTATAGTTCTTTCGACTTGTGGGTTATTTGGGGTCTATGCAAGAATAGTCTAATGTCTGTGTCTTTGTATTCTATATATGTCAACTGAAATTTTTCTTCTATATCTAACATGTGTGTTACTTCGTGTTCTATTTGTGGTTGTCCTGATGGCTGTCTTAAGATGTCGTTTTCCCCTGATTGGTTAATTGATGCGTGGTGTTCTTTGTTTATTTGCTCTGGGCTGTTTGAGTCCATTACTGTATTTTCTTCTTCTTCTTCTTCTTCTGATTGCACATTATTTTATTCCAGTATTTGTTGTACTTGTTGTTTGATGTTTTCTAATTCTGACTGGGGTATCCTGTTATTTTTGATTACTACGCGGATCTGATCAGCTAGTCGTTCTGTTAAAAATTTTAATTCTGGGTATCTGGTAATAAATGTTGTGTATACTTGTGATCTGTGTCCAGTTGTGTTGGTTCCTAAGTTTGTTGCTTGGTAATAACAGAACATGAGGTGTCTGTTAACTTCATCTGCCCATCTCATCCTCTGTCTTTGTTTTCCTTCTAGAGTGGTTGCAGGAAGCATATCCTGCAAAACACCTCTATTTGGATTTAAATCATTTTCCGTGTGGCTAGCAGTGTCGTTACCATTGTGGACGGGCATAGGGTTCAAGCGTCGTCCCCGACCATGACAGCGCTTGTCCGAGGCTTCATTAGTTCTGTCCTGAACCAACTAATCACACTAGAAGGGGTGTTATCCCTATCAGTGATTTGTTCGTTTCGTCGCCTTTTACGACTGGCAGAACATACCGGAGGCCTATTCTTTTCCCGGGCTTCCACGGGGTCTATTATTATTATTATTATTATTATTATTATTATTATTATTATTATTATTGCAACATCTCTCTCTGTACATTCTTTCGGTTTCACGAGTAATACTTCACCTTCGACAACCAGTAATGAATCGTAGAAACCGGTAACTTTCTCTATGGAAAAATCACAGAATTCTGCATTGCGATTTTCAAGACAGAACCACTAACGTTTATGTGGAATCTATTTGTCTGCTACTAAATGAAAGCAATGTGTAAACAAGGGTTTCATGCTTTTCCCCTATCCAAGGCGTTCCAAGTCTTGAAATATTTGTTTTCGACATATGATCTCTGATCTAAAGACACTTATTTTAGGACAGACAATCGCCTGCGTAAATTTGAAGTCCTCCAAATGTATTTAACCCAGCAGCAGTAAAAAGCAAAACTCAGACCACTACAACTGGCCAGTAAAGGAGAAAGAGGATTATCGATGAACAACATAAAATAGTCGTGTAATTAAGTCATCCTCAGGTCTAACGTAACGCTCTGGTTTATAAATAAGTAACTAATTACAAATTATTTATAAAATTTTCATCTACAAAACTGACATCTCATCGAAACATACTGGATACGCTATTATTTTCTCAGTGTCTCTGTGATAGACTCCCTGTATTTATAACAACAACAACTTGGGTAAATAATGCATAGCTACTGAAAGGGGACTGCTTTAGAACCATAGTCCTTCCTAATCCCCTTGTCTTTGACGCAGATTTACAGATTCTGTTTCCAGTCCCACAGCTTTTTGCTAATAACGGTTCTGATTGTAGCTCGTCGATTATTCTCCAGCATTGCTTAGGTTATGTGCATGCACAGCGTATCTAAACACCGACTGTTGTTTAATATGTCACCAAAGTGACAAATTCACAGTTGAATGTGTTCCAGAATTTGGCTTGGTGAATACCAATCTGATTCAAAGTGTTAAGGCCTGTTGTTCAACCCTCAGCTGACACCAGAATTTCTTCCATCACTTATCGGTTACATGAATCCTGATTTGAATATGATAAAAATGACAATTTGGATCAAGTTATGGGTCTCCTTACAACTAACTGTACGGCATGGTCAAAATGAAACTGGATCGGAAAATATTTCATGCACCATAAATTAGGCAAGACAGCTAACATGAGCAGCGCCAGGAGTAGAAAACGTTAGCTGGATTGCCTACCTTAAGGTACATGAAGTACTGGGTTTTCGGGAATTCCCACTACAAACTTCTAAGATTTGTCGAGAGGAATGAGTAAATAATATTTTGAATAGGAACCCATTTCCGGAAACGTAACATTTTTGTTCTACGACGGTTTCAGTTCAGATGTCTAATTCATCCACTTGTACATGAGGAACTGAATCAGGCGAACTCAGTAGAATTATTAGGTAACAAATCGAGAGGAAACGTAACGAAACATACATTTATCAATGAAGCACACTTGTTTGTATCACATGAATAGTAAGCGTTCGCATTATTTAGGAACAAAAAAGAATCCAGCGTTCTATATGTATAGAGCAGTACTGATCCATTACATCAGCGGCTCGATGTAGCGACAACTGACGTTGTTACAACATTGCACCAAGAAAGCGTATTCTGGTACACATTCAAAAAAATGGTTCAAATGGCTCTGAGCACTATGGGACTTTACTTCTAAGGTCATCAGTCCCCTAGAACTTACAACTACTTAAACCTATCCAACCTGAAGACAGCACACACATCCATGCCAGAGGCAGGATTCGAACGTGCGACCGCAGCGGTCGCGCGGCTCCAGACTGTAGCGCCTAGAACCGCTCGGCCACTCCGGCCGGCGGGTACACATTCCCCATCCCACTTTGTCTCTCTTTTACTTTTAGTACAGCGGCCAGAACTCGTGTCAGCAAATCTTCTGACTACGTGAGTCTCGTAATGTAAACTTTGCATACGACCCCACAAGAAGTTTTCCACGTCATCTACATCTACATCTAAATTCATACTCCGCAAGCCACCCAACGGTGTGTGGCGGAGGGCACTTTACGTGCCACTGTCATTACCTCCCTTTCCTCTTCCAGTCGCGTATGGTTCGCGGGAAGAACGACTGTCTGAAAGCCTCCGTGCGCGCTCTAATCTCTCTAATTTTCCATTCGTGATCTCCTCGGGGAGGTATAAGTAGGGGGAAGCAATATACTCGATACCTCATCCAGAAACGCACCCTCTCGAAACCTGGCGAGCAAGCTACACCGCGATGCAGAGCGCCTCTCTTCCAGAGTCTGCCACTTGAGTTTGCTAAACATCTCCGTAACGCTATCACGGTTACCAAATAACCCTGTGACGAAACGCGCCGCTCTGCTTTGGATTTTCTCTATCTCGTCCGTCAACCCGATCTGGTACGGATCCCACACTGATGAGCAATACTCAAGTATAGGTCGAACGAGTTGATGGACTACATTTTCTAAGCACTCTCCCAATGAATCTCAACCTGGTACCCGCCTTACCAACAATTAATTTTATATGATCATTCCACTTCAAATCGTTCCGCACGCATACTCCCAGATATTTTACAGAAGTAACTGCTACCAGTGTTTGCTCCGCTATCATATAATCATACAATAAAGGATCCTTCTTTCTATGTATTCGCAATACATTACATTTGTCTATGTTAAGGGACAGTTGCCACTCCCTGCACCAAGTGCGTATCCGCTGCAGATCTTCCTGCATGTCGCTACAATTTTCTAATGCTGCAACTTCTCTGTATACTACAGTATCATCCGCGAAAAGCCGCATGGAACTTCCGACACTATCTCCTAGATCATTTATATATATTGTGAAAAGCAATGGTCCCATAACACTCCCCTGTGGCACGCCAGAGGTTATTTTAACGTCTGTAGATGTCTCTCCATCGATAACAACATGTTGTGTTCTGTTTGCTAAAAACTCTTCAATCCAGCCACACAGCTGGTCTGATATTCCGTAGGCTCTTACTTTCTTTATCAGGCGACAGTGCGGAACTGTATCGAACGCCTTCCGGAAGTCAAGAAAAATAGCATCTACCTGGGAGCCTGTATCTAATATTTTCTGCGTCTCATGAACAAATAACGCGAGTTGGGTCTATCCTATTGCATACTAGGACAAAAAACTATGAGACCTCCCTCAGCAATCTGAATCGAAACCGTCGTAGAACGGAAACAGCAAGTACTGCACACTGGTTCCTATTCAAAATATTATGTACTCAAGGGCCTCTACTGGTCTTAGAAGTTTGTAACGTGAATTTCTGAACACCTTATATGCTCCGGGCGAGTTTTATTTTTCTCAACCTGCACAAGTCAGTAGAAAGGCCGGGGGATAACCCTTTAAAAAACAAATGTGGTGTACAAACTCGCTTCTGCATTGTGAACGACGTAGCCATTTGTACAGGAATTACGGAAACGAAGACAATATTTTCGTCCTCCTTTTCTTCATTTTCCAGTTTAAATCGTTTGCTGCCGTTTGAGGGTCCCACCTTTTCCTTTGTCTCTCTTGACCTCGCTTTCCTTTCGGTTTCTATTCTTTTTATTTATCTTTCGCGGTCAGTTACTTTCGGATTTATTGTAATTCTACTTTGAGTTTTTTATATCAATATTTCAGATTTGGCCTGTTCCTTAAAAAATCTTCAAATTTCCAAAATCTTCATCTTCAAACTTGCTACAAATCTCATCCCAGTATTTTGGATGTATATTACTTATTTTTCGTTTGCCACTCATGACTGGCATCCAAATGGTAGTGCTGACAGAGTAACAGTCCTACGAAACCCGTAAGGTTCAGATGTTCATTTTGTAGATACCTGATAACGTTTATTTAGCTTCATCACTTTATTTTGTATGCGTTTACCATAATCTTTATATTAAACTTAGGTATTCGATTTATTTGCGTAACTGTATTATATTGTTGTGAACATCAATTTTATTGTGAATTCAGTGTGAATCTATTTAAGCACTAGTTGTAATTCTGTGCGTCAACATTACCAGATCAGTTCACATTTTATTCAATTCTTTAATACCTCTCTAAATGTCGCTATACTTTCTGGAAATCAGTTTACGGTCTCCAGAATACAAACGCTCAGATTATTCATCTGTACACCAGTTTTTATTTTTAACGCTCCATCTGCGATCATCATCATCGATATGCATCTTACACTAAGCAGAGAATGAACAACGTGATGGATCCAAGTTATCGCTTTTGTAAGAGCTTCAATTCGAAAGCAACTTCTCAATTCATACAATTGTTAGAAATTTACTGTAACAAGTTAGGTTTTTCTAACATAAATATATTGAAACCTCTGTGGTTTGGGTTTAAGGATACGTTATGTATTGCATCTGAACTATCAGAGAAGAAAATGTTATGCGTATCTTTACTAAGGAGGCTAGAATAATTGGAAATGGGTAGACTGCTGTTTCTGGAAAATGTTACCAACATTGCAGTTGAGGTCGTGTGTTCAGAGTCTGCGATATGGGCTCAGCAACAATGTGCGATGTTTGATGAGGAAAATGACTATTTTGGGAAAACTTTCCATAAAATTTGGTGAATCAGTTTACTTTTCTTGTTCTCGGAAGGTATTTCGAATTTTTTCATGAAAAAAGAAAAGACAGTCACACTGTCTAGATTCAACAGGTGATTTGTACTGATTGTAAGTCCTTTTTTCCCTCAAAACTGTATTTCAGAGTTTAACCCTTTTTTTTTAAATGTAGGTATCCTTTTGATCTTTGTGCCTATCATGCCCTACCCTGACGAGCGGAATAACCACTTGCATATTTCTGGTATTATTGATTAATTAGGTCAATCGTTATGTACAACGAGAATAGAAGAAAACAAATCGGGAAGGTAGCAGGGCAGTCTGCCTGCACACACTGTGGTTTTGGAATTCCTAGGCGAAATGCGACTTAGGTAAGAAAATTCCCAAACATTGAAATTTCTGTTACGTCTGCATCTAGTGATGCAACAAAAAATTACGAGTGCTTGTGTCTCAGCTCCATCGGAAACTATGGAATAGCTCCCTTCTTTACCTTTACCGGCTGTACGTGTCACGTTATCTACGTTACGAGCTGAACAAAGCAGACATTGGGTTTACAAGTTGCTGGCAGTAATATGTAACTATAGCACGGATGTTAATCACTGTCTGTTTAATGTTCACGAGGACCAAAAATGATCAATAAGACTGGATGAACAAGAATGAAGTGTTCGCATAAATAACCTTGGAAGATCGGAATGCAGCATTACGCCCCTACTGTCAATCTAGGTTTCGAAGAAGCAATGACGGCCATAAAGAAAGGCTCAACGGTGGAATTAAAATTCAGGCTGAAATGAAATCAACAATGAGATTCGCTGATCACTTTATTACCCTCATGAAAGTGGAGAAGAATTACTGATGAGCACAGAATATGGGTTGAGAGTAAACAGAAAAAAGTACGAAGTAATAAGAATCAGCAGTAACGACAGCACCGAGAAACTTAATCTACAAATTGGTGATGAAGTAGATGAAGATAAGAAATTCTGTTACGTTGGAAACAAAATAACGCATGAATGACAAAGGAAAATGGAAATGTAATTAAAAAATAAAATTAAAAAAAAGTAGATTAGTACATGCAACGAATGCATTCCTGGGCAAAGAAGTCTACTGGTATCAAATATAGACCATAATTTGAGGAAAATATTTCTAAGAAGGTATATATGGAGCACAGCATTGTATACCAATTATTCATGGACAGTGCGATAACCTAAACAGAAAGGAATCGAAGCGTTTGCGATATGGTGCTAGAGAAGAGTTTTGTAAAATTAGATGGGCTGTTAGGATAGGGAATGGGGAGGTTCTCCGCAGAATCAGTGAAGAAACCGAGATACATGGCGCAGTTGCGGACATAATGTACTAGCATTTAGTAGGACAACGGTTCAAACCCGCGTACGGCCATCGAGATATACACTGAAGTACCAAGGAAAATGGTATAGGCATTCGTATTCAAGAACAGAGATAAGTAAATAGGCAGAATACGGCGGTGAGGTCTCAACGCCTATGTAAGACAGAAAGTGTCAGGCGCAATTGTTGGATAGGTTACTGCTGAAACAATGGCAGGTCATCAAGATTTAAGTGAGTTTTAATTTGGTGTTATAGTCGCCACACGATAGGACTAAACATCTCCGAGTTAGCGATGAAGTGGGGATCTTAACGTACGACCATTTCACGAGTGTACCGTGAATATCAGGAATCCGGTAAAACATCAAATCTCCGACATCGCTGTGACCGAGAAAAGATCCTGCAAGAACGGGACAAACGACTTCTGAAGAGAATCGCTCAACGTGCTGCAGATTTCAATGCTGGGCCATCAACAAGTGTCAGCGTATGAACCGTTCAACAAGACATCATCAATATCGGCATTCGGAGCCAAAAGCTCACTCATTTACATATGATGACTGCGTGACACAAAGCCTTACGCCTCGTCCTGGCCCGTTAACACTGACGTTGGACTGCTGATGGCTGGTAAAACGTTGCCTGGTTGGACGAGTCTCTTTTCAAATCGAACGGATGGATGTGTGAGGGTATGGTTACCTCATGAAACCATGGACCCTGCATGTGAACAGGGGACTGTTGAAGTTGGTGGAGGCTCTTTAATGGTGTGGGACGTGTGCAGTTGGAGTGATATTGGACCCATGATACGTCTAAATACGACTCTGACAGGTGATACATACACATGCATCCTCTCTGAGAACCTGCATAGCCTGCATACATTCTTGTACGTTGTGAATTCCGACAAATTTGGGTAATTCCAGCAGGACAGTGCGACACCCCGTATGTCTAGAACTGCTACAGAGTGGTTCTAGGAGCACTCTTCTGAGTTTGAACACTTCCGCTGGCCACCAAACCCCCCAAGACATGAACATTATTGAGCATATCTTGGATGTCTTTCAATGTTCTATTCAGATGAGATCTCCGCCCCTTCGTACTCTTACTTACGTATTTATGGACAGCCCTGCAGGGTTCATGGTCTCAGTTCCCACTAACTCTTCATCAGAAATTGGTTGAGTCCATGCCACGTCGTGTTATTTCATTTCTGCGTGCTCGTGGGGGCACTAAACGATTCTAGGCAGGTTACCAGATTCTTTGGCTCTCCAGTGTAGGTTTTCCATGATTTATCTAAGTAGCTGTAGGCAAATTCCGGAATGGTTCCTTTGAAAGGGCACTGCCAGTTTACTTCCTCATCCTTGGTACCATCCGAGCTAATGCTCTGTCTGTAAAGACATCGATGTTGACGGTACGTTAATCCAAATCTATCTTCCTTCCTTCCTCCAATGAAAAAAGGAGCAAATGGAACATACCGATAAGAAGACGGGACCAGATGAAAGCCATGTGTTAAGAGGCCAGGGAATACGTTCCATGGTACTAGCGGGAGCTGTAGAGGGCAAAGTTGTACGGGAAGGCAGAGATGGGAATATATCCAGTAAGTAATTTAAGACGTATGTCACAAGTGCTACTCTAAAATGATGACGTGGCACAGGAGACGAGCTCTTGGGGGTCCACTTCAAACCAGTCAGTAGACTAACAAAAACAACAAGAAAAAACTATTGTTCAGTAATTTCAGTCGCAATGTTGTGATCACCGGGTAGGGTGGACAAACAGCTTATAATGTGGACGTCGTGCAACGAAAGCCATCCAGGGCGGAGCTGTAGAAGTGCGGTCGGGTGGCTGGCAGTGATCCGCTGGAGGGAAGGCGAGGGTGCGGCAGGTGGCAGGTGAGAGGAGCGGTCCCAGCTGTGGCCGGAAGATGATCAATACGGCGTGGGCGGGCCGAGCCGCGCGCGGCTCACCAGGGCAGGCCAGAGCCGGACCCGAGCTGGAGGCTGGGGGCTGGCGGCTATCGCCGGCCCAGCCGCAACGTGTCATCAGCGCACTCGCAGGCCCGACCACGGTGGTGGACACACAAGGATTTCCTTAAGAACGCGATGTGGTAAACGTCTCCTGGCAGCAGTCCTGGCAGCTCTCCTCAACTCACATCAGTCTAGGCTCACATATGGCAAAGTCAAGAGAATGACTATCGTAAAATGCAGTTGCTAGAAACAAATGAGTTACCAATGGGTTGATGTTATGAATGAAGCACCCTTAACACTGGTGTAATATTCAACAATTTAATTATTTGCTACATGAATCGGTTTTCAGCTATTACACCACGATCAAGGAAGTACGTGATGCAGTGAAATTTTGTATGTTCAAACATCTTAAACTAGTGCATCTAGAATCTCCATTTCCAGAGATAATAATGTAATGTTAGAGTTAGGAATAAGAAGGTGGAATTATTTCGGTGAAAATTTGATATTAGATTTTTAACTAAGATTAGATATGTGACTCATTAGGTAAAGAACTG
Organism: Schistocerca nitens; assembly: GCF_023898315.1. NCBI lineage: Eukaryota > Metazoa > Arthropoda > Insecta > Orthoptera > Acrididae > Schistocerca > Schistocerca nitens. Next base: position 176,851,732 of record NC_064618.1, read on the forward strand.
TAGACTAATCATAACAGTTGTACATAGAAGAAAATAATTGAACAATGAACTTGGGTGAAATATTCCGAAGATGTGGCTGATCAAAATAATATTGCCTTTAGTAGGTCCTAAGTTACACGCAGATAAGATATAATAGTGATATTAATTAAATGCTTAATGTCTCTATTATACTTTACTTGTTTCTAATTTAGGACCTATTGTTTTGTTCAGCCACATCTTTGGAATACGTCACAAAATTTATTTGTTCGATTATTTTGTACTAAGTATAACTGTTGTAATTTGACTGTAGTTCTTTCGTTAATGTGTCACAAATTTGGTGTTAGTTAAATAATCTTACTTCGCATTTCAACTGAAATAATTCTTCTTTTATTTAAGATTCTGACAACATTTTCATCTCTGTAAATGAAGACATTCTGTAGATGTACTAGTTTACAATATTTGACAACAAAATTTCACTGCACTGCGTACTGATGCTGGCGTAACAGCTTAAAACACGTTCGTGTAACAAATAATAAATACCGTACCATATTACACCTGTGTTTTGGGTGTTTCATTCATAATGTAGAAAAAATTCTACCAAGAACGGAGGTAACAGTCACACTGCGCAATGGCTAGTTTTCCATAAGATTAATGAAAACGATAGGCACACATTACGGATACTTTAGTCAACGATAATATATTATTCTTCACTATGTACACCAGGTCGCCAACACTGTGTAACATTTCCATTCCGCGACTGTAGAAATCACGTGGTTTGGAGGCGAAGAACACGTCGAGCTGTCTTCGGAGCGCATTTTCATCTGGAAAGGAAGATCCTTGCAGGTCGTTCGACAGAGAGCGAAAAACTTGAAATGCTGAGGGCACAACACCTGGTGAGTAAGGTGGATGCGGAATGACGTCCCAAATCAACTCTAGCATAGTGTTTTTTTTTTTTTCAAGTCTAGCAAAATGCGGACAGGCGTTGTCGTGAAGTACTATCACTTCAAGTAGTCTTTCCGTCTGTTGTTCCTCGACTGCGGCTGCCATTTGAATAGTATACTTGTAAAACACGATATCTAGAAGTCAAAGGTTATGTTGGTCCTTTTCCGAAAAAATCAAGGCTGTTTAATTTTAAGAGATCATAAATCAGTTTTTAGTTGGTTCGAAAGCTCTCCACTACTTCCGCGGGTACGTACGACTTGTAGATTCAAAGACATGATCTTTTCTTTTTTAAAGACGATGTCAGTGACTTAGTTCAGAAATTTGTGGTAAGTTCGATGGGACCAAACTGCTGAGGTCATCGGATCCTAGGCTTACACACTGCTTAATCCAACTTCAACTAACTTAAGCTAAGGACGACACGCACACACCCATTCGTGAGGGAGGACGGGAACCTCGAAGGGGGAAGCCTCGCGAACCGTGACAAGGCTCGCAAGACCGCGTGGCTACCCCACACGGCTGACTTCGTTTGTTCACAAGCAAACCAGCTTCATGAATATAATGTTTATTTCCAAAACACAATAACATATCGCATTTCATTAACTACTGAATAAAACTTTTTTGGACTGGATACAGTACAAAGAAACAATAAAATGGTTAACAATGGTGTTTCTTTTCACTCCTCTCTGTTGGATAAATAGAAACACCAAGGACTTGTTTCTCATATGTAATAAACGTATGAGCTCCGTCCGAAGCTATTAAGTTCAAGGTTGGCTGTCTGTAAGGAGGTATCGACTACCGACTATTTCCGATAATATAAAACGACGTATTACTGGATCCTGTTCGGACATCTCCCTGAAATATTTCCACGTGTGCAGCAGTCGTTCCATAAGAGACGGAATGTGTGTACTGCAACTGCCATCGACCATTTTGAACACAACCTGCGATTGTTAATTGTCTCATTACTGATCAGAATCCACATAACTAGTGTGTCAGAATCCACATAACTAGTTCATGCACCTGTTCTTTCGTGTGTGCTACCACAGGTATTGTGCAAGTCTCGGTATGGGAACTTTTCGAAATACGTATCTCGTAAATTACTCGCTCTAGAATCATCCAACAAATACCAATGTCATTGTAATTTATCGTACTTTTAGGCTGTTAGTCTCAATAGGCAGTGTTCCATTTAAAAAAGTATATGTTTGCCCAAAAATACACTTCGTAAGTACAGGGTGATTCAAAAAGAATACCACAAATTTAAAAATGTGTATTTAATGAAAGAAACATAATATAACCTTTTGTTATACATCATTACAAAGAGTATTTAAAAAGGTTTTTTTTCACTCAAAAACAAGTTCAGAGATGTTCAATACGGCCCCCTCCAGACACTCGAGCAATATCAACCCGATACTCCAACTCGTTCCACGCTCTCTGTAGCATATCAGGCGTAACAGTTTGGATAGCTGCTGTTATTTCTCGTTTCAGATCATCAATGGTGGCTGCGAGAGGTGGCCGAAACACCATATCCTTAACATACCCCCATAAGAAAAAATCGCAGGGGGGTAAGAGGCCAGTGATGAAGTGCTCTGTCACGGGCTGCCTGGCGGGCGATCCATCGCCTCGGGTAGTTGACGTTCAGGTAGTTACGGACAGATAAATGCCAATGTGGTGGCGCTCCATCCTGCTGAAATATGAATTGTTGTGCTTCTTGTTCGAGCTGAGGGAACAGCCAATTCTCTAACATCTCCAGATACTGTAGTCCAGTTACAGTTGCTACATTTTCATCACTCGTTCTCGGCCGTCCAGAACGTTTCCCTTTGCACAAACACCCATTCTCTGTAAACTGTTTATACCAACGTTTAATACACCACCTATCAGGAGGTTTAACACCATACTTCGTTCGAAATGCACGCTGAACAACTATCGTCGATTCACTTCTGCCGTACTCAATAACACAAAAAGCTTTCTGTTGAGCGGTCGCCATCTTAGCATCAACTGACGCTGACGCCTAGTCAACAGCGCCTCAAGCGAACAAATGTACAACTAAATGGAACTTTATAGCTCCCTTAATTCGCCGACAGATAGTGCTTAGCTCTGCCTTTTGTCGTTGCAGAGTTTTAAATTCCTAAATTTGTGGTATTCTTTTTGAATCGCCCTGTATTATTACGTTCTGTTGATTGGCTAACAATACTGTCAGCTGTCTACCAATTCATTCCATTAACCTCATATCAATAGTATTTTCCATTTCCGAAGTGTTTGCGGAGGAAGTTTTAGGTGCGCATGTGGCATGTGTGTGTATGTATGTGGGGGGGGGGGGCAGGGGGGAGTGGGGGAAGGGGGGGGAAGGGGGTGAAAGGGTGTGGGTGAGGGTGTAGTGTGAACCAGTACAATAACAAACTTTCAGAGACTGATCAACGATGCCTTCTGAGAATTTGTTAAGAGTGATCCACGATCTCCAGAGGCTCGTTACAGAGTAGTAACGTAATCATGATTAATTCGGTGTACTAGCGCAGTCACCCTTGTTTCTGCGAAAATACTTTCGTAGCTGTAATGAGTACTATAATGTGCAGTAATGGAAACACCCACCACGGAGTGAAGAAACAATTCTCCGATGCAAAAATAATGTGATTTGTATGGTCGATGACGAAAGGGTCATGACTGCGTCGTTGTGCCGAACTTCCATTACGATGCTATGAATCCATACACGAGGTGCATATCGGCCAGCTCTTCATCAGTAAACGTATCCATAACACTGCTTTGTATTGCTGTTAAAGCACAACGAACAATGCTGGAAAACAAAATCTAGATAGAATCGAACAGTGCCGAATGCACATCTAGGGGCAACGAGACACCGCATGATATCAATAGCCAATGGTAACACGATACACGGGGCGTAGTGTCGACTTTTGCAGTGTTATTCTCTGTTTTCAGATCAAAACAGATACAAAGCTAACTGGGACAAGAAACGCAACGGAATGCACTAACCCCGTACCGAGTCACCGGAGACGGTGGATCCCTTACACTAAAATATTATGAAGGTGTCCCCGAACAACATCTGAAAGTTTGTCGGTGGCGTTCTGATTCACCCTGAATACATTCACTGCTCTACGAAACTTAATAATTACACAGGTAAAGTGACAACTTATTTGCAACTCGGTGGAAATGAATGAAGTTGCGGGAGCGTTTTACTAGAGGTTTTTCAGTTGAACACAGTAAGCTGGTCGGAACTTGGCTTGAGATTAGCATAAGTAAAGCGCCAAATGAGGCTGAATCCGAAACATGAGGCAGCTGAAGAAAGAGGATAAGACAATGTGTGTCAGTTAGTGAGCTTTTACTGTGCATTCTGTACTGTGTGAAAATAAGGCTATAATGATCAATTCATCCAAATAATATAAATCTTAATCATCGTCAATACAACATGGCCCGGACGCAACATTTGAATGACTCCACAGACGGAAGAATCATCGGTAAACAGCAAGAATGACGAAGTGTGACGATTCTAGCCCAGGATTGTTGTTCACAGCATTGTTGCACCTGCATGGGGGCGTTCCGAACCACAAATACCGTTGCTCCAAGGAGAGGAGGTGGTTCGCCTCGGTCATCTACAACAGCAGTTGACCGTTACACTGTGCAACAGGCAAGAATGGTCGTACGCCGAACTGAGGGTGCAGTTGCAACCGAAGTTAACAGTACTGGTACAGTGAATGCATGGGAGTGGTCTCTTATCCCGGCGACGTTATAAGCTATTGTATATATGAAAGTTCGATTTTTTACGGATTCGAGAGTGAATGGGCAGAGTGTACTTACTGGTTGATACCTAGTCTGCTCAGGATGCTTCATTTTATCGCTATCGATTCTTTCGATTTGTTATACAAAAAAGAACTTTGGTTCGGAATCCACGTCAAATAGATACCTCTGCAATTGGTTAAGTAAGTCAGTTAGACAGCTAAGGAAATGTTAGGCAACCTTCTGCATGGAGATTTTCATTATTAATGCACTTCGGTGTTCAAACTTAACTTCGGGTTGTGAACAGGTTTCCTTTTTTTTATATCATTGGCTTGAACCACAAAGAACAATAAAGTATTTTCTTCTGTAGCATATTCGGCCCCAAGCACAAATTGAAGGTACAATTATTAATTTCTTTATATCAATGATGGCAAATAACGAACGCCAGTGAAAATTTTTTTTGAAACCAAAGTGAATTTTTGTAGATATTATTAGATATGGTAGTTTAGAATCTATGCAGGACGATTACTTGTACATCTTGGCAGATTCTTGTCGCTTTGGAAACATTCATATACATTTTCCTGGTAATTTATGTAGATTTCAACATATGTGAAGTATCACATTTGTCATCAAAATTTTAAACAACTGTAAATAAACAATTCGAAATACACTCCTGGAAATTGAAATAAGAATACCGTGAATTCATTGTCCCAGGAAGGGGAAACTTTATTGACACATTCCTGGGGTCAGATACATCACATGATCACACTGACAGAACCACAGGCACATAGACACAGGCAACAGAGCATGCACAATGTCGGCACTAGTACAGTGTATATCCACCTTTCGCAGCAATGCAGGCTGCTATTCTCCCATGGAGACGATCGTAGAGATGCTGGATGTAGTCCTGTGGAACGGCTTGCCATGCCATTTCCACCTGGCGCCTCAGTTGGACCAGCGTTCGTGCTGGACGTGCAGACCGCGTGAGACGACGCTTCATCCAGTCCCAAACATGCTCAATGGGGGACAGATCCGGAGATCTTGCTGGCCAGGGTAGTTGACTTACACCTTCTAGAGCACGTTGGGTGGCACGGGATACATGCGGACGTGCATTGTCCTATTGGAACAGCAAGTTCCCTTGCCGGTCTAGGAATGGTAGAACGATGGGTTCGATGACGGTTTGGATGTACCGTGCACTATTCAGTGTCCCCTCGACGATCACCAGTGGTGTACGGCCAGTGTAGGAGATCGCTCCCCACACCATGATGCCGGCTGTTGGCCCTGTGTGCCTCGGTCGTATGCAGTCCTGATTGTGGCGCTCACCTGCACGGCGCCAAACACGCATACGACCATCATTGGCACCAAGGCAGAAGTGACTCTCATCGCTGAAGACGACACGTCGCCATTCGTCCCTCCATTCACGCCTGTCGCGACACCACTGGAGGCGGGCTGCACGATGTTGGGGCGTGAGCGGAAGACGGCCTAACGGTGTGCGGGACCGTAGCCCAGCTTCATGGAGACGGTTGCGAATGGTCCTCGCCGATACCCCAGGAGCAACAGTGTCCCTAATTTGCTGGGAAGTGGCGGTGCGGTCCCCTACGGCACTGCGTAGGATCCTACGGTCTTGGCGTGCATCCGTGCGTCGCTGCGGTCCGGTCCCAGGTCGACGGGCACGTGCACCTTCCGCCGACCACTGGCGACAACATCGATGTACTGTGGAGACCTCACGCCCCACGTGTTGAGCAATTCGGCGGTACGTCCACCCGGCCTCCCGCATGCCCACTATACGCCCTCGCTCAAAGTCCGTCAACTGCACATACGGTTCACGTCCACGCTGTCGCGGCATGCTACCAGTGTTAAAGACTGCGATGGAGCTCCGTATGCCACGGCAAACTGGCTGACACTGACGGCGGCGGTGCACAAATGCTGCGCAGCTAGCGCCATTCGACGGCCAACACCGCGGTTCCTGGTGTGTCCGCTGTGCCGTGCGTGTGATCATTGCTTGTACAGCCCTCTCGCAGTGTCCGGAGCAAGTATGGTGGGTCTGACACACCGGTGTCAATGTGTTCTTTTTTCCATTTCCAGGAGTGTACTTTAAAAACTTATGTCAAAATTATTCAATGCATTCTTGCTCATCCTGACGTTGCCGTATGGTTTAGAAATAAGTTGAAATTACTGGTCCATTACTTCTTGTGTAAGTGTAAACTCATTCCTGTCAGTTGTAAAGTGAAGGAATCTTATGCACCGCTCACACAAAACAAAGGTAAGGCCTCTGCATCCATCTTCCCAGTGTTTTGTCCTGTTTTTTCTGAACATGGCAGTCAAGCTTGGTAATAGTGTTGAAAAAATAGAAAAAATCTTCCACTGACGTGAACAAAGTTGGCATCGCCTCCTGAGGTATCATATATGATACCCAAAGTTTTGAAGCTTAGAAACTCGTTATAACATTAATGTATACTTAGTTATTAACTGGGAATGTCTGTACAGCGTTAGTAAGTTATTCAAGCATGTGAAAGCTTTTGTAATTGTAAAAAGTAATGTCTTTACCTTTATTTCGCTTAAACATTGAGTGCAGTCACAGAATCTGAACATCATAGAAGGATGAGCACGTGATTTATCCTAGAGTGATATCTATCGTACATGATAAGACAGGCCATAAAAGTCTCAGCTTCGTCGATGCCCGAGAAAAATATAAAACCTGGAGGAATCATGTGTGATGACTCGGAACCGAAGCGGGTAAACCAAATGCATCAAACTACGGCACGCAATCGGCAAAAATCATTTCATAAACAGTTTTGAAATTTCCGTATTTGTTTAGTTGAACTGTTCTGAATGACATCTATTCCTATAGACTGCTATTTTATATCTTCACAATCCTTTTCGGCTAAGAATAAACAAATAAGTCTTGGTCAGAGACCTGCACATACGGATAGGGATCTACTGTAGATCACAAAGGGGGTGGTTGGGAGAGTTCCCTTTCCCTCGCAGGGGGACGAGGTACAGTTGTCCGCAAGCAAGTCCGTGCAGAGGGGATCGGCTTGCTGTCGGCACGCATCAATAGCAGTCCGCCCGCCCGGAAGGCGCGCCCGGAGGTCGACCGTGTGCGGTCGAGCAGCACGGCAGGGCGGGGGGAAGTCGAACTGGCCAACTGGTGGCTGCTTTTGCCCGGTCAGCACAGGGAGAGGTCCACATCTGAATCACTGATGTGCGGGCTCTCTCACTTGTATGTCTACACTTCATGAGAAATAATTCCTGACAGCAACTATTCTCCGCGCAACAGATGACTTATGAACTTCCCCATGGCCTCGCCTATCTACAGCTACAAACGAAAGATTGATGAACTCTCGAATTTCCGATACGTAAATAACTGTACTGTTAAAAGTATCCAACTGAAATATATTTGGGTGTTTCTGGACTAGCGCTAGAGTGCGTGCTTGCAAACCAAGAGTTAGTGGGATCTAATCTCTGTCACACCACAAAAGAAACTGAACAGCCAGAGAAACTGGTACACCTGCCTAATATCGTGTAGGGCCCTAGCGAGCACGCAGAGGTGCCACAACACGACTCGAATAATGTCTGAAGTAATGCTGGAGGGTACTGACGTCATGAATCCTCCAGAGCTGTGCATAAACCTGTAAGAGTACGACTGGGTGCAGACCTCTTCTGAACAGCACGTTCCAATGCATCCCAGATATGCTCAATAATGTTCGTGTCTGCGTAGTTGGTGGCAAGCGGTAGTCTTTAAACTTTTAAACTAAGAACAGTATTCCTGGAGCCAGTCTATAGCAGTTCTGGATGTGAGGGGTGTCGCATTGGCCTGCTGGAACTGCCCAAGTAAGTCGGAATGCACAATTAACATAAGTGGTTGCAGGTGATCAGACAGGATGCTTACGTACGTTTCACCTGTCACAGTCGTATCTAGACGTATCAGGGATGCCATATCACTCCAACTGCACACACCCTGCACCACTACAGAGCCTCCACCAGCTTTAACAGTTCCCTGCTGATAAGCGGGGTCCATGGATTCATGAGGTTGACCCCATAAACGTACACGTCTGTCAGCTCGATACAATTTGAAATTAGACTCGTCCGAACAGACAACATACACTGCTGGCCACCGTAAATGCAACACCAAGAAAGACAAGAGGTAGCACAACTAAATTTATTTTGTAGATAACATGTTGACCAAGTATCAGATGATTACGTTTTCAGACGTCTGTGACATGTGGTTCCTGCCAGAATCAGTAGCCAGAGTAGCCGCCATTGTTGGAGATCACCGCTGCCACACGTCTCGGCATTGAGTCAAAGAGACATTGGATGTGTTCCTGGGGTACAGCAGCCCAAGCAACTTCCACACGTTGCCAAAGATCATCTGGTGTGGCAGCTGGGGATGTAATCTGGGTCACTCGTTGAGCAACCATGGACCACATGTTTTCTATCGGCGAAAGATCCGGAGAGCGAGCCGGCCAGGGAAGCAATTCAATCTGGTTATTGACGAAGAACCTTTGGACAATGCGTGCCACGTGTGGTCGAGCATTATCATGTTGAAATATGGCTGTGGCCGAGTCCTGAAGGTAAGGAAGGACAACTGGCTCCAGCACCTCAGATATGTAGCGCCGGCTATTTAAAGTACCGGCAATGCGTACTAGAGGCGTGCGAGAGTAATATACAATACCGCCCCATACCATAATACCCGGTGCAAGACCAGTGTGGCGGTGCATAATGCAGCTGTCCAGCATCCTCTCTCCACGGTGTCTCCACACTCGAATCCGACCATCGTGGTGCTGCAGACAGAAGCGTGCCTCGTCAGTAAAGACAACGTCATTCCATTCTGCCGTCCACATCCGTCTGTCATCACACCATTGGCGACGGAGACGTCTGTGGTTCTGCGTCAATGGTAGACGAAGCAATGGACGTCTTGCGGACAGACCACTCTGCTGTAAACGGCGTCGAATGGTACGCGCAGACACTGGATGATGCGTTACAGACGCAATGTGCTTTGCTATGGTTCGGGATGTCACTGAGCGATCCGTCACTGCCATGCGCACAATTTGCCTATCAGCACGTGCAGTGGTGCACCGAGGTGAATGCAATCGACCACGTCGGTCCGTCGTACCCTCCTGCATCCAACGGTCACATATCCTCATTACAGTTGTTTGGTTTCGTCCAACACGACTAGCGATTTCTCTATATGATAATCCACAATCTCGGTAAGCCACTATCCTTCCTCTGTGGAACTCGGATACTTGACTAAAAGATGTTCGCTGTTGTCTACGAGGCATAACTGATCGTCTTGTGAAACAACCACAAGGTAAACACACGTGCCGAACGTACACTCGTCGAAATCGCCAAGCCTTAAATGGCGCTATGAGGTGGCGCCACAGGCGCGCGTGATGTGCGTCTGCGCTGAAAGTCTAATCAGTTGCATATCTCATCGCTGCAAACTCATGGTCTAAATTTCACTTGATTCGGATGCTTCCTTCAGGGTGTTGCATTTACGGTGGCCAGCAGTGTATTTCCAGTCGGTGCTACGGGCCGAGGCGAGGCGTAAAACTTTGTGTCACGCAGTCATAAAGAGTACTCGAATCGGCCTTCGGCCGTGAAAGCCCATATCGATGGTATTTCCTCGAATTATTCGCAAGCTGACACTTGTTGATGGCCCAGCATTGAAATCTGCAGCAATTTGCTGAAAGGTTGCACTCCTGTCACGTTAAACGATTCTCTTCAGTCGTCGTTGGTTTCGTTATTATTGGATCTTTTTTCTGGCCGCAGCGATGTCGGAGAAGTGATGTTTTAACGGATTCTTGACATTCACGGTAAACTCGTGAAACGGTCGTCCGGGAAAATCCCCACTTCTTCGCTATCTCGGAGATGCTGTGTTCCATCGCGCGCGCGACTACTGTAACACCACGTTAAAACTCACTTAAATCTTGATGACCTGCATTGTAGCAGTAATAACCGATTAAACAACTGACACACTTGTTGTCTTATACAGGTGTTGCCGACCGCAGTGACGTATTCTGCCTGTTAACATATCCCTATATTTTAATACGAAGGCTTATACTGGTTTCTCTTGCACTTCAGTGTATTTCGGTCAGATTTAAACCTCACCTTCATCTCTCATTGATGGGAATATTCGCCAGGAGCAGCAACCGGTTCGGTTTCCGCCCTTAACTGTACGTCCCCTTTCACCGGTAGGGCTGCTGGGGTTGATCAGATACACGCAAGTCACCAAAGTGGCGTCCAATTGAGGGAACTGCAGCAGAAATTTGAGACACACGAAATAATTATTAATTATTCTGAATTTAAACGGTAGGAGAACAAAGAAAAGGGTGAAGTTGGTCTGGATTTTTTCTACGATAGCAAATAATGACTTGCTTAAGTGTGCCAGAAGATTCTGAAACAATTATTATAAAATGCAATTATTGTCCACACCATTAGCTCATTTTGAATTATATTTAGCGGTCGTTTAATATGGCCTATAGTTGATGTAATGACGTTGTCTAAACCGAAAAAAATTCTCCAGGTTTAGTCCTCCTTTGCGATCACTCTGAGGGTACATCAACAGGGAAGCTGACTATGTGTAAAGGTTCCATAGCCAACGAAAGTGTAACTACAAGACGCTGCGTGAAATACGGTAAGTCTGAGTCTTGTTCGGGAAGCTAGAAAATATCAAAACAGAAATTTAAGGGCTGAATCCAGGTGTAATACGAGTCATGAATGTACGGAGAAAAGAGGATTAAGATGGAATAAGAACAAAATCAATAGCATCGCTAAATGGCATACCTGGGATATTATTCCTTAAGAATTGAAAGGGGAGGTACTTTGTACAGTATTCTGACAACTATTTTCAGGAGAATCGAAAGGAAAACAGCACGTAAAGTATTGTAAGTACCGTATAGTTTACATGTGGACGTATCAACAAGAGAAAATGAGTGTACGAAGATACCGAGTTGGCAAGTTATTACGTGAAAGGACACGAAAACCTAGTAAAGTGCCATAAATTTCACTTATCCTCTTCGATTCAGTATTTCACCATTATTTCTTTCATTTAATCATATATTATACACCATTCTTTCGTATATCTAAATCTACAAAGATAGTCTGCAATCCACCGCACGGAGTGTGGTGGACGGTACCCCGTACAATAGTAGTAATTTCTATTACCATTCCACTCGCATATAGAGCGAAGGAAGAACGAATGTCCATATGCCTCCGTAAGAGCCCTTATTTCTCGTGGCACCACATTTCAGCAGCGTCTGTTTTCTTCTTATCTGCTCTTCTTATTTTCCACATTTGATTACATTATAAGGCAAAGCTAGACAAATACTTTCGGGAAAGACTTTCTCATATTCAGATTTACGTCTCCTCTCCCAAATCTTTTCTGGCTGTTATTATTGAGAGTCTGCCATTTATATACTATACACATCTGCTTTAGACAGTATAACAGTGCTCTATTAAATCGATGTCTCATTTTCTAATCTAATTCCGGCAGCATCATTGGTTAAATTCGACTATAACCTATTATTTGTTGATGGTCATCTTAAAGCTCCTCTGCCAGTATCATCGGCAAGGCAAGTCAGCTGATTGCCAGTAAAGAGCCTTACGTAGAACCGTTCGAATACATAATCCCACTTTTATTTCCTAAAAGCATGTCGTTCCAGTTCATAAATGGAAAGCCACTTTTTGGATGTGATCCCTGCGAACAGTACAGACTGGTGATACTGAAGATTAAGTATCACGACAATTAATGAGCAAACCAAGTGAACGGCTGATAGTTTCTTTGCCTCAACCCATGCCCTCGTGTACCAATTAAGTGACCCTTCCCGTGAAACAGACATGTGACGACATGTGGTTATGGCTCATTAAGAAATACTGATATTCATAGTCACAATTTGTTTCTGTTCCAATGCCTAACCTCGGCAAACACTTGTGAAAACCAGTTATCATACTTAAGATCAGCTTTGAGATGTTAGTTTTACAGATGTTGGTTCTGACATCCATGCTGTTTGTTGGCTCGTGTTACTGTTACGACTAGTCTGTGCAAGACCAGGTAGGATAGACTATTTTCGGTGCTCGCGAACGGTGTAGCAGCTTTCTTGGATTGAATAATTTTGAGGTTGTCGTGTTGACTGATGTTAAACGCCTCATTAAAGGCTATGTTTTAATTGCTCCCCACATGAAACCATAGGTCAGCAAATGGACAATATCATTATCGCTTTCAGCATGTTCTCCCACCACAAAATATTTCCAGTGTCACTCGTTGCACTGTATTTCACAAAGATTGTTGCATTAACAGAACTTTCTGTCGTACACAGGCCGCATACACAGATGACCGTTTGAAGTCTGAATGCCACACCGAACACCTCGATTTGATGGCCAGCAGCACCAAAAACGTGAAAGACTGGAACGAAAATCACTCATTCTTTTTATTCGAGTCATCAGTACAATGATTTGATACGACCGCTACGAAATCCTTTCGTGTGCCAACCTCTCCACCTAAGAACAGCACTTGCTTCCCACGTCGTTAATTGTTTCTTCTACCTATTCCAATCTCTATCTTCCCCTACAGTGTTTATCCTCTACAGATCCTTGTAGTACCATGGAAGCTAGTCCGTGATGTCTTGACACATGTCCTATAGTCCTGTCCTCCTTCTTATGTTCCAACTTCGCCGAATCTGTGAAGAAATACCTCATTCATCTTATGTATGATGCCACCCAAGTTTCAAAATATTGCCGTAGCACGGCTCCTCCAATTCTCTTCTGCTTAGATGCTTCAATGCTTCGATTCTCTTCTGTTCCGATCTCCATATAATCCATGATTCACTACTGTTCAGTGCTGTGTTAGAAATATACGTTCTCAGAAATTTGTTCCTCAAATTAAAGACGCATATTTGAATCTAGTAGACTTCTCGGGCCAGCAATGCTCTCGTTGCCGGAGGTAGTCTGATTTCTGTTTCCTCCTTATTTCGACGTTTGTGGGTTACTTTGATTCAAAGCAAGCAGAGTTGCATAACTTTGTCAACTACGTAACAATCAATTTTTATGTTAAGTATCTCGCAATTCTCAGTTCTGCTACTGCTCATTACTTTTGTATTTTTCCTGTTTTCTCTCAGTCCATGTGATGTACTCAGTAAATTGTTTGTTTCTTTCAACAGAGCTTGTAATTATTCTTCACTTTCACTGAAGATTTGACGTAATTCTGATGAATATAGAATCTGGATGCTGTTAGATTACCAAAATCACTAAAGGAGAAATTAAATTGTATTTTTATATAAGTATCGAACTCTGGATTACTACCTTAAAACATTGTGTGAAAAGGTCCTCTTTGTAATGAAAAGTTGCAAATGATCGTTCTATGTCAGTAGCAGAATTAATTTCTTAATTTTATCAAGCGGTGACTACCAATTCCTTCCTGCTTTTCATGGCGGGTTATAACTTCGTAAAGCTTCCACGGTAATTTTGAAGAGCTGCATTTCCCAGTCGTTATTTTGCTTCGAATGTGTTAGATACGAAGTTTTACTGTTTGCCAATCTGTACGAGGGGTTCCCGTATCTTCTATTTACATAATTATTTGAGTTCAGTGTTTGGAGAAATCGTATTTGGAGAATGATTTTCGTTACTTTTTACGTTTCTGAGTGATGACTGTTAGTGTGAAATGGCACAATAAGCTTAAGAACTTCCATCAACCATTGTCTCAATGTCTTCAACAGCAAAAGAACTAAGATGTGCTAATGCTACTGGTCCATTAAACTCTTGTGAAAGTTTTGCTCCTTCGCCTAGAGCTATTAGAAAGCTCCAAGACACTGAAAACGTGCGTACACTGCTAAATAAAGGCAAGGTGGTTTCGAGATTACTCATACGAGTAAAGTGAAGTACGTGAACAGGAAATGTGCTGCAAAAAGGGTTTCAATGAAATTTTTGTTTACAGGGCGAACCCATATCGGTCGCGCTTTATACTTATCTGTAGTGAATATAATCACATTGTTGCCTTTTTCCAATTTTTTGTACTTTTCTCAGATTCCACAAAGATTAGAAACCTAAAATTTCCTTAAAATGTTGGGAAAGAGCGTTCGTAGTGAAAAATTATATTTTTATTCATTGTGTGTTTCAAATATTTACGAGGAATAAAACACGAACTTAAAACCAATGGCATCTCAAATGAAGAAGAAAGATGTTTAGGAGATTAAACAAGATTATGAAATATTCCATTTGATATGGACAATCTAGGGCTCCAAAAAAGAAGAGGATACCACATATTTACCACTGCACTGTTATGAAGTATTTTGATGTTGTAGTGCCACCACTATTTTTTTGCCATGGGTGAGTTAATCCAGCTGCGGAAGCTAGTGCAACGCGCCTTGAGAATGGGTTAGAAGAGAGGCAACCAGATGAATATACACCAGGGGTACATGCTGATATGGCAAGTGCTGATCCTGATGCATCGGGACCATTACCACATGCTGCAACCGAGTAGATGCGCCAGAGGTCAATTACTGTTGACGCAGCAGAAAGGCAGAGCCACTGAAACACGGACAATTCCGTCGCTTCACGTTCAAGCCATGATTTGCTGTGACTTACATGATGGAAACTGATGGTGCAGTAAATCAAGGCCTCCTGCCATGGAGGTCAACCATTTGAGCCTGGCTCCCGTGGGGCAAGTCAGCCACAGTCTCAGATGTGGGCAAACACTTTGGCATCTGCATCTGCTCGTGTGGATATACACTGACATCACTGTGAGCCATCTTATGCACGCGTTTTTCGGCGTGTCTCAGAGAACTTCATCTACTGCGGCTAGTCTACAGTTCGGCCTGCTGCTGGGGTCAGAGTTCCTGCAGAGTCACTATCATCATCACCCGTTGGCCGACCGCCACTGCCAGCTGTCAAGTCCACTGACGGATAGGTCTCCCCAATCTCCTTGTAATGGTTACATCCTTGTGAGCGTTGACGTCTTTGGGCATCATCACAGCAGCTGTAGTGTTTTGAGTAACACACGAGTGTACTATTAATGATGTTTTCATGTTGATACGTCCTTTGATTACCAGGCATCTTCGCACCGTTCCGTTGCTACCTCACCAAGGCTGGTCTACTACTGTCTTCCTGATGTGTATAACTTGGTCCCACCAGCTGCTGCAGTGACCGTTCACCCTGGTCATTACATTCGCCTTTTATTGGAGCAGATCTATGTTTCGATTATTATATAGTCATCACTGGTGCATTACAAACAGGTGACATAGGTCCCTGTGCGTCAAAATATACACCCCAACAAATGACGTGGGCTTCCATGTGCCTCTGTCAGTCAAATGCTAGCCTACGTCATTTATTAGTGTTTATTTTCTGACATACTGGGACCTATGTAACCGTTCTGCAATGCACCGATGACCACTACGTAATCGTCGAAATCTAGTTCTGTTTCAATAAACGACGGATTTTGTGACTGACTGCTGTCGTCTTAATACTTAGATTCTCAACGGTCGTTGCACACATATGGATCTAATGGATTCCAATTTAAACCCCTGAGAGCTTGGAGCTGCAGTTCTGGTTCATCCTGTGTACACGGTGTCCCCAAAATGATGCGACCCACTTCGGAGGAGGTGGGGCACATCATAAGGATTGAGAATTGCTCAGCAGCCTATGGTTCCAAACGACAGAGGTAAGTGGTAGCGGAGGTCGAACATCGGAAAGGAAACAGAGTGATTTATTTGAAACACATATTGGACATACTCAGTACACATGGTGTATGATGTGAATACAGCTCTAATCTGACAGCAGATGTTCAATGTTTGCACCATTAGACGCCACACTTGCCTGATACCGACGGAGCATTGACTGGCGGATTGACTGGTGGACACTCTCGAACATACGGGGAATTTTTATTTTTTATTTTTTATTGTAGCTGGCGTGCAGGAGATTCTTCCGATGAGATCCACTTCAGGCTACACAGGGTTACGGTATGTGAGAGATAACATGGCTTTCCACAGAAAAATAATCAAGGCTCGGCAAAATCCGGTGTGCCTGGGGGCCAGGCAACTGGTCCACCACGCCAAGTCCATAGACGTAGAATGAGTTGTTCAACCGCCTACGAACAGGCAGTCCAAACTGAGCAGGCCCCCATCACATTGCAACCACATGCTGCGCCTCACATGTGCTCAAACATCTCAATGCTAGCCGGGAAGAACCTGTTCCAGAAAGGTCTGATAATTGGCAGCCGTGAAGCAGGATCATGAAAGGCACCTCGCGACCAAGCTGTCGCTGACCAAACCCACGGAATCATCAATTATGAAGCGATGTTGTACCGCACGGTACAGAATGCCGTTGGTATTTTCTGGTTCCCACAAATGCTTATTGAACATCACTAGTGGATGTGACCTCTTTGATGAAGAGCACATAAAGCTGGGAAATGTCATTTCAGCCACTTTCATAGAGAAACCACATTGCGAAACACATGTTTAGAATGGTGGCCGCGTTGCAATAACTGCACCATTTGGAGATGTAAGGTATGTACAGACTAAATGTTAAAAACAAGCTGGACAACACTATGACAGATTCTTAAATCCGACGAAGAGGAACGTGCTGGTGCTTGGATTAATCTCCACGGCATCCAGCACATTTTCTTCCCTAACGATCGACACAGCGATCGTGACCTGACCATCCTAGCTCTGCCACATCTTAGTGAGCCGTACTGCCACAAATTTCGATGCAGATGTGCAAAACACTGTGATTCGGTTAATTTCTGTCTGGGTAGTATTCTCGATAAATGCATCCAGCAGTCCGTCCACTTTAATGAGCTATTCAATGCATTAAGTGGAAGTCTGCAAGCTCGTAGTTCGTATACCGTTTCATGTTCATTGGATGGTGGTTAGAGATCGAATGAGGAAATCTTCATGTTCGCGTGCAGTGCTCTCGTGTACAGCACCACACAACTGCCTATGACGATCTCGGCGGTCTTGAGTTGCTAGGCAATTCTCAATCCTTGTCATGTGCCCTATTGTCGCTACATTTCTGGGACACCCTGTATATATTACGCGTTAAATGTCACGTGCTTGTGGAATTTCCCCTGTCCCTTATTCTATGACATTTCCTAGTTGGAGCACCTGCTGTAGGTTCGAACTCCAAGGAGACAGGAAGATCTTTTCTGAAGTTAGAGGAACACGCAGTTAGGGCAGTACGTCTGACAGTCACCAAAAGTCGTATTCCAAAATTAACCATGATTATGGCTTCTGTGTCATTCTATTGAGACTAACGTCACTACTCTTTATTAAAAACTCATATATTCAGTTTAATAACCGTCAGCATAAGCTATAAACTAGATGAACGTGGCAAAGCTGGCACACTGGGATGATTACAAATACTGCAGCCCCGAGCGTGGTCAAACCACAACGACAGCCTGTAGGTAGATCCACTCATACCAAGCGAACTGAAGTTCTTAGAACTGATCACGAAGATGAAACCGGTAATCAGATCATTGTAAAATCATTCTTTTTGCCATCTAGGCTTTTAAATTTTTTTTAATCGACGTAGTTTGCTATATTTCCTTCATCCGATGATGTCCGATCTTACAGAGGCTAAGGACCAGAACTAGTGTCCCGGCAGCCCACTTGCCCCTTCACCTCGCTAGTGGAGATGCCCCAAGGAACTATGGACCCGCACACGACTGCCGTAGGGAGGGTGGTATATAAGACGGCACCCAGTGGAATACAAATCAATCATCAAGGTTCCCCTATAGGTGTGAACAAGTCAGGCAGCTGAAGCATTGCCCCATTTGTATGATCGCACCTGGTTGCCTACTCGAAAATCATTCTTGATAGAAGTATGGCTCTTAAAGCCAAACTCATTACGTATATAGGTTATAATAATAATAATAATAGTAATAATATGGTGTGACCCAATGACCTCGTACATGTCCCTCAATAGCAGGCCAATTCCGCCACTTTCGTGTCCTTAACCTATCTCAGTTATCTAACACATTATTGACAGAGGAAAGCTAGATTACAATGAAGGCTGAAATATCAGTGGTGATATAGACTGTGATGAATGAGCTTGCGAACTTCGACATAGGTGTAATTATGGTCGTATCTTTTGATTAGATTGCCTAGAAGCTTAAATTATTTTCAGTGCCAAGGCTCCGTTGATCGTAGTACCTGACATTAATTTCACCTCCATACCATAAACAGTTCCTGAAAAAAAGTGGTCTTGACAGACGAAGAGATGACAGACTGTCAACGAATTGCAAGAAAGTAGATTCTTCATGTGATATAATTACAGATTAACTATTTTCAGTTTCGTTCTTTACTTTTACTTTGAAGCCTTGCTTTTTGCCAAACTTTATGTGATCAGTGGCTCCCAATGTTTCTTAGACCACTAGCCCTGAGTGCAGTCAGCCATTACCTAGTAGCCCCCTCCCCTCCCCCTTATCTGTTGCCATCTACCTCCCCACCTAACTAAACTTTAGAATGGAAGACTTTTCTTGGAACACTATTATTTTAAAAATCATGAAAGATGAATGATATTTGGTCGTGGTAAATAAGATGGTACGCAGTGGAATACAAATCAATCATCAAGGTTCCCCCATAGGTGTGAACAAGTCAGGCAGCTGAAGTATTGCGCGCGCGCTGGGATATGCGCGCGCGCGCGCGCGTGCGCGTGTGCGTGTGTGTGTGTGTAGAGAGAGGGTGGGGTGTTAGAATGAATGACGAAGGAGTTCGTGGTGCATCGCAATTGCTACCCACGACTCCTCCTCAGATAAGAAGGCTAACTAACCACAGTAAGAGTAGACACTTGTCGGAATACATGCTTCCCCTGCATTGCCCCTCTCCATTGCGGCACTAGCTTCAGCCGCACACAGCTACCCTATTTAAAATCAACCCAGTTAAAATGTGTGCAGTATACTTACAGTTGGTGAATTACTGGATTGCTGCACTCCTTACTTCTGAACTGGCATAAACTGGAAGATGCTTTGCTTCTGAATACAGCCACTAGTCGTAATAATAATAATATGTACACCACTATAGTAGCCCTTATGTAGTCAGTGCTGTGTCATGTTGTCAAGTAATTAATTTATCTGTTTCGAAGCGAGTAATGAAGCAATCTCTAGAGTACTGTAGGTACTATCTACACTTAGAGAAGACAGTTTCTTGAGATATTTGGGATTTACTACCTATATGTCTCCCTTTTATCATCAGCGATGTGCGGGACAAAATACAACGTATGTGTGTAGTGGGTGGAGTGTGTGAGGAATCTGTAACCCGCGCCGCATTAATGCTACTATTTGAGAAAATGTAATTGTTGATAACTTATGTAATCAATATTAGAGTCTTACAGAATAGTGATAATAGTAATGATCTGAAAATAATTTAGTTTCGTTACTGAAACAGAATCGAATCGTTTAGTTTTTACCTTTCGTAAAATTTCATTTAACCCCCATGAGGTAATTACCCCTTGGTTGGAAACCACTAATCTAGATCAACAGGAAGTACCCTATAGCTTTTGCTGAGCGAGTTTGCGAGGACCAAAGTATGTGACGTAAATACGCGTATCATGTATTTGCGTCGACTTAGAAGTTAAATAGTTTACACGGTCCAGGGACCGTGAAGCTAGGTACCTGACTGAGATTTCATCTTGTTACGTATATCCATTCCTCAGAGGAAGAGGTCTTAACAGCGCGACAGAGACACACGGACAACAAATGGCATTTTTATGTGCTGCAATGATAGGTTAACAATTTTTGGACTGTTTCCTTTATTTCTACTGTCACATCTTGCTTCCTGCCAACTTTTGTCATTCTAATTCTACAGGAATTACCCTGTTGGATATGCCAAATGAGTTTGCGAGGATCAAAATTTGTGACGTAAATTGGAGTTTCTTTTGATTGCATTGACATAGAAGCTTAATTTTTCACACCACCAATTGACAGTAGATCTGATTACGTGTCATAAATTTCAGCTTGGTACCTATGGCCGTTTCTTGCTAACAGTCGTACAGACAGACGGACAGACAACAAACTGATGCCATAAGGTTTCCGTTTTTACCGACTAACGTGTGGAAGTCTAAATACTAATGACATGGAAGGAAACTAAGGTAAAATAAATCTGATAGTTTGTCAACAATTCTTAAATAGGCCGAGTTACAGGTACGGTAATGGGACGATGAAAGATTTTTGTAGGCTCGAACTTGGCAAGCGTATGCATGTGAAACATCCCTTGGGGGTTTTAACGGAAATCACCACGTTAAAACTGTGATCACCCCAAAATTGGCAGTGGGGTCTTGATTGTAGTCCATGTGATTCCGTGGACGAATCTCTAGAATTTGTAAAAAAATTTTAAGTTCAAACCTGAGAGCAAACCGGCTGATAGTTAACGAAATGGGAATCCAGATAACCATCACCAAAATAATAATCGTGAGACAAATTAAAAAGGAATTCGTAGGGAGATAGTAGCTGGAATGATCAGAATGGTTGGAGAACGAACAGGAGTGATAACTTCCGTGAACAGGTTCCAAGTAAAGGACGCAGACTTGACAGGGGTAATTCGCGCGAAGTGCACTCGCGTAACAACCTCTGGGGAAACCGATGTTCGCCACATCTCAGGTCCGGGGATGGCGATCTGAACAGGTGATGTAAAGGACTGGAGATAATGGTAATGGTAGAAATGTTGATAGGTTTGGAGAAAGGCAACAAATATGTAATATGGAGTACGTTAAAGAGGGAGGCTGTATAGGTGTAGCTTCCAATAATAGCAGGCGCGAACGGCGGAAGAATAGATTTGAGAGAGATTTAAGCATAAGTAATGAGAATAAATATTCGGGGAATGATGTAAGTTACGAATGTGTAATGAATGTGTATGTGAATTGTGATGAATGGAAAGATTCAGTGGTTCAATAAGAATTAAAAAGGAGAAAAACTTGAGAAAGCAAATTGTGTGGAGAGTTCTGATGAGGTATTAGCAAATAGTAGCAATTGCAGTAAAGAAGGTGTTGTAGCAAGTATTTGTGAGTTGGCGAAAAGCGTCGATGTTAATGAAGGCGGCGTAGCTTGGGTCTCGCCAGCTCTAAGTGATAACGATTGTGTTTCGGCGGAAAGCGTCAATGTTACTATGGGAGGATTAGCTTTGGTCTCGCCAGCAGTGGAAGTTAAAAATGTATCGGCGGAGGTACATGATTTCATTTTATGTAATGATGTAAAAGCTACAGGTATTGATGCTTCGGAGGAAGGAATTTACGCGTAAATAATATAATGAACGACGGGTTCCAATGGTGGGCTGTCTAATTGTCATTTTCGTTTCCGGCTGAAGGACCGTGTCCCGCAAGTCTCGCAGAAACTGTGTACCACAGGCGATTGGGGAAATCCCCCCCTGGAACACGTGATAGCGACCGAGGGCGCAAACGGCGGCGTTACGGTCGCCATGGCCAGCGCAAGGGAGGGCATCTTTATCAGCCGCTCGCAGCGCCACGACCCCCGGCGTCTGCCCCTTGCGGTTGCTGCACGCCCAACTGGTGCCACTCCATTTCGACGGCGAAAGTGCTTCACGGACTCCTGTGGATCATTGTCGCAAGATTTTTCTTCCTTAAGAGAGGCACTTTCACACGCTGTACGTTCTTATCTTCCTGGGACCACTCCCCAGTTGCTACGAGGAACATTTGTCGCTGACGGTAACAATCGTAAGAAGTGATCTGGGAGGCACTGCACTGCCAGCAAGTGGACCGACAGCCACGAGCGACGAAAACTTTAAGGTATTCTTTAATCCGATGGGTGCTCTGGAGTAGACATTCTAGTAGTTTCAGCGCTTTTCAGTGATCATGAATTTATTAAAAAACAGTCACTTTCTGAGCCTTCGCAACAATTTGTACTTTTACTTCGTTTCCTGGACATGTTTTAAATCAACATCGAACTGTAGAAACCACGACAGACATTTTGCATTAGATCGTAACCATACTGATACGATGGAACCTCGTGACTATAAGTTAAATTAATTGTAGAGTTAGATAGCTGTAACCATTTACTTACAAAATTCGTATTTCTTTCCATTAACTAGTATTTTAGCTATTCGGGCTGATCTCCAGTATCCAGCATCATGCTACACACACGAATATGTAGCTTCTGCGAATCTCGTCCGTCTCTATAATCTGTGTTCTTCAGTCCAATGACTTGTTTGATGCATATTTCTAATCTATTCTGTTCTCTTCACCTATGTCGAACGACTGCAACCTGTATCCTCAATGAACTGCTTACAATAGCCAAGCCTCAAAAGCTGTTAAATACAAAACTTCTCTCCATTACCATAGATGCCGGTCAACCAACCTCCTCTTTTAAGTTAATGTGATAAAAATATCCCCTTCTACAAAAGGACTCCGTAACGCTTCATTGGTTATCCGACAATCGTATCCAGTCTTCATTATTCTTCTGTAACTTCACATATAAAAGGCTACTATTCTCTATGTACCGCTTATCTCAAACGCTTCATTTTCATATAAAGTGACTCCCCAGACACTTTTAGAAAAGGCTTCATGACACCCAGTTATCGTCACCTATTTTGCTGCCCATATAATAAAACTCATCTACTTCCAGCGTTTCATTTCCTAATCTGTCTCAGTATAACCTAATTTAAAGCTACTACACTGAATTTCATTTCGTAACTCTCATGTTGGTATTGCAGTATCTTTTCAAAGCAACGGTCACTAATTTCCACTTATTTTTTAAGTCCTTTGCTGTCTCAGCTAGAATAAAAAGTTTTCGATTTCATGTAAATGTATTTTTGTTGCATTCTGGCCATTTTCAGTATGTACACATGCAAGATCATGGAGACTCTTATGAAGTACGTGAGAATGCAATTTTATTGTGGTATTTATTTCATTCTACAGCAATATTTATGCCTAAGTATCACTGCTAGCCACTAAGAGGAGTTTATCATAGTTGATGCTTTCATTTCGGTGCAGTAAGCGTCTACATAGCTCCAAAGCTTTACTTTTTAAGTTTATAGTTCATTACGCTCACTGAAGGTGTCGCCCATATTTAAATAAAAGATAGTTAATCATGAACTCTAGGCTTAAAACATGTCCAGTACATATAAGAACATTAATAAATTACAGTGGAGTTGCTGAAGACTTTAAAAATTCAGCGCTGTGACGAGTCTATAACGCCAAATATTACTGTATTTTCAGTTTACAGGCCTTTGAAACGAATACCGGGAAACTCGATTCGTACTGATTTTCAATAACATGTATCGTAAACAAAGCCAAGAAAAGTGGTAAGTGCATGTGTCACATACATTTCATAGCAACCGTAGACCAACAGTATATAACCCCGAGAAAGACGATGCAGTATGTGTGGCGATGAGCAGTCAGTAAGATCTGAAAAGTGCCGTCAGAAACGACAGTCTTCAACTGTGGATCTACGGAGACACCTTTCACTTCTGCAAAGCTTAACTCATGAAATTTGGCGCTCGGGTACAGAAGATCTTCAGATACTTTGTCTACCCACTTTACGAATTCCATCTATTACTTTAGCTTGATATGAAGCAGAGGTGTCACCGCGGTGGTCTCGCGGTTAAGGCGCTCAGTCCGGAACCGCGCGACTGCTACGGTCGCAGGTTCGAATCCTGCCTCGGGCATGGATGTGTGTGATGTCTTTAGGTTAGTTAGGTTTAAGTAGTGCTAAGTTCTAGGGGACTGATGACCACAGATGTTAAGTCCCATAGTGCTCAGAGCCATTTGAAGCAGAGGTATGATAATTTTATCACACCCGAACGAACGCTCACCAGTGTCGTAACTACAACCTGGCTGCAGTTTACTTCTTATCGACAATTTCTTCCTTATCTCCTGCTCGTTCTGTATCTACCTTCACGCTGACCAATAAAACAGCAGTACTTGGTGCAACTTGTCTGCATTACCATGAGAATAGATACACGAAATGCACTCGCGACAGCGTCTTCTGTAGAAGAATTTTTTGTACGCTTCTTTCAAGCGGATAGCTATCCAACAGTTCTGCCACTATTGCGTAATAGTACTGCCTTCAAACGTGTCTTAGATTCATCTCTAAGCCTCACTTCCGTGCTCCACGCAGGGTCTTAATACGAATCCTTAAACATTCGTGCAATTAGTGCGATTCATTACAAAGAACTTTACTTCTCTTTGGTATCAGCTGAAAACGTAGAGTAGTTGTATCCTGTGGAAACAAACAATTGTATTTGGAACTTGAAATGAGGAGTCGGATTCGGATTTTTTACTGTTAGAGCCTTGTGGACAGTAAGACCCCATTTTAATTGTACGAGAGTCGTTCAGTAAGAAATGCAACACATTCTTTTTCACGGCTAATTTCGTGTTAAAAATGCGAAATTTGTTGAAGGACATTGAGGAATATTACCGCTTCAGTTACTTGTTCCGATTGGTGGCGGCATTCTACTTAGCCTTCAAAATGACGCCTGTAACAGACATGAATTCCAAGCAGAGAGCGGTCATAAATTTTTTCTGCAGGTGATCGACGGATCATAACTAAACACCTCGCTGTCCAACTGGACGTCTCTGTTCGTAATCTGAGACACTCGTCCATCACATGGAGTGCTGAAAGTTGTGTGTCCTCTAGTTTCCTCGCCGCCTAACAGAAGATCGTAAAGAGCAACGAACGCCCATCTATGAGGAATTTCTTGCACGTTACGAGGGTGGTTGTGACAATTTCTTAACGAACATCGTCACAAACATGGGGTCATCACCTTGAACCGGAAACAAAACAGTAATCCATGGAGCGAGCGGTGGCACACCATTTCCTCCACCGAAGAAAAAGTTCTGCTTGATGCTGTCCTTCCCCATGGTGCAACGACCAACTCTGCACTATATTGTGCGACCCTCAGTAAATTAAAGACACATCAGCTAGTTTGTCGTTACAAAGACGCAAACGAAATTCTTCTCCATGACAACATAAGGCATCACAAGAGTCTAGGCACTCCAGAGGAGCTCACAAAATTTTATTCGTTCTTCCTCATCCACCTTACAATGCGGACCTCCTGCACTTACCAACTTTCATCAGTTTGACATAAATATGGCTGCACTCGACAAGAAGCAGCATGTCGATGAAGGGGGGGTTTTCTGACGCAGCTACACGATGACTGTGAAATCGGCACGTAGAATGGTTCCACGCGGGCATGCAGGCCGTCCCTTTAAGATTCCTTAAGGCCTTCGGATTGAACGGAGACTAAGTTGAAAACTAGAGTATTGAAGCCAAATGAGTGTGAAATATTATGGTATATTGCAACGTGAAAAAATTGTGTTGCATTACGTACTGAACGCCCTTTGTAATTAAACCTGAAAATATTTCGATGTACACACAAACTGCAAGCAAATTGCAGTTGCAGCTCGGGCACTACGGTAATTCACGGCATTGCATAAAAGAAAAATAAAATAAAAATAGAGAATTTTCCGGGGAACGATGTTACGTGAAAAGCAAAACTCTAGTGATAGAATCAAATGGGATACAGACATAAAATTGGAATGAATAAGTCCGTATAAAAAGTGAAAATAATATCAGGTATTACAGCTTCTTTATCAGTGTTGTTTTTGAACCAACGCCAATTTCTCTAGAACGTTCTTTGCTAGGGCAGTTTACAGCCAGATATTACGTCAGCTTATTTAATACACACTGTATTTTTCGCCAGTAAATCCTTATTAACTTTCCTTGAAACGTTGTAAATGAGATTTTTAATTAGATTCTTAACTACGTTGCTAGAATACCCTAATAACTTCCTATTACTGCCACATAATGAAGTGTACGTTGAAGCGTTTCAGCCACGCTACATGCCAAGTTTCGTTATAACTCGCTTAGTTCGCAACAGCAATTTTTAACTAGATGATCGTCTGAAAATTGCAGAGCCTGGCTAAGGAAAAATGTGTTTCTCCACTGGCAATATTCGACAATTTTGTGACGACCCATTTGTGGTGTAATGCATGTGTATAACATCTACCCTGTTTCTGACGACATATGTGCACAAGTAGATTAAAGGCTGACAGCAAGACAGTGTATGGGAAAGATTTCGGAGTTATGAGTGTGCTGTAACTTGTTTACGGAGATCAGTCACACTAATTCGAATGTGACCTCTTAAATCAGGATATTCTCAGTTGCTGTGGACCGATTAAAATCTAATAAGTTACGTAGTTTGGTTCCGATAGCAAGCAGATTTCCAGCAGCAAACTGTCTCTTCTAGACCACGTGGAAGACCTGCAATAGGAAGTGAAGAGTGGTATACATTTACGGACTGTGCTGTACCAATAATACAAAATATCCATACACAATGCAATTTCGTTTCGCAATATAAACGACTTTTATCACAGTATGTGTCTCATACGACTGCGAAATTCCGGTACAGCAAATTCCACGGTATCATTTAAAGAGACAAAATTGATGCTCAATATCAATAATTAACGAAGTTGTGTAAACGCATTGCTTTTTTTTTCTGAAGTCAGTGGTCAACTTTCGTCAAGATGAAAAGAGAGCGTACGGTTTGAGGCTGAGCCATCTGAGGTCTATAAATAAGGGGAATTGAGAGAGGTATATCATTAACGCTTTCATCAACGCTACCGAACTGCTATGCCAATATACCGATGTCAGTGGTACAAAGTTGGTTATAATTTCATCCTTATGTGAGCTTTTTTACCATACAGAAGGATGAGATTCCTATATATGAAGAATGGCGAAAGTACATGATGGCTATTTCGTTTTTCTGAGGTTACTTCCGACTTCCATTTGTTCGGCTCAATGAAGGATACACTCCGCGGGAAGAAGTAGGTGGATGATGGTGAGATTGTTGATGCAGGAAATGGTTAGCTCAGACTTCGACCAGTAAAGTGATACCATGGGCTGTATAGGCCATTCCAATAACGTGGCGTAAGGCCATCGCACTGAATGGACATTATGTTGAAAACTGGGGCTCTGTAGCCAAAAGAGTGGAGAATAATATGGTATATTGGAAACCAGAATATAAAAGCAACTTGCTTTCAGAAGAAACGTGTCGCATTACTTACTGAACACCTTTCGTACACACGCTGTGTGTCTCTTCTAAGATTCTGCAATTCTATTTTCTGTGCTGTTTCGGCAGGTATTCGCAAATTTAATTTTTCCAAGTGAACACTGTCTGGGCTCCTTTCTCGCAGATCCCATTGTCAACGGAAGACGTGGGTTTGTTACTCATTATAAGTGAGTCAATTGTTAAAGTTGAATGTGACTAATCTATTGTAAGAGTGGCAACAAGTTAATCAAGTGGGCACACGGTATAAATGAAAAAAATGGGGATTGGATCCCAAGGTCCCATAATTTGAATTATTATGGTCCGAGCAGAGAGAAAGAGCGCTATAAGGGGCCCAAAATAAGTACCCCAGCAAACGTTAATTTACCTATATGAAAATAATAACTTGGGCCCTAGAATTCACATCTTACCGCTGTTAAAAATGTTCTAGCATACCGGCTGCCGACAACCACCAAAGAGTATACGAAATTCCAAAGTAAGGAATAAATGTCTGTGTTTCAAGCAGCAATTAAAAATATTGCACACTCAGCAAAATGACAAAATAATATGTCACATTCACTTTAGCTTATCTCATGTGCCGAAACTAGAATGTAATAATATTACAACCAAAGCGCCTGGGAGTATTAAACACCACAAGAATCTTCAAAGAGAAATGGATTTTAACTGTTATTGCACAGACTCAAATACACGTCATCAGTCTGGAACAGGGTGGCGGCTCGGAATTTTCTTGCCAACTATGTGAAGCAATGTTTTCGGAAAATTTATACATATCGTAAAAATAGATATCTGTGTGTATGTAAGCAGGTATGTGTGAGTGTATGTTTCACTTCTCCTCGTAAACCACTGAATCGTTTCTCCTTTATTTCTGGTATGACGTACTATTTCAGTCAAAGGAGTGGGGATGAGAAATATCACAACGCACAGACGGCCAGGCTATATATTCCATTACTTTTTGTCTAAAGTCGTTTATCGGATTACGAACATATTTGGCTCAAGAATACACGTGTTGCTACTAATTTGGCATTTCGCTTTTACTGCATTCCCGGATCAAATCTTATGAATACACTGTATGTAGTCAGATTCTTTCATGTTGGCTAAGATGTCTTAAACACTGACTTATTACAATATAGCCATCAGATTCTTTATGATCTGAAAATGCTTTTAATGCGGAACTCGTCGTCAGGAGCAAGAATTACGAAAAAAATATCGACCGGGACAAATGTATAATAATGAGTGTATAATCAGCCAGTGTTTGAGAAATAGAATGTTTACTGAATTGAAGTCAACATTGCACAGACTGTGAAACCGTCACGACACTTTTTCTCGCTCACAGTGCCCACAAAGTGATGAAAGGGTAATAATTTATCGCTTACTGCAAACTTCACTGTTAGTGCAGTCAAATGCTGCCTCAGGCATAACACTTCAATCTATTCCCTCTTTATTAATAATACATTCACGACAAAATTTGCTTGCACTATTCAGATACATCCCTAAATGCTCTTTCGAAAATATATTATTCTATAACACTTAGTTCAGGACATGTGATGTCATAAGCATTAAGCTGATTAAAAACGCAACCGCATAGAAAAATTCTATAGAGACGCAGGTGAAATACGTGTACATGTTAAATATATATGAAATATATCTGATGTGAGCGTATGTGAGAAAAGCTGTGCATAAAGATCTCAATCTAAACCTCTGGATCGATTTCCGTCAAACATGGTACACATATTAGTACGAGGGCGTACTGAAAAGTAATTCCTCTGAATTAATGTACGAAAGTCTCACGCGTTTTTTTTAAAAAAGTAAGTGTTCCTAACATGCTATACCTTTATTCTTCATATCTATATATTTCACCCTGGGGACGAAAACCTATCTTCCAAAAAGAGACCAGTCTGTTGACATCATACCGAAAAATGTGTGACGTTGTTGACGGAGCTGCAACATCACCTTTGTTTGCGTCACCTCGTCACTATCGAAGTGAAGTCGTCGAAGGAGTTTTTGTCTTGTTTTTGTGGTCGTCAGTACGAAGACCGATTTGATGCTGCTCTCCATAGTGCCCTATCCTCTGCAAGCCTCCATCTCCGACCAACTACTGCAACATACATCCCTCTGAATCTGCTTGCTGTATTCATCTTTTGATGTCCCTCTACAATTTGTACACCAAACGCTTCCCTTCAGTACTCGATTGGTAGTCCCTTGACGTCTCCGAATGTGTCCTACCGACCGATCCCTTCTTTAGGTCAGGCTGTACCACAAATTTCTCTTTTCCCTAATTCTGTTCAGCACTTCCTCATTAGTTATATGATCTACCCATCTAACCTTCAGTATTCTTTTGTAGCACCACATTTCGAAAGCTTTTATTCTCTTCTCGTCCAAACTATTTATCGTCAATGTTTCACTTCCATACATGGCTACACTCCATATAAATACTTTCAGAAACGAGTTTCTGATCCTTAAATATACACTCGACGTTAACAAATTTCTCTTCTTCAGAAGCACTTTCCTTGCCATGCAGTCTGCATCTTATAGCCTCCATACTTCGACCATCCTCAGTTATTTTGCTTCCCAAATAGCAAAACCCATTTACTACTTGAAGTGTCTCATTACCTAACCTAAGTCCCTCAGCATCACCTGATTTAATTCAACTACATTCCGTTATCCTCGTTTTGCTTTTGTTGATGTTCATTTCGTATCATCCTTTAGAGATACTGTCCCCATTCCGTTCAAGTGCTCTTCCAAGCCCTTTGATTTCTCTGCCAAAATTGCAATGTCATCAGCAAACCTCAATGTTTTTATTTCTTCACCCTGGACTTTAATTACTACTCCAAATTTTTCTTTTGTTTCTTTTACTGCTTGCTCAATATTACTTAGGGGATAGGCTACAACCCTCTCTCATTCCCTTCTCAGCCACTGATTCCCTTTCTTGTCCCTGGACTATTATAATTGCCCTCTCGTTTCTTTACAAATCGTAAACAGCCTTTCCCTCTCTGTGTTTTATTCCTAATACCTTTACAGTTTCGAAGAGACCATTCTACACAACATTGTCAAAATCTAAGTCTACAAATGCTATAAACGTAGGTTTGGCTTATCTTAACCTATTTTCTATGAGAAGTCGTAGGGTTAGTATTTCCCCATCATGTTCCTATACTACTTCTGAATCCAAAATGATCTTCTCCGAGGTCGGTTGATAGAAGTATTTCCGCTCTTCTGTAAATGTTAGTATATTGCAGCCGTGACTTATTAAACCGTTACTTCGGTAATTTTAACACCTGTCAGCACCTGCTTTCTTTGGAACTGGGATTATTATATTCTTCTTGAAGCCTGACGTTATTTTGCCTGCCTCGTACGTCTTGTTCACCAGATGGAATAGTTTTGTCGTAGCTGGCTCTCCCAGGGCTGTTAGCAGATCTAACGGAATGTTGTCTACTCCAGGGGCCTTGTTTCGACTTAGGTCTTTAAGTACTTCGTCAAATTCTTCATGCAGTTTCATGTCTCCCTTCTCCTCTTCCCCTACGTCCTCTTCCATTTTCATAATATTGCCGTTAAGTACATCGCCCCTGTATAGACCATCACTATACTCCTTCCATATTTCTGCTTTACCTTCTTTGCTTAGGACTGGTTTCCCATTGAGCTCTTCATATTCATACATCTGGTCCTCTTTCCTCCAAATGTCACTATTTTTCCTATAGGCATTGTCTATCTTATCCCTTGTGATATATGCTTCTACATCCTTACATTTGTTGTCTAGCCATTTCTTCATAGCCATTTAGCACTTTCTATCAATGTCATTATTAGACGTTTGTATTACCCTTCGCCTGCTTCATATATTACGTTTTTATATTTTCCCCTTTAATCGATTAAATTCAATACCCCTCGTGTTTTTTAAGAATTACTAGTAGTCCTAGTGTTTTTACCTACTTGATTCTTTGCTGCCTTCAGTATTTTATCTCTCAAAGTTACCCTATATTCCTTTCCTTTGTTATTGCCAATTCCTCCCAAACGCTCACACTGAAAAACTCTACAATCTCTAGTTCTTTCAGTTTATCCATGGCCCATCTCCTCAAATACCTGCCTTTTGGCAGTTGAAAGTTTTACTCTGCAGTTCGTAACCAATAAATTGTTGTCAGAGTCCACATGTACCCTGACAATGTCTTACAATTCGGAAGCTTTTTCCGAAATCCCTCTCTTCCCATTGTATAATCAATTTGAAACCTTCCGGTGTCTCCAGGTCTCTTCCACGTATACAACCTTCTCACATGATTCTTAAAAAAATTGTTACCTGTAATTAAATTATGCTCTGTGCAAAATTCCACCAGGCGGCTTCCTCTTTCATTCCTTCCCCCAAGTCCGTATTCACCTACTACTTTTCCTTTTTCTTTTCCTATTATCGAATTCCAGTCCCCCAAGACTATTAAATTTTCGGCTCCCTTAACTATCTGAACAATTTCTTTTTTCTCCTCATATATTTCCTCAATCTCTCCCTCATCTGCGGAGCTAGTTGCCATAGAAACCTGCATTAGTGTGGTGGGTGTGGTGTTTGTGTCAATCTTGGCTACAATAATGCGTTCACTATGCTGTTCATAGTGGCATACCCGAGTTCCTGCTTTTACTTATAATCCTGTATTCATATGACCAGAAGTGCTGTTCTTTCTGTCACCGAACTTTTTTTTCTTTTTTTTTTGTCATCAGTCTACTGACTGGTTTGATGCGGCCCGCCACGAATTCCTGTGCTAACCTCTTCATCTCAGAGTAGCACTTGCAACCTACGTCCTCAATTATTTGCTTGACGTATTCCAATCTCTGTCTTCCTCTACAGTTTTTGCCCTCTACAGCCCCTTCTAGTACCATGGAAGTCAATCCCTCATGTCTTAGCAGATGTCTTATCATCCTGTCCCTTCTCTTTATCAGTGTTTTCCACATATTCCTTCCCTCTCCGATTCTGCATAGAACACCTCCTCATTCCTTACCTAATCAGTCCACCTAATTTTCAACATTCGTCTATAACACCACATCTCAAATGTTTCGATTCTCTTCTGTTCCGGTTTTCCCACAGTCCACGTTTCACTACCATACAATGCTGTACTCCAGACGTACATCCTCAGAAATTCCTTCCTCAAATTAAGGCCGGTATTTGATATTAGTAGACTTCTCTTGGCCAGAAATGCCTCTTTTGCCATAGCGAGTTTGCTTTTGATGTCCTCCTTGGTTATTTTACTGCCTAGGTAGCAGAATTCCTTAACTTCATTGACTTCGTGACCATCAATTCTGATGTTAAGTTTCTCGCTGTTCTCATTTCTACTACTTCTCATTACCTTCGTCTTTCTCCGATTTACTCTCAAACCATACTGTGTACTCATTAGACTGTTCATTCCGTTCAGCAGATCATTTAATTCTTCTTCACTTTCACTCAGGATAGCAATGTCATCAGCGAATCTTATCATTGATATCCTTTCACCTTGTATTTTAATTCCACTGCTGAACCTTTCTTTTATTTCCATCATTGCTTCCTCTATGTACAGATTGAAGAGTAGGGGCGAAAGGCTACAGCCTTGTCTTGCACCCTTCTTAATACGAGCACTTCGTTCTTGATCGTCCACTCTCATTATTCCCTCTTGGTTGTTGTACATATTGTATGTGAGCCGTCTCTCCCTATAGCTTACCCCTACTTTTTTTCAGAATCTCGAACAGCTTGCACCATTTTATATTGACGAACGCTTTTTTCAGGTCGACAAATCCTATGAAAGTGTCTTGATTTTTCTTTAGCCTTGCTTCTATTATTAGCCGTAACGTCAGAATTGCCTCCCTCGTCCCTTTACTTTTCCTAAAGCCAAACTGATCGTCACCTAGCGCATTCTCAATTTTCTTTTCCATTCTTCTGTATATTATTCTTGTAAGCAGCTTCGATGCAAGAGTTGTTAAGCTGATTGTGCGATAATTCTCGCACTTGTCAGCTCTTTCCGTCTTCGGAATTGTGTGGATGATGCTTTTCCGAAAGTCAGATGGTATGTCGCCAGACCCATATATTCTACACACCAACGTGAATAGTTGTTTTGTTGCCACTTCCTCCTATGATTTTAGAAATTCTGATGGAATGTTATCTATCCCTTCTGCCTTATTTGACCGTAAGTCCTCCAAAGCTCTTTTAAATTCCGATTCTAATACTGGATCCCCTATCTCTTCTAAATCGACTCCTGTTTCTTCTTCTATCACATCAGACAAATCCTCACCCTCATAAAGGCTTTCAATGTATTCTTTCCACCTATCTGCTCTCTCCTCTGCATTTAACAGTGGAATTCCCGTTGCACTCTTAATGTTACCCCCGTTGCTTTTAATGTCACCAAAGGTTGTTTTGACTTTCCTGTATGCTGAGTCTGTCCTTCCGACAATCATATCTTTTTCGATGTCTTCACATTTTTCCTGCAGCCATTTCGTCTTACCTTCCCTGCACTTCCTATTTATTTCATTCCTCAGCGACTTGTATTTCTGTATTCCTGATTTTCCAGGAACATGTTTGTACTTCCTCCTTTCATCAATCAACTGAAGTATTTCTTCTGTTACCCATGGTTTCTTCGCAGCTACCTTCTTTGTACCTATGTTTTCCTTCCCAACTTCTGTGATGGCCCTTTTTAGAGATGTCCATTCCTCTTCAACTGTACTGCCTACTGCGCTATTCCTTATTACTGTATCTATAGCGTTAGAGAACTTCAAACGTATCTCGTCATTCCTTAGTACTTCCGTATCCCACTTCTTTGCGTATTGATTCTTCCTGACTAATGTCTTGAACTTCAGCCTACTCTTCATCACTACTATATTGTGATCTGAGTCTATATCTGCTCCTGGGTACGCCTTACAATCCAGTATCTGATTTCGGAATCTCTGTCTGACCATGATGTAATCTAATCGAAATCTTCCCGTATCTCACAGCCTTTTCCAAGTATACCTCCTCCTCTTGTGATTCTTGAACAGGGTATTCGCTGTTACTAGCTGAAACTTGTTACAGAACTCAATTAGTCTTTCTCCTCTTTCTCCTCTTTCATTCCTTGTCCCAAGCCCATATTCTCCTGTAACCTTTTCTTCTTCCCCTACAACTGCATTCCAGTCGCCCATGACTATTAGATTTTCGTCCCCCTTTACATACTGCATTACCCTTTCAATATCCTCATACACTTTCTCTATCTGTTCATCTTCAGCTTGCGACGTCGGCATGTACACCTGAACTATCGTTGTCGGTGTTGGTCTGCTGTCGATTCTGATTAGAACAACCCGGTCACTGAACTGTTCATAGTAACACACCCTCTGCCCTACCTTCCTATTCATAACGAATCCTACACCTGTTATACCATTTTCTGCTGCTGTTAATATTACCCGATTCTCATCTGACCAGAAATCCTTGTCTTCCTTCCACTTCACTTCACTGACCCCTACTATATCTAGATTGAGCCTTGCATTTCCCATTTCAGATTTTCTAGTTTCCCTACCACGTTCAAGCTTCTGACATTCCACGCCCCGACTCGTAGAACGTTATCCTGTCGTTGAATATTCAATCTTTTTCTCATGGTAACCTCCCCCTTGGCAGTCCCCTCCGAGAGATCCGAATGGGGGACTATTCCGGAATCTTTTGCCAATGGAGAGATCATCATGACACTTCTTCAATTACAGGCCACATGTCCTGTGGATACACGTTAGTGTCTTTAATGCAGTGGTTTCCATTGCCTTCTGCATCCTCATGCCGTTGGTCATTGCTGATTCTTCCGCCTTTAGGGGCAATTTCCCACCCCTAGGACAAGAGAGTGCCCTGAACTTCTATCCGCTCCTCCGCCCTCTTTGACAAGGCCGTTGGCAAAATGAGGCTGACTTCTTATGCCGGAAGTCTTCGGCCGCCACTGCTTATTATTTATCAAAATTTACGCAGTGGCGGGGATCGAACCCGGGACTGAAGACGTTTTGATTATGAATCAAAGACGCTACCCCCCATTTTCTTTGCTTCATCTACTCGGGGCGGACGTCGTAAGACATCCGTTTAAGTTCGTTGTTGATCCATTAACTCAGTTTTTTTTTTATTACAGTGGGCAGCTAACCCTCTGACCGAACACGCCGAGCTACCGTGCCGGCACGCCTAGACCATCTACGAACTTTGTTAAGTCTCACTATATCTAACTTAAACTTATCCATTTCCCTTTTTAAATTTTGCCCGATTAAAAGATCTGACATACCTTCCTCAGATCCTTAACGATTTTTGTTTCTTGTGATGACGACGTCCTCCTGAGCATCCCCGCCCAGAGATCCGAATGAGGTATTATTTTATCTCGGAGATATTTTACCCAAGGGGATGTCAGCATCGTTGAACCATGCAGTAGAGCTGCATGTCATCGGGAAAAATTACGGCTGTAGTCTCACCTTGCTTTCAGCCGTTCGCAGTACCAGCAAAGCAAAGTCGTTTTGGTTGATGTTACAGGACCACATCACTCAGTTATCTAGACTGTTGCCCTTGTAATTACTGAAAATCCTGCTGCCCCTCTTCAGGCAACACACCCTTGGCTAGGCTGCCAAGAGATATCCCTTCGTTGTGGTTGCATCTATGGTACTGCTGTACGTATCGCTGAGGCACGCAAGCCTCCCCACCATCGGCAAGGTCCATGGTTTGGTAACGAATGAAAATCGGATGGGGCAAAGTAGGTACGGTATGGAGGCTAATTGCTTACAGTGCACCCAAGGTGTCGGAATGATGCAGATGTCGCATCGCTCATTCTCATGCTGAAGGAAACGGGAGGTCCATGTGTGGACGAACTCTTCGAACTCTAATCTCAATTACTGGACGCCCTTGCTCAGGCACCGGCATGGTTACACTACATACCGCGATGTTACACGCATCGTTCGGAGCTCTCTAGGAGATACGTAGACATAAAGAATAAAGACGTACAATGTTAAAAACGTGTGTTTATTTACAAAGTATTAAGAATTTTCATATAAAAAATTCCGAGGCGTTACCTTTCACAGAATGCCCTCGTATACGAAAAGAAGTAATGTTGGTATAAGAACCAGCATTTTGCTATTGGTTTGGATGTGATAATTTGGAGAGAGAAGAGAGAGCAAGAGATTAACGGATAGAGAGGGGAAAGAGTAGATGGACAAAGATAAGGGAATGGAGCAAATGGACAGGGGGAGAGGGGAAGGGGAAATGGACAGAGAAATGGAAGAGGAGATGCACAGAGTGATGGGGGGGGGGGGGGGAGGGGGATGGATCTAGTGCGGGGTACCTAGTCATTAATAAAAGGATTTTTCCCCATTGGAAGCCCTTCTCCTATCTCTTATCCACACTTTGAAATTAATATTGTTCTAGGTTTTACCTGACTGGATATTTTAGCGAGGAATGAAGTGACTATGTAAATAAACCATTACAAATGGTATGTATAAAAAAAGCAGCATGACCAGCAGCGAAAGAGTTAGCAAGTCGCTTGCGTGCATGCGAGAACGCTCATGTTGAGGGAAGAAGCCCTGGAAATCTATTCAACAGATAAAATTGTGTGTTCCACATACATATTATACGTATGGTTTATCTATGATAGTGAATACCAGCCGAAGAAGTGACTTAAAATTTGTAACACGGCCAGGATTCGAATCCAGCTTTCCTCCACACAACACAGATACACCAACCACTGCACGACCCTGGCACTGCGACTTATACAGCTACATGGGGTACCCTTGAACATCTCCCACCCAAATACAAATTCCACTTCACTTCTATGTCAATCTTGATGTTCCCCTCGTACTTCGTATTAATACTGTTGATGATCTCCAACGTTGAAATGGCACCTTAGCATTGAAAGAAATGGGAATAATACTGCCTGTAGCTAAGGCGTAGGTCATAGACTCAGCCGAAATTACATGTTCCAGAGACATAATAAGTCTCAACTTTATCTAAGATAAAGCAATGAATTAAAGTTCGCACAAAGGCCAGGGTATATCACCTATGGTTTGCAGAAATGATACTGTTTAATGAGCGGAATATCAAAATAGACTGAGATGGGGAATGGTGTTGAGAGGGAGATGTACTTGGATAATGAATGCGGCTATGTACGTTAGCCGTAGTGATAGGATGGCGTACTGCTTAGCGCATCTGCGCTGAGCAGAAGACATGGGTTCAAATACGGCCTCGGTACAAATTTTAATTCAATATTTCGGCCTGCATTCTTTAACATAAAAGAAATATATGTTTCGTTATCTGTGGTTACTATACAGTGACTCCCAAAAAACTACGACGGGCTTGAGGGATAGGTTCCTTAAACCAAAACAAGTAGAAAACCATGGGCGCTAACATTTATACCTTAAGAGTTATCGGTACTTCTTCGTTTTCGATACTATGAAACAGATCTCTTCTATTGCAAAGATTTTGCTTTCTATGTTTTGAGAGGAGGTAGTCTGGACCAAACCAAAAAAAGAAATGTCCAGTAATCAGGGTGTCTAAAATGAATACTTCAAGACATATGAGCACTTGTTCATCTTTGCTAGTGTGATACACATCTCTTCTATTGAAGTGTTCATGGCTCTTAAGGTACACATTTCAGAGCCAACGTTTACCAGACATTCTTTGTTGCTTTTGTCCATACTGGCAACGGCCTTGCCGCAGATCACTTAAGCGCTTTCGGGTGTGGCCAGCACCTGGATGGGTGACCATCCGGGCCGCCATGAGTGGTTTCCATTTTTCGGGATGCACTCAGCCTCGTCATGCCGATTGAGGAACTACTCGACCGACTAATAGCGGTTCCGGTCAAAGAAAACCACCATAACGACCGGGAGAGCGGTGTGCTGACCACACGCCCCTCCTATCCGCATTGTGGCCTCAAGACGGAGTGCTTTTTTTTTGTCCATACTACCTACTCCAAAAATGTGGAAAGCAAAGAGCTTGATGTATGAGAGATGTACTTCACAGTATCGAAGATGACCAAGGGATCACAGATCTCGAGGTATGCATTACAGAGCTCTTGCTTCCTAGACTAGTTTTTCTTGTTTTGGTACAAGGAACTAGATGCTAAAGCGTCTTGGTGTTTTTCTTTGGGACACCCTTTAGACTGCTTTAAAAACAAACGCAGAGTAAGACACAGTGAATACGACCCAGTGCAGTATCAACGGCCTGGTGTTGCTGCTTACAAATGCCCTTTTCTCCTGGACAGGCTGTCTGGTACTACTATGCATTCGCAGAGTCGAAAGCAGTATGTCATAGTAGAACGAACACCAAAACTGCTATCTCTCTCAAAGCGCTCACATGTTCCTAAGACGCACGAGGTGGGAGAACCGCTTGTTCCCCCCGTGAGGATGATTTAACGCGCGTGCGCAGTGTTGGATTTCGTGCCTCCGAGGCACCCGCTCATTACGGCAGGCGTCGGATGACCGCCACAGGAGCCGGGCCCAGAAGCGCTTCTCGGGCCGCAGTATATATTAGCGTGACATTTACTGGCTGCTTCTCGAGTGCCCTCTCCAAAGAATACACCGCCACCGCGGTGTGGGTCCGCGCCGCCCCCAAAGGACGGGACTTGTTGCGACAACAAGGGGAAATATGCATGAGCGGTGCGAGCGTCACCCGCCGCCGGCGATCATCCGCCCCCGTATCGACCGGCCCTGCTCGGCGGCAGGCGGGTGGCGGGTGGTGGAGGGCACTTCCTGCAGGTACTGTATCGCCTTTCCCCAGGAGGCTGCGGCCAGGGCCGCCAAGTTCCAACCACCTGCTCCCGTTCCTTGGCTGTCTCGTTATCGTATTCCTCGCTCTCCTGTACGTTGTATACCTCGTAGCCTCCATTGCTTCTCCATTACTAAGAAGGTTTAACAGGGATCAGCAATATACAGTGAACACTATTATAGTACTAATGTCACTGAGTCATTCCTGCAAGGAAAACATCACCTTTCACACTGAAGAGTGGGGAAAATTTTTTGATTGAGTTCCACAAGATCCGTGTTGAGTCCTCTCTTGTTTGTCATATGCGTTAATGATCAGCATTGTATGGTCTATTATTTTTTGATCTTATGTGAGGCGCCTCCAACGACATTCTGCCAAGGACATTTTGTGTGGAGTGCAAAATACACTGAGGTGGCGATAGCGACATTCGCATGTAAGGTGATTCGTGTTCAAAGGTTGATGACGTGATTATTTCTGCATGACAGCACATAACAGACTTTGAACGAGCAACAGTAGTTGGAGCTAGACGACGGGGACATTCCATTTCGGAAATCGCTGTCGAACTCAGTATTACGAGAACCACACTGTGAACAGTGGATCGAGAATACCAACATTCAGGCATTAATTCTCACCACGGACAACTCAGTGGCCGACGGCCTTCACTTAACGACCGAGAGCAACGACATTCGAGTAAAGTTGTCAGTTTGAAGCCATTTTGACTAGTGTTCGACCGTGACTGTCTCAAGAAATACGTAAAGGTATTATATATTACCGCTACCTGTCACTAACTTTGTCAACCGTTATGTTACTTATTTATTCTGCGACATGTTTTGTGGGTTAAACCTCATCTTCGGGCTAAATGGAATTACAAAAACAACTTTACAATAAGGTCATACTGATATTGCAAAGATGTTTTTGTAATACCATTAAAGTTGTTCTTGTAATGCAATTTAGCTTAAAGATGAGGTTTAACCCTTGAAACATGTCGCTAAATAAACAAGTAATAATATAGTTGACAAAGTTTGTGACTGGTAACGGTAATTAGAAAAAAAAAGGTTTACATAAAGTTGTCAGTGCTAACAGAACACCGACAATGCATGAAATATAGCAGAAATTAATGTGGGATGTACGATGCGCTTGACCGTTCGGGCAACGGGGCGAAATTAGGTGTTAATGAGCTATGGCAGCAGACACCTTCGCTGAGTGGCTTTGCTAACACCACGACATCACCTTCAAATGGCTCTGAGCACTATGGGACTTAACGTCTATGGTCATCTGTCCCCTACAACTTACAAGGGAACCTCCCCATCGCACCCCCCCTAAGATTTAGCTATAAGTTGGAACAGTGGATACGCCTTGAAAAACTGAACACAGATAAATCGAGAAAACAGGAAGAAGTTGTGTGGAACTATGAAAAAAATTAGCAAAATATACGAACTGAGTAGTCCACGTGCAACATATACAACTTCACGGGTGTTGTGCACTCAGGAGCGCCGTGGTCCTGTGGTTAGCGTGAGCAGCTGCGGAATGAGAGGTCCATGGTTCAAGTACTCCCCAGAGTGAAAAATTTATTTTCGCAAAGTTATGATCTGTCCGTTCGTTCATTGGCGTCTCTGTTCACTGTAATAAGTTTAGCGTCTGTGTTTTGCGACCGCACCGCAAAACCGTGCGATTAGTAGACGAAAGGACGTGCCTCTCCGATGGGAACTGAAAACATTTCATCGCAAGGTCATAGGTCAACCGATTCCTCCACAGGAAAACACTTCTGATATATTCTATACGATACTGTTGACGGCATGTGCGTCACATGACAGTAATATGTTGTCGACCCACGTAACTTTTACACTTGGCGAATGGGTAAAAAGATTCTTCTACCTTGCCCGATTTAGGTTTTCTTGTGGATGTGATCATCACTCCCAAAAAAGTGATCGCATCGGACGGACAAACGGACAGATAATAATTGTCTGAAAACAAAAAATTAAAATTTTCGGTCGAGGGAAGACTTGAACCAAGGACCTCTCACTCCACAGCTGCTCATGCTAACCACAGGACCACGGCGCTCCTGACTGCACATCACCCTTAAAGTTGTATATGTTTCACGTGGACTACTCAGTTCGTATATTTTGCTAATTTTTTTCATAGTTCCACACAACTTCTTCCTGTTTTCTCGATTTATCTGTGTTCAGTTTTTCAAGGCCTATCCACTGTTCCAACTTAAAGCTAAATCTGAGG
Source organism: Schistocerca nitens (assembly GCF_023898315.1). Lineage (NCBI taxonomy): Eukaryota > Metazoa > Arthropoda > Insecta > Orthoptera > Acrididae > Schistocerca > Schistocerca nitens. The sequence continues at coordinate 176,893,288 of NC_064618.1, forward strand.
GGGGTGCGATGGGAAGGTTCCCTTGTTAGAACTACTTAAACCTAACTGACCTAAGGACAGCACACAACACCCAGTCGTTCGCACGACCACGAGCTGCGAACGACATCACCTTCAACGACTCCCCTGGCCACATGGAAAAATCGGTAGCACGCTAGACTAATGGAAAACCGTGACCTGGTCAGATGAGTCCTGATTTCAGTAAGATTTGTTGGTAGGGTTAAAGCATGGAGCAGACCCCACGAAGCCAAGGACCCAAATCTCCAACAAGGCACTGGTAGTGACTCCATAATGGTGTGGGCTGTGTTTACATTCAATGAACTGGATCCTGTGGCCTAACTGAATCCATCATTGACTGGGAATGGTTATTTTCATTTGCAACCATTCGTAGACTTCGTGTTCCCAATCAACGATGGAATTTTTATTGATGACAACGCGCCATGTCATTGGGGCTCAGTATTTCGCGATTGATTTGAAGAACATTCTGGATAACTCTAGAGACTGATTTGGCCACTCAGATCGCCCGACACGAATCACATAAAACATTTATGGGACATAATCGAGAGGTTAGTTGGTGCCAAAATCCTGCTCCGGCAGCACTGTATACGTCCATAGAGCCAGCACGGCTCAATTTTTCTGCATGGGACTTCCAGCGCCTTGTAGAATGTATGCGCCAGTACACTGGGCAATAGGAGGTCCAACACTATATTAGGAGGTATTCCATGACTATTGTAATCTCAGTGTATAATCGCTGGATCGTGGCTTGTAAAACGGATAAAGATCAAACAGTACATGTTGGAAAGTGGTTTCTGGTCAGCGACGGCTAATTCCTCTTCATGGATAACGAGAAAGGATTAAGTGTGGGCCTGCATGCGATTCGGGAGAGACGACACAATGGACTCTGGGCTGGTGCCGACAGCAGGTCAGTGGTGTGTCGAGGAAGGCACACACATCTAGGGTCTCTGTCGTGGCTGACGTAGACGGGAAGGGATTGTTGGCTACGATGAATAGAGATTTTGAGGCACTGTCACCTTTTGAACAGATGGTATCAGGTTTAAGTCCCGCCAGAGGAGTTGGTCACGCTGTAAAGCGCAGTAGGGCTGCATTACGAACCTTTTTCTCTTAGAAGGGAGACGTTATATTTAGAAAGCCGGTGACCGAACTCTTGGAAAAGATGTTTCAAAGGATTAGTGGTTTTATTTACACCACCTCCAATCTGACGACAGTTTTCGGGACGGCGAGCTGGGGAGTATATTGCTGTCTATGCTGGAGATAGCTTGATGATGCTCAGGCCAGACATATATGGCATAACCAACTGTCGAAATTCAGGGGCTAGTGGGATGGGGAACTGACTAATTATATGCTTTCCCCAGACAGAATATGACAAACTCACGGGACGTTCTAAACAAGATCGCAGAAAGCAATGTATGTAGTTTTAAATTGATTCACACTATAACAATTGTCAAGCACTAAATAATCTTTGTTTATAATGAAAGCTACCTTACTTGACCAATTTTTCTGAGACTATGATCTCTCAGTTTAATTTTTTTGTAAATTTAGGAGGTTAATTCTTTTCGAAAGCTTGAAAAGTTCGAAAGTCTATAGCTGCCTTTACATTTAGGTGGTCAAAAGAGTCAAATATTATCTAACACTCATTAGTTCGTATTGGGATGCATTTGAAAAGTATGTCTGCGAAGTATTAATTTCAAGTTTGACTATCAATTACCTTGGTAGAGCACAGTGTGTAACTCTTAACATAATGTTTTTGTGTGTTGAGCATTTTCTTTATCTTTCGCTCATCAGTCTTCTCACTGGTTTGATGCGGCCCGCCAGGAATTCCCCTCATGTACCAACCTCTTCTTCATAATATAGTAGCACTTGCAGTCTACGTCCTCAATTATTTGCTGGATATATTCCAATCTCTGTCTTCTCTACAGTTTTTACCCTCTAGAGCACCCTCTAGTACTTCGTAAGTTATTCCGTGAGGTCTTAACAGGTATCCTACCACCCTGTCCTAACTCCTGTTAGTGTTTTCCGTATATTCTTTTCGTCACCGATTCTGCAGAGAATCTCCACATTCCTTGCCTTATCAGTCCACCTGATTTTCAACATTCTTCTCTAGCACCAAATCTCAAATGCTTTGATTCTCCTCTGTTCCGATTTTTCCAGTCAATGATTCGCTACCATACGTTGCTGTGCTCCACACGTACATTCACATTAATTTCTTCCGGTAATTAATACCTATGTTTGATATTAGTAGACTTCCATTAGTCAGGAATTCCATTTTTCCAGTGGTAGTCTCTTTTTGATATCCTCCTTGCTGCGCCCCACATGCGTAACTTGGTTGTCTATGTAGTAGAATTCCTTAGCTATATCTACTTCGTGATCACCACTCCTAATGTTAAGTTTCTCTCTGTTCTCATTTCTGGCATTTCTCATTAATTTCGTCTTTCTTTGATTTACTCTCAGTTCATTTTCGGTACTCATGAGAGTGTTCAACCCATGAAGTAGATCCTGTAATTCTTCTTCACTTCCACTGAAGATAAGTGTCATCGGCGAATATTATCAGTGATATAACTCCACCTTGAATTTTAATTAGAGTCTTGAAACTTTCTTTTATTTCCGTCTTGCTTCTTCGACGTGTAAATTAAACACTAGGGACGAAAAACTATATTCCTGTCTTGCACCCCTTTTAATGCCAGCGCTTTGTCCCTTATTGTTCCCTCATGGCTCTGGTAGATACTGTATATTAACCGCGTTTCGTTATTCCTTACCCCGGTTTTTCTCAGAATTTTGAACATTTGCCCGATTTGAAATTGTCGAACGCTATTTACAGGTTGACAACTCTCTTGAACGTGTCTTGATTTTTCTTTAATCTTGTTTCCTTTATCAACAGCAACGCGAGAACTGCCTCCCTGGCGCCTTTACCTTTCCTAAATCCAAACTAATTGTCATCTAACAAATCCTCAATTTTCTTTGCCTTTCTTACGTATACAATTCCTGTCAGAAACTTGGATGCATGAACAGTTAAGCTGATTGTGCGATAATTCTCGCGCTTGTCAGCTCTTGCAGTGTTCAGAATTGTGTGGATGAGATTATTCGGAATGTCAGATTGTATGTCAACAGACTCATACTTTCTTGACACCAACGTGAGCAGTCGCTATGTTTCCACTTCTGCCAATGATGTTAAAAATCCTGATGGAATGTTATGTATCTACTCAGCCTTATTTGATCTTAAGGCTTCCAAATCTCTTTTAAATTCTGGTTCTCATATTGAATCCTGTATCTCTTCTATATCTACTCCATTTTCTTCTTCTATCTTTCCCGTCATAGAGACCTTCAGTGTGCTCTTTCCACATATTTGCTCTCTCCACTGCATTTAACAGTGTAATTCCCTTTGCACTCTTAGTGTTACCACCCTGTCTTTTAATTTCACCAAAGTCTGTTTTGACTTTTCTGTCTACTGAGTTAGTCCTTCGGACAATCGTTTCTTGCTTCTCTTCACATTTTTCGTGCAACCCTTTTGAATATTTTCGTACTTCCTTCTTTCATCGATCAACTGATGCATTTCTTCTGTTGCCCTTGGTTTCATCGCAGCTGCCTTCTTTGTACCAATGTTTAGTTTTCCAGCTTCTGTGCTTTTCCTTCTTACAGGTGTCTATTCTTCTTCAACTGATCTGCTTAGTGAGCTGTTCCTTTTCGCACAATGTATAGTTTCGAGCACTCCAATCGTATTTCTTCACATCTCAGTGCTTCCACCTCCCACTTCTTCCTGACTAGTGTCTTGAACTTCAACCTACTAAATTTAGAGCTGAGTATGTATCTGCTGCTGGATAAGCCTGATTTCTGAATCTCTGCCTTACTATGATGAATCTAACATACCTTCCTGTATCTCCGGGCCTTTTCAAAGTTTACATCCACCTCTTGTGATTCTTGAATAGAATATTCGCTAACACTAGCTTAAATTTATTGCAGAACTCAATTAGTTGTTTTCTATCTTATGTCCCGCACCTAGCCCATATTCCCTCGTAATCGTTTCTTCTATTCCATACGCTACAACTGCATTACTATCACCCACTACTATTAAATCTTCATCTCGCATTACTTTCTGACACTTTGTTCTCCGCTTGCGACGTCGGCATACTTACCTGTACTTTCATCTCCCTTTACGTACTGAATTACCCGTTCAATATCTTCGTATACTTTCTCTGACCCTTGTCACGTCGGCATGTATACCTGAACTGTATACCTGTTGATTCTGATGAGAACTACCCTAAACTTGACTGTTCGCAGTAATTCACTCTCTGCCTTGCCTTCCTATTCAGAAGAATTCTACACCTGTAATACAATTTTCTGCCGCTGTTGATATTACCCTATACTATTACCATATACTCTTGTGAACTGAAGTAATTCTGTTTCCATTTCGCTTCACTGACACCCACTATATCTACAATCAACCTTATAATTTCTCTTTTCAGATTTTCTACCTTCCCTACAACGCTCAAGCTTCTGATATTCCACGCCCCTAATCGTACTACTCTATACTTCCGTCTGCTTTTCCATCTCTCTCTCATCGTCACTTAACTCTTGTGAGTTCCCTCCCGGAAATCCGAATGGGGGACTGTTCCGAATCTTTTGCCAATGGGGAGGTCCCCATGACATTTTTCTCAAATAACAGGTCGTACGTTCTATAGATACACAGTATCTGTCTTTAATACAATGATTTCCACTGCCTACTGCATCCTCATGCCATTCATCATTGCTGATTCTTTCGCCTTTAGTGACAGTTTCCCACCACAAGGGCTAGAGAGTGGCCTGAACCTTTGTCCGCCCTGGTTGACAAGGCTGTTGGCTGAATGAGGTTGATTTCTTACGTCAGAAGTTTTCGGCTAACATTACTGATGATTTTTACTCAAATTTGAAGCATTGGCGGATCTGGAACCCGCACCAGAGGACGTTTTGGTTAGCAAAACACCTAGACCACTCGTGCTACTCAGTGTCAATCTGTTTTGGATTTCATTATACCAATTGTTTGCGCCACCGTAAATTCCTGTTTCTACCCTGTTCAGTCTTCCATTAAAGAGAAATTGTATACACATCTACATGTTCACTCTGAAAGCCACCTGGCAGTGTGCAGTGGAGGGTACGTTTTATATCACTGCATCCTCGTTCCTTCTTTCCCATGCCATTAGTGAGTGGCGTGCTGGAAGGAACAGTGTTCATAAACCAATTAGGTCTCATTTCTCCGATTTTCTCGTCCCATTCACTTCGCGAGAGGTATACGGGAGAAGCAATATATTGCCCGACACTTCCCAGGATGTATTCTCTCGGAATTTCGATACAGGACTTCTCCGTGCTGCACGACGCCTCACTTGTACCGTATACCACTGGAGTTTGATGAGCATTCCGTAACGCTCTCGCCACTACTGAACGATCTTCGTTGGATAATGTTTATTTTCGCTACAAATCTAATCTGGTAATGGTTCCAGACAACGCAATAAAACATATACACTCCTGGAAATGGAAAAAAGATCACATTGACACCGTTGTGTCAGACCCACCATACTTGCTCCGGACACTGCGAGAGGGCTGTACAAGCAATGATCACACGCACGGCACAGCGGACACACCAGGAACCGCGGTGTTGGCCGTCGAATGGCGCTAGCTGCGCAGCATTTGTGCACCGCCGCCGTCAGTGTCAGCCAGTTTGCCGTGGCATACGGAGCTCCATCGCAGTCTTTAACACTGGTAGCATGCCGCGACAGCGTGGACGTGAACCGTATGTGCAGTTGACGGACTTTGACCGAGGGCGTATAGTGGGCATGCGGGAGGCCGGGTGGACGTACCGCCGAATTGCTCAACACGTGGGGCGTGAGGTCTCCACAGTACATCGATGTTGTCGCCAGTGGTCGGCGGAAGGTGCACGTGCCCGTCGACCTGGGACTGGACCGCAGCGACGCACGGATGCACGCCAAGACCGTAGGATCCTACGCAGTGCCGTATGGGACCGCACCGCCACTTCCCAGCAAATTAGGGACACTGTTGCTCCTGGGGTATCGGCGAGGACCATTCGCAACCGTCTCCACGAAGCTGGGCTACGGTCCCGCACACCGTTAGGCCGTCTTCCGCTCACGCCCCAACATCGTGCAGCCCGCCTCCAGTGGTGTCGCGACAGGCGTGAATGGAGGGACGAATGGAGACGTGTCGTCTTCAGCGATGAGAGTCGCTTCTGCCTTGGTGCCAATGATGGTCGTATGCGTGTTTGGCGCCGTGCAGGCGAGCGCCACAATCAGGACTGCATACGGCTGAGGCACACAGGGCCAACACCCGGCATCATGGTGTGGGGAGCGATCTCCTACACTGGCCGTACACCACTGGTGATCGTCGAGGGGACACTGAATAGTGCACGGTACATCCAAACCGTCATCGAACCCATCGTTCTACCATTCCTAGACCGGCAAGGGAACTTGCTGTTCCAACAGGACAATGCACGTCCGCATGTATCCCGTGCCACCCAACGTGCTCTAGAAGGTGTAAGTCAACTACCCTGGCCAGCAAGATCTCCGGATCTGTCCCCCATTGAGCATGTTTGGGACTGGATGAAGCGTCGTCTCACGCGGTTTGCACGTCCAGCACGAACGCTGGTCCAACTGAGGCGCCAGGTGGAAATGGCATGGCAAGCCGTTCCACAGGACTACATCCAGCATCTCTACGATCGTCTCCATGGGAGAATAGCAGCCTGCATTGCTGCGAAAGGTGGATATAAACTGTACTAGTGCCGACATTGTGCATGCTCTGTTGCCTGTGTCTATGTGCCTGTGGTTCTGTCAGTGTGATCATGTGATGTATCTGACCCCAGGAATGTGTCAATAAAGTTTCCCCTTCCTGGGACAATGAATTCACGGTGTTCTTATTTCAATTTCCAGGAGTGTAGATACGAAGAGCATCATATGAAATTCGTAATAATGTGTTTAGAAAAATTAAAGAATGACTTCCTGCAAATGTTGTTCCTTAAATTTAAGGAAATGTAGTACATTCTTGACTGCGAAACAAAGATAACAAATCCAATAAAAATTTTAAAATCGCAATGCGAAGTTAGAAAGCGAAGCACAGTCTTTAAAAATATGTGTGTGTCCATGTTCACGAGAACGTTATTTGCAAAAACCTTTCACTTTAGAGCTTTTTTTGCACGTCATTGTTACTCCCGTTTGTTTCATTACTACTGAGGGTCTTGCAGACAGGTAAATATGCAACATGACGTACTTTCTTATTTTCAGATGTTGATGCCATATGGGAGTGTATTCTGGGGCAAATGCGTGTCATAGGAACAATGTGGTTCTCATTCTCGATCATTGTGTGGACAACAGTTTCTATTGTTAGGTATTCCAACTAAGTATGAAATAAATTATTTTTCACTAGTTGCATTTGTTGTACATCGTTCTGTTAGGTCCATAAGCAATAGCGAGATCCATAGTCAGGACACTAAAAGATTAATTACTTTCATTTCCATTCGTTAAAACTAGATATACTTGAGGAAAGGGAGAATAATGCTAAATTTGAAAGTAGGCGTGAAAATGTTCCTTGTAGATGACTCCTTCAGTTTCATTTAATAATCTATAGGCCTATTTGCGCACTTGTAGCCTATTTAATGTAAAAGGATTAAATACTTACTTGTATTACTTGATCAATGGTTTCTGTTACACGAAATCATATTTAATTGATCAACGTGTGGCCACTTTTATATATCAGTTAATATTTTCTACATAAGCTTCTTATATTGTGTATGTAGTGTCTGGTCATCCTCCAGTATTTGTTTACGGATTTTGTTGTTTGAAGTGCATAAATATCACATTATTGAGATTAGTTTAACTCATTGCAATTTGTAGCCACCAGTATTCACGTACAGTTATGCTTTTTATGCAAAACGTTCATGTAAATAATAAGCTTGCAGCTTGACAGTACGTAATTCCGTCAAACATTATCATTTGAAAGTTCAGGTGTCGGAAACTACTGTCTGGAAATCTACTGTCTGAGACATAATAATGCATCTTTTGCTGGCCTGGTGACCTTATTAGTTTTAATTATTCAATTTCACCGTAACAGCATAGGGTGACAAAGCCGGAAACCAGATTCGTCCAACCGTGATCTGCACATCTAAGAACGTTTATAAATTTATCAATGTTAACATTAAAAATCTGAGACACTGATTACCTCAGTTACGACTGTGAGTTCTGTCCTTTTCCGAATTCGGTTCGGCGTGTTTCGGTAGAGTTGCCTTATTTCCTACCCACTCAGGAGCACAATCAAACGATCTAGAGATCAACTGATCGTAACGATAATAGGATGCAAGCTCTGTCTTTCTCTCTCTCTCGTAATCCCTAATCAGGCACCAAATTACTGTCTACAAGTTTAACATAATTACAGATTACTACGATCGGTTACTTTATGAAAGAAACTACTTTTCAGCCCATTTTAGACCTATCCTCAGATAGGGCACGCAGACATTATTTATTTTGTTGAAAAATAAGGGTTACTAAAAGGTTTGTAATCTTACTCCACTATCGTTTTCGGCATTGATATTGAAACCATTTTCTAGTGGAATCTGAAACTGGTTCTTTAAGCACAACCAAACGTAGTATATAATGATTAATGAAAATTTAAATGCATTACGTAACAGGAATGTAGGAATTTAAAAATGTAAAAGTCTTTAAGCTTACACATGCAAATATAGAAAAAAATGTTGCTTACAAAGTGCTGTGGTGAAGCCAAGTCCATTGACTATGAACATGAACGTCGGCTGTATTAACAAGTGATTTAGTACATGATATCGTAGATATAGTGGGCGTATACTGGTCACAGAAACTGTACAGTTTGATACGTTAATAGTATTGGCATGTTTTAGCGTTAAAGGCTACTGTTAGATTATAATGACATCTTCGAAATATTAAACAGTGTGCTTTAGCAATGTAAAGCTAAAATTCGTCGATGTATGTTCCATCTATGCAATTAATTGAAGGCAATTAGTTTATTGTCATATGTGTTTCGCGTCTTCTATTTGTGAAGCATCTTCAGTGGTAATTTCCAGCGTTGTTAACGCATGCGTGTGGTGATGGAGATGTTTTCGTTAGTTGCTTGTCCGTCCTCTTTTAGAATACTGCAGCGCGGTGTGGGATCCTTAACAGATAGGATCGACGGAGTACATCAAAAAAGTTGAAAGAAATTCAGCACGTTTTATATTATCGCGAAATACGGGAGAGGGTGTCACTAAAATGATACAGGATTTGGGATGGACAACATTAAAACCAGAGCGTTTCTGTAAGATTAAAACTCTCCCGGCGTACACGTGGTTCCACAAAATTTCGGCCGAACTGCCGGATGCTTGTAACTTCCTGCCACAATATTTCGTCGCAGAGTCTGCTGGCCATCTTCTGGCCATTGACTGGAAATGGTTCGGCCACATGGAGATCATCTGTAGCCATTCGTGGACTTCATGCTCCCAAAAAGCTTTGGATGATAATGCACCATGTCACCAGGCCATAGTTGTTCGAGATTAGTTTGTAGGACATTCTGGACGATTCGAGTTGTCCACCCAGATCAGCCGACATCAGTGTTATCGAACATTTATGGGACATAATCGAGAAGTTTTGACACAAAATCCCGCACCGGCAGCACTTTGGCAATTATAGACAGCTATAAAGGCATCACAGCTCAGTACTTCTACAGAGGGCCTCCAACCCTTGTTGAGTGCATGTCACCTCGAATTGTTGCTCTTCGCCGGGCAACAGGAGGTCCGACGCGATATTAGGAGGTATTCCATCACTTTTGTCACCTAGGCGTATAGTAAACATACACTCCTGGAAATTGAAATAAGAACACCGTGAATTCATTGTCCCAGGGAGGGGAAACTTTGACACATTCCTGGGGACAGATACATCACATGATCACACTGACAGAACCACAGGCACATAGACACAGGCAACAGAGCATGCACAATGTCGGCACTAGTACAGTGTATATCCACCTCTCGCAGCAATGCAGGCTGCTATTCTCCCATGGAGACGATCGTAGAGATGCTGGATGTAGTCCTGTGGAACGGCTTGCCATGCCATTTCCACCTGGCGCCTCAGTTGGACCAGCGTTCGTGCTGGACGTGCAGACCGCGTGAGACGACGCTTCATCCAGTCCCAAACATGCTCAATGGGGGAAAGATCCGGACATCTTGCTGGCCAGGGTAGTTGACTTACACCTTCTAGAGCACGTTGGGTGGCACGGGATACATGCGGACGTGCATTGTCCTGTTGGAACAGCAAGTTCCCTTGCCGGTCTAGGAATGGTAGAACGATGGGTTCGATGATGGTTTGGATGTACCGTGCACTATTCAGTGTCCCCTCGACGATCACCAGTGGTGTACGGCCAGTGTAGGAGATCGCTCCCCACACCACGATGCCGGGTGTTGGCCCTGTGTGCCTCGGTCGTATGCAGTCCTGATTGTGGCGCTCACCTGCACGGCGCCAAACACGCATACGACCATCATTGGCACCAAGGCAGAAGCGACTCTCATCGCTGAAGACGACACGTCTCCATTCGTCCCTCCATTCACGCCTGTCGCGACACCACTGGAGGCGGGCTGCACGATGTTGGGGCGTGAGCGGAAGACGGCCTAACGGTGTGCGGGACCGTAGCCCAGCTTCATGGAGACGGTTGCGAATGGTCCTCGCCGATACCCCAGGAGCAACAGTGTCCCTAATTTGCTGGGAAGTGGCGGTGCGGTCCCCTACGGCACTGCGTAGGATCCTACGGTCTTGGCGTGCATCCGTGCGTCGCTGCGGTCCGGTCCCAGGTCGACGGGCATGTGCACCTTCCGCCGACCACTGGCGACAACATCGACGTACTGTGGAGACCTCACGCCCCACGTGTTGAGCAATTCGGCGGTACGTCCACCCGGCCTCCCGCATGCCCACTGTACGCCCTCGCTCCAAGTCCGTGAACTGCACATACGGTTCACGTCCACGCTGTCGCGGCATGCTACCAGTGTTAAAGACTGCGATGGAGCTCCGTATGCCACGGCAAACTGGCTGACACTGACGGCGGCGGTGCACAAATGCTGCGCAGCTAGCGCCATTCGACGGCCAACACCGCGGTTCCTGGTGTGTCCGCTGTGCCGTGCGTGTGATCATTGCTTGTACAGCCCTCTCGCAGTGTCCGGAGCAAGTATGGTGGGTCTGACGCACCGGTGTCAATGTGTTCTTTTTTCCATTTCCAGGAGTGTAGTTTGGTATGGTAGATTAGCCCGTAAAATGTCAGTTGTCTTGGTCAAGATCATTTACACTAATGACTGATGTTCTGCGGACGTTTTATGAGTTTCGGCTTCCTGCACTGGTATATGAATTAAGTACACGCCATGTTTGGCTTGGTTAATATCAAAACTTTTTTTTTTTTTGTATAAAGTGCTCGACAGCTCTATCATATTTGAACATGTCTTTGCGCACCGTTTTCACAAAATCTGGTTCTTATCGCATCTCGACGTGCATCACATCATATCTCGTAAACCATGTCCCGTATGATGACATAGTTTTGCAGGAACAATTAGCTGTCTAAGTGAATAGGGTCTGCAGAATGTGTTGCGAATAAGGTTACTAGTAGAGAAACAATAAATTAAAACGTCACACCTAATGTTGCAGATTCACTGCATGAATAGTGAAGATGTTAAAAGCGACAAAAATTTTCCTTTCGTCATTTTTTGGGGGTGTCAGTGAAAAATGTCACAAAACTGTTTGCAATTAAAGTCTGCTGGATGTCAGTGCGTGCTCTCATTCTCAAATATTGCGTGAATATATCGTGTAATTTGTGCACCTTGAGTTGCGCTGCCTCAAGACGCAGAGGCCACAGAGTCTTTGACTTTAATGGTTGCCTGCCGGCCTGTGTGGCCGTGCGGTTCTAGGCGCTTGTCTGGAACCGCGTAACTGCTACGGTCGCAGGTTCGAATCCTGCCTCCGGCATGGATGTGTGTGATGTCCTTAGGTTAGTTAAGTTTAAGTAGTTCTAAGTTCTAGGGGACTGATGATCACAGATGTTAAGTCCCATAGTGCTCAGAGCCATCTTTAATGGTTGACTTATTGTGTCAAATCTTTAACGTAGTACTTGCTGAAAAACGTAGAGTTTCCTGCGTATTTATTTTCCCACTTTTCTCAGTTTTCTATTAGCAAAGAAATAAAAAGTAACTGTTTACAATGTAATATCGAATGAATTTCATTTTACTGTATTTGTGAAAATACTTGGAAATTGTGAAACTGGGCACAGCTGCTTCTCGTGTCTACAACCCGATGTTGTAAACGTCTCTATGGCGACGCCTCTTCATAGCTCTATAGATGGCTTTTGTTTTCGCTTATAGCCTTTTGCACTTCGTAGCTGAGATGTGTCAAAAGTGCTGCTAGGTGTTAGGGATTTCTTTAAGTCAGCCTGACTGTTGGAACACCTTGGTGGTAAAAAATATCGGTGTTCAGACTTAATGAAAGATGCAACATATTTTCACGTATCCCATTCCTTATGACGTCATGTATCTTGATCTAGGTGTGTAAAAATTAATATTTGAGGAGATACATCCAGCAGCAGTCTGACTGTGAAACTTTTAGCGAATATGGTTAGTAGCAAAGAAGTAATAAAATTACAGGTCATGCATGGTGAGGCAGATTTTCGCGCGTCTCAGTGTTTATAACTACATATCTCCTGATCTATGTATCGTGGAATGATATTATATATGGCCCCCGCGAGCACGCAGAATTGCTTCAACTCAACTCATGTCTGAATTAGTGGAGGGAATTTACACCATGAATCCTGCAGGGCTGTCCATAAATCCATAAGAGTACGAGCGGTGGAGTTCTGAACAGCACTTTGCAAGGCACCCCAGATATGCTCAACAATGTTCATGTCTGGGCATCTGGGTGGACAGCGGAAGTGCTTAAGCTCAGAAGAGTGTTCCTGGAGCCATTCTGTAGCAATTCTGGACTTGTTGGTGTCGTATTGTCCTGCTAGAATTGCCCAAATCCGTCGAATTGCACAATGGTCATAAATGGATGAAGGTGATCAGACAGGATGCTGACGTACGTATCACCTGCCACAGTCGTATCTAGCCACATCAGGGGTCCCACATCACTCAAACTGCACACGCTCCCCACCATAACAGAGCCTCCAAAGCTTGAACAGTCTCCTGCTGACATGCGGTGTCCAGGGATTCATGAAATTGTCTTCATACTGTGAATGTCTATCCATTCCATGCAATTTAAAACGAGACTCGTCCGACCAGACAACATGTATCCAGTCAACAGTCCAATGTTGGTTTTGACAGGCCCAGGTGAGGCGTAAGGCTTTGTGTCATGCAGTATCAAGGGTACGCGAATGGGCTTTCTGCTCGAAAGATCATATCGATTATGTTTCGTTGAATGGTTCGCCCGCTAGCACTTGGTGATGGCCCAGCATTGAAATCTGTTGCCATTTGCGGAACGGTTGCAATTCTATCATGTTGAACGATTCTCCTCCCTCGTCGTTAGTCCCGTTCATGCAGGATATTTTGCGGCCCCAGCGAATTCGGAGATTTCATGTTTCACCGGATACCTGATATTTACGTTACACTCGTGAAACGATCGTACATTAAAGCCACTAATTTATCGCCAGCTCGGAGATGCTGTGTCGTATCGCTCGTGCGCCGACTATAATACCACGTTCAAACTCAATTAGATCTTGATAACCTGCCACTGTAGCAGCAATAACAGACCTAACAACTGCGGCAGACACTTGTTGAATTATATAGGGGTTGCCAACCGGAGTGCGGTATTCTTCCTGTTTACGTATCTCTGTATTTGACTACGCATTCCATACCAGTTTCTTTGGCGGTTCAGCGTAATCAAGGTGAGGAAGGAAAATTATAACTGCGAATGCATACCAGGCTCGAACTGTTACGGAAATCGGGTAAACACCACGAGTAATGAGGATAACGGAAATGGGCATTACATTGATAGCGTGGGGGTAAGTTGAGAATTTGCATCCGCATGGAGGCTCGCTTCGGTAGTTCGTGCAGCCACTATGACCACCGTGTCTGGATGGTACAGTGATGTGCGTATCTGTCTAGAAAGCAAGAGGCTCAAATTGGAACCTTGGTCTGGCACAAAATTTAATTTTGCTTATTGATTTAAATCAATGCTCGCTTGCATCCAGTGCCTGTAATTCCTTTTCGTATTTTCCCATATAACTGTTTCTGACGTCATATCTCCTGAACTTGCTATATGCACAGCGATTGTTAGCTGACAGTAAGGGATATTTGTACAAGTTATGTTGACATTAGTCCACTGGTTTAGGAGGAGATGTGTAACGTACACACATACACACTTCTGTTTTTATAGTATGTATGGACTATGCCTCTTGATGAATAGATTATGACAGAATATTAAATTTTTAAAGTCTGTCAATACGTCGACGAAATACTGTAAATGAAATTTGTATTGGCGTGGAAGACGTCAGAAAGGCAACTTTCTTTTGGGTTTGAGTGACCATTAAGAGATACGTTCCAGTTCAGGCAAAGCAAACATAGTAGCTTTTGGCCGAGCGGTTCTAGGCGCTTCAGTCCGGAACCGCGCTACTGCTATGGTCGCAGGATAGAATCCTAGGGGACTGATGACCTCAGATGTTAAGTCCCATTGTGCTTAGCGCCATTTGAACCATTTTTGATTAGTTTCTGAAACGTTGTCGTCCAGAAGAATGCTGAAGCTTAGATGCATAGTCCGCTTAACTAACGACGAAGGACCGAGTAGAATTGGGGATAATGTAAATTTGTGGCGCAAGTTGACTAAAAGGATTGTTTCGTAGCACGCATTCTGAGGCATGAGGTGGTCATCAATTTTGTAACGGAGGGAAGACCAAGAGATAAAGCAGGAAGGCTCAAATCAATGTACATTGTAGAAGTTAATCGAAAATAAGTAGCCTGCGCCGGATAAGAATGCTTCTAATCAGTCTTCGGACTGAAGACCACAACAGCATCGGCAACTGATGAAAATTTGTAGACTATTTCGGAACAAATGAAAATGTCTGGTGGACCAGGGCAAGAACTATGATTTCCCGCTCGTCGCGGGCGGTCGCATTAACCACTTCGGCTACTCTAGCACTCTTCCAGGAGCGATTTGTCCGTGTGCTTAAAGTACCCTGTGCCTGCACTATATCACTGTGATTTCCACACAGGATCAGACACTGCTTTCTATTGTCATTGCCTTGCTATAGCTTGAAACACTGCAGTGCAGTGTCTGAGACACTGTCTTGATGACTAACAGGTTAAGGCACTTCAGAATGCGGCTGTTGTCCTGCAAAGCAGTGTCTCAGGCATTGCATTGCAGCAGCTGATGGCTAGTCTTGGTTGAGACTATTTTTACGTCGACTTGAAAACGATACCTTCTGCAGAATCTAGTCGTCCTTAAGGGGGGTAGGACGTCAAACGGGCCGACTTGGAGCAGGAGAGGGACCACAGGGCATTTTAATTTCCACTGTCTATACTTTTACAATTAAATTCATAAAACTTTGTCAGCATGACCAGGAAGGACTCAGGACTCACACTCGTAGCAGCGAAAGTTCAAAAATATAACAAAATAATTTTTTTATATGTGAAATTTCATCATTTTTCCACTTACTATTGGCTGCATTTGTTGCTATAGGTACACTTCTCTTTATAAGTAAGAGAGACTGTTCGATGAATTTTGCACAGCATACAAACCATACTTACAGGTGTCTGAAACTCTAGAATCTATGTAATTAATGAAAAATGAGTGAGCTGTTACGTTTTAAACTTTACGTTTAGAAAAAAAATCATATTTTGTAGTTAATCCTCAATGTTTAACACACTTTCTAATAGATTTGCAAAATTCTACATACACCTGTAAGTACTGTTTGTATGCTGTGCAAAATTCATCAAAGAATCTCTCTTACTTGTGAAGAAAAATGTACCTATAGCAACAAATGCAGCCAACAGTAAGTGAAAAAATGATGAAATTTCATACCTAAAAAAAATTATTTTGTTATGTTTTTTGCACTTCCACTACTATGAGTGTGAATGCTGTATCCTTCCTGGTCATGCTGACAAAGTTTTATGAATTCATTTGTAAAAGTATAGACAGTAGAAAGTAAAATGTCCTGTGTTGCCTCTCCTGCTCCAAGTCGGCCCGTTTTACGTCCTACCCCCCCTTAAAGCATCATTAGCGAAATCTTGCTTATAGTGGTTTCACGAATTTCATCACCCCCAGTTGCGATGCTGTTTCCCATGACACGACGTCAAGCTTGCGGTGCTAAAGAGTGACACAGGTGGGAAGCGCTCTGCCTTCTGCGGTGGTGTTTCCGCATGCCCGTCTCGTACCGGCGTTACCCGACATTCACTTTAAAACCCTCGGCCGGACTTTTAGAGGCAGCAACGGGCGGACCACCGCAGCCAGCAGCTGAAGAGGACAGCCGCGGCCAGAAAGCTACACGTGTGCCGATGAATATTTCAGCCGGCCCGGCGCCCACGCGGACGCGGAGAGCTGCAGCGGCCTGGCCTGAATGTTTCACGTATCGCCATCACATTACCAGCGCGAGCGCAGCCGGCGCCGACCGGGGAAGATTTACTCGACCGCATTAAATAATTACGCACATTCAGAAATTCCGCGCGCGCAGCGGCACCACGGGATGGCCTGGCCGATCTCCCCCCCCCCCACCCCCTAGGGGTGAGGGGCCAAGGACCTCGCGGACCGATGGAGGAAGAGGGGGCGAGGGGCGTCAATATTTAAATCGTCGCCGCCCGCTCCGTACGCCACAGTGCGGGCCGCGTGTTCCGACTCGCTGGACCCAGCTTTTGGGCTTCTTCCCCGGACCCGGACGAGATACGTTTGAATATTTATGGTGCTCCGTCTTATGAAAATGAGAGCTTTTTGCTCCAGGGCGCATTCTTTTAAGACTTCCGGACGTCCAATCTTCGTCCCGCTCTTCTGGAACGCGAGAAGGAAGAGACGGAGGGGGACATGAATGAGGAAGGGGCGACAGGCAGGGAACGGGAAAAAGAATCGATGATGCCCGAATCCGTGCAGTTCGCCAAGAAGCGAACGAGTCGTTTGAAACGAGGGTAATGTCTCTCCATTCCAGACGTCGTCAATAAGACGACTGGTTATTTCTGCAACATGGCGGGTCATATTATTATGGGCTCGTGGGGTTTAGTGCGCGGTAACACGTGCTGACCGGTATCGGTCTATTCTTGACCCATGTGCTTGGCCTACGAGAGTCTGGATGACAGGTATAGATTGGTTAGAACAACACAGAACTAGGCGTGTGCTTTTGAGCCAACACACCCAGCCTGTTACAGAAGGAGGACCTACGTTTGGACTCATAATTACGGTGCAACGTGCAATTGTCGTATTAGGAAACTTCACGGTAGGTGAAAACTGTGTGCATGTCCGAGACTCCAACTCGAGACCTTTTCCTTTCGCTGATAAGTCCTCTACTGACTGAGCTACCCAAGCATGACACACGTGTCCTCCCAGCTTTACTTCCGGCTATACATCTACGTTCATTAATTTCACAGAAGCTCTGTTTGTGCAGGAGAGTCTTTTTTTCTTTGCTTTGGGGTGGAGTGGAAGGGGGGGGTTAGTGAATGTTGTTTTCATTGACTGGCGCTTTGTTCGTGGAGTTTTGTCCGAAACTAAGGTCTCGTCACCAGTGTCAGCGTTGTTCAGAACGTCCTTGCTATTCTTGAACTATCCCATTTGTTTTTCTTTTGTGTTCATCTGTCAAAGTCGAAGAACCCACCTCAAACACATTCTTCTGGAGCCTAAATCACCACCACCAGTTTCATCAAGAAGTGATCTAGAAAGCGGATAATTTCAGAAAAGACATCAGTCACTTAATAGTGAAGGGTCTTTCCTGTCGAATTCTCTCCTCAATCTTAGATTTGACTTCGTCGTTCACAGATGTAGGTAGTCCTGATAGCGTTTTATCATGAATACTAGCTCGTTCTGAACTACGAACTATTAACTATATGCGAGCTGAAGTTTGATTTATCACATTTTCATACACTTAGGTTATCGGTCTGTGAATTTAGATATTCTTCTTCTTGCATTCAGAAATCCTATTACATTACAAACCTCAAGCTTCATCGGATCGTTAGTTAGTTACATGTTCCATGTATCATTTAAATGAGTCTCTTATCGAAATGATGTGGAACTAGTCAGCTTATAGGACACGTGTATATGAGTAGCGCTAGCATTAATTTACGCATTATTATTTCATTCCTACTCATGAAAACATTTTTCTTTTTATTTTATTATATATGTTCTCTACTGGCTGCCAGTTTTTAAGTGTAAATTCGTCAATGAAATAGAAGAAGCCCAGCAGAACTGCTTTTGAGCTAGGTTTAAATCTCGCTTTACTACCTGTCAGACATTTTGTGTTACTGGGAAAATGATCTAAAATTCCTTTTGCTGCACATTGGACTCACTTCTGAGCCACTGAAAGCCTTAATAACCGGTTGTAAAGGTCACTTACGTATCCTCTTGAGTAATAGGTATCTTCATTGCTGTTCTAAATTGTGATGGATTATTTATGAAGTCTGCACCTTTGTTTTCTCAAATTGTTATGGATTTCTCATGAACAAGTTCACCAGCGAATATGTATACTGTGGCGGTGCATTTAAAATGCATCGCTCTTTGAATAGATATCCACATGACGTCCCTGGGTCAACATCGGGTGTTATTTTTACCGCTCGCACTTGTGTAATCAACACTTTTTCTCTAAGTGATGATTTACGCCAGAATGCTATTCTGTAAGACCTTATTGAGTCGGAATATGCCAAATATGTCAGGAGTTTGATTCGTTTGCTACCAAGTTTAGCATTTATACGAAGATCATAATTAGCTACACTTAATTTTTTGAGTAGTTCAGTAGTTTCTTTCAGGAGTGGTCTGTTTCCTGACCGATTAAAGTACTCGGTAGTGAAGCCACTTTATAAAAAGGGAGACATTGATAATGTTGACAATTTTAGACATATTTCTATGCCATCGGTGTTTGCTAAAGTTATCGAGAAGGTTGTATATACAAGGTTACTGGAGCATTTAAATTCACATAATTTGCTGTCAAAAGTTCAGTTTGGTTTTAGAAATGGTTTAACAACTAAAAATTCTATATTCTCTTTTCTCTGTGAGGTGTTGGACGGATTAAATAAAAGGTTGCGAACGCTAGGTGTTTTCGTTGATTTAACGAAGGCTTTTGACTGTGTTGACCGCAAAATATTACTGCAGAAGTTGGACCATTATGGAGTAAGGGGAGTAGCTTACAATTGGTTCGCCTCTTACTTTAAGAACAAAAAGCAGGGGGTAATTCTCCCCAATACTGAGAATGGTAGTGATGTTCAGTCCGAATGGGGCACTGTTAAGTGGGGCGTTCCCCAAGGGTCGGTGCTGGGGCCACTGCTGTTTCTTATTTATATAAATGATATGCCTTCTAGTATTACAGGTGATTCAAAAATATTTCTGTTTGCTGATGACACCAGCTTGGTAGTGAAGGATCTTGTGTGTAATATTGAAACAGTAACAAATAATGTAGTTCATGAAATAAGTTCATGGCTTCTGGAAAACAAATTGATGCTAAATCACAGTAAGACTCAGTTTTTACAGTTTCTAACTCACAATTCAACAAGAACCGATATTTTGATCAGACAGAATAGGCATATTATAAGCGAGACGGAACAGTTCAAGTTCCTAGGCGTTCGGATAGATAGTAAGCTGTTGTGGAAAGCCCATGTCCAGGATATTGTTCAGAAGCTAAATGCTGCTTTCCATTACAACAGTATCTGAAATAAATGACACTTCAACACGGAAAGTAGTGTATTTCGCATATTTTCATACGCTTATGTCGTATGGTATTTTTTGGGGTAATTCTTCTGATTCAAAGAGGGTATTTTTGGCTCAAAAACGGGCTGTTCGAGCTATATGTGGTGTAAGTTCGAGAACCTCTTGTCGACCCCTATTCAAAAATCTGGGAATTCTGACATTGCCCTTGCAGTATATATTTTCTTTAATGTCGTTTGTTGTTAGCAATATTAGCCTATTCCCAAGAGTTAGCAGCTTTCACTCAGTTAATACTACGCAGAAATCAAATCTGCATGTAGAATGCACTTCCTTGACTCTTGTGCAGAAAGGAGTGCAGTATTCTGCTGCATCCATTTTCAATAAGCTACCAGAAGAACTCAAAAATCTTAGCAGTAGCCCAAACTCTTAATTCGAAACTGAAGAGTTTCCTCATGACTCACTCCTATTGTCGAGGAGCTCCTGGAAGAGCTATAAAATTAAGCAAATTCCACTGTTACACTGTTGATTTTCTTCATTTAAACTAACGACTTGTCACCTGAATATGTTTTTTTATATTTCATTTTATCTGCTTCTAATATCGTGTTATAATTTCATGTATTGACTCGTTCCATGACCATGGAGACTTCTCCTTAATTTGGTCCCATGGAACAATAAATAAAAATAAAATAAAATGTGCTTCATCCAGTTCAAGTTTTCATCAGTGTATACATCCAAAACTTTGGAGCTTTCTGCTCTGTTTGCTCACTCCCGCTCATGTGTTACATGGTATCACGTTATCTACACACGATACCAGAAGTAAAAAAGTCTCAGTAAACATAGGGTCGAAAATGCATACCTTAGGAGCTGCGAGCTATTTTTCATTTTCGATACTGTGAAGAAAATCTCTTCTACTGAAAGCCCTTTGATTTCCACATTTTGGGAAGTAGTTGTATGGACCTAAACAATAAAAAAAATCCAGCAAACGTGTGCTCTAAAATGCGTACCTTAAGAGCTATGAGCACGTACTGATCTTCGCTACTTGGAAACACAACTCTTCTAATGAACAATTGCTCATAACTTTTAAGCTACGCATTTTAGAGCAAATGTTTACGGAACATTTTTTCTTGTTTTGTTCCATACTACTACTTCCCAAAATGTGGAAACAAGTAGAAGAGATTTGCTTCACAGTATCGAAAATGAAAAATCGCTCGTAGCTCTTAAGGTACGCATCTTCGACCCTTTGTTTACTGAGACTCTTCTGCTTCTAGTATCGTGTACATTCAGCTGTATGCGTTTACGCCATTAATTATGATATTGTGTAATTAACAGAAAACGAGACAGACGGAAAAAATGTGTGTATAGTATTTATTATTTCAAAAGCAATCGCCATAACTATAAGTTTATCCTACTGTGAGACAAGCTGATCAATACTTCCATCGAAAAATATTGGCAGTTGGCTACGAAATCATGATGGTTCCTAGTCTTTCACCATTTCTCCATAGCCCACTTATATGTTATGAAGGTTTTTTCGACTGGACTGCACAATTTTCAATACGAAACCGTTACAAATTTCGCCATATGGTCCTGATACGTCTCCTTGAGTTTTCCCTATTTTTGGAGCCCGGAAGAAAGACACTCGTGACCATCGATTTGCTTCGTGCCTTGTGTAGGCAGCCGCAAAATTTTCTCCCTTATAGGTGTTCACAACCTTGTCCCACAACAGGATAAATGTATAAACTGTTAATTTATTTTGAAATAGTAAACAGTGTAATTCCTTATTTCCATCTTTCTCATTTTAATTTGATTGCCCCTTATATGTACTAATGTGTGTTACACATCTTCTCCTCGGCCATTGGATTGAATTTAACCGAAATTGGTGCACCTATTATTACATGGTCTGGAAAGAATCATACTGTGAGTAGGAACTACCCACTTTGGTAGAAGTGGGTTTGGGAATGAAAACTTTGCCATATACCCAGGTTTGTCTGGAGCGGTTTGAACCAAATTTTGCATATACGTGTTAACTGTATAAAAATACTGTGTGGATGTATTACCCGATCTACAACACCTAGGGGTGTATTTGGGGATGACAAGCGGTGACACGTAAAACTGTTCATACGACAAATATTACTAGAGTACGTTGAAAAGTAATGCATCCGAATTTCGTACTAGTAACTATGAAAACTTTTTAAATGAAACAAACGTTATTAACATTCTACAATTTATGTAATGAAGAAATGCTGTTCTGCCTCGAGCAAACATGCCAAGCACAGAGCAGCAGTAGTTTGGCTGAAACAGGAAATTAAAAATGTACATTCGATGGACATGCTCGCCCTTTCCAGAACTCATACTGAACTAGTAAATCATACAAAAATCTCAGAAATAGTTATTGACATCACGAATAGAAACTTCCTGGCAGATTAATACCCTGTGCCGGACCGAGTATCCAACTCGGTACCTTTGCCTTTTGCGGGCAAGTGTTCTACCAACTGAGCTACCCAAGCACGACTCACGCCCCGTCCTCGCAGCTTTACTTTGCCAGTACCTCGTCTCCTACCTTCCAAACTTTACATAAGCTCTCCTGCGAAACAGGAACCACAAGGAAATTCTAGTAAAAAGAAAGTTCGGAAACAACATCAACTACACCTACTTGTAGAAAGTAACACACTAGTAAATGTGAGAAACAATAGGCAAAAAATCCATACATTCCATACAATACTGGTCAACCTCACTCACGTACGCCTGTGTTTTCTGAAAGGCAGATCAACATTTCCTTATTACATGTTAGGAAGGAAACGCAGCCAAAGAAAGAGCTTCGACAGCGAAATCATTATTCTAAATTTTTATTATTGATGTGTAGATATTTATTTCTCATCATAGTCACCCTGGTGACGAACACATTTCTCCCAACGACAGACAAGTTTGTTGCTACACTGTATAATATATGAGTTGGTTGACGAACCTAGCGAGGTGGCGCAGTGGTTAGCACACTGGACTCGCATTCGGGAGGACGACGGTTCAATCCCGCGTCCGGCCATCCTGATTTAGGTTTTCCGTGATTTCCGTAAATCGCTCCAGGCATATGCCGGGATGGTTCCCTTGAAAGGGCACGGCCGACTTCCTTCCCCACCCTTCCCTAATCTGATGAGACCGATAACCTCGCTGTTTGGTCTCTTCCCACAAACAACCCAACCCAACCCCAAGTTGGTTGACGGAGCCACAACCTCGCCTCTGCTTGTGCCGCTTCATCAGTATCAGAGTTAAATTCTCGAAGGCGTTCTTTACGTTTTGTTAACAGATGAAAATCGGATGGGGCCAAGTCGAGATTATATTGAGAATAATCGTTGACAGTGAACCCAAGGCGTCGGATTGCTGCAGGTGGCACAGCGCTCGTGTGTGGTCTGGCATTATTATGCTGAAGCTGCTCCTTGCGTGAACAAACTATAAGAAGTCCAGAACCTCTCTGGCGTCGTATAGCGTAAAACACCAAAGAATCATACGTATAGGAGTGTACTATATAGGATATTTCAGTTGCTCCTAGCGCTGCCGTTCTATGCAATGCGCTGTTATAATTAGCCTTCATATATCTCGGCGAGATTTTTCCTATTTTCTCGCTCGCTACGCCCAGACTGTTAGTCCCAAACAAGAAAAATCAGGAACTTTTGTAAGAAATTTAATGAAGTTAAATTTTATATTGGGAGACGTTTTCGCTTGAGGCCCCCTTTTTCGAGTTATTCAAGAAGAACATACAAATATTATCTTCATCCTCTCCCCTCCCCCCCTCCGCCCCACCCCCCACCATACACATCCCTTAGCAGTCAGGACTCCTGGTACGTACGTTGTTCGTGGCATTCCCTCCTACCATAGTACAAAACTTTTCGTCTACGCTAACTATTCCAGGTATTCGACATTTTATGGTCTCTGTTGATTGGGTAATACGCCATCCGTACCGAGCGAGGTTGCGCAGTGGTTAGCACACTGGACTCGCATTCGGGACAGCGACGGTTCAATCCCGCGTCCGGCCATCCTGATGTAAGTTTTCCGTAATTTCCCTAAATCCCTCCAGTTAAATGCCGGGATGGTTCCTTTGAAAGGGCACGGCCGACTTCCTTCCGCGCCCTTCCCTAATCCAAGAGACCGATGACCTCGCTGTCTGGTGTCCTCCCCCAAAATAACCCAACCCAACCCAACGCCATCGGCATAGTCGAGTACTATTTCGTTAACGTTATTAATTTAAACGTCCCCTTGGAAACATTACGCTAACACTAATTACACTGAGAGTTCGATCCAACTTAACACTTACAACCACAGTAGTTTCGTAGTCAGAAAGCCTGACGAATACGAATATGTATTTGTTTATTTTATGCTATTAAAATTCAAAAAAATATGAGGTAACTTTTGTACAAACATCAGTATCACACTCATTGTGGTGTCTTACGTCTACGCAGGTAAATGAAATGCAGTTTGTTTTTTCCTATATGAGTTTCGCTGATTTTATTTTTGAATTAAGACAAATCGATAATTTAACAACATAACATTTGTGCTAGCAAAGTTATTCCTTATCTGAAAAACAAGAGAAAAAGATGACAAAGTATAACATAGTAAGATATTGTAACAACTACATAGTGTATATGTTATATGTATAAAAAGAAACATGTATTGCAGGACACGGAAGATGCTTCAGAAATAAGAGAACGTATATAGAAAAAAACAAGCTGCCTTTCATTTAGCTGCATAGATGGGAACACACCTCCATTAATTTTTAAGCAATTAATAAACGACGGAAAATGAAAATAATGTCAATTTTACAATTTGTAAGTGCTCTACTAAGCCGGCGGCGTTATGAGACCAGTCAGTGAAGTTCAAATAAGGTCGCAAGTTTTTGCACAGTGGTAGGAGAGGGTGCCATGAACAACATACGGTGAGGGCTGAGCGTGAGTGTGAAGATACGTTTGAACGTCACTTTTGTACGTTTTCCAACAGTTCGTAAACTACTACCTCTGGCGGAAAAAATCTAAGTTCAATATTTAACAACATACAATATATTTCGTACGAAAATTTCTTGTTCGTTTCAAATGAAAATATCTGGCGTGGTGTATAAAGGTGAGGGGTAACACTATAGGCTGCATGAAACGACAGCAGTAGGGGCGGTCGAAGCACCCTGAGTATGTAGGCGAAGCCGCTGCTACAAAACAAGTCGTGTATAAAATACAAGGGAGCGTATATGTACAACTTTGTTGCACCAATAACAGTTCGGTGTCTTGAATGGTGCTCGTTGTTAGACAGGATCTACAGGGAAGTGAGCGAGCACCCTTGTGGTACGTGTAAGCGTAGAGGCTGCGACAGCCGTGTCGAGGCGGACCCGAGACGATTGGCGGGCAAAGAGAAAGTTTGCCTGGGAGGAGAGCCATAATACTTAGGGGTATCGACTTCCGATACGGCTGCCTGCGATGGGCTGACTGAGAGCTGTAAGTGTATAAAAAGAATCGCCCGCTGCCTGCCGCCGGTTGCCGGCTGGCGGCTGGCGGTTAATTTGAAGATGGGCCGGCCCTGCGTGGCCCTGCGAGGCCCTGGCGCAGCCCTCGCCCTCGCCCGCGCCCTGGGAGCCCTTTCGGCGGCGGCCCTTGCGCCCTTCAGCGACACCGGGGCCCAGGTGGCCGATTGGGGCGACATCAATAAAACAGAAAGAGCTCGCCAGGCCACGCAGAAGAGACACAGACACACGTCCCACAGCGTAGCTCCGCAAACGGCGGGAGACGCAGAAGTAGCGATTCGATACTCCATCATTTATTTTGTGTTCCGCAAAGCTACAGATAGTTAGACAACGGTGAAACAGAAAAATAGCACATAAGATATATGAAAAGCGTAAGGACGTAATTAACTACGGCATGCTGTACCACTGCCACGTCATATAGCTCGATGAAATTGCTGCTGTTGTCATGGGATTGACTTCAGTTACAGATTGCGAGTGTCTTGCTGCCAAACCTCGTGACAGGGACAGGAATTCGTGGGACATTGTTCTGAATGTCTTGTCCGAAAATTACTTTGAGCAGATAATTAAAGAACAAACTCCTGAGTACTGCGTTTTAGACCTTCTGGCAACAAACAGACCTGAACTTACAGAATTAGTCAACGTAGAGGAACGTATCAGTGATCATAAGTCTGCGATAGCATCTATGTCAACGGGCCTGGCAAAGAATATTAAAAAAAGGTTGGAAGTTATTTTTGCTTACGAAGAGTGAGAGGATACGAATTTCAGAGTATCTGAGGAGTTAGCATGAAATATTTGGTGATTAAGACGAGGATGTGGAAAACGATGAATCGTAAATATGCCCAAAGTATGTTCCGAGTGAGGTCTTAAGGAATGATAAAGAACCACAATGGTTTAATAGCCCTGTTAGAAAAGCGCTAGGTAAACAAAGAGCACTTCATCTCAGATTCAAGAGAAGTAAATACCTAGCTAACAAACAGAAGCTGAAGGACGTGAAAATGAGCGTAAGGAGAGCAATGAGAGAATCGTTCAATGACTTTGAAAGTAAAACTTTGACAATCAATCTGAGTAAAAATCCGAAGAGGTTTTGGTCGTATGCAAAAACACCAAGTGGGTCAAAAGCATCTATTCAATCACTCACTGACGACACTGGCGCCGATAAGGATAACAGAGAGAAAGCCGAAATACTGAATCCGGTATTACGAAAGTGTTCACAGCGGAAGACTGTAACCCTCTCTGTTCTTTCAATCTTAGTACGAACGTAGAAATGGCAGATATTAAGATAACTGGTCGCAGAATAGAAAAACAGCTACTATCCCTTAGTAAAGGAAAGTCGTCACCACCAAATGAGATACCTTTAAGATTCTACAAAGATCATGCGAAAGAACTTGCTCTTCTTCAAGCAGTAATCGAACGTAGATCATTTGAGCAACGAAGGGTACCTGGCAACTGAATGAAAGCGCAGGTCATTCTCGATTTAAGAAGCGCCGCGCGACAGACGCACACAGGTTTAGACCTACATCGTTGACCTCAATCTGTTGTTGAATTAAGGATCATTTTTTAGCCAGCCGAGCGGTTCTAGGCGCTACAGTCTGGAACCGCGCGACCATCTGCGATCCTTGCCAGGTAGGACTGATAGAAGAGGTAGAGAAGATCTAACGAAGAGCGGCGTGTTTCGTCTAGGGATCGTTTAGTCGGCACAAGAGCGTTACGGGGATGCTCAACGAACTCCATCGGCAGGCGCTGCAACACAGGTGTTATGCATCATGGAGAGACTTACTACTGAAATTTCGAGAGAGCATTTTCCGGGAAGGGTCGGACAACATATTACTCCCCCCCACATATACATGTCGTGTAATAACCACGAAGAGAAAATTCGAGAAATTAGAGTCAATACAGAGGCTTACCGGCAATTATTCTTCCCACGCGCTATTCGCGACTGGAATGGTGTTGGAGGGCTTAGTTAGTCGTACCAAATGTATCCTCCGCCACACGAGATTTGATGGCTTGCGTAGTATGGTGTTGCTGTAGATGAACTTGGACCATTTATAGAAAGAGCTGCTACAGTATAGCATAGTACAGTACAGTACAGTAGGTAATTTAAAGAAATACGCAATGACATGACCAGAAATCACACCTGTATTCAAAGATAGTAATTACACTTAAGTCAGCGCAATTAACTATTACCCAATTGCATTACAAACAGCTTGTTTATTAAACAGGGTTCGTGATCCCCACGGATGGCATTGAAGGGTCTGCAACGTGCTCGCATGCTGGCCGCAATATTGGTAAGGAATTCTTGTTATAGGTCGTTTCATTGATCCACCAGAGTGGTTAACTACTTCTGGATAGTCGGTGGTGAATGTGGACGTTCTGCAGTACGTTTCCGACCGTATCCCACTCTTCCTGGATAGCAATGAAGACGGAGTAACTGTAGGCCAATTCTTCGTCGAATACACTCTCAGTCTCGGAGCTACTCTACATGCACACTTCTATCCAGTCGAGCATCAATAAAAATAAACTCAGGGCCGAATAGTACCCGAAAAAACACAGATGGGGAAGGAGCACAGTGGACAATAATGTTGATCAGTGAATCCACCTTCATTCGATGATGTGTAGATCAGTGCGCAATCATATCATTACGCCTCACCACACTATAACATCTGGACCATAAAAATGATCATGCTGGACATACCCTCATACACAGAGAGGCGGGAAGACGTGAGACACCCAAGAACAGGGTCGAATGTGATCGTTTTGCTGTGACAAGGCATAATTTTACATGGATGTACTGATGTCCAGCTCTTTGAACACGCTAGTCTCAGCGGTCAGCATTATTAAACTACGGAAAATCCAGGATAGAGTGTAACAACATTATAAAAAGGAAAGTAGCTACTCACCATATAGCGGAGATGCTTAGACGCAGATAGGCACAACAAAAACACTTTAACAATTAAAGATTTCTTCCATTAAGGTCTTTGTCAACAATAGACGACAGATACACACACACACACACACACACACACACACACACACACACACACACACACACACACACACACGACTGCAGTCTCAGGCAACAATGGTTTCACCTGCCTCAGACTGAAATCGTGTGTGTGTGTGTGTGTGTGTGTGTGTGTGTGTGTGGTCTATTGTTGTCGAAGGCCTTAATTGACGAAAGCTTTAATTGCGGACCGCACGGCCTAGGGCGTCTTGTGACGGTCTGCGCATATCCCCCCCGTCGGAGGTTCGAGTCCTCTCTCGGGCATGGGTGTGTGCTTTGTCCTTAGCGTAAGTTAGATTAAGTAGTGCGTAAGCTTAGGGGCCGATGACCGTAGCAGTTTGGTCCCATAAGATCTTACCACAAATTCCCAATTTAATTGTGAGAGTCTTTTCGTTGTGCCTATCTGCCACTCAGCATCTCCGCTGTATGGTGAGTAGCAGCATTCCTTTTCATAATCTTGTTACGGTCAACATTATTGTAACACTGCACTAACTTCCCAGTGTGAGATTTTTCCGAGGTGATTTCGGCTCTGTTTTAATTTTTATGGATGACAAAGCGCAACCGAACTGCCCAGGTGGAGAAGCTCTTGGAACAAGGACATATTCGTCAGATGAACTGGACGGTACCACCTGAGTTAAATTCCGTAGAGCACCTATGCGATGCGCTTGAAAGGCCTATTGCAGGACGTCCAAAAGCACCAACATACATCCAGCAGTTGCTAACCTCACTGTTGGGGGAATGGAACGTCCTATCACAAAAAAATTCTGTAGCAACCTTGTCGCTAGCATGGGACCACCTCGCGCAGCCTGCACTGCCACACATGATGATCACACACTGTTAAGAACCAAGATCCGTCTTCTGTAATGTCCAAGGTGCCATCGCAAATCTCTGTGTCTTCGGTATAGTTATTGTCTTTGAATGAAAATGACATTTCATTCGTCTGATTGTGTATTTCTTTCCGCTAGCTTCTCTGGTGTCCTGTAGTAGTTCTTTCTCTGTATGGTTAAACTTTCATTGATATATTTTAGTTGATAGTGACATCATGTGGAAATTACTTCCATCTTTCAATTTTGCACGGAAGTGTATTAACAAATTAATGTAAAGGCGACCTGGGTAATTGTGTATTTTACGTTGTTCACCTGTGACAGACATCCGTAGTTGTGTGAGCTGGAGATAGTGTGACTGCAGTGCTGGCATTTATGTAAATTTTCTTGATCACGATAACTCTTAACTTGAATATGATTTTTTACGCTTAAACTTATTCCACCAAGATGTTCTTATTACTGTGTAATGTATTTTGCTTTGATTTGGAAATTGTATTTCCTACATAATTACTCGTCAATGAAGCATCGTTCATTAAAAGCACGTCACGGCGGTAAGACGAATTCCTTCCGTATAAGTAACTTAACTCTACACACAGATCTCACCTGTAACATGTTTTACGGAATTAGGCAGCTATTAACAGCGATTGTGGCTGTGTACGGATTACTTTTCTGAGGCGTGACAGCTTTGGTAATGGCGACCACTTTCTCTTTAAAGTTATAGCTATGGACTTAACGATTCGTTTCCTTTCCTACAATTTCCGTTGAATTATTTATTACCAATATGTACCATGCAAGGGAGGGAGAGTTTGATAATTGTGCACTAAGCGTAATCGCACGCACTCAATATTTCAAGCTTGTGATGAACATGGCTACTTCTACTGTTATTCTCTTAAATAAAAAAATGAGAAGGCAAACGCCAGTTCAACAGCGGAATGCGTGAGTTGGAAGCAAATAAAAAGGGCCAGTTTATTATTTTTTGCAGAGACAAAATAAGACGATAAGCTTACAGTTATTTCTGATTTAGTTATATCTCAATACGTCATTAAAATTTGTAATTAACTGCGTCAGCTCAATGATTTTCTTTCTAAATATAACAGTTTAACATAGAGAATATGACTTCATCAGTGTGTATGGGCAGACAGCGGTAACGATGCGATCGGAGAGAATAGGTGCGCAATCCTCCGAAAAAAAGCTAGAAGAAACTGAAATGAAGAAGAATATAAGAAGCGAAAAGAAACAACAGACAGGGTTGAAGAACTAGGATGGGAAAGCGGTACGTGGGTTCTCTATTAAGAAGCCAAGAAATGAAGAAACAGAGGCAAGAAGGAAATGCCAGTGTGATCGGAGATGACGGATGCTTTCAGCATTTTTATCATGACTATGATAATGACTACGATGAACATTTTACTGCCATTTTGAAATCACGAATCCGTAGTAAGGAACCGAAGGACTAATGGGAGTAATGTTGCATCCGTTGAGAGGTAGGTAAACAGAAAGAGTTGTTGTGCTGGTGTATTGGGTCCTCTGCTTGTTATCATACTGCTCGTAATGGAGAAGACACCAAATAGAAATTGACGGATAACCTAAGTCATGATTATATTCAGTAATGTGAATTTAATATCAGCTTCCGTTTTTAAGTTCACGATGCCCCGGTTATTGCAGGTAAATACGTCATGGGATAGGAAATCGTGTGCTAAAGTATCATTGTGATATTTGTAGTTAAGCTTCTTTGTATTGTTCTCCCTTTTATATTTTTCGAAGCTGATGTACAGCAAAATCAGAAAAACTACAGCAATCTTAAATATGTTAGGGTCCTTTGTGGCATGCCAGTTCAGAGCTGCGACTTCACCAAGTGATGAAATTGGCTGATGACGACGATGAAATAGCCGATAGTTCCCGATTGACAGAAAAATATGGATGCATCAACATTAAAAATTGTCATATTTTGTCGCTATCGTACTCTTCGTTACTACATGCCAGCCACCTGTGACTTTAGCATCGTTGCAGCTATCAAAAGGTGCCTATTGTGGCCCTACAGACTTTAACTATGGCTTGAATAGTCTGTTCTTATGCTGCAAAGTTGCACGCTGTCTAGAATATTAACAACTGCTTATCATATCCAGTTCGTGAGCTACAATGTCGTATGTCACTACTCAAATTAATGTCGCCTCCACGACGTTGGTTCACTTTGAAAATTACTGTCTATTTCACGAATCACAATCAGTTAACTGCAGTACGCATGTTCAGTCACCATTCAACTTATATATGTAATGTACAGCTTATGTCGCCTGCGAAAAGACCGATAATTTTGTTTCTGCTACATAACAGAAGGAAATCTTCAAACTGCGCATTGCTTGTTTTTTTTCTGCAATGACAACATATCTTGTTAATTTTTGTTATCGTTTTTTCGAAGCCAAAAGATGAAGGTAAAGGATTCATTCCCGCCACGTGACATGAGGGGACGGCAAAAATTGCTGCAATATGGGCCTTCTTTTATTCTGTTGTATGATGCATTTCTGGATTTTATACGAATATCCACTTAAATGATTGCAGAGTTCTTTGGTGCCAATTTGGTTCGCATCAAAAAGCTTTTCTGAAAAGTACAAATAAATTGATTGAATATGAAGAAATATCAAGATTGGACTTAAATTGTCGGCATACTCACAATCGCCGAGTTTTGGTCATATTTGATCGCAAGGGACGATGAACAATTGCAAGTGGAGTAAATTTTACTAAACATAAAATACACCTCAGGCTACGAGAAGGGCTATGCATTCACAAAAATTTGACACAGTAATTAATTATTGTTCGACATGATACAGTAAAAGCCAGTTTAGTCTATTATTTATAGCTCACACATCAGCTCATAAATCTCTTGAAGTGCCGCAGTAACTTGAATCATTTGGAATCGTATCACGTTCAGACACGAAATTCGCCAACTGTAAACCCTTGAGTTTTTTAATTCTCATTTTTCATACATTGAAAGTATAGAAAATCTTACGCCAACTGGTACAACAAATGTCATTATTTGTCTCACTAACCACCGACCTTTTATTTTCTATTCCGCTTACCTTACAAAGATCTATAAATGTCCGTGCGTTTATCACTCACCGAGTAGAGAACGTACACGTACCGTATCTTGCATACGAACTTAAATGTCTCAACTACCATATGTAATATTATTTTACGGGAATGAAAGAAAAAGTAAACATATAAACACTCAAAAAATGCGTTGTATATCACGAGACCGGGGTGTGAAAAGGAGTCTGCGTCCCTTAGGAGAGGAGAAGACCGGTCACCAACCGATAGTGGTCTATTGTGATAAAATTTGTAAAATGACAGTTACATTCTACTGCGAGTGCGAAAGCTAGTACTCTATGCCGCAATTATGAATATTCCGTGCCGCTACGAGTCGCGGAATGCACAAAGATAATACTGCTTTAAGTTTGAGATGTCGGAGGAGACGGAGAAAGTAATCTTATACTGTCAACGGCAGACATATTATAGTTTTCAGTTACTGATATTTTGATGTTAAAGTAAATATAGAAAGAAGAGTGACTTACTATTGTAAAAGGAAGATTAAAAACTCAAACAACTAAGGCAATGTAACGAAGTTTTGAAGTTACGTTGAAGTTACGTTGAAGTTACGTTGAAGTTACGTTGAAGTTACGTTGAAGTTACGTTGAAGTTACGTTGAAGTTACGTTGAAGTTACGTTGAAGTTACGTTGAAGTTACGTTGAAGTTACGTTGAAGTTACGTTGAAGTTACGTTGAAGTTTGATTTGAGAGATCGCTAAATACCAAGTTCATGTACGACTCACGTAAATCGAGCAGACAGATGTCTGCTGCAACCTCGGAGAAAACCTACGGCTAACATTGTCAAATTCATCTTCGAAAGCAAAGATATAAGAACAAGAATAATTTCTCTACACGTAAATCTATTGACGACTGAGCTCTTTACTGCACACGAACAGAGGCCGTGAGCTTTACGTGAAGACTGATAGTGTCTTTTGACTTGTAGTAACATCATGAGGCAAGTTAATCTACGAACCACGAATCAACTCAACGTACACCGAGCTGAACAATATAGTGAAACGTCGACCAAATACACGATCACGAAAAGGAATAAATGTAAGTTGAAGTAACGGTGAAAAAAGAATTTAAAAACAACAAGAAAGAAATAAGAAAAAATCTAACGTAAAAGTAACATAGAAGTTCATGACTTTCAATATATGCTATGCATATAATGTCTATGTGCTAATGCAAGTGACCGAGCGAGGTGGCGCAGTGGTTAGCTTACTGGACTCGTATTTGGGAGGACGACGGTTCAATCCTGCGTCCGGCCATCCTGATTTAGGTTTTCCGTGATTTCCCTAAATCGCTCAGGTAAATGCCGAGATGGTTCCTTTGACAGGGCACGGCTGACTTCCTTCCTCCTTCCCTAATCCGATGTGACCGATGACCTCGCAGTTTG
Organism: Schistocerca nitens; assembly: GCF_023898315.1. Classification (NCBI taxonomy): domain Eukaryota; kingdom Metazoa; phylum Arthropoda; class Insecta; order Orthoptera; family Acrididae; genus Schistocerca; species Schistocerca nitens. The sequence continues at coordinate 176,926,925 of NC_064618.1, forward strand.
GACTCCGTAGTTTGGATGGCTGATTTGGGGGAGGAGTCAAACAGCGAAGTCATCGGTACCATTGGATTAGAGAGGGGTGGGGAAGGAAGATGGCCGTGCCCTTTCAAAGAACCGTCCCGACTTTGCCTAAAGCGATTTAGAAAACTCAAGGAAAATTTAAATCATGGTGGCCGGACGCGGGTTTGAACCGTTACATATTCGTGTTTTACGTGTGAAAATTTAAGTCATTGTCAATGTACATCTAGGTAGAGATAGATTCTTGCGGGCTATGCTATAAACTAGGCAAGAATATAAAATGGAGAACGAAAGGTAAGATAACAGTGCTTTATTGTAATCCAAAATAATTGTTACAATTGTATTCAAGTCAGAAATGAATTATCATAACATGTAAAGCTCATTTTTTAGGTTTTACATGTTATTTCTATGGAAACAGCTCCAGAATTTCCAGGCTTGAAGGTTCAATGTAACCAGTCCCTTTGAGCACCAACGGCTTTCAGAAGTAATAAACAGCGCTAGTAGCAATAAATATCCGGTTTTAGAAAGAAATGTAAGCAGACGATTAATGTCGTTATTATTCAGTAAGACAAACGAGAATTAGAATAAGATATTCTATTCACAATGTTCTAAAGAAAGCAGAAAGAGTAAGAATAACTTGACAGATGTGTGTAATGTAGAACATTCGTGCTGCCTACGAAAAGACTAACAGGGGAAAAGACAGGTCAGTAACAGAAAGCGTTACATTGGTATAAAACTTTTTAAAACAGACGGTTACGTTATGCTACGAGTGCAAATGTTAATAATCGGAGTCGTGGGACTGAGCTGCTAAGAGTCTGTTAATGCTCGTTTCACAGTTCCTTCGGCAACACCGTCGGCTATCGACTTTGTGACAGGTTCAAATGGTTCAAATGGCTGTGAGCACTACCGGACTTAACATCTGAGGTCATCAGTCCCCTAGAACTTAGAAAAACCTAACTAACCTAAGGACGTCACACACATCCATGTCCAAGGTAGGATTCGAACCTGCGGCCGTAGCGGTCGCGCGGTTCCAGACTGAAGCGCCTAGAACCGCTCGGCCACGCCGGCCGGCTGTCCTCTTAGGTTCCTGCCCAACCCAGTACTCGGAAATCGCTAAATATTTATTACATCCTTCATTATCAGGTCAGAATTAGTGTAAATAACACCAAATATTGTAGAACATATTTGTATTACATTCATAATAAACTAACAGAATGTGTTAAAGTTACAAAGGAAAGAAGCGAAAGAAATTGCTTGTAACGGGACGCGAACCAACAACTTTCGACCCTAGAAGCCACAACGTTGTTCATGGGAGGTTGAACTCCGGTCTCGGTTATCTTATTCTATTTTGATGCTACATTATTTCATATAAAATGTTAATGATGTGTTTGTGAGAATTTTTCAGTGCTCCGTCACAGTGAAACTGCGTACTAGAAATTACAAAACAATTGTGTTTCATTCTGGATTTGTAAATTGTTGAGGACATTAACTCACTTCTAAGCGAGCACTTTCATATGAAGGCATTAACTGTCGATAAATTGTTATTTGATATCTTATTATAGTATCCCAAGCACGACTTGCTGCTTCTCCTCATAGCTTTAATTCTGAGAGTTCCTTGTCTCCTACGCTCCAAACTTCACAGAAGCTCCCCTGCGAACGTTGCATAACTAACACTCCTCGAAGAAAGGATATTGCGGTGACAAGGCTTAGCCATAGCCTAGAGGATGTATCCACACTGTAAATGTCGATAGGAGACGAAACTCTGGCAGAATCAAAGCTTTGAGGACGGGTCGTCACCCGTGTTTGGGCATCTTACTTGGTAACAGTCGGCTCGCATCCGGATTGCGAAGCGGACATGTGCGGGGCTCTGTGTGCCGCTCCGCGAGCGGGCCGTTGTTTATTTGTGCGGGTAGTGGTAAAAAAATGTTCAAATGTCTGTGAACTCCTAAGTGGCCAAACCGCCGAGGTCATCGGTCCCTAGACTTATACACTACGTAAACTAAATGAAACTAACTTATGCTAAAATCAGCACACACACCCATGCCCCATTGAGGACTCGAAACCCCGGCGGGAGGGGCCGAGCAATACGTGACAGGACGGCCTAAACCGTGCGACGGCTCCGCGCGGCTGAGGGAGGTGGTACTGTGGTGTAAACAGATCACCTCGTAAGACAATGGTGCTTTCATACAGAAAGGCCACGATAAAATTAACATTCCATGCCCAGCACGCGCGACCTAAACATACGATGTAGTACGTTTCCTGCGTGAAGTAAAGCACGTCGATCCACAGGAACGGTTGGTGTATACCTTCCGGTCGTCTCCTGCACAATTTACCCGAAATTAGTCGCTGAAGCAGCGTGCGAGCGGCTTAGAAACCGTTCGACCGATGAATATCGTTTCCACCACTTGGGTGTACCGACTCTCGACCATAGAGAACTCGGCGTTCGGAACATACGAACGTATGCTGCCATTTGAAGTTCCGGCCACGCTTGTCGTGGGCGCGCTGTGGCCTTACTGGGAAGTCACGTGGAAGAAAAGAGGCACACTTTCGATACGTATCCTCTTGTGAACGGTGTGCTTTAGGTGCGAATCGAACTGCGCCAACACGTCACGTCGTACGTGACCTTTGGTGGCTGTCGAGCGATCGTCATTTATTACACTCATCCACGGACTTTATTTTTGTGCGGGCGGGAATGTCATTTCGCTCTGAATGCCTTCACAGACTTAATTTACAGATACCACGTGCAGTCATGACGCCTACATCGCAACCGAGGAGCTGCGTATTACAATTATATACGTTGAGGGAGCGAGGTACATGACGGATGTGGACATTGTTCCGTTCCAGTTGCCCAACCAACGGGCACGGGTTTCGAGGCTACGACGCTGCGGCCTCCACCAGAACCGTCGACGTGCTCGACAGCACCGACCACGTCTGCACTCCAGTCCTGTGAGAAATGAGAGCACCAGAAGATCGATTCGCGCTCGGACACGGAGATGCGGGAGGTGCCTACTGATCGTCGTCATTCACAGGACGTGGACACGCATTCCCGCAAACATAAGTCACCCAAACGACGAAAGTAGTGGAGGCTGTCCGCAGGAAATGCTTCACGAGATGGTGACAAGTTGCAGGACGATGAGGAAATCCCTCTGCGGTTCGGGCTGTGGACCTCACTTCAGCAGTTCCTGTTTCGCTGCTAGCAACGGCAGCACAAGCGCAAACACACGCTGGAGATGCTCAATCCATCGACGACCTCTCTGACGATTTGGCTATTCAGACACAGATGAATGTCACGCCTCGCCTAACGTACCACACCAGCTACGTGACTGGGCGTCCGAGATGGAAAGAATGATAGCAGACTAGAGCTACAAGCTAATCAGTAATGCATATCGCGCGGATGACAGGGACGGTCAGACAGGCGACGTGAAGGTTACTGGCTTAAACGACTGCAGGATGCGTCGTTGTGCTATACAATGACCCAAATGTATCGGATAGGTACAGTCAGTGTCAACGGCATTAGTACCATGATCAAATCTCAGCCGTCGAAGAACATGATTCGGGTGGCGGACATTGATATCGTGTTTCTTCGAGAATACGGCCTGATCTGCGTCTGGATGATTTTGGATACATGTCTTACGTCAACCCAGCTACCGAAGGTGGTGGTGGTGGTGGTGGTACGGCCATATTACTATGCAATAGCATAGGACCAACGAATACTCAGTATTTGCCATCAGCGAGAGGCGCTGCACTCACCGTCAGCGCAATCCGCCTTGCGAATCCGTATGCCCCGTTTGGTACTGCGAAGCGTCGAGGGCATACGCTCTATTACTCTATTCAGGTAGCTCCACTGGTTCAAGTCTCTATAAAGCACTTCACGAAGGGTCAGATCCTGAGAGTCAGATCCCTCACCGTGCCCCACGTCCGACCTTTCGTGCTATGATACATGAACCCTTTGCCACTGTGACGGCGAGAATATGCACACTTCACCAGGCACTTGGTCAGCAGGTTAGAAGGATTTACGTTCCCCGAGGTCTTCAGACAGCCACTGCCGGTGTAGAGCTGCGGCCCACTGCATTCACCGATCATCAGGCCTTCATCTCCACTGTGATTCTGCCACGACAACGGACGAGCCATAGTAGAGGACCTTGGACTCTTAACATCAACGTTACCCGGAAAGCGGCTTGCCTTGTAGCCCTCACCAATACCTGGCGTAAGTGTAAGCGAAAATGCTGTACCTGATTCCGCAACACGATGGTGGACACACTGCACCAAACCAGCTATTCGCCGGACGCTCATAGCGACTGGATGAGACAGGGTGCTTTAGCTACGATCGACCTCAGTTTTACTAGGCTTGAGAGAATAGCGTCGCAACAGTTTTCACCAGAGCGCCAAACGGCCGTGTACCGGACACAGACACTGCTTCTGCAGATCACGGCTGACAGATTGGACTACACGTTGGTTCGAGCGAGACTGCAAGATTCCATCCCGAAGGAACGTGCTTCTCTTCATCATATCGTCGTAGACCGGAGAGGCACATATCGCCATCTCCCGTGTCTTCAAAGATTATTACCGCACTATCTGGCAAGTCAACGGCCTGAAAATGACGTCGAGGACGTCCTGCGCGACCTGCCACCTTAGGGTAGGGCCTAAGGCGACGACACGTTCTTTGAGGCCGTCACACAGGAAGAAATGCGCATGGTCCTGTCGCGGGATGCAAGAAACAAACCCCTGGACCTGATGGTCTATCGCTTGAATTTTATAGTACATTTTCTGACGTGATTGGGGAAGTTTGGAGGCAGATTTGCTGCAAATGCTTGGATCCAGACTTCGGCGCACCTCTCCCCCCTCCCCCCCACCAGAATTTTTGGAGGGCATTATCATCCCTGTGTCAAAACGAAACGGGGGTATAGACCGCAAGAGCTCCTGCTGTTGACATTACTGAATTCAGATTACAAGCTACTCGCCCGCATACTTCGTGCTCGCCTTCTCGCCACTGTCAAAGATGCCATTCATGCCAATGAAACATGTCTTGGAGATGGTTGTAATACACATAGGTCGTTAAGCTCTTATAGAGGTGTGATTGTGCTCATGTTGGCATCCTGTTTGGAAGGCGCCCCGTGGCAGTTGACCTAGATCACGCATTTGACCGATTCCCTCACCAGATCATGTCGGCTCTTTTAGGGAAGATGGGACGGTCCCCATTATCGGCAAGTGTGGTTCTCCATCTGATCTACGAAGCCCCTTCCACAGTTAGCGCTCACCACCGTTTACTATTGAGCGCTCAGTGCGATAATGCTGCCCTCTGTTAGCGTTTCTCTTCGCCGTCGCCCTCGAGCCTGCACTTTATGCTGTGCGACAGTATTTGGAGGGCATTCGCCTCCCCAATGTGCATTTTAAATGTTGTGCCCTACGCGGACGATGTAGTTTTCTTGGCGAGGTGGGCAGAAGATATATGTACGGTGTTAGCTTGGCTTCTGTGATACGGCGAGATGGGCGGGAGGAGTATCAGCCTACGGAAGTTGCACTACATGGGTGCGGGCAGAGGACTGGATATTAGTACGCCAGTGCCCATTACCAAGGTCTCGATGGTGAAATGTTTTTGAATGACCTTCCTTGAGAACGTGCAGCGTACAGCAGCAGCTACATATCGCAGGCCACTTAATGTGATCCGCACACAAGTTCGTCTCCATACTTTCCAACACTTGATCATGCGCGTACATTTTGTCAACGTCTACTTACAAGGGAACCTCCCCATCGCACCCCCCTCAGATTTACTTATAAGTTGTCACAGTGGACAGGCCTTGAAAAACAGAACACAGATCAATCGAGAAAACAGGAAGAAGTTATATGGAACTATGAAAAAATCAAGCAAAATATACAAACTGAGGAGTCCATGAGAAGATAAGCAACATCAAGGGTAATCTGAGTCCACGAGCGCCGTGGTCCCGTGGTTAGCGTGAGCAGATGCGGAATGGGAGGTTCTTGGTTCAAGCCTTCCCTCGTGCGAAAATTTTTAATTTTTAATTTTCAGACAGTTGTTATCTGTCCGTCCGTCCGATGCGACCAATTTTTTGGGAGTGATTATCACATCGACAAGAAAACCTAAATCGGGCAAGGTAGAAGAATTTTTTACCCATTTGCCAAGTGTACAAGTTAGGTGGGTCGACAACATATTCCTGTCATGTGACGCACACGCCGTCACCAGTGTCGTATAGAATATATCAGACGTATTTTCCTGCAGAGGAATCGGTTGACCTATGACCTTACGATCAAATGTTTTCGGTTCCCATTGGAGAGGCACGTCCTTTCGTCTACTAATCGCACGGTTTTGCGGTGCGGTCGCAAAACACAGACACTAAACTTATTACAGTGAACAGAGACGTCAATGAACGAACGGACAGATCATAACTTGGCGAAAATAAAGAATGTAAAATTTTCACTCGAGGGAAGACTTGAACCAAGGACCTCTCGTTCCGCAGCTGTTCACGCTAACCACGTGACCACGGCACTCCTAATCTAATATTATCGCTGTATTCATTATGTTGCACATGGACTACTCAGTTTGTGTATTTTGTTTATTTTTCTCATAGTTCCACACAACTTCTTCCTGTTTTCTCGATTGATCTGTGTTAAGTTTTTCAAGGCCTATCCACTGTGACAACTTATAAGTAAATCTGAGGGGGGTGCGATGGGGAGGTTCCCTTGTTAGTTCCGAAACTTAAACAGTACACACACCTTCTCCCAATGGCGCTACGGTAGCGGCCTAGTTCCAGAAGGCCTCAGGTCATTTCGTCACCGATGGTGATTTGAAGACACGTTACCAGATACTACCGTTGCTCACACAAGCGGGTAGCATTGGAATGATAAACGTGCACAATAGGGCGCGCGCTCTCTTTTTGCGGACGATGCATCGCCTACGTACTTCGGACAAGGACACCCTCACTGTTACACTAATTAAGGACCGCCGATTCCTGTTGGACATATCGTGCCAATATTGTGTCACATTCGCACTTGAGTTATCTGTTTGATGTCAAGCCGACCACGTGGGCTTGTTGAATCAAGGAATTGTAGCGAGCATTTCCTGCTAATGTTAATGAACACCGACATCCGGCGGTTGGCTGGGAACTGGTGAGTAACAGACATTCGCCTTTCCTTCCCACATCGGTGAGGGCGCTGTGGTATCTGATGACGTCTGAAAAATTCCCCATCCGGCACTGCTTATACGCTATACTATATTCTGTCTGTAAACTCAAGAGCGAGCAGCGCTTTTGGTGGGGGAAGTGGCCTTTCTCGGAAGAACCCTATCACTGGCCTACAGGGTGACCCAAAATCAGTTGCCCGTTACCAGTCTAGCGGTGTAGATTGACATACAGTGATATGCGTCGTTTCTGTTCGTGGGATCTTAGTTTCCAGTGTCAGTCACTTGACTTTGTACACTCACTGATATACTTCAGTATCCGGAAGTGATGGATAATCGCCCTGAATTTCAAGATAATGCGCAGAATACGAAGAATACGAGGGCATTCTTGGCCAAGAGAAGTATGCTAGTATCAAACATAGGCCTCAATTTGAGGAAGAAGATTCGGAGAATATACGTTTGGAGGACAGCATTGTATGGATCTGAAACACGGAGTGTGGGAAAACAGGAAGAGAAGAGAATCGAAACATTTGAGACGTGGGGCTACAGACGAATGTTCAAAATAAGGTGAACTAGTAAGGGAAGGAATGAGGTTCTGCGCAGAATCGGAGATGAAAGGAGAAGGGACAGGATGAATGACTGCCATGATACCAGAGGGAGCTTTACAGGGTTAAAACCGTCCAGGTAGGCAGAGTTAGGAATACACTCAGTAAGTAACTGAGGATGTAAGTTGCAAGTGCTACTTTGAAATGAAGAGATTAACACAGGAGAACAATTCGTGGCGGGCCGCATCACGTTAGTCAGAAGACTCATGACCCCCCCCCCCAACCCCCACCCCCCACAAAAAAACAAACAATTCCTCTTTAGCTGACCGAAACCGTCGAAATGTTTATTGGATAAACACTTAAAAGTGAGTTGTGACGTCATCAGACAACCGTCAAACATCGCTGAATCGCACGACATGTGTTGATGAGCTTCACTGTTTGCTGCATTTAGCTCTACCTTTTTCCTGATAAAAGTATTTTCTGAATTTAATTTTCTGTGGCCTATCTATTAGCATATTAGTGGTTGGAGCTTCATAGAACTTTACCATCAGAGAATCTAAATTGACGGATTCTCGATCGCAGAGCACAGTGAGGTACTGTCGACTTCTCATGGTTGCCATGCATCTGCTGCTAATACCCTGTTTAAATATGATGTCGATGCTTCGTTTAAAGGGTCTGTTAGTGCTATATTAGATATGACACGAAGCCAGGATGGTGATGCATGTTTTAACGAGCGAAAATAGTGCAAAGTGTCCGATTTCAGTCTGTTATAGAGCTTGTGTCTTTTCAGCCTGATCTCAGCGAACTTGGGGAAAGTGCCCCCTAATGATAACAGTCGTACGTGGGTGGCCATTACGAACTCCAGCGTCGAAGCGAATCTTCATTAGATCTTGGTCGAAACCTGAAGTATAGAAATAGTTTTAGTTCTGGGACTATCAGTTTCAGAAAATAAATTTGAAGCCTTGTGATTGTCTGTAAGGCTTTTCGTATGTGTTAGCTATCGTAGTCGATATCTTTCTCGACATGTGCCATGATCGTGATCGCATCTTGTTGTTTTTATTGTTATTACTTCTGGTTGGTCATCTAGGACGCCGTTAAGTTCTGTTAAACGTGTCAATGAAATGTGCTTTCTTTGAAGCGCAGATCTCCAAGGAACACCGCTTCCGCTTTTTGGTTGCTCGCCTAGGTGAAAGCCATTCGTCCCTCTCTTTTTTTGGAGAAGAGATGTCTGTCGCAGGCGTCTTCATGTTTGATCTGCAGAACTTGGAGGTCTTTTTTGGTATTACTAAACCAGGACTTTGTGGTTTTGGGGTCTGAACCCAAGCAGTGAAATATCCTCTTGGTCAAACAGTTCACGTCCATTCGTCACAGCCGAGGTGATCGTAGAACCGTGTACGTCTTTTGATGATTGTGTCAATTTTGCAACAGACTTTCATGTTGGATTCCTTTTGCTGGAAGATATACTTGTAACTGGATCCCTTTATTGGCATTCAGCGATAGGGCTTCGGCTGCTTACATACGTAACAACTGACTTCAGAACAGTTTCATAGTGATGCTTGTTATTATAAGGCGAAAGGCAGTTTTTACGGCAGACCGTGCGCGAAGTTTCGTAGGCTGTTTCACATTTACAAAAAATGGTTCAAATGGCTCTGAGCCCTATGGGACTTAACATCTGTGGTCATCAGTCCCCTAGAACTTAGAACTACTTAAACCTAACTAGCCTAAGGACATCACACACATCCATGCCCGAGGCAGGATTCGAATCTGCGACCGTAGTGGTCACGCGGTTCCAAACTGAAGCACCTAGAACCGCACGGCCACACCGGCCGGCTCACATTTACATATTCGTTCCTTAAGTGTTTCCTTGCCCTCTGCACTTTGCTAATGATTCCACTAAGATACTCAATTTTTTTTTGTAGGTTGCTGATGTCTCCATATTTCGTCTGAAGTTTTCGAGGGGCATATCGTGATGATAGTCATTAATTTTTTTTTTCAAATAATAGCGTGTTACTTTTATGTTTACATTTTCCTTTTATTTTCTTAAAAGTAGTAGTTGTTTGCCTAGGTTTTCCGAGTTCCGTACGGCTGTAGTATCAATGTCTTTTTAGTATCAGCCAAGGGAAAGAGATATCTTCGTCAGGAAAGGGGAACTGGAACTACTTCCCATTCCGGGACAGGATGTCCTAGAGAAAACCACGAAACCTATGGGGATATTTCAGTGTATTTGTAAATTCACTGATTTTTCTCACCATGCGTAGTATATGTACGTCGCTGACGGTTGCCGGCTGTACTATCTTCAGCGGCTGATGTACACTTGCCGTGTGCGACCATATTATTGGGTGCCTCGAAAATAAGGAAGCGCGGGAGGAAAGGAGGTAAAGCTGTCTGGCTACAGGTCTTCACGGTGCGTGCGGACTTGGGGCCGTCCGTGGCACGCCATGCTGCGCAGACGCGCCATGCCTCCCTCCTGCGCTTCCTAATTTACCCGTCTGACGTGATAATGAAATATGAATTGGACGCCCCCCACCCCCCTTTTGCAGGCGTTTTATATCGCACCGTGACATGAAACGACGATTTAAAGGGGGCGAGCCACGAGGAACACTGGTAAGGAAAGTAAGCTTTTACGTGCCTGAGGATTGTTACCCTCCTCTCCTTTCCTCCCCTCGCTGTAATTGCTGGCGTACGTACAAAATCCCGACCACAAACATGTTTTTTCTTTCCTCCTCCCGTTTGTGGAGGAAGTTGCACGCGCCGCGTAATAGCTGTGAAGGCACCGCGGGGTGCTAATCAGTCGTTGTGCTAGGGATGGCAACCGAAACGCCATTAAAACTTGGCCGCCTCCCGGACCCGTGGAGTTGGTCCGTAAGTAAAGGGCTAACGGCTCCCGGCCACCAGGTGCGAGGGCGTGGTGCTGCTTTTAAGGAGCAGACCCAGTGTCCGGATGCCGGGACTTCGTGTCGCCTTGTACTTGGAGTATGACACTGTACCACCCCGTATCTGGCACCGGGATACTTCGCGAGCGACGTTAGAACTTAAGTAATCTCTGAAAGTAATAACTTACTTTGTAACCACAATGGCAAAGTTTCTGCAAAGTCTGTCGAATTTAACTGTCATAAATTTCTTTTATTTTTACGGATTTACCTAAAGTGTTTGATTGCTGGACGTGTGTTGTCTTGTTTGCGTTTATAAATGTTACAATTCTATCGTTTGTTTCCTTTTGGCCTTTGTCTCTATCTATAATTGGGCGGGTGGTTTTTGGGAAGGGGACCAAACAGCGCGGACTTGGGCACCGTCCGATTAGGGAAGGATGGGAAAGGAAGTCGGCCGTGCCCTGTCAAAGGGACCATCCCAGCATTTGTTCAAATGTTCAAATGTTCGTGAAAGCTTATGGGACTTAACTGCTAAGGTTATCAGTCCCTAAGCTTACACACTTAACCTTATCCTAATAACAAACACACACACACCCATGCCCGAGAGAGGACTAACTTCCACCGGGAGCAGCCGCACAGTCCATGACTCCAGCATTTGTCTGAAGCGATTTAGGGAAAGCACGGAAAACCTAAATCAATATGACAGGACGCGGGTTTGAACCGTTATCCTCCCGAGTGCGAATCCAGTGTGTTAACCACTGCGAGCTCTGTCCTATCTTTACGTGAGTGCGCCCAAGCGCTTGTGTGTGTGTGTGTGTGTGTGTGTGTGTGTGTGTGTGTGTGTGTGTGTGTGTGTGTGTTTTAGAAAGAGCGTGTGAGTGTGGAAGTATGAGACAACAATTGAAGACATTAAGTCTGTAAATGAGTCCACTATCATTTTAACTTTAGCACATTTATATTCACGAGTCCGTCTTGATCACATAGATTTCTTTACACTTTATGACCGGTTTCGGCTTATCGCCGTCTTCGGATCTCTCGTGAGTATAAGTACTGTCTAAGCGACCAGGTTCAATCAGTTAAAATTAAATCCGTACAAGTCTTACTGATGCATGACATAAAAAATTTATAGCCATGTACGGCAGCCGTACATATCGTTAAAATATTCTAATATAAATCATCAAGTTAAACATGTGCGTGCTAATACTCAGATTGCGTCAGTATTTATACAAAAAGTTTGTGCCACGTCAGGTCAAAAATGAGGTAAAACTCTTTCTTAAAATAAAAATACGAATTATGAAGAATATAATGAAAATATGATTTAACAAATTTTGTTTCGATGAAGAGATCGTTCCTACATACGTTAATGGGAGGATTAATAATAATTCTGCAGCAGCGGTACGTGTGAAACGCAAAAGTGTGATTCTATAGGTAAGGACTGAGATCATGGAAGCATACGAGAGTAAAGAAAAATGTAATTTAGAGGCTTTCAGAATTCAGTTACTTCTAGGCACGGTACTCTCGCCGTTACAATTTCCATGTGTTTTTAAAGGTGTTAATAATGTAGTGGGCAATGAGATGAAGAAGACTGCAGTGAGACGTAGGAAGACAATCACTAATTTACAGGCTAGAAATAATGTAAGAATGGACAAAAGACGGGAAGGCAAGCATGAATTTGCAGGCAGAGTGGTTAATCTCACGAACATAAAAATGGCGAATAATGATATGGATCTTTTGAATATGGGTCTGAATTTTACTATTACTCCGAAATTGAGCCAAGGCATAATTAAAACTACTATTGCGCAGGTAAAAGTTGAGTGTGACGTTGCTAAACTCAATAGGTTTGATCAAATGGACATTGCAGTAAAAACTAATAAATTTCTGTCTGCAATAGGTCGTCACGAACGAAAAAATGCAAAACTTGTGGAAGCACTTAAAAGCACAAATCAAAAATTGGAAACAGGTGAGGGTATAGTTACGACAGCAGACAAAGGTAATTCGGTTGTCATAATTTATGATTGCAATTACGTTCAAAACACCGAAAAATTTCTTGCGGATAGTAACATAGTTGAAGTTAAGAGAAATCCTCTGAACAAATTCCAGTCAGATATAAGGAAAGTAATTGACAACAGTATATTTTGCAACAAGAGACGAAGAGCAGCATATACTTACAAAAAGTCATTCAATGTCAGGGACAGATATGAATTTTCGAATAATATTAAAGATGTACCGATCCCAGATGGAGCTACATTGGCTTCTTTTGACATTATTTACCTATATACTAACGTCCCAATAAACTATACGTTCGAAGTTATAAGAAGGAACTTGCTAACACATAGGAACATTAGTCAGTGTGAAATAATAGAACTCTTGTATATTTTGGAATTTGTTCTGTCATTTAATTATTTTAAGTTTAAGAACAAGATTTTTTATCGAAAGGACGGGATCGCAATGGGCAACAGTTTGTACTTTAGCCAAGACATTTATAAATGAGCTAGAAATTACGTTTTCTGAACAAAATCCCGACGTCTGCGAAAAAATTGTCTATTACAGACGATATGTAGACGATATTATACTATTGTACAAAGGAGACGAAAGTGAAATACGCGGGATAGCAGAAACGATGGGTGAGATGCACGAAAAAATTAAACACACAGTAGAATTGGAAGAAGGAATTATAATTTTTTTGGATCTTAGGTTAACTAAAAGAGAGGGAAGACATAAAATTAGCATATTTAGGAAGACAACGGCCACTGACACTATTGTATATGCAAGTTCCTGTCATCCCAGTAAGCATAAATGAGCATACTTCAGAGCTAAGTTAGGAGGATGCTAAAACTGCCGCTAACACCAGAAGACGAAATAGAGGAATTAAGTGAAATTAAACAATTAGCCAGGGAAAATCGATATAAATATCGTGACGTAATGAAACTTTATTATAAACTAAAATCAGAAATATGACAGGAAGAAGCCAATAGAACCAGAGGGCAAGAAGTTTGTGGCTATGTCATACAATGGTGAGTTTTCAGACAGAATTGCGCAGGCCTTCGGGAAAACTAAAATAAAAGTTGGGTTTCAAACGGAAGGTACAGTTGGGTGTAAACTACGGCACAAAGTTGGCAATGACAGCAATGACCGTCTAGTAAGGTCATCCGAAGACCAGTATCAGTTGCAAAGCGATTTAGAAAAGATTGCTATATGGTGTGGCAGGTGGCAGTTGACGCTAAATAACGAAAAGTGTGAGGTGATCCACGTGAGTTCCAAAAGAAATCCGTTGGAATTCGATTACTCGATAAATAGTACAATTCTCATGGCTGTCAATTCAACTAAGTACCTGGGTGTTAAAATCACGAACAACTTCAGTTGGAAAGACCACATAGATAATATTGTGGGGAAGGCGAGCCAAAGGTTGCGTTTCATTGGTAGGACACTTAAAAGATGCAACAAGTCCACTAAAGAGAAAGCTTACACTACACTCGTTCGTCCTCTGTTAGAATATTGCTGCGCGGTGTGGGATCCTTACCAGGTGGGAATGACGGAGGACATCGAAAGGGTGCATAAAAGATCAGCTCGTTTTGTATTATCACGTAATAGGGGGGAGAGTGTGGCAGATATGATACGCGAGTTGGGATGGAAGTCATTAAAGCAAAGACGTTTTTCGTCGCGGTGAGATCTATTTACGAAATTTCAGTCACCAACTTTCTCTTCCGAATGCGAAAATATTTTGTTGAGCCCAACCTACATAGGTAGGAATGATCATCAAAATAAAATAAGAGAAATCAGAGCTCGAACAGAAAGGTTTAGGTGTTCATTTTTCCCGCGCGCTGTTGGGGACTGGAATGTTAGAGAGATAGTATGATTGTGGTTCGATGAACCCTCTGCCAAGCACTTAAATGTGAATTGCAGAGTAGTCATGTAGATGAAGATGTAGATGAATAAATATATAGGATCTGGTGTTTATAAGATTAGCGGCCAGGACTGTGATAGATTTTACATCGGTCAGACAGGAGGAAATGTACAGACTCGTTTTAGAGAACATACATATAATCAAATTAAGAGTGCTTTCGGCACACATTTAGACAGAGAAAGTCATTCGGCAGGACGTATAGATAGTAATATGAATGTGTTGCATAGGGCGTCATAGGGACAGTTAATGAACCCGCTCGAAGAAATGGAAATTTATGTGCACAGGAAACAACAGATGGAATGATTGCTGAATGCGTACTTTGATATATTCAGAGACCTACTAGTTTGAGTAGCGTTGAGCACCTCAGCTTATTGGCGTGTGCCGGCCGTCGGCGACGAGGAGACTGGGCCGTCCTCATTGAGCTCAACCACAGGAAAACAAGGAAGTCATGCAGAGAAACCACGTCATATTAGCCATCGATACTGCGCTCTAATATGATATCGATTATCAATTTTCTATTTTTAATTAAGGGTCACTAATTTATTAATTTTATTATGATTTCATTCACCGTTAACTGATCTTAGGATAGAAGATTTTGTGATTATTTATTTTTATTTTTTATTTTGTATTTTCTATACTGGCATTCATAGAAGTAGTATGTTACCTAACCCGACTACGGGCTGTATTGTATATTATTTGTACGTTTTATGGATTTCAAGTATGAGTCTAATTTCAAATATACTATATCAGTATATGTTTTTAATGACAGTTGCTCGTTTAGCCAAGGGGGAAATATTTTTATCTAAAGACAATACATACCGAATTTTAACATTTATATTGGTGACAGTGGTTTACTATGTACTATGGCTAAAATGCCATCTGCTGGCATTAGGTTTTGTATTAGCACGCACATGTTTAACTAGACGATGATTTATATCGAAACATTTTATCGATATGTATGGCTGCCATACATAGCTAGAAATATTTTATATGTCATGCATCACTAGTATAGATTTCACAGTATTTATATTTACGACAGATCTGAAGATGGCGATAAGCCGAAACCGGTCATAAAGTGTTAAGAAATCTATGTGATCAGGACGGACTTGTGAAAATAAAATATGGGACAAATCACATCACATTTGTGAAGCACTTAAGAGAACGTAATCACAAGCCAGCGTTTAGAGAAAAAGGTGAGGATATAATAAGAATAAGGAATAAAAAAAACTTCCATCTTCAAAACAAAGTTATCATACACAGCGGACCAAAGCAGAGATGAACATGAGACACAGTTCCTTATTTAAATGTACAAAAACGTTACTATAATAGCACCTAAAAGGAGCTTATCTCGAAAGATTGCTACAGAATCCTCTTTTCATTCACTATCATCTGCATGACTCTAAATGACCGTCATTCAAAGAGTCTAGTCATCTGACATCTATTACACCCATCCTTACCCACTCCCTGATAGATACCAACATACTGCAACTTCCCCTCTGTCGAAACTCGAACCTCTATCTTAACGTAATGACAATACTCCTCAAATATTAATAGTAACCCCTCGCGGAAATCTTTCTATATTTGAATGAGAAAAGCTTGCCTTACACAGGCCCACACTGACATGAACCGGGAGCGAGAGAGAGAGCGAGCGAGACACAGATAACAATCACGAATAGATGACAGCTTCCCAATACGTAAATACACAAACAAGACAAAAGCCAGAAAGTAAACGAACAGTTCTCGCAGCAAAAATCATCAGTGTATGGTGACTCCGGATCTTGAATATTACTTAATTTGTCATGAGAATCGTTGATGAAGCTAAATATTGATGAACGATTGTAACATAACAGTTTCTTGAAATCAAATATGTGTGGAATAATTTGTTACGGGATTTTGAGACGGAATGGAGATCAAATGCTCACAGATAAGGCTTTTATTCGCATACGATGGAACACACATTTATATACAAGATGGTCAGAAACAGTCTGAAAAGTTTGTAAGGGAGTTGCAGGGTACGTTGTGCTGAAAAGTAATTGTTAAGGAAAAGAGTAGATACGTTGCGTCGTTTCCGATTTAATTAACATTGAAGTTAGTCTTTTGGACCGTTGCGCGTAGATTCAAGCGGCCCGCCTGAGATGGTGCCGCCAAAAGTGTTCTTCGTTTAGTTTCCTAAGATTGAAAAAGAGAGCGATATTAAAATTGGACGTGAATGGTAGTAAAAATCGACCCCAAGTGAAAATCGGAACTTTCTCGTGCGCAGTCGTCTACGCTATAAGAACAACCGTCACTAATTGTATTCGGGTACCGCTTGAATCTGCGCGCGCAACTGCCTAATTGGTTAACGCTAATTAACTCGGAAACAGTGCAACTTAACGAAGTTTTTTCTTAACAATCGTGTGTTACCGTATCTTCCCCGTAATACCCTTACAAGCATTCCACACTGTTTCTGATCGTCTTTTATACACAAACTAGTGGTTTTTATGGATATTAAATACAAAGAATTAGCCGTACTATGACCACACTATACGCATAGAACAAAATTGTAACATTATGTCTCTGGAGAAGTGTATCACATGATAAAACCCACCCTTCTGCAGTTACTCTTACTTAAACATTGCAACTTTATCTGTATTTTATACCACCTGTGATTAATGCCTTGTATCCCCTGCCGTAAATGTTGTATTACTCGTGCACTGTAACGCTAAGTAGTTCAACAAACTCAATTACTTTTCTCCCTCCATGAACGGCTGGCCATAAGCAAAGAGTAGAGTGTATGGAAAGTTGGTGCAAAGAATCCAGAGCATGACCAGAATAGAAAAACGTAGAAATTCGATCACTCCACTGCGAATGGTGCCTATCGAAGGCTCAAGAGCATGGCGAGGACCGGCAGAGAAGTGTGCTACTGCGGTATTTATGGACTCCGGCGTGCCAGGGAGCCATGTGGGAACAAGCTAATGACGTTATATGAAGCCCCAGTATCTCTGACCTTACTTCAATAACGATATTCAGCCTAGACAGAGGATACGAATCACTGTCTGATACTAAATATATGTCATCAAATGTAGTAAATGAAATTTAACCCAAGAAAACTCTTTCATGAGTGCCCACCCACTTCTACCGTTTCGGGTAGTAGTTTGCGAACTACAGTTATCGGCTTCATGTACTTCTAAAGCAAAACAACTTTTGCTCTCTGGGAATAAACTGCTATTATCTCAGGCTGCCAGCAAATTTGGGCTAAACATAAACGAAGCCAAGACAGAGTACCTCGTTATGATGCACGGTCATTGTCAGACTGCTGATCATCTACAATCACTGCAGGTTGGGGACCAGTCCTACAACAGAGTGCAAGAATTCAGATACCTAGGGGCACTTTTCACTGAGAATTCGCCGTGTGAAGCAGAAATCAATGCCATAATACAAGAAGGAAACCGTTCTTACCACAGCCTAGCACAACTGCTTCGGTCCAGATGTCTCTACAGACAGTTCAAGATTCGACTGTAGATAACCCTGACCCAGCCTGTTGTTCTATATGGCTGTGAGACATGGAGTATCCGGAAACAGGACTTCCATAAGCTCCTTATTTTTGAGAGAAAAGTGCTTCGGAAGATCTTCGGTCCGGTTCTGGATGCAGATACAGGGGAATGGAGGATCAGATACAACCAAGAGCTTGAGAAACTATACCATCAGCCCAACATAGCAGGAACTGTCAAAGCCAAAGAATGCAGTGGGCCGGCCATGTGGCCCGGATGGAGGATCACAGATGGCCTCGGAAGCCCCTGGATTTCACACCTACAGGAAAGAGACAGCCAGGGAGGCCCAAGAAGCGCTAGAGGGATGGATTCCATGAATATTTAAACCGAGTGTCAATAGATGTGAACGCATGGCCGATAGCAGCAATGGACAGAATACGGTCGAGGAGGAAACTTGTAGATGCGTGAGGTCCACTGGGCCTGATCACGTAGTAGTAGTAGTAGCAGTAGTAGTAGTACTTTGCAAATTAGAAAACAACGTCGACAGGATGACACTGCTCCGTAGACAAAAGTGCTCCACGCAATTCGCAAGCGGTACACAGTTTAGGAGGCAAAATATAGCTCGTTTAATTTCGGCTTCCGGGTGCGTTACAAGTAAATTATCGGCGTATTCATTAGGAGTTCTTTATCCGGCGCGGCTTGGCGCGGCGCGATATTGGCGCCGTATATCAGACGACGGGGGCAGTGGCGGCGGCGGTAACGCTGGCGGCGGGGGCGGTGGGGGCGGTCCCGCCATTGTGCTCGCCTGAGGACAGCCCGCTAATGCGTCGGAGGCAAATCACCCACACGTCCCGGAAGGCCATTCAGTCTCCCACACGTGCGCCGGCTATGCAACGAAAATTAGTTTGCGCGCATAAAACCACGTGTGCGGGAGGTATGCAGCTCAGAGCGCAGCGTAGAATGTCCGTGGACGAGAGGTCACTGGATAGCTCAAAGCTGCACTCTAGTGCCGCACGTCAATTGTATGTACCAGTGGTGCAGTAGTTGTCGTCCCTCCCCCTACCTCCCCCGAATGAAGATCGCTCACGTCCGTTTTGAAACTATGCTCTCTTTTAGCGAGCACTTTGCGATGTCTGTATCAGAAATGACATGTTTCTCTCAGAAAACTTTTTTGTTAAAAGTTATTGCTCTGTCAGCTTCAGCGTAAGCAAGTGAGACATTTCGAAATCGCGCACAGAGCGATCTACCGCTGCCAGTAAAGCGTCAGTGGTAGTGTAGTGTAGTGCCACTGGTTGACGTAGTCAGAGGTGTACACATTCCACATTCAACCTGCCTGTGATTGCCTGTTAGCCAGGCTGCTGTATTCCCATCCAAACCAAGCTATCCCCAAGACAGGCAGTGTGCAGGAGTTTTGCTGCCCTTTTTCACACTATACTACAATACGCAGCGGTTTATTTTGTACGCTCTCGTTGCAGCCTTATGACAAGGGTTCAGAAAGTGATGAACATACATTGTTACCAGACTATCGCAAGACGACGTCTCTTATAATATACGTTCATTCTGAGTCGCGGTACGGCGGAAATTGGTGGATTTTATTTGTCCTTTTTTTCATTTTAGCGTATTTCATGCTTACTTATTTAACTCGATACGAACGGTTTTCTCTTTAACTTCGCCCTCTTTCGACCTGTATTGGTATTATCAATTCGAACCATCATTAGTCACCTCTAATACACGTTTTCTGTAGTATGCAGAAATTTCTGTAAGTTAAGATCCCTTGCGCCCGAGAACCTGAAGATTTCGCAACTAATGTAAAGTTTTTCAAGTTTAGTTTGTGTAACCTTGGTGCATTTCAGCCAATTATGGCTCTAGTTATACCACTTTTAATTAATTCTTCCAGGATCTGTATTGAGGGTTCACTTAATTCATTCTAAGTGGCCAAAAGAGCCCATTCCAAATTTCCGAAAAGCATTGTAGCAGAAACGAAGTTCATTTTTTTAAATTACGTTAATGTAAAACGTACATGTGTGAAAGAAGAAGCATTCCTCTCATAGTATGATTTCTTCACACTAAATTAAATATCAACAGAAAGTTGTTTTTTGTATTCCCTGAGCCACTTCAGTCAATATTTGTCCCAATTTAGAATCATATATACTGATAAAGAGTAACAAGTCCTTACACACATGTCTGCCACTAAGCCTTTGTACTCTTTCAGAATATTTATTGAGTGAGAAAGCTGTTGATCAAATTTACAAACATTGTCGTAACGTACTCGAGGCTCCCGAATGAATTTTCAGTAACTTTGTATACGATTTGCTTTGCGAGACACCAACTGATTTATCTGAAGCTGTCTGACAAACACAGTTTTACCTTACTGAACTTGGGCACTGTTTTCTGACTGGTACGTATTTCCCAATTCTTCATTTCCTCTTAGCCTCCTTTAAGTATGTTTTGCCCATTTTGCTGCTCCAACTATTATGGTAAATGAGCTGCAGTGAAGTTACCGAAGCAAACATATATATGGTTAGTCACGCTGGTCTGACAGCGAAACTTATCGGCCGACGCAGCAGGCTGAACGGGTCCCGTTACCAACCTTGCGGAAACCCCAGCTGGCCTGCTTTGATCACTGTGCTTCATTACACATGTACCCTTGTGTATTCGTTGCGATAAGTTGAGTTGCTTTAATGGCTGTGGCGGAGATATTGGCTGGCTGGCCGGAGCTGTGAAAGCAGCAGATGCCCGACGTTGAAACGAGGGCAACTGGTAGCGTACGCAATAGTACTTGCTTCAGGCAGCTAACGACTACAAGCATATCTAAAAATGTACGCAATTTAGAAATTCAGGGGACGTCTCCGTAATTATGAAAATGGGCCATATTAATACAAAAAAACATACAATTTACTGCATATGAATGGGACAACGGCCTTGCCGCAGTGGCTACACCGGTTTCCGTGAGATCACCTTAGTTAAGCACTGTCGGGCGTGGTCGGAACTTGGATGGGTGACCATCCAGCCGCCATACGCTGTTGCCATTTTCGGGGTGCACCCAGCCTCGTGATGCCTGTTGAGGAGCTACTCGACCGAATAGTAGCGGCTTCAGTCAAGAATACCGTCATAAAGACCGGGAGAGCAGTGTGCTGGCCCCTCGCCCCTCCTATCTGCATCCTCCACTGAGGATGACACGGCGGTCGGATGGTCCCTGTAGGCCACTCGTGGCCTGAAGACGGAGTGCATATGAATAGGGTCCGCATAGGTAAGCAATGCGTGAAAAGAATTAGGAACCTATTTCGTGCACTATATATGCTACACTGCTGTCATAACATTTTCCCTCATCTGCGTATGTATAGCGTATACATTTCGCTCGCCATATTGAAATAGGAATGAAAATAAGTAATGTTGTTCGTCGAGGGATTGCAATCCCGTATGTGTGAGAGTGTGTTTGTGTTTGTTAAATTTAAAAGTGATGAAGAGTGGGTTTGTCAGTACGCTTGCTGCAATCGGTATACCGATATTGCGGAGCAGCCAAGGACTTCATGGTGTGCAAGTTCACTAAAGGAAGAGGATACCCAAGATGCTACTAAACAGGCTAATTCACAGTACGGTAGTCTATCGTGCGTACAGTGTTGCCACGCAACAGCTTCACATTCAATCTGCTTGAATCCAGCAGATGAACATCACATACTTTAAATAACAGTTGGGCAACCAGTGGCCTGTGGAAGACATTCGCAAGAGAGAAAGCGAGAGACTGCAGAATTATGCAATGGACATTTTTAAGAAAGTTTCTGTAAAGAATAAAGAAAACAATGTTCAACGCGTAAAGAAATGTGAAAAACTGAAGACATGGTGGACATAAAGAGAATGTACTCTCAAAAGCGCGTGTTTTCAGTCAGAATTTCTTGGCTTGGGGTGTCGGAAAGTGATGCTATCTCGTGTCAAACGACGAGATGGTCCGCGAGATTAAGTAACTATGTGAATGAGGCCTGCGGGTCCCCAAAGACTGCCTGTGCCTGCATTAAATGAAAACGGCAGTCTTTAAACAGTTTACCGGCATACCTTGTAGCAGTATCATTGTGTTGCATTTACACTACTTTGACAAAAGCAAAGGACACCTCCTAAAACCTGGTCGAACCTGCTTGCTCCAGGCATAGTGCATCAGCTGCACTGGCGTGGGCTCAACAAAAAGTCTTTGGAGGCCCGCTGCAGAAATAATGAGCCACGTTGCTTCTATAGCCTTCCACAATTGCGGAGGTGTTGCTGGGCAGGATTTTGTGTACGACCTAACCTCCTCTGCATGTCCAATAATTGTTCGATAGGATTCATGTCGGGAGATCTTGATAGCCAAATCACTCGCTCGAATTATCGAAAATGTTCTCAAAGCACTCGCGAACAATTGTGGCCGGTGACATGGTGCATTGTCATCCATAAGATTTCCATTGCTGTTTTGGTACATGAAGTACATGAATGGCTGCAAGTAGGCTCCAAGTAGCTGAACATTCCCAGTCAATGATTGGTTCAATTGGACCAGAAGGCTGAGTCCATTCCATGTAACACGGACCACACCGTATCGAGCCATGAACAGCTTTCACAGCTTCTTGTTGGCAACCTGGGTCCATGGCTCCATGGCTTCCACTCCACACTCGAGCCCTACCATCAGTTACTGTCAAATGAAACCGGGACTCACCTGACCATACCACGATTTTCATGTCGTCGAGGATGCGAACGATGTGGTTACGATGCCCAGCAGAGGCTCTGCAGGCGATGTCGTGCTGTTGGCAAAGGCACTCGCTCTGGTCGTCTGCTGCCACAGCCCATTAACGCCAGATTTCGCTGCACTGTCCCATCGGATACGTTTGTCGCACGTCCCACACTGATTTCTGCGGTTATTTCACACAGTATTGCTTGCCTGTTGGCACTGACAGCTCAACGCAAAAGCCACTGCTCTCGTTCCGTAATTGAAGGCCGTCAACCAATAAGTGTCCGTGTTGAGAGATAATGTTTGAAATTCCATATTCTCGGCACACTCTTGAATTGTGGATATCGGAATACTGAATTTGCTAGCTGTTTCCGAAATGGATTGTCCCATGCGTCTGGCTCCGCTTTCAAAGTCTGTTAAATCTTGTCGTCGACCACAATCATCTCGGAAACCTTTTAACAAGAGTCACCTGAGCACAAACAACTCTGCCAGTGTACTGCCTTTTGATACCTTGTGTACGCGATATTACCGCCATCTGTATAAGTGCATATCGCTATCCCATGACTTTCGTGACCTCACTGTAGTTGTACGACGGGCTCGAAACAGGACACTATCCAGTTCGTTGGCGACTGAGCTATCCTCACGACAAGCATACACAGCTATGTCTCTGCCACTTTCTTAGCCCTTCTCTCCGCACCTGATAACCCACCCCTGATTACCTTGCTGGATTGTCACTGTTTGGAAGAATAGAAGTGCGAAATAACCACAGTCAGATAGCTTCCAGAACGATTCTTCACTCTGCTTAGGAGAATTCTCTATTTTGTAATTTCTCTGTTGGTATTTCCCGACTTGAAATTCCGTTCACAGCACACTTAGTCTGTAGGGAAGCTTCCAAGACAAAGCACTGTAGAATGAGAATCCGTTCTGGTGTGTGTGACGTGTCACAATACTCCCTACAGTCACTCAACGATGTCAAGTTTCCGTACACAAGAGCGCCATCAGCAAACAGTATCTGTTGTGATTGACAATTCGCAATTTTTCACAAACACAACTTTTATTAAGTTCACAAGGTTGATGACTACACAACAAACGAAAGATAACAATAACGATGCCAGGAAAAGTCTCCTAATTGAGGCAAACAAAAGTTCACGTCTGATTTTCCACAAAGGTTCATGGTAACTCACTAGTAACAGTCCAACTGCGTGAGGAAGATGTAATCTTCAACGGTCGAAGTACACGAGGTCGGCATCAGGACGGAACTGAACTTAATGGCTGGTTCTAGCCCCTAAATAGCTGTCTTTAACCAGTCAGGTTTCGGCGTAACGATACTTCCTGCAGGCCGTGGGTCGAGCTCCCTCTGCAGGAAGTAGTGCTCGGAATGTCTGTTTCTATTATCTTGTACGTAAATAGCAGGTGTTTACTACGCCTCGGAACTAGACAATCTCGTCCTCTATGGTGTAATATGCGTTGCTGGCCCCCAGGGGCTACCTTAGCTCCGGTATAACAGTATCTACTACGGCCCATCACTTGAGACAGCCCTTCAGTGCAAGTGGAGGACAGGACCGTTGTCTGACGAACACTTGTAGCAATGTAAGCAGCGCAATCTTACCAGAAGTGCGGATAAGGTAACTGACGAATCAAAACACTCCATTGGATGTATCGTGTACCGAAGGGAAACTGACGTGAACACTGAATACGCGGAGAAGTATGAACAATTATTACACTACTGTCCAATAAAATTGTTCCACCAAGAAGAAATGCAGATGATAAACGGATATTCATTGGACAAATATATTATACTAGAACTGACATGTGATTACATTTTCACGCAATTTGGGTTCATAGATCCCGAGAAATCAGTACAAAGAACGAACACCTCTGGCCCTAATAACGGCCTAGATACGCCTGGGCATTGAGTCAAACAGAGTGTGGATGGCGTGTACAAGTACAGCTGCCCATGCAGCTTCAACACGATACCGCAGTTCATCAAGAGTAGCGACTGGCCTATTGTGACGATCCAGTTGCACGGCCACCATTGACCAGACGTTTCCAGTTGGTGAGAGATGTGCAGAACTTGCTGGCCAGGGCAGCAGTCGAATATTTTCTGTATCTAGAAAGGACCGCACAGGACCTGCAACATGCGGTCGTGCATTATCCAGCAGAAATGTAGGGTTTTGCAGGGATCGAATGAAGGGTAGAGCCACGGGTCGTAACACATCTGAATGTAACGTCCACTGTTCAAAGTGCGGTCAATGCGAACAAGAGGTGACCGAGACATGTAACCAGTGGCACCCCATACCAACACACCGGGTGATACGCCAGTATGGCGATGACGACTACACGCTTCCAATGTGCGTTGACCGCGATGTTGCCAAACTCGGATGCGACCATCATGATGCTGTAAACAGAACCTGACATCATCCGAAAATATGACTTTGCCATACGTGCACCGAGGTTCGTCGTTGAGTACACCATCGCAGGCGCTCCTGTCTGTGATGCGGCGTCAAGGGTAACCGCAACCATGGTCTCCGAGGTGATAGTCCATACTGCTGCAAACGTCGTCGAACTGTTAATGGAGATGGTTGTCGTCTTGCAAACGTCCCCATCTTTTGACTCAGGGATCGAGACGCGGCTGCACGATCCGTTACAGCCATGCGGATAAGATGCCTGTCATCCCGACTGCTAGTGATACGAGGCCGTTGGGATCCAGCACAGCGTTCCGTATTACCCTCATGAACCCACCGATTCCATATTGTGCTAACAGTCATTGGATCTCGACCAACGCGAGCAGCAATGTCGCGATACGATAAACCGCAATCGCGATAGGCTGCAATCCGACCTTTATCAAAGTCGGAAACGTGATGGTACACATTTCTCCTACTTCACGATGCATCACTACAATGTTTCACCAGGCAACGTCGGTGAACTGCTGTTTGTGTATGAGACATCGGTTGGAAACTTTCCTCATGTCAGCATGTTGTAGGTGTCGTCACCGGCGTCATCCTTTTGTGAATGCTCTGAAAAGCTAATCATTTGCATATTACAGCATCTTCTTCCTGTCGGTTAAATTTCGCCTCTATAGCACGTCGTCTTCGTGGTGTAGCAAATTTAATGGACAGTAGTGTATTAATGTATTTCAATATATTGAATGACTGGTGGGGACGCAGCGGATTGTATAGCATGTCAGAGTTGTAAAACAACATTTTTTGTAGAAAATTACATAACTGATAACGAAAAATCAAAAATAACAACAAACCAAAATGTAACCCTAATGTCATGATACGGTCAACCTGAAACACCTGAGGCAGGGATGCGTTTAAATTGTAGTGGTTTTGGCGTTCACACTTGTGGCACATGCGATTTTCATCAGATTACAAATGACGGACACTTTAGGGTGAAGCAATTTCCAGTGCAATCACGAAGAGGGCGATGCAGAAAACACGTCTAGACAAGCCGGAGATCACGTAACTTTAACCGCAAACGGTGACGGCGAAACGACATTAAGGCCGAAATAGCGCGGTGCGGTGCGGCGCAGAGGAATTAGTGTGTCGGCTGTTTGCTGGCGAGCGGGCCGTGACAGATTGCGACAGACGCCGCGACGCTAGGCTACGCGTCGCGACGCCCACAAAGGAGCGGCGCTCATTAACCGCCCGGCAAACACGACCGCCGCCGCCGCCCCGCCACCACTGCCGCCGTCGTTACTGCGGGCACCGGCGTTTCGTGGACTTAGTAGCCGCGGAGGGCATCACCCCGCTTCGTGTCTAACGGCTGCAAACGGTCCAAATACTTCAAAATACTGAACTCCAATCACAGTTGGGGTACCAATTCTTTTTAATGCATAAATATCGCAAATTGTATGAAGATAGTAACTGTTCTCGGAAGAACAGATACCACTAATGACTGTGCAGCTTCTGTAGAATAAATGATAATTAATTGAAACCCTCAGCGGCCGACTGGTGTTGTTGATATACCTCGATGGGGAATGTAGGTCTCTCGGGAAGCGTTCAAGGGATACGTCCGTAGGTCGCGCTATTAATCTGTGTCCTCGGTGGCTCAGTTGGGTAGAGTGTGTGCCATGTAAGCAGCAGATCCCGTGTTCGAGTCCCGGTCGAGGCACACATTTTCAGCTGTCTCAATCGAGGTATTTCAACAACACCTGTCGGCAGCTGAGGGTTTGAATGAATTATCATTTAACCCAAAAGCGCATGGAATATATTCCAGATATTCTGTCTCTGACAGAATTACAATACCAATGGCAAACCTCCAATATATTTTTTCCTCTGAAATTCACTTCCATTTTCAAATTTCTCCCTTGATTGCCTTCCAGCTTTCTCAACGTATAGACTGAATAACATCACGGATACGGTACAATCTTTCTTAAGTATAGCTTCATTTCCGCGTCCTTGAACTCTTACAAGAACAGTTTGATGTGCAAATTGTGAATAATTTTTCATTCCCGGTCTTTTACCCATGTTAACTTCGCAATTTTCGAAGAATGTAGTGTATTCAACATTGTCACAAGCTTCCCTGTTATTATACGAATACTATAAACGTAAGTTTCCCTTTCCTAAGCCTGTAAGTAGTAGTGTCAGTATTTCCTCGAGTGTACCAAAATTTCTCGGGAACTCAAACGTTTTGTTTGCAAAGTCACGTTCTAGCAATTCTTCCAGACCTGTGTAAGCAATTCGTGTCAATATTTCGCAAGCAGGTGTTCTTAAACTGATAATTCGGTAGTACTCACACTACAATATATATATATACATCTGCGGAAAACAATTTTTTCAGTGTTTTGCTCTTGACTAATGACGGTAAAAAAGGTCTGTGGTACGTGTGTGTATGAGTTTCTGTGTGCTTATGTGTGTGTGTGTGTGTCTGTGTGTGTGTGTGTCTGAGAGAGGGAGAGAGGAGAGGGAGAGAGAGATAGAGAGCGCTTGAAAGAGAGAGAGAGAGAGAAATCGTCATCATCGTTAGCCAATTCAATCATTAAATTATGTGGCCTCTTCGAGTCGTGGATTCAGGTAGGCTTTCAGCAGTCTTCTCCAAGTGGGACGGTCTTGGGCAGTTCTCTGCCAGGTGATACCAGCGATCTTCTTGATGTCTTTGTCCCATCTGTCTGGTGGTCTTCCTCTAGGCCTCCGGTGCTCTCTCGGACTCCACTCCAGTACTAGCTTCGTCCATCTATTGTCTTTTCTTCTTGCGACGTGGCCAGCCCACTGACATTTCAAGGAACCTACTGTCTCTAAGATGTCGTTAACCTTCGTCACAGACAGGATGTCATCTGCCCTTTCCCTATCCTTTCTTGTAAAGCCCAGCATTGATCTCTCCATGGCTCTCTGCGCTGTCCTAAGTTTCCATTTTGTAAATGAGTTGAGTGTCCATGTCTCTCAGCCATGCGTCATCACAGGAAGAATGCATTGATCAAATACTGCTTTCTTCAGATATACAAATCTCCCATTTGTTCACATTATTTCTCTCTCTTAATGAGTTGAGTGTCCATGTCTCGCAGCCATGCGTCATCACAGGAAGAATGCATTGATCAAATACTGCTTTCTTCAGATATACAAATCTCCCATTTGTTCACATTATTTCTCTCTCTTCTCTTCAAATCTGAAGAAGAGAGAGAAATAATGTGAACAAATGGGAGATTTTAATTTTTGTAGCAGATAATTTTTGTTCTTTATGTTTTAGAAGCTCATAGAAAATAAATAAAATTAAAAAGTACTATGAAGACCTAGCATTCTGAAAGATACGTGAGGCTGTTACACTCTAAGAAGTCTATGTGAGAATTATTTCTCCTGAAGTTGAAGAGTTGGAAACTCGTCGAAACGTTGCGACAAGACGAAGCGACGACTCTTCTCACACCCGGCGAATCATCACTCAAAAACGGCTGTTCCACACTTTACAGTTAAACGATACAAAAACAAGTTCGATAAGCTACGAGTAATCCTGCCCTGAAGCAGTAAACTCTTGCAACTTCGTGTAGTTCGTAGGGGACACAAGAACCGTGTTTATGGGTAGCCCCGTATACCCGTGTCAGCGGTGTGGCCTCGACTCGGACGGAGGAGCCTCAGACGCAGAAGTGGCACGCCCGGTGGGCGGCGACCGCCATTCCGCGGCGGGCTGGACTCTGGTTTGTCAACACAGAGCGGCGCGCGGCCGCCTGCCCGCAGACACGTAAACACGCTGGCCGCAAACAACCCGCGGGCCAAGTTGCGCCGGCGAGACCACAAGAACAGGGCCAGCCCGCTC
The DNA here is from genome assembly GCF_023898315.1 of Schistocerca nitens. Classification (NCBI taxonomy): domain Eukaryota; kingdom Metazoa; phylum Arthropoda; class Insecta; order Orthoptera; family Acrididae; genus Schistocerca; species Schistocerca nitens. The sequence goes on from NC_064618.1 coordinate 176,955,803, forward strand.
ACGACGCCCTCCTCCGGGGAACTTGTTACACAGTGGATTCTCAGATGCTGACATTTCTTGCCTCCTTTACACCAAACATTAATGACAAGTGTAGAACGTAAGTAATGGGACTAGTGAGGCGCCGGGTTGAGATGTTTATCATACCCGTAACAAAGAAGCCCTTGAGTACGAGGTCGCTAAAGGTCAATGATGATCACCGCGTTCGACGCCCCATCTACAATGCAGTCACAATATTGATTGCTAATGGCAGCAGTGGGGAGGGACTGGAGGTGTCCAGTGGTGAGCACAGTATGAGGCCATGGAACATAGATGAACTGCGGTTGACGAGTAACTCACAGCACTGCTCCAGTGCTAGTAGTGTTGATACAAAGCAGAGCACTGGCAACAATAAACTGAACAAACATTGCATTATATCTCAAACAACAGCTGCCGAAGATGAGATTTCTTCAGAAAGGATCCCAAGGAATTTCGCAGAGTAGGAAAGAACTGGCAGATGAAATATTAGCGTGCCTGCAAGATGACTCGAATGTGAGGTAGAGGGAAACTGGTCGTGTGTTGACTGTGGGACCAGTCCACCCAAGTGTAACATTACAGCAGCTGAGGCGGCTGCTTTAAGTTCACTTAGAATGGATCCTGATATTGTTATTTTACCTGCGGACAAGGGTAACGCCACCGCTTTCTGATTCGGCGTATCGCAAAATCTGTGCTAATCCTACTAAGAATGTTGAGAGAAAGGCAAATAACCTCCTGAAGCAAAGTTCTTTGTCGCAGGAGACTATGAAGTGTCTTAATTCTTACTGTGCTCTACCACATAGATTATATGGCCGCACTGAGGTCCATAAAGCGGCTGTCCCGTTAAGGCCTATTGTTTTTAATATTGGCGCTCCGACATATCGTGTAGCTAAACATCTTCCGAGTTTGTTGAGCCCACTAGTAGGTAGGTGTGAACACCACATTAAGAACTATGCAGATTTCTTACGTCGATTGCAGGGATTGCGTTTGAATGACTCTGATATTTTAGTCAGTTTTGATGTGGTTTCTCTTTTCACTCGCATTTCTCTCTTTGATTCGTTGCAGCTAATTGAGGTTAAATTTGGTGTCGAGTTAACAAATTTGTTTCGACATGTGCTGACTTCCACTTACTTTTTATTCAATGGTCAGTACTACGAACAGAATGATGGAGTTGCAATGGGAAGCCAGTTGTCACCTATTGTGGCCAATTTGTTTATAGAGGACTTTGAGGAACGTGCATTGGAGTCAGCGACCTTGAAACCTGCGTGTTTTTTTTTCAGATATGTAGACGATACTTTTGTTGTGTGGCCTCATGGTAATGAGAATTTAAACCGGTTTTGGAACATCTGAATTCAATCCACCCGAATATTCAGTTCGCTATGGAGGTGGAAAAGAATGGATGCCTTTCCTTCCTTGACGTGTTGGTCAAAAGGAAGGCTGATGGTACGTTGGGACATTCTGTTTATAGGAATCCCACGCACACTGACTTGTATCTGCAAGCTGACAGATGTCACCATCCAGCTCAGCGTGAAGGAGTACTTCGCACCTTGGTTCACAGGGCCCACGTTATCTCAGACCCTGAAAGTTTGGCAGCTGAGCTAGCGCATGTCGAAGTCACCTTTCGTCAGAATGGTTATAGTGAGAGGCAGACCAAACGTGCGTTGCGCCATCAGCCTTCAGTGCAACGGGTGAGTGACGATAGCAACGAAGTGGCACTTAAGTCTACGGCCGTTTGCCTTACGCGGGAAGCATTTCCAACAGGATTGGCCGCATTTTGCGGAAATATGATGTGAAATGTGTTTTTCTACCACATTCTAAGATTAAGGCCCTGTTGGCGTCCGTGAAAGATGATCTTGGTTTGCGTAAGGCTGGGGTCTATCGTATTCCTTGCAGTTGTGGCATGTCATATGTTGGTCAGACAATCAGGACTGTGGAAGACCGGTGTATTGAACATAAGCGTCACACACGCTTACAACAGCCGAGCAAATCCGCTATTGCAGAACATTGCCTGGACACCGGTCATCCTATGATATACAACAACATGGAGATTCTGGCTTGCACGTCCAGCTGTTGGGATAGTAATATTAAGGGAGCTGTTGAAATTAGACAATCAAGCAACCTTATAAACACAGATGTTGGATTTTGTTTAAATGCGGCTCGCAATCCGGCTCTGTCTCTCATCAAAGACAGATGGACAGATTTAGTGCTACCTCACCTGTTGATTAATAGTAACTATAAATATTTTTGATGTTGGTTATCTTTGGTTGTGTTGACACTTGTTCTGTGTGTGGTGTCTTCCTTGTTTCTCCTCTGTGAACCGAAGTATTAAATTCGCTTGCACATTTTTTCTTCCTTGCATTTGTGCCTTGAAAATTGCAGGGTGTGCTCCTGTCGAAATATCGGCGGTGTTCGACGACGTCACCCGGCAGCAAACCCGTAAGTTATTTGAACACTCGATTCGCCGGGAAAACTTAAGGTCTCAGAAATGAAGATGATAAACGGGTATTCATTGGACAAATATATTATACTAGAACTGACATGTCATTACATTTTCACGCAATTTGGGTGCATAGATCCTGAGGAATCAGTACAAAGAACAAACACCTCTGGCCGTCATAACAGCCTTGATACGCCTGGGCATTGAGTCAAACAGAGCTTGGATGGCGTGTACAGCTACAGCTTCCCATGCAGCTTCAACACGATGGCACAGTTCATCAAGAGTAGTGACTGGCGTATTGTGACGAGCCAGTTCTCGGCCACCATTGACCAGCCTTTTCCAATTGGTGAGAGTTCTGGATAATGTGCTGGCTAGGGCAGCAGTCGAACATTTTCTGTATCTAGAGATGCCCGTACAGGACCTGCAACATGCGGTCGTGTATTATCCTGCAGAAATGTAGGGTTTTGCAGGGATCGAATGAAGGGTAGAGCCACGGATCGTAACACATCTGAATGTAACGTCCACTGTTCAAAGTGCCGTCATTGCGAACAAGAGGTGACCGAGACATGTAATCAGTGGCACACCATACCAACACACCGGGTGTTACGCCAGTATGGCGATGACGAATACACGCTTCCAATGTGCGTTGACCGCGATGTCGCCAAACACGGATGCGACCATCATGATGCTGTAAACAGAACCTAGATTCATCCGAAAAAATGACGTTTTGCCATTCATGCACCCAGGTTCGTCGTTGAGTATCCCATCGCAGGCGCTCCTCTCCGTGATGCAGCGTCAAGGGTAACCGCAGCCATGGTGTCCAAGCTGATAGTCCATGCTGCTGCAAACGTCGTCGAACAGTTCGTGCAGATGGTTGTTTTCTTGCAAACGTCCCTATCTGTTGACTCAGGGGTCGAGACGTAGCTGCACGATCCGTTACAGCCATGCGGATAAGATGCCTGTCATCTCGACTGCTACTAATACGAGGCCGTTCCGATCCAGTACAGCCTTCCGTATTACACTACTGAACCCAGCGATTCCATATTCTGCAAACAGTCATTGAATCTCGACCAACGCGAGCAGTAGTGTCGCGATACGATAAACCGCAAACGCGATAGGCTACAATCCGGTCGCAAACGTGATGTACACATTTCTCCTCCTTACACGAGGCATCACAACAACGTCTCAGCCGGCAACGGAAGTCAACTGCTGTTTCTGTGTGAGAAATCGGTTGGAAACTTTCCTCATGGCAGCACGTTGTAGGTGTCGTCACTGGCGCCAACATTGTGTGGATGCTCAGAAAAGATAATCACTTGCATATCACAGTGTTGTGGATTGGCAGGAGGGCCAACCAACTAATGTAAGAGGAAGCCGAAAGGCGCGCGTTTAAGCTCACGCAGGCTGGCGTGAGGTCTGGAACAGGACAAAGAATTTAGACTTCAGAAAAAAAGGTGATACTTGGTGGAATACTTAACTTTAATCCACTAATGTTGAACGTAGCTCTTGTCTGTACATTATTTACAATATCATTAGTAACTGAATAATGGCGCCTTGCTAGGTCGTAGCAAATGACGTAGCTGAAGGCTAAGCTATCGTCTCGGCAAATGAGAGCGTATTTTGTCAGTGAACCATCGCTAGCAAAGTCGGTTGTACAACTGGGGCGAGTGCTAGGAAGTCTCTCTAGACCTGCCGTGTGGCGGCGCTCGGTCTGCAATCACTGATAGTGGCGACACGCGGGTCCGACGTATACTAACGGACCGCGGCCGTTTTAAAGGCTACCACCTAGCAAGTGTGGTGTCTGGCGGTGACACCACACACAGCATCTTCTTCCTGTGGGTGAAATTTCGCATGTGTAGCCCGTCATCTTCCTGGTGTAGCAATTTTAATGGCCAGTAGTGTCCATTACAGGGAACAACAGTATTTGTGCACAATTTAATTTATTCGAAAATTAAAAACGCGTATTGACGTGCTGTATTAATAGGTCACCTGTAGTGTCTGTCGGTCCGTGCAACACATGCCCAATATCACAACAAGCAAGTGTCTTTCTACAGTTAAGCAACAGATTTACCTTGTGGATTAATTGTCGACCAAAGCGAAGCATGAAATTTTGTACTCCAGTACCGAATTGTATTTCCATCTCGTCTGGCAACTAAAATTGTATCTTATCCATGGCAATAAAATAATATTAAAAATTAGGCAAAACATGGATGCACCACCAATTTTTGACTATTCATAGAGGAACTACCTTCCGAACGTTAGAAAGAGGAAAAGAAAAAGGGTTACGTAGTCCGACTACTAATGGTGCAAAAAACTTTCTTCAGCTTTGAAAACCTAAAGGGGCTTGGTAAATGCGCCAAATTTTTATATTTGTTGGAGAACATGTGTAGCAATAATTTTCTGAAATCAATGGTCAGGAAGGAAGGAATAAGACTGAAGGAACTGAAAAAATTACCGACCAAGAGAAGTTAAATGAATATGAAAGTTAATGTTTATGAAGGGTGAGGACGTTTTGTTGAAGAGGGGAAGATGAAACAGCACATTCCAATTTAATACAAATATGTAGATGATAAAAAACGGGTGGTGTGTTAGGCTATTTGAAATTCAAGCAATAGGTGATTGATCAAACTTAGTAAATACCCAGCCGTAGTAGAAGTGATTTCCTATGAATAAAGTGAAATTACTTGTATTCTAAAATGATAAAAGGACGAGGGTACTATATAAGTTGATTTAGTAAATGGCATTATCTTTAGAAAGGGCGTTAAGAAAATTTAAAGCTGTAGCGAGCATTATGTGGATGTGAAAAATAAATTATGAGGAAACATGAGTTTTAAACATGGAAAGTGGAGTTATCAGGGGAAGTTGTTAAGAAAAGTGCAAGTGTAATTCTACAAGTGAATATGAACGAGAGAGATTGGTTGAAATGTTAGTAAAACAGTCTTACTAGAGATTGATTAATCTGTAAAAAATTTTGGATTATTTATCCTACCCCCGGGGAAGTACTGGAAAGGACATACGCAGATTTTTTTTTTTTGGTCATCAGTCTACTGACTGGTTTGATGCGGCCCGCCATGAATTCCTTTCCTGTGCTAACCTCTTCATCTCAGAGTAGCACTTGCAACCTACGTCCTCACTTATTTGCTTGACGTATTCCAATCTCTATCTTCCTCTATAGTTTTTGCCCTCTAGAGCTCGCTCTAGTACCATGGAAGTTAACCCCTCATGTCTTAGCAGATGTCCTACCATCCTGTCCCTTCTCCTTATCAGTGTTTTCCACATATTCCTTTCCTCTCCGATTCTGCGTAGAACCTCCTCATTCCTTACCTTATCAGTCCACCTAATTTTCAACATTCGTCTATAGCACCACACATCTCAAATGCTTCGACTCTCTTCTGTTCCGGTTTTCCCACAGTCCATGTTTCACTACCATACAATGCTGTACTCCAGACGTACAGCCCGCCGAAGTGGCCGTGCGGTTAAAGGCGCTGCAGTCTGGAACCGCAAGACCGCTACGGTCGCAGGTTAGAATCCTGCCTCGCGCATCGTTGTTTGTGATGTCCTTAGGTTACTTAGGTTTAACTAGTTCTAAGTTCTAGGGGACTAATGATCTCAGTATTTGAGTCCCATAGTGCTCAGAGCCATTTGAACCATTTGAACCAGACGTACATCCTCAGATATTTCTTCCTCATATTAAGGCCGGTATTTGATATCAGTAGACTTCTCTTGGCCAGAAATGCCTCTTTTGCCATAGCGAGTCTGCTTTTGATGTCCTCCTTGCTCCGTCCGTCATTCGTTATTTTACTGCCTAGGTAGCAGAATTCCTTAACTTCATTGACTTCGTGACCATCAATCCTGATGTTAAGTTTCTCGCTGTTCTCATTTCTACTACTTCTCATTACCTTCGTCTTTCTCCGATTTACTCTCAAACCATACTGTGTACTCATTAGACTAATCATTCCGTTCAGCAGATCATTTGATTCTTCTTCACTTTCACTCAGGATAGCAATGTCATCAGCGAATCGTATCATTGATATCCTTTCACCTTGTATTTTAATTCCACTGCTGAACCTTTCTTTTGTTTCCATCATTGCTTCCTCGATGTACAGATTGAAGAGTAGGGGCGAAGGGCTACAGAAGTGTCTTGCACCCTTCTTAATACGAGCAATTCGTTCTTGATCGTCCACTCTTGTTATTCCCTCTTGGTTGTTGTACGTATTGTATATGACACGTCTCTCCCTATAGTTTACCCCTACTTTTTTCAGATATCACGAACAGCTTGCACCATTTTATATTGTCGAACGCTTTTTCCAGGTTGACAAATCCTATTGAAGTGCCTTGATTTTTCTTTAGCCTTGCTTCCATTATTAGCCGTAACGTCAGAATTGCCTCTCTCGTCCCTTTACTTTTCCTAAAGCCAAAATGATCGTCACCTAGCGCATTCTCAATTTTCTTTTCCATTCTTCTTTATATTATTCTTGTAAGCAGCTTCGATCCATGAGCTGTTAAACTGATTGTGCGATAATTCTCGCACTTGTCAGCTCTTGCCGTCTTCGGAATTGGGGGATGATGCTTTTCCGAAAGTCAGATGGTATATCGGCAGACTCATATATTCTACACAATTTTCCCGGAATATGTTTGTACGTGAATAGTCGTTTTGTTGCCACTTCCCCCAATGATTCTAGAAATTCTGATGGAATGTTATCTATCCCTTCTGCCTTATTTGACCGTAAGTCCTCCAAAGCTCTTTTAAATTCCGATTGTAATACTGGATCCCCTATCTCTTCTAAATCGACTCCTGTTTCTTCTTCTATCACATCAGACAAATCTTCACCCTCATAGAGGCTTTCAGTGTATTCTTTCCACCTATCTGCTCTCTCCTCTGCATTTAACAGTGGAATTCCCGTTGCACTCTTAATGCTACCACCGTTGCTTTTAATGTCAGCAAAGGTTGTTTTGATTTTCCTGTATGCTGAGTCTGTCCTTCCGACAATCATATCTTTTTCGATGTCTTCACATTTTTCCTGCAGCCATTTCGTCTTAGCTTCCCTGCACTTCCTATTTATTTCATTCCTCAGCGACTTGTATTTCTGTATTCCTGATCTTCCCGGAATATGTTTGTACTTCCTCCTTTCATCAATCAACTGAGGTATTTCTTCTGTTACCCATGGTTTCTTCGCAGCTACCTTCTTTGTACCTATGTTTTACTTCGGAACTTTGTTATGGGTCTTTTTAGACATGTCCATTCCTCTTCAACTGTACTGCCTACTGAGCTATTCCTTATTGCTACATCTATAGCGTTAGAGAACTTCAAACGTATCTCGTCATTCCTTAGTACTTCCGTATCCCACTTCTTTGCGTATTGATTCTTCCTGACTAATGTCAGGAACTTCAGCCTACTCTTTATCACTACTATATTGTGATCTGAATCTATATCTGCTCCTGGGTACACCTTACAATCCAGTATCTGATATCGGAATCTCTGTCTGACCATGATGTAATCTAATTGAAATCTTCCCGTATCTCCCGGCCTTTTCCAAGCCCATATTCTCGTGTAACCTTTTCTTCTACTCCTTCCCCTACAACTGCATTCCAGTCGCCCATCACTATTAGATTTTCGTCCCTCTTTACATACTGCATTACCCTTTCAATATCCTCATACACTTTCTCTATCTGTTCATCTTAAGCTTGCGACGTCGGCATGCATACCTGAACTATCGTTGTCGGTGTTGGTCTGCTGTCGATTCTGATTAGAACAACCCGGTCACTGAACTGTTCATAGTAACACACCCTCTGCCCTACCTTCCTATTCATAACGAATCCTATACCTGTTATACCATTTTCTGCTGCTGTTGATATTACCCGATACTCATCTGACCAGAAATCCTTGTCTTCCTTCCACTTCACTTCACTGATCCCTACTATATCTAGATTGAGCCTTTGCATTTCCCTTTTCAGATTTTCTAGTTTCCCTACCACGTTCAGGCTTCTGACATTCCACGCCCCGACTCGTAGAACGTTATCCTTTCGTAGATTATTCAATCTTTTTCTTTTGGTAACCTCCCCCTTGGCAGTCCCCTCCCGGAGATCCGAATGGGGGACTATTCCGGAATCTTTTGCCAATGGAGAGATCATCATGACACTTCTTCAATTACAGGCCACATGTCCTGTGGATACACGTTACGTGTCTTTAATGCAGTGGTTTCCATTGCCTTCTGCATCCTCATGTCGTTGATCATTGCTGATTCTTCCGCCTTTAGGGGCAATTTCCCACCCCTAGGACAAGAGAGTGCCCTGAACCTCTATCCGCTCCTCCGCCCTCATTGACAAGGCCGTTGGCAGAATGAGGCTGACTTCTTATGCCGGAAGTCTTCGGCCGCCAATGTTGATTATTTATCAAAATTTAGGGAGTGGCGGGGATCGAACCCTGGACCGAAGACGTTTAGATTATGAATCAAAGACGCTACCCTTTTTTTTTTTTTTTAGTCTCATTTTGTTCGCTTTCGCTCGTTGTATCTGCTCGGTGCGGACGTCGCAAGACACCCGTTTCAGTTCGTAGTTGATCCATTATCTCAGTTTTTTTATTACAGAGGGCAACTAACCCTCTGACCGAACACGCTGAGTTACCGTGCCGGCCAACCCCTAGACCACGGGTACGTAGTTAGCGAGTGAAATTTGTCTAATGAAAGGAAGGAAGATTGGGTTTAACGCCCCATCGAAGTCGAGGTCATTAGCCACAAGCACGGATTGTATCAAGGATGGGGAAGGATACCGGCAGTGCTCGTTCGAAGGAACCGTCTCAGCATTTACCTTGAGCGATTTAAGGAAATTACAGAATAAATAAGTGAGGATAGCCGTACGTGGATTTGAACTCCGGAACTTGAGTGCAGTGTGGTAATCACTGAGCGACTCTCTCGGTTTTTGTAATGGGATATGAAGTACAATGACTGTAGTAGGTATGTGAAAATGAAGTTATTAACAGGGCAGGGTAACGACGGTTTGGAGGGCAATGGTAACCCTTATCTTTGCTTTAATAGAAACTTCATTGTCATCTGAAGCTGGAGATGTTATTATATTTCAGAAATGAAGACATCTCCAACTTCAGAAGACAGTTTATCACTTATCTACGAAGGCAACAGTAATGCTTATTTTTATTCCCGTACGCACTCGTCAGCCACATACACTATGTGATCAAAAGTATCCGGACACCTGGTTGAAAAAGACTTACATGTTCGTGGCGCCTTCCTTCGGTAATGCTGGAATTCAGTGTGGTGTTGACCCAGCCTTAGCCTTGAAGGCAGCTTCCACACTCGCAGGCATACGTTCACTCGGGTGCTGGGAGGTTTCTTGGGGAGTGGCAGCAAATTCTTCACGGAGTGCTGTGGTGAGGAGAAGTATCGATGTCGGTCGATGAGGCCTGGCAAGAAGTCGGCGTTCCAAAACATCCCACAGGTGTTCTATAGGATTCAGGTAAGGCCTCTGTGCAGGCCAGTCCATTACAGGGACGCTATTGTAGTGTAACCACTCCGCCACAGGCCGTGCATTATGAACAGATGCTCGATCGTGTAGAAAGATGCATTCGCCATCCCTGAATTGCTCTTCAACAGTAGGAAGCAACAAGGAGCCTGAAACATCAAGGCCTGTGCAGTGATAGTGCCACGCTGAACAACTAGGGATGCAAGCCCCAGCCTCCTCCGTGAAAAACACGACGTTCACCAGGAATTCGCCATACCCACACCATACCATCGGATCGCCACATTGTGTAACGTGATTGTCTCTTCACACAACGTATTTTCACTGTTCAATCATCGTTTGGCATTTACCGGCATGACGTACGGCCGACAGTGAAATCCAAGTATTCTCACCTCCCACCTAACTGTCATAGTACTAGCAGTAGATCCTAATGCAGTTTGGAATTCCTGTGTGATGGGCTGGATAGATGTCTGCGTTTACACATTACGACCCTCTTCAACTGTCGGCGGTCTCTGTCAGTCAACAGACGAGGTCGCCCGGGTTCCCGGGTTCGATTCCCGGCGGGGTTAGGGATTTTCTCTGCCTCGTGATGAGTAGGTGTTGTGTGATGTCCTTAGGTTAGTTAGGTTTAAGTAGTTCTAAGTTCTAGGGGACTGATGACCATAGATGTTAAATCCCATAGTGCTCAGAGCCATTTGAACCAAGACGAGGTCGTCCTGTACGCTTTTGTGTTGTACGAGTCTCTTCATGTTTCCACTTCAATATCACATCGGAAACAGTGTGGCCAGGGATGTTTAGGAGTGTGTAAATGTCGCGTACAGACGTATGACGCAAATGACACCCAATCACCCGACCACTTTCGAAGACCGTGAGATCCCCGGAGCGTCCCATTCCGCTCTCTCACGATGTCTGATGACTGCAGGGGTCGCTGATATGGTTTACATGTCACTAGGTAGCAGCACAATGCACCTAATATGAAAAACTTATTTTTTGGAGTGTCCGGATACTTTTGATCACATTGTGTACATCCCTCTTACCAACCACCTCTTCCTTTCTTCCTACTATTCTTAGCTGCTGCACCGAGCGAGGTGGCGCAGTGGTTAGCACACTGGACTCCCATTCGGGAGGACGACGGTACAATCCCGTCTCCAGCCATCCTGATTTAGGTTTTCCATGATTTCCCTAAATCGCTTCAGGCAAATGCCGGGATGGTTCCTTTGAAAGGGCACGGCCGATGTCCTTCCCAATCCTTCCCTAACCCGAGCATGAGCTCCGTCTCTAATGACCTCGTTGTCGACGGGACGTTAAACACTAACCACCACCACCATCTTAGCTGCTGCAATCTCCTTAAATGTCCTTTTCCTAGAACTCACTGTATCAGAAAACATCGATCTCCTGTACCTGTTGTTGTGGTCTTCAGTCCAGAGACTGGTTTGATGCAGCTCTTTATGTTACTCTATCCTGTGCAAGACGCATATAATTATTTGCCCACATTGCCGCTTCAGACACCCAGATCATTTCAGTGTTGTTTGTCATATTAAACGCAATTTCTTAGGAGAAATCGTGTTTTGATGTAAGACATGGCTTGATGGACATAATCAGAATAGGTTAAATAAGAAAACAAGTTCGAAAGAGTAGGAAGTTCTCTTTAAGGTGTAAGAATGATGGACTGAGAAGGAGAATTGATGAGATTAGTGTGGTCACTAGGTGCGGCCAGCCGGACACCTGGCAGCTCTGCTCGAGACAGCGACCTCGCAGACGAGCGCTACGCCAGGGTGGGATCCATCCGACGCGCGGCGGCGCAATTTTCCGCGGGAGGCTCAGCAGCGGCAGCGCTCGGCGCGGCCGGGCCAGCCGGCGGCAACCGGCGCGCATTGTGCCATTGTGCGCTGCGGGCCGTGTGCATATTTTAACTGCAGGACGTCTCTGGCGCGGAAACAAAGGCAGGCGGTGCCCGGCTGCTGTTCCTGCCACCGGCTCCTGGCTCTGCCGCGAGTCGCGGCTCATTAGGAAGCGCTGCCGCCGGCAGAAGCACTGGCCGCTGCCGCAGCACACACATCCCAGCGCGTTCCGCCAGCCTCATCACATACAGCACCCTCTTCCTACTTCCTGTTCCTCTCTCTCCTTCTTGTTTCTTGTCATTTTCTAACACTGGTTCACTCCACTCTCTCTCTCTCTCTCTCTCTGCTATCTGTTCGTATTTTCACATATTCTTCGATCCCTTCTTTTTCTCTCTCCCTTTTGCTCTCGCTCCCTGTCTCTCTCTGGTTTTCTCCAAATCCCTCTTCCTCCTATCTCTCGTCTCCATGAATTCCCACCAAACTTACCAATTCCATCTGCTATGAATCAAAAATGTTTTGCATCACCACGGTTCCCAGTGTTCCCACTCTCTCTCTCTCTCTCTCTCTCTCTCTCTCTCTCTCTCTCTCTCTCCGCTATCTGTTCGTATTTTCACACATTCCTCGATCCCTTCTTTTTCTCTCTCCCTTTTGCTCTCGCTCCCTGTCTCTGTCTGGTTTTCTCCAAATCCCTCTTCCTCCTATCTCTCTTCTCCATGAATTCCCACCAAACTTACCAATTCCATCTGCTATGAATCAAAAATGTTTTGCCTCACCACGGTTCCCAGTGTTCCCACTCTCTCTCTCTCTCTCTCTCTCTCTCTCTCTACTATCTGTTCGTGTTTTCACACATTCCTCGATCCCTTCTTTTTCTCTCTCCCTCTTGCTCTCGCTCCCTGTCTCTCTCTGGTTTTCTCCAAATCCCTCTTCCTCCTATCCCTCTTCTCCATGAATTCCCACCAAACTTACGAATTCCATCTGCTATGAATCAAAAATGTTTTGCATCACCACGGTTCCCAGTGTTCCGGAACCTGTACAGAAAATTATAATAAAGATCAACATAAACAACATTTCCGCCCCTTTTGTTGCTCATGGAAACCACACATTGCATGTTGTACCACCATGCAGCGAGACCTACAGAGGCGGCAGTCCAGATAGCTCTACACACCAGTACCTCTAATACCCAGTAGCACGTCCTCTTGCATTGATGCATGCCTGTATTCATCGTGGCATAGTTTCCACAAGTTCATCAAGGCACTGTTGAACCAGATTATCCCACTCCTCAACGGCGATTCGACGTGATCCCTTAGAGTGGTTGGTGAGTCAAGTCGCCCTTTTCTATCTATCGCAGGCATGTTCGATACGGTTCGGGTCTGGAGAACATGCTGGCCACTCTTGTCGAGCGATGTTGTTATCCTGAAGGAAGTCATTCACAAGATGTGCACGATGGTGGCGAGAATTGTCGTCCATGAAGACGAAAGCGTCGCCTATACGCTGCTGATATGGTTTCACTATCGGTCGGAGAATGGCATTCATGTACCGTACAACCGTTTCGGAGCCTTCCATGATCACCAGCGGTGTACGTCGGCCCCACATAATGCCACCGAAAAACAGCAGGTTATCTTCACCTTGATGCACTTGTTGAACAGTGTATCTAAGGCGTTCAACCTGACCGGCTTGCCTGCAAACACGACTCCGACGATTGTCTGGTTGAAAGCAAATGTGACACTCATCGGTGAAGAGAACGTGATGCCAATCCTGAGCGGCCCATTCGGCATGTTGTTGGGCCTATCTGCATTGCGCTGCATGGTGTCGTGTTTGCACAGATGGACCTCGCCATGGAGTTCGGGAGTGAAGTTGCGCATCATGCAGCCTATTGCGCACAGTTTGAGTCGTAACACGGTGTCCTGTGGCTGTATGAAAAGCTTTATTCAATTATTCAACATGGTGGGGTTGCTGTCGGGGCTCTTCCGAGCCATAATCCGTAGGTAGTGGTCATCTATTGCAGTTGTAGCCCTTGGGCAACCTGAGTGAGGTATGTCATCTACATCTACATCTACATCTACATATATACTCCGCAATCCACCATACGGTGCGTGGTGGAGAGTACCTCGTACAACAAGTAGCATCTTCTCTCCCTGTTCCATCCCCAAACAGAACGAGGGAAAAATGGTTGCCTATATGCCTCTGCACGAGACCTAATCTCTGTTATCTTATCTTTGTGGTCTTTCCGCGAAATATAAGTTGGCGGCAGTAAAATTGTACTGTAGCCAGCCTCAAATGCTGGTTCTTTAAATTTCATCAGTAGCGATTCACGAAAAGAACGCCTCCTTTCCTCTAGAGACTCCCACCCGAGTTCCTGAAGCATTTCCGTAACATTCGCGTGATGATCAAACCTACCAGTAACAAATCTAGCAGCCCCCCTCTGAATTGCTTCTATGTCCTCCCTCGATCCGACCTGATAGGGATCCCAAACGCTGGAGCAATACTCAAGAATAGGTTGTATTAGTGTTTTATAAGCGGTCTCCTTTACAGATGAATCACATCTTCCCAAAATTCTATCAATGAACCGGACTATCTGCCTTCCTCACAACTGCCATTACATGCTTGTCCCACTTCATATCGCTCTGCAATGTTACGCCCAAATATTTAATCGACGAGACTGTGTCAAGCGCTACACTACTAATGGAGTATTCAAACATTACAGGATTCTTTTTCCTATTCATCTGCATTAATTTACATTTATCTATATTTAGAATTATCTGCCATTCCTTACACCAATCACAAATCCTGTCCAAGTCGTTTTGTATCCTCCTATGGTCACTCGACGACGACACCTACCCGTACACCACAGCATCATCAGCAAACAGCCGCACATTGCTATCCACGCTATCCAAAAGATCATTTATGTAGATAGAAAACAACAGCGGACCTACCACACTTCCCTGGGGCACTCCAGATGATATCCTCACCTCCGATGAACACTCACCATCGATGACAACGTACTGGGTTCTATTACTTAAGAAGTTTTCGAGCCACTCACATACTTGGGAACCAATCCCATATGCTCGTACCTTAGTTAGTAGTCTGCAGTGGGGCACCAAGTCAAACGCTATCCGGAAGTCAAGGAATATGGCATCCGTCTGATACCCTGCATCCATGGTTCACAAGATATCATGCGAAAATAGGGCGAGTTGTGTTTCTCAGGAACGAAGCTTTCTAAGGCCGTGCTGATGCATGAACAGCAACTTCTCTGTCTCAAGGAAATTCATTATATTCGAACTGAGAATATGTTCGGGAATCCTGCAACAAACCGATGTTAAGGATATTGGTACGTAATTTTGAGGATCCGTCCTTCTACCCTTCTTATACACAGGCGTCACCTGCGCTTTTTTCCAGTCGCTAGGGAGTTTACGTTGGGCAAGAGATTCGCGATAAATGCAAGCTACGTAAGGAGCCAATGCAGTACAGTACTCTCTGTAAAACCGAATTGGGATCACATCAGGATCTGGCGATTTATTTATTTTCGACCCATTCAGCTGCTTCACTACCCCAGGGATGCCTATGACTATGTCCTCCATACGGCGGTATGTTCGTACGATCCTCCTGCGTGAAAGATTTCTCACAAGCTAAATTTAAATTTTCAGTTTTCGTTTTGCTGTCTTCCGTCGCCAGGCCAGACTGATTAGTGAGTGACTGGATGGAAGCCTTCGACCCGCTTACCGATTTTACGTAAGTCCAGAATTTCCTTGGGTTTTCAGAAAGATCTTTTGCTAAGGTATGACGGTGGTAGTGGTGGAATGCTTCGCTCATCGCTCTTTTTACAGCAGCACAAATCTCTACTAACTTTTGCCTGTCCTCATTCTTCCGATCTTTCTTGTACTGCGAGTGCAACTGCCTTTGCTTCCTGAGCATTCTCCGAATTGCGCTGTTAAACCACGGTGGGTCTTTTCCGTCCGTAACACACCTTTTCGGCACATACTTGTCCAACGCGTGATTTACAATGTGTTTAAAATTTGCCCATAATTCTTCCAGGTCCATCGTACCGGAAGTAAATGAAGTCGATTGATTTACTAAGTGGGACGCTAACGACTGCTTATCTTCTATTTCTAGTAAGAATACTCTCCTAGCCTTCTTCACCGACTTTTTAACTTTCGTAACTATAGTCGCAATGACAACATCATGATCAGTAATCCCTGTCTCAACACTGACACCGTCGGTGAGGTCTGGTCTGTTCGTGGCTACCAGATCTAAAATATTTACATGAAGCGTTGGCTGTCGATTTAGCTGTTCAAGACAGTTTTCGGATAATTTGTTCAACAGTAATTCCCACGACGGCTTGTCTGTACCACCTGTAATGAATCCATAGACATCCCAGTCTATACTAGGTAGGTTGAAGTCGCCTCCGCCTAATATAGCATGATCCGGGTACTTCTGCGATACAGAATGTAGACTCCCTTTGAATGATTCTAGAATTGTCACGGTGGAACCTGGTGGCCGGTAATAACACCCCACAATTAACTTTATTTCCCCTAGCCCTGTTAAACGTGTCCAGATAACTTCACAATCGCACTCTACTTCGATCTCAGTAGACACAATATTTTTGTCAACTGCAATGAAGACACCATCTCCTACGGTGTCCAATCTGTCCTTCAGATACACGTTCCAACCATCACTAAATATTTCAGAATTTCCTGTCTCAGGGTTCAGCCAGGTCTCAGTCCCGAGAATAATTTGCGTGCCACACGCTTCCTGGAGGGCAGTAAATTCAGGAACTTTATTCCGAACACTGAAAATTTACTGCTAATATCTTGATAGCTGAAGTTTCTTTACACTGAGCGCGTCCAGATTCCCCTGCCTGCACGTCGACTGGTGAGTGTTCATCAGGACACCTCGTACTACTGCCTAGCCTAAAAAAACCATGTGCATGCCACAAGTACTCTGCTACCCGAGTAGCCGCTTCCTTTGCCTAGTGCACCCCTGACTATCTAGGGGCGTCCTACAATTTCCCACCCAATAGCGCAAGCCTAGAAATCTGCAGTCACAACCGTTACAGAGTCGACGAAGCCTCTGGTTGAGACCCTCCACTCGGCTTTAAACCAAAGGACCCCGATCAACTCTGGGAATTTTCCGATACACGTTCCAACCCTCACTAAATATTCGATATTTCCTGTCTCTCTGTATCTCATCCAAGTTCGAACAACATCGCTTTGGTTTACCTCGAGACTCCTGGACACTTATCTCGTTGAGAGCCCTCCCTGGCACAAAGTAACAATGCGGACGTGATCGAATCGCGGTACTGACCGTCTAGGCATGGTTAAACTACAGACAACACGAGCCGTGTACCTCCTTCCTTGTGGAATGACTGTAACTGAACGGCTGTCGGAACCCCTCCGTCTAAAACGCGCTGCTCATGCATGATTGTTTACATCTTTGGTCGGGTTTAGTGACATCTCTGAACAGTCAAAGAGACTGTGTCTGTGATACAATACCGACAGTTAACGTCTATCGTCAGGAGTTATCGTAACCGGTTTGATGCAAACCATTTTTTGATGTGTGTATATCGGTCCGAGTAAAGTGGTTCTTTATTATAATACACCACATGACAACTAGCTAAAATCATATTTCACATGTGGGAAGTACACAGTGTGTGTACATCTTTACTCCATATCCGGCAATACGTTTTTCAATTTTGACTTTAATTGTCATAAAAAAGTACAATATCGTTATAAACGAAGCTCTAATTTAAAGCGAATCAGTTCTATGTATTTAGATTTCTGAAAAAACCAATGAAGTCCTACTACTTTATTTGTATCTAAAAACTTAATGAGACATTCAAAAGCGTTTTTGTTTCACTTGAATGGCTGTGGAAAGGAGTGATGTTATATGCATCTTAGTAGTTCTATACTTCACATCTTCCAGCAACTGGTGTTCCTGATACAAAATATGGCTTCAAGCCAGACACCCTAATAAAGATACATCTTGAAAATTTGGCATTGTGACACAAACAGACTGAAGACCTAATTGGTTAGATCAACATTTATCGTAACTGCCATTGCGGGATGACAATGCGTCTATCTGTAAACGAAAATACACTTGATGCGCGATGTATGCTGGTATTACGGTAGTGCTGTTTTTACGTTACCTAGAGCGGGTGATATGAAACGCACTGATGCAGCTTACCAGTTAACAGCGTAACCTTTGTTTCGTCGATTTCGTGAATTAATAGAAAGAAAACAGACCTTTTGTCTAGGCTTAAAAAATACCAAAGTCTCAACATAAAAAACAGACCCGCGTAATGAAACGATGTATACAAACTGTATATCCACGAACATGAGAAACATAACAGAATGCAGTCTGAAAATTCTGTACGAACTGTGGATCAATTTAGCATCTGTGGATGGTATGATATGCTTTGTAATCAGTTTTTAACAATCTCAATCTTAAATCAAGGTCCTATTTGAACTACGACGCCTCATTGAGATGCTTAACAAGATTCACTTTGAAGATATCCATTTTGCTTCATATTATTTCCTACCTTAATTTTCAGTATCTGTCCATATACTGTTCACACATTGAACTTAAGAGGAAACTTTACTTTGCCCATGTATTGTGGAGTTTCCTATTATTCAGAAAGAGATAAAAATACACTCCTGGAAATTGAAATAAGAACACCGTGAATTCATTGTCCCAGGAAGGGGAAACTTTATTGACACATTCCTGGTGTCAGATACATCATATGATCACACTGACAAAACCACAGGCACATAGACACAGGCAACAGAGCATGCACAATGTCGGCACTAGTACAGTGTATATCCACCTTTCGCAGCAATGCAGGCTGCTATTCTCCCATGGAGACGATCGTAGAGATGCTGGATGTAGTCCTGTGGAACGGCTTGCCATGCCATTTCCACCTGGCGCCTCAGTTGGACCAGCGTTCGTGCTGGACGTGCAGACCGCGTGAGACGGCGCTTCATCCAGTCCCAAACATGCTCAATGGGGGACAGATCCGGAGATCTTGCTGGCCAGGGTAGTTGACTTACACCTTCTAGAGCACGTTGGGTGGCACGGGATACATGCGGACGTGCATTGTCCTGTTGGAACAGCAAGTTCCCTTGCCGGTCTAGGAATGGTAGAACGATGGGTTCGATGACGGTTTGGATGTACCGTGCACTATTCAGTGTCCCTTCGACGATCACCAGTGGTGTACGGCCAGTGTAGGAGATCGCTCCCCACACCATGATGCCGGGTGTTGGCCCTGTGTGCCTCGGTCGTATGCAGTCCTGATTGTGGCGCTCACCTGCACGGCGCCAAACACGCATACGACCATCATTGGCACCAAGGCAGAAGCGACTCTCATCGCTGAAGACGACACGTCTCCATTCGTCCCTCCATTCACGCCTGTCGCGACACCACTGGAGGCGGGCTGCACGATGTTGGGGCGTGAGCGGAAGACGGCCTAACGGTGTGCGGGACCGTAGCCCAGCTTAATGGAGACGGTTGCGAATGGTCCTCGCCGATACCCCAGGAGCAACAGTGTCCCTAATTTGCTGGGAAGTGGCGGTGCGGTCCCCTACGGCACTGCGTAGGATCCTACGGTCTTGGCGTGCATCCGTGCGTCGCTGCGGTCCGGTCCCAGGTCGACGGGCACGTGCACCTTCCGCCGACCACTGGCGACAACATCGATGTACTGTGGAGACCTCACGCCCCACGTGTTGAGCAATTCGGCGGTACGTCCACCCGGCCTCCCGCATGCCCACTATACGCCCTCGCTCAAAGTCCGTCAACTGCACACACGGTTCACGTCCACGCTGTCGCGGCATGCTACCAGTGTTAAAGACTGCGATGGAGCTCCGTATGCCACGGCAAACTGTCTGACACTGACGGCGGCGGTGCACAAATGCTGCGCAACTAGCGCCATTCGACGGCCAACACCGCGGTTCCTGGTGTATCCGCTGTGCCGTGCGTGTGATCATTGCTTGTACAGCCCTCTCGCAGTGTCCGGAGCAAGTATGGTGGGTCTGACACACCGGTGTCAATGTGTTCTTTTTTCCATTTCCAGGAGTGTATTTTTAATGCTTTTGTAACAGAGTTCACAAGATCGCTTGGTTCTATAATGTAATGTTATGGTTTCTAATGGCGAAAAAGCGAAGGTAATTTGTTTTCTCTCTTATTTTATTTACGTAAATGATCAAATTTCTTTCATTGTAATCACCTCCAATGAGAACCACAACCAGACAGAGGCTACAGTAGGGTTAGAGAATTTCTTCTCAATGTACTAATAGTCTTTTCATTACATACGTCGACTAGCAATATACGTGTCGTTACACTCGTCACAGTTGTATAAGTTGTATCAATACCTCCGCAAGTAAAATGTATCGAGTACTATGTTTATGAGTACTAACCAAACGACGATTACATCTGTTTGTTTTCACCCACTGACTTACCGAAAACCATTCCTTGTCATCCGAGTAGTTTTGTTTACAGATTTGGAACATATGGGGCTGAATGATGGAATTAAGCATATTACTGGTGCCTAGAGCATCATAAGAGGTTTGCAACTGATAAGAGTATAGAGTATGTATGGACCATAAACGTTGACGAAATTACCATAATCTTACTTGCTCAGAGATCAGTCTGAATTTTGATATAGAATCAATAATTTGACAGCAGTCGCTCTTTCCTTCTGATTCAACTCAGAAGTCAGTGAAGGCTCATTCCAAGGAACGACAAGCTGTACGAATTCCGGTGTAAAAAGCACGGACTTTACTGGAGTGCAACTGTTATGGTACTAAATCACAGTGAATCTGTTTCCTCTCATTAAAATGTGTATTGCTCTCCGGACTATATAGTGTTTCGTATGAGTGTAGTAATTCATAAACAGTGGCCAATTTCAATAAAATTTGATGATAGCATACGATAAGATACAATTCCGTCCTGTTTCTCTCTTTGTTGCTAAGCAGAAAAAATAGATAACATACTGTTATAATGCTTACCGACTATTAAGTCGCACCACTGTCATGAAAGACGACCATTTTAGGATCATACGACAACAATCGGATTATAGTGGGTGTAAGAAAGAGATGTAGTCTTTCGCCCGTACATCGAAGAAGCAATGATGGAAGTAAAAGGAAGGTTAAGGAGTGGCATAAAAATTCAAGATGAAAGGATATCAATGATACGGTTTGCTCTTTATATTGCTATCCTGAGTGGAAGTCAGGAAGAATTACAAGATCTGCTGAATGGAATGAACAATCCAATGAGTACAGTATAATGACTGAGGGTAAATCGTAGATAGATGAAAGCAATGAGTAGTAGCGCGAATGAGAACAGCAAGCAGCTTAAAATCAGGTTTGATGCTCACGAAGTAGATGAAGTTAAGGAATTCTACTACCTGGGTTGCAAAATAACTAAGGTAGGAGGACATCATACGCAATCTGTCACTGGCAAAAATGGTATGCTGTCCAAGCGAAGTCTACTAATATCAAACATAAGTCTTAATTTGAGGAAGAAATTTCTGCGAATCTGGAGTACATCATTGTATGGTAGTGAAACATTACTGTATGAAAATCGGAACGTAAGAGAATCGAAGCATTTGAGACGTGTTGCTACCGAAGAATGTTGACAGTTTGGTGGACTGAGTAAGTAGTGCGCAGAATCGCAGAGGGAGGAATATGTGGAAAACACTGATAAGAAGAGGGGACAGGGTGATAGGACATCTGTGAAGACACCAGGGAATAACTTCCATGGTACTAGACGGAGTTATAGAGGGCAAAAACTGTAGAGGAAGGCAGACATTGGAACATATCCAGCAAATAATTGAAGAAGTAGGGTACAAGTGATACTCTGAGTTGAAGGGGTTGGCACAGGATAGACATTCGTGGAGGGCTGCATTAAACCCATCAGAAGAATTATGATCAAAACGAAACAAAAGAAAAAAAAACCGCAAAGCATACCTACTGTCGCTTTCTCTTATATTTCAGATGTTTTACTATCCGTGGCTCTACCCCTCATTCGATCCCAGTGAAACATTACATTTTAGCAGGATAATGCACGACCGCATGTTGCTGGTCCTGTACGAGCCTTTCTGGATACAGAAAATATTCGACTGCTGCCCTGGCCAGCACATTCTCCAGATCTCTCACCAATTGAAAACGTCTGGTCAATGGTTCCGTATTAAACTCCTAAACCCACCGATTTCATATTCTCCTAACAGTCATTGGATCTCGACCAACGCGAGCAGCAATGTCGCGATAAGATAAACCGCATTCGCGATAGGCTACAATCCGACCTTTATCAAAGTCGGAAACGTGATGGTACGCATTTCTCCTCCTTACACGAGGCATCACAACAACGTTTCACCAGGCAACGCTGGCCAACTGCTGTTTGTGTATGAGAAATCGGTTGGAAACTTTCCTCATGTCAGCACGGCGCCAACCTTGGGTGAATGCTCTGAAAAGCTAATCATCTGCACATCACAGCATCGTCTTCCCGTTGGTTAAATTTCACGTCTGTAGCACGTCATCTTCGTGGTGTAGCAATTTTAATGGCCAGTAGTGTACTTCTAAATCAGGACGTCAACCACGACCTGGATGTTAACATGTAATTCACTAAAAAGTACTATCTTTAATCAACGATTAGTAAGATAATATGCTTGATAGTGTTTCGGCAACGACCTGCAACAAATGATGATGCCCAAGGAGGTGTTTTAGCCGCTGTCGCGGCTAATCCGCACATCAGTAGCAGACAAACTGCGCAAGAATCGGGAATCTCAAAAAAGTCGGTGTTCAGAATGTTACATCAAACTCGATTGCACCCGTAACATAGTTCTATGCACCAGGAATTCCATGGCGACGACTCTGAACGTCGTGTACGGTTCTGCCACTGGGCACAAGATAAATTACGGGAGGATGACAGATTTTTTGCACGCGTTCTATTTAGCGCCGAAGCGTCATTCACCAACAGCGGTATCGTAAACCGTCATAATATGCACTATTGGGCAACGGAAAATCCACGATCGCTGCGACAAGTGGAACATCAGCGACCTTGGCGGGTTAATGTTTGGTGAGGCATTATGGGAGGAAGGATAATTGGCCCCCATTTTATCGATGGCAATCTAAATGCTGTAATGTACGCTGATTTCTTACGTATTGTTCTACCGATGTTACTACAAGATGTTTCACTGCATGACAGAATTGCGATGTACTTCCAACATGATGGATGTCCGGCACATCGCCCGCATGCGGTTGAAGCGGTATTGAATAGCATGTTTCATGAAACGTGGATTGGTCGGTGAAGCACCGACTTCCCCGGATTTCCTTCTGTGGGGAAAGTTGAAGGAAATTTGCTATCGTGATCCACCGACAACGCCTGACAACATGCGTCAGCGCATTGTCAATGCATGTGCGAACATTACGGAAGGCGAACTACTCGCTGTTGAGAGGAATGTCGTTACACGTATTTCCAAATGCATTGAGGTTGGCGGACATCATTTTGAGAATTTATTGCATTAATGTGGTATTTACAGGTAATCACGCTGTAACAGCTTGCGTTCTCAGGAATGGTAAGTTCACAAAGGTACATGTATCACATCGGAACAACCGAAATAAAATATTCAAACGTACCTACGTTCTGTATTTTAATTTAAAACACCTATCTGTTATCAATTGATCGTTTAGAATTGTGAGCCATGTGTTTGTGACTATTTCAGCGCTATCTACCACAAAGCGAAAAAAGTGGTCCAAATAAACATTCATATTTCTTTACATAGTACACGAATATGTAATAAAAATGGGTGTTCCTATTTAAGAAAACGCATTTGATATCCGTTTGACCTATGGCAGCGCATCTAGCGGGCCAACAATAGCTCCATCTGGTTTCCCCCTTCAAGCTAGACAGGTTTCGTTCTTTGCTTTTTTTCGTTTGACGCTTATTTCGTGAGATATTAGGACGGGTCACGATCAGTGGACGACCCCGTGTAAAGTACTTACGAATAGATGAAAGTGTATTTCAGTATTTTCGCAGTGAAGTGGCTTCTCATATTAGAAAACAGAACACTCTCTAGATAAATGCTCTATGTGCCGAGGACGGGCAAACTGTGACACTGGGATTTCTTGTACAGGAGAGAGCTACTCTAGTTCACAAAAAAGCACCTCAATATTACATTGCATATTAACAAAAATAATTCCATGAACGTATGAATCGCCTCATAAAGCACTGAATGGGAATATGTGAAGGTAAATAAATGTTTAGTACACTATATGGGCAACAGGAACTATTTATATTTTTGAATAGTTTAGTTAATGGAAAAATAATAAAACGCACCAGAGATGAAGCGTTTTTTACTTGTGGCATCCAGAGTTCAAAAATAAACAAAGTAAAATGGAGAGCTAAGAATAAATTTTTTACTTTAGAGTGTGACCACATCCTCTATGCCCGCTTGTTGAAAAACTGCCTGGACGATTCCAGATGTAGAGGTGGATGGCTGTAGCTCTGATTGTGGAAATGTAGTCGCCTGCAGCATATTCCCTCTGCCCGTAAACACACAATTAATAGCGTGCACTGTGCCTCTTGCTCACGCCCCCCCTCCCCCCCCCCCCCCAACCTAGTCGAAGGAAGTTTTTATAAATAACAAGAGAGCCTAAGGAACACACCAACTTTGAAACCATGTTTACACACTACAGAGACGTAAAATAACTGTAGCGACGCCAGCGCTCCAAGCGGTAATATTTCACATTGCAGTGAATAGAAGACGAACGACTTTTGTGATCAAATCTATGGCGATGCCTTAGTTTTGATTATATTTATTTGACGACAGGTGAGATTTGACAAAGTACTCTATTACACCATCAAATTTCTTTGACATGAATATTTGACATGTCAACTTTAACAAAGAAATATGACAGTGTAATACCGACCTATGACTGATTTTAGTAATTATCCAAAAGTAACCATATATATGTGATTAATATTAAGTAAAGGGGTAGATTTCAGGTGATTTCTGACAAGAAATGTTTCCATTGACGTATATCATTAATCGAGAGGTAAGTATGTACATTATTATATAACATTGGATACCATGTCGTATTAATTCATTATTTAATTAATACATACATTAACGGAAAAACTCTTAATACCAAAACGAAGTCGTGCAAAGGAACGAAAGTTAGTAGGCATGTTTATAATCCCTAAGATGATATCTATTCAGCTTCCGTGCCAGTCGCACAACAGTGACGCTTGTAGCGCCACTGAGAGGACACAACTCAGGTTTGCTTTAAATACCCACTGTAACAGTCGTGACCGTTAGTTACCTCTGACGTTGGACGTGGTGAGTTGATGATGATCAAAAATGCCTTTAGGCGACAAAGACACTATTACCAACACCTCACTGAGTGAACGTGGTTGTGCAATAGCACTAAAGAAGCTGGATGATCCTTCCGCGATATTGCTGAAAGACTTGGCAGGAATTTAGCCACTGTACAAGACTGCTGGCAATGATGGTCACGAAAATGTACGGTCGCAAGAAGACCGGGCTTCGGACGGCCACGTGACATTACCGAGAGGGATGACCATCGTGTTCGGTGTATGGCTCTGGCGCATCGTACTGCATCTGCTGCAGCAATTGAAGCAGCAGTTAGCCCAACATTGATGCAACGAACGGTTACAAATCGGTTATTTCAAGGACAGTTCTGAGCCAGACGCCCAGATGGTTCTGCCTCGGTGCTAGTGATGCCCGTCTGTTGGCTAGCAGGAGGCCAGTTTTGAGTTTGCAACCAACCCGTCTGTGTGCTAGACGCCTTTAGCTATGGTCTCGGGCGCGATTTCGTACGACCAGAGGAGTATTCTCCTGATTATCCCTCGCATCCTGACTGTAAAATCTATACGTCAGTCTGGTAATTCGACCTACTGTGATGCTATACAGGAACAGAATTTCACGTAATATTTTCTAACAGGATAACGCCCTCCCACAAACAGCTGTTGTAACCAGACAAGCTCTACGGAGTGTCGGCATGTTTCGTTGGCCTGCTTGATCACCAAATGTGTCTCCTGTTGAGCACATATAGGACAGTATCGGACGATAACTCCAACATCATCCAGCAGCAGCATTAACCATCGCCGTACTGACCGACCCAGTGCAACAGGCATGGAACTCCGTCCCGCAAACTGAAATCCGGCCCCCTTACAACACAATGCATGCACGTTTGCATGCTTGTATTCAGTATTGTAGCGGTCACACCTCTTATTAATGTACCAGCATCTCACATTTGTGATAGGTTATCTCGTGCTTACGTTCACCTGTCATCCCGCAACGTTACTGCAATATTAGACAAATGCATTCCAGAAATTTCGTTACTCTACACTAATTATTTTTTGTTACTGCATTCTTTTCTTTCTTCTACACTATTTGCCAAGTACGCCTCAGTGTCTGACTGCCAAGTACAGGAACAAGAATTAGGTTACTGTCAAGCGTATTACGTTGGTGGGAAGAATGGAACGGAGTGCACTGAACCGTGTAAGACAATTGTGATGGAAGTGAAAGGCAAGTAGAGGTTTCAAAGTCTGGAAAACTGGCGACGTCCGGCAGAGGAGTGTCCTGACGCCGTTCCTCTCCGTAGCGCCAACTAGTGACGACGGACGGCAGAGGATGACACGGCGGCCTATGGGAATCACGTGGTCATGTAGCCTTGTCTGCCCTATTTTATTGATATGAGCATTATTCTCAACGTTGTAGGTAGTGTGACAACAACTTCGTTGAAACACAGTAGTGAATGATTCATTCCAGTATCAAGCCTAGTTCCCGTATAACATGAAGCATCGTGGAGGCTGTCAAAAGACAATACGGATTACCCGAGCAACTTTGGTAAATACCACCACCAAATTCGCTCCATCGGAGTTTTGTGAGCCAGGTCGCTATGAGAGAGACGAACTCTCAGGACGTCCCTGAGTTCTCTCTGCATCATTTTTCGGACAACTGTTTCTGTACGATATTCAATATGCAAGATATTTATCTGTGGCAGGGCATCTGAAGATTGTTGTGTAAGCTGAACCATTGTGCCGGCTCTTAAACAGCATGCTCGTGTAGTTTGCACAGCTTTTCGGCTGAATCCTGCTTCGTTTGAAAGAGACAATCCTCGATGTGACTCGTGGAAACTTGAACTGTCTTTTATCGAACTCACTTTAAACTCTTTTTATAACGCGGAGATATTAATGCAAAGCAACGTGCAAACGAGGATCAGTTAGACTATGATCCATTTCGGTTTAGGAAAGGCATATACAGCAAAGGAGTGGTTCCGACTTAAAAAAATTTAGATATATTCATTGAATTTCGACAATGTCAATTCCTACGATATTTTCCAAATTTTGGGAAAAGCAGGGCAAGATTCCAGAATGAGATTTTCACTCTGCAGCGGGGTGTGCGCTGATATGAAACTTCCTGGCAGATTAAAACTGTGTGCCGGACCGAGACTCGAACTCGGGACCCTTGCCTTGCGCGGGCAAGTGCTCTACCAACTGAGCTCCGCAAGCACCACTGACGCCCCGCCCTCACAGCTTTACTTCTGCCAGTGCCTCTCCTGTGAACCTTGCAGAACTAGCACTCCTGAAAGAAAGGATATTGCGGAGACATGGCTTAGCCACAGCCTGGGGGATGTTTCCAGAATGAGATTTTCACTCTGCAGCGGAGTGTGCGCTGATATGAAACTTCCTGGCAGATTAAGGGGAGCCGGAGTTGCCTATGCTGCCCATGTTAAAATAACTAAGTTTGAGGAATATTTATGAATAAACTACCAAATAGAAATTTTTTTATTTTTTTTTTACATTTAGAGTGGTTTAGTATTGCTGTTATGACAGAGGGATTTTGGAGTATCTTTTCTAGTTTCCTTCCAATTACTTTATTAATGACCCAATTTTTTTTACAAATAATTGCTTTATAATTAAAGTGAAATGAAACTACTGAACATATTGCCAAATGGCTGTGTTACAATGTACGTTTGACCACTAGGAGTGCTGTATAAAAATTTCATCTCTCTAGCTTGAGTGGATTTTGAGAAAATGTTCCTTATATTCGAAAAATTCTAATTTATGGGAAATGGCTATCAAAGTTGCTCAATACATTTCTGCACTGTAGGATGGATTATCATCTTATCCTTTATCTGTCAATATTTCTTAGTGCTCTTACAGTGTTCACCCCAGCTGTAAATCCTAATGCCTTCAGAACTTCACACTTCACACTGTTCCCTTGGTTGTAGGTTGCTATTGCATAATAAATGCCAAAGTGCAGTGTTTTTATGCTTACAAACACCCTTTTAGGAATTATTTTCCAAATCAAATTGTTTACGCTCTCATTAGGATTCTGCGTCTTTCTGTGTAGACATTTGTGTAACAATTCTGGCTGTGCTAAGTCATGAAAAATTGATTTTATTGCATTTATCACAGCTGCTGGCATACCATGTTCGTGATCATAGTCCTTTTTCGCATTATATTTGCACCAGGAATCTTTTGGGCACAGGCTGTGTTGAAGGTAGTCATTGGAAGAGGAAGTATGAAGGAACAATGCCCACACTGCTTTTCGCATGTCGCTAACATTACTAGTATTTTGCCTTATAGCATACCCATAGTATCTTTGTAGACGTTCAATCACCTCATCGGTAAGCCTGCCTCTCCCTCCTATTGTCTTCCCATCACATAGCTTACTTGAACCCAAAGTTTGTTTGAGCCTTCAAAGCCGTGCACCCATACGCTTTTGCACATGCCCAATGCATTCCAACTTTTCAACTACAAATTCATTTCCATATGGTTTCACTTCCTCTATAGTCTTGGAACCTTTGGAGTCACCATCCCCAAGGTAGTATTTGTACCTAACGTTGTATCTGGGAACTGAACGATCAAAAATTTGTTTCACTCCATCCACTTCCATTGCTCCACTTGATCCACTAAAATTTGCCTCACAGGTTCCACTGTGCTCTCCTTTGATTTTATTTTTGCCCCTACAATGTTTTGATAATATTGCAACGTCTATCACTCTTGTACTATCACCACAAGTAGCAGTTACAACCCCATTCAGGGATTTATGACCCCTCTTTTGCCAGGAACCATCTAATGCCACTACCAAATCCCTAGAACCACAGTTCATTTCTACAGATTCCTCCACTGCTTCCTTCATGGTTTTCAAAGCCACATCTTCAACAGAGGATCCTACCAGTTCACAGTAGTACCCAAATTTGCTTGGAGGCGATGGCAAGTTCATAATACCACAAAACAGTTTACCAGCAGCAGACCCTTTTCCAATGGATCGAAGACCATACACAAGTCGAACATTCACATCAAACACTCTAGATCGTCCATTTTCATCAAAGAGACTGGCATGCGAATTGTAGAAAGTCACTTGATACTTGCAACATGCACAGATAATCTTCATCTCACAAGCTAAACCAAAGTGCTTTGTTATCTCTAGTCCCGTTCCTACACTCTGCACAGAACACTTTCTTTCAGCACAGAAGATAATTATCCAATATTCAGTACATCGTTAATATCATCACTGTCACTAACATATTCACGAAATCTGTCACTTCCACCAGTCAGCTTCTTGCTAGAAGATGTCACAGGGCTATGGCCGGCCATGTGTTGCTTAGCAGAAGAACGCACTGTTTCAGTAATTGTAGTATCGCAACTTGGTATTAGTGTTAATTTTCTTCTCCCTACGTTCTTCCTCTTCTTATATACACGGTTACTAAAACGTGGCATCGTAACCAGAACAACGCTTTACACAAGAAGTATAATACTACCAACAACAGGCGCAACACTGAACTAATTCGAAACGGTAAACAGCAAAGAGACGATGTTCCGCGCTCTTAGCGCTTCATTTGTCACAGAAAACAATGTAGCCAACCCTTGCACACTCGCTGTATGCGTAACATAAGGCGCTGTATGCGTAACAGGCCGAGAAAATCCCAAGCAGTTCGCCAGGAAGTCACGAGAGGGTGTTAGATGCATTCAGCCGCCGCCCATTTCCTCTGCAGGCGTGGTGGAAAATGGCAATAACTCCAATTCTAGGGCGAGTAGAACAATAATTCAAAGTTTACATTAAAGAGGAATGTTCCAATTAATTTTCGGTAGCAAAAAAAATCGTAATTTTTTGGATTTGACCACCTCCGGCTCCCCTTAGAACTGTGTGCCGGACCGAGACTCGAACTCGGGACCCTTGCCTTTCGCGGGCAAGTGTTCTACCAACTGAGCCACCTAGGAGACGAGGTAATGGCAGAAGTAAAGCTGTGAGGGCGGGGCTTGGGTAGCTCAGTTGGTAGAGCACTTGCCCACGAAAGGCAAGGGTCCCGAGTTCGAGTCTCGGTCCGGCACACAGTTTTAATCTGCCAGGAAGTTTCAAAAGTAGGGCAAGCTACAACGAAAAACGGGTGATGTACAACACGTAAAAAGAATGAGAAGGAAAAATACTAATGGGAGATCGGGAACGCAATGCACGGACAAAAATGGTGTAAGCCAGGGGTCCGGTTTATGCTTGTATTGTTCAGTCAATGAAAAAAGTAAAAGAAGTTTTAAAATTGTGAATAAATTCGGGATGAAAGTGTAAAAATGAGAAGATTCACTGATAATACGGGTATCTTCACTGAAATTAAAGAAAACATACGAGACATCTTCAGTGACATGATCTAATATGTACAGAAGACGGATTTAAAATAAGCCGAAGACACACGAAAGTCACAAGGAGTAGATGAAATGGGAATAGTGAGGTACTCAACGTCAAAACAGGTGACCACGAAGTAGATGAACTTAACGAAATCTGCTGTTTCGGAAACGAAATAACGCTGAATGGAAGAAGCAAGAAGAACATAAAAAAGGAAGTCTAGCACTAGCGAAGAAGTAATTCCTGGCCAAAAGAAGTCTGCTTAGGCCTTAACCCTCGCAATAACAAAGGAGTTGAGGGTGGGTTACTTGAGCCAAACTTTTCAAAATATTGTTAACTAGTCAGTTACTTTACATTTGAAAATTCCGAAAAAGAACTCTATTTTTCTAATGAAACCTCCTAGCAAATTCCGTTAATGTTTTAACTCCTTCAGTTAAAATTAACCCGAAAATTTATATTTTGTAGACGTCACTTCTGGAATGAATGTCACATTCAATATTTTCAGGTCCACGATTTTACTTGCACTAAGGTATCTCTTTAGTGTGTTGTGAGTGAAAGTTAAAACAATTAACGAAATATCTATTTTTTAATTTTTTTAGAGTGGGTTAAAGTATACCGCCATAGGAAATACACACTACTGAAAGTGCGTTGATTTTGGTAAGAGAGTGCTACAAGATATCTTCAGGTGCTGAACGCTATTTACACGTCCGTATGTCTTTAAAACATATTTTGTTTATGTAAGTCACAACAAATAATGAATTTAGCCTCTTTTACATTTTTTATTGCGGACATAAAATACATCCCCCCATTGCCATCCCCACCAAAACCCCCTGCTAATGTGCTGTATGAAAAATACATTGATATTGCTAGGATTAATATGGGGATGAAGTTTCTGAAAATATGCGTTTGCAGCACACCACTGTTTTATAGTGAAAATGGACTGTGAGAATGCAGGCAAAGAAGAGAATCGCCAGCCGTTGTGGCCGAGCGGTTCTAAGCGCTTCAGTCTCGAACCGCCGACCTCTACGGTCGCAGGTTCGAATCCTGCCTCGGGCATGAATGTGCGTGATGTCCTTAGGTTACTTAGATTTAAGTAGTTCTAAGTTCTAGGGGACTGATGACCTTAACAGTTAAGTCCCATAGTGCTCAGAGCCACTTGAACCATCTTTACCTCACCTTTTGGACACTACGTCCTTAGTTATTTGCTGAATGTATTCTCAACTCTGTCTTCCCCTAGCTTTGTTGCACAAAGAGGATTTCATGGCAGACCACATGAAACCAGTGAGAGAACGTATTCCCAAAACGTGTAACACAATGTACGACTACTAAAAGCATCATTGCAGACTCACCCTCTATTTATGAAAATGTGTAAATAATAATATTTTTGTTTCTTGTCCTGTCAGAAGTGAGCTACTGACGTTTGTTCCTGTACTTGATATTCACTATTTACAGGAGCTTGGCACAAGGAGAAAGATGTGAATATTCTATAAAAAACAGTTACAGCGGTGACATAATTGCTGCAAAGAAGGATATGAAACACACGCACCCCCCCCCCCCCCGCCCCCCCCCCCCCCCCCCCCGCCACACACACCTACTTTCACGATCTAGCAGAGCAACTGCATTCGCTGGCAACCAATAGAGGGAGATGCTATTTTCTGTGGAAACAAACTGGGTCCCCTCAATTAAACGCTCTTCCGTGTCGTGCGCGGAACGTGTGTATAATGAGATGAGGGCGCCGCGCCCGGGCTGTTATGTTTGCTGGGCTAATTCAGTATTAAGTCCATTGGGGCGTGAAAACTCTCGCGAGGAGAGCGGCGGTGCTCCTGCTGTAGTTCAGTGGAGGAACTTGCGGCGCGCCATTGTGGGCAGATAACGCGCAGGTGTACTCGCGGCACAACACTTGCTTTCATCCGCGGCTGGGAGCCGGCGAGATTGCGAGTGATGATGACAGCTCCGCACGGCTTAACAAAGACCTCGCCGCACAACTTGGGAGATAAACACAGCGAGGGCTGAGTGCCGTCTCCAAGAGAGTGGCTGCCTCCGAGGCTCCAGACAAATGTCAAAAACCGGCGGGAACTTAGCGGACAGCGTTACGTGCATACCGTGTCAGCGTAGCACTACATCTTGACATAAGGAGGAGGGGGGGGCTTCATTGGTGCCTTTCATTTGCCCTTGTATCGTTTCATTCTTTTTCTGTTGTGCATATCAACTATTGACCCGGAAAATGTTTCAAGCACCTTAAGTTAGACAACCCATCTTGCATCAGCTGCCACTGTTACGTATGATATATACTGGTTAGCCTATCATAAGGGGCATGACATATTTTCCGGGACATTTTTATTTTTCGCACTCTACATTAATAATCTGCGCAAGCGGATGGCTACGTTAATCAAAATATTGATTTTAATTTGAGTAATGTTAATATTGAGCTATAATGTGACAATATTGTGATTAAATTATCAAAAAGGGTTGAAATGGCTCTGAGCACTGAACTTCTAAGGTTATCAGTCCCCTAGAACTTAGAACTACTTAAACCTAACTAAGGACATCACACATTCATGCCCGAGGCAGGATTCGAACCTGCGACCGTAGCGGTCACACGGTTCCAGACTATAGCGCCTAGAACCGCTCGACCACTCTGGCCGGCGATTAAATTATCGCTCGGAATTATTTTGAGGTCTTCGATCTTTTGAAAAGTATCGTGAGTATCGTCACGATTTCATTTCCTGCGCCAAACTCTTCATCTCAGAGTAGCCCTTTACTCCCAAACGCTTTCTTAGCGATTTACTCTATTTGTTCCATTACTGGATGTAGTACGTAATGCAGTCTAGGAAGAGGTTCATCTGATAAAGTCTCAATTCCTTTCTAGTGACTGCAATCTAAAAACTCGAAACTTGTCGTACATATTTAATACTAGCCGGCCGCGGTGGTCTCGCGGTTCTAGGCGCGCAGTCCGGAACCGTGGGACTGCTACGGTCGCAGGTTCGAATCCTGCCTCGGGCATGGATGTGTGTGATGTCATTAGGTTAGTTAGGTTTAAGTAGTTCTAAGTTCTAGGGGACTGATAACCACAGCAGTTGAGTCCCATAGTGCTCAGAGCCATTTGAACCTTTTTTATTTTATACTCATCGTGATATACACTGCTATGTATTATTTACAGAGTGTTACAAAGCAGTATTATAAAATTCGAAGGGCTGTAGAGAGCATCGTTAGAAACAAACAGGTGGTAGGCACCAGTTTCTGAAAAAGTCATCCAACGACGCTACGGAACGTCGAAGGTTTAGCAGCAGGCGGCTGTCACTTGGCCATCGATTCGGAGGCAGACGTAGCTTTGTTCGCTATTGGACGGTAGACGTAATGTCTCTCAAGTCCATTGAGCTTGACTAGTTGCCATGCTAGGCAGTGGAGAAGATCGAGCTAGCTGCTGCGTGAGACAAGCGTTGTCTCCTATGAATGCCATGCTGTGTTGCATCTCTGTATCACGTTACGGGACACGGGTTCCTATCCTCAACTTGTTCTTCACGTCACCTTCTACTACCTCTTGAATTTATCGGTATTGTTTTGTAACACCTTGTATGTGCTTATAAATGATTGTAACTTTGTAGTTGTAAATTATTGTAACTTTTATTAATACCAACGTAGAAATAAAACAGAATATTGAAAATAATATGTAATAAAAACAACGTAAAATAATAGTAATTTAATTCAAGTTTCAAGGGAATAACTTCCAGCTTATGTTACAAGAAAGAGCGGTTTCCTGCAGCCCCAGAATAGCTCGAGGTTTGCCAATAACGTCGACCTGTTGTTGCTGCACTATTCTCCATCGCCAACACAGGTAATCTTCCTGTCTACTCATACGCTTGTGGGTGACCATTGAATTTTTTTTTGTTCATCTTTAGGGTTCTCTGCCTCAATCGGCAAAAATGTAATCACTTTGTTTTACGTCTGTCTGTCTGCCAGACCTTCTTCTCGTAAACGAGCAGTTGTATCAAGTTTAAATTTATGTCACATGCTAATCGCTATAGTACCTTGACGCTTGCAAATTCACCAAACAAAACATATAGGTTATTTACGTTGACCTAGAACCATGAAACTAGGCACAAAGCAAGGTTCCACAGTAAAAATAAAGGAACATAGCCGAAATCTGTTAATTTCTCATTGTGGAAAGTTTTTTCTCATTTTCTGTTATTGGATAATCTTTCTTTTCGTCTGTTAATAACTCTTTCTTTCAGGAACAGGCGCAGTCATGGACTGTGCGGCTGGTCCCGGCGAAGGTTCGAGTCCTCCCTCGGGCATGGGTGTGTGTGTGTGTGTGTGTGTGTGTGTGTGTGTGTGTGTGTGTGTTTGCCCTTAGGATAATTTAGGTTAAGTAGTGTGTAAGCTTACGGACTGATGACCTTAGCAGTTAAGTCCCATAAGATTTCACACACATTTGAACATTTTTGAACAGGAACAGGCACACGCATCAAGTTGAAATTTATGTCACACGCTAAGATCTATGGTCCCTTGGCGATGCAGGAAACATTGACTGGTAAGAAAATGCATCAAAAGTTATGATCATTTATGTCACATAATTTGATGTAAACCCAACCATCAAAACCTATAGGGTAATTTCCACTGACCTAGAATTATGAAGTTGGGCACATAGCAAGATTCCACAATACATGTAAAGAAAAAACTGACAATAGTTAACTTGTAACTATATCCCATAAAAAATATCTTTGGTTATTTGTTATCCGTCTGCCAGCCTGTCCGTCTTCTTTCCAGTTGTAATTTAAGTCACATAGTAAGGTCTATTGCTCCTCGTCGGTGTAAAAAATTTAAGATTCTAGGACAATGCAAACAAAACACACTGAAGAGCCAAAGAAACTGGTACACCTGCCCAATACTGTGTAGACCCACTGCGAGCACACAGAAGTACCGCAAGACGAGTTGGCATGGACTCGACTAATGTCGGGAGTTGTGCTGGAGGGTATTGACATCATGAATCCTGCAGGGATGACCATAAATCCTTAATAGTACGAGGGGGTGGAGATCTCCTCTGAACAGCACGTTGCAAGGCGTCTCCGATATGCTCAATAGTGTTCATTATTGGGAGTTTGGTGTTTTAACCCAGAAGAGTGTCCCTGGAGCCACTCTGTAGAAATTCTGTACGTGTTGGGTATCGCACTGTAGTGCTGGAATTGCCCAAGTCCGTCTGATTTCACAATGTACATGAAAGGATGCAGGTGATCAGACAAGATGCTTACGTACGTGCCACCTGCCAAGAGTAGTATCTAGACGTCTCAGGGATCCCAAATCACTCCACCTGCACACGCCCCACACCATCAGAGCCTTCACCAGCCTGAACAGTCCCCTGCTGACATGCAGTGTCCCGTACACGTCCATCCACTCGATACAATTTGGAACGACACTTGTCCGGTTAGGCAAGATGTCTCCAGACATGAACAGACCAAAGTCGATGTTGACTGGCCCAGGCGAGGCGTAAATGTTTGTGTCGTGCAGCATCAAGGGTACACGAGTGGGCTTTCGGCTCCGAAAGTCCATATATACGATGCTTCTTTGAATGGTTCGTGCGCTGACTCTTGTTGATGTCCCAGCACTGAAATCTGTGGCATCTTATGGAAGGGTTGCACTTCTGTCACGTTGAACGATTCTCTCCAGTGGTGTTGGTCTCGTTCTTGCAAGATCTTTTTCCGGCAGCAGCGATTTCGGAGATTTGATGTTTTACCTGATTCCTGATACTCACGGTACACTCGTAAAATCGTCGTACAGGAAAGTCGCCACGTCATCACTACCTCGAAGATGCTGTGTCCCGTCGTACAGGAAAATCGCCACGTCATCACTACCTCGAAGATGTTGTGTCCCGTCGCTCATGCGCCGACTACAATACCACGTTCAAACTCACTTAAATCTTGATAACCTGCTATTGTGGTAGCAGTAACCTATCTAATAACAGCGCCAGACACTTGTTATCTTATACAGGCATTGCCGACCGCAGCGCCATATTCTGCCTGTGTACACATCTCTGTATTTGAATAGACATTCCTATGCCAGTTTCTTTGGCTCTTCAGTGTATGTGGCCATTTATGTCATATTTTTTGATACTCGCAAAATTACTCATTAAAACCCCTAGCGTACTTCCCTTTGACGTGGATTCATGAAATTTGGGAGGAACCAACGTTTTATAGTACAGCAGAGAGAACAATCCGCATATTGTTTGTGGTGTCACCGCTAGACACCACACTTGCTAGGTGGTAACTTAAATCGGCCGCGGTCCTGTAGTACATGTCGGACCCGCGTGTCGCCACTGTGTATTCGCAAACGTAGCGCCACCACAGGGCAGGTCACAAGACACGGACTTGACCTCGCCCCAGTTGTACGGACGACATAGCTTGCGACAAGACGTATCACGTCTTCCTCTCATTTGCCGAGAGACAGATTAAATAGCCTTCAGCTAGTCCATCGCTACTACCTAGCAAGGCGCCATGTGTATCATTGCTAATTGCTTACTACTATGCAAGAGATGTATTTCAACAAGAACAAGACTACATTAAAGTTAAGTATATTAAAATCTCTCTTCTTTTCTTTATAGTTTTCATCCAGTCTCCTGTTTCAGAATTTACGCCCGTCTGCGTTAGTTTCGCGTGCACCTAGCCACTCATTGTGTCGAGACCTTAGGGAATCGACACAACAATATTTTGGCGCCGAGGAGTGGTGCCGCGCCCACGTTGCAGTTTTTGTGTTCTATTTGCTCTAATTTGCTTGTGTCATGGCTTCGCCGCATTCTCCAGATGTACTGTCCGAATTTTTTCGCTTGCAGAATCAGCAGACGCAGGCGTTATTGGAAGCCCTTGGACAGCTCGTCCAGGGTCAACGTGCGCTGCAAACAGATGCGGCGGCAGCCGCTTCATCGCTACCGCAGCCACACAACGCTGTCGCACCGCCATTTAGGCCCTTTGAGGCCCATAACGAGAGCTGGACTGAGTGGGCCGATCAGTTCAACTTCCACCTCACTGCTTATGGAATTCAAGGTAAAGAGCGGCAGCCGTTTTTGCTTTCTTGTGTCGGTGTGTCTACCTACCGGGTGATAGTGAAATTGTTTCCCCGACGCGACGTAGCAACTCTGACCTACGAGGAAATTTTGTCGGCTTTAGATGCCTATTTCAAAGAAACAGTTAATGTAGTTGCAAAACGGTATACGTTTTTTCGTACAAAACGTACGGCCGGTCAGACTAATAGGGAGTGGGTAGCAACTTTGCAAGGCCTTACTAGAGACTGCGCGTTTGCCTGTGAATGTGGCCTCCCATATTCAGATACTATGGTGCGTGATGCAATTGCACAGAACGTTTCTGATGTTCGCATAAGGGAACAGATTTTGAAACTAGTTAATCCCTCCCTGCAACAAGTGATAGACATATTGGACAGGCAAGACACACTTGACTTTGCTCAGGAATCATTTGAAACTTCGCCAGCAGTGTGTCACATTAATCGGCCCGCCCGGCCCGCTGCACGGGACGCTAAGCGGCCCTCGCGCCCGACTTCGCAGCGGCCGCCTAGCTTGCAACCACGTGCGCCGCGTAAGCAAGCCAATGCAGTGAAATCTTGCCCGCGGTGTGCAACTAGACATTCGCGTGAAAATTGCCCGTCACGCCAAGCTATTTGCTTTTACTGTCAAAAGAAAGGACATGTACAAAGTGTTTGCCAGAAAAAGCTTAGATCAGACACTCGCAATACTTCCAGGCCTTTTGCTTCGCGCCGGAATCGAACCCAGGACAATCAGGCTCGTGGACCTTCGCCCATGGACATTCATGTAGTTCATGCCCACCCGTCCAGTGACACTTTAGCTAACAGTGACTGTGTTCGTCCCACCCAAAGTGTGCGTCGACGTCGCCGGAAATCCCGTAAAGTTGCAAGTGCTTCTGGACCTGTATCAGTTCAAATTGCACGAGACAGTCGCTCTTGTCGTCAACAAGACAATAAACTTTTTGTGGACTTAGACTTTGCAGGAAAAGTGATCCCATTCCAGCTCGATACCGGAGCTGCAGTTTCATTGATTAATCACGACACGTACAAACAACTGGGCGCCCCGCCATTGCGTGCCGCAAATGTTACGTTAACTAGTTACTCAGGACAGCATATACCTGTGTTAGGACAGTGCAGCCTTATTGCAACATACAAGGGACAGACAAAACTTGTGTCATTTTATGTTCTTCGTTCCTCTAGTGCAGTGAACTTGTTTGGTTTAGATTTGTTTCAATTGTTTAATATGTCTATTGTAAATCAGGTCCTATCAGTGAATCAGACTGTGCCTTCCGCCGGTGTTTCTAGTCTTTGTGAAGAATTTGCAGACATTTTTGCACCGGGCCTTGGTTGCGCTAAGACCTATGAAGCGCATTTGGAACTGAAAGACAACGCGCAACCAAAATTTTTCAGAGCGCGCAATGTTCCCCACGCATTGCGTGATGAGGTCGCAAAAACATTTGCCGAATTAGAATCTCAAGGTGTCATTGAACGTGTGCAGGCTTCTCTCTGGGCCTCACCCTTAGTCATTTTGCCAAAACCTTCCGGAAAACTGAGACTTTGCGTGGACTTCAAGGCAACTGTGAATCCACAACTAGTGACTGCTACTTTTCCTTTGCCCCGCCCGGAAGATCTTTTTGACAAACTGTGCCCGGGTCAATATTTTTCGAAATTGGACCTAGCAGATGCGTACTTGCAAATACCTGTGGACGACGAATCCCAGCGCGTCTTGGTGGTAAACACGCATCTTGGCTTGTATCGCTTCAAAAGACTGCCATTCGGGTGTGCATCCGCCCCTGCTTTATTTCAGCAATATTTACAAACTATTTGTGCGTCGGTTCCTACGGCTGCGAACTATCTGGACGATATTGTAATCTCAGGAAAGACAGAAGCAGAACATTTGCAGAATCTCCGGACCTTATTTCAGGTCTTGCGTCAGAATGGTCTTCGCTTGAGGAAGGACAAATGTGTGTTTTTTGCTCGTGACTTACCGTACCTGGGGCATGTCATAAATGCCCAAGGTATACATCCGAGTCCAGAGCACCTTCGTGCCATTCAGGACTTGCCGTCACCGCAGAACTTAAAACAGCTACAGAGTGTGCTGGGTAAGGTAAATTATTATCACCGATTTGTGCGCAATGCTTCTTCCATTTCAGCTCCGCTTCATCGCTTACGCCGTAAAGGTGTTCCGTTCGTCTGGACGACGGAATGCGAACGCGCCTTTCGTCAGTTGAAATCGGCGTTACTTTCAAATACTTGCCTTACGCCATTCGATCCCCGAAAACCCCTTTTGTTGATGGTAGATGCCTCGGATTTCGGGATCGGTGCTGTGCTTGCGCACAAAGATGGTTCACATGATCGCCCTATTGCCTTTGCGTCCAAATTGCTCTCATCTGCGCAAAGAAATTATTCACAAATAGAGAAAGAAGCTTTAGCTCTCGTGTTTGGTGTTACCAAGTTCCATGACTTCTTGTATGGTCGTCACTTTACCATCATCACGGACCACAAACCTTTGACATCGCTTTTTCATCCGAACAAACCTGTACCTCCACGTACAGCGCAGAAATTCATTCGCTGGTCTCTTTTTCTCTCGCAGTACCGCTACGATATTTTGTATCGGTCCACTGCTAAGCACGGAAACGCTGATGCGTTGTCCCGTTTGCCTGTTGCTGAGGATAAAGCATTCGATTCTTCCGAACTTGCTTGCATGTTCATTGATTCGGAAGCCGATGACGTGGTCGCATCGTTTCCGATTGATTTTCGTCGTGTAGCTACTGCCACAGCTGCTGACCCTGTCCTTGCTCCCGTTTTGCGTTTTGTTGCTACGCAATGGCCCTTGTCAAAGTCACGGATCGAGGATCCTTTGGTTCGCCGTTTTTTTGCTCACAAGGAGAGACTTTTTGTCCGACGTGGTGTGTTGTTGTTGCGTTCCGATAATGATCAATCCCGAGTCGTGGTCCCACGTTCGTTACAGTCCTCTGTCTTACGGCTTCTTCACCAAGGACATTGGGGTATAGTGCGAACGAAACAACTTGCTCGACAGCACTGTACTTGGTTCGGAATCGATGCAGCGATTACGACTATGTGCTCCTCTTGCGTGGCGTGTGCCGAACAACAATCCGCACCGCCGCGGAAATTCTTTGCATGACCGAAAGCCACTTCCCCTTGGCAACGCTTGCACATCGATTTTGCTGGTCCATTCTGGAATGCTCGATGGTTGGTTGTGGTCGATGCTTTCAGTAATTTTCCTTTTGTTGTCCGGATGTCTTCCACGACGTCTTCTGCCACCATCCAAGCCTTGTCTGCTATCTTTTGCATTGAAGGTCTTCCGCAGACTATTGTTTCCGACAATGGCCCACAATTCATGTCCGCAGAATTTCAGTCGTTCTGCAAGGCCAATGGTATTCAACATCTGACATCCGCGCCGTTTTCGCCTCAGTCCAACGGTGCCGCGGAACGATTGGTCCGGACTTTCAAGTCACAGATGTTGAAATTGAAAGAGTCGCATTCTCGGGAGGACGCTTTGTTGCTCTTTTTGTCCTCATATCGCTCTCAGCCCCGCGATGGTCGCTCGCCGGCTGAGTTGCTCCATGGTCGCACTCATCGAACTCTGATGTCTTTGCTGCATCCGCCACATCAGGTTCCTGTGCAGCGGCAGACTCCTGCTTTTGCTCCTGGCGACGTTGTCTATTATCGCAACTATCGCGGTTCACAGCGTTGGCTCGCAGGGCGCATTCTTCGCTGCCTCGGCCGCGCGATGTATTTGGTTTTGGGGGCCTCTGGTGAGGTGCGTCGGCATCTCAATCAGCTGCGCCTCTGTCGTCGCCTGGGTTCTGCCGCTCCCCGTCTGCTTTCAGCGACGGAGCCGTCAGGTCAGCGCCCTGGGGACCCATCTACTGGCTCGCCTCATCCCCAGGTGTTACCGACGATGCCTTCCATTTTGCCTCATGGCGTCGCGCCGCCG
This sequence comes from Schistocerca nitens, assembly GCF_023898315.1. NCBI lineage: Eukaryota > Metazoa > Arthropoda > Insecta > Orthoptera > Acrididae > Schistocerca > Schistocerca nitens. Next base: position 176,997,187 of record NC_064618.1, read on the forward strand.
CAGCCGCCGCCGGCGCCGCCAGCAGCGGACGCTTCGCTGCAGCCGCCTCGCGCCTCCCTGGGTCACGCGCCGCCGCTTGCTTCCCGTGACCAGCCGTCCTCCGCCATGGACCTCTTGCCCGCTCCGGACCAGATGTCGTCTTCGCCCGTCGGGTGCTCCGACCACATGGAGGTCGACCCCGCGGCTCCTCTTATCTCATTACGTGCGCATACACCTCATGTTGACGTGCACCCTGGACTAGGTTTGCAGGCGTTTCCTAGCTCCCCTCGGACCGAATGGCCGGGTGCGGGTGGCACAGCCTCGCCTGTTGTTAGGCTCCCCACCTCATCGCATACGTCAACATGGGGTCCTCCCCACGGCGGGCGGAAGCCTTATCTCACGACCGTTCGCCGATTTGCGGGGGAGGAATGTGGTGTCACCGCTAGACACCACACTTGCTAGGTGGTAACTTAAATCGGCCGCGGTCCTGTAGTACATGTCGGACCCGCGTGTCGCCACTGTGTATTCGCAAACGTAGCGCCACCACAGGGCAGGTCACAAGACACGGACTTGACCTCGCCCCAGTTGTACGGACGACATAGCTTGCGACAAGACGTATCACGTCTTCCTCTCATTTGCCGAGAGACAGATTAAATAGCCTTCAGCTAGTCCATCGCTACTACCTAGCAAGGCGCCATGTGTATCATTGCTAATTGCTTACTACTATGCAAGAGATGTATTTCAACAAGAACAAGACTACATTAAAGTTAAGTATATTAAAATCTCTCTTCTTTTCTTTATAGTTTTCATCCAGTCTCCTGTTTCAGAATTTACGCCCGTCTGCGTTAGTTTCGCGTGCACCTAGCCACTCATTGTGTCGAGACCTTAGGGAATCGACACAACATTGTTAACGAGTAATTGCATCACACGAAAAGAATATTTCTTTTTCATGTTATCCTGTCTTTCTGTCCACCTATTAGGACACTGCTTTTCCAGGAACGGGCCGACGTAAAATTTGTAATTTGTGCCCCATACCAAAGCTACAGTTCCCTTGTCGATGTACAAGATTGAAGCTTTTACGTCAATACAGTCAAAAGATATGGCCACTTGTGCCACGTTATTTGATATTTCTCAGTATCGATATCGATAACAGATAAAAATCACTGAAATTTTCTATACCACGGAGTGATGAAGTCTCTATATACATAACTGAGGTTATGCGAAACCCTCGGTACCCGAGTCCTACTCGTATGTATCCGGTTTTTTTTAATTTTTATTTTTATTTTTAAAATTTTCTTTTAGTTATACTTAATTCGTGCATGCAATTCTCTAAAACGGAGGAACTACATCCCCTGATATGTTTGCGTTACTTTACAAATCAGAGCGTCCACTTAAAGTTGAACAGCTACTTTTCACATATTCGCTGCGCAATGTTATTAACTATAAGCGAAAAGTTTTGGTTCCTTACAACTGTTTGCATGACGAAGTCTTCTTGTCAGCATTCTCTTTCTACTTGGCAACGGGGTCAAGCGAAAACGACATTATCTACAGAACATTCTTCCCACATTTACAGATATCTGTGTTACCCTGCATACTAGTGGACGTCGATAAATCTGGTACGGGCCATGGCCTGTTAATAGGTACACCACATCTCGAGCAGGAGCCCACTACAGTTGTTCAGCTTCGATGCAGTCCTGTAAAGTAAGCCATTTGACAATTGGAATACAGTTCTTAATGTTGGTGCAGACGCCACCAGTAAGCATCACAACTTAGGCGGCAGGCTTCTTTGTATTATCTGGTTGTACACTTCCTGCTCATGTTGGCCGACCTGCTGCTGGCTTCCGAAGAATATTCTGAAGCTGTGCAAACCGTCAATAAAGAGTACTGCAATGACTGTGAGGGTCACATTCAGCGCTGCTGTCATACAAGTTTTACATCATCCGAGAATTTTTCCGTGTCACACACCCATCTAAAGATGTTCATCCTCCTCCTTATAAATTCTGCTCTGTGACTGCCCCTAAAATTTCTACACTCTCCAACTCTCCCCTTAGTGCTTCCATATATGTGACATAATCGTACCCCTTCGTTCTCTCACAGTTTTCTAGATATTCCTTTTCAACAGATTCTGGGAAGATCGTTTTTGTCTGTGCCTTTAATATTCCGCATCCTTCTGCAAAACAATATCTCATACGATTTGATTCACTTCTTTTCTGGTTTTTCCACAGTCCACGATTTACTTCCATACAATAGTGTGCAACATGCACAGAAATCGTTCCCATACGTATAACAAAGAAGAAGAACCCAGTAGTGCGTTATTACAGGAGTGATAATGTACTTCTGCAGCACATCGCATGGCATATGTATTCGGTGGTAATACGAAGAAAGGGTGTGAAATGGAACGAAGACGTAAAATCATTAGAAAGCGATAGGAACACTTGTTGGGTAGCGAGTGAAGGAGCCCTTAAAATAAAATATCTCGTTAGCTAAGGTCGACTGACGAGTGTCACAAATGGTATGTTAATTCTCAAAATTGTAAAAATATATTATCAAAGTTTTACAGAAATTTCCGAATAGTTCGAAAGCCTGCTAGCACATAGTGCCGTAATCCGTAGTACCTATAAATATTGCGCCGCAGCTCAAAGCGGTCAGTTCAACATTTGAAACGTGAAACGGGGGTGGGGTAATGAACGAAGAGGTTGGGATCATGTATACCACTGAACAACGCGTTTTTTTCGCCACTGGAATACCACAGGTTAGTACACAGTCCTAGGGCAACAAGGCACAGTTTTTAAAAGCGGTTTCGTGTTCTAAAAGGGCCCGAAGCGAAAACTATTCGGAAGTTCTTCGCCAAGTCTCAATGGATAGGCTGCGTGGCTGATAATATAGAGGGGTCTGTTGATCCAAGGCAAAGTTCAGTTACCCCAGAAAATGTCGTCACCTGTTCTGGAATTATTCAGCTAAATCCAAGGAAATCCGTCCGAAGAACCACTGCAGAGACTGGCCTGAAGCGTTCCAGCACGAGAAAATACTGAGACGGAGCCAGTGCATGTTTGCATTCAAAGCTGGTAGCCGCTAGTGCACACCAGTGTGAGCTGTACTACAGAAGTCTCACCTTGCGAGCAAGATTCTCACAACGATGAATAATGACGCAGGTGATGTGGCTGCACCTGGATCACGGATGGAGCACACTTACATCAACCTGAATTGACTCCTGATTTGACAAAACTGTCGTATCATATGAACTGTTTGTCCTTTTTTCACATGAGAAAGGGTCACTAATGAACGTTACTATGCAATTTGGTAACAGTTTGTCGCCGCACAGCTGTCTTTCGGGGCTCGAGCAGACAACTAGTGGTTCATACAAGATGGGCCCAGATCACTTCAAACCGAACAGGTGTTTCGCTTTCTTGATGAACACTTCTGAAACAGACTCATTGTATGGAATTACTATATATTCACTATCGCAGGGATGGCTTGGCCTTCATATTCGCCCAATCTGTTTCCTGGTGGCTACGTTTTGTATGACACATTGAAAGACACAATCTGCGAGAACGAAATCACCACGCTGGACGAGCTAGAAACTATAAATGTTACCTCCATTGCGTCTGGTAGTTTCATTTTTCCTTATCGGGAATAAACTATCGATGCGAGCTTAAAGGGAGACTTACATAAGGACGTGGCTGGGACATATGGACGTCTGGCTCGAGCCGGGAAGCGTGCAACAATAGAGGAAGTTTCAAGGCTGTCACCCGCAGTATGCGGGAGCACAGATTGGACTCGCGGTTTACCAGTCCATATCTTAGTTGGGTGATGACTGTTGACGAGTAAGTTTTCAGAATATGTGCAATGGGAGCTGAGGTGTTGTGTGTAACCTGTTTTGAAGTTCTTTCACGTTTGGCCTATTATATAGAGTGGAAAGTGGTGCGATCTTATATTCTTTTCTGAATTTATCTAAGGATTTTTCAAGGGTTATGAGATTTTTCTGTGTTGTGTTGTCTGCCTTGCATCCTATTTGAAATTTTGCCTGTGCTATGAATTACGTTATTATTATAGGTGAGTATGTGTCATTTGGTTTGTTGTGCTGATTCTCGTTCTGTTGAGTCCAGAATGTGGTGTGCTCAATGAGTTTTTCTGTGTTATTGTGTAAGGTGTTGTGTGTAGGAGGCTTGTGCGTTCCCTGACTCTTTACATATTTTTTCGTTTAGTTTCACTGTCATACGGATTTCATAACAATTCTGCTCTGTAGTCCGTTTTATTGCATCCAACGCCCGTGTGTATTTCCGTATGTTTATGGGCGTTCTGTTTAATTTGTAGTCAATTTATCTGAAGCTTGCTTGTTTGTGTGTTTATGGTTGGTTTGACTGATTGTGAATTTTAGTGTTTCTGGCCGTTGGGCCTGCATATTGCGTAATAATGTGTGTTACTGGTTCTTTGTATTCTGTGATCCAGAAAATTTTGTGTCTTGCTGTTTCTCATGTGATGTGAATTTTAGGATGTATACGGCATTTTTTAATGTGCAGTTTTTGTGTGTGTATGTGATTCATCCATCAAAGGCATCGAGACTGGAATATGAGGATACGTCTTTAAATTTTTTAGTTTAATTTTGTGCAGAAAACTCTGTTTCCTAGGTTATTCTTGAATGTGTTAACCAAGAGACAACTGTTTTTTGAACATAATGGCAGTCCACCATGTTCGGAATATAATTCTTTGTGGAGCACAAACTAAGTTTCGCCATTATAATCGTGAGTATGAGTGCTATTTTATCCATATGTTCGTTTGGTGAGTTAGCTTCCAGTTTCAGGCATTATTTGATGATGTCGATTGTTTAGTTATTAGAATGAAAATATACATTGATGTTATGTCAAATGATATAAGGCATGCTGTGGGTGAAATATATGTGTTATGAATACCAACTATTAATTGCTTGAATTTTTATAGGTTCCTATTGATTTCAGAACTTTGGAATTTATAGAATATTGTGTGTGTGTGTGTGCGTGTGTGTGTGTGCTTCTACACCTTATGTTATTACTTCTTAGGAGGCTGTTGTTTGGATTTTGTTGGCCAGTTCTGGAAGTGTTTTGTAACGTTCAGTGTCGAGCACCCTTTTTAATATATATATTTTTTATATTAACATATAGTTTTTTGTATTAACATACAGTTTTTTGTATTAACCATTGATTTAAACTTTTGTGTTGCAAATAACATGCTATTTGTAGCTTTTTGTGCTTCCTGCTTTTGCCTCTTGAGCTAGACCATTTTTGTAGTACCGCTTGTAGAAAATTTTTATCTGAGTTTTCATTAAGGTATTGCGGTATGTACTGTAGAACTTGCTGTAGAACACGTCTTTTGGTGATGAGTTACTTACCATTTGGTTTTGAAGCTTTAACAACAGCTGTGTTTGCAGGAAAAAATTACTGGATTTGAGGTCCGCCTTTTATGAAAAAAACTGTTGTTTATAAATGCCCAACATGTTTCAGCACCTTTCTGGGGAAATTATTCAGTTCTACAACATATAAACATATTTTAAGTAATAATTGTTCTACAAAAATATGATTTAACAAAATACATGTTTGTTGTTTTTATTACCTCTTTTTCCTACCGAATCCAAAACTGCAGAAAAATTAAGGTAATAACAACAACGAACACAAGTTTCTTTTAGGCCTGTATTTCGTTCCAATCTTTATTGTTTAATACATGTTTACATTTTACAGAACTGAATTAATTTGTCCTCTGACGATGGAGCAAATGTGCTGAAGCATTAGAAAAATTCATGGTTATAGCCTTAAAGTGCAGCTTAAATCTTTATCTGAGTAACCAGCTTTGATGTGTTGACCATCATTAGGTTCTAAAAATCATTTAAAGCATGGTATCAGATTAATATAATATCTTTAACACATGATAATGCAATGCTCGACAGAAGTTTGTAATACTAACGTAAAATGTGGTCTACAGTACTAGAGGACTCACTGACCGAGGCACTTCATGCATTATCCAGTTTGAGCCCCTATACTGGATGGTATTTACTACTGGCATGCTTTGTGGCCGTTTCGTGGTCATGTAAATGTACCACTGCCGCAGCGGCACACCACGAGCAGTCCAGTGTCAACAACAGCGTCATTCAGTTTGTGTTCTGCACTGTAGTAACATGCTACGTAGAGACGTATTACACTTTGATAGAGTCAAGATAGTAGTGGCTTTACTTTCAGCAGGTCATACAAAGCAAGATGTTGCCAATCGTCTACATGTCACTCAAAGTGGTGTGTCTAAAGCTTGGAGTATGTACAGAGAACTTGAACGATAGACCTCTAAATGGTCGTCCTCGTATGATAACAGCAATGCAGACAGTCGGCTCGCTGGCGTCAAATATCAACTGATAGAAGTACTGGAAATGACTTCTCCCGGGCAACGGGGATTCGTGCATAGAAGATTGAATCAGTGTGATCTTCATTCCACAAGACCAAAGATAACTTCTGCGCTTAACCTACGGAATCGACGCAGTCGAATGACCTATCCTCTTACATATCAACATTGGACTATTGTAAGGTCGTGTTTTCTGACGAGACCAGATTTGACTTGCGACTGGAAACTAGACGTGCTAGGGTTTGGAGAAGCATTAGATGGTTCTAGGAACCCCTATACATTCAGGGAGCTCATCCGTTATCAGGCGGGAATAATGAATGGTCGGTGGAACCCTCTAATTTCCATCTACGGTATTTTGACTGGTCTCCGATACCTCCAAGAGGACCTAAAAATGATTGTCAGGCCCTACAGAATGAAGGCTGTGACAACTTCATCGTAGTCGATGACAATGCAAGTCTCGGTATTTTCAAAGATGCATCATCAACCGAACGCGTTGACCAGCACATTCCGCAGACATGAATTCAATTGAGTATGCATGTGGCTTGCTGCATGAAGCCATTGCACAGCGTCCGAATCCCCCTGACGATCTTCAGGTCCTCACTGAAGCTATCTTTGAGGAGTAGGATCTCATACTCCAAGATAACTATGATGGTCTTATCCAGAGCATGCCTCGCAGAGTAGAAAAGGCATCCATGAGCTTGGAGGACATAGGCACTACCAAAGGCTGATAACCATCTTCATGATTGGTTGGTTGGATTGTAGAGAAAGGGAGAAAATTACAGCTTCACCAGTCAGTAATCATCATCATGAGATTAACATTTTCACTGTTTTTGTTTTCAAGATGTACACTTAGGAGAGTGGATGCTTTGTTCCATTTTTTGGAACTAGCTAAAATCTTCTACTTTTTCAGGGGTGTTTTTATAAGAATCATGGCAGTGAGATTTATGATATTCCAAATTTTTGTTGATTTGTGCATAACCATGGATTTCTCACTTTGGTCACATACCATGTATCTGTTTACAACGTTGACACCAATTTCTGATGTAACATGAAAGAGCGAACTGCTCAGAACAATTTATTTGTTGACGATTTGCCTCGAATTACGCTGTGACCAAAGTTACAAATTCGTGATTGTATTATCTGATGTTGGAGATTTTATACTGCCCTAATTTGAGGCTGCCAGTGCCATTAGGCTCCTGATGGTGGTCAACCGAGGGAAACTGGTTATTTAAAAATATTTTGTCACAGGTAAAGGCACGGTGATGCGATTTCTCAAAATATCTACGAGCTGTTGGGCATCACTTACGTAATATAAACTGTGCAGAAACGTGTTAGAGCACTTACAAACAGTTGTTGTTTGCATAATACCTGTTGGCCTACCTGAAATGAAGAAATATCCGTCTGCAAACACGCCTACTGCTAGGGATACAATCCTAAAGATGAGTAAATTTCAGGAATAAAGAATTCATTGATACTTGTATTTGGAGGATCACATGTCCAGAGAATCAGTCTTTCGCATCAAATAAATGAGCTGGAAGTGTTCCAGTCAGGGTCTAAGAGGGTCTGCAGGACATGTGATCATCCAACTATGAGTATTAATGAATAAGCGGATTTGTGTCGGTAAAGCAGTTGGTTTTTTTTCCGGAGGCATCCGTCTTAACCATTGCGCAGTCTAATAGGGCTTTATTTAATCTCACGACACGTCATTACGGGTGCTCTGTTTACCTTCCCTCATTCTGTCATTAAAACCCTTGATCCACGCCAGGTCTCACTGCATCATGAACAGCGGCTCGAGAAGTCACTGAAGCAGATGTGACATCTTGATGGAGGAAAGTTTCTTGCCTTCACCAAATCGTATAGTGCTCTACATGTTCTTCAGAGAACTGGAATCATGGGGTAAGAGAGGTCTAACAGAGCAGCTACAACAGCCTGTTAGGAAAATACTACAGTGCACCATAATGTCCTCCTACAGGATGTCGTGACATTACAAAAAGAATGTTGGATGAATGGCCAAGTGGCTAGAAGTGACCAGTAGCAAATTGCGGTCATCAATCCATCCATCCGACCAAGGCGCACGCCCTTTCAGCTCAACGGAAAAAAAATTTAAATCTGTTGTAAGTTCCTATGGGACCAAACTGCTGAGGTTATCGGTCCCTAGGCTTACAAACTACTTAATCTAACTTTAAGTTACGCTAAGGACAACACACACACCCATGCCCGAGGGAGGACTCGGAACTCCGACGGGGGTAGCCGCGCGAACCGTGGCAAGGCGCCTATGACCAAGCGGAGACTCAAGGGACATAGTAGTCCTCACTAACCTTCGTATTGGAACTGCCGAACAACAATTGCTTGTTTCCTGCTGCATAAAGGTCCGCTGCAATCGTGTGTTTGTGGAGTCACACTTACAATGGATCGTGTCTCAACGTCGTGTGTTTTCTATGAAGATACGAGGGAAGTCTTTGGCCTTTCGTGGGACTTACTCCACAGTTGAAGCCACTGATGAGAAAGAGGAAGAAAACTGTTGACATTTTGTCTCGTGCCAGATCTCTTGCTCAATTTAATTGGACGATAATCAAAATGTGATTTTGTGTAGCGATTTATACTGTTAGTACCACGATCGACCAACCATACAATGCCATGAACTGTTTTATTAATTCTGTTAACGTACGATAATGGTATGAGCAGATGTACTAAACCACGTATGTCTCATTTTTTAATGACTGAGGCTGCAGCTGTATTGCATTCGCCTTTCGTTTTAGCTAGAGTGATGACTTTCCAACAGTACAACGATCTTGAAAAAGAGCTCTGATGACTCTGCTGCTCAGTCTTCAACCCTTTTGAAATCATCCAGCCATCCAATCCTCGTCCATTTATTTAATCTCGATGGAATGAATTAAGCATCTCCCAATCTTCTTAATTGATAATATGATTTATCTCATCGGTGAATTCCCCAAAAAGTATTCGTGTTGGTAACTTCGAGGACTCGAACCTCCGCAGGGACAAGCTGCGGGAGAATTGTGATCGCCGTCAAGGTGACTCTATACAGAAATAAATATCAGGACATGAAGAATACATACGTACAATGCCAATAAAGTTTATTTTATTTAAAAAAACTTTTAAGAGTTATCAAATGAAAAAAAATTGGAGGCATTACTTTCCAGGACGCCTCCGTATTTGTTAAAATTTGCCTTTTATTGAAAAATGGCATAAGTTTTTGGACACCCAAAATAAGTTTTATAGTTCTTAATTGTGGGTGGCATTGGTTCTTACAAAGAACCGAACAGCGTGGTCGACGAAATGTATAGTGTTATATTGATGATGTCAAATTTGGAAGTTAGTACATAAGAGAGAAAAAGGGGAGCTGATAGAAACCGGGAAGAAACAATGGAAACAAGGAAACATTGCAGATTTTGGAGCAATATGGGAAGAAAGCGTTAAGATGGTGTATGTATTTACATATAAAAACGCGCAAAGATGTTAATCACATATTTGAATGAAGTTAGTAGTTCTGTAGTTATGCCAGATGCAGTGAATTTAAACAATGTCTTTACTGTACACCTGAGACCAAATGTGTCCTCATCACCTTTGCCATTATTTATGGTACTACTTCGGAGAATGATCCTGCGTAGAACGAAATGTAAGAGCTAAATGCAGGTACTAAACTTGTGTATTTTGTCTTCAGCATAGCACATTACTGTAGGAGGTACAGTTATATAAAGAATATAAAGTCTATATCGACTGATCTGCAGACATGTTGCGAAAGAGATGCATCGAAGTATATTTGCGTACTCGGATTAGATAATGCTTTGGTTCTCCTTATTTGGCGCTCCTTAAGCAACAGTCATCCTGTGAATGACAACAGCTCGTTGAGAATCGAAGAAAGACGGCGATTAATTTAACCACGAGGAAAGTTGAAGTTTCTAACAAACGTTGATGCAATGCATTATACTTATTTCGCAGGAAAATAAGATATATCCTCCTCGTAAATGTGCTTCCTGTGACGGCCCAGGTTTTTCTGGCATAGTTATTCGTACTGTGTTTATCGGGTTTGCAGCTTGATTTTCAGGTTATTATGATACACTATTTCGACGTGTCATCTGGCTTCCATCTTCAGAAGTGAGGCTGGAATGCTTAGAAGGTGGCTTCTTTCGATTTCAGCTTCGCAGCTGAAGATGGAGCCTAGATGAGTCACCGAAATATTGTGTGACATTCGTTTGAGGACCCCTTCTGCAAACACGGCAAGCATACACCATGAATTACTGTTATACCGCTGCGGTCGCAGGTTCGAATCCTGCCTCGGGCAGGTTTAAGTAGTTCTTAGTTCTCGGGGACCGATGACCTCAGATGTTAAGTCCCATAGTGCTCAGAGCCATTTGAACCAATTACTGTTATATTTTCGCTGTCTATTTGCAAAGACCACGTTGGCCTCTTGGGAACAGTTATGATGGTGACATAATCAGCTGCAACGCAGGAGGAGATCTCTTTTGGCAGCCATATCAGGCATTTCATCTCTAGCTGCGCTATGCAATCGTCATCTCATCGCTTTGCCTCTGGACTGTCGAATTTATCGTCTCACCCTCCTGTACTTCTGCGGAACTTTCAGTCAGTCAAAAGAGCTCGACTCCACGTGAAAGACTCGGAAATATTTCTCCTCGATATTTGTGCTACAGTATCCGATTTTGTGGGGAACACTGAGTTTTCTCATCACATTATGAAGTGTAACTGATGATAAATGCTGAAGCGTCCAACTTCATGTAACATTTCCTTCTACTTCTTATGTTTTTTGTTGATATCGGTTTTTTTGCAAGGTTTGAATATCTGGATACTGTAGAAATGCTTATTTATTTCTGTAGGTTATAGTGAATATAGCAGTTGTTGGATGTAGTTCCCACTTGGAAAGTTTAATATAACATAAAACAAGTCGAAATTTTGTGGCAACAAGAAATAAATAAACATCGCTAAATATTAGAAATTAAAGCTCACGTCGAAGTTTGTCTGTACAAGCTAATCTGAGGAACTGCTGTAAGGAATTTGATACTGTTTTGTCTAATGGATAGATTCTCGGGGAAGTTTTCTATTTATAATTTAGAAATATTCCATGCAAGTTAACTGAACTGTGAGAAATTAAATTCACGCGCCGCGTTCCTCTGGCTGTAGGGGAAAATTGGGTAAGTGACCAACCTAAGAAAAAATTTTTCCTTCTTTTATATCATGCTTTCGATAAGTATACGAAATCTATCCGTCTAAACCTCGTACACTTTGCAGCTTTTAAACAATTGTGCTATTATTTAAATACTTCTATTGCAGTATACTGCATAATGACCACTATGCGCGGCAGTTAGAGCAAAATGGCTAGAGACAGAGAAAAAGAAAAACGAGACAGGCATGAAGTGCAATTGCTATAAGGCTTATATTTTGATCGCTCTACCTAAATTATATCACTCATTCTTAGGCTGCCACCTTTTGCTGTTTGTAGAATGGTTGTGTTTGGTTATTCCTCGCATCAATCTCAAGTGCCATAATATCTTCGTCCATGTCAAAAATATGCTCATGGAGTTAAAACTCTCGCTTTTGGTTGAATGCAGAACTGAAGTTCCCAAGAACTTTAAAAGCGCTCTTGCAAGTGCGTTTCTTGAAGCTTTGAACACTTTGCCTTATGTAGCAAACGACATCTTCCCCTTTCTTACAGCATCCAGTATCTTTTGTACAACTCTGGAAAACTTTGATTGTTGTACGGATTTTCTCCAATAATTTAGTAGCATCTTAACGTACAACTATTATAAGACAACATAGCTTTTCACCAAGTTGTTAATACACTTACGTCTCGGTATAATTATTTGATGAAACGTTCTTGCATTGTTGTCAATTAGGTAGCCTTGTAACCAGAAAAACACACTACAAAAGTATGGTATGGAAAAGTGCCCACTTGGCTAATTCGTCAAGCCATGCAGTGGGCCTCTTTGTCCGACAGGACGTCATTTAACTACATGTAGTTCCAATACGATATTACACAAAATAGGCAGTTCATAAACCTGTTGATACGAATGCTGAATACCTATATCTTTACCAGCACTGTGGCTATTAATTTTTAAAACATCTGCCCCTTTAACACATGCAACTGAATTTATCCCACGCTTTACCTCATACTAGGGGAAATATCAAATATTTCACTGTTGAAGAATAGTCTTGGCAGTGTTCGTGTGATAGCATGAAACTCGCTAGCAAAACCAAAAAAGTCTCTCTGCGAAGTTATGAATGTTTGCATCTCGGCTGCAACAATCTCCAAAGGCATAAAATGAAATGTTCACTTTGCCGCTCTTGCCGTTGTAGGTATCCCTACCTTCCGTGAGGGCAAATCGCAAGAAACACTTTAGAGATTTTAATATGGTTTCCGATCATGGATAGACTGATTCACGGAGAAAATGTGTGCATATCATTTAAAAAATTTCGCGCCAACACGCTAGAATGTAATGACGTTTGTCGGTTAACTCACTCTTCCTGATAACTTTCCTTGTGGGCACTGCTTAAAGCGTTTAATTATAGCAGAATTTGCCTTCAGTATTCAGCTACTTAAGTTGTTCTCTGAATTTTAATTATAAATCTTCTCACTGGCCCATAAACGTAATTTCAACTACGCCAGACAAGTCGTCCGGCTGTAGATAATATTTAGTCCTAATAGGACATAATAAGGCAACCTTCGTCTGGACAGGTTTGCAGCTACAAAATATAAACGTTAGTCTATATTTGTCAAAAACCTGATGTATGTTTTGAAACTCTGCCATACTCCGAAGGTGGGCGTACGGATAGGAACATCTCACGGGGCTTCGCTCCCGTGTAGTGATAGCTGATACCTCCAGCTCTGCGCTCTCCTGTCATACCCCTGTTGTTTGCCCGTCCGACGTGTCGTGGCCCTCTCCCTGTCTTCCAGAGTTTGCCCTCGTCGCAACAATACTGTAACAGGGGCTGCGCGATGCAGGACTGCAGCGGAGACTCGTCTGCAAACAGTAGGAGGCGGCAGCCTGCCGCCCTCGCAAATTGTCAACAAGCGGGGAGCAAGCGCCTGTGAGGTAGACTGCCGCGCGACACGCGCCAGGCGGCCAGCGGTCCGCGAGCATTGTTTGCAGGCTGCGGAGTCGCGATCCTCCGCGAGGCTGCAGCCGCCTCTGCCGCCCCCGCCGCCCTCGGGTCGGCACTGACTAACCGCGCCTCCCAGCCCCCGGCGGCCCGCTCCCTCTTGAAATATTCACCTAAGTCAAACATGTTCCGAGCCCACTCTCCGGTAACAAAGACCCCCAAAACTCGAGTGCGAATTTAATATTAATGTCCCCCGACGTGGATGAAACTGGCTGCCGTTCTGCCATCGCGCAAAGAGTTGACTGATATTCCTGCAGACCTTTCCAAAAACATTTCCTGTAACTTTTGCAAAATGTAGGAAGTCCCGCCTTCACCATGACAGAGCACTTGAAATTGCACACCTAACCTTTTATTCTGTTGCTATTGAACTGTACATCTTCTGATCGTTCCAATATTCCTTCATTCAGTGGCATCTTATTAACATTAAGTTCATGTTTACTTATCTCTGTTCCGACAGTTTCGCTCAGCACAGATCTGTGACCATATACAAATGCATGTGAAACCAAGCATTATTACAACTGACTTATATCCTATTTGGTTTTGCTTATCTTTTCATTTCTACACAGCTTTTGTGCACAGCATCTTCCATAATTAGTTTCCCTCACTTTAGTCCTTGTCGATCCCTATAATTTTCCCCTCTATCACTCTGTCCAAAGTAAAGTTAACTTTTTTTTTTTTTTTTACGCTTTAGCAGACGCCTCACAAACGTATAGTTCCTTCGTGTGTTTCCCATAGCTATCATTCATCACGTACTCTTCCTCATTTGGATTTTTATTCATCCATATATTGCTGAATCTTGTCCTATAACACCACAGTTCATAGATTCCCCGGATTTTGCTTATCATCGTTTCAGCTCCATACATTGCTGTGCTAGAATTGGACACTTTCGAAAGCTACTTCTTTATGTACAATATTTTATACTAGTAGAGCTTCTTAGCTGTTTTTGTTTAAGATAGCTCTCCTAACCTCTGCTAACATGTTACTGATTTGTTCCTTGCATCCGTCATTCTATGTAGTTTCATTTAGGGGGATCCCTGCACTTGTATCATCTTATGAAGTTACCAAAGTTGTTATTCTCCCTGTACTACACATTTATTATCTTCGCCTTCGCTTTATCTATCATTAAACCCCATTCTGCGTGAAGTACGGTGTCCATTCCTTTCAACAACTTATTACAAATATTTTAACTGTACTACAACAAGTGGTTTGCAGGCAAGTACCAACTCAAAGACTGAGAGACTCTGAAACTGTTAAAGCAGCGTACCCAATGTATACTCAGTGTTCAAATCACAAGTCTGGCAGAAGAATGTGACAACCCTGAGAGCATATTTTCATGTATTACATTTTTCATGTTTGTTTAAATCGATCTACAAAAAATGGTTCAAATGTTTCTGAGCACTATGGGACTCAACTGCTGAGGTCATTAGTCCCCTAGAACTTAGAACTAGTTAAACCTAACTAACCTAAGGACATCACACACATCCATGCCCGAGGCAGGATTCGAACCTGCGACCGTAGCGGTCTCGCGGTTCCAGACTGCAGCGCCAGAACCGCGCGGCCACTTCGGCCGGCAATCGATCTACAAAAACATATATACAGTAAGTCAAAGCCCAATATAAAACTGTGTGTTCCTTTTAGTTGTAAATGGGAAAGTACTTGGCATCATCATCTGGTGCATTCGAAAACACTACTGACTTCGTGAACAGTCAAATCATTAGTAAACAGAGGGTTAGTACTGTCTTCACCACCTATTAAAATTTTCTCGAATGCAGTCGAAATTAAAGGTTACCACTACATCGGTAAATCTCTTCAGACGAATCCTTGGACAGATTCATCCAGTGGATCAAGACTGATTTTCTACGCAGTCCTCCTCCAACAGGAACTTTTGCTAATGGCATTTCAGTGTTGGTTTTTTTTCTGTCAACTTATTAAACCACGTTCTGCCCTGAGACTTTCCATGCCATTCCCTTATGCATGTCAAAGCGAGCCAGTGCTCTGTCTATTATCTGTCCCACCACCATACCATATGCCACGAAACTCTGGTACTGTCGAATTGTGGAATGTGTATTTCGCTATGATTACCTGACGTTGTCACACAGACAGAGGAAGTAAAACGTCATGTACCGATGGTAATTCATCACTACTTTTTATCAGTGCCTAACACCAGTTATTAATACGCTACCCTGGTGCGCCAGTTCCAGTGAGTAAAGCTCCTATATTTCAATACACAGGGTGGTTCAATGTTTCACGTATATAGATGTCTCGCAGGGGGCAACTAAAAATTACTGAAACAAGTTGTGTATGTATGTAATTACTGCGATCTGGCTAAATAAAACTTCTCTAAGAAGAAGATAATGTCTGATTTTTAGGTTTTGTTCCCTCTTTCTGGAAATTTGCGAAAAATTATGTATCCAAACCAGCGTTTGTCATGTACCTTGTTATCGTAAATTTTCATATTAAAGTGTAACAACAGTGTGTCACTGTTAGTTTTGTGTATATAGAGTGAATATAATCCACAGAAAAATCTGGGAAGCAAGATTTCATGTAACTTACATCCTGTTCTATCTACAACAATTGGTGATATTGAAACAGCTGTCATTCAAATAATACGCTCTTCATGAATCTACAAAAACAATTGTGGTCGTCAAGTGTGTAATTGATATTTATTAAAGTAAAGCAAGAGTTAATATATTGGTTGCCAAAGAACTGTAATCTTGATTGACATTGAATGACGAAGAATCCTCCTCTGCCAGTAGTGCAAAAAACTCAGTCATATTTCTTACTGTGTTATATCACAATTAATTATTTATATTCGATTTGGGATAATATGAACCCTTATATTTCTATGATGTGCGATAAATGAAGTCAGAAATTCACATTCATTGTGAGGCTAATAGAGAAGAATTCATGTACACAGTTGTGAACTAGGTGCTAACTACTGGACTCATTTTCATATGTAACGGTCTATGGCTCAGAAAAAGGTAGAGACATTTAGATGATTAATCATATTCTCATTTATTATTTACACTTAACAGCCTTTCTCCTGATTACATAAACACAAATTAGTGGTTCAACACAAACAGTGAATGTAATATACTCAGAACATTTTGTCTAATCGGTTTTAGACTTTCATACATAGACTGTTTACCAGAATATAGGAAACCACCATTACGTATACAATCGTTAGTACTCTGTCAAGTTCGATTTCCTTCTAGTATATATTATTTGGTGGTATTACCGATCCGTATATTTCTAAAACAAGCGAACACCTCACTTTCATACATCGACTGTTTACCAGAATATAGGAAACCACCATTACGTATACAAACGTTAGTACTCCGTCAAGTTCGATTTTTTCTAGTATATATTATTTGGGGGTATTACCGATCCGTACATTTCTAAAACAAGCGAACACCTGTCTTACTTATTAAGATCATTTAGAATGACCAACAGTTCATAGTTCAACGTTTGATAAATAATACTGGTCATCTACCTTGCAGAATTTAAGTTGGTGTTTCAATACTCTGGAATGTTCCTTTTACGTTTCAGAACGACAATACATGATGCTTACATTGTGTAATAATTTTATACAGTCACAAATTCTTAGAACTTCTTTTGTCGGCAATGATATGTGACATTATTTCATGGCAAGAACTATGCATTTAGTATGTGCTAGTCCTTTTCCTACTGATGATGCCTAGTTTGTGAAAAATCTATGAAATGCATAATAACTTTCTGTTCAGTTCACTACACTTAAACATATAACATAAGAAGACTGATAGGTTTGAGGGTAAGGAGACAATACTGAAACAAGGCAATAAATAATTTCGTTCTTGTGGTCACACCCATACCTATTTTCGTGCTATTTTCTGCAGGCTTCCAAAGTTTTCTGGTAAAATAGCACTGTCCCTGGACTACAACAGTGAAAGCTCTGCATTATACACTTCTACAGCAATGGCAACTTCTTGTGTTGACTCACAAGCTTCCCTGACTATAAATTTGTTTGTGTATACGAGTAACTAAAAGGAAGTCATGTTTGATGAAATGGATATTTAATTCACGAACCAAACCTTTATTTTTCTGTTATCAAAAGAAACACCCATGAAGTTGTATTGTCCAGGGGTAAGAAATTATAGGAGTTCCCTGTTCCTCTCTTTATATTATGTTATTTCATATAACTGGTCTGTAGTATGTACACAGTATTTACCAATATCTGTTTTACTGTTTCCATTTCTTATTGATTAAGACTGAACCCCTTAAAATCCAATAAAACATGACGCATTACCTTTAATCCTATGAAATCTTCTTCATCTGCTTGGACACAGATTTGCGTCCTTCAACCCGAAGCTCTTATGTAATGTTTCGCTATTGGCAGGAAGTGCTGAACTCAGATCTTACCCAAAACGATAGATGGGCTTACTGAGTCAGTTAAATTCACGTTAAAACATTCCAGACTTTACCTTCGCATGTCATCAACACACTACATGGGAGGAATCCAGTTTGCACATAATAATCTCTTCATATAAAATGTATTGCATGTGGCTACAGTTTTATTTTTGATCAAACAACAATAAATTATTTCTCATAAAAGATATCTAGTTACATGCAAGATACCTAGTTACATGCAAAAGTGATTGTGAATAATAAGAGTAAATTAGCTTAGATCTATCCATATTGTGTGACTGAAACGTTTGTTCTCTTCACTTCGTAGATAAATACAAAAAAAGGTAGCCAGGCATATTTAAGGTAAAAGGTACATCCCATATAAACGGTATCCGTTCTAAACACGATATGAGTAGACATTGTGGTATTATGCACTTGTATGTATGTATTTTGTTCACTAAATGACGAAGGTCTGGTACTGAACTTGTTAGTTAACAAATTTATTCAGCTCTGGGAAAATTTCGTAGAAAAACAGTTTCTACAAGTTTTCACAGGTTCTCTAATCTGCTGGCGTTAAAGAACGAGACTGAAACAATTTCTTGTGTTTAGCAAACGACGCTTCAATTCGGTTAATACTAATGGATGTTATAAGTTCCTCATGACAGTGCCTGTTTCCTGGATAGAAAAATTTTCAATAAACAGTGCCCTTTTTTGTAACATAATGAGTTGCATCTTTGTTTTCCCCCTCAAAGATTTATCTCAGTCTCTACGATTATTCACTCATGCAAAGGTAGTATTGTTGCTGAGTGTACTATTGCGTCAAAAATACACCAGGGCGAAAAGAAACAGGCAATCGAGAAGCTAGGTAACTTTTTTTAATTGAGTAAGGAAGCCATATAATTTTTGGTAAACGTAAACATCTGAGAACTGACGCAACTCAGTACTTCAGACATGTAGAACACTCCAATTAATGACCGTTGAACGCAGAGCACCGAAGTGAAAGTAATGCAGTGTGTTGAGATATGTCTGGGATACCAAAATGATTGTTTTTCAACGGAACCATTTAAAAATATTTCATGTTTCTAAACATATTCCATAAAATATCACTAGAAGAACAACCTCACACGTAAGTTATTTGCTCTTTGCATCGATAGCAGAACTTGGGAGAGAATCATTAAATTTAGACAGATATTCTCCTGGAGCGCTTAACACGAAAGTTCCAGAAGTCAGATCCTCATATCTGCCCTTAAAGAATTAGATATCATTTGTAGATGACAGGATCTTGATGTCAGCTGACAATAAACACAGAAATTTCATACTCACAAACCTAGTTAGATGAGTTCAAATCCTTCTACATTTATTTTTTTATGTATTTGTTAAGCGGACAAGATTAGGGCCTCATGGTTCTCTCTTGTATGTATTGAGATAACCTTAGAGGGTTACTACTTTCACAGTTGTTCAGGTATACACAGTTCTAATAAAAGTAATGTATATAATATTATAAAAATGATAGCTTCGATTATACAGTTTTGTATGATTTAAATGGGTAAGAACAGAAAGAGTTTCACTCTGGGAAGTTGTGGGTCAAACAAAGGACCTAGGAACCATATTTATTAGAGTAGTTAAGTCTTGTAGCTATGTAGGAGAAGCACCAGAGCTCTAGGCGCTAATAGGAAATACTGAACCACAAATAACAATATGTACTGATAGCTGGCTAAATCTGGAGATAAATTCAGGCGACATCACTACCAAAGACCTTACAGTGTTGAGAAAGGAAAGATTAAATACAATTGGTGGTGTTGTGTTTGGTGCTGTTAGAAGTAATATATCTTGAATTGGACCTGAAGCTGATAGTTACTGTGAATTAGTATAAGGAGAGGTTATATTTGACAAACAGAATAAATTAATATTTGGTTCCTTTTACCGACCTCCTGATAATACAGTTGCTGAACCATTCAATGAAGACTTTAATCTCATTTCAATAAAATACCCCACTCATTCAATTATACATGGTGGTGACTTCAATATACCCTCGATACATTGGTGAAAATACATGTTTAAACGCAGTTATAAGCATAACATGTCATTCGAAGCCGTACTGTGTGTTTTCTCGTAAAATTACTTGGTACAATTATTTCAGTAGCCCACTAGAAGTGTAAATGACTCTGTAAACATACTCAACCTTACAGCAGCAAATACTCCCGAGCAAATATGGAGCATTATTACTGGTACAGGGGTTAGTGACAACAAAGGACGTTTTAGCACGAATGACTACCATAACAAGTATCTCACCGAAAATAAAAGAAAAATACATCTGTTTACAAAAGGAAATAAAAATTCACTAGACGCCTTCTGCAGAGACAATCTCCCTTTCTTTCGTAGTAAATATGTAAGCAAATAGCAAATATGCCTTGGGTGCAAAGTAACACTACTGGTAGCAACGGAGAGATTTACACCAAATGTACTGATAAGAGACGGAAATGACACCCCATGGTACTCAAAACAGGAAAGAAAACTGTAGCTCAAGGAAAGAAATTAGCATGCCAAACACAAAATGTCCCCAAGATAAGCGAGGTTTCTCAGAAACACGAAATTTAGATCTCATGATAGTGTCAGATTCTTTTAATACTTTCTACAACGAAACTCTGTCTCGAAATCTAGCAGAAAATTCAAAAAGTATCTGATTGTATGTGAACATACATCAGCTGCAAGACACAATCAATACCTTCACATCGCGACAGCGGTGGTAATGCTACCGATGAAAGTGCCACTATAGCGGACTTACTACATTGCGTTTTCCGAAATACCTTACCGAAGAAGACGAAGTAAATATTCTACATTTCGAATCATGAACTGCTGCCAACACAACATGAGTAAATTATAAATAGAAATCCTCAGGGTAGCAAAGCTGCTTAAATCATTTAAGGGAAGTCCTCAAACCCGGATTGTATACCAAATAGATTCCTCTCAGAGTTCTTGATACGATAGCTCCATAGTTAACAACAATGTACCTGAGGACTATATAGTAGCATAGGTCACACCAATAATGAAGAAGGGAAATAGAAGTATCAGCTGAACTGCAGACCCCTATAGCTCATGTCAACTGACTGTAGGATTCTGGAACGTACACTATGATCAAAAGTTATGAATTACCTCGAGAAAAACGATTTGTTGACACAGTAAGAAAATACCGTCCTTGTGAACAAATCTAGCTCTTTATTCTCGTGACGTAATGGGTGCAGTCTACAGGACAAGACTTCTGGTCAGGTGACTACAGGGTAATCAACACTAAGTCAAATAGGGGTAATGCAGGAGTAGGTTTAATAATGAATAGGAAAATAGAAATGCGGGTAAGCTACTACAAACAGCATAGTGAACGCATTATTGTGGCCAAGATAGATACGAAGCCCACACCTACTACAGTAGTAAAAGTTTATATGCCAACTAGCTCTGCAGATGACGAAGAAATTGAAGAAATGTATGATGAAATAAAAGAAATTATTCAGATAGTGAAGGGAGACGAAAATTTAATAGTCATGGGTGACTGGAACTCGAGTGTAGGCAAAGGGAGAGAAGGAAACGTAGTAGGTGAATATGGATTGGGGCTAAGAAATGAAAGAGGAAGCCGCCTGGTAGAATTTTGCACAGAGCACAACTTAATCATAGCTAACACTTGGTTCAAGAATCATAAAAGAAGGGTGCATACATGGAAGAACCCAGGAGATACTAAAAGGTATCAGATAGATTATATAATGGTAAGACAGAGATTTAGGGACCAGGTTTTAAATTGTAAGACATTTCCAGGGGCAGATGTGGACTCTGACCACAATCTATTGCATATGACCTGTAGATTAAAACTGAAGAAACTGCAAAAAGGTGGGAATTTAAGGAGATTGGACCTTGATAAACTGAAAGAACCAGAGGTTGTACAGAGTTTCAGGGAGAGCTTAAGGGAACAATTGACAGGAATGGGGGAAAGAAATACAGTAGAAGAGGAATGGGTAGCTTTGAGGGATGAAGTAGTGAAGGCAGCAGAGGATCAAACAGGTAAGAAGACGAGGGCTAGTAGAAATCCTTGGGTAACAGAAGAAATATTGAATTTAATTGATGAAAGGAGAAAATATGAAAATGCAGTAAATGAAGCAGGCAAAAAGGAATACAAACGTCTCAAAAATGAGATCGACAGGAAGTGCAAAATGGCTAAGCAGGGATGGCTAGAGGACAAATGTAAGGATATAGAGGCTTATCTCACTAGGGGTAAGATAGATACTGCCTAAAGGAAAATTAAAGAGACCTTTGGAGATAAGATAACCACTTGTATGAACATCAAGAGCTCAGATGGAAACCCAGTTCTAAGCAAAGAAGGGAAAGCAGAAATGTGGAAGGAGTACACAAAGGATCTATACAAGGGCGATGTACTTGAGGACAATATTATGGAAATGGAAGAGGATGTAGACGAAGATGAAATGGGAGATTCGATACTGCATGAAGAGTTTGACAAAGCACTGAAAGACCTGAGTCGAAACAAGGCCCCCGGAGTAGACAACATTCCATTGGAACTACTGACGGCCTTGGGAGAGCCAGTCCTGAGAAAACTCTACCATCTGGTGAGCAAGATGTATGAAACAGGTGAAATACCCTCAGACTTCAAGAAGATATATAATAATTCCAATCACAAAGAAAACAGGTGTTGACAGATGTGAAAATTACCGGACAATCAGTTTAATAAGCCACAGCTGCAAAATACTAACACGAATTCTTTACAGACGAATGGAAAAACTAGTAGAAGCCGGTCTCGGGGAAGATCAGTTTGGATTCCGTAGAAATACTGGAACACGTGAGGCAATACTGACCTTACGACTTACCTTAGAAGAAAGATTAAGGAAAGGCAAACCTACGTTTCTAGCATTTGTAGACTTAGAGAAAGCTTTTGACAATGTTGACTGGAATACTCTCTTTCAAATTTTAAAGGTGGCAGGGGTAAAATACAGGGAGCGAAAGGCTATTTACAATTTGTACAGAAACCAGATGGCAGTTATAAGAGTCGAGGGACATGAAAGGGAAGCAGCGGTTGTGAAGGGAGTAAGACAGGGTTGTAGCCTCTCCCCGATGTTATTCAATCTTTAAATTGAGCAAGCAGTAAAGGAAACAAATGAAAAATTCGGAGTAGGTATTAAAATCCATGGAGAAGAAATAAAAACTTTGAGGTTCGCCGACGCCATTGTAATTCTGTCAGAGACAGCAAAGGGCTTCGAAGAGCAGTTGAACGGAATGGATGGTGTCTTGAAGGGAGGATATAAGATGAACATCAACAAAAGCAAAACGAGGATAATGGAATGTAGTCGAATTAAGTCGGGTGATGTTGAGGGTATTAGATTAGGAAATGAGACACTTAAAGTAGTGAAGGAGTTTTGCTATTTGGGGAGCAAAATAAACGATGAAGGTCGAAGTAGAGAGGATATAAAATGTAGACTGGCAATGGCAAGGAAAGCGTTTCTGAAGAAGAGAAATTTGTTAACATCGAGTATAGATTTAAGTGTCAGGAAGTCATTTCTGAAAGTATTTGTATGGAGTGTAGCCATGTATGGAAGTGAAACATGGATGGTAAATAGTTTGGAAAAGAAGACAATAAAAGCTTTCGAAATGTGGTGCTACAGAAGAATGCTGAAGATTAGATGGGTAGATCACATAACTAATGAGGAGGTACTGAATAGGATTGGGGAGAAGAGGAGTTTGTGGCACAACTTGACCAGAAGAAGGGATCGGTTGGTAGGACATGATCTGAGGCATCAAGGGATCACTAATTTAGTATTGGAGGGCATCGTGGAGGGTAAAAATCGTAGGGGGAGACCAAGAGGTGGATACACTAAGCAGATTCAGAAGGATGAAGGTTGCAGTAGGTACTGGGAGATGAAGAAGCTTGCACAGGATAGAGTAGCATGGAGAGCTGCATCAAACCAGTCTCAGGACTTACGACCACAACAACAACTACAGGAGGGTCTCAAGTCGATTCCATATTTTAGGTTTCCAAAAGACTTTCGATACCGTTCCTCACAGGTGGTTTCTAGTCAGGTTATGTGCCTCTGGAATATCTTCTCATTGATGCGACTGCATTCATGATATCTTCTCAGAAAGATCATAATTCATAGTAATTAACGAAAAGTTGTCGAATAAAAGAGAAGTAATCTGTGGTGTTCCCCAGGGAAGTGCTATAGGCCACCTGCTGTTTCTAATATATATAAACGATGAGACAACTTGCACCCATCGTAGATTACTTACAGACGATGCTGTCATTTATCGTCTAGTAATGTCAGCAGAAGATGAAAATTAAGTACAAAGTGATTTAGACGAAACAGGTGTATGATGCAAAAAATTAAGAATAAGAAGTATGGGATCAACTAGACGAGTGCTAAAAGGAATAAGTACAATTTCTGCTACACGATAACTGAAATAAATCTAAATTCTCCCAATTACAGTAAATACCTAGGAATTACAATTTCGAAAAACATTGCTTCAAAGGATCACATAGACAATGTTGCACAGAATGCAAGTCATATGCGTTGTGCTGACAGAACACTTTGAAGACGCATCAGGTCTACTGATGACACTGCCTCCAATGCGCTTGCTGTGCGGTGTTGGATCCTTATCAGTTAGGATTGTTGGAGGACTTCGTAAAAGGCTCAAAGAAGGGTGACTCGTTTCGCACTGTCGAGAAATAGCGGAGAGAGTTTGACGGATATGGCAAGCGAATTGGGGCAGTCATAAATAAAAGGCAGTTTTCGTTGCGGACAGATCTGCTCAGAAAATTTCAATCTCTAACACTCACCTGCGAAGGGATAAATGATAATTATAATAAAATAAGTGAAATCAAAGCTGGCATGGAAAAATTTAAGTATTTGTTTTTCCGTGTGCTGTTGGATAGTCAAATGGTAGAGAATAGGATGCATCTGTTTCGATGAAACCTCTACAAGTCATTTAAGTAACTGCAGAATAGTTATGCAGATGTGGTAAGATTTAGAGCTGTTCATAGATACAGCAAAGACGCTACATTTCAATTAAGAACCTGTGACAGGTATTTCATATGTGAAGAGAGATATTCATATACCAGTGACTAGAGACTAATGATGACAACTGTATGTGAGGGAATCACATTACATAAAGAGGACTGGCCTGATCAAGTAACGCCTCGTGATGACTGGGTGTTGTGTGATGTCCTTAGGTTAGTTAGGTTTAAGTAGTTCTGAGTGCTAGGGGACTGATGACCATAGATGTTAAGTCCCATAGTGCTCAGAGCCATTTGAGCCATTTTTTGATCAAGTAACGCTGTGGGAAACACGTCTTACGGAAAAATTAATGGTGGCTAGTTCCAGACATATGCAGGTTTGGGAGTTGATACAGTGCTGAACTAAATTAGAGAAATAATGACACGGCAGGGTTAAAGACTAGATTTGTGTTTGGCTTATTTACGTGAAAATATGTTTGTAGATAGAGATTCTCTGCACAGTGTGACAGTCTGCCCTTGCTTACGTATCTCATCCAAGATCACATAGGAGTGATTTACTTTGATTTTTGGCAGGGTAATTGGATTGAAGATAGTTCTGGCATGTTGTGACATTTGGCTATTATTAGCTTATAGTGTGATCTCTTATCAGTTTTAATTTTTTAAGAATGTAACTCGATAACATCAACAAAAGGGGGGGGGGGGGGCATTGCGTCACGAAGAATTCACTGGTCACCTTCCCGAGCAATATCGGGACCACAAGTGATTTAGTAGGGTTCGAACTGTAGAAGTGTTAGATACATACAGCAATTTCCGCTTCTTATGGCCAACAGGTAAGGAAAGAACAGTGTCCGTAAACCTTCTCCACGTATATAGCTTTGACTATGGCGACAAAACACGTTGGGGCTCCCACGCACATCTTGCTTTAGCTTCTCCTGCGAAGGGTCCGTTCTGCTCCCGCTGCGAATGCGAAACGCTCGCCAAACAATATTAAGCTACATGAAAGCTACCATTTTTGGACGAAATGAAAGAGTAATTTCGCTGTCTACCGAAGGAGGAGCGGTGCGCCAAAATTGCTGCGACTTCAAAGGCCTTTGCGCCAATTACAATTATTACGGTCCGTGGGTAAAATTGCCCGAGGAGATGCGCGGCGCAACCGTGAAATAACCGGAGTTAAAATATTAAAAACAAGCTGCTCGTGCCAGGTCATGGCTAGCTTGGCGGAAATGGGAGTGCTGGGACAGAAATTCGTTGAGGAGACATTCCAGAAAGCCTATCTCCATAGTTTCCTGTGAGTGCGTTAAGAGAACGTCCTATTCTTTTTTGAAGGTAGAATGTCACTAGGTGCAGATCTTACTACTTTTCCCGACTAGTGGAGGATCTTTTCTTGAATCTGCTATACTTACGCGATCATTTGCTTTCATCCACGATTTTAAAACTGCACTAATAATTGTACTAGCTATTTTCTGGCTTCGAACATCTTCAGGTAATCAGTAGGTCCCACGATCTGCGCATGACTATGAGTAAATCTTATACATAAGATTTAATCACAGTCACGCATTTTTACAATTGACAGGCTGATGAAGAATGATTGTAACACATGATATATGGATACACAATACACTGCAATATGTTGTTTACACGATGTCAAGAAGGCCAGAGACAATCAGGAAAGCTATAAACAAAACACCTACTGTGTTGTCAATAAAATTATGAAGCATTATAACAATGTAAAACTCTGAGTTGATAGTTCGTCAATATTTCTTAAATTAATGTCTCTGCATGACTACCCCGTTGGGCTCTCACACAAAACTACTCATCTTAAAATTTAGTTTCAGGTATGTGCGGGGTTTTGTCTTTTATTTTAGTTTCTGACCTTCCTTTGTTTTTGGTGGTGCTTAAAGACCATAGAATAAATTCGTACACTACTCTAGTCCAAAACGGCAATAATTCTCTTACCATACTCGCACATTTATTATTATTTCTGTACCTCAATTTTAGTTTTCACACATGTAACTGTAAAACTAAATTTTCCGATACTGAAAGTAGAAGGTAGGTCACACTTGAGAAGCCGTGGAAAAAACGTTTCATTTTTATTAAATATCGTTAGACCATTGAAAAGGCCTTTGAAATCTTTAGTTAAAGTGTGACGTCCCTTTAGCCCTAGCAATATTAATACATTTTCGATAACGAGCACTACTAAAGGAGCGGAGGGGAGTACTTTGTACTCAGCACCAAAATGAAAAAAAAACATTAATTGCTGTTAAGTTTTACCAAAATATTCTTTTTTTAAATTTATACTGGTGCATAAGTATCGTCCTGAACCTGAAAATATCTTTTAGCACAGTTTTAGCAGTACAAACGCTAATTCCGAAATGTATAAACAGAGATGAAGAGTACTTCGAGAGTGCTAAAGAAAACATTTAAAAATTACAAATTTCGTTAAATCTCACTGAGTTTTATTCACAAAAAACTTTTTAAACATGTATAGATGTGTAACAAGGGCCCTGAAATTGAAAATATTAGTTTGCTGTTTGTTGTAAAAAGTAGGCTTAAGCTTTTTGAATTACATTTTACCGACAAATTCAAAACAGTTACAGATACTTGTATAAGAATTATTTACTTTAATTGCTTTCAGTTTAATTTTAATCCGTTTTAATAACATTAAATTCAATTTTAAATTGATGAAGGATTAAAATAACAAAATTTTCTTTAATTTTAAAATATAAAGTAAATGACTAGGCTACAGTATTTTAAAAATGTGGGAGTACATCATCCTATACCTTCTAGAATTGCAAGGATTAATCTGAAACTCAAAATTACTCAATTACCCATAAACACAATTGCAGTGTTGTGCTTCCTCTCTTTGCCAGACTGTCCAAATATAGTTTTTACAGCTATGAAACTTCCCAGTGTTTTTCTAATACACATAGCAAAATATGTAATGATTGCCTGTATAGAATTAGAAAGTTAAGACTGTATTTTCGCTTTTAACTAAATGACTTTAAAAGGAAGTATGCTGTCAGTACCAAGATCTACTTGCGAATAAACTAGGAAAATACATGTGGTTCAAGAACTTACCATGTGGTATTTTATTATTTACATATGATTAGCTAGTAATAGGCAGTTCATAAGATGAAATGTAAAAGACATTATGACTCACAATATACTATGAAAATATGAATTGGAAGAAAATGGTGTAGCAACTATTTGTATTCGATCCATGCTAATTCGCCATACTTTTTACCTAGAAATATATGTATGCAGTCACATACAACTCTTTTTACGTTGTTATCCAATATTGTTACTCATAATCTTTTCCTTTATATGAACATAAGATTTTTGAACCAATACTGATACTTAAGCTGATGACTTCTTAAGATCACATTGAAAATTTTAGTCTTCTAGCAACTACAGACAGGCTTTCACTCTCTGAATCCTTAGCCCAGAAGTAATTTTTACATTGGTACTATGACTGTAATAACAGGTTTGTGGTATGCAAACGGAGAAAGTGAGTATGGAATATACACCCCATCACCCAAAACGAATTTGTTGCTACTAAAACGAACTTCATATAATATGCATGCTTTACAGAAAATAGCTATGGCTGTTTAAAACATGAGCACAGAGTAAATATAAATGTCCCATTCATGATGGACACGAACTATTTTGCAACATGCAGTGAACAATAATCATGCTTATATTCTATTTAAAACCAGAATAGCTTTCAGTTTGTAGTAGCAGTCAGTTAGTTAGCTCTTCAACACTACAAACAGAAAAGAGGCCAAAACAGTATGTTTTCACGTTGGTATATAACCTTAACCTCAGAATGTTAGTTCTGTCTCTTTTTCTTATTAAGTCCACCATCTCACATGTGCTACAAAATGAAGACCTTCACTGCTTCATTTTAAAGGAACAGATCTCTCAAATAACAATACTGTAACTTAAAAAGTAGAGAGAGAGACAAAATGTCATGAACGTAAGTTTTAAATAACCTCTTGTACCACATAAGACCACTCTTACACCTTGATATTCAGATATGTATGTGATAATCAAGAATTATTTAAGAAAGGATAGATGTATGATACGAATTAAATCGTCTATGAAGGACTTATATGAAATATTTCATTTTGCGATTATTATTTTCCATATTATCTCACCATTTACTGAGGGCTGTAATAACGCCAGCTATGAATATATCTGAAATAAATCTATGTTGCAAAAAATCAGTCTACACTCAAATGATAATGTGTGATTCCTCATTGGCATTGAGTATGTATTTAATATGAGAACGTAATGAGTCTTGTGTCTTTCTTGTTTCTCTACCAAAGATTTCCCTCGCTTTGAAAAAGTTAATAATACTCAACTAATTTACGTTTCTCACTGAAGAATTTTGGAAGTATTTTGAGTTTTTCTTTATATATTATGTCAAAGACATTAAAAATCGCGAACTTATTTAATAATTGAAATAGCACTTTCAAGGATTTTATTTTTTTCAATGCAGCAGTACACTTCTAATTATCTGCTTTTCTATAACAAATTGGAGTAGTGTTTATTTTGCAGTTACTACAAGTAGAGACATTTTAAGATAATATTTTAGCGTAAGATTTTCTGAAAAGAGAAGCGTGATCTAACAGCTGTGACATACATAAAACATCGAATGAACGCAAGCAATGCAATGGAATCAGACCCCCTGCTGAGCTCAGAGGCGGTTATTGATACATTACCTTAATAATGAAGATTGAAGATCAATTAAGAATCGGTACATAGTACAAGTGCTACTCTAGTGAAGATTATGGTCAAAGAGATCGTCAAGAGCCAATGCATTGAAGCGTAATTTAATTCCAACTATTACTGAATAATTATGCTACTTTGTATTTTATTGTGCTTATAGTTACTTAAAATATACTGACTTCTTTCTACACTTAGAGCATGCTTCTCCTGGAATACATGGGAAATTGTTCCTGCTGCAAGGAGAATAATTTAAAATGCATATAGAGAAACTTGGTTGCCAAAATATTTGAAGATTGTACTGCAAAACTAGGATGAAAACTCACAAGTAGGTCTATCAAACGTTAACAGTGGTGGAAACTTCATTAAAATGAGAGATCATGTGGGGGTAGGTAAGTAAACACGAAACATTCACTGGATCTCCAATAACAACACCCGTAACTTGTTGGTTACACAAAAAAGCTAGGAAGGTATCGAGCATCATTTGGAGAACTGGCTATGGAGCCAAATTACTGTATAAGTTTCCAATCCATACAGTCACCAACAACTATCATGAAATTCATTGACTCCATTCTAGGTAAACAGCTTTAACTGACACTGAGATTCTCATTAAGAATTCTGATGTCACATTGCATGCACTGTAGTAGCATGGGGCTGTAAAAGGTTTGAAGCCTAGTGAACAAGAGAGCAGACTGTTGATTTTAGACCATATTGGAAAATTTTGATGGAGAGTTTATGTGAACAAAAAGTTTTGCATGTGTTATGTTGTAGAAGAAACGGTGGTCGGCTGGTACATTTCATCTGCAGCATTAGTGTCTACACAGGCGCTCTTTGACACCGTTTTAAGAACAGTAGTTCATTTCGATACATGTAATTTGTTTACTAATTCACTCTGGAAAAGTGTATAGGATAACCTTAAAGTAAATGCACGGGAACACGAAGACTACAGCCCTTTATGTACAGATTTGTGCTTACAGTCAGTTATCGATGACGTTCTTAAAGGACATTCACCTTTTTAAGGAAAATATATGTTTATTAACGGAATAATGCAAAGTGATGTCCCAAGCTGCTTCACTCGAATCGTTATATTTCTTGTATTGTTAAGGAAACACGTGTCTGTTAATAGAAGTGGTGAGGCTTATAAATAAATATGTGTATGTTTTATGCACTCTTGAACATATTACTTTGCTGACTGTTTTTCTTCCATGTACTATCACCATGCATCCCTCTTGCATTGCACGACCTAACTTACATCATCCTTTTGCTGATATCACAGAAATGAATGGAATTTACTGAGAATTTTATCTTCAGTAGCGGCAGTTTGGAATGCCATACAACAATTTTAATGTCAGATTAATGGCAGTTGGCACTACTGAATACATTACACTTAAGAGACATTTCAAATACAGTGGATGGTAAAATATACCTCAAGTGTTTTATCGCTAAAACAATTTACATTATATTCGTAAAATCTGTAGAAATCCTGTAAGCTGAAATATGTACCTCATGTAGCACTTTATTACATGATTGTGTACAGTGAACATGTCCTTGCTAACAATATAGCGGATTTATATTGGATAGTTCACTCAAATTATTTATATCCTGGGCCGTTCTTGTCAAAGTAGACAGTTAAGAAAGGAAATCTTCTGTTATACGAATCATACTTTTTATTGTAAAACTGTAAAATCGTAACATCTCCAGGGTCCCTGTAAGGACGTTCCATATGTGAATACAACAAAGGGCACCACTACCACAGAAATAGCGTTGCTCTGTTACTTGTTAACTATTCAGCTGGAAGAAACTAACGATTAAATACAGGTGTTCAGGAAATGGAAGCGTTCTTAGTAACTAGAACATTCATCTATGGTATTGGCGAAATTATTGTTCTTGCATTAATATTTAGATACAGTGAAGATATGTGATCGAATCTAAGGCAATGTGTACTTTACTTTAGTTTGTAATATATATTTCTTTGAATTTGCCTTAACTTGGAGCTATCAAAGGTAACACATCTCATGAGTTCCTATAGTTTCATCAGTCTTCGCGTAGATGCATAATCAACATCTATAACAGTACACATCGTCATATTAGTACCTCTCACAAAAGGATGTAATGTATTAAGTCCCTGCCAGGTCAGATGTTTCCGTTTGCATATATACCATTTAGTAACAGAACCGAGAATCTACAGGTTAATAACTGTATTGGTCCATACCTGGTATGTAAATGTATTAAAGGGATAGAATCACAGTATATGTAGGAGATGGAAGCATGTAGGGCGATAAGTCACTGTTCTCTCAATGAATTTTCAACTTCCTTCTTTACTTATTAAATATGTTTTTTCTCTGTGTGCCAACTAAAGAGGAAACAATGTATCACACAATCATAAGCTTCCTTTGAAGAATGGCGATGGAAATATATTGGTATAAATGGATCATGTGGGACGGAAACGAGGCCAGATAGAAGGAATGTCATTCACCTGTAAACTAAATGATCAGAGATTAAACGACGTACACTCGTATCATTCATGCTTGTACTCGAATAACTAATGTAAGCGAACCATTCAATTCAGTGAATGGCTATTTGTGAATGGAAATGCCAGGGTGGTGCAAGAAAATGTGCATAACCTTTACGTAATTTTTGTATGGTATTATAAATAATTTTAGTCATGGTTGGAGAGAAAGCAGACTAGTGTGCGAATAACAGTAACAAAAGCATCAAATATATTACATTTTGAGGCCTTTCATAAATGCTTCTCTCTCTATTCATCAGCCGCTATTGGTTCCTCAAAACTTACATAGCAGTTAAGCTGAAATATAAGTATAGGTAACTGTTGAGTCATAAAGAGTTTGAACACATTTATTAAAAACAATCTTAGAACTACAGTGCTACAAGAACTATCTCTGAAGTATCAATGACTGGAAACTGGTTTTTGCCCTATTACACTATATCAACATCTAGAAGCAGATTGCAGGAGCACTTGACCCTCGTTGTACTCGAAGATGACCGACAGTTTAGCTTTAAGATTGACTTCCTCATTACTGGAACATTCTAGTTGGTGCAGTAGGCCAACGTTTTCATCTACATGTGAAGATCCTAGAAATAAATAGAACAGACGTGAATGCATCTGTGTCAGAATTGAGATTAGCCTTTGGGCAGAAAGAGAACGTATTTAGATATTTTTCCTGTTGACAATATTTAAACAAGTTGAAACACAATGGTGGTTGATTTATATTAGTGATGAGATACATGTAAGATTCTGTGATGGGGGATAACAGCTAGGTAATGCAAGGAACACAATTCGATGTAGTCTGTTAACAGATATTCCATTAAAACTACTAACTTGTCACTAATTCACCGACAGTTCATTTGAAGAAAACGAGATACTTGCCTATATTCGTTTCTCTGTGAATGACGCTTTTTAAAGTAGGGTCTGCATTCGCAAGTATAATATAATTATGGGTGCTCAAGAACTTGTGAGATTTTATTCTTGCACCTAAAACTAGATGCAATACATTTGCATTAGAAACACCAGCGCTCTTACTAACATTCTTTTGAAAATAGCATTCGTTCTTACCTTAAATGGCAATTTGTACTACGCCTAGTCGTAATGAAATGTTCATAGTTCACATGAAAGATATACTGTTTGACTAGTTCCAAGAAAGACAATTTTGTATATTGATGAAAAAGTCTGACAGCTGTACATAATATAGGATTAGTAGAGCCTGTATATAGCCAAATTCAGAATACAATATAAGCCTCCGGAGATTAAATCTTCCATCTCAGGAATTCCGCATTCACATACAGAACCCATTATTGTGCAGTAGCAACAGTTACATCAAACTGTCATTGTCCATGAATATACAACTCGCACTGCCTCTGTTTGTCAAGATGGACCACGAATGAGTTTCTACAAATTGTAGCGTTTAGTTCCTATGTAAAACACAACATCAGTACTTCGCAAGTCACTGCATTTCTCTGCGCGAAGTGTTCTCAGTACAGTTATATTGCCCTCCTTCTCTTTCCAGAAGACACCTTCAGGTAACTTTGTCCGTAAACATACGATTTCCATAGTTGGATCTTAAGGCATTTTCGAAAGAAGCAAACTGGTGAAAAGATAATAGTTTTCCATTGCGTTTAAACTGTCCAAATATCTCATGTCTGAGGGAAATATATTTTTTTCTACGTTTCAAATGCACGGCTTCTGAATGTCAACGTAACACGCCCATAATGTCCCAAACGGCAGGTGAGGAATGTTGCAGTCCACTACTGCGTTCTTTGCCTGGGTTCTTTTAACTACGCGGAGAGTCGCCATAAAAGAGTCGTTCTCTAACTGGCCAAAATCTATTCTCAGCCTGATACAGTAGCATAACCGTGTAATCAGCAGCAGCTTAAACAAGCGTCTACTGTGACATATCCTGTCCATCTCTTCGAAGCTGATGCTACTTTATCTGTTTAAATACGTTATCGATACGTATTTACGACTCGCGTCACGTTTTTATTGATATAGGACAGACAGTAACGGTAGAAGTGTGACATGTTTGAGGTTGTCTGCTTTATATGGATACAAAAACGATCACATGGAACAACAAACGTGGCGGCTGTTATGTAAACAAACGACCGACGTAGAGGTCACGTTATTTTTCTTTTATTCAAAGTTTGCGGTGGGAAATAGGTCAGCCATGTGCCGCGTTAACACATTCCTGAAGTGTAGCTGGAAACATTGGGACAGTGGGAGGGGCAGAATACCTGCTCTGGCTACATTCGTCTGTCGCTGGGGGCAACATGCGGCAGCGCCTCAGACGTGGCATCGGTAAACAAGTGCCCGAGTGGCGCGCGCACCGGCGGAGCACATGGCGGCCACGTGGTTACCTTGCCGGGGGCGGACGCGGCGGCGGCGGCGGCTGCGGCGGCGGCAGCAGCGGCGGCGGCGGCGGCTCCTCCGGCGGCTGCAGCAGACGGGCTGTTGGAGGCGGCGGTGGCGGCCGTGGCGGCAGCCACCGTGCCCGCTAGGGGCGGCGGCGGCGCGAAGCTAGGCACCGAGAACGGCACGAACAACATGGGCGTCGGCGTCGCGGTGGCCACAATGTCCTCCGGGGCGGCAGCCGGGATGGCGGGAGCGGCGGGGGCGGCGGGGGCCGCGGCCTGCGGGTCGTGGGCCCGGCAGCGGGCGCACGTGGGCACCGGCTGCGGCTGTCCGGCCGCTGCTGCTGTGGCTACTGTGGTCGCGACGGCGGCAGCTGCGGGGGCGGCGGCTGCTGCTGCTGCTGCTGCTGCGGGGGCGGCGGCGGCGGCGGAGGCGGCCCGCAGATGGTAGAAAGGCTGCGAGGGCGCGGGATAGGGCGCGGCGCGCGCCAGCCTGCAGTCGCAGCGGCGCGGCCTCCACACCGCAGCCGCGCACGGGTACACGTATCCCAGCAGCACAGGGCTCTTGGTGCTGCCACTACAGCTGCCTAGCGCAGCCGCATCACCGCAACGCGCGCACGACCACGTGGTGCCGGTCCCGGCGACGACCGCACCGCGAGCACAGTCCGTCGCTCCGCCGTCAGCCGGCTACGTACGTGAGCGTGCGCGTGCCTGCCCGAACGTCCTACTGCGAGAGCACCGGGCTCCGCGACTGCTACTGCTGCTGCTGCTGCTGCCGCTACTACTGGCGGTTGCGGCGCCGCTGCTCGCCTCGCGCTGCCGTGCCCGTGGAGCGCCGACCGTGTCACACCTCACGACGCCAGCGCAATCAATGAAAATATATACGCTACAGTACAAGTAGGGGGCGCCGCGGCGGCAGCCGGCGGCTAGGCGGCGGCGCAGGGGCAGAGCGCCGCGCAGACGGGCCCGTGGTGGGGGCGCGCCGCCGGGTGGGGGCGGCGGGGGCGGCGGCAGCGGCGGAGGCGGAGGGGCGCGCCGCGCCGTGACGCGCCAGTCGCCGCGCCGAGCGCCGGCGGGCGCCACACAACGTGGCCAGCTACTCCCCCGCTAAGCGTTGGTCGCCACTTGCCACGTCAAATATGCCGTGCTTTTCTCTTAATTATGAAATTATTTTCACCTTCGAATAGGTCTGCCAACTCTCCCCAACATCCACATCAGGTTGCAGATTGGAAGTTACGTGTACTACCAAATTGTGGTAGTATATTTTAGGAGTAAAAAAACAACAAAACTACTATTGACATAGTAGCTCCCACTGAACGGTTTGGCCATTTGTAACATTATATCCAAAATAGCAAAGTCAGAACACGCACTCTCATTTTGGCACTGTAATACTTTTCATACTGTGTAGGAAGCTTGGTAGGTCGCAAGGTAATAAGTCATTAACTAAATAATTAGTACATTGATGCAAAGTGGCGCGTTTCGGCATATGCCGTCATCAGGTAAAACTGGCCATGAAGGTAAGCAAAGGACCTGATAATAAATGTTTGTTATGTTAATATCATTTAACTATCGGGTCCAGTGGTTACATTCAGTGCCAAGATCAATTACGTAATTTCGTATTCAGTTTATTTCTTATAATCTCGCTACCTTCTGAGGTTATACAGACTACGTACATGGTTTACCACGGTCGTTTCCTCCTGCCTGATTTCATATTACCGCTTTGCAGTACTTTCATATGTCTATTGTAACTCTGTTTACGTACTTAGAATATGTAGGGGAATGTTGACTCAGTTGTAACACTTCAGAGAATTTAATTATTTTACCCCAAACAACAAGTTACGAAATTACTTATTCAGCGTTATCTTCAAATGCAGAATGTTGTTCTTGGCATCTGATTTAAAGACAGGAAATTCCGAGAAAAGTAAACACTTCACTTAATTTGCTAGCCGGCCGCTGTGGCCCAGCGGTTCTAGGCACTTCAGTCCGGAATCGCGCTGCTGCTGTGGTCGCAGGTTCGAATCCTGCCCCAGGCATGGATGTGTGTGGTACCCTAAGGGTTAGTTAGGTTTAAGTAGTTCTAAGTCTAGGGGACAGATGACCTCCGATGTTATGTTCCATAGTGCTTAGAACCATTTGAACCATTTCTGAATTTGCTAATCATCTGCCAGTGATAACAGATAGGGATCTGATTTCCTAATTTGTAGCAGTTGGTGCATAAACTTTACCTCCCTTCTAAACTGTATCACTGACCTTAAAGAAAGGTTCCAGTCTAAGTTTAAGGAAACGTTCCATACTTTTGGTTCTTACATCGAAAACGTTCCATACTTTTGGTTCTTACATCTTGAGGTACTGCAACATAAATTTTCCCATCCTTTTCCCATTTTTGGACACGGTTAATTGAATTCACAATTTGCATCTCATGCAGCGGATCATTTCTTCCGTTCGATATTTATCATACAATTCGCGATATCTATGCTCTGTTTTACGTTTCCATTCGACAGATGGAGTTTCTTCTCTACTGTTAGTTTCGTTTTTTGAGAGGACTAACGTGCAGCTCCAGTGCGCCTTAGCTAAGAGTTGTTTACATCTTTTAACATTTGCCCGCATCTCGTGGTCGTGCGGTAGCGTTCTCGCTTCCCACGCCCGGGTTTCCGGGTTCGATTCCCGGTGGGGTCAGGGATTTTCTCTGCCTCGTGATGGCTGGGTGTTGTGTGATGTCCTTAGGTTAGTTAGGTTTAAGTAGTTCTAAGTTCTAGGGGACTGATGACCATAGCTGTTAAGTCCCATAGTGCTCAAAGCCATTTTTTTTTTCAACATTTACCGCGGATTCCGTGACATTTTTTCTTGGAGACCTTCTGACAATTTTTTGCCTGCTATGGCTTCTTCTGCATTGAAAATGAGGGACAATACTCTTCCTCCTGGAATGTCAAACACAAGTTTCCTTACGTCTGACGAAGATCGTATGTTGAAGTATAACACTATGCTTCGTTTTCAACATCCTTGGAATACACTTTAATGTGGTCAAAAGCTATTGTATCCCAGTTTGCATTTTTCTTTTCTATTTTCTGCATGTCCCGTAGTTATTGGCTGAGTTATATTTTTATGCATGAACATTCTAGTAATCCATGACCACATTTCGATATGCTGTTTGAGCTAAATGTAATTCATGTGCGCTCCATTTTCAGTAACACCTTTATTTTCTCCTACTCTAACAAAAATAATCACTTAATTACTATCTAAGGATAAATGTCACATTATAAAATTAAACATATCATTTATTAACATTATGTTGCACTGTTGTTGTTGTTATTTTGGTCTTCAGTCCACAGACTAGTTTGCTGCAGCTCTCCGGCTACTCTATCCTGTGCAAACTTCTTTATCTCCGAGTAACTACTGCAACCTAAATCCTTCTGAATCTGTTTAGTGTATTCATGCCTTGGTCCCCCTCTACGATTTCTACGCTCCGCACCTCCATCCAGTACTAAACTGATGACCTCTTCATGCATCAGAACGTGTCCTCCTAACCGATCCCTCGTGCTACTCAAGTGCCAAGAACTGCGCTTCTCCCCAGTTCTGTTCAGTACCTCCTTATTAATTACGCGATCTACCCATAAAATTTTCAGCGTTCTTCTGTAGTACCACATTTCGAAAGCTTCTATTCTCTTCAACTATTTATCGTCCATGTTCCATACATGACTACACTCCATACAAATACTTTCAGAAAAGACTTCCTGACACTTAAATCTATACACGATGTTAACAAATTTCTCTTCTTCAGAAATGCTTTCCTTGCCATTACGACTCTACATTTTATATCCTCTGTACTTCGACCATCATCAGTTATTTTGTCCCCAAGTAGCCAAACTCAACTACTGCTTTAAGTTTTCCATTTCCTAATGTAATTCCCTCAGCATCACCTGATTTAATTCGACTACATTCCATTACCCTCGTTTTTCTTTTGTTAATGTTCATCTTATAACCTTCTTTCAGAACACTGTCCATTTCATTCAACTGCTCTTCCAGGTCCTTTGCTGTCTCTGACAGAATTACACTGTCGTCGGCAAACGTCAGAGTTTTTATTTCTTCTCCATGCGTTTTAATTCCTACGCCCATTTTTTTTCATTATTTTACTGCTTGCTGAATATACAGATGGAATGACATCAGAGATCGGCTCCAACCCTGTCTCTCTTCCCAACCACTGCTTCCCTTTCATGCCCCTCGACTCTTATAACTGTCATGTGGTTTCTGTACAAATTGTAAGTAGCCTTTCGCTCCCTGCATTTTACTCCTACCACCTTCAGATTTGGAAAGACGGTATTCCAGTCAACATTTTCAAAAGCTTTCTCTAAGCCTACAATTGCTAGAAACGTATATTTCCCAGCCAATAATGCTAAAATGCACTAAAAATGCTAAAAAGGTTTTCGAAGCTCACTATACCAGCAAGTTTCTGAAATTGTACCACTACAATATCGGAAGCTTCTTGCTGTGCATTATAAGGCAACGTTGCTCTTTCTCTTTATCAGTGTCCCTAACATAAATCACAACATATACAGATACATGAGTGTCAGGAAACTAAGGTTATTTCATTTTCATTCATATAAATAAATCAAAATGTTGCTACAAGCATTGTAAAAGTAATTCTCTTCACCAGGTACCCCAAAAGTTAGGTGAAAACTTCAATTAAATGGGAG
Organism: Schistocerca nitens; assembly: GCF_023898315.1. Taxonomy (NCBI): domain Eukaryota; kingdom Metazoa; phylum Arthropoda; class Insecta; order Orthoptera; family Acrididae; genus Schistocerca; species Schistocerca nitens. Next base: position 177,036,328 of record NC_064618.1, read on the forward strand.
GATATACGGAAATCTCAGGTAACACGCTATAGTTTCAGATGCTGATGCAACATTAATTCAGCTAGCAGTTGCTCTCAAATCTTTACGGTACTCAGTTATCTTATAATGGAAATTATTCAATGGAACTTTGGATAAGCGTTTAGTTGGGCAGAATAGGCATTCGATATATGCAGCAGGGTTTCTGCTGCTCTTTGTGTCCTACTTGAATTTTTTCTCATTGAGGCATCAGTCTCCTGACTGGTTTGATGCTGCCGCCTCAGTTCCTCTCCTGTACCAATCTCTACATCTCAGAGTAGCACTTGCTATCTACATACTCCATTATCTTCTGGATGTATTCCAGTCGCTGTCTTCCCCTACAGCTCCCCTTAGTACCGTGGAAGTTATTCCGCGATATCTTATAAGACATCCTATCGTCCTGTTCCTTCTCTTTATCAGTGTTTCTCACATATTCCATTCCTCACCGATTCCTTACCTTATCAGTCCACCTGATTTTCAACATTCGGCTGTAGCATCACATATCAAATGCTTCGACTCTCTTCTGGTTCGGTTTTTACCACGGTCCATGTTCCATTGCCGTACAATGCCGTGTCCCAAACATATATTTTCAGAAATTTTTTCATCAAATAACGGCCAATGTTTGATACCAGTAGATTGCTCTTGGACAGGAATGCCCTTTTTGCCATTATTAGTCTGCTTTTGGTGTCGTCCTTGCTCCGCCCGTCACTGTATTTTGCTGCGTAAGTAGCAGAATTCCATAATTTCATCTACTTGATGTTCATCAATCCTGATGTGAAGCTTCTCGCTGTTCTTTTTTCTGCTACTTCTCATTACTTTCGTCTTTCTACGACTTCATCTGAATCCATATCCTGCGCCCATTACAGTGTCCATTCCGTTCAGCAGATCATATAATTCTTCTTCACTTTCACTTAGCAATGTCATCAGCGAATCCTCTCACCTTCAATTTAATCCCATTCCTAAACATTTCTTTTATTTCCGTTATTGCTTCTTCGATGTACAGATTGAACAGTAGGGCGAAAGAGTACATCCCAGTCTTACACCCTTTTTAATCCGAACGCTTCATTCTTGGTCGTCCACTCTTATCATTTCCTCTTGGCTCTTATACATATCGTACATTACCCGCCTGTCCCTATAGCTAAACACTATTTTTCTCAGAATTTCGAACATCTGGCGCCAATTTACATTGTCGAACGCTTTTTACAGGATGACAAATCCTATGAACGCGTCTTGATTTTTCTTTCGTCTGGCATCCGTTTTCAACCGCAAGGTCAGAATTGCCTCTATTTTGCCTTTACCTTTCCTAAAGTCAAACTGATGGTCATCTAACACGTCCTCAATTTTCTTTTCGATTCTTGTTTATACGATGGTATTATTTTTGTCAGCATATTTGATGCATGAGCTGTTACGGCGATGGTGAAATAATTCTCGTACTTGTCGGCACTTGCAGTTTTCGGAACTGTGTGGATGATATTTTTCCGAAAGTCGGATGATATGTCGCCAGACACATCATGCTACACAACAGTTTGAATAGTCTTTGTATTTCAAATTGCCCCCAAGGTTTTAGAAATTCTGATGGAATGTTGTCTATCCCTTCTGCTTCATTTGATACTAAGTCCTCCAAATCTCTCTTAAATTCTGATTTTAAAACTGGATCCCCTCTCTCTTCTAAATCGACTCTTCTTTCTTCTGTCACATGAGACAAATCTTCCCCCTCTTAGAGGTCTTCATTGTACTTTTTCCACTTATCCGCGCTCTCCTCTGCTTTTAGCAGTCGAATTCCCATTACGCTCTTAATGTTGCTACTCTGGCTATTAACTTCATCAAACGTTATTTTGACTTTCCTGTATGCTGAATCTGTCCTTCCGACAGTAACTTCTTTTTTGATTTATTCAAATTTTTCATGTAGCCATTTCTTCTTATCTTGTCTGCGCTTCCCGTTTATTTTATTCCTGAATTTCCCTAAGCATTTTTGTACCTCCTTCTTTCATCCATCAGCTGAAGTATTTCTTCTGTTACAGATGGTTTCTTTGCAGTTGCCTTCTTTGTGCCTAAGTTTTTCTTCCCAACTTCAGTGACTGTCCTCTGTAGAGATATCTATTCCTCTGCAACGGTACTGCATAATGAGTTATTCCTCATTGATGTATCTACAGCCTTAAATGACTTCAAGTGTGACTCGTCATTCGTCATTACTTCCGTTTCCCACTTCTTTGCTTATTGAATCTTCCTGACTAATCTATTACACTTCAGCCTACGCTTCATCATTACTGAATTGTGATCAGTGTCTACATCTGCTCCTGGGTACGCCTTATAATCCAGTGTATGAATTCGAAATCTCTGTGTGACCATGGTGTAATCTAACTGAAATCTTACTGTATCACCCGACCTTTTCCGAGTATGCTTCCTCCTCTTGTGATTCTTGAACAAAATATTCGCTTTTACTAGTTCAAATTTATTGCAGAACTCAATTAGCCTTTCTCCTCCCTCATTTCTTATCCCAAATCCATATTCCCCTAGAAACTTTTCTTCTACTCCTTCCCGTAAAACTTCATTCCAGTCCCTCGTGGCTATTAGATTCATCACCATTTACGTATTGTATTACCCTTTTAGTGTCCTCATATACATTCTCTATCTCTTCATCTTCAGCTTGCGACGTCGGCATGTACGGTACACCTGAACTATCGTTGTCGTTGTTGGTTTGCTGTCGATTCTGATAAGAACTACCCTGTCACTGAACTATTCACAGCAACACACTCTTCGCCCTGTCTTTCTATTCATAAAGAATCCTATTCCCCTTATACCGTTTTCTGATGGTGTTGATATTACAATATACTCAGCTGACCAGAAATCGTCGTCTTTTTTCCATTTCACTTCACTGACCCTTACCATACCTAGTTGAGCCTTTGCATTTCCATTTTCAGATTTTCTATCGTCTCTACCATATTCAAGCTTTTGACATTTCATGTCCCGCCTCTTAGAACGTTATCCTTTCGTTTATTATTCAATCTTCTTCTCATCGCCACCTCCCCCTTGACAATCCCCTCCCGGAGATTTTGCCAATGGAGAGATCATCATGACACTTTCTCAATTACGGGCCACATGTCCTGTGGATACACGCTACGCGTCTTAGTACCGTGATTTCCTTTGCCTTCTTTATCCTCATGCCGTCGATTATTGCTGATTCTTCCGCCTTCACCGCTAGTTTCCCATCCCAAGGACATGAAAGTGCTCTGAACGTTCATGCGCTCCTCATCACGCTTTTGGCAAGGCCAATCGCAGAATGAGGGTGACTTCTTATATCGGAAGTCTTCGGCTGCCAATGCTGATTGCAAAACAAAATTCAAGCGGTGGCGGGCTTCGAACCCAGGCCCGATGGCGTTTTGATCAAAGACGCTCCCACTAGACATACGTTGTCGGATTTACAGGACGTGAGTGCTAATGAGAAGTTGTTGATATACAGTGGTGACAAGAATCACGCCAAACGGTTTCCCTATGGTACACCTGCGAGAAGTCGTCCTCATGCTCTCATTCTCACAGAAAATACGAGACACCTTAGCTTTCCGAACTTTGTCTCTCCGACGAAAAATATACTTTTCCGCATTTATTTCTATTAATAAACCGTTCATGCAGGATTGCTATAAACTCGAACTGTATGATGACGATCAGGCTTACTTAAAAATAGATTAATTAGATGCTCTTCTGGAGCTCCTCTATCACGATGCAACCCATCACCGTTCTAAACGAGAAGATTCAATAATCATCTATGACTGAGTCCCTTACGTTAAGAACATTTTCACGCTAAACGTTTCAGCATGTCGTACTCCCTGTTATAATCTTTGCGACATGTTACGTTTTGTCGTTATTATACGCTATACCCACTTCCTCGGTTTCTCATTGTGAACACTCATCAGTATCTCGCACCTGTCATTACATATGAAACGTACAACCACAGCTGCAACGAGAGATATAGCTTTTTAGTTGTACTCTTCCAGAAAATAAAACCATTCTCAAACACGCTTTCTATAGGCAGTGTTCCACATCTCTTAAATGAAAAGAAAAAGACTTCTTAAAACATGTATATGAAAAGGTTTTTTATTATTTTCTATCAGTTTTGATCTTAAGTGGACATACGTTTGGCATACAGTTCCACTAACATGGAAAGAAGGGAGTAGTCTTTGTGAGAGCACAGTATCATGCATATAGTTTCTGCAATATCGGTCAGTTAGTTGACTTTAGCAATTTACAACTCAATACCGTAGAATTATGTCTGGAAAAACGACGGGAAAAATGTACCCGTTAAGGGGAATTAGAAAGGATTTTTTTAACGTTTCGAATTTTTTTCTTATAATAAAATTTGCAATTTCCTGAATAAAATGATATATATATCACTTAAAAACTCACATGGGAAGTATTTTATTTTATGTTTTTAAATATAATTTACAGTGGTTCATAATGTTAAAATTTTTACGTGCATTACTTGAAGATCTAATAAAATTGGTAATTTTTTATATAGAAGGCTGTACTATAAAGGTTAAATTGCGTGTTTGTGTTGGTAGCACTGTCAAAAACAGTATCGTACCGTTTCATATTATAAACACACGTTGTATGCCGAAGTGATGACGTTTTTTCCAAGAAAAGTGACGAATAGATTGGTAAATCTCTCAAAAAGTAAAGTAAGACGCCAAAACGAAGTGTTTTTTAAGAAATGTAGGTTTCATGGTAATAGATTTTCGAATAAAGGGAAACACTGTGTTCTGTATGTGGCGTGTGAAGTTACAGACAACGAAATACAGGCAAACTCGTCAGTAGCTAGAGAAACACCCATTAGTGCTTCGAGGATTAAAACAAAACATTGTAATTCACAGTTTTCTGAATACGAAAGTGATGTAAATGGTAGGTTACATTATATTCTGATAGATTTACAAATCCTAACAAGGGTGTTAGCTGAACGCGTATGTTGTAAAATATATTAAGGCGCAGTTAGTTTTCGTGAAGACAATGAGGTATCAAATGGATTATCCAGGAAAATTATTCATTAATTGTGCCAGTTGTAAATATATTCATTTATTTTGGGATTCTGTTGAGTGTAAAGATAATTATTTTGAAGTAAATGTTAGTTGTTTTAATGGATTGAGAGCTATTGGCAAAGGACACACTGCAGCAGAAATGATCTGTGCCGTGATGAATATGCGACATGCACCTTGTAAAATCGACGAGTAAACAGGATTTATTGGAGCTGCTGTGGAATCTGTTGCATGTGATTCAACGAAGGGTGCTGCAAACGAAGCTGTTGAAATAAATGATGGTATGACTCACATACCAGTAGCTTTTAATCGCACTTGGCAGAAGCACAGCTACAATTCTAAGAATTCTGTTGTTACAGTGATCAGTGTGGATACTGGAAAGGAAATAGATTTCCAGATTTTAACCAAACATTGTTATAAGTGTAAATCAGGGAATGTAGACGGGCATATCTGTGACAGAAATTATGAAGGAACAAGTGATGGAATGGAGGCCTCTGCAGGTATTGAAATTTTTAGTCGATCTGTAAACGAAAGGGGAGTGTATTACATCAAGTTCTCAAACTCAAAAGTATGTAACAGTGTAGTAGCCGCTAAGCCTTATGGCGAGAAGATTATCACAAAACTGGATTGTGTTCGTCATGTCCAGAGGAGGATGGGCACCAGGTGAAGAAAGTTGAAACAAAATTTGAGTGAGAAGAAACTTTCTGATGGTACAACCATAAGAGGCACGCTGACAGACAAAATGATTGATGAACCACAGCAGTATTATGGGATGGCCATTAGAAATAATAATGAGGATTTGTTGGAAATGAAGCAGGTAGTATGGGCTATCTTCTTCCACAGACTAACGATGAAAAACCAGTACACCACCTTTGCCCTCCTGGACCTGATTCATGGTGCAATTACTGGAATGCCCAGTACTCAGACAATTCATGCAGCCATAAACATTCCATTCCAGCAGTAGTCATTGATAAAACCTATGTACAGAGACCTGGCAGATCCTGAGTTACTGAAGAAGTCTCTGCATGGTCAGACTCAAAATCCCATATCCCAGTGAGTCGTTCAGTAATCTTATATGGATTTGCTTACCAGCAAATGTTTTTGTTGGAATGAGGACATTAAATTGTGTGGGGGGGGGGTCACTGATGCTGTTATTGTTTTTAATGACGACAACATTGGTAGGGTGAAAGTGCTACAGCATATGGGAATTAAGCCTGGAGCAAACTGCATCGGAGAACTTGAACTGCTGGACCGGATTCGCATTGATATAGCAGAGTATGCAGCACTGTTGGCCACTAATGAGACCAGAAAGAAGAAAAAACTAGGAAAAGATGAAGAGGATGATATACAGTATGGTGCAGAGGGCTTCTGGTTGACTAAAAATATAAAATTTGTCATATATTAAGTGAGTTACAATCATTTGAAACTTCAGAGGCCGTTCCTGAAAATTTAATTTTTCTGTTGAATGTTTCCCTAAATCTCAGAAACCACGTCGAGTAGAGTATTCTACTTTTCAGGGAGTAATGACATACATATCCTGAGTCTAGTGAACTACGATTATTATCCGAAATTAGGTTATATTTTTGTTTATTTGGGTAGTACTGTCGTTTTACGTTGATGACGCATGCTTTGTTTATTTGTTGTTATATCTTTGCAATTTTCAAGCTGCTAGGTTAGTTTCGTTATCGCTACCGTGCTGTTAATCGTGACTGCTCCGCTGTCTATTTGCACCAAAGAAGAGCAATGTTCAGTGATTCGTATTTTGTGGCCGGAAGGCGTATCAGGGGCCGAAATTCATCGAAGACACTCGGTACAGTACGGGAACAGTGTTTTGTCACAACGGAGTGTCTACGAATGGATTGAAAAACTTGTAAATGGTAGCACAAGTGAGATACGCACGATGAAGGAGTCGGACGATCGTTTACCATCACAAATGAAGAAACCATTGAGCGTTCACCTGAAATGATTCTCTTAGACAGACGATTAACTATTGACAAAGTGGCACATCGTCTGCAAATTAGTCACGGTTCTGTCCACGAAATCATCCACAACAGACTTGGGTCTGATAAAAGTTGTGCAAGACGGTCCCAAAACAACTCACACAGTTACAGAAAAAAACGCGCTTAAACATCTGCAAAAACATTTGGATCGCTGTGGTAGCGAAGGGACAGCTGCTTAGACAGTGTCATTACTGGTGACGAAACATGGATCCAACATTATGAGCCGGAGAGTAAACGGCTGAGTATAGAATAGAAACATTCAAATTCGCCGTGCAAGAAAAAGTTCAAGACACAACCGTCCGCAGAAAAACTGATGCTTACGGTTTTCTGGGACGCACAAGGTCCACTACTGGAACATTGTGGGGAAAGGGGCACAACAATAAACAGTGTACGTTACAGTGAGATACTTACTGCCAGGCTAAGTTCCGCAATTCGAAGCAAACGCCGAGGATTGCTGTCAAAAGGCGTTGTGTTGTTCCACGACAATGCACGTCCGCATATTGCCGCCCATACTGCTGAAACGCTACAGAAACTCAAATTTGAAGAACTGGATCATCCTCCATATCGTTCCGATCTTGACCTTTCTGTCTATCACTTGTTTGGTCCACTCAAACAAGGATTAAAGGGCCGTCGACTTGCCTCGGACGAAACAGTGAAAGAAGCGGTGCATTCCTCGCTCACATCTCAACCGACAACATTCTTTTATGAGGGCATCAGGAAGCTTGTACAACGATGGACCAATTGCGTTGAAACGCAAGGAGACTATGCCGGAAAAGGATGTTCTTTTATGTTTCCTATTTGATTACGATAAAATTTTATAACTACTTTGCGGATAATAATTGACTTATCCTCGAAATAGAAGAACATAATGTTATGTTATTTAGGATAACGTAAAAAAAGGGACACAAAATTTTAACCGTGTAATTTAAAAATTGTATTTCCGAAAGCAGTGACTGAAATGCAATTATTGTGGTTCGACAGACTCAGAACATACAGTTTAATGTCCTGTAAATGTTTCATGTCAATGGCTACAGTGGTTCCTGAAATACAGGGAAGCCAAGTCTTTAAATTTAACATTGTTGGGATAGGGTGTTTCAACTCCCCTTCATATCGTAAATCATAAACACGTTCTGCATAGTTAAACAGAGTTCAAACCTGCTTCCGAGTACTGGTTACAGGCTTCAGTCTGGTGAACCACATGACGCCAGTTTACGCGCTAGAACTGCCAGTGGGGCTCTACTAGACACTTTCCAGGTGCAACTAACTAAGGTTTATGGCTGTACAAGGCCCGTCCTACTCATGGTCTACCGTATGTTTGCCTCCGTTCATACCGACATCCTTCCTAATTCAGTTCACAGTATTTTGTACCTGTTAGCTTTGAATTGCTAACATTCAAACGCAATTTGTATCCTGCACGCCGGCCGGTGTGGCCGAGCAGTTTTAGGCGCTTAAGTCTGAAACCGCGCGACCACTACGGACGCAGGTTGGAATCCTGCCTCGGGCATAGATGTGTGTGATGTCCTTAGGTTGGTTACGTTTAAGTAGTTTTAAGTTCTTGGGGAATGGTGACCTCAGACGTTAAGTCCCATAATGCTCAGAGCCATTTGAACCACTTATGCTGAACAAAACTCAACAACACTTTTCGAGAGACAATGCTCTCAGGTTGTAAAATTTAGCTCATGAGGTTAAAACGTAAAAAAACTGCGGCGTTCACAAAATAAATAGAATAAAAACACAGAGGACTGTGTGTCTTCTTCTTACATAAAAGTCAACTTTATGAATCATAGTCCCGTCTCATAAGGCACACTTCACCAGGTTGCGTCCTGTGGGAAACTGCTGTGGGCTCCCGGAGAGTAAGGTTTACGCTTATGCAGTGGCGCCGAAGTTGTTATGAAGTGACACATCCACTGTGTTCCAACGTGATTGTAGCTGTTACCTCAACCGTAATGCTATACGTATTGGTCGCCCATATTTTCCTCATTTACGAACTTCACCGTTGTCAGTTTATAGTTACTTCGTGAAAGAGACACTGACAATTTTTGATTATGTATCTGCCTTAAAATAATTCAAAAGTCGCGTTAAGATAACTTATTTCGTTGTCATTACTTTGCGCATTCAAAATACGAGGGTAATCAGAAAAGTAAGATATTCTATTTTTTTATAAGTACATAATCCCGTTTATTTCTACAATTTTTCGACATAATCTCCATTTCTGTCGATGCATTTTTATAGACACTGTGCCAGTTTTTGTATGCCCATGTCATACCAGCTCGCCGCCATGCTGCGAAGAAGGATGCCGCCACTGGCGTGATTGTTGCTTGGTCTCAGGTGTAAAGTGGTATGCCCAGGTTTCGTCACCCGTGACGATTGAGTCCAGAAAGTTTTCATGTTCGGCTGCAAGGTGGTGAAGAAATGAGCGGGAAGCATCAACGCGTTGGCGCATGTGGTCCTCAATAAGAATGCGTGGCACACACCTTCCGGTAGTTCAATGTTTCCGTTGAAATTCTGTGAGCGGTGCTTCGGGAAACCTCAGGAACCAACGTGCAGAGATCATCGAGGGTGATCCGCCGATCTTCACGCATGCTTTGCTCAGCCTTCAACACTGTCTCCCCAGAAACTGACGGTCTGCCGCTCCTTTCTTCGTCGTGAATTTCGGTTCGACCAGCTGCAAACTCTCTACACCACCTACGAACATTTTTGACATCGATGCACGACTCACCACACACGCCCTTCAATTGGCGATCGATTTCAATTGGCGCAGTGCCCTTTGCGTTCAAAAATCGAATAACTGCGTGCACTTGGCGGTAACATCCAACGGGAGATTCATTCTCAACGGCTTCCAAGCCAAGACTGAGCGTCTCGGTATGGCGTGCGCATGTTTACACACAGCGCGTGAAGCACTCTTCATAACTGTGAATAACTGCCACACAAAAAGACTTCAGTACTCATAAAACATAGGAAATCCTACTTGTGGGATTACCGTCATATTAGCATCATTCTTTTCAGGAGTGGCGATCTTAAATTCTTACAGAAATTAGAATTTTCTTCTTTTCTTTTCAACTGCGAGTTTTCTTAATCGTCTTCAGTTCTTTTAAGGGGGGCTACCTTTGCAGTACTCATGATTTGCAACAGCTCTTCTGTGATAATTACGCTGTCTGAATACATCATTATGTTCCCTGTATCTGACCGAAAATGTCCTTCCTGTCTGCCCAATCTACTTTCATCGCAGGATGCGTACTGAATTTTATAAATTCCCTGTCTTTCGAACTTACTCATCTTTTTACCAACGTCATGTTTCAAGTTATATCTTACTACATTGTTTGTCTGGAACGTTATTATAACACCATGCGGTTCAAAAATGTTCGTGAGTTTTACGAAGCTGTTCCATAATTTGGCACAGGGACCGTTTCTATTTTTTAATCGCTGGGTTTATTCTTCTTTTATCATTACCTTCAAGCTGCAGTTTATTAACAATATCCGCATCGTAACCTTTATTAACACTATCGTCTTAATGGTCGTTAGTTCCGTCTCTCTTTCCTTACTGTTCACAGGCACGCTGACTGTTACCTCCACTAGTCTATGGAGCGCAGCTTCATTATAGGCACGTAGATGTCATGAATCATTAGGAATCATAGCATCTGTAAACAGAAACGTCTCCATATTTTCCCAATTTTTAACTCAATTTGTCTATGGACCTCGTCTAACTGAATTTAAGGCGAGAACACCACTGGTAGATTATTTGCAAAACTGCAGTACTGTCCTCTATCATATCAAGAAAACACTATTTCAATATCAAACAGAGTCAGTTCCAATAGTTAACTTCCTTTGCGAACCATGCCACCATCGGGTATAAGTCTGCCTAATTGGTCTGGCAACCGTTTCCTTTTACGTAACTGCAATTTATTACTAACACAACCTTGGTTCGCTTCTAGTTTGTCCAGATACTGCTTCCCTTCAATAGAAATCTTTTGAAACAGCCTGATACCTTGCCATTACGCACGATCATGTACAAATAAGTACCCTTTCACATTATCGGTATATTGCTAAGTTAGAAGTAGCCAATAGTGTGACAGCTTGTTACCCACAATTTAATGTTGATCTGACAATTTTCGAAATGCTTCCCCTCAATTAACGACTTTTCATTTGAAATTCTGAAGATTATGAATAACTATAGTATGACATACCTCTTTGCATGTTATCGATGTCTTGAGTTTGTCATTAACGGATACCTACTGTAGTTGAATGAGCAATTACCTTTCAAGCAATTTATGCCATCCAGACGGAATGGATTCAGTTTGAAAACATTTATGCTCAGCCAACCGCAGAACTGCTTACATATTTCATTTGGTGCTCTTTCGGGTTAGTTAACAAAATTTTCACAACAGTAATAGGAAAGATTGCAATGTTAGTGCAACAACCAGGACAATACTTTGGAATGACGACTTTCGCTTCTTGTGAACAAATGCTCTTAAAGCCCTTACAAATATTTGTTTGACTTTACTACAGCAGAACTACCGAACGTTCTGCCTGTGGGAACAGTACGTTATTCGAGAAACGCAGGAGAAATTACAACAAGAAGAAGCTATGTTGCTGACAGCTGGTACTTTGGTTTCCATCAAGCCACAAAACAAAAGACAAGCGTGGATTTTGTGCATGTCTGAGTTACGAAATTCGGACTAAAAGCTGTTCGGTGGGCCTTCGTCATACTTCTAGTGCACAACAGTTCAGGCGCTTCTAGTCTCTTCTTGGGATTTCTGACAGTTCAAATCACTTCCGTACATTCCCATACACCAAAGACTTCTTTCTCAATTCTGTTATAACAATATATATATAACCTCCAGGTTGCCGAGTAGTGCTAAAGTCACGACACAAACGTTTTTGTGCTTTGACCTTAGCACCATATGCAACCTGAAGGTGTTCTACTAGCAAAGCCGGTCGTAAGACGCGCTTTTCATTAACCGTAAACATTACTGTCAGCTGTGGTTCCAAATCTAATCAAGGATGTATTCCTGTCACCAAAAAGTACTAATAATCTTATGCACATTGCCCCAAAGAGACACAGTAAGAGAAAAAAAGACGCACCACGAAGGAGATATTCGAATTGGACGGAAATCGGTAGTGACATATAAATGTACACAAAAAAAATTTCTTACAATAATCAAGAGAAAGAGCTGCACAAATTGAGAAAGTAAATAACACGTTGGTCCACGTCACGTCCTTATGCAAGCTTCGGCTTGGCATTGCTCGAATTGTTAGATATCCTCCTGAGAAATAACGTTCCAGATTCTGTCCAGTTGGCGCGTTATATCGCCAAAATTCCGAGATAGTGGGAGGGCCCTGCCCATAATGCTCCAAACGATCTTAATTGCGGAGAGATCCAGCGACCAGGCTAGCTATAGTAGAGTTTGGCAAGCATAAAGACAGTCCACATATAGTAGGGTTTGGCAAGCATGAAGACAGTCTAGATATAGTAGAGTTTGGCAAGCATAAAAACAGTCTAGATATAGTGAAGTTTGGCAAGCATAAAGACAGTCTAGATATAGTAGAGTTTGGCAAGCATAAAGACAGTCTAGATATAGTAGAGTTTGGCAAGCATAAAGACAGTCTAGATATAATAGAGTTTAGCAAGCATAAAGACAGTCTAGATATAGTAGAGTTTGGCAAGCATAAAGACAGTGTAGATATAGTGGAGTTTGGCAAGCACAAAGACAGTCTAGATATAGTGGAGTTTGGCAAGCATAAAGACAGTCTAGATATAGTAGAGTTTGGCAAGCTTAAAGATAGTCTAGATATAGTGGAGTTTGGGAAGCATAAAGACAGTCTACATATAGTAGAGTTTGGCAAGCATAAAGACAGTCTAGATATAATCGAGTTTAGCAAACATAAAGACAGTCTAGATATAGTAGAGTTTGGCAAGCATAAAGACAGTCTAGATATAGTAGAGTTTGGCAAGCATAAAGACAGTCCAGATATAGTGGAGTTTGGTAAGCATAAAGACAGTCTAGATATAGTAGAGTTTGGCAAGCATAAAGACAGTCTAGATATAGTAGAGTTTGGCAAGCATAAAGACAGTGTAGATATAGTGGAGTTTGGCAAGCACAAAGACAGTCTAGATATAGTGGAGTTTGGCAAGCATAAAGACAGTCTAGATATAGTAGAGTTTGGCAAGCATAAAGACATTCTATATATAGTGGAGTTTGGCAAGCATAAAGACAGTCTAGATATAGTAGAGTTTGGCAAGCATAAAGACAGTCTAGATATAGTAGAGTTTGGCAAGCATAAAGACAGTCTAGATATAGTAGAGTTTGGCAAGCATAAAGACAATCAGGAGAAACACTCGCCTTGTCCCAGCGGGCATTATCTTGCTGAAATGTAGTCCCATGGTGGCTTGCCATGAAGGGTAACATAACGGAGCGTAGAAAATCGTCGACTTACCACTATGTCGGAAGGGTGTCGGGGATTAAAACCAAAGATGTCTTGCCATGAAAAGAAGTGACACCCCACTACTTCTGGTAATCGGGCCGTAAGGCGGGCGACAGTCAGGTTGGTATCTCAACGATGTACGGATTGGTTCCAGACACATTATCGGCCAGAATCCCTCTGACTGGAGTAGAGTTGTCTTCAGTGATGAGTGACACTTCGAAATGAGCCCCGATGACCAGAGAAGATTGACAGAATATTCCTCTTATTTGAAGTTTCCAGCATTCATTTATCACAGTGTGATGCGGGTACAGAATGTTTTCATGCACAACGTTGGAAATAGTGACGTGACTAACGTTTTCCCTTCTTCTTGTACTAACTGATTAAATTTCTTCCTTAGTACGAAAAGTTCACTCGTCTAGCACAGTTCTTTGTATGTCTCGTTGTCTCCTACCATTTGAAACTCTCATATGTGCTTTTGGCTCGAAAGCGTAGGTGGAGTCGTGCAAACGTTTGAACACAGGCTAACCGCTTCTCAGCGGGATTTTAGTCACAACGCTAACGTGTTGCTACTGTATTGCCATCTGCCAACCATACATGTAGTGCACGGCCATCATTACATTCACTGAATATGTCGATTATTAATATGATGGAACTAACTCTGAAAAAAGAAAAAAAAGTTCAAATGTCTCTAACACTATGGGACTTAACATCTGAGGTCATCAGTCCCCTAGACTTAGAGCTTCTTAAACCTAACTAACTAAGACATCACACACATTCATGCCCGAAGCAGGATTCGAACCTGCGACCGTAGCAGCAGTGCGGTTCCGGACTGAAGCTCCTAGAACCGATCGGCTACAGCGGTCGGCCTGAAAAAAGAAAAAAAACACAGAAAGCAAAAGAATAACATTTATGAGACAGCAAGCTGCCCATACCAGTCAGCTCAACACTAAACTGGAGAGACTACTCAAACGTATCTGTGCACAGAAAACTGTGGCGGTGTTCGGCGGGTGCACTATATTGTCGAGGGGCATTCTCGGATGTTGCTACTGCTTGTGCTTGCGACTTCCGTTTTATTTTCACATTGATTTACACTGGTAAATCTAAGCAGGGTAATGTAATATCAGTGAACAGTAACTTCATCTCATCTGTTTAGTAGAACGACTTGACAGTATGCTTCAACTCACATTATTACAACGGCTGTGACGTATTTCGTTACGGGTTGACGGCGTGCCGTAGCCTCTCCCGTTCAGTATGGACTCACAGATTCGGAAATGCACAAAGCATAACAAAACACATTCACATAAACTAAAACCAAAAGCCTAGACCACCAGTAAAGATGTGAGTAGAGCAGAAAAGAAATTACCAAATAAAAATTTATTGAAAAATAACTTTCTTCTCTCGGAAACTGAGTACGTCACTTTCAGTGTAAACATTCGTCTTCGAACAAAGTAAAAGGAAGGTTATATGAAGGCAGCAAGATAATTTGACTCTATAGCTGTGGTATCTGTAGCTATCTGCATTCAGTTTATGAATATACCAGTTGAAAACTGATCCTGTCAGAGAACAAAAAAGGGTGAATATCACCCTCTGTAAAAGACTCTCACAGAAAACTGGGGAAGGAGCTGCCTCAGTCCTCATTCGGCCTTCCTCACAATACAATTCGGCCTGCAAACTCTTTTATCGAGGAACACTCTAAATCATTTTACCCAGTCTCTCCTTGGAGTGAAGCCTCAATACTCATCATCTCCATGTCCTTGTTAGTGTCTATATATGTTTCTCTTCTTATTGCCAGCTTTTTCTCCCATTGCCACTTTGCCTTGTCCGTGTGTCCCTCTGTAGCTCTCTTCATACCTTTTTCTCGCTCTTCCTTACTGCTCTCTCCTTCCTGCGCCTTTCACTGTCTATCTTTCCCTCTGCCATTGTCTTTGTCCCATTCTTTTTCTCTTCCATTGCCACTGCCTCTCTCTTTCTCGCTTACACTGTGCTGTCTCTCTCTTCAACTACAGTTGTCTCCTTTCCACAAACGTTATTAGAGATGGTTTGCTCTGTATTTTGACTCATAGACAGGGAAATGTTACGAAGTTGGTTAAAGGTTGCGGTAAAATGGAAAACTGTTTTACATTTCGCCAGTCAGGGGAAGGGGTCTCCACTCATCTCTTAACTGCCACTGTGTCGTCTCTCTATTGCTTCCACTGTTACTATCAACAAAAAATGGTTCAAATGGCTCTGAGCACTATGAGACTTAACATCTGAGGTCATCAGTCCCATAGAGCTTTGAACTACTGAAACCTAACTAACCTAAGGCCATCACACACATCCATGCCCGAGGCAGGATTTGAACCTGCGACCATAGCAGTCGCGCGGTTCCAGACTGAAGCGCCTAGAACCGCTCGGCCACACCGGCCGGCTACTATCAACATCCATCACTCTTTCTCTTTTGCTGCCACTCAGTTAGCATCACAGTCTGCTCTTTCTTTGGCTCCCACTGCTCCCATTGGCATTGTCTGCTCTCTCTTTCACTATCACTGTATTTCTGAGACACTCTTTCAGCACAAACAAGGCGAATATGTCCACTTGCCAAAATTTTTTTATGGATTCAGAATGACACTTGAGACAGCTTTCCAGTCAGAGGCAGTTAAAGAGCAACATATTCGACTTTTTGTTCTCCGACGGCAGCACGGTTCAGCTGGTTCCCTATTTTTCCTCCAGTTACAGCAGGACGTGCTGTTGATATAACGCAAATTTGTAGGTCAGTAAAGTTCTGATAGTTTCTTTATATGCTGGGACACATGTACATATCTTGACACATATGATGAAAAAAATAATAACGCATAGTAAAAGATTAACGCAAAACGACTTCCATCTAATGCAGGTTCATTTTACAATGTTTTGCATGAAAATGTACATCATTTTTAAGCTACCCCCGTATACCAAAAAATCACATGTTTCAATGACAAATACGGAGAATTTCGTATGACAAAATTATTTTTTGTAAGATGTCAGGTGGTATCATCGAATACTTTCCAGACAGCCTGTGTAAGATTGAAGCGCTCCTTGTACAGAAACAGCACGTCATAAAATTTTACTGATGAAAAAATGACAATTAAAGACATAGATTTGTGACTTCAGAACCCTTGCAAAGACCCCAGTACCTATGGCATTTTCTCATTAAGTAAGTTAAAACTGCATTTACGCCACAGACCGAATATTACGCATATATTTCACATGCATAAGGTCGTCAAGTATGAACCTCTTGATATCTCTAACGAATAAGTACATCGAAAAAAATATTTAAATTTTCCTAGAAGATCATGTTAATAACATAATGTAAGAAATTCGACGATTTGTCACGAATATAGATTATAGAACTTATGGTACCCACAAATCACAGTTTTTAGAGGATATCTGGATAAGAGATAAAGAGTCTCGAATACTTGAAAATGATCTAGATAAATGTCTAATGAATGTACAGTTAAATTTTGAGCCTTTTTTGTGTTAGTTGTTTAGATAATTGCATCCCACGATGTAATAACGGCGAAATACCGGTTTTGAGGTTTTCTTAACAAGTATGGTTATTTAGAGCCTTTGGATCTCGGTGAGGGATGATGATATGGAAAAGAATTTATAATTTCTTCGAGAACATCATCTTAGTATTCTATGACAAAAATTGCGAATACTTGCCATGAATAAAAATTATGAAAGTGGCCATTCCGACAATTCGTATTTTTGGTACAAAAAAAAAGTCATGGACCTTCGGTTTTTTCTCAGGAACCTGCCCATGAGTAAATGTGCTTTTATAAGAGACAAGAGACCCATCCTCGACCAAATGAATGAAAAAAAAAGGATTTTCTCACTTTGCCCTTACATAGAGGATGTGTGCAATGTTCAAATTTTGAGCATGTACTGTAGGGTAGCTAGAATATGCAGGTTCTTCAGATAGATATACTAATGGTCGCTTGGCCAAGGCTAACCAAAACACTTCTCCACTTATCACCGTGATCAATAGGTCCCGAGACATGATACCCTCAAAAATCGTATTTTCGCTCGCAGCTTTTTGGAACATCTTGGTACCGTGCACTATCGTGCATAGAACGATGAAAATCAAATATCGTGAATATTGTAGGTGTGGATTCATATGTACTCACAAATTCCCTCATTGCAAAAACATTTACTTATGGTAATAGCACGAAGTAATATCTTAGATTTGAAATCTCACTCCCAATTGCATTACAACATGCCAGAATTTCCCTATTATAAGCCAGTAATGCGTGCGATTAACAGAAAAGTAATGCGTTCTACATTATACGAGTACGTGCGAGAGTAATATATGGGGGACGTGGAACTGCAGTCGAAAAGGAAAGCCTGTGTTTTCGTAATCTCTCAGCCGCACAATGAATTTAGGATTAATGAAATGTAGATCTTCACATGATATTTCACCAACACTCATTCGAAATTTTCATCAATATGCATTCACACGGTTTTTGCTGTGGTATGAATATGTAATGCGGTAATGACACATGAATAAAACATGAGCTTTAACGAAAATATTGTTGCAAATGCTTGTGTGTGCTGACAGCCTTCCTCGCTGACTCAGTAACAACGCCTATCATACGCAAAACACCAGTAAGCTTAAGCACTGAATTGAACAAGTTACGAATAAATGTTTTGTTTCCTATTTATTACGAGTATCTCCATCTTAACTATCAGTGTGTATCAAGTCCTGTTTCTGGTGGTTTAAGGAAAAATTCAGTTATTATGTCAATTTATTAGATTTACTATATGCTGATTCCGTAACTCATTAATTATGAAAAACTTTTGCAGCGGCTGTTCAAAAAACTATGCAGCTACTACCGACTTTGTGCTTTATATTAAGCCATTCTCAAGAGTTCCGGAAACTGTTATAAATCTGATAGATATATAAACATACAAGGTACAATAGATTCTACTATGGGCAAGTATAAATATTTGAAATAAATGCCTCCCTAAAAAAACAAAAGGAAAGACACTCAGTATGTAGGCTAACACTTAAAAATACCTTTTACCTGCAGATCTAACTTCCAACCGAGCGAGGTGGTGCGATGGTTAGCACAGTGGACTCGCATTCGGGAGGACGATGGTTTAAACCCTCGTCCGGCCATCCTGATTCAGGTTTTCCGTGATTTACCTAACTCGCTTAAGGCAAATGCCAGGATGGTTCCTCCGAAAGGGCACGGCCAACTTCCTTCTCCATCCTTCTCTAATCTGATGGGACCGATGACTTCGGTGTTTGGGCCACCTTCCCCGAATACATCAACTAATTACCTTCCCGTTATTGACTTTTTTTAAAGTTACTCTGCAAATTAGCAGCTGAATCTTGATATTTGTAAACATGTTCTGTAAGCAGTCCACACCCAAAGCGGGTCCAACCTGGGCTAACGATCTCTGCTGTTTCCTGCGATTCAGATATTGCACGCTATGGGACATAACTGTACTCGAATGTCCTATCCACTTTAACTATTTTCGTCGTCGGCTGCAACCCGGTTCCGAGTATGCACAGCTTCTTCCTCCATTTGATAAGCATTTCAGTTCAACTTATGGATGTGTTTCCGGTGCCTGAACAGAACAATCCTGGCAAAACTTCTCGTTTAGCGTCTTCGTGTATGTGGCGTTCTCCTTCAAAAAGTTAATAGCTGTGGATATAGTGTTCCTCTGCAGTAAGCGGTCCACATCACAATCTTCCCATGTTTTTACATTTATGCCACTTGTCTTCATGATATGTTCGTTTTATCTGATGAGAAGGGCTCCATGAGGTTTACTGACAGAGTAGAGATCACCATAAAGGATTTGGTGGGGCAGTCTCGTATTACTCATGAGATGCACATGACCTAACCATCATAGTTGATGAGCGATGATGGTTGCCTCAGTGCTGCTTAGATGTGCTTTCTGGAGAACCGAAATGTGGGTCACATTTTTTTGGTGGAAGCGTTCAAGTTTCTTTATACCACGGCGACTGTCCCAGGTTCATAGCCATACAGGAGCATAGAAATGACAACAGCTTTGTACAACATGAGTTTGGTATACAGCATTAGGTATTTATTCATGAAGACTCTGTGTATTAACCATACTAATACTGCACAAGCAGCCCCAATTCTTTTGCAAACAGTTTGTTCGCAGGTACACTGCTTAGAAAAGATGATTCCGAGATATGAAGAGTGCTTAGTTTGCTCCACTGCTGTGTCTAGGCTAGAGATATTGAACTCAGAGTTAATCCTGGGGCAGGTTGTGCGAGTACCTTTGCTTTTCCCACATTGATGGTAAGACCAAAGCGATCACATGTAGGTGTAAATCAGTTGACTGGCAGTACTTCTTGGTGAACGTGGTCTTGCCAGATTGAAGAGACCTCCATCAAAACGAAGTTTAATTTCCAGGGCTGGTTTGTTTTCAGATAATTCGTACAGCATGACAGCCACGTACAGGCCAAAGGCGTTTTGAGCAAGCACACAGCCTTGTTTCAAACATTAAGTGACTGTAAACAAACCCGACATAGCGTTACCATGAAAACCTGCCCAGACATGCCATCATCCAAAACTTGAATCAGATCCACAAGGTTATCGGGATATCCAAATTTCTTAGCATCTTCCACATGGCAGATCTAGGCATTAAATCAAAGACTTTTTCCATGACGTAGGAAACTATAGAGGCTTCTGTTGTTCTCTGCATTTTACTGGAGTTTTCTAGAAGAATATTTCATGTCTGTTGTGCCTGTGGAGGTTCTGTAGCCGCACTGAGATTCAGGCAAAATCTTCTCTGAATTAATTTGGAGCCTATTTAATAGACCTTTTGCGAGAATTCTACATGCTGCTGACAACAGCGACATACGAGGTGCATTCAATTTCTAAGGCCTTCGATTTTTGTTCTCCGGACTGGAAAGAGATAGAAACATGCGCATTGTTTTAAAATGAGGCCGCGTTCATTGTCAATACGTCCCAGAGATCGCAGCACCGTACGGCAGATGGAATTTTACCGCCAGCGGCGAGAATGAGAACTGTTTTAAATACTTAAAATGGCGACGTTTTCCCTACTTGAACAGCGTGCAATCATTCGTTTTCTGAATTTGCGTGGTGTGAAACCAACTGAAATTCATCGACAGTTGAAGGAGACATGTGGTGATGGAGTTATGGATGTGTCGAAAGTGAGTTTGTGGGTGCGACAGTTTAATGAAGGCAGAACATCGTGTGACAACAAACCGAAACAACCTCGGGCTCGCACTAGCCTGTCTGACGACATGATCGAGAAAGTGGAGAGAATTGTTTTGGGGGATCGCCGAATAACTGTTGAACAGATCGCTTCCAGAGTTGGCTTTTCTGTGGGTTCTGTGCACACAATCCTGCATGACGACCTGAAAATGCGAAAAGTGTGATCCAGGTGGGTGCCACGAATGCTGACGGACGACCACATGACTGCCCGTGTGGCATGTTGCCAAGCAATGTTGACGCGCAACGACAGCATGAATGGGACTTTCTTTTCGTCGGTTGTGACAATGGATGAGACGTTTATGCCATTTTTCAATCCAGAAACAAAGCGCCAGTCAGCTCAATGGAAGCACACAGATTCACCGCCACCAAAAAAATTTCGGGTAACCGCCAGTGCTGAAAAAATGATGGTGTCCATGTTCTGGGACAGCGAGGGCGTAATCCTTATCCATTGCGTTCCAAAGGGCACTACGGTAACAGGTGCAGCCTATGAAAATGTTTCGAAGAACAAATTCCTTCCTGCACTGCAACAAAAACGTCCGGGAAGGGCTGCGCGTGTGCTGTTTCACCAAGACAACGCACCCGCACATCGATCTAACGTTACGCAACAGTTTCTTCGTGATAACAAATTTGAAGTGATTCCTCATGCTCCCTACTCACCTGACCTGGCTCCTAGTGACTTTTGGCTTTTTCCGACAGTGAAAGACACTCTCCATGGCCGCACATTCACCAGCCGTGCTGCTATTGCCTCAGCGATTTTCCAGTGGTCAAAACAGACTCCTAAAGAAGCCTTCGCCGCTGCCATGGAATCATGGCGTCAGCGTTGTGAAAAATGTGTACGTCTGCAGGGCGATTACGTCGAGAAGTAACGCCAGTTTCATCGATTTCGGGTGAGTAGTTAATTAGATAAAATATCGGAGCCCTTAGAACTTGAATGCATCTCGTACCATGGTGGTTCCCACATTTACAACGGTCGCCTTTCTTGAAGATAGTGCTGATATTAAGCTATTATCAAGGGTTTCCGAGAACCATTATCCAGTTTCCCAGATTAAATCAGTGTAAAAAGTCTAGTCTTCAAGGGTGTACCTCCATTTGTATCAGTTCCTGAGGAATGTTATCAACGTCAGGAGCTTTCCTTGGTCGTAACTGATTAAGATTTTTGATAAAGTGTCTGAGTGTCTCTGTATGTGGGTGGAAGTGCCATTTGAGGTTGCTGAGGTAACAGAGGGCATTGTATAAAAAGTCCTCAGCAAAACTGGAGGAACGATTTAGAAGCGCAGAGAGATGTTCCTTCCACCGCACTAAGATTTTATCATTCTCACACTAAGTGATGGAAATGTCAACAGTCTTCGGTGTTCCTGGTAAGGATCGAATTGGAACATATATCTCCTTTACACCTGCATAGGAGTTTTTCAGGTCACTGGCATCAGATAATCCTTGCAGTTCTTCCACCAGTAATTCTTGATATCCGTAATTCGTTTCTGATATTTCTTGTTAAGTTCGATGAAATGTGATTTCTTCGCACGAGAAGACGGACGTTGAAGAAAGGATGTATGGGATTCTTGTCTGGCATTGATCAGAAGCATATTTTCTTCATTATTTTCACCAAACCAGTCTTGTCATTTTTTTTCACAAATCCAATTGTTTCTTTAGCTGAATCAGTAATGATCGTGTGAAGTGTGGCCCACTTCTTATTTGTAATATTAGTGGTGACTGGATGAGTAGCCAGCTTACGTTTCTGTAATCCGTAGCAGAATTGAATTTCAAGTTAAGAAGTGTCCAATTTCCGTCTGGGCAGGTTGTGGACAGACCGTTTAGAGTGGCGACAGATTGAGATCTTCAATCGACAAAAAAGGAGCTTATGATCTGTCCAGCAGTCATCGACATTTCTCACTGTCCTGGTGACAAAGAGATCTTTATTTATCACATTCTTGGTAATGATATAGTCAAGGAAGTGCCTGTGATTCTAGAGAGGATGCATCTAAGTGGCATAGTAGCGATTAGGCCGGCGGAACTGGGTATTGGTAATAAAGATTTCATGTTCAGCACATAAAACAAGTAGCAGTGGACCATTAGCGTTGCAGTTGCGAAGTTCTTGATTCCCTGTCATATTGCTCCATAGTTGAGATGTTTGTGAACTCTGACGTTGAAATCGCCAAGTAGTAAGAGCTTGTCTGGAGGTGGTTCAAAATGGTTCAAATGGCTCTGAGCACTATGGGATTCAACATCTTAGGTCATAAGTCCCCTAGAACTTAGAACTACTTAAACCTAACTAACCTAAGGACATCACACACACCCATGCCCGAGGCAGGATTCGAACCTGCGACCGTAGCAGTCCAGCGGTTCCGGACTGCAGCACCAGAACCGCACGGCCACCGCGGCCGGCTGGAGGTGGTACTTTCTTGATGGTTGTGCTCAGCAGGTTATAGAACCGATCTTTAATGTCTCCATCAGCATCCAAAGTGGGATCATATGGAGTGATGCGGGTAATAAATTTACCTCCAGACAGCGGGATTCGGAGAGACATAATTCTTTCGCTGACAGGAGTTGGAGGTAGCTGATAATCATTCACAAGATGTTCAGCACATGGGCCTTCTCCACTCAGGGTGGGCAGTAGTGATCCTAAAGTGCCTACAAAAACATAGATGGAGGAACGAATTCCCGAGAAATCAAGGGGCCTCAGAAAGACGACGATCACACATCTGCTGCCAACGTACAGGTCCGAACCAGGACCTAGGATGTAGGGCTGTCGTTTGTACACCGTGCTTACAGCTGCAGTGCAAACAGTTCTGCGTGCTTGGTCCCTCAGTGTTATAAGCCCACCGACAGGATGTTTAAAATTCTGCAAAAGTTAAACTGGGATGAGTTAAACAGTCATTTTAAAGATAGCTAGAGCATAATAACGGCTCTACAGTAGCGTATTAGTTAAGATGATAAATGCCTGTTCGCAAATAATTGGTTACGACGTAAATAGTGCAAATGAAATTAAGTGAAACCAAGGTATCGGAAAATTATGAAAGCCACATTCATAGAGATACCGCAAAAATAGCCAAGAAGACTTTGGCGGCACGGGCAGGAGACAGATAACAACTGGAAACAATCAAGACCCACCTGATAATCATAACAATCGAAAGAGATTGTTGAACTGAATAAAACAAACTTACGATCAAAGATGCTTTGGTTTCCCCGTATTCTGAATACATATTTATTTTTTACGATCTTTTGAAGTCACTATAGCCTCTCCGTATCTGATTCTGACAAAATTACAGAGTCGTCCGTTATCCTTGACTCGAAAATGTGATTAGTTTTCGAAATTTCTCCCTTGCCTCCCTTACTGTTTACTTAATGAGCACAAGCTTGTCTAATTTTATTCTTAGTTACCGCCTCCCTTCAATGTACACCTTCTTTTGGGACTGCAATTTGGTTTTTATCTACAAGTTGTATATAATCTTACGCTCCATGCATGTTTTGTATCTGGAACAGATGGATTGCTTAATTCTAAAACATCCTTCTTTATTCGTGGTTATTCACGTAACTCTTAACGTGTTCAGTTGGTACATTAAATTCCTATAATTAGCTCCTTTCTTCTAAAGTTTTACTGTGGTCGCATGATTCTCTTTGTTGATTCCCATCACTTGCTTTCTATTGGAGGCTTGTTTACAAAAACAATCTTTCCCATTATGAGGAATTATGTGATTTTATGAAATTCGGGACTCAGTAAGGCGTATCAAATAGAGAGACATCGTTATTAGAGCTGAACGTGTCAGGAAAACGTCTAGAAAAGTATGATCCCACCGTTACTGATTAACAAAAGAAACAGATAACTTACGGCGATATTTACGTGCAAGGTGTCTCAAAGGACTTGAAACCCGATTTACGAAAGTACAGTATTATGCTTGGACCACCTCTCTTCGTCGTACTGATAGCATGCCGAAATTAGGAGAAAACGATTTACAGAGGACCGTCAGGTAAGAGCCTGTTTCCTCGTTTCAATGAAGCGAAACTAACCAAGGTGATGATATTTCTCAAATTGGATATGATAGGGAAAGTTTAGGATATAGTGCGCTATTGTTCCATACAGTACAGTGCATTTCACAGCACCTCCAATATCAGTGTATGAGGAGGCATGGTGGCTGATTGAGCCACATTCTTCCTAAAAGGCCAATGAGTCATAAGCACGTATAATGGTGAGTGCTTGTACCATAAGTATTCGTGTACAAAGGTGATTTTCTCACTCTAGTGGATCAGTATACCTATGACTGTATTTTGTAATAACATCACAATGCAACACTCCGTAAAAGGCGGGAGGTCGAGCACGATAATAAACTTTTCCAGCTTATACACCAGTCTTATTTACTATTTTTCTTGTTCTGGGAGAAGGCGAATCTACTTTACGTGACTAAAGAAAGTCAGCAGGAACGTGGTTTCATGGTTTATGTCCTAATGTTAATCTAGTACATTGGACTGAATGTGTCAGAACGCAGGTAGAGTCTGAGCAAGAAAGCGTTTGATGGTCATCATATAGGACAGTCTTCGTTCTTAAGAGAAAAAATCAAACAATGCGTCGTTTTCGTTTTCCATGCAACATGGAAACGGTGCGTTCCTCTGTAAATCGTAATCCACTTAGTCACTGTGAATCCTCTATAGGAGTAATAGGAATTGTGTGACGGATGAAATAAGTTTTTTTTTATTTTTTTATTTTTTTTTAGCTAAGTCAGAGCCACAGCATTTGTATTCGTGGCTGTGGCGATATTCTATGATCCATTAAACCTCTCTTTTATTTTTTTTAGAAAAGCGTTAAGAAATACCAGTGAAGAGAGCCTTTCGGAAAGTGTGGCAGCTGAATGTCAGCTTAAGCAAACTTAATGTGCGTCACTACGAGAAAAGACATGACTTGCTGAAATTCATTGATCGCATAATCGATGATCTGTTGCCGGAATCAGCCAAAATCGTCAAATATCTAAGGAAGTCTATCACCAGCACACCGTAAAACAAATAAATGTGGATTGTATGAGTTACACAGCTATCCTCTAGCATAATCGCGTGGTAATTGACAAACGAAATAAGTCTTTCACTAAATCCATATTTTGTTTTGGCGTTTTCTTGTCCTACCAGGAAATAAAATTCACCAACGAAATCAGACGTTTACAAAATTCAGTTTTCGTTTTCAGCCTTTTTTATTCAGACGAAAACTGTTATCTAGGGGTACGAGTCTTTGAGCAGGAATGAAAGCGCCATCGGACTAGTTTGAATCATCCTCCTCTAACATTACCTTTCTTTTATAGAGATAACATTTACCATGCATGCTGTCGATTCTTGCATAGGTTAAAAATTGTCTCAGCTCTTGCACTATAAGATTTCGTATGATTTTTTATACGATGTATTACACTGAAGACTAAAATGTACAAAAAAGAAAGTAATGTGTTACAATCGATATGTACTAACAGTGAAAACTACTCTTCTTTTAAGAACAATTGAAATTACAAAATTTCTGGCATACTTAAAATTCGTATTATTGATTGCGCAATCAAACGCTAATTATTAAATTTAATTGTGGACTTATTTATAAATTAATGATATCATTTGGTAAAGAGTCTTTTCTTTCCGAGAAAGTTTGTAAGCTCTTATGTTTTGTGAACTCTTTGCCTCTTTGCAATTGAGAGTACTGCAGAATGTATGGGTGTAACAGCTGAATTAACAATTGTAAAGTCGGTGTGATTTATAAGAATAAAATAAATAATAAGATATTCGTAGCAACAAGCAACCCTTAAACAGCTATTTTATCATAAAGAAGCTACAAAATCGAAATTTCAGCTGTAAGAATGTACCCCTAGACAATACTTTGAGCCGTCGGCAACAACAACGAGATAGTGAAGGTAAGTAAAAAGTTCTTCTTTTGTAATCTTACTCCTCTGGAAACTTTCAAAAGTTGTGCAAAGAATGAGAACTTTAATGGTGCTGTATGGGAGGGTAAGATTACAAGTCGGGGCTCGCCCGGGATTTGTTCATTGTTCAAAAATGGTTCAAATGGCTCTGAGCGCTATGGGACTTAACATCTGAGGTCATCAGTCCCCTGTAACTCAGAACTACTCAAACCTAAATAACCTAAAGACATCACACACATCCATGCCCGAGGCAGGATTCGAACCTGCTACCGTAGCGGTCGGGCGGTTCCAGACTGAAGCGCCTGGAACCGCTCGGCCACACCGGCCGACTGTTCATTGTTAACGAAGTTTTGTCTTTTGAAGAAGAAGAAGGAACAGTAATTTATGTCAATTACATTTATAAAAGTTCAGTCACCCTGCGAAAGAAGAGCAGAGAGTTGCTCAACAAAATGATATAAACAGTGAAGAGAATTTGATACGATATCAACAATGATGGACAAGATGAATTGAAAGAGGACTTGACAACTACGACGAAGGATATCAGACTCTACCAGGCACTTAAATGTGATTTGCAGAATATCCATGTAGATGTAGATGTTGGAAAGATAAGTACAAACCATCTGTGAAATTAATCATCCTTAGTGAACTCGTGTGATTGCCAGCAAAATGAATAGTGATGTAGTTGTGAAAGCTGTAGGACCCAACCTAGATACGTTTGAACCAATTGAAAGTGTAGAAAGCTAAGAAACAGTGAAAACCGACATACATAGTGGACTATAGCAAAATTGAGAGCAGCTATTGATCAGTTAGTAGAAACAAAAACAGATGATAATAGCAAAATTAGTGCAGTTAATGATCAATACACAGAAATAAAAACTGACAACAATGGCAAATTTAGTGCAGTCGATGATCCGTTAATGGAAATACGATCTGAACAGACCGATAAAATGGACAGGGTACAATACCAAATAGACCAACTAAGTAATCAGGTTTCCGAGCTAAGAAGTGGGTTGTCAGATGGATTAAAAAGTGTGAATGAAAAATTGAATACATCATAAAATAAATTTATTGTTTTGGAAATTGAGTTAGTTGCACAATCTTCGCAAAAGGAGAAGAATGTTAATGACATCATAGTTCAATAGAAGGTCATAGAGGGAAAATTGAACAGAACTTAAGCAGTTTAGATAAAAAAATAGCAAATGCTGAAAACAGTATGATAAATAATGTGAATGTTCTAGACCAAAAATTTTTAGTTGTTCAGGAAAAATTCATTGACAACAATCTGTATTCAAACAATGGTATTGCATGGTCCAACATTCGAATTAAAAGTTTTCTATCAGAAAATTTACATCCAGTGGATTTTCTATATCACTGTAGAGTAAGTTTTGTGTCAACCATGAGCTAAGACCAAAACATCAGATTTATTAAAACATGCCTTGAAGTCAAAGCTCTGTCGTGGGTAAATCTAAATTTAAGTCACTGGGAGATATCAAAGTCTCTAAAAGAGTTTTTTTAATTAAATTTAGGTCAGAAGCTGAACAAGGGATAATTGAAAGTGAATTTCTGAACCGTCTGAACTATAGGAAAAGGGATGGTACACTGAAAGAATTTTGTAAGAATCAGCTAAAGAAACTAGCACACCCTCACAGGCCATTTGACAAAAGGACATTAATTGGTGGATTCAGAAGGAGATTACCAGAAAGGTCGCATTGGGATTTAGTACACGGACCTGACGACTGTCTAGACCAATGTTTACCATGTGTAGACAGGCTGTATAGGGCAGTAGAAAGAAACATGTACTATAAGCGAAACGTAGTGTGAGGAGGGCTATGCGGAAGGCGTTCTATGAATTCTAAGGTAAAGTTCTATGTACTGACTTGGCAGAAAATCCTAAGAAATTTTGGTCTTATGTCAAAGCGGTAGGTGGATCAAATCAAAATGTCCAGACATTCTGCGACCAAAATGGTACTGAAACAGAGAATGACAGACTAAAGGCCGAAATACTAAATGTCTTTTTCCAAAGCTTTTTCACAGACGAAGACTGCACTCTAGTTCCGTCTCTAGATTGTCGCACAGATGACAAAATGGTAGATATCGAAATAGATGACAGACGGATAGAAAAACAATTAAAATCGCTCAAAAGAGGAAAGGCCGCTGGACCTGATGGGATACCAGTTCGATTTTACACAGAGTAGGCGAAGGAACTTGCCCCCCTTCTTGTAGCGGTGTACCGTAGGTCTCTAGATGAGCGTAGCGTTCCAAAGGATTGGAAAAGGGCACAGGTCATCCCCGTTTTCAAGAAGGGACGTGGAACAGATGTGCAGAACTATAGACCTATATCTCTAACATCGATCAGTTGTAGAATTGTGGAACACGTATTATGTTCGAGTATAATGACTTTTCTGGAGACTAGAAATCTACTCTGTAGGAATGAGCGTGGGTTTCGAAAAAGACGATCGTGTTGAACCCAGCTCACGTAATCCGTCCACGAGACTCAGAGGCCCATAGACACGGGTTCCCAGGTAGATGCCGTGTATATTGGATTCCGCAAGGCGTTCGATACACTTCCCCGCAGCCGTTTAATGAAGAATGTAAGAGAATATGGACTATCAGACCAATTGTGTGATTGTATTGAAGGATTCTTAGATGACAGAACACAACATTTCATTCTCAATGGAGAGAAGTCTTCCGAAGTAAGAGTGATTTCAGGTGTGCCGCAGGGGAGTGTCGTAGGACCGTTGCTATTCACTATATACATAATTGATCTTGTGGATAACATTGGAAGTTGACTGAGGCTTTTTGTGGATGATGCTGTAGTATATCGAGAGGTTGTAACAATAGAAAATTGTATTGAAATGCAGGAGGATCTGCAACGAATTGACACATAGTGCAGGGAATGACAATTGAATCTCAATGTAGAGAAGTGTAATGTGCTGCTAATATATAGAAAGAAAGATCCTTTATCATTTAGCTACAATATAGCAGGTCAGAAACTGGATTCATTCGAAGAATCCTAAGGCAATGCAATCCGAAAACAAAGGAAGTAGGTTACAGTACACTTGTTCGCCCAATGCTTGAATATTGCTCACCAGTGTGGGATCCGTACCAGATACGATTGATAGAAGAGATAGAGAAGATGCAACGGAGAGTAGCGCGCTTCGTTACAGGATTATTTAGTAATCGCGAAAGCGTTACGGGTAGGATAGATAACCTGCAGTGGAAGACTCTGCAGGAGAGAGGCTCAATAGCTCGGTACGGGCTTCAGTTGAAGTTTCGAGAACATACCTTCACCGAGGAGTTAAGCAGTATATTGCTCCCTCCTACGTATATCTCGCGAAGAGACCATGAGGATAAAATCAGAGAGATTAGAGCCCACGCAGAGGCGTACCGACAATCTTTCTTTCCACGAACAATACGAGACTGGAATACAAGCGATAACCGATATACTCAAGGTACCCTCCTCCACAAATAGTCACGTGGATTGCGGAGTATGGATGTAGATGTATATAATAACAGAAATGATAGAGATCACAGTGGTAACAACTACAGAATCAGAGATGGTGGTAACTTCAATCAGGGTCAAAATTGTAATAGAGACAGAAATTTTTAACATCAGCAGAACAGGAATAATGGGGATAGCCATGGGCAATGTAATAGAAGAAACAATCAAAGAGGCACCTATTCGGGAAACTGTGGCCCATCTCAATGAAGGTCCACAGTTTCAAGCGAGGAGATATAACAACTGTAGGACCCCCAATTTACGGTTACAATCAGACAATAGTAACAGTATTAATAATGTTGCACAGATATCTGAAGTTGAACGGAAGGAACATCATCAGATTTCTCATTTACGTTTTGATCGAAAGTTTTGGAATACTGTGTTTAATTATACACACATCAAAAAAAGATTTACATTCCGAGAGTTCCCGAAGAAGCCGGCCTCTGTAGCCGAGCGGTTCTAGGCGCTTCAGTCTGAAGCCGCGCGACCGCTACGGTCGAAGGTTCGAATCCTGCCGGGCACTGATGTGTTAGTTAGGTTAGTTATGTTTAAGTAGTTCTAAGCTGTAGGAGACTGAAGACTACAGATGTTAAGTCCCACAGTGCTCAGAGCCATTTGAATAATTTTTTGAAGTTCCGGAACCTGTATAGAAAAATGGAATAGAGATCAACATAAACATCATTTCCACCCTTTCTACTGATCGTGAAAACCACACATACAGCGAGACCGTCAGGTGGTAGACCAGATTGCTGTACACACTGGTACCTCTAATACCCATTACCACGACCTGTTGCACTGATGCATGCCTGTAATCGTTGTGGCTTACTATCCACAAGTTCATCATGGCACTGTTGGTACAGATTGTCTCACACCTCAACGGCGATTCGACGTAGATCGCTCAGAGTGATTGGTGGGTCACGTCGTTCTTAAACAGCCATTTCAATCTGTACTAGGCATGTTCGATAGCATTCATGTCTAGATAAAATTCTGGCCACTCTAATCGGGCGATAACGTTATCCTGAAGATGTGCACGATGGGGGAGCGAATTGTCGTCAATGAAGACGAATGCCTCGATAATATGCTGCCGATATGGCTGCACTATCGGTCGAAGGATGGCATTCACGTATGGTAGAGCCGTTATGGCGCCTTCCATGACCTCCAGCGGCATACGTCAGCCCCACATAATGCCACTCCAAAACAGCAGGGAACATACACCTTGCTGCACTCGCTGGACAGTGTGTCTAAACCGTACAGCCTGACCGGGTTGCCTCCAAACACGTCTCCGACGATTGTCTGGTTAAAGGCAAATGCGACACTGATCGATGAAGAGGACGTGATGCCAATCCTGAGCGTCCATTTGGAATGCTGTTGTGCCCATCTGTACCGCGCTGCATGGTGTCGTCGTTGCAAAGATGGACCTAGTTATGGGCACCGGGATTTAAGTCGCGCATCATGCAGCTTATTGCACCCAGTTTGAGTCGTAACACAACGTCCTGTGGCTGCATGAACAGCATTATTCAACATGGTGTCGTTGCTGTCAGGGTTCCTTCGAGCCATAATCCGTAGGTAGCGGTCATCCATTGCAGTAGTAGCCCTGGGGCGGTCTGAGCGAGGCAAGACATCGAAAGTTCCTGTCTCTCTGTGTCTCATCCATGTCCAAACAACATTGCTTTGGTTCACTCCGAGATGCCTGGACACTTCTCTTGTTGAGAGCCCTTCCTGGCACAAAGGAACAATGCGGACGTGATCTAACCGCGGTATTGACCTCTAGGCATTGTTGAACTACAGACAACTCGAGCCGTGTACCTCCTTCCTGGTGGAATGACTGGAACTGATTTGCTGTCGGACCCCTCCATCTAAGAGGTGCTGCTCATGCATGGTTGTTTACATTATGTTTTGGGCAGGTTTAGTGGCATCTCTGAACAGTCAAAGGGACTGTGTCTGTGATACGATATACACAGTTAACGTCTATCTTCAGGGGTTCTGGGACCCCAGGGTGAAGAAAACCTTTCTTGATGTGTGTAATAATGTAGCTACTAAGCACAAACCAGAATGTGAGAGTAATGAGAATTTTGATGTAGTATGTAATAAAGAAGCTTATCTTGGTCAGAAAACAGTGTTATTGATGTATACGAAACAGGTAATCACTGTATTGGATCTGAATTAGGTGGTATTTTTGATATAGATGTGAATGACAAGTGTGAAATGACTGAGGTCGGTAAGTCTTAGACTGGTTTTCAGTTCTTAAAAGTTCTATAAGCCTACAAACGTGCCAACTTTGCATGTTACTGCATGACGATGAAGATCTTCGTGTCGTCTTAAGTGATGAATTGACACTTCGCCTAAGTGGAGTTGGGGAAACGTATAGAATGTGCGACCTGGGAGGGTAAGATTACAGGCCCCAGGTTCGAAACCAGTTCCAGTATTGGCGGCCGAAGACTTCCGGCATAAGAAGTCAGCCTCATTCTGCCAATGGCCTTATCAACAGAGTGCGAAGGAGCGCATGGAGGTTAAGGACGATGTCTTGTCCTTCGGGTGGGACCCTGCACCAAATGGCGGAAAAATCAGCCATGACCAACCGCATAGGGATGCAGAAGGCAATGGAAACCACTGTAATAAAAACACATAATTTGTATCCACAGGATATGTGGCCTATAATTCAAAATGTGTCATGATGCTCTCTCAATTGGCAAAGGATTCCGGAATATTTCCAGAATGAGATTTTGACTCTGCAGCGGAGTGTGCGCTGATATGAAACTTCCTGGCAGATTAAAACTGTGTGCCCGACCGAGACTCGAACTCGGGACCTTTGCCTTTCGCGGGCAAGTGCTCTACCAACTGAGATACCGAAGCACGACTCACGCCCGGTACCCACAGCTTTACTTCTGCCAGTATCTCGTCTCCTACCTTCCAAACTTTACAGAAGTTCTCCTGCGAAACTTGCAGTTTAGGAGACGAGATACTGCCAGAAGTAAAGCTGTGGGTACCGGGCGTGAGTCGTGCTTCGGTATCTCAGTTGGTAGAGCACTTGCCCGCGAAAGGCAAAGGTCCCGGGTTCGAGTCTCGGTCGGGCACACAGTTTTAATCTGCCAGGAAGTTTGATTCCGGAATAGTTCCTCATTTGCATGTCCGGGAGGGAATCGTCAAATGGGAGGTTACCATGAGAAAAGGTTTGAATAATAAACGAAATGATAATGTTCTACAAGTCGGGGAGTGGAATGTCAGAAGCTTGAACATGGTAGGGAAGCTAGACAATCTGAAAAGGGAAATAAAATCTAGATGTACTAGAGGTCATTGAAGTGAAATGGAAAAATGAAAAGTATTTCTGGTCAACAGCATAAGAAAATGGTAGAACGGGAGTAGGATCCATAATGAACAGAAAGGCAAGGCAGAGAGAGTGTCACAGTGAAAAGTTCAGTGATACTGCTGTTCGTAGCGTTCTCGCTTCCCACGCTCGGGTTCCCGGGTTCGATTCCCGGCGGGGTCAGGGATTTTCTCTGCCTCGTGATGGCTGGGTGTTGTGTGCTGTCCTTAGGTTAGTTAGGTTTAAGTAGTTCTAAGTTCTAGGGGACTTATGACCACAGCAGTTGAGTCCCATAGTGCTCAGAGCCATTTTGATACTGCTGTTCTTATCAGAATCGACAGCAAACCAACACTGAGAATGATAGTTCAGGTATACATGCCGACATCGCAAGCTGAAGATGAAGATTTAGACAAACTGCATGAGGATTTTCAAAGGGTAATACACTACGTAAAGAGAGATGAATATCTGAAGTCATGGGGGACAGAAATGCAGTTATAGGGAAAGGAGTAGAAGAAAGGGTTACAGGAAAATATGGGATGGGACAAGGAATAAGAGAAGAAGAAAAGTAATGATTAATTGAGCTCTATAATAAATTTCAGATAGTACTGGCGAATACCCTGTTCAAAAATCACAAGAGGGGGAGGTGTACTTGGAAAAGGCCGGATGATACAGGAAGATATCGGTTAGCTTACATAATGGTGCGACACAGTTTTCGAAACCAGATACTGGATTGTAAGGAATACACAGAGTAGATATAGACTCAGATCACTATGAAGTAGTGGTGAAGAGTAGGCTAAAGTTTAAGAGATTACTCAGGAAGAATCAGTATGGAAATAAGTGGGATACGGAAGTACGAAGGAATTATAAGATAGGCTTTAAGTTCGCTGAGGCTATAGATACAGCAATAAGGAACATTTAGCTCAGTAGGCAGTAAAGTATTACAGGAATGGAAATCTGTAAAGGGGACAGTCACAGAAGTTGGAAAGAAAAACATAGGCACAATGAAGGTAACTGCGAAAAAACCTTACCTAACAGAAATAATACTTTCATATCTGCATATTATTTTAAAGTATAATCACTCTATTGCTTCAACCCTTATTTTATTATAACATGTAATAGATGTGAGACTAACACACCCTTTTTCTGTTCCTGTCAGTCGTTTCATACAGTAGCTCTGAATCCCAGTCTAAATTGTCTTTTGTTTATAATTTTTCCACCGTTTACAATATAATTATTGGACTTAACGTTTTTAACGTAGCACTTGATAACATAAATGACTACAAAGCTTATTGCATCTAAAGTTTACAGATACCATTTGAGGTATTTACCCTGATACATTATTTCACCTACTTAACCAAAGATCTCAGCAGTGCTTTAAGACCTAATCTGAAAGGGATTAGATTGTCTTGCTATAAGTTCTTTGTACTTTTTTTGCCGTATGTTATTTGCACCTACTAGTTTTAGACACCAACTTTGTTTACCAGTTGTGACAGTTTATATATGATGTATTCTCATAGAGAAAGAAGCCATGCTATTTACTCTATTTTAGTTGTTTAATTTTCCCATTTATGCCCAGTTTTCATTCAAAGACCTCCATGGAGCTATATTTGACATAGTGTGTTTTTGTTATGTACTTGACAGTTCCACAGGTTATGCCTAATTCGTAACATAACAGACTGTGTAGGTGAAAGACCCCCTCGATATGCTAAAGTAAAAATACATTTTTAATCAAAGAAACAGCGAGAATGGCAGAAGCAAAGACCAACCGTAAGCGTCAGCAAAGACATTAATTATGAATGTGGGGTAAGGCGCTGACAAATGAACAAAATAAATTATTCACTTTACTTTCTACATGATTTTGTTTCTCTCTCTCATATGTAGAAGGATGGGTAAGATGTATTGCTCGAAGTGTGACGTGGTAGGAGTGTTTTGTGTTAATTGTCATTCTGAACACGACAAGACTTAACATCAGTGTTAAGTATTTTTATTGAAGTGTAGACAAGCTGGGAGGATTTCCTTCATCTTGAGAGGTAGTGGTGTCCTTGCAGTCGGCTGCCTGCATCTACAATTGAAATGTAGGGGAGGAATTCCGTGGTCCTATTTCGTAAGATTAACAGAAATGTAAGAGCTTTCAGAAGACGACAAATATACTTAAAATATATATAGTGATGGACACAAAGACAAATAAAACAAGAAGCGATAAAAAGTAAAGTGAATGAAGAATAGCACAATTTCGTACACGCAGGACATTTACTAATAGTGCAATTGTACTATGCCTCAGTTTTCTCTATTTTAATTACATATATTATTTTTATTATTATTACTATTATACAAGACACGTGCTTATTAATACACATAAATCCATCTGTAGGTGTAGAATTACACCTCTAAAACGGGTTCTGTAAATAAAGGAACAGTAACTGACAACAATAAACTTGATTCAGTTGATTTAAATAAGTCACGGTAAAGCTTAACTTAAAGTGTTCAAATTTAAACTTCCTTTCACCGAAATCTGCGTTAGAGGTTAAAATATATATCTTTTCGTAAAAGCTTTTCATGTTATTTCCAATCCGCATTTTACGCCATCCTTATCTATGGACACGAAAACAACGTCAAAACCAAACTGCACCAATGTCCGATGATGCGTCGTACTGCACGCAAAACTCTGAGAAGTAGGAGTACCAGAGAGAGACAAATAATAAACTGCCACATGGTCTTGACTAATTCAGCATGAATAAATCTGGTGAACGATTGGCTAAACCAACATCAAAAGCTATAAACACGTAGATATGGGTTAGTACTACGCCAGTACTGACAGCGAGTAGAAAGTCACTGGTTCCAAGCGAATAAAATATGAAAAATTGCCACCACAATTGAATTTATTAACGGGAATTAAAGGTTGTCACTTAAGTGATCAAATAAGATAAAACGTCGTGGGGGCCAAACGAAAAGATAATTCCGTAAGTTCTCTCAAAGAAGCGTCACAATTAAATAATAAGTGACAAATATTTGGTGAAAGGTACGTAGGCCGAGAAGGGAAAATGACATTGACGTGACTTTATCGATCACTGAAAGAAGAAATATTGTTACCAGAAGGGCTCTGAACTCCGCTTTTCGCTGTTAATTGCTCCTGAAATTAAGATAGTGCTGTCCCGTAGTGACAGAAATCACAAAAAATAAAAAAGATGAGGAGGAAGGATGAAAGATAAGATTTGCAGTCCGTCCTTTTCGAAATATCTATCAAGGAAATTGGCGCAAAATGTCTTAGGGACACCAAGAATAGTAATGTCAAGACGAGAACCGCAGTCTTCCCGAATACGAAACCTGTGTTTTTCCACTAAGCCATCAGTCACGTTTAAAGACAGACTAAAGAGAAAAGGGTAGATGAATAACAAAAGAAAAGAAATGTTAAGTACGTGGCAAACATAAAACATCTCGGATTCCAACTGTCTCTGCTTGCTGTACGGCTCTATATTAGTGTATTCTATTGACGCGTGCTGTAATAAAGAGATTTTGTTTGTAGCCGAACTGGAGGAACGCTCAATGCTAACGATTATAGCGCAGTAACTTACAGCCGGCGGAGCAATGCCGAGTTTTACGGGTAAGCGGGCTCCAGACTCCAGGGAAATGAACTTCGTTCATAAGCTTTAGTGAGCTGCGTTGGGGGATTCTCCAAACGTCCCCCGGTTTACCTGCCGCGTCGCCGTAACTGAGCGACGGATAATATCGGCTCTGAAACTTTGCCTGAATAATAAAGCCTTGTAGTTCTTTCAAACAGGCAATCTACTCAACTGCAGTGGATCTGGTACGGCTTCAGCGTGCAACGAAGAACATCGAATACGTGGTTGAGAAAGAAAAGGAGGAGAGACTTTTCTTTACGTAATACATACAAAAATGACGACGTCGTTGGTTCCTCTCTGTGGATGAATAAGGCACAGTTTTGGAAAATTATATATTACATACGCGTACAATAAGATTATTAAGATACTTCAATACATTAGAAAAAGGTCTATTGAACATTTCCCTTCCAAAATGAATTAATTGTAACATTTTGAGAGTCACAATACATTTCCTTTAAGTTATCAGTCTCTAAGGTGTTTGATGCTATTCTCCATTTTCGCCAGTTTCTTTTCATGCATGATACACCGAACGTTCTTTGTAATTTTCTTTACAGCCATTCCCATCCATTATAATTTATCTCTTCTAACAGTGCTTCCAGTTTCTAGGCGATTGTTCCTTCTTGTTGTTGAAGATGTCCTCTGCCCTTTTCCTGCATTGGCAAGGAAATTCCAGAGATTACTTACCTATCCATTAATTTAGTCTGTAAGTGAAAAATAGAAGTAGAGGTGCTCAAAAACTTTTATACGTGCGTAGCCGCAGAAAAAAAAGGACTTGTCTAAGAAAAAGAGAGTGGATTTTCCGACAGACAACAGATCGAATATACCCCCGCATTCGCATGAGTGAAAGTCTGTATTTTTATCACATACCGACTATTGAACGGATTTATAGGGTTGTTCATCGTTATATTCAAATGAGCTGTATGTAACAATACGATGTTCTTTTATTATGAGACACTGGTGTACGAACTATATTCAAACAATTTTGCACATTTTTAAAAAAGCGTAGTCACAGATAACACAAAACTGAAATTTGTGGTGAAAAACATGTGATACACGGAACAAACTGCACAACTTGCAACTTGATTGTAACACAGAAAATGGAACACTCATTTTGATGTAAGAAAAAAAATTTTAACGATCTGCGTTAACGTAAATTTCTAATGTGTCAAGTTTTGTTCTCTCTATCCGGATGTTCATGCTTGCACGTTTCTCTTACAGACAATGCTATGCACTGTGTAATTGATTTAGTAATGCATAATACAGTCTCAGCAATTCTTCCCCAAAGCATAGTCAGTGTTTGGTCACAGAGAGGCTCTCTTTGAGGATAAAGCTAACTTCTGCTGCGCCAGTCCATTCATGAAATAGTCTGCCCTGCAGCCCCTGTGTGTGGTCATCCGACTTAGTTGCGAGAATCGCTTCATATTCTCCACTATATTTCATCTGGAACCGTGATGTTAACCGAGACTGTTATCATCTCTATTATCGACGAATATTCTTAGCTTTTTTCAGCTGAATTCAGTGGAAATTTTCTGTCCATCCATTGACATTGACGCTTGCGTACTTTCTAGTCAGAAGGACTACATAGTGTGCCAATTACAGCATTGAGTTCTCCACAATTCAAGGAAATATCACAAGTCGGAGCTAACTCACAAACCTAGTTGACTTCTTTAATCTATTGTAATATATGAAGTATGTAACATGTAATTAATGAGATATGGAGACACGATCTCAAGGAAACACTTACGTTCGAAGTTATAATATGTTTGTAACGGAAGAAATGGAAGTGGCGGAGTGGTACCTCACTTATCATCAGTTGGAAGTCACGGAACCGAAACGCAGGCACCCTAGGTTCTTGTTGTTAAAGGTTATATCTAATCGCACTGTATTAGCAAAGGGTCTCTTATCATTTGTGCTATCCGTGAGGTTACCAAAGGTGAAGGGAGGGGGAAATGGCGAAAACAGACTGCCAGCATCAATTCGCACTCACGTCCACCACCACCACCATCGAAGCATTCACTATGCCATATGTACCACAACTAAATATGAATATTTTGTTCTGTGAGGTAGCTGGAATGATACACTGAACCAACTGACTAAGTCAAAATATAACATCCGAAGCCTGATCACGACGTTAGGAAGAATCCGAAATAGCTTTGCCATTACATATGCGGGTTTGCAAAATGCTATGTTTAGGATCTCTTTTCAGTTTTTTTCACTGTTGCTCACAGGCTTTTGGAACAACAAAACAGTGCTAATGCTAACTTCCTATTGGGGAAAGTGTGAGATCTAGTTCGATGTTCTTTATGTGGCAACATCAGGTATGTTTAGTTTGAACAGAACGCGAACGCTATTTCTAGTGAAAAATTATTCTGTAATGATCGATAACAAACACATTTAATACCACGAGGAAACAATGATGAGTTATTTCCTGCAAGAGTCCATTCACGGATAATCGTTTCTGTCAATGGACCAGTTGAATTTCATGAATCGACCATTAGATGTATATCCGAAATTTCGTCATTAAATGCGTATTATTCCAGTATAGAGCGGCTTAGTGGATTAGAATACGGTCACACAAGCTAGTTAAGAAAATAAAAAGGATTATTGAGTAGAAATTAATTTTAATATGTATGAAGCATGTTGATTATGAGCTTAAAAACAATTAAATTAGATCAATACTGAAGTTCAGTACAATTCTGAACTGACATTATTCTGAAATTAAGCTACATTTAGGCTA
Source organism: Schistocerca nitens (assembly GCF_023898315.1). NCBI lineage: Eukaryota > Metazoa > Arthropoda > Insecta > Orthoptera > Acrididae > Schistocerca > Schistocerca nitens. The sequence goes on from NC_064618.1 coordinate 177,076,067, forward strand.
CTTTATAGAAGAACCGAGATTGAGTACGATTGTGGACAAACTATCAGGCAGTTCAAACTGTTTCCAATAACACAGGGATACAGCCTACCTGCAATTAAAACAAACGTATCTTTTAGTATTCTTCCTAACACCAAGGTAGTTTTCATATACCCACTTCCTACATGTACTGCACAGAATCACGTCTTTCTCTGATCGATTCTGACATGGTTCACAAAACAAATCATTGGTGTTGGTACTTCTCACTTGTTTCATTTGAATCACTTTAGGCAGCTTTCTCTTTAGGCTAATAGGAAGTTTAGCGCTACATTCTTATTGATTCCGGTATAGAAATTGATCAGTATTAAAGATTTTAACTTTCTCTTTGTCTGAACCACAAAAGAGCCATGGATGTGGCCTTGGGTCGTTTCAGTGAGCTCTTTGTGCCTCTTCACAAAATTGTGGTACCACTTCCTTCTCTGCAGTATTTTGCTCCTTATGGCAACTTTTAACGGTATCATCCGTAAGGCCTTAGGCGTGATGCCAAACATGCACTCTTGTAGTTGCATCATATGTTGACATATCTATTTCAGAAGAAAAGTCACCGAAGCTTGTATTACTTTATTATCCTCGACAGAAAAACCAATTTTTTCCATCCAGATAATGTTTGCGAGTTTCTCAGGGAACGAAACATTGGTTTAAATCAAGATCACCATTTCTACAGCATCATGTGCTCGCTGCATTTTCTGTTTCTTCAATTTTCTATATTTAACACCCTTTTGAAATTTTTAAACTGCAAGAGAATAATTTAAATAAATAACGGTAAACACATGTTACTTATAAAACTTCATGGCATGTTTCCACTCCAGTATATTTAAACAGTGTGTGTCATAGTAATATTGTAGTACTATATATGATCAACTACTGTTTTAACTCAGCTTGGTAGAATATTTTAACATGCTAGAATAGCATACCATTGTGAATATTTAATTGGAGCTACTGTTCACAACATGCAATATTTCTACTTTAAATTATATTATTATGTACTAATAAGAGGAACACCAATGGCATCTTGCATTTATTTACTGCCTGTAAAAGAAATAACTTTCTTACAGATGATATCCTTAAGCTAGCAGTTGTTCAATGGTGGCAACACTATACCATTTGCTATGCACCCCATTATATAGGAATGAGCAGCAAAAAATACAAATCGAAATATATCGATGAAAAGTAAATAGGAATGACTCAACAAGGGTATATGCCACGAACCAACTGGAGTATTCTATTTTATCACCATACACAATCCAATATCAACCCAACCTACATCAGCTAACATAATTTTATTCGTGCATTTAAGTAAGGTTTTCCCTGTAAGCTTCAAAATTCAGATTAACTCGTTAAGTCGGTTCAGCACAGCTAGATGGCAGCAACTATCGACCAAAAGACTCATGAACTGGATAAATTTTTACAATACTTCTGACTGAAATGGAAAATACAAACCACTCTTTAACGGAATATTGCTTCCTCTTTTAGAACTTTTTTCCCATAAAGTAACACAATTCAAACAGATGTCTAGAAGTAAAGCATGGATTACCTAAAACAAAAGGCATCATGTAGGACAAAAAGGAAATTGTAGCTACTGTCTAGGAACTTCTCTGATGTTAGTTTTGCAATGCATTGCAACGAATATTGCAAAATATTGAAGCAAGCAATTCAGAGATCTAAGAAGCTTTATTATAAGAAAAAGATAATTACACCAGGCAACAAAATAAAATTATATGGGATGAGGTGAAGACAGAGATAGGTGAGACCAAATAGGAAGAGGAACACATAGCTCTAAAAAAATGAGATACTGGTAACGAGCGCATGTTGTGTTGCAAACTTCTTAAATAACTACTTTGTTTCTGTTACTGAGAGTTTTGGTTATCATGTTCAGTAAATAATGTAATGCAATATCTGAGATCATGTCTGCAAATAACTTCAGTAAAATGGAAATGACAATCGCTTCTCCCAAAGAAGTAGCATCCATAACAAAATCCTTAAAATCAAAGTATTCTAGTGATTAAGATAATATATCAACAAAGTTAATCAAAGAGTGAGTACATGAGCTGAGTTCTATCTTAATTTTTGTATAATCAATGTCTAATCAATGGAACATTTCCAGACTGGCTAAAATAAGCTGAAGTTAAGTCTCTTTGCAAGGAGAAGAATGAACAGAAACCGTGGAACTATCGATCAATGGCACTTTTGCCTGTTATATAAAAAAAAAAAAAACGTTTTGGAAAGGTTGTGGTCAAGCGTCTTCTTAAACATCTGACTGGAAATAATACATTATCCAAGTCACAGTTTAGCTTCCTTAAGGGTTCCGACATAGAGAAATCCACTTATACATACAGTGAGACTGTACTTCGTTCATTAGATAACAAACTAGAGTATGCTGGCAGGTGCTGTGACCTGTGAAAAGCCTTTGAATGTGTGAATCACAACACTCTCTTAATTAAATTAAAATTTTATCGTTCACTGTCAGTGCTGCAAAATAGTTCGAGTTTTACCCAAGTAACAGGAAACAAAGGTGTTGCAGTGTTCATCCGGTTGGGAATTAATTACATGTGATGTTCATAAAGGTTCCAGTTTGGGTCCTCTGCTTTCATCTTGTGTACATTAATGACCACTCGTCCGTCACACTGCCAGACACTAAATTGTTCTTTTTTTTTTCAAGTGGTAGAAACATTGCAATAAGTAGAAAGTCAACTAAAGATTTACATATAGCTGCTAATCAAATTTTCTCTGATATTCACAAATGGTTCAAAGCTAATTCACTGTTGCTGAACAATACCCGCTATATGCAGTTCGGAACTTGTAAGACATTTCCTACCAGCATGTTTATAACGTATGAAGACATGCAGACAGAACAGGTCGATGGTGTTACATTTCTGGGGTTACTCGTTTGGGAAGAGCGTACCACATAATTATTGAAGCACCTACGCAAGTCTTTGTATGCAATGCGAATGATGTCAGATATAGGAAATATAAATATAAAAAGAACTTGCATACTTTGCATATTTTCTTTCTTTCTTTTATACCATATGGAATCATATTTCGAGGTAACTTGTCAAACCGAGCTAGCATTTTTAGAGTGAAAGTGCGTGTAATACGACTCATTTGTGGTGTAGATTCAAGAACATTACGTAGAAACCTGTTCAAGCAAATGGATATTCCAGTCAGTTCTCCTTAGTATATTTATTCCTTAATGAAATTTGTAGCCAATAACAGACTCTGTTCCCAACCAACAGCTCAATACATGATATCAATAATAGTAATAATAACAATTTATATGAAGACCTAATATCACTCACCTTGGTCAAAAAAGCGTTCCAGTATTCAGGAACTCGCATTTTCAGTAAATTTGCCATAAATCATTAAGAACTTGATTTCGGAGTTTGAAAGTCTTTTTGGTAGGCAAACTCTTACTTTTCTGTATATGAATATCTTAACAGGAACTGACAGATAAACTTAACCAAAAGTGTCCACTACATTTCAGTTCTGCCACCACTTTGTCATAACAGTTGTGTACGATATATTTATGAAAAGTGCATAACCATGTTTCACTCTAACATTATATTAATTCTATAAATTTTAGCAGGTCCGGTGTACTGTAGTTTATTAATATATTTTGACAATCACCTCATAAATGGTCAGGGAAGTGAGTATTATATTGAAAAGTTATATACAATCTGTCATGTTCGGCATTCACGAGAATCATCCCATTTTCGAGTCTATGGAATGAAAACTTAATTTAGGCTAATCTAATGTAATTCATCAGGTACTATTTGAGATTGCTCGTCGAATGTCCAGTATTTATATCTACGCTCTTTCCTTTCATCATTGGCTCCAGGCGTTGCGACTGAGACCCGTTCCTGCTAGCAGTATCTGTCTGTGACCTGGCGTTCAATTTTCGGTCTCCTGGTGTTCCACGTCTTCTCTCTGCCACACGCTCTCGCTAGGAACGTTCTTAAGTGTTCTATCTTTAGTTCTGTGCCCCAGAACGAGCATTGGTGTTCCATCTCCGGTCCCATGTAGTCGTCTGCGGGCTATGGTTCGCTCTCCAGTTTGGTTCTAGGCGTTCCCTTTACGGTCCGCTACCACTAGAAGCGCCATGCGACCGACGTTCCATCTTCGCTTCTGTGAGCCTTGTTCTCTATCTGGTGTCCGTTTTCCATGGGCACAGCCTCAGTTCTTCATTTTGTTGAGTTCTGCCGCCACCTTCGTTGGGTTTTCAGCAACTTCAGTGCAGGATTCCAGGCTCTACTGAGTTGGTAAACAATGCCACGAGCCGTGACACTGGGTATGATTCTGCTCTGTAGTTGATGAGAACTCAATGAAGTGAAAAGCATAACTCCATGAAAGGAAGAACGGAGGCTGTGGGCACGGAAAACGAACCCCAGATAGTGCCCTATGCTTGCTACCCGAAGATGGAAACTCGGAGGACGCTTCTAGTGGGAGCGGACCCCAAAGGAACATCTAGAAACGCACTGGACCGACCACAGAAAGCCAGTGCGGTGATGTTGTCATTGCCGTTGCCTGAATAACGGCCCTTTCCTAGGACCGGTCAATGTAGGAGTTTGTGCATATAACTGCAGATCCTTCTGTTCCTCTGAGATTGGTGTTGATGGTACCTAACTTGAAGAATTATCCTGGCGTCAACTGAAACAGAGAAGAACATATTTGCTAACAAACTTGCAGTGAATTGATCTCTTCTTCTCTTCTATCCAGTCGTCTGCGACACTGAGTATGTGCCACCAATCATAAGGGGCAAAGACATGGTGTGAATTGATAACGCTCTTGGGGATGAGACCGTAGAGGGTTTCTTGGGAGCCACCGGAGTCGAATTGTTTGTAAGGCTGGGAAGGCTTATGAAATTCAGGATGGGTTGGGGAGGAGGTTATTATTTAGGTGCAGATAGGTACCTTTCCCAATTGACTCATCGTTTTGAGCATCGTCTGCACGCTACGCTCCTCTGGGAGTAGCAAGCAAACGTCTTCTGCCATCGCAACCTCTTCCTGTGGGGCAATCACGGTAGGCATCTCTTCGTCTTCTTCTTCTTGCGTGTGCTGCTAGTCGACTTCCCTTCCGGAAGGATGAGCAGGGGTTTATAATTCCATGGTCACCACATCGGCCCTCCCCCATATCTGTAGGGGCGGGGAGGGGGGGGGGGTTGGTGCCTTTCACCCCATCGTGTAGGGAATGGCTGGGACTGCCATTTCCTTCTTAGCAAACCTCAGGTCTTCCCGCAACTGCTGCAGCTGGTGGCGGACAGCGAGGAACTCCTCCTTCATATAGGCTCTCTTTCCCGTCATTGCGGCTTTGAGGGCAGCCATGGCGTCATCTGTGGCGGTACGTGGCGTGTCACATACACCGTTTTCGTGGAGGTGTGACCAGATTTCCCATCTTGAATAGGGGACCGTGCTGTCGCCGTGTCGTGTTCAACCGTCTCTTAATGTGTGACGGTCTTATTCTGCATCTTCCTGTCCTTTATGTAGCTGCAGCTACGAGAGTCTGCAGCGTGAGCGCCGCCGCAGTTCACGCATGTGGCAGCAACGCTTCTCGATTTGTCACAGTCGCACGTATCATGCATTTCAAACAAGCAACTGTGCCTCTGCAGGGCTTGGCTACACATCGCATATTGTGGCACTTGTAGCACTGCTGTGCTATCTTCTTCGTCTTCGTGTTGCCACGGAGGTCGTTCGTGACACCCTTCATCTGGGTCTCGACCACGGCACCTATCTTGACTTCCTTTTCACGTCCAACCATGTTCGGATTTGTTACGAGAGCGAGAGGGTCGACGGCAGCAACAAAGCCACCCGCAGCTAGTCGAGCAGCAGAATGCATGCAGTTGAGGACGGGAACGAGTACGTGGGTCCGAGGCCGAAACACCAGTGCTTGGCCTGGTGCATCAGACCGAAGAGGTAATGCCTAACAAAGTCTCTAGCAGGAACGGATCGTAGAGAGAAAACGTGGAACCGCACGGGACAGAAAGCGCTCTAGGCCGAATAAGTATCCGCTAAGGACGCTCCCTGAGGTTGAAGATAGAAGGGGAAGAGCGCAGGTATAAATACTGTACCTCTTACACTGGACAAGCAGTCTGAAGTAGCACCTGATGAAGATAGCGAGTCAAGTTCTCGAAGTATCATATAAGAACGACGCTGATTTGTGGCAGAATTCAACTCAAGATGCAAACAAATCGTGGAAATATCCGAAGAGCCGGCCGGGGTTTCCGAGCGGTTCTACGCGCTACAATCTGGAACCGCCCGACCGCTACGGTCGCAGGTTCGAATCCTGCCTCGGGCATGGTTGTGTGTGATGTCATTAGGTTAATTAGGTTTAAATAGTTCTAAGTTCTAGGGGACTGATGACCTCAGAAGTTAAGTCCCATAGTGATCAGAGCCATTTGAACCATTTGAAATATCTGAAAAATTACTTTCTTTGTCATTGACCGATCAAACCGATCAATCTAAAATCCACCCTGTGGAGGCAGGTGTGTAAGATTGAAGCTCTCTTACTACGCTAACTCGGACGAAGTTTTGGTGAGGCACCATGCATGTATAGTGAACCGAATGTGTTTTCATATTAACGTGATGATTTTAGTTCAAGTACTTCGTAGAATATGATGCACAAAGTGGCAACTCTGTGATCTTAGTGGCGTTATGTGAGATGGAAGTACTGTACGAAATTTTCAATCACGTGTTCTGGGAGACATGTCTTTAAATGTGTATTTCTGGACTGACTTCATTTTTTTCCTGTTAGGAAAAAGGCATTACCGTTCTGTTCTCTCGTCATTTCCTTTAAGGTTATTTTCAGAAAGCTTTCGAACGACATTTTTCACTGCTAATATTTTATCTTCCTGACAACACCCGTCGTAGAAGCCTTCTTAAGTTATACAAGAAGGACATTTATTTATTAATGACTGGTGTTGGACATTCATTGTCAAATCAGCCTGGGGGTCAAAATACAGGAGATGTAACAGCATATAGCAATAAGGTTTAAAAAACTGTATTACAACAGAATCTTATGCTCGGTAACACTAATACTGTTAAACGAGGCATGAAATCAATTAGTGAGATAGTAGATAACGTTGTCCAAACATACCCTCACCGTTGTCACGGCGAAACCTGCTTGTAAGAGGTTCCTACGACGTCCGTGTGACCTTAGAAGTTCAAGGATAGGAAAATTGTATTGTAATACAAACAAGGTTTAAAAATTCTTACATGAAACAAAATCTTGACAAGTTACTTGTGGAATATGTGAATAAACATACAAAACACTAACTGGAATATACAAGCAACGCGTGCAATGACAGCACACACGTCACATTTTAGAAACACGACGAGTGCGTATGGTAATATTTCTGCTCAGATAAACAAGACTTTGGCAAAGGACTTAATGACCACAGTAGAGCAATTAGTCACCTGTTCTACCTACAGGTATGTAAACCTGTCTTAAAAATTCTTACCACAGGTGAAATCAGCTAATTCAGTTCGAGACTACAAACCAAGATGCATGGAACAAAACCTTCCCCTGCGAGCCTTTCCAAAGCATGACAGTGTATCACCTGATCAAATCAATGTTTAGCCAATGATGGTGAGATTATATGTACTTCGTTGCTGCTTTTTGAATTAAGAGCCACCTCTTTATCAACACCTCTTCATCGATAACTCTTCAACAGCAGGAGACACAACTCTTCATCAACGCATTTCAAATCAACTCTCAGCCTTCGCAACAAATACTTCGGAGACCTGATGCTAATGTCTGTAATTTATTGGTGCAAACAACAGCGGAGAGTGCATGTAGTCAACAAATGTAACTATTGACTCAACTTTTAGAAAGTCAGTCTGCGACAATATAAATATATTTCCGAAACACCGAACCCACTTATTTGAGGAAACAACAGAACTAAGCGAATTTCAAATTTCCGAGACTAAATTGCTCGCCGGAACGCATACTAATGCACACTGGCCTCCTCTTCATGGGCGTGATTTAGTAATCTTTTCAGTGCAGAGACTAAATAAAGAGGCTGCCTTTACCTGAAGGACGTAATTCACAGCAGTCCGTAGCAACAAACGAACTGCTAGGTACGTAAACGCCCTTGACATCATTGTACTATATCCAGAAGTTTATTGTCCTACTTCTAACAACACTTTCAAATCCAATCCACCTCACATTTATCTCACATTGCAGTGTGGCAGGTGATCTCGGTAGAATACCCCTTCCACACCAGTCAGTTGTACAAAAGGAACAGGTCGACTAGGCAATCGCTGTCTGTCGCTCCAGGAAAACTGCCTGCAGGTCTCGCCTCAACTGTAAACAGCGCTGCAGACTAGAGGAGGCAGGGTTCAAATCCACATGAACACCCAGTTCATCCTATTGAGACCAAAATAAACTTAGTTGAGTACAGAAACCAAGTTGAGATGTTGAGTCCCGCAAGGTGTGCGATATTTATGACCTATCATCATAGTTGCTCATTTACACAGAAACACAAGCAAATGTACACACACACACACACACACACACACACACACACACACACACACACACACATACATAGATCTATACATACCCCACATAATGCATATGCACACACACACACACACACACACACGCACACACGCACACACAAATACATACAATAATACAGGATGCGGCAGCGTTCATAGCGTAATTTGACTTGCGTAGTGCAATGACGTACAGCAGGAAGGCGCGCCAGCTCGTTCCGCATTCGTGTACTAAAGAGCTGCCATTTGAAGTGTGACAATGGAGCAGTGGAGTGCACAGCATCGTGCCTTTGCTGTTGAAAGTTATTTCAAGAATAACGACTCTTTTATTGCTACCCAGCGTCTATTTCGGCCACTTTTCGACTTGGGACTTCATGGAAAAGTTCCAGATGGACGGACCATTCTGTGGTGGGTACCCGCATTTTGAACAACAGGTTCTGTTTGTAATGGTAAACCGGGAAGAAGTGAAAGAATTGTGCTGACACCAGAAACCGTGGAAAATGTTCGTGCTGCACTACTGCTTACTCCAAACAGATCTGCTCGTCGTCTTACGCAAATTGTGCATATATACGATCGCTCATTCTGGAGGATATTGCACGAAGATCTTCATTTTCACCCATATAAGCTGCAGATTGTTAAGAAGATTAGGCCTCTCGATTGGGTTTCACGCGAAACATGCTGCTTAACCATGCGTGATCTCATTCGCCTAAATCCACAAATGTTGCACACCATCCTGATGTCAGATGAAGCTCATTTCCAGTTATGTGGTTCAGTTACCGCATGAACTGCACATCGTTCTCGTGCCACAGTGTGGTGTGGATTTGTTTCCTTTGGGATTATTGGCCCTTACTTCTCTGATGATGACAGCAGTGTGGCTGTAACTGTCACCAGTGAACGCTACCTAAAGATGCTGCAAGACTTCGTTTTCCCCAATTAGGTGTGGTCGGTGTGGACGTGGAACAATTATGGTTTCAACAAGACTGAGCGACCTCGCATACAGCCAGAATTTGCATGGATTTCTTGCGACATACGTTTCCCGGTAATGTAATTTCCCGTTTTGATCACATTTCCTGCCCGCCTTGCTCACCTGACCTTTTATGTGCAGCATGTGCAGACTTTTTTCTTTGGGGCTACCTGAAGCAAGAAGTGTTCCGAACACTTTGTGCCACCATTCCTGAGTTAAAGGATCGCATCAGAACTGTCGTCGGCATTGTCCCAGGGAATATGTTACGCCGAGTTATGGAAAGCTTCCAACGCCGCCTAGATGAATGTGTTGTGCAGGGGGAGCACCATTTTACGGACGTCATATTCAAAAAGTAATCTGCGCAATGGACAATGACTTACACATTAGTAAATGCCATACCTTGTACTAGTAATTGACATAAGAGGTAATAAATAAATTACAGTTATTTCCTGATGGTGTGTTTTTAATATCCTACTATGAACGCTGCCGCACCCTTTATATCAATTCAAATGTGTACACACACACACACACACACACACACACAAGAACATTTACACACTTACATATATTCATTGATACTCATACAAGCGTATACATATGTAGACACGTACATACATGCCGTTCACAGACAAGCAAGCACGTTGAAACTTCCTGGCAAATTAAAACTGTGTGCCGGACCGAGACTCGAACCCAGGTTCGCAGGAGAGCTTCTGTAAAGTTTGGAAGGTAGGAGACGAGGTACTGGCAGAAGTAAAGATATGAGGACGGGCCGTGAGTCGTGCTTCGGTAGCTCAGTTGGTAGAGCACTTGCCCGCGAAAGGCATAGGTGCTGAGTTCGAGTCTCGTTCCGGCACACAGTTTTAATCTGCCAGGAAGTTTCATATCAGCGCACACTCCGCTGCAGAGTGAAAATCTCATTCAAGCAAGCACATTAATAAATATCTACGTGTACATAATATACAAATGTATTTGCACACATACATACACATTTGTGTATGCATACATATCCACACATCCATTGACATTTAGACATGCACATCTGTAGGCACAAACTAAAGCCATAGCGTTGGTAAAGAAACTGGCCAAGCACAACTAGGATTCACATTCTGAGGCTTCTCTATAAACTTAAATGCTTGCGTAAATAATTCTTGTATAGGTTCTGATTAGTATCAAAACAAGTAACATAAATGGATCTTTTGAGTACATTAACTTAAAAGCTTAACTTTTTACTCTGCTATGAGATTGTTGACCTTAAAATTTAACTTAAATTACAACTTGATACTCCTCCCCTTAATAACGAGAAGGACTGTGGCTCTTAGTGTTTGACATACAGGGTGTTTCAAAAATGACCGGTATATTTGAAACGGCAATAAAAACTAAACGAGCAGCGATAGAAATACACCGTTTGTTGCAATATGCTTGGGACAACAGTACATTTTCAGGCAGACAAACTTTCGAAATTACAGTAGTTACAATTTTCAACAACAGATGGCGCTGCGGTCTGGGACTCTATAGTACGATATTTTCCACATATCCACCATGCGTAGCAATAATATGGCGTAGTCTCTGAATGAAATTACCCGAAACCTTTGACAACGTGTCTGGCGGAATGGCTTCACATGCAGATTAGATGTACTGCTTCAGCTGTTCAATTGTTTCTGGATTCTGGCTGTACACCTGGTCTTTCAAGTGTCCCCACAGAAAGAAGTCACAGGGGTTCATGTCTGGCGAATAGGGAGGCCAATCCACGCCGCCTCCTGTATGTTCCGGATAGCCCAAAGCAATCACACGATCATCGAAATATTCATTCAGGAAATTAAAGACGTCGGCCTTGCGATGTGGCCGGGCACCATCTTGCATAAACCACGAGGTGTTCGCAGTGTCGTCTAAGGCAGTTTGTACCGCCACAAATTCACGAAGAATATCCAGATAGCGTGATGCAGTAATCGTTTCGGATCTGAAAAACGGGCCAATGATTCTTTTGGAAGAAATGGCGGCCCAGACCAGTACTTTTTGAGGATGCAGGGACGATGGGACTGCAACATGGGGCTTTTCGGTTCCCCATATGCGCCAGTTCTGTTTATTAACGAAGCCGTCCAGGTAAAAATAAGCTTCGTCAGTAAACCAAATGCTGCCCACATGCATATCGCCGTCATCAATCCTGTGCACTATATCGTTAGCGAATGTCTCTCGTGCAGCAATGGTAGCGGCGCTGAGGGGTTGCCGCGTTTGAATTTTGTATGGCTAGAGGTGTAAACTCTGGCGCATAAGACGATACGTGGACGTTGGCGTCATTTGGACCGCAGCTGCAACACGGCGAACGGAAACCCGAGGCCGCTGTTGGATCACCTGCTGCACTAGCTGCGCGTTGCCCTCTGTGGTTGCCGTACGCAGTCGCCCTACCTTTCCCGCACGTTCATCCGTCACGTTCCCAGTCCGTTGAAATTTTTCAAACAGATCCTTTATTGTATCGCTTTTCGGTCCTTTGGTTACATTAAACCTCCGATGAAAACTTCGTCTTGTTGCAACAACACTGTGTTCTAGGCGGTGGAATTCCAACACCAGAAAAATCCTCTGTTCTAAGGAATAAACCATGTTGTCTACAGCACACTTGCACGTTGTGAACGGCACACGCTTACAGCAGAAAGACGACGTACAGAATGGCGCACCCACAGACTGCGTTGTCTTCTATATCTTTCACATAACTTGCAGCGCCATCTGTTGTTGAAAATTGTAACTACTGTAATTTCGAAAGTTTGTCCGCCTGAAAATGTACTGTTGTCCCAAGCATATTGCAACCAACGGTGTATTTCTATCGATGCTCGTTTAATTTTTATTGCCGTTTCAAATATACCGGTCATTTTTGAAACACCCTGTAAATGTCAACTAGATAGTTCTCCTAGTACATAAGGAAAAGGTTCTTCACGGAGTGAGACAGAAACAGATGGAAAGCAAACAGACATAAAATCCCTTTTTAAGTGATATAATTACATATTAACAATTTTGGAGGTTTTCCTTTACTTCACTGTGAAACCTTGCTCGTTGTCCAATTTAATGATTTTACATCAACAAAAGTACCCTCCTGGTTTTGATGAGTGAGTCTGAGAGTATCAAAATACGAGTATATAATATAAAAGACCGTACTTTTTAACTTATTTGACGTAGAAGCTTAACGTTTTGACATAACCAGGAGACTGTAGACCTTAATATTTGACATAATTTTCAAATTGATGTCTCTATCCTTTATGAAGGAAAGCGAATCTTAAAAGAGGGAGAAACAGATGAACACGAAAGTCATGCTATAAGAATTCTGTGTTTACCGACTGAAATACGAAACCATAAAAATTGGTGGGAGAGAATAGAGACAGAGTGGCGGGAGGCTGGACTGGGGAAGTACGAGGGGAGACTATGGAGACGTCGGCACATTGTCACGCTGCCGCTGGCGGTGTAGCCTCATGCACCGCTGGCGTCTCGCCGCCCTCCGCCCAGGAAGCACGCAATAAGTACGCGTTCGCCAGCCTCAGCCGGCGTGTCCCTCCTTGAGCAGCGCCAGCAATCAGGGTAACGCAGTTAGACCCCCGCGCGCGCGCGTCGAGTGCACCTCCTCCCGGCTCGGCGTTTCCGCGCAGCATCCGCCTCTATTTCGAGTGGCAGCCAACCCCAGCTCCAATTTGTAGTAACGCAATTAGATTTCCAGTTTGGATCCAGGTCAAGTAAGTTGTGTGTTGTGAACCTGTTATTCTGCACCCCAGACGCTCCCTATTCGACATTCTGGAATGAAGGCGGTAGCAGGTTCGTTGGAGACGTCACTTAATTTGTGAAGGTGAAGCATTGTGTTTCTCTCCATCTCTATGGACCTTGTCGATGACGATATCTTACATTCTCATCTTTATTACCTCTTTTTAATGCAAAAGGTATTTTTCTTACAATCACACAGACCCGAGTGTGCTGCCGTAAAACGCAACGGTAGGATCATACCAAACCTAAGAATTCCACTAACTACTAGACTCTAAAACGTACTACATGCATACTAAACGAATCAATCATGAGATAATCTCGTAAGAAACGTTAATTAGTCACTGCCACGTTGATTTATTTCCAAATACGGATTCTTCTGGTGACATTCTTCAGATTCTATGTGAACAATGTGGAAAGACAGCGGAACTGGATTAAAATGCAGTTCAGTAGTTATAATACGAGTTAAGTAAGTAACAAGTGTAGCGAAATGAAGCCATTCATTAAGTGCGAAGGTTGTATACAACTTCAAATCAAATGGTTCAAATGGCTCTGAGCACTATGCGACCTTAACATCTGCGATCATCAGTCCCCTAGAACTTAGAACTACTTAAACCTAATTAACCTAAGGACATCACACACATCCATGCCGGAGGCAGGATTTGAACCTGCGACAGTAGCAGTCGCGCGGTTCCAGACTGTAGCGCCTAGAACCGCTCGGCCACACCGGCCGGTGTATACTACTTCCACAGTACAAGTTTTCACTAGTTAAATCAAAAGCTGTTCAAATACGGTCGTGTTTGTGTACAAGCTATACCCGTAGTGAACAGCTGCCAACAACCACTTAATGATTGTATTCATTGCAAGAATATACATTCATTAATCCGTGTATATTGCACGATGCCACCAATTCTGAATCCGATAGGAAGCGTTCAACAAAGAAAAAACATTTATTTACGTACACAAGCATTTATACCAGTGAAATTGTCTGTCATTTGCTGTAGATCTGACGTACAAAGTCGGAACCATTAACACGTATGTAAGGAATAATGCACTATCTCTAATATTTTCCTTAATTTTTTCTTTCGTCGAGCACAAGAATCAAAATACACAAACATATACTGCTGAATCCCCCAATACTGTTATAATTGTAACTTTTGTAGTGTAATTTCTCTGTGTTTAATTTTGTAAACTGAAATTGGAATCATGTGAACTGCTATTCTTTACATTCATGTATCTGTGCCTTGTAATCCTCAACAATACAAGCGGTTCAAAAATGGTTCAAATGGCTCTGAGCACTATGGGACTCAACTTCTGAGGTCATTAGTCCCCTAGAACTTAGAACTAGTTAAACCTAACTAACCTACGGACATCACAAACATCCATGCACGAGGCAGGATTCGAACCTGCGACCGTAGCGGTCTTGCGGTTCCAGACTGCAGCGCCTTTAACCGCACGGCCACTTCGGCCGGCTATACAAGTGGTGTAATTACCGAAAAAATATATGAAAAAATGAGTCGCCAAAATTCTCTCTAACTGTATAACTGTATTTGTAACTAACTTTGACAAAGTAATTCGAAAACCAAAGCCGAAAGGTAAATAAACTGAACTGGGCGGTACAGTCAGCAGTACTGCAATGCATGACGTCACAATACGTAACAAGACACAAGCCAACAGAATGAAAACGCTGTATAAAATTACCTACCTAATTTTGAAAGAATAAATAACCGAAACGTTTCTACAAAAATGTACTAACAACTGACATACACAATCTGACTGAACAAAATTACGAACTCGGAATAAAAACACAAGAAAATGCAGCAGTATACTTTGAGAATAACTGCCTAGATATTAAATGGAATCTGAAATAAACTTAACCTGAACGGACTCTGATAATGAATTTTGAAAAGCAAAGCTATCTGTAAATAACCTTATTCTCTTGAGCGCAATGTAACTGGTCCCAAAAAAGTTTCATGGGCTACCTGTGTCAATGGAAACTTCGTGATGCTCGAAGGGGTGAACACGAAATATGCAGTGAAGCAGCAAGCAAGCTAAGTACGAGAAAAGCCTTGCACTAGTGCAATGCCAGGACGTGCAGCTGTCTAAAGAGATCATGTCTCATTTCCACAGAGTGCAATGCGGAAACGCATATAATCATAAAACAAGAAATCATTTCTTGAGGAGACAATGGTGGAATTAGAACTTGCTATAAAACTGAAAGTAACTGACCTTTATAAACTGTATTGCCAAAACTGAAACTCATTGTCTCACTAGTACACTCATCATTATAAAAAATTATATTTTATAACGAATTGTACTCTGCCAAGTATTTACTTTCTGAAAATGATAAAGAAGTGGTAAAATCTAAAATCTCTGAGTGCAAGCTATGTGAAATGAGTTTTTAACTTACTTTCGTCTGAACAATGCACCAAAAATTTCACTAAAGCTTTCCACATTCAAACACATGACAATTACGTTCAAGCAAGCAATGCAGCAACAACTTTAGCTCACACTCATCACCTGAGAAATTAATCTTTACCAACTCATAATTCACAATTCAACCATTTCTGTATATTAATCATTGTGCTCTGCTAGCTATTTACATCCGCTCAGTAGCTTAAGCAACACCCGACTCAGTCACTATCTTAGCTTAAAATGTCTACTACAACGACAATGCTACTGATAACAAAAGTCCTTGTACTCAAAACCTCTTGATGTAACATATAGAGTACTGAAAACTGCTGTTCGAAAAATTTCTATTATGTACTTATTAAATAGGACATATAGAATGGAAATATAAAGCTCAATCAATTTCATCGAATGCTACAAATAAACTAGAAACCTTACATGTTACGCCTTTCACCTCTTTTACTTAGAAACAGAATTTTACCTCCATTCTTGCTTTCGAAACTCTTCCATTCAGACACTGATACTGCACCGGATATTTTGGTCACAATAGAATACTACATTAGAGCAATCTATAAGTGCTGCAATGGTCATTGGGAAGGTGTATATTTGATAATTTCTGTTGCTGAGATTTTAACTTTGCTGCTACGGGCCTCAAGATGTATTACGTGACTCAGGAACTGGGGCTTCACCACGAGAGGTAAAAATGACTTATGCAGATCTCTGATGTCCTGTTCTCACGTAACTCGTGCAGTTTCCACAGTGGCTCCAGATGGCTCAGTTTAATGCCTTATTTGCTCCACTTAGCTCGATGGGCTTTTTAACTCGCTCTTGGGACCTCGTCTAATGCGTACTACAGGTCCAAAATTATACCTGGGACGTCCTTGTTTCTTTCTGATGTTCTGAAAAGGCTCTCCAAAATGTGAACATTGGTTCTCGACTGCCTCAGTTTAGACAAGATCCATTCTGACCTTGCTCTAAAATGCTTTCTACATCATTCCTCAACTACGTCTTTGAGGTCCTTAACCTTAAGTGAAACCTACGACTATCTTTGTAGTACGATTTCGCATCTGAGAATACCGTTGCACCACACAATAAAAATTGTGTGACATAACCTACTGGCACATACAAAATGTTATTGGCGTATTCTGATGCAAGTACCGTGATCCTGACTGAAACTTCATTCGATAATCAGGTTTCTATTCAGTTAGTCGTAGAACTAACAATCCCGCTGGTGTATAAAACTTACGGATGAAAGTAACTTACCCATGATGTGGTACTGCCAAGTAACATATCTCTATGGCATCTGGACGAACAACGAAAGAACTGCTGCTGTTTACTACTAAATGTAACGGAAAGAAATACGCTACCAGCCGAACAGAAATAGGACAATAATTACACAGATGTTACAGCTATTTATGATGATCCCCTGGACGTTACAAAATTCGGAACGTGGTTTTAAAAGCGGTGTGCGATCATGGCCGACAACAATGCATCCTCTCAACGCCGGCCATTAGGTTATCGGGTTCTTCCAGAAGTGCGTAGCATCACACAACCAGCGCGGTGAACAAATTCTGGGTGTTCATTCGTACATATGGACGTCCTGCACCAAATATACAGGGTGAGGGAGTAGCGGATCAATCGCAAAAAGGATTTAAAAAAGCAGCCCTTACTTGTCCAATCGAAGGGAAGTAAACTAGACGGGTGAGCTTTCTTCCGGACCATAACAGCTTGCGGACTAGAATAGAAATTCAGTGGAAAATTTACACGACAGTACACAGAGGGTTCGAGTCTCTGTCCGGCACACAGTCTTAATCTGACAGGTAGTTTCACACAGCGGTTTCTTGGCCAATCGCAAGAAGCTAAAAAGGCGTGATGTCGATTGCTCTAGACAACAACAGGCGAAAAAGGTATGTTTGAACAGTGCCCTATGAAAAATTTCCAAGACCATACACCACGAAAAAATTAAACTACTCCGATTGATAGTGGTACAGATGAACTCTCACATCACCTATTACGAGCTTATTAATGATGGGTAATACTGCAAAGGAAAACCGGTACTGATATGAAAAACAAAATAAAATGGACTGCTACCTGCAAATGCCTCCTTCAAGTACAAGATAGAAATTATATATATATATATATATATATATATATATATATATATATATATATATATATATATATATATATATATATATAACGGGAAACTAATCTGCGATGGTTGTTACATGAAAAGAGGTTGAAACAGGCAACAGGCAGGGGAGCTGGAGAGCTTCCGTGAAGTTTGGAAGGCAGGAGAAGAGGTACTTGCGGAAATAAAGGTGTGAGGACCGGGCGTGAGTCGTGCTTAGGTAGCTCAGATGGTAGAGCACTTTCCCTCGAACGGCATAAGTCTCGAGTTAGAGTCTCGGTCCGGCACACAGTTTTAATTTACCAGGAAGTTTCAGGCTCGATTCAGTTTAATTTTTCGTTAGGAAGCAGCGGTGTCTGAATTGGTTTGATCACAAAGTGCTTCTCCCAACGATATCTCGCTACAGCATTCGTGCTGTCGACTCCCAATCGGCGAGTCACCAATTTTGCCAGATCGTCTATATGTTGTTTCAATTAATACATTCAGCTGCACTGAAGGCGAGGTATTCCAATGGAGAGGACTATAAGAAATTACCGTCGAAAATAATTGTTGCTTTGGCGGAAATCTCACAAGTGCACCATGTATACGTCGGTTGCCGTTAAGTGTCACGTTGGAAATGACCATTGTGCAGACGGACGAAATCTCGGAATTAATAGTTGTTTTTAGTAACAAAGTCAGTCAGAGTCAGGCAAAACCGATTGTATTCAAAGCGACATTGGTCGTAGACGCTTATGCACTTACATTTTCACCAGTGTACAATAGCACATCGTTTCCTGCAAGCGTATATGAGCTCTTATGGTAACTATTGTGTCCACCACACTAGTTCTCCATGCTGAACGTTAGGGGTAAATATTTCTCCGGTCCTCCCAAATGGGTTGTCGGTGGAGCCTACATGGCTGGCTTACAGGTTTGTGATTCACCACAGTGGCCGATATTATCCGACAGCTTTTGCAAAGAAACTTGTGAAACTCCTTCCTGTGTTAGCGGCAGCAGCAAACGTTAAATGAAAATTGCTAAAATCTATAGCCGACTCTGATAGGCTGAAGCGCCTAATGGTTAAATACACAGCCAGAAAATGAGAAAAGATCACCATGAATTCTTCTACCCAAAAGATGTAAATTTTATTGACGCACTCTCGAGAACGTATACATCGAACGATCACAATCTTTATGCCAGTATCTGTATATCTAACGTCATCATCATGTCATCATTCTTGGAAATATCTCAGCCAGAAGTTCTAAACAGTGAAATAAGACTTATCCGACCAAATGACTTCCTTTCATTGCTCCATTATCGAGATTTTATTGCGTCTGCACCGCGTTTTCTGGTTGCGGTCACTTGTATCACTGATTATTGGTTTTGGAAATGCAAGTCTCCCTCCAATCCCCGCCTTATGGAGTTCCCTTCGCATTGCTTTGTTCTTGACAAGGTTCTAAAATGCGATACTCAGTTGTGCAACAGCGTCCTATTATCTTTCAACACAATACTCAGTAAGTACCATTCGTTACTATGACCCAGAGCACAGTCTGGCCCCGCGTTTTGATTTGGTGGATGAAGCTATAAACGAATGACACTTGAAACTCCAAAAACTTCGGCTATCTTGCTTACGAAAGTACCCACCATACGAGAACCAAAAGTTTGTCGCGTTCGAATGCACTGAATATCGATATAATTCACTCACAAATACACAGAACATTATTCTGATCACGACTGGCATTTGGAACGTAATGAGGACATTGTAAAGATTGTCAATCTTTTTACGTTAAAACATGCATTTCTCGCGGTACTTCAATATTTTCGACTAATCCCTCTATTCCAGTTCAGCGTTCGGGTCTCGGTATCTTTAGAACGTAGATTCCTTCGGGGAAATACTGTGTCTCTCAGGTACCGATCGCTGGTAGTTCACCCCGAACATTCATGGACTTCTTTTTTTTTACCTTGGGAAGTAGTCATTTAAGATTTATACAGCAAATTTACAAAAAAGAAGACACCTCCGTTCCTGAAGATTCGACAGTACTCAGCTAAACCTTCTTTTATACTGTATGATTGAGATTTAAATTTAATAGCCTTCACTCTCGCTTGTGTTTACTGTCCGAGAATCGCACAACATCCTACACGATAAACCAAGATTCTAAGCGTTTGTTGTACAACAATACATACTGTCCCACTTCATTCTCTTTCACGTTCAGCCGTTGTTTTACTACAATATTAGTAGCCGATGTAGTACGCTCTTGTTGGAACACCATCATTAAAATGTTAGAATATTCTTCTTAAACAGTTCATGATTTGAAAAGCGCAAGATAAAGCAGCAGTCGTCAACATCAAAAGACTGAGAGGTGCACGTGAAACCTGGTAGTCAAGGGCAGGCAGGATTCGGTTACGATTGCGAATGGGGCCGTAATCAGTTACTATTGGTTGCCTTTTACAGTTACACACAATTTATTCTAAACCATTAATTTCAGACTCACCAATAAATGAAAATACCACACGTTATTAATGAGGCAATAAACAACTGTGCAAATAATAATGTTCTCAGTGAGTTACAATTTAGCAAATCACCCTTAAACATTGATATAGCAGTTAATGTCTTAAAGGCAAGCCACTGTGATCTGGGCAGAAGACCTTACACACCAGGAATGGCAATAAATTAAGAATTGTTTAAAACTCACTGCAAATTGTAAATTACAAGTACTGAAATATTAAAGGCAAGTGGCCACCAACACAGCAGAAGGCATCAGACGCCAGGAATGGCAGTAAATAAGGTTTTAAGGCTTACTGATAAAATACCAATACCAAATAGGAATGGAAATAATATAAAAAATTTGGAAACCTGCTGTAAAACAGCAAATACGGTAGTAAAGGTTAATTAAAAAACAAGCAACTGATCACCAAACAGGTGAAATAAGATGATGGTGAACTTTGCAACATAACCCTTAACATGCACTGAACACAACAGAGCTAGATTTATTTCAGAAAGCGACCACAACTATTAACTAGACATATATAACCTTTAATGTAAGCGTTACAAGGTATTGTAGTCAATAATACAATAATAAAACACAAGGTCCAATACATAAGTTCCTTAAAGGGTACTGAGACAGACTATACCCGCAGAAGGCGTGGGCTGAAGGAGCGTTACACAGAACTACTGACCATCAGACCTCCTTTTGGAACACACATGTCTTACACGAACCAATGGGCTCTATGAATTGACCTCTGAGAAGGTCCATCAAATAGTTGCATTCACTTCACAAGATGGTAACTCAGCCTAGTGACAGTCTAACGAATGACTAATGATAATCTTGCTGAAGCTACCTGACGTCCGATAAACCAAATGCAACGATGGAACAATACGCTAAATCCGGAACTGACGGTCTGCTCTACATCCCCAGAATACTGTGCTTAGAGCGCCCGGAAAGAGGAAGGAATCACTACCACCAGAGTAGAAGTATCACCAACCGGCCCCCAGGGAAGGTAACAGGGCGTTAGTGGCCACCAGGCAAGAAAAATTACCGCTGGTTGAACTTAACAAATTGTATCAGGTTGAACGCAGTAAATAGTAACAAGAAGTCGAGGAAAGATAATCAGATACGCCTTCCCCAAGCACTCGCTGCTCTTCGTCTCGGCGACACTACGAGCAGCAACACGAACGCAACTCACTGCAGAATCGCGAGATATCACTAAGGTGGATGTTTCTCTACTTGGATTGAAATCCACTTGCCTTAAAGCTCGGTGGATCCGGTTTATGACGAAGTCGTACGCCCTCGTGACCACAGTCCTTCCATCCAGCACTCCATGCATGCCACCAGCGGTCCCGACGTGTTCAGGCACTGCGCGAACCTGGCTTCTCCTAAGTCCCCAAACGAATTCGTCACTCACATGACCCTGAAAAACAACGACGTAGCCCCAAAGATACGGAAACAGTTACTATATATCGATAGCCACTGCTGCTGCCACTAGATAACAGGTAACGCTTCCGAAACCGCATGGCGCCAGTCACACGAGAAGAGGACAAACAGCCGCAACCCTTCAACAGAGGGCGAAAACCAACGCGAGCCGCAGCACGGCTCCACACGATTGCACCCTCAAATGAAGACCTGGATATAGATTATAGCTAAAATTGAAACAAGAAAAGAAACATCATGCAGATTAGGGTGTTCGTATTGCAATGTATTATTCATTTTAGAGTTGTTCTACATAGGAATAAATGGAAATTTTAGCAGGTTAATTTCTTACTATGATTAGTGTAGGCAAATTTGACTTTTGGTTGCCAGTAAATGTGCATATGGTGGAAACAACTTTAATCCATATTCGACATCCCATATAAGAGTTAAATTAGTTTACGACGATTTCTGGCTTGTGTTAAGATTCTGAGGGCCGAAAAACCACCAAATTTTAGGACTTTTTCAGTTTTTAGTTATAGCTCGAAAACGATTCATCGTACAGATTTCCGAAACACCCCAATAAGAGAGCGTAAAATTTCGCGTGCAGTGACCTACTTAAAAGTTAAATCGTTTCAGCCGTTTAGCAACAGTCGGTCATCAAAGAAAGGCAATTTTTACCAATTTGGCGGGAAAGTGAATTATGCTTATGTTCCCGTACCTGTAGCTCAGAAGCGGCTACTCAAGATTAAAAGTGTGTTACACAAAAGTTGTAGAGTATCAGTTTCTGCGTACAAATGCTAGTAATTTTAGAAATAAACTAATTCCTTTGGGTAGTTACAAATAAAAGTGTGAAAGTACTCTTAGCGCTTGGGAAGAACCACGAATGAATACTGGATTTCTTGAGTCTTCCTAAAATTTTGTAACTTCTAACCTTTTTTTCTCAACAGAGAAGGTTCCTGATGATCTTCAATTACTCCTTCACCAATTCATTTCTACATGGATGAACGATATTGTATTGAGTAAATAAATGCTCTCTGTTGAGTTTTGTTTAAGCTGTCGACATAAGTTCAGCACTTAAAACTCAGTTTATGCAATAAAAATGAAGGAGTAGAATATACTTAGCTTTGGTCTTCATGATATCGCACACGCCTAAAATACATAGTGCCTTCGGGTTCATATTTGTAGTATTACGGAAATTTGCATAATGTTTTTTATGATGTTAGTTGCAACGCATTAAGGTAAGACCGTTAATTTCAATCATCTTAATGATTTCTTTTAGCTTCTGACTCGACATGGATTTCACACACATTACATTTTCAAGACGGGCGCTATCGTTGCACAGCATTATAGCACGCGTAGAAATTATGAAACACACGTTTGTCTCATAACACAATACGCGTCTGTCTCATAACACACCTCTACGTTCATCCGCGCCAAAAGATGTCGCACCTCTTAAAAGTCAACGTTATTTTTACGCAGGGGCTTCTTTACGCAGACCAAAGATAACTGTTGAAATATTGCTAAAATATTATACACATGTTGGAAAGACGGGTAATGCACACTATCTACAACAACCAATAAGGAAAAGTAACAATAGAAGATCCAGAACGAAGCTATGGGATTAAAAAGGGTGTAAGGCAGGGCTGCAGTCTTTCGCCCCTACTGTTCAATCTGTACATAAAAGAAACAATGATGTAAATAAAAGGGAGATTCAAGAATGGGTTATAATTCAAGGTGAAACGATCTCATTAATAAGATCTGCTGATGACACTGCTATCCTCAGTGAAAGGAAAAGAAGAATTGTAGGATCTATTGAATTGATTAAACAGTCTAATGTGTTCCGAATATGGACTGAGAGAAAATCGAAGAAAGACAAAGATAATGCGAAGTAGCAGAAATAAGGACAGCGAGAAACTTAACATCAGAACGGGGGTTCGTTAAGTTAAGGAATCTTGTGGCTTAGGCAGAAAAATAACCTATGACGTCTGGAGCAAAGAGGACATTAAAAGCGGACTAGCACTGGGAGAAAGGCATTTCTTGCAAACAGGGGTCTACTAGATTCAAGCAAAGGCCTTAATTTCCGGAAGAAATTTCAGAGAATGTGTTTGCAACTCAGCGTTGTACAATACGAAAATATGGACTATGGAAAAATCGGAGTAGAAGAGAATAGAAGAATTTGAGATGTGGTGGGACCGAAGAACATAGAAAATTAGATGGAGTGATATGGAAGGAATGGGGAAATTCTCCATAAGTTTGGTGAGGAAAAGAATATGCGGAAAACACTGACAAGAAGAAGAGGCGGTATAATATGTTCATCAGGGAATAACTTCCATGATTCCAAAGGCAGATGTAGGGGCTAAAAACTGTAGTGGAAGACAGAGCTTTGTATAAATAAAATAATTGAGGATATAGGTTGCAGTTGCTGCTCTGAGATGAAATGTTTGGCATAGGAAGTGGATTGGTGGCTGGCTGCATGAAGTCAGCCTAGGAACTAATGACTCAAAAAGGAAAATAAATACTGCACTGTAATGCCTCCTCTTCTGTGTAACAACCATAATCAGTAATACCACATACATTTTCTCGGAACACCATCCATACTGATCATTCTGGGTTGAATGAGGAATCTGTATAGAGGTTTGTAAGCTGAATCTGACACTGCATGCTGATTTTGCACTGAAACTTCAACTATATGTGTCATTATCATCTTGAATAGTGACTAGCCTTTTGCTACTAAGGCCTAATGTGTTTACATAAAGTACCAATTGCATATAAAATCAGAGCTGTATCACAGATTCGTTATTATTATTTGGCGTCTTTCGGTTCAGTTTAAAAGTCGGTTTCTGTTCATTCCCACAGCAAACCTTATCAAAACGACTACATTTATTCCAAATACTGTAGTTTTTTAAAAAATTCCAAAAATAAATAGGATGGGACCCCTGGTAAATACAATTTAGCGTCCCTGTTTTCAACAATTCAAATAACTTGATCAAAGTGGTTATTGTTGATACTCACAAAGGGAAATTGTTTATGTTGTCTCTTTGTGAATATGGCTTTTCAAGTTACAAACACTGTTTTTCAGTGTTGCAAAAATGGAGCATGACGTTACCTTCGGTATTTTTGTGAACTAAGCGGGTCTCAAAATTTCGATATCAAACGTTGCTTATGTGTTTAATACTTCAGTTTCAGCTCAAAGCAACAGCTGTAACATAGTACAAAATCCACAGTGTTTTTCTAGCATCTAAGCTTTCACTGTCATATCTGATATTGAGAGGTATATATCTACATTTTGTAGTTAAGTGCTCCATCAGATTATGTATAAAGTTACACTGAAGAGTCAAACTCACACCAGCCTAATATGGTGTAGGGCCCTCGCGAGCACGAAGAAGTGTCGCTACACGACGTGCTATGGACTCGACTAATGTCTGAAATACTGCTGTAAGGAACTGATACCATGAACCCTGCTGCGCTGTCCATAGATCCGTAAGATTACAAGGGGGGAGTGAGATCTCTTCTGCACAGCACGTTGCAAGGCATCCCAGGTATGTACAATAATATCTATGTCTGGGGAGTTTGGTGGCCAGCGGAAGTGTTTAAGCTCAGAAGAGTGTTCCTGGAGCCACTCTGTAGCAACTCTGAACGTGTGCAGTGTCGCATTTTCCTCCTGGAACTGCCCAGGTCCGTCACAATGGACCATGGATATGAATGGGTGTAGGTGATCAGACAGAATGCTTACATACGTGTCACCTGTCAGAGCCATGTCTAGACGTATCAGGGGTCTCACATTACTCCAACTGAACACTCACCACACGATTACAGAACCTTCACCAGCTTGAACAGTCCCCTGTTGACATGAGGATCCAAGGATGCATGAGGTTGTCTCCATGCCCGTACACGTTAATCCGCTAGATACAATTTGGAATGAGACTCGACCGACCAGGCAACATGTTTGTAATCATCAACGCTCCAGTATCGGCATTGACGGGCCCAGGCGAGGCTTTGTGTCGTGCAGTCATCAAGGGTACATAATTGGGCCTTCGACTCCGAAAGCCCATACTGATGATGTTTCGTTGAATGGTTCGCACGCTGACACTTGTTGATGGCACAGCAGCAGTTTGAGGAAGGGTAGCACTTCTGTCACGTTGAAGGATTCTCTTCAGTCGTCGTCGGTCCCGTTCTTGAGGTATCTTCTTCTGGCCGCAGCGATGTCAGAGATTTTGTGTTTTACTTGATTTCTAATATTCACGGCACACTCGTGAAATGGTCGTCCGGGAAAATACCCACTTCATCGCTCGTACGCCGAAGATAACTCCAAGTTCGAATTCACTTAATTCTTGATAACCAGTCATTGTAGAACCGTAACTGATTTAACACTTGTTGTCTTATATACACGTCACCGATTGCAGCAGCGTGTCCTGCCTGTTTACATACCTCTGTATTGAAAACGTATGCCTCTACTAATGTCTTTGGAGAGTAAGTGTATATTCCATAATAATGTCATTGACTTTTTCTTAAGCAAGACGTAGTCATTGTCAAAGTGAATCAAGTACAATATTACCCAAAATTAAATTGCTTTTCAATTTATTACCTTTATATACGTGGATGCTTGGAAACAGAGCTGTTAATATATTTCGCCCATGAACCTACCTTTGTTTTATCAGTCCACGAGTAAATAAAATGAACACAAGAAAAAATGTCTAAATAAATTTCATAGATAGTAGTGTTATATGAATTTATTCATCTACAGGTTATATTTGCTCAATTTTGAGTATTAAGAACAGTATATTATTTAACGATACATGGACTTAATTTGTTGCAAAATGACATCCCATTCAAGTACTGCAGTTTTGACCAAGAGTGTCTATGGTTGGAGTTGTACTCTAGCAGAACTACTGTTCAGTGGTGTTGGTACAGTACATGAATGATGTAGTAAATGTTGGGTACAAAATGTTAGGTAGTACTGATGGAATTTGTAGGAAAAGAAACATAAATGGCTGTGTAAGAAAGAAACAGCGAGCCGACGACTTCACCTTTTTTTGTATATTTGATTGCTTATTTTATACATAAATACAACCGCGTATCATTCAGTTGTATTCCACTGTGTCTTTCATATCCTTATAACTAATAAAAATTAGTTTTTCGCATAACTTTTGTACGTTTAGATAACCAAAGCAGTTTCTCTCAAGGCAAGTACAGTTTAAATGCACAAACATATATATATATATATATATATATATATATATATATATATATAAATTATTTCTTGTATCAACAGAACAATCTTTATCATAACCAAAGGCAAAATTTTCCTCTTATTATTGATAAAGGCAAGAGTTGTTTATGAATAAGAGAAATATTTTTTACATAAGTTCCATGAAGTACTGATGAGTGTTTGATATATTTTTGTTTTGCGTCTTTCTTTATTTTAAATTTTTATTGAGGGAACAGCGTTGTTTAGCACTATTTGTATTTTTTCTTTATTTTTACTACAGAGTCTTTTGTTCCACGTTACAGATAAAGAATTTTTGAATAAAATTTTAATGAAACATTAACAGTTTCAGTTTTGCTACAGTACTCATCATTTTTAAGTAACAGATAGGTGGATGAATATGTTGGACAAATAATTTCTGTACGTTACCAGGAGTTTATACACCGTCGCATGGTTTCTAGAAGGTTCATAGTTCCACTATTTAGGGTATTCTGGTAAGACATTGATCGCATGCATAAACTTTATGACGATTGTGAGGTTATGAAACACACGTAACACACATGTAATGCGGATACGACCTTGATTGACCAAAGCTAATGGAAAATCTACCGCACTTGGAATACTCGAAGGTAGCCTACAACAGTTTTACAACTCTGTTTATGCCACAAGCCCGAACTGGGCTCCAGGCCGTCTCCGCCTCGAGACAGCGCACGCAGCGAGAAGAGGACGGTTGGTCGGGCACTTGCGCGGCGAAGTGTCGCGGCATCTTGCGCGCGGGCCGGCGCCGCCCCCGGCGTCGCGATGAAATACAGCGGTGGCGGCAGCGCCGGCCAGGAAGTACGCCGCCGTTGACAGTTATTCCGGCGCGACGGGCCCATATGCGCCGCCCCCGTCTTTATGTCCGCCATAAATACGGCTCTCCCTGCACGTGTCCGTCCCCCACACCCCTCCTCGCTCTGCTCTCCCAATCTTGTTTCCCTTTTACATTCATCACGACGCCGCGGCGTCTGCTGCGCCGCCCCACGTGGACGCCGACTGCACCCGCCATCTGAACGAGAGGCAGCAGCAGCGCTGAGAGTCGCAGGTGTCGCTGCAAAGTGACTGGCGTTTCTCCGTGCTGCGTTTACTTCACTACGTGCTGTCTCCATATCGCGCACCTCCAATGTTTCTAGAATCACCGAAAGTTCTTTTTCTATGTAATCGAATAGTATGATTTTGCTGCTGAAGAAACTACTGATAAGGAACTACAATGACGTGATAAAAGTAATGGGATACCTCATAATATCAAGTCGGACTTAATTTTGCCCGGCATAGTGCATCTACTTGATATAGCATGGATTCAACAAGTTCTTGGAAGTCCCCTGCAGAAATACTGAGCCATGCCGCCTCTATAGCCGTCCAAAATTGCGAAAGTGTTACCAGTACAGAATTTTTACATGAATTAATCTTTCGATTTCGTACCGTAAATGGTAAACGAGTTTCATTTCGTGCTATCTGGAAGACCAATTCTTTGGCTCCAGTTCACCAGAAAGTTCTTCAGATCATTCGTTAACAAATGTGGCCAAGTGACTTGACGTCGTTGTCTGAGAACATGAAATCCATGAATGGATGCAAATGACCACCGAATGTAACCATCTACAGTCAATGATTGGTTCTATTGGACCAGAGGACCCTGTCGATTTTATAACACAGCCCACACCATTATGGAGCCACCACAAGTTTGAACCCTGTCTTTTTGACAACCTGGGCCCATGGCTCCGTGGGTCTACGGCACACTCGAACCCTACTATTAGCTACTATCAAATGAAAAGGGACTCATCTGACCAGGCCAGTCGTCTAGAGTTCAACCGATATTGTCACGAGCCCGAGAGAGGTGCTGCAGGCGATGTCGTACTCTTAGCAAAGGTCGTTACATCAGTCGTCTGATTCCATAGCTCATTAACACCAAATTTGGCCACATTGTCCTAACGGATACGTTCGTCGTACGTCTCACACTGAGTTCCGCGATTGTACCACACAACTTAGTTTGGCTGTTAGAACTGACAACTCTACGCAAGAACACTGCTCTTGGTTGTTAAGTGAAGGCCGTCGGCCACTGTGTTGTCCGTAGTGTGAGGTAATGCTGAAATTCGGTATTGTAGACGCACTCTTGACACTGTGGATCTCGCAATATTGAATTCCGCGACGATTTTCAAAATGGAATGTCCCATGCGTCTCGCTCCAACTACCACACTGCGCTCAAAATATGTCTGGCCATAACCACGTCGGAAACCGGTTGACATGAATCACATGAGAGAAAATGGCAGATTCTCCAGTGTACTGCCCTTCTATACCTTATGTACAACGTAGTACTACCATCTACGCATTTCATTTCTGAATTATATTACGAAGCTGTTTTACGCCCACACCTGCAAAACGTTTACCCTGAATTTATTAGACTGTACAACTATTTCAATTCGTTCTGGTTCAACAGACATAAGGAAGGAGTTACTAAAAAAATTTCAGTATCGATTTTTCACACTACCGTTTTTCGTCTGCCAAAGACTTTCTAAAAACCAAAGCAGTATCGTTGGTATTCGTAAGTCACTATCTGTTGACTAATCTTCTAACAAGCATTTTCTCTTTGTAGACCAAAATTTATTAATTAATTTATTTAAGTTATCAGATTGAATTTGATGCACGGATATAGAGAACGCCGTCGACTAATAATAGCGAAACAATCTATAGACCTTAACGTTGGTTAGTTGAAGGCGATAATATTTCTGGCGTATCAGTATCTGCACGACAAAATATATGTACGGAAATCCGTGTAGGATGGGATACTTAAAGATCAACAGCCTTTGTAAAACATAAAAACACTTCTTAAAGACATAAGATACCACCTTGTAGGACAGCCTGATATACATTACTTGAAGATCACTTAAAACTCCATGTTATCTGTTTCTTACACTTTTTCAAAGAAATGGTTACGTATTCCACGTTCTGCCACACCCACACGGGATCCTTAAAACCTCAAGTTCATTAAATGAGCATTTAGACTAAGGAATAAAGAGAGGTATTAAAAAAACCTTAACAATAAGAAAATATTTTAAAGTCGTTTTAAAAATATATGATTATCTGTAATGATTAATAACGAGTTCCTCTTACTGTTACTTCATGGAATCAAACGGTTCAAATGGCTCTAAGCACTATGGGACTTAACATCTGAGGTTATCAGTCCCGTAGACTTAGAACTATTTAAACGTAACTAAGCTAAGGACATCACACACACCCATGCCCGAGGCAGGATTGGAACCTGCGACCGTAGCAGCAGCACGGTTCCGGACTGAAGCGCCTAGAGCCGCTCGCCACAACGGCCGGCTCATGGAATCCCATCGGTAGTCCAGCAGATTCATTTTCTTGATTTCGAATAGACAATGTAGGATAATTAGTAATAAATTTTGTAACCCAGTCCTACCCAGCTAGACCATTCTCATGTCTCTGTTAAAAGCCCGTTCCTTGTGCTAGTTTGTGGGCTAATGATCTGACAATGAGATGATTCCTCGTTCGACTAAAGGATATCCTCTCCATTAACTTCAAGGAGGCTACTACCTCGTCTTCTTGTTCTGCAGTCAACACATTTTTTTAAATTTCGCGTCTGGTTCGTCATCTCTGCAGATGGACTATTCTTAGATTTACGAAAGTAACTTTCCAACTTTCACCTGGATACTTCAAACTCCTTGGAAGCTTTTCAGATTTCCATTTTAGAAGCTATAATTGCTGAAACTACCATTTCCAACTACTTAATACCCCATTCCTGCCTACCAGTTCATGCCATATGGAAACGATAGTGAAGAAAAGAAAGATGTAGCTTGAAATATAATTGCATAAAAATCTCACTGAGCAGAACGGGTCATTCTTCCATTCTGTCCCATCCTGTTACGACCCAAGGGCATATTTCAGGTCTGGTAGTACTACGGAGCGTAATAAGTGACTGACTGAACTGTATTACATAATTAACGTATAAAGAATGTCATGGACTTCAAGAGTACATGACATTTATACAAAATAACAGTTATTAACCTAATTCACGTTGAAATTCCCCAAAAGATTACCCAAAAGATATAAAAAAATCTGGAAACGTGATAGACAACCTTTTACTTACAACGCTGATTCCAAACCAAGTCAAAATAGCTTGGCGTCTCCCTTGCTATTCAGAGACATTGTTATTTGTCACTACAATCGGTTGTAGCACCCTCCAGTCGAGAATACGGCACAGTCTTGCTGTGCCTTGCTATCCTGTTCTGCCCTGAGGTCACCTGCAATCTAAAATATTTACTATAACTCTCGAAGAAAACTTTCCCCTTCAAACAAATAACCAGATTTCCTGAATTAAATTTTCTACTGCAGCTGAAGTAACAGTTTACTCACGTATCAAATAAAATGATGCAAAATATTTAACAACTTTTGATTACACAAGCAAATGAACAATGTTTTCCGAGCGGGATTAACCGTGCGGTCTAGGGCGCTGCAGTCATGGACTGTGCGGCTGGTCCCGGCGGAGGTTCGAGTCCACCCTCGGGCATGGGTGTGTGTGGTTGTCGTTACGATAATTTAGGTTAAGTAGTGTGTAAACTTAGGGACTGATGACCTTAGCACTTAAGTCCCATAAGATTTCACACACTTTTAACCATTTATTGATCAATATTTCTACTTAAAGACAATTTAACAGGGTAACTACAACAACAGCTGAAAATGAACATAAACTAGTCATTCAATTTTGTTTTCGTAATAATAAACCAAGAAAATGAAGCGATAAGGCATTCTGTCACTGAATTATCCTGGGTGGACTTGGCTTGAACGCTGTCTCACTCGGTGTACATGAATCCTACGGGATTTAAAAAAAAAGTCAAATATCGATTCTTTGGGTTTACAAATTGAATGAAAAAATATAACACACATATTCTTTGTTATCACTCTCGTCTATTGCTAGGGGTGGGGATAACAGTGCCATACTACACAGTCTGTGGCAAGACAACGAACATTCATGTCATATGCCACGAGGCCATGAGATATTTGGGGAAACTTTGCAACGTAATGTAAGACACTGTTGCCAAGTCTGGTGATGAACTGAAAACCAAAAACTCTCCAATTCTTTCCGATTAAATTTCCATAGCGGAAAAGTCATCCACTACAAAGGTTCCAACCAAACACCTATCTGTCGGCAGAGACCCTGATTACGGGGCTTGTTTAAGTAATGTACAACTCGTCTCCAATTTTTTTCACGCATGGTGCCGATGTTATTACTAAGTGTCTCAAACTGATTATGTTTTCGTCGTGACTGTACGCTTGTTGAAAATCCATTTTTGGCTCGTCAAGCATTTGTGGTCCTAGTTTTAACTTTCGTCAATGTTATCATCATATATACACAATTCGCAGTTGATTGCCACTGCAATATGAATTATCTAAAACAAACGCCAAAACTGAAGGGAAGTAATAAGTATAAGTGAAGTGTCAAAAGTACAAGTGGAATGCCAAGAGAAACTAATTCGTAGACAGGTGTAAGAAAGTTGCCAACACTATTTTTAAGTTTATTTATCGAGTGAACAATGAGGGAAAGTGAAGAGGAATGAAACTGCGAAGGGAGCACATACGACTGCTAAGGTTTATGAACGTCATATCCCTCCTGGTCAGTGAAAGTCTAGGAAGACCAATAGCAAGGAATAGAAAATTCATGCAGCGAGTTTAATGAGTTAAGATGAAGACGGTGGCGAATAATAGAAAGGAGCATATCGAGTTATTAATTACCAAAGTTGGGTACAGATTAGTGAAGGAAACGGAAATAATCTCATATTTAGGAAGCATGGTTACACCGGATGGCAGAAGAAAGGAAGACAACTGAAGTAGAGTGGGACAGGAAAGAGGTGTATGCAAGAAGACAGCTACCGTGAAAAGGGACCGGTTAGTGAAAGATTCACTAGGTCCAACAACAGATTATGTGACAGGAGAAAGGGCAGTAGAGGGAAAATGTGTAGGAATGGACGATAACTAACGTACGGTATGTAAAATTCAATATTCAGGATATTTGGTTTCCTTACTCCTTACAGATGAAACTATTTATGCAGTTTTACAAAAATGTGTAGGATAATGTAAAATTACTGAAAACACTGATCACTTAAAAGAAGGAATATCTAAACGAAAAACGAGATATTAATAGATTAGATTTTATGTAGACTTTCACGGACCATTGGTGTTAGCAGAGTCACTATCGTACAAATTGTTCTATCAGAATGGTGGCAAGACGTGAATAAATATATCAAACGAGACTACTTGTAACGTATTTTCTAGTAAGACTATTGTCTGCTAAATGTAAAGCCTCAGTGATTTCGTAATGATAATCTCTGAATCGGACCTACATTTATGCAATTCAGGTTATCCAAACCATGTAATAAAGAATCTGCTTGATAAAATAATATGAATAACGCTATTTTATTGTGAACTCTTTGCACTCAGTAACTGAGATCATTTAATTTACATTCCAGATTGAAAGTTTCAGTCCTATCCAGACTTGAGAGCATCTTCATAGCGATTTCAGAAGATTAATTACGCATATCGACCCATGCTAAGGCCATGGCGCAACAAGAATAGCGAATTGTCAGAAGAGAGCAAATTTTCCGGCTTTCGTGCAGAGACATTTCGGCTGCGATACGGATAACAGGTGCATAATAGTGAGCGACTGAAATAGCGCAGGAACTGAAAATAGACCGTAAGATGTGGACTTCAGTCTCGTTCACTACGCACGCCTTTCCTATTTTATTCTTCTTGTGAGTAAAGTATTTTCCATGTCTCTTGTCATTGCATTTGAATGCCTATATGGCTACATAAGTTTTTTCTGTTAATACCACGCAGATTAGTGAAAGCGGATGGGTGCAGGATTTTTTCTTTACTTGTGTCGTCAATTCAGCAGCTTTCCTGTAGCCAGTAGCCTGTAGCCTTCCTCACCTTGACCGATGATCTAGGCCTCTAGGGGGAGGACGTGTAACCAGCATTAATAATAGGTGTGCTGTAATTTGCCCCTTTTCTTAGTCTCTCAAGCTGTCGCACAAACTGTGAAATTTCATTTCTCACACTCCTTTAACGCCGCAAAGTAACCTCAGAGTGAACTCCGGACCCAAGATTGGCCGGTGTAGGAGCGCGCCAATGTTCGCAACCTGACTCTCCCAGTTCCCCACTGGAGACAAGGAATCTTTGGTCAGTGCTTGTCTGTTGCTAATCGTGGTTAGAGGCGCGACGTCGAGTTCCGATATCGAAAAGAGTGAGTGTTCTTTGTAGCTCCAGCTTCGTTGTTACAATGCAGGGTGTGGTATCTAACCTCTGTCCATTAGACGCGAGAATGGTTGTTGTTCACATTAGGGTAGAGATTGTCACTCTCAAGGTTACAGCTGGGCCTCCTGCACTCTTTCTCTGTTTATTTCCCCTTCGTGATATTAAGATTCTTTAAAGTGCAAACATTGTAAAATGGGTTTGATACATTGTGCTACACCACGTGCCCATGTGATGAGTGGTTGGCCTTACTTTATGATAGGTTCCAAGGCAAGAGTTCATAACCGCAGTAATCTGATCCTCTTTGTTCAGCCGAAAGTTATCATCATGGACACTGGAAACTGTTACTTTATTCCCACGCAGGAGGCCACTTTAGCGTCGGCATGTTCTCTATAGTTTGCAGTAATGACAGTTACATGCTCGTAACTTCATTCTCTCGTTAAGAAGTAACGTAACTTCTAGTCACGACTATCATATTCCTGGTTTTTCTTGCCGCCATCCATCTGTTCCCTCGTCATTGTGAAAAAGGCAGGCCACTGAACAATCTCCAGCCCTCACTCCCCCCCCCCCCTTCCCGTTATAAGATAAGATCATGTTTAACGCTCTCCGAATAAGCAAGAACAACGAGGGCCAATTTTTGTACTGGCAAAGGATTTTATTTTTCATCTTTTGTTCATAAAGACGCAATGTTAATGCTTGTTAATCTGTTTTTTCATTCACCACTAATTCACCCGCTCACATGAGAATAGTTTTGAAGTACCCTATAAAGCCATTCTGATTAGTAAGGTAATTAATTAATAAATGCATCCTGTGGGCAGACTCCGTAGGCTCGGGCGGATTTTGCGTCTTTTCATGTTATGGTTAAGTTGGTTTACGCAGATCCGTTACGGGCATTGCACTTGCGGTACGTCTAATAACCAAAACTAAAATCTTTCCCCTTATGGCAAGAGAGAGATCTCAGCTCACAAAGAGTCATGAATAAAATTTCACTTGATGTGGTGAACGTAGGGTGCCTTATTCCGAGTATGCGTTGGTAAGTGTTAGGCTTACCGAGTTGCGGACATTTTAGTAGACGCATATGGTTAAATGATGATGGCGTCCTCTTAGGTAAAACATTCAGGGCGGGGACTACTCAAGAGGACGTCGTTATCAGGAGAAAGAAAACTGGCGTTCTACGGATCGGAGCGTGGACTGTCAGATCCCTTAATCGGGCAGGTAGGTTAGAAAATTTAAAAAGGGAAATGGATAGGTTAAAGTTAGATATAGTGGGAATTAGTGAAGTTCGGTGGCAGGAGGAACAAGACTTTTGGTCAGGCGAATACAGGATTATAAATACAAAATCAAATAGGGGTAATGCAGGAGTAGGTTTAATAATGAATAAAAAAATTGGAGTGCGAGTAAGCTACTACAACCAGCATAGTGAACGCCTTATTGTGGCCAAGACAGACACGAAGCCCACGCCTACTACAGTAGTACAAGTTTATATGCCAACTAGCTCTGCAGATGACGAAGAAATTGAAGAAATGTATGAAGAAATCGAGGAAATTACTCAGATAGTGAAGGGAGACGAAAATTTAATAGTCATGGGTGACTGGAATTCGGTAGTAGGAAAAGGGAGAGAAGGAAACGTAGTAGGTGAATACGAATTGGGGCTAAGAAATAAAAGAGGAAGCCGCCTGGTAGAATTTTACACAGAGCACAACTTAATCATAGCTAACACTTGGTTCAAGAATCATACATGGAGGAAGCCTGGAGATACTGACAGGTTTCAGATAGATTATATAATGGTAAGACAGAGATTTAGGAACCAGGTTTTAAATTGTAAGACATTTCCAGGGGCAGATGTGGACTCTGAACCACAATCTATTGGTTATGATCTGTAGATTAAAACTGAAGAAACTGCAAGAAGGTGGGAATTTAAGGAGATGGGACCTGGATCAACTGAAAGAACCAGAGGTTGTACAGAGTTTCAGGGAAAGCATAAGGGAAACACTTGACAGGAATGGGGGAAAGAAATACAGTAGAAAACAATGTGTAGCTTTGGGGAATGAAGTAGTAAAGGCAGCAGAGGATCAAGTAGGTAAAAAGACGAGGGCTAGTAGAACTCTTTGGGTAACAGAAGAAATATTGAATTTAATTGATGAAAGGAGAAAATATAAAAATGCAGTAAATGAAGAAGACAAAAAGGAATACAAACGTCTCAAAAATGAGATCGACAGGAAGTGCAAAATGGCTAAGCACGGATGGCTAGAGGACAAATGTAAGGCTGTAGAGGCTTATCTCATTAGGGGTAAGATAGATACTGCCTAGAGGAAAATTAAAGAGACCTTTGGAGAAAAGAGAACCACTGGCATGTATATCAAGAGCTCAGATGGAAACCCGGTTCTAAGCAAAGAAGGGAAAGCAGAAAGGTGGAAGGAGTATATAGTGGGTCTATACAAGGGCGATGTACTGGAGGACAATATTATGGAAATGGAAGAGAATGTAGATGAAGATAAAATGGGTGATGTAATACTGCGTGAAGAGTTGGACAGAGCACTGAAAGACCTAAGTCGAAACAAGGCCCCGGGAGTAGACAACATTCCATTACAACTACTAACAGCCTTGGGAGAGCCAGTCCTGACAAAACCCTACCACCTGGTGAGCAAGATGTATGAGACAGGCGAAGTATCCTTAGACTTCAAGAAGAATATAATAATTCAAATCCCAAAGAAATCAGGTGTTGACAGATGTGAAAATTACCGAACAACCAGTTTAATGAGCCACAGCTGCAAAATACTAACGCGAATTCTTTACAGACGAATGGAAAAACTGGTAGAAGCCGACCTCGAGGAAGATCAGTTTGGATTCCGTATAAATGTTGGTACACATACATCTACATCTACATCTACATGACTACTCTGCAATTCACATTTAAGTGCTTGGCAGAGGGTTCTTCGAATCACAATGATACTATCTCTCTACCATTCCACTCCCGAAGAGCGCGCGGGAAAAACGAACACCTAAACCTTTCTGTTCGAGCTCTGATTTCTCTTATTTTGATGATCATTCCTACCTACGTAGGTTGGGCTCAACAAAATATTCTCGCATTCAGAAGAGAAAGTTGGTGACTGAAATTTCGTAAATAGATCTCGCCGCGACGAAAAGCGTGTTTGATTTAATGACTTCCATCCCAACTCGCGTATCATATCTACCACACTCTCTCCCCTACTACGTGATAATACAAAACGAGCTGTCCTTTTTTGCACCCTTTCGATGTCCTCCGTCAATCCCACCTGGTAAGGATCCCACACCGCGCAGCAATATTCTAACAGAGGACGAACGAGTGTAGTGTAAGCTGTCTCTTTAGTGGACTTGTTGCATCTTCTAAGTGTCCTGCCAATGAAACGCAACCTTTGGCTCGCCTTCCCCACAATATTATCTATGTGGTCTTTCCAACTGAAGTTGTTCGTAATTATAACACCCAGATACTTAGTTGAATTGACAGCCTTGAGAATTGTACTATTTATCGAGTAACGGAATACCAACGGATTTCTTTTGGAACTCATGTGGATCACTTCACACTTTTCGTTATTTAGCGTCAACTGCCACCTGCCACACCATACAGCAATCTTTTCTAAATCGCTTTGCAACTGATACTGGTCTTCGGATGACCTTACTAGACGGTAAATTACAGCATCATCTGCGAACAACCTAAGAGAACTGCTCAGATTGTCACCCAGGTCATTTATATAGAACAGCAGAGGTCCCAGGACGCTTCCCTGGGGGACACCTAATATCACTTCAGTTTTACTCGATGATTTGCCGTCTATTACTACGAACTGCGACCTTCCTGACAGGAAATCACGAATCCAGTCGCACAACTGAGACGATACCCCATAGGGCCGCAGCTTGATTAGAAGTCGCTTGTGAGGAACGGTGTCAAAAGCTTTCCGGAAATCTAGAAATACGGAATCAACTTGAGATACCCTGTCGATAGTGGCCATTACTTCGTGCGAATAAAGAGCTAGCTGCGTTGCACAAGAACGATGTTTTCTGAAACCATGCTGATTACGTATCAATAGATCGTTCCCTTCGAAGTGATTCATAATGTTTGAATACAGTATATTCTCCAAAACCCTACTGCAAACCGACGTCAACGATATAGGTCTGTAGTTCGATGGATTACTCCTACTACCATTCTTAAACACTGGTGCGACCTGCGCAATTTTCCAATCTGTAGGTACAGATCTATCGGTGATCGAGCGGTTGTACATGATTGCTAAGTAGGGACCTATTGTATCAGCGTAATCTGAAAGGAACCTAATCGGTATAGAATCTGGACCTGAAGACTTGCCCTTATCAAGCGATTTGAGTTGCTTCGCCACCCCTAATGTATCTACTTCTAAGAAACTCATGCTAGCAGCTGTTCGTGTTTCAAATTCTGGAATATTTGATTTGTCTTCCCTGGTGAAGGAATTTCGGAAAACTGCGTTCAATAACTTCGCTTTAGGGCATAGTCGTCGGTCGCAGTACCATCGGCACTACGCAGCGAAGGTATTGACTGCGTCTTGCCGCTTGTGTACTTTACATACGACCAGCATTTCTTCGGATTTTCTTCCAAATTTCGAGACAATGTTTCGTTGTGGAACCTATTAAAGGCATCTCGCATTGAATTACGTGCCAAATTTCGCGCGTCTGTAAATTTTAGCCCATCTTCGGGATTTCGCGTTCTTCTGAACCGCGCATGCTTTTTCCGTTGCCTCTGCAACAGCGTTCGGACCTGTTTTGTGTACCACGGGGGATCAGTTCCATCTCTTAATAATTTATGAGGTATGAATCTCTCAGTTGCTGTTGCTACTATATCTTTGAATTTCAGCCACATCTCGTCTACATTTGCATAGTCAGTTCGGAAGGAATGGAGATTGTCTCTTAGGATGGTTTCTAGTGACACTTTATCCGCTTTTTTAAATAAAATTATTTTGCGTTTGTGTCTGGAGGATTTGGAAGAAACGGTATTGAGCCTAGCTACAACGAGCTTGTGATCACTAATCCCTGTATCAGTCCTGATGCTCTCTATCAGCTCTGGATTGTTTGTGGCTAAGAGGTCAAGTGTGTTTTCGCAGCCTTTTACAATTCGCGTGGGTTCGTGGACTAACTGCTCGAAATAATTTTCGGAGAAAGCATTTAGGACCATCTCGGAGGATGTTTTCTGCCTACCACCGGTTCTGAACAAGTATTTTTGCCAACATATCGAGGGAAGGTTGAAGTCCCCACCAACTATAACTGTATGAGTGGGGTATTTATTTGTTAGGAGACTCAAATTTTCTCTGAACTGTTCAGCAACTACATCATTGGAGTCTGGGGGTCGGTAGAAGGAGCCAATTATTAACTTAGTTCGACTGTTAAGTATAACCTCCACCCATACCAATTCGCACGGAGTATTTACTTCGACTTCACTACAAGATAAACCACTACTGACAGACACAAACACT
This sequence comes from Schistocerca nitens, assembly GCF_023898315.1. NCBI lineage: Eukaryota > Metazoa > Arthropoda > Insecta > Orthoptera > Acrididae > Schistocerca > Schistocerca nitens. The sequence goes on from NC_064618.1 coordinate 177,115,697, forward strand.
CCACCACCAATTCTGCCTAATCTATCTTTCCTGAACACCCTCCGAGTCTTCGTAGAAATTTCTGCAAAACGTGTTTCAGGCTTAGCCAGCTTTCTGTACCTGGTGGCAATACTGTCCCTACGACTTATCTTAGAAGCTAGCTTAAGGAAAGGCAAACCTACGTTTCTAGCATTTGTAGACTTAGAGAAAGCTTTTGACAATGTTGACTGGAATACTCTCTTTAAAATTCTGAAGGTGGCAGGGGTAAAATACAGGGAGCGAAAGGCTATTTACAATTTTTACAGAAACCAGATGGCAGTTATAAGAGTGGAGGGGCATAAAAGGGAAGCAGTGGTTGGGAAGGGAGTGAGACAGGGTTGTAGCCTCTCCCCGATGTTATTCAATCTGTATATTGAGCAAGCAGTGAAGGAAACAAAAGAAAAATTCGTTGTACGTAATAAAATCCATGGAGAAGAAATAAATCTTTGAGGTATGCCGATGACATTGTAATTCTGTCAGAGACAGCAGAGGACTTGGAAGAGGAGTTGGACGGAATGGATAGTGTCTTGAAAGGTGGATATAAGATGAACACCAACAAAAGCAAAACGAGGATCATGGAATGTAGTCGAATTAAGTCGGGTGATGCTGAAGGAATTAGATTAGGAAATGAGAAACTTTAAGTAGTAAAGGTGTTTTGCTATTTGGGGAACAAAATAACTGATGATGGTCGAATTAGAGAGGATGTAAAATGTAGACTGGCAATGGCAAGGAAAGCGTTTCTGAAGAAGAGGAATTTGTTAACATCGAGTATAGATTTACGTGTCAGGAAGTCGTTTGTGAATGTATTTGTATGGAGTGTAGCCATGTATGGAAGTGAATCATGGACGATAAATAGTTTGGACAAGAAGAGAATAGAAGCTTTCGAAATGTGGTGCTACAGAAGAATGCTGAAGATTAGATGGGTAGATCACATAACTAATGAGGAGGTATTGAATAGAATTGGGGAGAAGAGAAGTTTGGGGCACGACTAGAAGAAGGGATCGGTTGGTAGGACATGTTCTGAGGCATCAAGGGATCACCAACTTAGTACTGGAGGGCAGCGTGGAGGGTAAAAATCGTAGAGGGAGACCAAGACATGAATACACTAAGCAGATCAAAGGGATGTAGGTTGCAGTAGGTACTGGGAGATGAAAAAGCTTGCACAGGACAGAGTAGCACGGAGAGCTGCATCAAACCAGTCTTAGGACTGAAGACCACAACAACTACAACAACAACGAAAATACTAAAACGAAAAAGCTTTGTATATTTGGTTAGTCAGTTACAAGGTCTTTCTTCAGTTCCCATATAATTGTGAGAGAGTATGGCATCGCTTTTAACACTCTAAAGTTGAAGAACACTAGATAATACGGTTGTTGTGAGCAAGACATCTAAATTGCACACACATTCATCGAGTCGTACTGCCGGCATGTAGATCAAATGCATTGTCGAAGTAGAGAAATGTTGCGAACTATAGGACCATGCCAGCATATACGCTATTGATGGTGATCGGGAAGGAGAATCATCGAAATCGACCACAGATGACAAAATTAGGCGATCTAGGAAGAACATCTGCGAGGAAAGCGATTTTACAATGATGAGACCTCTCAAGGTCTCGCTAGACTGCTTTTCATGTGGGGACACAGTACAATAAGGCGATAGTATGCCTTCAGATACATAGATCAGTTTTAGTACTAGTCCAGGTGAAACACAATAGTAGCGTTAACAATAATTCTGGATACGCTATTTCCCTCAATAATTTTCGATAAAGAGCAGGAACGAAGATGGTGGGCACTGATTTTAAAACTCGAACACGTTGCTCTCTCGAAAGTATGAATACCACCAATTTCCACTAAGAAAGAGCTCGATTTTAGTATTTTCTTTACATTGCACATGCATCATCAACGCGGGGGCAGACGTAGTGAACGATCTCGAAGAGTACAGTCGATTCTGGAACGGGTATCTTGCCATAAAATAGTTCTGAAGTTCATAATGTTGATGGTGATAAAAACATCGTTTTTCGTTATCTTGGACACTGACATAGGAGGGACACTAATGATTTTTGGGTGGACGAAATATATTTAACTAAAAGTAGAAAGTTAGCTGAAATGTAGACTGAAATTAAGTTCTTTGCTTGTGATGGGTATGGAAAATAAAATAAATGTCACACGTACTTATCATTCACAGTTTCTTTAGCTTCCATATGATATGACTCCTTCGTCATTTTTACAGACTATTTGTTTCCTAGATTCTCAGTAGACTATACTTCCTCATGAAGATAAAATTTACACGCTACAGAAGGCAATGATATTTTGATATTTGCCTTCGGGAATTTTTTAATCGTTCTAGTATGGATAATGTGACGCCGAACTGATGTAGAAATATCTATAAAGTGAAGGGATGCTGTCATCAACAAAATGTGTTCAAAGTAATAGTCTGCATTATTTAATCCATGATGGAACTTGTCCAATTCCTTCAAACAGTTCCCATTAAATTGTTATGATGTAAACCGTAAAAAGTCAGAAATTGGTTCAACAAGCCTTCATAGGATAGTCAATGCCAGTTTCGTGCAACTATGCCCATCTTTATATGGTTATATTTCTTTTCACTGCACGGTCAACACTTTTACTAACATATGGTTTCTCCTGCATTGCTCCGGAATATATTTGTGATGCCACTTATTACGACATATAGCTGACGATAGTATAGGGCCCCGCGGGCACGCAGAAGTGCCGCAACGCAATGTGGAATGGACACGGACTAACGACTGAAGTAGTGCTGTAGTGAACTGACGCCATGAATCCTGCAGGTCTGTTCATATCCGTAAGAGTACGAGGGGATGTAGATCTCTTCTGAACAGCACGTTGCGATTCATGCCAGATATCCTCAAGTTTGGGGAGCTTGGTGGCCATAAGAGGATCCTGCAGCCACTCTGTAGCAATTCTGGACGTGTGGGGTGTCACATTCACCTGGTGGAATAGCCTCAGTCCGTCGGAATTCATAATGGACATGAATGGATGCAGGTGATACGGCAGGGTGCTTGCGCACGTGTCACATGTCCGACTCGTATCAAGACGTATCAGGGTCCCACAACACTCCAAGTGCACACAGCCCACACTATTACAGAGCCCCCACCAACTTGAACAGTCCCCTGCTGGAATGCATGGGTTCATGAGGTTGTCTGCATATCCCTACACGTCCATCCGACCGACAGAATTTGAAACAAGACTCGTCCGATGAGGGAACATGTTTCTAGACATCGACGGATCCAGAAGAGGCGTAAAGCGTTGTGTCGTGTAGACATCAAGGGTACACGAGTGGGTTTTCGACTCCGAAAGCCCGTATCGATGATGTTTCGTTGAATGGTTCGCACCCTGATACTTCCTGATGGCCCAGCATTGAAAACTGGAGGAATTTGCGGAACGGTTGTATTTCGATCACGTTGAATGTTTCTCTTCAGTTGGTGTTGGTCCCGTTCGTGCAGGATCTTATCCGGCCGCAGCGATGTTGGAGATCTGATGGCTTTTTTTTTTATCTCGGATTCCTAATGTTCATGATATTCTCATGAAATTGTCGTACGGGAAAATTCCCACTTCATCGCTACTTCGGAGATGCTGTGTCCCATCGTTCGCGCTCCGACTATAACACCCCGTTCAAACTCACTTTCATCTTGATAACCTGTCACTGTAGCAGCAGTAACCGATATATCAACTGGGTCTTTAAAAAAAAAAAAAAAAAAAAAGAAGTAATACCCTCACGCCTACACCGGCATGATGGCCAACAGAAAAGGTCCACAGCTATCTCTGCATAAGGGTTGGTTTTCACTAAAGTGAGGTCTCACAGAATGTGGGTACTGCGATGTTTGCGGACGTCTGGTTAAGGTTAACCAGTAATGCACGCTCATCTGGAGATTCGATTGGGTCGAAAGTTGAACGAAGGATAGCGGTTTGAATGGCAGGAGGAAAGACGTGCCAAGGCAAGAACCAGGGGAGAAAAATATCTGCGATAGTTGGGTCGGGTTGTCAGAGCAGTAGCGGTTTTCTTGCTGCCTACGACTGGTCATGGAAGGGTAGGCCTTGTTAGTAGTGGGTACCGTGCAGGCCGATACCTTTGCCGTTGTGCGATGATGTTACTTGGCGGCTGCTGTAGGTGCGGGCGTTGGCTTCACGGTCAGCGTCAGCATACCTGCAGCTGCTAGGTTCATCCTCATTTTGTGTTCGATATTTCGTATAGCGGATTCACAGTGTAGGGTAGCGTTGGTGGTTTATTTGTGCGTTACTTTGCGAGCTAGTCGGTTTCCCTGCTGTAGATTGTTGGTCGGCTTTAATACCAGCTAGCATATCCAGTGAACGTTGCTGAGATTCAGGGGCTTTCCGATGTTGTCGCTTGTGGGTACATGTTAGCTTGCCATAGGTGGTTATGCCCTAGCTAGTAGAATCTTCGGCCACATATGCTTCCACCCATGGTTGTGATCATTAGGGCCCGGATTTTAATTACCTAAAAACTGTTAAATATGCAAGCATTTATGATACAAAACTTCATAAATATGACCTTAAAAACTAAAATATGACTTCATAGAAGTTTATTTAAAGCATTCTTGTATGTTTATTTAATTTTTTATTCACCATAAAGTAAAACAAAATTTGCTTCTCAAAATGTTGTAAGTATAGTTCTTTCTTTCTATAGGGTTTGTGGCTAATTTGCACCTATTTTTTGAATGTCTGAATGTTTTATATTCTAAACACAAAGTACAGTGAAAAGATCATCTATCGATACAGTAAAACAATGTTTTTATTTCTACATAGTATTTAAAGCGTTTTACATTATTTAATACCATATCTCAATCTTCAGTATCTGCAAAGATTCACTGGACCACAAGGTGCATTTTCAGGCTTTCCATTGTCAAAGATCAACGGTTGTCGCTGAGGATAGTTTTGCACCTGGAAAAACTCCTCTCCACTTCACAAGACGTCACTGGAGTGTATTTGAAGGCAGCCAGGTCACTGGAGTTTAGCTTTGTTTCAGTATCTTAAAATGTTGCGGCATTCCCTGAAAGAATGTCACTAATTTTGCTCAGTGTAGATTATCCAGAATTCCGTTGGACAACACTTTGCAATTTGGTTTTCACTTTGTCAGCCACATGACCACGATCTCGACCCAACCCACTCTGCACATGTTGCGCAATACTCAGGGCCTCACATAGCTGAGTGCCAACAGCTTCCTGTTGTTTCATGGCTTTTGATATCACTGAAAAATTGGCGTTGATGTATGCCAAGTTTCGAGACAATGTAAAAACGTCTTTCACAATTTTGATAGCACTTGATTGATCGCTTTCAAGTTCACAAACGATTGTCTTTATTTGGGTGTAGTTGGTGCAGTAATACTCAGCAGCATTAAGCCAAGAACCCCATCGTGTAAGAACTGGTTTAGGTAGGAGGGGCGTTGAAGGTGGTTGTTGGTTGGTTGTTAGGAGAAGGAGACCAGACAGCGTGGTCATCGGTCTCATCGGATTAGGGAAGGATGGGGAAGGAAGTCGGCCGTGCCCTTTCAGAGGAACCATCCCGCTATTGGCCTCGAGTGATTTAGGGAAATCACGGAAAATCTAAATCAGGATGGCCGGACGCGGGATTGAACCGTCGTCCTCCCGAATGCGAGTCCAGTGTCTAACCACTGCGCCACCTCGCTCGGTGAAGGTGGTTGTTCCTTGAATTTCTGCACCCCTAGCGGAGCCTTCATATAGATTTTCTTGCCACAGGAAATTAATTTTTCCACGTCAGGATAATTTGATTGCACCTATTCGGCAACTCTGTGCAACCCATGTGCAATGGAAGTGGCGTACACCATACTGGGGTAGAGAATCTCAAGCCCTTTGGCTGCTTTAGGCATATATGAAGCACCATCTGTTACAAGCAGCTAAACGTTGTCTCTTTTCACACCATCGGGCAACAGTAGCTTCAGAGAGTTGTCAAACAAAATAGCAATCGCCGAATTGTTAACTCTATCGAGAGCTTCAAACGTTAGTAGGAACATATCTCCAGGGCCAACAACTTTTAGAACACCAACAACAACATTTGCAATATATCGCCCACTAATATGCATAGTTTCATCTGTCGACAGTCAGATCTTTTGCTCAGCAATAGTAACTCGTATTTTGTTGAGCACTTCATTGTAGCATACGGATAAATAGTTTTTTCTCAGTGTAGATTCATTTCGAAGTGGATGTGTTGTGAACTTCTCCAAGAACCGTCTGAAGCGTGGATTCTTCAGCTTTTGCAATGGGATATTGCAGGACACCATCATCTCACACAAATCACCTGACTGTTCAAATAACAGCGTTTGCCTGCTGTTATTTTCAGCACTTCGTTTAACACAGCTGCTGTGTTTAACATTATTACAGTGTTGCTGCATATTAAATCGCTTTTCTGTACTAACTTTAACCTCACACTGTTTACAAAATAATATTTTCAAATCAGTACTAAAGAACTTCCCTCCAAATTCTCGAACACATCCTCGCAACTTCACGCTGTCAGAGCACTTTGCTTTAGGCATGTTGAACAAGGCGAAGTCTTTATTCGAACTGGTTAATGGGAACACCTATGCTACTGCGATGATTATTACGGCAGAAGCCGCCTTTGTTGGCTCTGAGAGCGTATTGTCGACTCTGCGCAACAATGTTTTATGTTCTCGAAACGACAGTTGGGGTACACCGATTTTCTGCTACAGTCTTGAGAAATAAAGCTGTGTTCTGATTTATCTTTTTATCTTTCATAATAGCAAGTTAAATATTGTCTCATTTTCTTATTCGTGTGTCCCGTAAGATACGAGAAAAACGGTACATGCATTTTTGGCAAAAGTTGAGGGAAATATGCCCTGTTATATTAAAACTTAGCCGAAATATGATCTATTACTAAAATTTGTTGAAATATGACTTTATACACATAATCAAAATAAATTTTTCGACACTAAAATGCCTAGATTTGTGTATAAATTGTTCTAAACTTCACCCTATAGTTAAGAAAAAATATGACTTGTCATTAAAGTGAGGGCTTGTGATCATAGTTACCCAGAGTATGGATGAAAGGACTGTTCGAGTGTCTCGAGTTCCTGCATAGTCACGTGGCGCGTTTTCTAAGTACTTCCTTGAGGGTTTCAAGGCGGTATTCATTGTGAAGATCCACAATGCATGTTTAGCGTGTGTAACGTCCCTTAGCAAAAGACATATTTTGTAGTAAAGAGAAAATACTGTGCATCGTATTCTGTTATTGTATGGAATTATGTATTTTTTTTATTATTATTTATTTTAGATAATATCTGTGTCGGCGAGTACTGAAACCGCACAGACGATAAATATCAGCTAAGATAAGAAAATACGACGAGTATAAATAATACAGAACGAACATTAATTTCTCTGTCTTCTTCTTGGAGTTGTACGAGTAAGATAGCCTGTGAAGCTGCAGTAAATGCTAACGTAGTATTCTTTTGTCATGGTGAACTGATGTACGCCATTACGTACTCATTGTAAAAGGTGTGTATTAGTTAACATATTTGAATGTTTTGAATAGAGTTATTTAATGAAACCTTGCATTATTATTTGTAGTAGCTTGCTTGGAAATATTATCCCATCCTTTTGAGACATTTTCAGTTATTTAAATATTATCCGTGGCGCAGAGCTGCGCTACGAACGAACGAGCCGCTGCCGCGGCGCATTCAAACTGCATTAAAAGAAATCGATCATACCGCAAAGAAGCGGGAAGGTAATAGTGAAATAAAATCATCTCTTTCAGCTTCCGGACTTGCAGAGCAGAGCAGCAGATTTTATGATGTGTTTTGCAGGTTGACGCGGGCTGCTGATAATCTATTGCTAACTGTACAAAAGAGATAATTTACCTACGTAACATAATAGGAATTTTGCTGTGCTTAGTTCTTGTCTGGCAAACTTTATAGTAAAAACGTATTTTTCTCCGACAATAGTCTCATGTTCTTGTGCTAGCCGTTGTAATTATTGGTTTTTTTACTCTTAACAAAAATCCACTGCAAAATTTTGATGTGAACAATCTTTGCGAACTGTAACGTCAGTATTTCATAACAAAGTAATTTTTCATTTTTAATAACGATAAAGTAGGGAAGATATGTTGACTTTTATAGTGAATTACAGTAACGGAAAATGTTCCTTTAATAGAAAGCCAGATACAGAACAATAAGAACCCAATATATTCTGTTTTGTTAAAAAATTAATGATTATAAAGAAATTCAAGGCACAGCATTACTAAAAGGTATTTCGCGGCTCTTTTCGTATATGCGTTATTACGCGAGCAATAATAAAATAAAATAATAGAGAAAAGAGTTTTTACGAGTAGCGAAACGTGGAGCGTTGCTAATGATACGTAGTACTTTGTTCTGTGTGATCTGCAAGCGGCGCAGGCGTATATGATCTGCATATCCCCAGACAGGATCTGCGCACGTCATCAAAGGTCTAATCAGTATCGTATACATGGACCTCGACACCCTCCTATTCAGTTTACTTTCCCTGTTGGGCATTGCGTAGAGTTGTCTAAGCCTCGTATTGAGTGTGGTCCCCAGAAGTAAGTTTCCGTTCCAGACAGGTATGGAGATATCTGTGTCTCGGAAAGGCACTGGGTGTGCACGTTGTGTTACGTAACGACTGCGCCAGACACTTGTCTTATATAGGCGTTGCCGACCGCAGCGCCGTATTCTGCCTGTTTACATACCTCTGTGTTTCAATACGCATGCCTGTACCAGTTTCTTTGAAGCTTCAGTGTGTTATATTGTTTATTACTCGCACATGAAGACACAGAATGTGGATGTGGTACGCCATCATGTATGTGCTCCTGTTATTGATATTTTATTCCATACTTCGCGATATAAACTTTTGTGATAATTCTCGAAACAGCTAACGTTGTAAGCCGGTCGGTGTGGCCGAGCGGTCCTAGGAGCTTCAGTCAGGAACCGCGATTCTGCTACGGTCGTAGGTTCGAGCCTGCCTCAGGCATGGATGTGTGTGATGTCCTTAGGTGAGTTAGGTTTAAGTAGTTCTATGTTCTAGGGGACTGATGATCTCAGATGCTAATTCCCATGGAGCTCAGAGCCATTTCTACCATTTTTTAAGGTTGTAAACTAGTAATTTTCGTAATCATTCTGAGTCACTGGAGAAGCAGGTGACATGTTCTTGATGATAAACACCATGTAATAAAAACTATTGTGGCAATGTGAAGATGAACTTAATTGTTCCGAAATCAATGATGACTGTAAAAGAAAGTTTTGGATGGCTGCGGTCTCCGTGAGCAATGCTTGAACCGATACTCTCTTCTACTTTTTCTGCATTACGTGGAATATTTGCCTAATTGCTCAAAAGCGATAGAGAACTTCACAGCAAACTTGGCTGCATTCGATTTACGCTTTATTTCGATACATCTATGAGATAATTAAATTAATTTGCGCAGCGTCCTTCATTCTTTTTACAGATTGTTATTTCCAAATCATTTCTGGATTATTAATTTACATTCGTAGTTTCCTACCTTAATTTCCACTAAAGTGATAATTTTCACATCCGAAACCCTCGGGGGGATGTCATGGTGACTTGGATGTTAGAATCAGTATAAATTATGTGGCTCCCGTACACATTAATTTATGAGGTTTACGTTTTTATGTTGGTATTGCCGACTCGATAACAGGAATGTATTGGTGTCTTCCCCGCGCCTCTTTGCCGTTGGACCAGACGCTACCGGCGTCGTGGCATCGCCGACATCAAGAGCGAGCTTTGGTGGGAGGGGAGGGTAGTGGTGTGGCTTGTGCCACGGCGGCGGTCTGGCCTAATTGATCGTTAATTTATATAACAAGGACGGCGGCCGGGCTGCGGCCTGTTGCCGCCGCGAATAATGGATGCGACGCGCCGAGCGCCAATAATGCAGCGCGAGTAGGGTCAAGCGCCGAAACTGTGCGCGTATCAAACATTCAGCGCCGACATGTGATCCGGCGAAACGCCGCTTTGTTTGCCGTAGCCACGGGCTTTTGTGATTCTGATGTCGGCTGCGGCCGCTTCGCAACGTACCCGCAAAGCACTGCCTGTTAACGGACCAATTCGCGCTCGTGACGCGAGACGAGCCGTGTGCACTCCGCAATTCTTTGTACTTTCCTGCTTATAATGTTGCGAAGTTCTCGTTCTTGGGATTACCTCCAATGACATTGCAAATAATATTTTCCTTTCCGCACGCATTAGTACTTCCTTCACCAGGCACGGCCGGCCGTTGTGGCCGAGCGGTTCTAGGCGCTACAGTCTGGAACCGACGACCGCTACGGTCGCAGGTTCGAATCCTGTGTCGGGCATGGATGTGTGTGATATCCTTAGGTTAGTTAGGTTTAAGTAGTTCTAAGTTCTAGGGGACTGAAGACCTCAGAAGTTAAGTCCCATAGTGCTCAGAGCCATTCGAACCATTTGAACACCATACACTTATTTCGTGCCCATGTAAGCGTTTTTTAACAATGACGGATATAGCTGAATTCGTGATAGTTCCTTTACAAATTGAGTAGTCAGAAGTTATGCAGTAGTGATATGGGATTTCGACGTGATTATGGCCGCACGACGGGAATTAAGTCTCTGAACGCTGAATGGTAGTTCGAACTAGGCGCATGGGACATTCAATTTCGGAAATATTTTGAGATCCATGGCGTCAATAGTACCGAGAATACCAACCATCAAGCTATTATGGAGCCACCACCAGATGCATTTTACCTCTTTGACACTTGGGTCCATGGTTCAGTGGGGTCTGCGGCACACTTGAACCCTACCACCAGCTCTTACCAACTGAAATCGGAACTCATCTGATCATCCCACAATTTTCCTGTCGTCTAGAGTGGAGCCAATAAGCTCACGAGCCCAGGGAAGGCAGTTCAGGCGATGTCGTACCTGTAGCAAAGGCACTCGCTTTAGTCGTGTGTTGCCACACCCCATAATCGCCAAATTTCACCGAATGTCTTATCGAATACGCTAGTCTTACGTCCCATAATGATTTCTAAGCTTTTTCACGCAGTGTTTCTTGTCTGTTAACACAGACAACTTTACGAAAACGTCGCTGCTCTGGACCACTGTGTTCTACAAAGTGAGAGGAAATGCCTGAAATTTGGTATTCTTGCCACACTTTTAGGCTTTCAAGCTCGGAATATTGAATTACCTAACGATTTCCGAAATGGAATGTGCAATGACTCTCTGCAACTACCATGCCGCATTCAAAACATGTTAACTTCCGTCGTGTTGTCATAATCACGTCAGAAATCTTTTGAGATGAATCACACGAGAGCAAGTGACTGATCCGTCAATGCTGTGCCCTTTTATACTCTCTGTGCGCTACACTACCGTCATTTGTATATGTGCATGTCGCTATCCCATGACCTTGGTCACCCAGTGTAATTCCATATCTGTTAATACGTGTATCCAACTGTGAGACCAGACGGTCAGTGGCTTCTGGACTTACCTACGGAGCCATGATTATACACAGGCGTGCACCTCTTCATCCGAAGTAAATAGATTCCACGAATAACTTCTTTCAACGTTCCATAACCATGGAAATCACTTGGAGAAGGATCTGAGCTGCATGGAGAATCTGTGTAGGCTTCCCATCGAAACTTCTGCAGCGCGGGCACGCCCACGTTTTGTCAGGGTTGTTTCGACTACTCTGCTGAAGTTTTCCTGTGTATCTTTTACAAGTCCTTCATACAAACCGGTTCTTTCCATATGCTAGATTAATAGTTCTAGATCCCTGAAGAATGAGATTCGTGGCCGTCCATTTGTTTCGGACAAAGAGGCGCATGGTTTGGAAGAATCATCGTTCCGCAGGCAACGGAAACAATTTTCCATTTAGGCTTTGACCTTCTTGTTACAGAGTGAGTTATATGTATTAATAGATTTGGCAATTACGTCTGTTACAATGAAGAGTTTACTTGTTGTTTTTCTGCCTGTATCTTTCGTTTTTCACTACCCCTTACACTTCGGCAAATCTTTATAGCAAGTAGGGTGACTTCACCAAATTCCGTACATTATGGCTAATTTTTTTTCTTTGGGACCAGTAGCATGATGTATGTCAGGTAATGACCAAATTATTAGAAATTAGCTACTTAATTAATATTTTTTCACGACTGACTGTTTCGGCATTTAAAGTGGGTCTAGAATGATGTGACGACCATATTACGTGGTTAGTGAACTGTTTTGTAACTATCTCTGTTTTGATAAAATGGTAAATGACGTAAATATATTCAAAATAATACGTTAATTTTGATTTGACACTACTTTGACAGTTCTATCACTATGACTTTATATGTTTGCAAAGATCATAAACATAAGATTGTCTTTTTCAACATATAACACCGTAATATGGGAGCTGTTAAACTACTGTCAAACCGTAATTAACGCATTATTTCCAAAATATTTCGGTGTGCCAGGTATGAGAAGTTAACCTTATGTGCATGTCAATTTTACGAAACAGACCGCAACAAGTGATAGAACTATACAAACCTTTTCTTCGTGAATACGTGCCTGGACCTAATGGCGGGTTAGAAGAATCCATGGTCATATTGATCGACAGTAGCAGCGAACGTAGCTTCTAATGTTTGTTCCGCCGGAAGGGTGGCTCTTATTTTTTATTTATGCCTTAACTTTGTTTTCTTGTTGTTTAGTACTTTCTTTTCCCTTACCCTTAGACGATCACCATTGTGAGAATAAATACCATCTGTTTAACCTGCCTTCCTCGTCCACACTCACAAAGAAAAAGAAAAAAGAAGTCGGAGGGCTGGTTCAGGAACAGGAACGGGGAGGCATCGTGGCCAGGACTTGGGCTTCGAACCTGCCCACCCGGCCTCCATCGACCAGAAGCTCACATCTCTACTCCCTAAAAACGCATAGCATCCAAGCTGGAGTTGTGCGAATATAGATGAAAAAGAAGTCATATCTGAATATCAGCAAGGCGCGACGTCAAATGCGCGTCTCCACATGCTACAAAGACCCGCTTAGCTTTGGTGTCGCAACTTGCCGGTGCCTTGGAAGTGAAGCAGAAAAGGGTAGCCGGCAAGACTGTGAAGATGGGAACTGTCATTCGTCACAGTGGAAACATTGCTGGTATAACACAGAAGGGTCAAAGCAAACATGACTGTGTCATTTTAGTAGCCGACATAGGTCGGGACTCTCTTCCAGCATCCGCCCTAACTGCAAAAGAACAAAAAGTCGTATGGAATGGATTAGTGGCACTACACAGCAAGTACAGTCACGCAATTAACATCAAGTACGACGATCGCCAATTATTCGAAACGTAAAGTTGTCACTGACGTGCAACCGGGTGACACATCGCTCATGGAGGGCAGCCCAAAAACAGCATTTACACTCCAGCAATTAGGAACAAATATTCTATTTCAATTCTTGAATCTTTGAATCGAGACATAATTGTCATTACTGTGCTGTATTTAACAGATCGTTATTGCATTATTACTCTACTACACAATAATCAGTAACTTAAATCAAATTTTGGACGCGTACTATTAAAAAGGGGGCTTCCAAGTTAACGACTTTCTCAAAGAGAAACTATTGCCAACTAACACATATATCCATTTTCGATAAAGTTATAATTTTTAAGACATTAAAGAAACTCAGTTCATTTGCAAATATCACGTGTTCCATGGTAGAAGACCTTCCGTTTCAGGGTACAATTCGGCTTAATCGTCCACACGTTATTTAACTAGCTTCACAAACATAGAGAATTTTACTTAACATAATACTCTTTGCTCTACTATACACTACAAATATTTAGATCCTGTAATACGTACGAACGCTGCTCAAAGCACAACCTCATGTCCCACAAGAAAAAAAAAAGTTAAAAAAGGTCAGGAACTGTTTGTTGCGGTGTCTATTGCGCGTCTCTTCATGTGATCCGAAATCGTTAGTTAGATTGAAACACCAATCAAAAGTCAACATGTGATCGTAGGGACACTATACTCCACGGCCAACACTCTTTCCTACTGTCGTACTGCATGTCTCTTTTTTGGGGGGGGAGGGGGTGGAGGGACACATCAGTCTTCTGACTGGTTGGATGCGGCCCACCACGAATTCCTCTCCTGTGTCAACATCTGTATCTCAAAGCAGCACGTGCAAACTTCCAATCTACGTCCTCAATTACTGCTAGATGTATGCAATTCTCTGTCATCTACAATTTTCACCCTATACAGCCTCTTCTAGTAGCATGTATATATTCACTGATGTCTTAACAAATGTCCAACCATTTTGTCCCTTTTCCTCGTCGATGTTTTCCACAAATTCCATTCCTTTCCGATTCTTCGTAGAATCTCCTAATTCCTCACCTTATCAGTCCACTTAACTTTCAGCATTCGTCTTTAGCAAAACATTTCAAAGGATTCGATTCTCGTCTGTTCCGGTTTTCAAACAGTCAATGTTTCACCACCATACAATGCTGTGCTCCAGACGTATAGCTATTTCTTCCTTAAATTAAGAGCTCTGTTTCATACTAGTAGACTTCTCTTGACCAGGAATGAACTTTTTGCCAGTGCTGGTCTGCTTTCGATAGCCTCCTTGTTCCGCTGGTCTACTCCGTGAAGATCAATGCTGATGCTAGGTTTCTCGCTGTTCTCATTTCTGCTGCTTGTCATTACTTACGTCTTTTTTAGATTTACTCTCAGTACATGTCCTGCACGCATTAGACTGTTAATTCCATTCAGCGGATCATGTAATTCTACCTCACTTTCACTCAGGATAGCAATGCCTTCAGCGAATCGTATCACTGATATCCTTTCACTTTTAATTTTAATTTCACTCCAGAATCTTTCTTTTATTTCCACCATTGCGTCTCCAGTCACAGATTGAAATGTAGGGGTGAAATACTACATATTTTTCTTACAAACTTTTTAATCCAAGCACTTCGTTCTACATCGTCCACTGTTATTCTTCCCTCTTGCCTCTTGTACATATTGTATGTTGCCCATCTCTCCCTATAGGTTACCCATGTAATTCTCAGAATTTCGAACATCTTGCACAGTTTACACTGCCGAACGCTTTTTCCATGTCGACAAATCCTATGAACTTGTCTTGATTCTTTCTTTAGTCCTGTTCCCATTGTCAACCGCAACATCAGAATTGTGTCTCTGGTGCCTTGACTTTCCTAAAACCAAACTGATCGTCATCTAGCACATCCTCAGTTTATATTTCCATTCTTTTAAAAATTATTCTTGTCAGCAACCTGGATGCACGAGCTGTGAAGCTGATTGTGCGATAATTCTTGCACTTGTCAGATCTAGAAGTCTTCGGAATTATGTCAATGAGATTTTTCCCAAAATCACATGATGTATCGCGAGACTTATATATTATACACACCAAAGTGCATAGATGTTTTGTTGTCACTTCCCCAAATGGTTTCAGAAGTTCTGATGGAATGTTGTCTATCCCTTCTACTTATTTGATCTTAAATCCTACAAAGCTCTCTTAAATTCTGATTCTAATACTGGAACATTTTTCTCTTCTAAATTGACTATTGTTTCTTCTGCTATCACATCAGAGTAATCTCCCCTCTCATAGAGACCTTCAATGTACTCTTTCCATCTATCTGCTCTCTCCTCTGCATTTAGCAGTGGAATTCCGGTCGTACTCTTAATGTTACCACCATTGCTTTTAATTTCACCGAAGGTTGTGTTGACTTTCATATACGCTGAGTCAGCATTTCCGAAGCCGGCGGCGGTGGCCGAGCGGTTCTAGGCGCTTCAGTCCGGCACCGCGCGACTGCTACGGACGCAGGTTCGAATCCTGCCTCGGGCATGGATGTGTGTGATGTCCTTAGGTTGGTCAGGTTTAAGTAGTTCTAAGTTCTAGGGAACTGATGACCTCAGCTGTTAACACTCATAGTGCTCGGAGCCATTTGAACCATTTGAAGCACTTCCGATAATCATTTCTTTTTCTATTTCTTCACATTTTTCATGCAACCAATTCGTCTTAGCTTCCCTACACTACTTATTTCTTTCATTCCTCAGGGGCTTTCTGTATTCCTCAATTTGCAGGAATAATTTCATACTTCCGTCTCTCATCGATCTACTGACTATATCTTCTGTTACCCATGATTTCTTTGCACTTACCTCCTTTGTACCTATGTTTTTCTTTCCTGATTCTGCGATTGCCTTTTTTAAGATTTCCATTCCTGTAGTGCCTCCTGAGTTATTCCTTATTGCTGTATATTTAGCCTTAGAGAACCAAGCGATCTCATCATTCCTTAGTAGTTCCGTGTCACACACATTTGCATGTTGCTTCTTCCTGGCTAATCTGTCAAACTTCAGCATTCTCTTCATCACGAATCTCTGTCTGACCGTGATGTAATCGGACTGAAATCTTTCCGTAACACTCGGCATTTTCCAAGTATACCTACTCCTCAATGAGGCTTCCACTCTGCAGCGGAGTGTGCTCTTATATGAAACTTCCTGGCAGAATTAAAACTGTGTCCCGAATTCGAGTCTCGGTCCGGCACACAGTTTTAATCTGCCACGGAGTTTCATACCTACTCCTCATGTGATTATTGAACAGAGTATTCGCTGTTATTAGCTGAATTTTATTGGAGAATTCAATTAGCCTTTCTCCTCTCTCATTCCTTGTCACAAGCCCATATTCTCCTGTAACCTTCTCTTCTACTCCTTCACCTACTACTGAATTCCAGTCGTCAATGACTATTAGATTTTCATGTTACCTTACATACTGTATTACCCTTTCAATATCCTCATATATTTTCTCTATCTCTTCATCTTCAGCTTGCGATGTCGGTATGTACATCTGAACAATCGTTGTCGGTGCTGCTTTCCTGTCAGTTCTCATAAGAACAAACCTATCACTGAACTGTTCACGGTTACACAATCTTTGCTGTATCTTCCTAGTCATAACGAATCCTACTCCTATTATATCATTTACTGCTGCTGACATATTACCCCATAGTCATTCGACCTGAAATTCTTGTCACCTTTCCGTTTGACTACTCTTCTGACATACTCCCCTCCGCACACTATTCTTGCTGCTACTTTTTTGCCCATAATCAAATTTAGTCTACAGATTCCTAGCTGTTATAAAAAATTTAGGCCATAGGTTCCTGGCTGTTGTACGGAATACAAAGCGCGACCATTTTCATTCTATTCGGTCCCATTCGTTCTGACGGCCATTGTGGCCGAGCGGTTCTAGGTGCTACAGTCTGGAACCGCGCGATCGCTACGGTCACATGTTCGAATCCTGCCTCGGTCATGGATGTGTGTGTCGTCCTTAGGTTAGTTAGGTTTAAATAGTTTTAAGTTTTAGGGGACTGATGACCTCAGCAGTTAAGTCCCATAGTGCTCAGAGGCATTTTGAACCGTTCGTTCTTCATTAAGCTGTTTTTTTTACATAATGTAAGTACAATAATGTTTTGTTTTTCTTATTTTTGATGTTAGTGAGTAGAATAATAACCACTCAGAAATACATTTATTGGGTGGAGCTTGATAACACTTGAAGATATTGCTAGACTCTGTAACAGTTACGAGGAGTCACAATGAAACAAAAGGTCGAAATAAATTAACTCGAAATTTTACGGAAAATATAGCACATGCTCATCACTCTTATGAAACTGGAGTTGAGGGTCGTGATTGACAGAACGAAGGTGAAACAAGGGCCAAAAGTTTTTACGTTGAGAGTGATAAAGTTGTAAGATGTTTCAAATAAAGTTTATTTAAATATTCAAAAATTAGGAAAAATACAGTAAAACTTTTATGTGGTCCAAGAGGAAGGGAAGAATGGTAAAAGTAGAAGACTTATGGGCAAAGGATAGGACGAGAAAGACATTTTTGAGAGCGGCCACGAGGTCTTGCAAATCTCTTATTTATTCTAATTTTGATGACCCTTCCATTTGATGATAGCGTAACGCAGCACGAAAGAAGGACGGTGGAAAAACTAGGTGCCATGAGCTATATAAACCTCTTTTTGTTTATTGTTTACACTATAAATCATTTAATACAATTGTGTACCCGAACATGTGGTTAAAATGTATCATTTAATCTAAAATAAGACCAGTAATCGAAGCCAAGCATTGTGTTGTACTTTGTGCAGCGCGTGAAACTCTTGTTACAGATACTGACGTGACCGGTGGAGGGTTAATAAATTCTTTTTTCGTTTTACACACTTACACTTTTTGCTAAATGTTACACAACAAGCAAAAATTTAGTAAAAGAAAACTCAGTCACAGTCGAAGTTTGAATTTCTAATGGCGCAGTTCGAAAGCCAGACAATATCACAACACAACGAGAGGTTTCAGTTAACACATATTCTAAAGAAAAAACATATCAATAATCAACACATAAACTGAGAGCTGGAAGTCCAGCAAATCAAAAAATGAGCAACCACAAGAAAGAGACCTAGGTTAATCGGAAAATAAACATTTAAACTCTTTAGGTAAAATACGGGTGACTCATGTTCGTTTCATAAATGAACGTATAAGTGAAATTAACACAACAACTTCATCCAAAAGCCTTGAATCAAAATAACAAGCAGTGAAATTAATCCGGAATACAAAATTAAATGGCACAAAGGCAACATAAATATCGATATAATAAAACAACCAGGTTCAAAACCGCTACACAAGAAATACTGTAGTAGGAGCACGAAGAAACATTACGCAACGTGTTAGCCACCGATAAGTTATAAAATCAAGTTAACTCAATCCTAAGACGCATGACGTAGATGATCACCGTGGACGCCTCAAAATGTTGGCACACTCTACATACTATTGAGCTCACCGAGCAGGTTGAACGGGAGTCAATAACTATGATTCAGTGATTCTCTTTTGCCTATGTATAGTGTAGGCATGAATAACAAATCAAGACATACAGCCGTTACCCACCAAATTCCAGCGACGTGTCTCTCGGGCATGTAGGTTGATAAAGCCACCCACTGGTTCGAGATAATATTCATTTCCAGAAGCAGCTCAGAGCGTTCACGACCCACATGACTCCCAGCAGCTGCTCTTGGTCGAAATACTCCAGATATTGGTAATAAACGACTGAGAACGAGTTGAAGCGGACAGCCGTTAAGGCAGCATCCCAGAGTGTGCGAGTGGCTACTGGTGAGACCTGAAGCAAATTATTGCCTAGTTACAGGCAAAGAGATTATAGAACACTTGGGATTACATGTAAAAACACCACACGGGTCAAAAGTTGTGCTCCAAACGTATCTTATTAGTAATATATTCATCAAAATAGCTGTTACTCACGGCTGCTCTCGCATATCACTAAGTTAGTTTTGTTATGAAGGTAAATCAGTATGCAAGTCACCGTACGCGCGATGTCATCAGCGCCCTCACGTGACCGTCTGTTTGGGTAAGTATAGCTCGTGATGGGTTCTCCGCTCTTCCACTTAACAAGCTGTCTCACCAACGCACGATGCGTCGACATTTGCAGCGTCGCTGCTGTGCGCTTCGTACATAGGCACATGGCAGGAGGGCGTAGCTGTGGAGTATGCTATTCAAGTAGCATGAAAGTATGGGTTAAGCACATTGAAGACTGTATAATAATTGAGTTCTCCACTTGTATCGTATCGCGTATCACATGTCAGCCAATCAAAGCATTTTTCAAAAATATGATATTTAAAAGTCAAAGAGTAATGCGTTTCTCAGTGAGTAAATATTTTTTTCTATAATTTGTGTAATATTCTTCAAATCAATAAGTATCTTGTACTACATGATTTATAAGCTGGCCTGTACTTTTTCTCAGTGTTTAAGCTATTTCCTTACCAAATTTCATCAAACTTGGTTCAGCGGGTCAATAATAATAAATTTCAACATCATGTATGATGCAGCAGTTTTTTACGTGTCTCAGTTTTTAAATCGTCACCGGTTTGCACAAGAGAAATTAATACAAGAAACCAGAAAAAAGAACCTGGCTCACTTTCATAGTGAAAAACCAAAAAGCGATACAGAATCAGTTGTTAAAATCACTAACAACAACAGACATTTGTCACAAAAAACAGTAAAAATTTTGTAGGTTTCTTCATCATGTATATATAGTGAGTGCTTATTAACACAGACAGTCCATTACTCAGCACTCACAAGCTACCTTTCTGGAAGTTATTTACAGTTGGTCACACTTAATACACGTTCACGTGTAACACGGAG
Source organism: Schistocerca nitens (assembly GCF_023898315.1). Classification (NCBI taxonomy): domain Eukaryota; kingdom Metazoa; phylum Arthropoda; class Insecta; order Orthoptera; family Acrididae; genus Schistocerca; species Schistocerca nitens. The sequence goes on from NC_064618.1 coordinate 177,135,889, forward strand.
CATTGCCTCAAACAGAAGGTCACAAGGATGCCACAATAAAGTGTAAAACCACTCAAGCTGTGCTACTTACGATCTGACGAAGTCGTTACCTCGCCTCCAGTGCAAGGCTGTGCATTCGAACGGGAAACACAGCAGCCGCTGCACTAAGTTGTTGAACACATGGCAGCTCTGCTCATGTTGACGGTCGTGACGTCAGGTACCTGCCCGCACGTCAGCTCCTGGAGGCGTTTGGGATTGGCTCCACCTAGTTCTTTTTCTGTCTCACTTGACGACTTTAGCAGAATTGTCCATCAACCCCCAAGACCAGCCCAAGCCGTCAGCCTTAGCCGCTGCGGCAACTTTCCGTGGCCCATCTGCCTGTTGATTGCCGTACCACTGCTCATGCTTCCAGGAGATGTTGCTTTTTACACTTTGTTAGTCCAACAGTCTGTCTCGCCACTGGTGACGCCTTATCCCAGCTCGGCCGACCGCAGTGGCGCTGGTGTCTGTCATATGTCCGCAGCAGTCGCTCTCTCGTGGCGCCAGTCCACACACACCAATATTCATGGTCTCTGGCCCCCGGGGGGAAATAGCTGTTCCGCTCGACATAGCATACGCTTAAAGCCCGTTCCATCTTCACTGAAACCATCTGTTCATCGCTATTGTTTATTATTTACTATTTCTTTAACTAACCTGCCTTCCCTGATTCCGTTTACATTTTGTTTCCGTTTTATACGTTTTATACGTTTTTCTTTTATGCAGTACTTATTAAGATTTCCTCGTACAATATTCCAAGCTTTAACTTTCCTTACAGTTTCAGCAGATTGTGTCCTTCATGTGTTCTTCTTAGTCAGTGTCCAAGACATATGACAAGAGGGGTTGCCATAATTCATAAAATTTTAGCTTCTTTATCATTCCTTGTCCTGTCATGCAGTGTTCTGTGTCTTATATCACATTTAAATTGAAACTCTTTTAACCCACTGGCGCCGCAGTTTTCGTACTCATAGCTAATAACAAACATAGCATTAAAAATGTGACACCTCTTCTGATGATTATTCATTTAGTACTATTTTGGAGCGTACACAAAATTTCCCTTTGAAGACAAATACTTTAGTTTATTTAAACGAAATTTTAGATTAAGTTTCTTACATATTTGATTTAGACGATGCTTTCTAAACTGGTGGTTATTTTCTTCCTTTCAAATAACAATGTACTCATCAGAAGAGAGCAGAATATTTAACCCTAGCCGTAACAATACATGCGCACCAATACCCAGCGCGTTGTGTATGGCGGAGAGGAGAACGTCGAAAAAAAGAAAAAAGAAAGAAACAAAACGTAAGAGCAAAAATTAGACATATTGATGTGTATGTAGGGTCCAAAACCTGAAAACATCTTTCAGAACACTCTTAACAATGTCAGAGCACCATCAGTGACGTGTAATATTAACGGTGTTACTTTATGCCCACCGTAAAGAAAACGATTAATAAATACAAATTTCGTTTCATTTTTGTTTATTTTTTACTCACAACATACTTTTTAAATAGATGTTGATGTGCAAATGAGGTCCTCGATATCCAAATATTGAAAATGACTGGTACTGTGGAAGCGACATCTACTCTTAAGGCTTAAATTTATGGGTTAAATTTAATATATTTACGGATTCTTGTAGAACAATTCGCTTTATATATATATATATATATATATATATATATATATATATATATATATATATATATATATACTCCTGGAAATGGAAAAAAGAACACATTGACACCGGCGTGTCAGACCCACCATACTGGCTCCGGACACTGCGAGAGGGCTGTACAAGCAATGATCACACGCACGGCACACGGACACACCAGGAACCGCGGTGTTGGCCGTCGAATGGCGCTAGCTGCGCAGCATTTGTGCACCGCCGCCGTCAGTGTCAGCCAGTTTGCCGTGGCATACGGAGCTCCATTGCAGTCTTTAACACTGGTAGCATGCCGCGACAGCGTGGACGTGAACCGTATGTGCAGTTGACGGACTTTGAGCGGGGGCGTATAGTGGGCATGCGGGAGGCCGGGTGGACGTACCGCCGAATTGCTCAACACGTGGGGCGTGAGGTCTCCACAGTACATCGATGTTGTCGCCAGTGGTCGGCGGAAGGTGCACGTGCCCGTCGACCTGGGACCGGACCGCAGCGACGCACGGATGCACGCCAAGACCGTAGGATCCTACGCAGTGCCGTAGGGGACCGCACCGCCACTTCCCAGCAAATTAGGGACACTGTTGCTCCTGGGGTATCGGCGAGGACCATTCGCAACCGTCTCCATGAAGCTGGGCTACGGTCCCGCACACCGTTAGGCCGTCTTCCGCTCACGCCCCAACATCGTGCAGCCCGCCTCCAGTGGTGTCGCGACAGGCGTGAATGGAGGGACGAATGGAGACGTGTCGTCTTCAGCGATGAGAGTCGCTTGTCTTGGTGCCAATGATGGTCGTATGCGTGTTTGCCGCCGTGCAGGTGAGCGCCACAATCAGGACTGCATACGACCGAGGCACACAGGGCCAACACCCGGCATCATGGTGTGGGGAGCGATCTCCTACACTGGCCGTACACCACTGGTGATCGTCGAGGGGACACTGAATAGTGCCCGGTACATCCAAACCGTCATCGAACCCATCGTTCTACCATTCCTAGACGGGCGAGGGAACTTGCTGTTCCAACAGGAAAATGCACGTCCGCATGTATCCCGTGCCACCCAACGTGCTCTAGAAGGTGTAAGTCAACTACCCTGGCCAGCAAGATCTCCGGATCTGTCCCCCATTGAGCATGTTTGGGACTGGATGAAGCGTCGTCTCACTCGGTCTGCACGTCCAGCACGAACGCTGGTCCAACTGAGGCGCCAGGTGGAAATGGCATGGCAAGCCGTTCCACAGGACTACATCCAGCATCTCTACGATCGTCTCCATGGGAGAATAGCAGCCTGCATTGCTGCGAAAGGTGGTTATACACTGTACTAGTGCCGACATTGTTCATGCTCTGTTGCCTGTGTCTATGTGCCTGTGGTTCTGTCAGTGTGATCATGTGATGTATCTGACCCCAGGAATGTGTCAATAAAGTTTCCCCTTCCTGGGACAATGAATTCATGGTGTTCTTATTTCAATTTCCAGGAGTTTATATATATATATATATATATATATATATATATATATATATATATATATATATATATATATATCCCTAAAATCCTTAGACCTAGGTTGTCATCAGCTGAACCCAGTATAGTTTTCACTTGTGCTGGAGAGCGGAAGACACATTTCATTCTAGTTGAATAGCCTGCCGATATTAAAGGACACGCAACCAACGTAGAGTAGAAAAACCATCCTAGTGAGTTCTCTTTTCTCACTCTGTTGCTGCATTTCCTCTTTAACCAGGTATAAAATCTACGGATAGATACGCCGGATCTCTTACTTAGTTCTGTCTAAATTCATTTTGCTTTCAGTAAATCATATGCCTTTTCAAACCCTTTTGCACCAATAGATAATTTTTGTCGTATTTTCCACACAAATATCTTTCCCTTTATCAGAGCTAAGTAGTTATGAATATAAAATTTATTCGAAAACGTTCCTGAGAAGGTTGTGCTGTTTGATAATTGCTAAGGAACGTCTAAGGAAGAACTGCCAGTTGCTAGGGAACACATAAAAAATGAGAGTAAAAGGAAATGAGAGGACAGGACATGTTAGCTGCACAAAAGGCTGTGCACGAACGCTTTGTATGTATTCATGCAGTACGGCGTTTGACGAAGATTGTAGTGGAACCGATTAGTGCCTCATTCCGTGTTGTACGACAAAATGTCAACAACGCATCATTTCAGTACTTACGATCGTGGACGATCTGTTGGACGTCTCGAGGCCCGCCAAAGAGTAATTGTTGATGCCCAAACAATGTTTGTGTTTAGGTACATCATCTCATTTAAAACGGCCGCTGAATACTATTTGAAAGCATGCCGATAGTCGTAAACGGACCATAAAATCGCAAGAGGATCGATACGTTGCCCTAGTGGTGGAAAGGAACGTACATTTCACTTCTAGACATACCGTTGCAGATCTTGCAGCTGCTACCAGTATACGTGTGTCTGCCAGAACAATTGTGCGCCGACTAAATCACGCTGATTTCTATGTTTATAAACCTACGCATTCCACTTCAACGATGCCATGTTCGGTGGGATCAGCGACAGTGGTCCACAGTGATGTTCTCTAATCCCGCTTCACTGCAGCAAGTGAATGTGGCCAACCGTTCGTATGGAAAGAATGGGGTGCGCACATGTTACACACTACGATCTTTATGAACATCTTATGAATGGCCTAGGCGTTATGGTTTGGGCAGGCATTATGGTCAAACAGCGCTGCCTATCTTTGCAAGAGGTACCGTTACAGCATAGAGGTATTACAGGAAGATTATTCCGGATCATGTGTGTCTGTGCGGTATGTCACGACTTTCAGCTTATGAACGACAATACCCGCCGACACAGGACCGCTGAAGTGTCGGACACAATGGAAAGTGAAGATACTGAAAGTATGGAATGACTTGATTTCTTCCAACCTACATTCTACAGAGAATATCTGGGATGCCTTTGGCAGATGTCTTTCTCAGCGAACACCCCCTCGCCGAACCGTGGAAAACTGAAAACGCCTTGAGAAAGGAGGGGGACAATATCTCTAAACGACTCCCCAACACTTCAGTAGCCAGCACGAATAACTGATGCAAAACGTGCTTCGGTTCCCGAGGAATACATATTCCTTACTGTGAGTCCGAAATCGACCATACTGTTGAGAGTCTAACGGGTGTCAAAATGAACAATATTTATGTCTGTTGTCCAGCTTTTCCGGTATAGTGAAATCAGTATCATTTTTCAGTGTGAATATACCACTTCTATTAGCTATGAAGACTTTACGTCCTCCATAATTACCTATGGTTATTCCCGTCCGACACTGTTTCTTTGTAATTACGAAGCAGTGTATTTCGCCGGATTCTTCATATTTGCTGATTCTCATCAAATTAGTCTTCTCATTCTCATTCATGTCCCTTTTCCCACGTCTTCGGCTTCACTACCACAAACTGAAGTTCTTCCTCAGATTCTCACAGCCCTATACCAACACAAAAGCAAACGGTTGTTGTTGGCAGAGGGGAGATGTTCGCCGTGATGGTGGCGTGTTCGGAGTGCATAAATCATGGCAGCGAGTATCGACTGTCTCCTCTACCTGTTGCTCTCCTCGTAGCTTACATGTCCTGCCAGAGTGACGTTTCAAAATGATGAACTCCTAATGCACCTCATTCAAGCCGAAATGTCAAAATCTTTCCCTTTTGCCACTTACATACATGACTGACGCACAAATACTACAGTAGCATACACAGGGGTTGTCATTCTTTTCTAAATTATCTGAAAAGTCATACCGTGGACCCTGCTTACAGGGTGCTGTATGTTCTAACACACGCTTAAATTGAATCATTTTTTACTTTTCATTAGACAGCTGCCACTCTATTTGATCCTTCCGTAGAACACCGTTTAGATCGAACAAATGAGAATTAAAGATTACAAGACCCCCTTCTCTATCTTTAAAAGTTATTTAACTATCAACATAATCAGGCATTTCACATTCACTGTTGAGTTATGGGCGTCCTCAGTTCTGTTCCAAGCGACGAGGTCTCTAGCTGTCGACATAAACGTTGTAGTTGTATATATTCTGATTCCAATTACAAACCTTACAGTGAGTCATCACTGTCGTTATTTCTTATCTCTTCGAATCGAGCAAAGAACGTGGTCGACTGGCTACCTTTTTCCCCAATCTCCATTTCATTTTAGGAAGTACTTCTACGACTCTAGTCTGATCCCCCACCGAACCGTTCGTTTCCGTCTCTCCTTGCGATTGCAATCAATCATAAGCCCTCTTTTTCTTGCTGTCCAACTCTCAATTCTTAAATGGATCTCTCAAGAAAGGTCCGCGTCTCTTCGCTATAAACCAAAATTGGTAGCACGTACTCGTTGTAGAATCTCTTTCCGAACAGTTTGACTGTTTAGTTTCAACAACTTTCCGTGTACTATCAACGAGGTCACAATAATTTCGAAACTTTTCCTTTATTTCCCTGATCACCCAGACATTCTCTACGACTGCCCTAAATACAAAAACTTAAGACCTGGTTGTATAACTTTACTGTTAACGTGTATCGTTTTCTTTTTGACGCGTTGCAACAAATTAATTTTAAGGGTTACTTTCAAACTCGTTCAACTGTGATCTCAACTTTGTTGGTGAAGTTTATCTGCGCTAAATAAGCTACATGATTCCTCTCGTCGTCTAGAGATGCCGGCACGGTGGCTCAGAGTGTTCGATTAGAGAGCTGGCTGGTGTCTCTAATATATATGTAGACAAGGGATCAACAACGCACGTCAACGGATGTCATGTGACGGCCACTACGACAAAATACAACGAAAAATATCGAACAAAATGCAAGAAGAAGTGGGTAGCGTATCAAATTAGTAATCAAAACGTTTGCCGTCCCGGGTTCGAAACCCGCAGTTGCATACACCTATGTATACCACTGTGGATAAATAATCAACATTGGCGGCCGATGTCTTCCGGTATGCGATACATTAAATGTATTCGCAATTACGAATAAGGACTACCATCAGGTATAGAATGGAATGATGACAATGAAAATTTGTTCCGGACTGGGACACAAAACGGGATGTACCGTTTTATGCGAGCGGTCGCCTTAAAATTTGGCTATCCGTCCATGACTCGCTGCCCGACCGTAACTACCATACGTCGTCAACCAAGCGTCTACGACCAGTATCGGCAGAGAAATATGATACTGCAGTATCATGCGTACATGTCCTAAGGAACTTTGCGTCCAAATCAGAATCACACAGACTGCGCAATATCGTATTTCTCTGCCGATACCTGGCAAGCGACTTTCAGGTACAATGTCTGACTTACACAGGAATATACATAATGGATTGTCGAGTACAGGTTGTAGACGCATGGATAGCGACAAAGGGGTCTGGCCAAAAGACGTGCACAGATAGCCAAAATACTCGTTTAAGGCGACAGCTCGTGGTGAGCGGGAAATCCACGTTCTAGTACCGGCCCGGTACAAATTTTCATTGTCCTTATTCCAATCTACAACTGTTGGTTGTCCTTATTCGCAACTGCGAATACATTTCATGCATTTCATAATGGCTGCAGTCACCGCATGTCCAAAGGAACTTTGCGTCGTAATGAGAATAACATAGTAATTGCAATATCGTATGCAGCAAGTCACCCTCATTCTTCCAACGGCCTTGTCAAACAGGGCTGAGGAGCGGACCCTTTCAGACACTCTCTTGTATTTGGACTGGGAAACTGACACTAAGGGCTGAAATATCAGCAATGATCAACGGCATGAGGATGCAGAAGGCAATAGAAACAACTGAATTAAAGACACATAACATGAGTCCACAGGCCGGCCGAAGTGGCCGTGCGGTTAAAGGCGCTGCAGTCTGGAACCGCAAGACTGCTACGAGCGCAGGTTCGAATCCTGCCTCGGGCATGGATGTTTGTGATGTCCTTAGGTTAGTTAGGTTTAACTAGTTCTAAGTTCTAGGGGACTAATGACCTCAGCAGTTTAGTCCCATAGTGCTCAGAGCCATTTGAACCATTTGAACCATGAGTCCGCAGGACATGTGGCCTGTATTTGAAAAAAGTGTCATGATGATCTCCTCGATGGCAAAAGATTCTGGAATTGTCTCCCATTAAGATCTCAAGGAAGGGGCTGCCGAGTGGGAGGTGGCCGTGAGAAAAACATTAAATAACCAACGGAAGAATAACGTTCTACGAGTCGGGACGTGGAATATCAGAAGCTTTAATGTCGTAGGGAAGCTAGAAAATCTGAAAAGAGGAATGCAAACTTCATGAAGCTGACAGGAAGCGATAGGCAGTTAATAAAATTTTTTCTAGAGGTGTTTTGCTTCTGTGGCCTACCACTTCACCACTCTGAGGTCCTCTATTGCTGCGATACTTCAACACTGTAAGGGAATAAATCATGGGCAGTGAGAAAACCGTAAAAGAACGGAACTGAAGTGTTTGAGAAGTGGCGATAGATATGGATGTTTAAAAGTAGATGGGCCGACAGAGATAGAGATTTAGAGGGTCTTCGCGGAAACGGCGAGTAAAAGAAATATCTGAGAAACATTGACAATAAGAACGTACAGGATGATAGGACGTGTATGAAAAAATTAGCTAATTATTTCCACGGTACTTGTGGCAACTGTTGACGGTAAAAACGGTATGTGAAATCCGCTCTAGGATATGCTTCTATGCTATACGCGTTGCCTTCTGCAAGGGAACCATTACGTTAGATTCAGCCACTCATTTCATAACTACAGAAAGTGGAATAAAATACAACTTATGATCGTTTATGAACCTTGGAAATAATTCCCGTGGTGATAACTGTAAAAATCAAAGATTTCGTACCTACACAGAATACCGTTATCTATTAGAACAGAGCATTCGTAAAGTCCACTTTATAATCGTTTATATGCAAAATTATTTAGCACAAAACCAAAATCAAATTTATTTGACGTCAGCATCATCGTTCGCAAAGAAGGAGCATTTTTTTACGTTTGAAATATGACTCTGTACTTTCTACATATAGTAAAACGTTTGAACAAGAGCACAGTGAAGCAGATATTCATACGTTTTGTTGAGAGAGACAGGAGAGAGAGAGAGAGAGAGAGAGAGAGAGAGAGAGAGAGAGAGTGAGTGACGGAGGGAGGGGGGGAGCATAGAGTGAGAGGGCGACAGGGAGAGAGAGAGAGAGAGAGTGAATTCGAATACCACTAGTGTTCACGGATGTCTTAATCACCGTAATCACAACTGGGTTTCGTCACATACTTGAGCAAATTATTCGGAGATGATCATCAAGTAAAGTTGATTTTCGTTGAAATCTGACAAACGCGCCAAGTCACAATGTAGTCCGCAAAACATTGCCTCGAATGTAGTCTGCACAAAAAGGCCTCAGTGCAACGAAAGCGATACGCTTGGAATCCACAGTTTAAGCCAAAAGAATGCAGTGACCTCATCCAAGGTTATGTCAATAAGCATTTCTGAACGGCAGATCTGCATCTTCCATCAGAAATCTAGGATCACAGTTTATGTCACCAAACAACCTCTGGAACCAAAATCACATGATGTGCGGCCATGTTTTCTCGAACCGAAATTATTGGAGCGAGCTGCTGATTGGCTCCTTCCTTCGAAAGCCTATGAGATCCGCGAAACGTTTTCGGCCCAGCTACGCAGATATACAGGCGGAGTATAAAAATGTAGGATCACCAAAAACGCATGACCATGTCTCATAAGTTGCAGGAAACCCGTTGGCAATTGAAACAGTTTGCACTCCTCTCAAAATGGATAAATACAGGTCCTGTATGGTTTTCAGTTAACGATCATATCGTTCACAAACGCATCGCTCCAAAGTAGACAAAAAAGTCTTAACATTATTCATCTGGTGACTGTTGTGGCTAGGGGCGATGCGACAATTCATCCTCGTGCTCACTAAATCAGTCCTGGATAATGCAAGCTAACAGAAGTCCTGTCGTCTTGGAGCACAGAACCAGCATTTGGGAACAAACATTGTAATGGACTCAAAGCTACGCAGAGCACCTTTCGTACAAATATTGACACTTGGAACGTACTGAGGGCACATTGCACAGGTGCTGCTCGTGGTCAAACATAACAGTGCAATCTGGAGGCTTGGATAGCATCTGCACTTATGTTCAAACACGCATTTCTCGTGGCGTTTCCATATTTTCTTCCATCTCCCATTAATGTGCACACAACTAGGCAGTGCCGCATGTCATAACTATTATACACCACCGTGAAAAACTTAAGGACGAAAATAAAATTCACATGACGTGTCACTTCCAAGCAACATAGCTTGACTAACCTTGTACCATACTTAGAAACAACAGCTGTAAATAGCAAAGAATGGAACTGAAAGAAATACACAGTACTACGTACAGATACTTCCTTTGTTACTCAAAGACAATAATTTCACTGAATTAATCGAGAGTGATAAGGGACGTGGTTCTTTACGGGATGTGTGATAGACACAGACGTACTGCAAGAGCTGCAACGTGCTCCCAAGCTGGTCACAAGACTGCTAATGAGTTTACGCGGCAGCCTTCATCCACTATCTCTGATGATACCTGCTTGATGCCCATTGGTGCATATGTACGAGCTGTAATGCGTCTCCCTTATACATCCCAATCGCGTCCGATGCGATTTGATTCTGGGGAACAGGCAGCCAGTTCATTCGTGGAATATTCTACCTTTCCAAAAAGATCACACTCCTGCTCAGTTCGGCGTGGACGCGCATTGTCTTCAATAGTTCGTAGTTCGAGCCGAATGCATCCCTAAAAAAGCCGGCCGTGGTGGCCGAGCGGTTCTAGGCGCTACAGTTTAGAACCGTGAGACCGCTACGGTTGCAAGTTCGAACCCTGCCTCGGGCATGGATGTGTGTCATGTCTTTAGATTAGTTAGGTTTAAGTAGATCTAAGTTCTAGGGAACTGATGAGCTCAGAAGTTAAGTCCCATAGTGCTGAGAGCCATTTGAACCATTTTTGAACCATCCCTAAAAAAATTCCCATGGGAAAAGAGTATAGTGTCACAGTAATACTGACTGCGTAGTATACCGCGTGCTGATTTAGATTTCAGTACACTCATGCAACATTACGCTCCACACACCTGGACCACCACACGATCGTGTTCGACAAACTACCTGGGTGCGTCACGTACCCTCATATGACGATAGTTGAGAACGTGTACCAGCGTACTGCATCGTGGAAGATTGTCGAACACGATACAATGCACGCAGGAACGTTGTCGAAGACGATTGTTTTGGTGGGGTTGGTTGTGTGGCTTGGAGAGGCGTACTAACTTCCTAATTTTGAGACACTGTGCACTCACCGTTCAACGTTACTGTGTCATAGCACTCCTTCCCCACATGCATTTTATGACAGTTGCATTCTGTCCTCATATCAATTATATGGATGGCAATGCGGCTCTGCATCGAACTCGACAGCTGAAGGAGCTCTTGGAACGAGAGAAAATTCGGCGAATAGATTGGACCGCCCGTTCTTCCATTAAAAGCCATTGGGCATTTGTGAGATACATTGAGGATACTTATTGTAGCACGTCAATGTGTTCCATAGTATATCAAGCAGTTGTCAACCGCACTGGAACAGGGATGGAACACCCTATCACAATTGTTGACAACACGTATACTACCTAGTGGACCATCATAAGCCGCGGAGACCTCAGTGTAATTTTGGTCTTCTGTTCGCGATTTTCACGTTTCTTTCAGTTAGCTTCTGTTCGGTATATGGTCCAAGTTGCGTCGAGCTACATTATTACACAGTAACACATAATTGGAAAGTTACTTTTGTCCAAAGGTTTTGCACACCAGTGTCTTTTTAGAAGGAAACAGAAGACTGACGCTCGGCGCTTGTGCACTTTTGGAAGTCCTCGGCTTGGATAGCCAACGCCTTTCACTGTGCTCCTTATCTTATTTCTGTACACTATGTACGTTTGTTCATCCTTTTAATAAACGCCGTTTGCAGGAGGCAGGAGCATAGTGGCGTAAATAGTAAACAAAATGTTTCTTGCATCGCAGAGCGTATAATTTGCCTGCATTACGTATGGCCTGCAACTCAATAGGCATGGGAAGGGGAGGCTGGCAAATAGGTGACAGTGTAGTCGGTGATGGTGGGATCATTCATAGAAAAATTCCTGTAGGTGGTGTTAGAGCTGCACCTTTTTTTAGACTGAAGTCAGCTGATAGGTATACCTGCTCAAAGAAAGTCATTCTACTAAGGAATCAACTTCAGAGGAGGTCAGGTATCCTTGTAGAGAAGGAATTAGCATATTTCATCAAAATATAAGAGGTATTAGCGATAAAGTTAGTGGACTGTTTATATATGTTAACTCTGACATTATTGGTATATCGGAGCACCACTTAAATATTTTGACAATTCAGAGGCTTCCTTTACCAGGATATAGATTAGCTGCCTGTTCTTCAATGAGTTCCTTGCGGCGTGGGGGAATGGCCATGTACATAAAAAAACAGTATTCCTTTTGAGTTCAAAGACGGCACTGCACTGAACAGATATCTGAATGTTGTACAGGGGCAGCAGAATGTAGTGAAACTAAACTTCTAATTCTTGTTTTTTGTAGGTCCCCTAACTTTGACTTCACTAGCATTTCTACTCAAGACAGAGACTCTGCTTGGTTCACTTTATAGGAAGTACCAGATCTTAATTATATATGTTGACTTCAATGTCAGTTTTGTATATTACTGTGCAAGGAAAAGGATGTTGGTAGATCTGCTAAACTCATGTAATCTAGTGCAGGCTGTGTTTTTCTCAGCTAGGGTGCAGGGAAATAGTAGCGCAGCCATAGACAATATTTTTGTTCATTCTTTACCACTTGATGGGCATTCTGTCAGTAAAAGGGTAAATGACCTTTCAGATCATGATGCCCAAATTTTAACGCTACAAGGCCTTTCTACTCAAAAAAATGCCACGTATAATTACAAACTATGTAGGAAAGCTAATCCAATGGTAGCGGAGAGTTTTTTAACCTAGTTAAGGAACAAGAGCGGCAGGATGTTTATGCTGCCGATAACGTAGATGACAAATATAATGCTTTCCTTAGCACATGTCTCATGATATTTGAGAGTTCCTTTCCGTTAGAGCGTTTTACATGGTGTACTGGCAGTAAAAGGCAGCCTGAGTGGCTGACTATTGGGATAAGGATATCATGAAGAACAAAGCGGGAATTAAACGAAAATGTTTGTAGTCATAATCAAGCTACAGTAGCCTATTACAAACAGTATTGCAAGTTGCTTAAAAATGTTATTAGGAAGGCAAAGATTGTATGGTACGCCAATAGAATAGCTAATTCACAGGAAAAAAAATAAAACCATATCGTCAGTTGTGAAATAAGTGTCTGGTCAGCAGCACAAGGTCGACGATATGATATAAAGGCATTTCGTAGTAAAACTATTTCCTTTATTAGTCAGTCAGATATATTTACAGTACTTAACAATCATTTTCTAAGCATTGCTGGCGAGTTAAACAGGGAATCATATAACTCTCTTCGAAAATGCATTTCCGCGACTGATGTCTCAAGTACTCCTCTGTGATAACGACAAGGGCGAGATGGGGTCACTAATAAAATCTCAGAAGACTAAAGACTCTCATGGATATGATGGTGTGGCGGGTAGAATATTAAAGTACTGTGCTGCACATGTTAGCCCTGTATTTAGCGATATTCGAAATTTTTCCTTTAAGAACGGTCAGTTTCCTGAACGATTGAAGTACTCAGTAGTACAGCCGTTTTATAAAAAGGGATGAAAGGTATAATGTAAACAATGTTAACTTATTTCTATGCCATCAATATTTACTAAAGTTATTGAAAATGGTGTTTATGTAAGGAAAATTGATCATTTTATATCACGCGGTATGCTATGAAATATACAGTTCGGTTTTAGAAATCGTTTAACAACTGAAAATGCTATATTCTCTTTTCTCTGTGACGTACTGAGAGGATTAAACCAAAGGTTTCGAGCGCTAGGCAAATTTTTTGATTTAACTATGACGTTTGTGTTGATCACAAAAAAATTGCTCCAGAAGTTGAACCATTGTGGAATACGGAGAGTAACTCACAAGTGGTTCACCTGTTGCTTTAATAACTGACAGCAAAAGCTCATTATGCACAGTGTTAAGGATGGCTGTGATGTGGGGTCTGAGTGGGGTATGGCCAAATAAGTGGTGTCTCAGAGATTAATCCTGGGGCCTTTCCTGTTCCTTATTTATATAAATGATATGCCCTCTAGTATTAAGAATAATTCTAAAATATTTCTCTTTGCTGATGACACTGGCTTGGTAATAAAGGATGTTGTGTACAAAAAAAAAAAAAATGGCTCTGAGCACTATGGGACTCAACTTCTGAGGTCATTAGTCCCCTAGAACTTAGAACTAGTTAAACCTAACTAACCTAAGGACATCACACACATCCATGCCCGAGGCAGGATTCGAACCTGCGACCGTAGCGGTCTCGCGGTTCCAGACTGCAGCGCCAGAACCGCGCGGCCACTTGGGCCGGCGATGTTGTGTACAACATTGGCTCTGTTTCAGATAGTGCAGTTCATGACATAAGTTCATGGATTGTTGAAAATAAACTAACGCTTACAGTAAGACTCAGTTTTTCATTATCTAACACACAATTCAACAAAATTCGTTTCACAGAATGGGCGTAATTTTAGTGAAACTGAACCGTTCAAATTTCTAGGTGCCCATATAGATTGTAAACTGTCATAGAAAGTGCACGTTCAGGGTCTTGTTCAGAAACTTCATGCTGCCGTTTTTCCACCTCGAACGGTATCTGATGTAAGTGATCGCTCGACACGGAAATTGGTCTATTTTGCTGATTTTCATTCTCTTATGTCGTATGATTATATATTTTGGGGTAACTCTTCCCATTCTAAAATGATATTTTTGGCTCAGAAACGGGCAGTTCGGGCAATAAGTGGCGTAAGTGCGCGAACTTCTTGTCGACCCCTGTTCACTGGTCTGGGTATTTTGACATTGGCCTCTCAATATATATATTCTTTACTGCCGTTTCTTGTCAACAATATCATGTTATTCCCAAGAATTAGCAGCTGTCACTAAATTAATACTCAGCAGAAATCCAGTCTGCATTTGTATCGTACTTCCTTATCCCTGGTACAGAAAGTTGTGAAGTATACTGCTGCAGCCATTTACAATAAGCTACCACAAGACTACAAAAATCTTAGCAGCACATCACGCGTTTTCAAACCGAAGCTGAAGAGATTCCTCATGGGTGACTCCTTCTATTCTGTTGAGGAATTCTTTGTAAAATTATGCTGATTCTTATCGTATTGTTGATTGCATTAATTATACTTAAGGCTTGACTTTTTTTGGAATCATAAACATTTTATTTTATGTGTTATTACCTTTATGTTATTTGATGTACTGAAACGTTCCATGACCTTGGAGATTTGCTCCTCAGTTTGGTCCTATAGAGCTAGACGTGTGAATAAAACAAATATCTAAAATGCTGAGTCTTTCCCAGGCGATGTCTGACGCATTAAAGGGTCTCTCATAGCGGCACCAGGTTTATAAACGCAATAACGCGACGCAGCAGAAGAGGCAGAGGTTGCTCAATATCACACGACCTTAGGCCAGCTGGCTACGAGGAAGCATATTATATCGTTACGGCAAGTAGCAGCAGCGACAGCAGTGGAGTACCCAACTGAATCCTAAGCCGGCCTTAGGAGACTTAGGAATATATCTGGTAAGGAGCATGGAAAGAAACAGTGACCTCGTGACACGCGAACGAGAGCACCCACATACACACGCACTAGCACACCTACCCACCCACCAACACACACACACACACACACACACACACACACACACACGCACACACACAAAGACACACACACCAAGAAAGAGGGGGGGAGAGAGAGAGAGAGAGAGAGAGAGAGAGAGACATGTACAAGGTGGTGGTTAATATTCCAATCTATTTAAACAGATGCCTGCAATATGTACCTGTATGTACATGAACTCTCTGTTGTCTAATGAATATTTTTCGTCCATGTTTATAGTGGCCTTAGCAATTTCACTACGATCCAGATTCTGCCTGTAAATTTATTTATTTAATTACATGGCCTTATGGTGGCGTAAAATATATCGAGAGTGGCTGAATTCAATTCTGTAGCAACAAAGTAGCACAAAAAGTGATCCAAGGCACAAAAATACGACTTCATTCACAACTGCTAAATAATAGGCCTCTCGGGATTCCACAGAACACTGGTGTGGGCGTTTAGTCAGCGCTGCTCTGTGTATATACGAGGGTTGGAACTTTAATAGTGGCAATATTTATTTATAGCTTGTACAAAGTAGATACGTGTTTCAAAGTCTTACTTACCTTCAGAGTAATCACCTGCATTGTGTATAACCCGTTGCCAGCGATGTGGAAGTCGTAGGATAAACTTAATGGTGTTAGTTGTGTTGACAGTTCGAGTGGCTCGGTCTATTGCCCGACGAATTTGTAGCAGTGTTGAAGTGAGTGTCGTGAATTGTTTCCATCAGTTTAGAAATCGAGTTCAACTCAAGAGGGCTTAAGTCAGGGGAGTGCGACAATGAGGCCATTAGAAGCGGAGCAAAAGCTCTAATTAGGGAAAGATTGGGAAGGAAATCGGCCGTGCCCTTTCGGAAGAACCATCCCGGAATTTTCCTGAAACGATATAGGGAAATCACGGAAACCCTAAGTCAGGATGGCCGGAGACGGGTTTTGAACCGTCGTCCTCCTGAATGCGAGTCCGACGTGCAAACCACTGCGCCACCCCGGTCGGTAGGGGAGTACAGTAGGTGGTATAGCACTTAGCAGCCCCATCAGTCAAGCAAATTAGTAACAGCTTACACTGTACGTGCTTGAGCACTGTCCTGCAAAATGATGGTCAGGTCCTGCAGTAAGTGTCATTTCTTCTGTCTCTATGCTGTTCATTTTTGGAGCACAATCTACTATTTGGGTTAAGGGAATGGGGATACTATTGTTGATAAATCTGATGTGTTCCTCTTACGTTGTGTTTTGCTATGTAGTAGACAACGACGAAATCATTGTACCCACTCCACGTATATCGCTCTGTTAATAAACTAGTACTGTGCTTAGTCAAGGCGTACCACAAAATGTGAATGTGAAACACCTGTTACATCTGAAGAGTTGTACAACAGGAACCTTTACAACAACAAATCATTCATTAAAATTAAGAGCTAATACGCGCTCTAGCGGATAAAATAATGCTCACAGGAAATGATGACATTAGAGAAAAGTATATGTTTCTCTGTCCCGTGCTACCTCCGAGAATTTTTTTCAATTTATTGGCTTTCGGAACGTTGCCAGACAGCCACGTATATAGTGGAACGACAATTATGATGATACGAACGTAAGGACACCACCCAGATCCTGAAGGAGAAAATTTCCGACCCAGCCGGAAATCGAACCCACACCACTTCGGTTAGCAATTCGCCACCTAGCAGACTTTATTGCTTTAAATAATCGTCATCCAGTATTGAATTCCCTTTCAACTACCGGATGTGAAACTGAGATTTTCTTTCTGACCTTATTTCTGCCTGTGCACTGAAAAAAGTTTCATATGCATGAACGAAAAAGTCCAAAGGTATTGAGTTACGTATGCTTTGATAGCTGTGTCCTATAGCAAGAAAGTGCAGGAGAGCCTTCCAGTCTAGAGTCAAGAGGGAAGAATTATTATTCTTAACAACCTGTAGCCTTTGGGTGTTGGTGGATGTGGCTGTAGCAAATTATCAAAAAAACACCGACTAACATTGCTCCCTAGCGGACCACTCACCTACCGATTTTCGTTCTTGCAGCAAGTGTTTCATCGTCTAGTAAGTAACTAATTTACAAAAGGGTCTGTAGCGAAGCTACAGACAATGAAAGTCCCAGTAATATGAAGAAAAATATATTCAAAACTGGACACACAGACAAGAGATAGCCCAGTTACGACTTCCCATAAATCATCATTCACTGAATGTAGCCGCTAGGTGAGCAGTATACTTGCTGCAGGATAAGTTGAAATAACACAACTTCACACAGCTGTAGTGGGAACTTCTGCCACCGAATTCATCAGGATGACGAAATGTAGCGCGAAGAGGTAGAAGGCACCGTATTAAGACTCGTCTGAGTTTTCCACATAATTTATTGTTTCCAACTACAGTGCCGTCATACACCTCGGTCTGTGTCACAGGGCCCTGCAGAGCTGAGGAAGTACCCCAGATGCTCGCACAATGCAATGCTGTGTGGAGCCAGCCTTGGCCATCCGCAGAGTTACGATGGCATCAGGGTGCGCTGTTCCCATCCTCACTGCTCAGCACCACTCCAAGGAGTTGCCGAGCGGCCCGCTGACAACTGCAAAATGGTTAGCGCCATGCTCCCTCGCCAGCGTGGCTTAACACGCAGTGATAAAAAGCGCCCACGATCCAGAATCCGAATCTGCGGCCCTCGCCTTTGGGTGGCTCCAGCGTGTGTTGCAAGTCAGGACGACTGTCCACAGTAGCGATCCGTGGAATGGCCCGCCACTGGCTGTCTAAGGACCCCGTGTCGGCCTCAGAGGTTCGAACCAGCGACCTGCCATGAACCGAAATGCTGGTTCCCCACCTGCTGATGTGTGTAGCTGGTGGTGTGACACGCCCCGCCGTCCAGGAGAGCTGCCACACTTGACTCAATCTCGTTAGAAACTCCAGCTATTTATATATGGCTGTGCGCCTCTGTTCCAGTCGTAGTGGTAGTAGAGTTGCCACAATTGTAATTGCGATGTGCCCATTAACTCTAAATATAACGAGTGGTTTGCGTAAGAATAGTCACTAAAAATGGTAACAGCTGTACACTGAACCTGGCGACGTTGACACCTCTAGAAACTGCAGTGGAATGGGCTGGACAGTTGTCCCCAGGTTATCTAAAGTCTCGGTCGATGAACTGCGTTGCGCCCCCTACGACACACAAAAAGGTCCTTGTAGCCTTCATAACAAGGATGAGAGGTGGAACCGTCCGTGTTGTCGTGGCCAGATGGAGTGGTCGATTTTCGCCCCTCAATTTGGATGACCTGAACTGGCACTAATTCTCAGAACGAGGGAGACATGCGAGTACCTTCGCCAGCGTGTGCGTTCAACGACTTTTCGAAATAACGGCCAGAAAACCAATCTAGATTTGTCTTTCTTGGGAGTTTCCAATGTTAAGAAAATTGAAAATGTTAAATTGGTCCCGCCCTCTGCAACCATTGGTCCTGTATGTTGACAATACCTCTGCAGTATCTGTAGGCTGGACAAAATTAATTCAGGAGTGCCAGTTCAGAAGGTATGTTTGATAACTGTTAATTAATCAACTGCCCCGAGTTAGGTATCAGTTTAATCAGAATTTTCATTCTGAATTCGCACCTGTGACCAGAATTAAAGGAATAACATTACAACTCACTCTGCCTTGGTGGCGAGGATTGGTCTGGACAGATGCTGTGGTCTTGCCACGCGCGTATTACCTTAACAAAGTCGCTGTGTTACAAAGCTTAGTGCCTGGACAGGAATTTAAATCTGTATAGTACCCACATTAATGGTATTCAGACCTTGTGGACAACGTAAAATGCACTCCTCTAACACGGAGCTCTCTCGTGGTGACGGGTTAAGAGTACCCTCTACGCTGGCGGCAGCCCGGGCCACACCTGCGCTGCCGGTGGTGCTAAATGGGGGCCGAGACCTCGGCTGACGGCTTAGGGGGGCGTTTTTATTCAGGACCTCTTCCGACGGCTGCAGCCAACTTGGCCGAGGACAATGGGCCAAAAGTTCGCCAACTAGGCTTTTAGCGTCCACCGCCTCCAGATGCGGGCCTCTGTCGCTCCAGAAACCGCAGAGAGCAGCCGGCTGCGCAGTGTGAAGTTCGCGTGCCGGAAAGTAACAACTACGGCAAGTGGATGTAGTGTTCCCTGTAACACAGGATACGTGGATTCCACTGAACACTGGAACCCTTATAATGTGAGGGTAGTTCAACACCTAATGCATTTTCTTCCTCAAAGTGGGGTAGCATTATTCATTACTTAAATACACCAATTCTATGACTATAAAATCCTAATTCTAAACGTAACCTCCTTTCAGTTCTGTAACAATACGTTGCCTTAATGTGAAAATCTGTGTGACATTATGGTACCACTTTACTGTTCTGCATCTCAGCGAACTTCTGCACCTTTGCTTCAGTTGCCCAAAGAGACAGATGTCGGAACGAGTGAGATCGGATAGGCTCCATCACTCCAGTACTCGCTGTAGTTATCGTGGAGAAGAAAAAGTTCGATCACATTTTTGTGGTCACGAACGTGACGTAATCGATTCTGCTATTTACCAACAGAACAGAATATAACAGTACGAACAGAATAACCCCTTCAGATTCCCAGTATACTGTAGCCATGAGGTTACCAGCCCAGTGTACAGTTTCTTGAACTACCTCAGTGAAGGAGACACTGAGGCGCCTCGGGCCTTAACCACACCGACTCGTGTCATAATCAAGTCACATTAAAATCTTCCAGGCTCTAAATGACGAAAGAGACGCATACAGTTGGAGAAATGACCACTTTAGTGAAACTGACGGCATAATACCCATACTTTTCGTGGTATCAATCTGCTGACAGTAAATGATTCATCCTCGTTGAGACTTGTAATGATGCCGTCTATTTTCAGAAGCAAGGTATCTTCGATTAGGTGTGTGCATAAGCAAGTCTTTGAACACAGAAGTCTGCGGAGGCTTATCTGCCGAAATGTTGATAACAAGGTAACGGTAAAATCAGACGAAACAGGAACCACTTTAGAGGATTGAGTGGTCTGCCAACAGTTAAGGAGTTTTCCTTAGATAGCTCTCGAGGGCGAACGCAAGTGCAGCTGATCTGCCCTGGTATATTTTAGTTCGACGTGTGGAGCTGGCACGCCTCCTCTACATAGATTTCTGTATGCTTTTTAATGTTTAAAGTATCGCGGAATGATTGTGATTACCAGATTCATATACAGGGTGGACAAGGATTCTCCGTAGCCCCTAGTACCGAATGCCAATTGATATGGTTTGCTTTAGCACAAGTACTTACGTATTAATTGTCCTGTATTTCAGCATGTTCTCCATACATTTCCATAACCGTCCATGTTCTTCTCATGTGCCTGATTCTTGAGCGTGTCAGACATCATAGCGCAAACACAATCTCACCTACATTGCGCAGTTTTTCGTTTGTAGCATAGCGACGCGCTCATGCGTGCGCCTCAATGACTCTCTCTCTATAACGAGTGGTGAAGTGTGACGAGATCAGGAATTCCTAGTGGCCATTTCAAAGGGCTGGTGTTGCTGATGAACCACGATCTATCTACTGTCATGGGAAGTATTCATTTAGGAACTCGCGCACTGCAAGAGGGCGCAAGGTTATGCGTTCTACTGGGACCCTTTTCTCAAGATGAAGTATTAGCCATGTTTGCAAGAAGTGTAAGTAAATTGCACTAATCACTCAAGACAAGTTTAAAAGAATCCGAAAACACGAGTCACAACTGTCAAGTCACTACCGGAGGCTGCAGATTCTAGGCAAGAAAACACACGACTTATTATCACACGCGTCATGGGCTGACACAACACCAATCCTCAAATAACTAACAAATCGTAACAGTCGAGTTTTAAGAACAGGTAACTAATTGCTCAACTTGAGAATCCTGCTTCGGATAAAGCGAAAAGTCGCTCGCATAATTAGCGCCTCCAGATGGAACAGCGCGTGACCGCCGCCAAAACCCCCAGCCTGGCTTCTCGCTGCGGAGACTGTGTCGCTGCTCAGTTACAACGAACCAGCAAGGTCCAACCTCATCCCAACTGGGAAAATGGTGTTAGTCCTGAGGATCGAAGACGTTGTCGACTGCGACGACCCGCCGAGCAAGCGACCAATCGCAGCCTACCTTCGCCGACAGCACTCCTGGCGAATATTAACACCATACGGACCCCACTGTTGCTGGCTGTCAACTCTTCCCCGACTGGTACTGGTGTCACTGCTCAGCAAACCAAATGTCGCCATGCGACGACCAGCCGATCATCCGACCAACAGCCTTCCGTCTGCGTCAAACAAGGTCCCGGTGCGTACTCGCACTGTCTGCCATCGCCGGCCGGTGTGGCCGAGTGGTTCTAGGCACTACAGTCTGGAACCGCGCTATCGCTACGGTCGCAGGTTCGAATCCTGCCTCGGGCATGGATGTGTGTGATGTCCTCAGGTTAGTTAGGTTTAAGTAGTTCTAAGTTCTAGGGGACTGATGACCTCAGATGTTAAGTCCCATAGTGCTCAGAGCCATTTGAACCATTTTTTTTGTCTGCCTTCCGACTGACTGACGACTCCCTGCTCCGTGAGTGACTGCACTCATGGTCCGCCTCCAAATGAACTGACTTCCTTCGGACTGACGACGTCCCGGAGACACTGGCTTGGAGCCAACATGTAAAGGGAACACAACCGACATCTTTGCACAGGAAGGAACCAATCCAAATACACGTCGTCGATGAGACGACCGACCGGACGACCAACCAACGGTCGTCCCCGCTAGTACTGGCTGTGCGGACCGCACTGGGGCTCCGTGCCCGACCGCCCTCCTGATCCGTCTCTAACTGAGTTACAGACACACGACGACCCGGAAATACTATGGGTCAAAAAAATGGTTCAAATGGCTCTGAGCACTATGGGACTTAACTTCTAAGATCATCAGTCCCCTAGGACTTAGAACTACTTAAACCTAACTAACCTAACGACATCACGCACATCCATACCAGAGGCAGGATTCGAACCTGCGACCGGCACTATCGGTCATTCCAGAGATAATACGACAGTGTACTTATCGATACGAGCTGCTGCTGCCACTCAGGGGGAAGTAAGGCAAGAAGTTAGTGACGCCAGTAAATGGAATAAGAAAACGATCGGCAGTACCGTATAAGAATGGCGTGAACACGAGCCGCGCACGGCTCACACTCAGACGACTTAAAGATTTTTTTTTCATGGCTCCGTAGGCCAGAGTTCGCCCAAAGTTTACCACGTTTTCGAGTAACGGTCATTTCCGTCACTGATGGGTTGTTTCGGAATTCCACCTCGCCCTACAATTCCCAGCGTATGACGCTACGTTCGTGTTATTTTGTGGCGAACGAGATTCACGAGTACGATATTCAGTTCTGCAGTGATTTTTGCAGATATCGTAACAGTCCTCTTCAATGACTGCCTGTCACGATCGCTCAGCACACACTTTCGTCCATGTTGTGATTTAGCGGATGATGTTTTCCCGCTTTCCCCTTATGAGGGAGAAATCTTCAACGCCGAGCACTTCGGCTCACTTGGTTACAGAAGCAGCCACCGTACAAGCAACAACAGTTTGTCCATTTTCAAATTCACTTAGCTCCAACTGAATCCATTCACAACTGCGCCGAACTCAATTCTGACCGCGACTGCATTTAGGTTCAAGTATACATTTCTCGTGGGGTTTAAATGTTTATGCGCTACCTCCGTACGAACAAGTGGCCATGTTTCCTTATGCTGACACAACGCCTAACGCCCCTCCGCAAGCAGTATACTACACTCCTGGTAATCACTTATTTGCCCTTCCACCTGTCGGCAAGAGCGCTATGTTGTCTCGTGACCGCTGAGGATGCGAGCGCGGTCGGCGACTACCTGTGGCACCCAGCAACCGCTGTCGGCGGCTGGAGAGTTAGGGCGGAAGCCGTTAGCCAGGCGCTGTATAATGCGCTGCGGTCGCCCGCCTCTGCCAACCCGGGTCACCGCATCCTCCACTAGGCGCTGTCTCACGTTTCCCATACAGTCGCAAGCACAATCTAATCGACATTGGCGTTTACGGGTTACCACCCCTCACAGCTTCATCAAGTCCGTTTCTTTCTCTTTTTTTTTAAAAATTAAGTATTTGGTTTTATTGGTACATATTTTCAAAATATTAGCTCTTACCCTCTGCCATTGTGTTTCTTTTCTTTCGAGTTTTATCTTGTACACTATTTATGCAAAGGACATCTTCTAAACATCTGAAATCTTATATTTTTGGATGTTATTCATAATGCGTATAGATGTCGGCTGTAGAGACACTGATAGATCAAATCATTATGACCACTGCCCAGTGCGACTTTGGATACTGTCTCGTAGCATGGCGGGCTCGTGACGCGATAGCTAAAGTATGTAAAACGACCAGGCACGGACGCGTATCAACCTATCGAACAAATACGTTGCAAACGAGAAAATCTATTGAGATAAGGGACTCTGACAAAGGGCAGATTATTGTTACGCAGAGACTCCGAACGAGTATCTCGAAAACGGCGAAGCTCATCGAGTGGTCACGTGCTACCGTCGTCAGCATCTATGGAAAGAGGTAGGAGGATAGTGAAACTACCACTAGGCGCTAAATTGCTGGATGTCCACGACTCTTCAGAGAACGTGGGGTTTGGAGGATTGTGTCCTCTGTGAAGTAGGGTAGATGGTGAAGGTAATCTGTGGCATATCTGTACAATGATAGCGCATGCATATGTGTTTCGTAGCACACCGCTACATGGAGTTCTGCAGCAGACCACCCTTACGTGTCCACATGTTAACCTAACGACATCGTCAATCACGATTGCAGTAGGCATGGGATCATCGAGATTCGACTCTCGATCAATGGAAACGTGTCGACTCTTCGCGTGAACCATATTTTTGTCACACTAGGTCGATGGTCGTCTCCACAAACGCCGTCACCGAGGTGAGCGGTGGCTCGAAACGTGGAAGTAATTGAAGATTACTGACAGCTGCGAACCACCTGCTCACTATATACATGATGTCTTCCCCGAAGGCGATGTAATTTTTCAGCGATGTAATTGTTCGTGTCTCGGTGCCAGAACCGTGTAACAGTGGTTTGAGAAGCATTATGTTGATGTATCGGGGACCAAATTCGTCTGGTGTAAATCCTGTGAAAACAATCTGGGTCTTTCCTGGACGCCATCACCGCATACGCAGATCAGCGGCCCGTTATTTATGCGAATTACACGACTGGTGAGTAGACATCTAATGCCACATATCTCCACAAATCCACCAGCAAACTTTCGATCCAAAGACGGGGAGCAAGCTATTAAGCAGGTGGCCGTAATGTTTGGGCTCATTAATGTGAAGTAACATGTAATGAATCTGATATCTTTTGGACAAACAGGGTAGAAACTTAAGAGCGAGATTTAGAGTACATATTTATCTCAGCTAAGCCAGTCCCTCAGCTGTCAGTGCTCACTTAAGAGAATACAATCATTATTCTAATGACTTTATTAAACAATCTACATCCTTCATAAAGCATAAAAGACAGGTTATTAAACATTCTAGAAGAAATTGAAATATACAGCCATTCCATGGAATACCCAAACATCAAATTTAATTAACAAACAGAACTGTGGAATAAGGTGTCTGTACAAAAATTTTAACAGTATTTTAACGGAATAAGTAAGTTTTCAGGTCTCTCTATACCCTGCATGTAATTTTACTTGATATGTTGGAATATTTTGCAACTTAATTTCTTCTGTATATCTGCAATTTTATTCCTTTCGTATATGCTATCCTCATATATCAATTCTCCCGACATAGTATTTTACATATACGAGTGCATATCACAATGGCAACGGCCTTGCCGCGGTGGACACACCGGTTCCCGTGAGATCATCGAAGTTATGCGCTGTCGGGCGTGGTGACCATCCAGGCCGCCATGCGCTGTTGCCATTTTTCGGGTGCACTCAGCCTCGTGATGTCAGTTGAGGAGCTACTCGACCGAATACTAGCGGCTTCGGTCAAGAATACCAACATTACGGCCGGGAGAGCGGTGTGCTGACCCCACGCCCCTCCTATCCTCATCCTCCACTGAGGATGACACGGTGGTCGGATGGTCCCGGTAGGCCACTCGTGGAGTGAGTGCATATCACAGGTGTATATCAATATGATCTAAAAAATAACAAAAGACGTATAATATACATCATTTGACCTGTCAGTCCCACGTTGCACTATATGAAAGTTATGTCAGATATGATCAATAATTGTCATTGCCTAAGATTTGACAACAGACACATGTACGACAATTTGTGTATTGTGAGATAGGACGTATGTTATCATCTACGAGTATGTGCTATCATAGAAATGGCTGTAACTGATTTCTAGGTATCCACATGATTGTTACCTTTTTAGATAAATATCTATTCAAACATAATAAAGAATTGTTAACTGAGACTCATGTCATTGATACAGAGATACATAGTGAAAGTAGGCTTCAGTTTCTACTATTATGTGTACAGTTTTCATGGTGTTGGAATTTATGTACATACGGTTATTTGTTCCTTTGTTTCATAGGCCAATAAAGACGAGTTATACACTTGAATACTGGTTTGACTAATAAACAGTTTAAGTGCAGCTCATGATGTTCAGATGTCTCTTAAGAATTCAAGATATTTGCTATCTTTTTCTTCCTATTTTTCACATTTCTTTCTGTATTACTTAGAACCATTCTATTGACCGTTCAAGTCAATTCTACGGTCTCCGTATTGTAGCCTTTGACAGCTATCAGCTGTCACTATGCCTTTTACTATTTCGTCATCGCGGCAGTTTTGCTCAATTTGTGCTTTCGGTTTCTGTTATAGAACCTTTTGTGTTAGCAGAAGAGCCAACACCGTGTTACGAATGGAGGCCGAAATGCACGCGTTTTATCTCACGCAGGCTGGCATGAGGAGGGAAGAACTATACCGACGTGAGGTCTGTAACATAACAAGAATTCAGAAAGCGGACGTAATTAGTTTGTTACTTAACTTTAATACATTAATGATGAACAACGCTCTTGACGGTACATGATTCACAATATCTGTTCAGAAAGCATTCTTGAAGATAGTAATTGTAGTAACTGAATATGGCGCCTTGCTAGGTCGTAGCAAATGACGTAGCTGAAGACTATGCTAAACTGTCGTCTCTGCAAATGAGAGCGTATGTAGACAGTGAACCATCGCTAGCAAAGTCGGCTGTACAACTGGGGCGAGTGCTAGAGAGTCTCTCTAGACTAGACCTGCCGTGTGGCGGTGCTCGGTCTGCAATCACTGATAGTGGCGACACGCGGGTCCGACGTATACTAATTGACCGCGGCCGATTTAAAGGCTACAGCCTAGGAAATGTGGTGTCTGGCGGTGACACCACAGAACCTTCTGCTTTGTGTTAACTATGCGAGGGCACTGCAATTGTTACTATAAGCCAAAATCACCTTGATAAAAGTATCATGTTGTTTAAGTGTATTCCTCCTTTATCATGTATGTCTTAACTTACTGCCACTTTTCGTATTTCTGCTTTTTCTTCCATTTCTTCACTGCAAAAATTTGGCATTTGCCAGCTATAGCATCCATCTCTTCCTTGACCTTCCCTGACTTCTTTGGAATATGGGATTATTTCCTCCTACTTTGTAAAGTGGAGAGACGCAGCTCCTTCTGTCAAGACTTTCACCCAATTTTCTTCTGATATCTTGACCTCTACTTGTTACGTTAACACTTTGACTGCCGTGTTACCGCCAATAGCCACAGTAGAGCTTCATGCCTAACACCAGCGTGTGACTGGTCTGGCCTGGCGGCGAAAAATACGTCACTCAAGTGTGCGGCAGTCAACGTGTTAAATATGTTCAGTTCATTCCTACTTTCGCTTTTCTGCCTGGATCTTATATTCTTGTCGTTTGTAAATGACGCACGACTCACTTCCATCGATTAGCGAGGGGGTATATTACTCCATAAAATTTCATTCTTGTTATATGTTATTACTGCACATATGTACCGATGTTACTACTGTCTTGTCTCTATATTTGTCCATTGTACTCCAAAGATAGCACCTTTAACTAGTAATCAAAACGTCCTAGGTCCCAGATTCGAATAAACACCTGCTTATGTTTCAATAACGGTAGTCAGCAATAGCGGCCGAAGACTTCCGGCATAGGAAGTTACGCTCATTCTGACAACGGTCTTGTCAAAGAGGGCAGTCTTCAATTCGGAACTACGGCGCGACAGCCTAGCCAGAGGTAACCACGAGAAAGAGACTGAATAACCAACAGAAAAGTTACATTCTACGAGTGGGAGAGTGAAATTAGAACGTGATACGAAAGCTAGAATACCTGAAAGACAAACAAAAGAGCACAATATCGATATAGTTGGACTGCGCGAAGTGAAATGGAAACAAGATAAGGATATCTGATCAGCAGAAAAGTGGTAATAGTAGTAGCAGCAGAAAATGGTACAGCGGAAGTTGTCAACTGCAAGGAAGGGTAGAAAATGAGTTACAGCGCGTAATTCAGTGATAGCGATGGTTTCATCGAAACTGATAGCAAACTAATGAAAACAACAATTGTTCAGATTTACATACCGGAGTCACAAGCGTAATATGGAGAGATATTGGAAGAATATGTGAATACTGAAGGTGTAATTCGGTATGTAAAGTGCGGTTGATATCTAAGTATCATGGGGGATTGGAATGCGATGGCTGGAAGAATTAGAAGACAGATTTAAGAGAGAGTATGCGCTAGGTAATAGGAATAAAGAGGAAAAATACTTACTTCTGCAATAAATTTCAGATTTAGATAGTGCCTAAGCGCAAATTAAATTTGGAAATTTGTGGTAAGTTCCTATGGGACCAAACCGCTGAGATCATTGGTCCCTAAACGCAAACTAACAAAGAGAGGAAGTACACTTAGTAAAGGCCAAAAGAGAAGAGATAATTCCAGTTGGATGACATCATGGCGAGACAGAGATTTGGAAATCAAATAATCCATTGTAAGGCGTAAAAGGAGCTAATCTGGACTTAGATCACAATCTAGTAATGATGCTGTGTAGGCTGAAGTTGAGAGGGTCTTCCAATCTGCAGATATTGTGGTTATAATTAACAAAGTTGGCAGTTCAAATGAAGAGGACGGGATATCTCTAAAACGACTGTCGCTGAAAGTGATCAGACAAACGTAGGTAAAAGAAAAGTAGTTGCTAAGAAACCTTGAGTAACAAAAGAAATTGTCTATGTGGTTGACGAATGAAGAGAGTACAGACATGTTAAAGGAACGAAAGGAATGCAGCAATATAGGTGAGTTAGGAATGAAATGAATATCAAGTGCAGGCAAGCAAAGTTGAAAATGTATCAAATGAATGATTCAACACATTGAAAGTCAAAACAATCTTAGTTGAACTGCAAAGCAAGGGCAGCAACATTAAATGTGATTTTTTAATTTCATTATCAAACTCACATGAGGAGCAGATAGATGTAATGATATTTACAGACTTCACGAAGGCAGGAAACGTATGATGCCATGATAGAGGAAAGAATGGGAGTCGATGTTTTTCCATTATTGGAGATAAGATAAGGCAGACTTTCTTCAGAATTAACGAACTCGTTGATAAAGAGGCGCCCAAACAAAACTTCAAGTTGGTTTGCGGAATCTAGGTTCTGGAGACATAGAAGACTTTCGAAAAAATATCATCCTCACAATCCCGAAAATATCAATGGCTCTTAAGTTCCAGGAGTACAGCATAGTCAGATTAACGTTGTATGCTACCTGTGTATTACAGTTAACCTTAGTAGATACTGAGACCACACAGAAAACTGGACTGATGAAAATGCCTTTTTTTCTCAATGAACTGTGACCGAAAAAAATCTGACTTCATTACATGAATAAGTAAGAAAGAAAATCTTACATCACACAACTGTCTAATCGGGAATTTAAATTAATTAATTACGTGTAATGTGTGAGTTTTCTGTCAAAAGAATCATCGAGTGAAAAGCAAGAAACAATATCATTTTTAAATTTCATATATCATATATAAATTTCATGTATCACGCTGCAGAAGAATGGCATACAGCAGGGCATATTGTGACACACATCGGCATCTATTAGTGAAATATTGTGATTCAATTGAAATGCAGAGACCAGCATTCGTCTGGAGCGTGATATACGAAATGTAGAAGACGTATTGTCTTTTTTTTTTCCTCTGGATGATGTTTAAAAACCTAAACTGGTCGGAATAAATGTGTCAAATACAATATAGCAAAGCTACCATGCATTTCCTAAAGTAATGGTTTTGGTTACCTAAATTCGTTATCCTTACTTCGATATGTTCTGTGTAAAACCGCATGAGGGAGGAGGTGAATAATTCAGCCAACATGTAAGACTCATGAGAGGATGAGATCATGTGTGCCAACAGAAAGCTGATACATTTGGTGGCCGAGCGGTTCTAAGCGCTATAGTCCGGAACCGCGCGACTGCTACGGTCGCAGGTTCGAATCCTGCCTCGGGCATGGATGTGTGTGATGTCCTTAGGTTACTTAGGTTTAGGTAGTTCTAAGTTCTAGGGGACTGATGACCTCAGATGTTAAGTCCCATAGTGCTCAGAGCCAAGCCAGCTGATACAGTTGAAATTCTGGTATGTTATGGAGGAGATTCAACTAATGTACTGAGATGCCAAACAAGCTGCATCTGATTATAGGACACAGTGTGCCTATAGTCAACGCTAAAAAGATTGCTCTTGCCACACTATGTAGTGCTGTTGATTTTTCCCCCACGTATGTGAAATCATTGATGGCATGTCAGTCACAGATACAACAAAATTATGACTAAACACATATCCTGAAACTCGTCGATTTGTGCGAAACCACAAAAAGAAAAAAAAAAGAAAAAATTTTGGCACAAGTGTTCTTCACCTCCCCTTTCATTAGGAAATCCATGTTACAATAATAGCACTCACTAAGTGAGCTGTGAGCTGGACTACTACAGTTGATTTTCTGAACCAAAATATTTGTTTACATAATATTTTACAACCGAATCTAGGTTACTGAACCGTCATATTTTTATATCCATTTATGCTCTTATTGAAAGTAAACTGCCATTGTGTACAATTTCCTTTAGTAAGATAGTAAGGTTGTCAGAAAGCCATCCATCTGTACTATATTAGAAGCAATGTACTTTTAACACACTGCATCGTTTTATTATATTTTATGGATTACAAACCTAAACTTACTTTTGTCTCATGAATATGTGCCGAAGGCTATTAGGTTTTCGTTTTTTACCCACTTTCAGTCAGCAGTTTAACTACCTTTATACATATATTAAGAGAAATGAGGTCAATTTGAGTCTGATGTCACATACTTGGAGGCTGTGTCACAATCACATATTTCACTGATACTTTGCTAGAACAATTTGTTCGTTAAATGAGGAACGTTTACGTACAGTACTGTGTTCATCTAGGCTGTAGTGAGATGTTTCAATGTTTCCCTAGGCTTATCCACTTATGTATTATTTTTATAAGTTTTGCATGAACATGCAACCATTTAGACAGATTCATGGTCACATATTAATCAACGTTAACTTCCATTTGTCAACTAATCTATAACTCATCCAGATGTACAAATATCTAATTAATTCTAAACGATTTATATGCTTCTGTACATTGATGTCTCATCATTAAGGATCTTCTATTTTAGCATTCGCTTTCTTCAATAAAAACAGTTTGACAATTTGAAAATTGATTCTGTGAACTAGAAACAGATGTTGTTACGTTTTAACACTGTTTAGGGAATATATGTACTGTGGCATCAAGTGTACACCATCTGATAATCGTGTCATGATGGACATTGTTACATGTAATTGAAACACGGTGGGAATGGGTGGAGTGATTGATTGAGTCAGGATGAACATCAGTATTTTTTATAACATTTATTAAGAAACCAAATCTGCATAAAACTTCGCTCGCTGACGGAACCCACAAAAATTTCTCTTTTGATTTGTCCACAGTTACTGTAACAGTATGAAACAATGAAACACTGAAACAACAGTTACTTTTACAAGTAAATATCTTAAAACAGTGCTTTTGTTCTGAAACGAACCATTACAAATGAACCTTTAGAAATTTCACAATTTAATAAAGCAACCAGAACTTTATTTTACAATAAACATCAACCGTGTTTGTTTTCCGCGAATACTAAAGAGCTGCCTCTAGAGATGGAACATATCTTCCCCTGTTTAAAACGGCTGGACTTCTCCCGGCTACTGCTTCATCATTAACATGTCCACTAGAATCCAACATTGGTGTATGTCAGCCCACAGAAATACAATACCGGCTCTTACACCTTTGACAGTTCAGTATTAGACATTTTCATAATCATTATCCTTGAACTCACTAGCCCAACTATGGATTATACACCTACATACATACTCCGCAATCCAACATACGGTGCGTGGCGGAGGGTACCTTGTACCACAACTAGCATCCTCTCTCCATGTTTCACTCCCAAACAGAACGAGGGAAAAATGACTGCCTATATGCCTCTCTACGTGCTTCAATCTCTCTTATCTTATCTTTGAGGTCTTTCCGCGAAATGTAAGTTGGCGGCAGTAAATTTGTACTGCAGTCTGCCTAAAATGCTGGTTCTCTAAATTTCCTCAGTAGCGATTCACGAAAAGGAAGCCTCCTTACCTCCAGAGACTCCCATGCGAGTTCCTGAAGCATTTCCGTAACACTCGCGTGATGATCAAACCTACCAGTAACAAATCTAGCAGCCAGCCTCTGAATTCCTTCTATGTCCTCCCTCAATCCGACCTGATAGGGATCCCAAACGCTCGAGCAGTACTCAAGTATAGGTCGTATTAGTGTTTCATAAGCGGTCTCCTTTACAGATGAACCACATCTTCCCAAAAGTCTACCAATGAACCAAAGACGACTATCCGCCTTCCCCACAACTGCCATTACATGCTTGTCCCACTTCATATCACTCTGCAATGTTACGCCCAAATATTTAACCGACGTGACTGTGTCAAGCGCTACGCTAATAATGGAGTATTCAAACATTAATATCAATCATTCTAAATTAAAAGGAAGGTCAGCGTTGGTCGTAATATTGATGTTTTATTGACAGCAGAATCGATTTTCGATCACATAGTGATCATCTTCAGTGCTGTACAAATTAAACACAGACACTGGTATCAAGATATCAATAACCAAAACTTAGAATCGATCACAATAACTCATGGAGTTGCCTATCAATGAATCATTCTACCCAGCCAGGGTCTAATAAGCTTATTAATAACTCTCTCAACAAGTTCAGCTGATCTTGTTGCTTTCACAGTAATATTTAATTACACAAAAGTGTTTAACAAATATGTTTTGAGTAGCTATGTAGTCTCTAAAACAAAGCTGCACAATTATGATACATTAATTTCAGTTACAGAGATGAGTAGCAAGAACTGGATGCATATCAAATACTGTAGTGCTAAAAGCACAACGTGATTAATATTGCCGAGCGATACTACATGTAGTAAATGTTCTATCAACATAGCAGCCGCACTTCGCTTCACGCATCTGTCCTCCAGAGACACGTTATATACATGCCCCAGGCTGCAAGCCACTGTGTCTCCCATACATACCGTGGGAGCCTCTAACCGCTTTATCCGACGTAGCCTCCAATAAACAAACAGCGGCGCTAGAAGTCTGTTACTCGCTTTCGATAACCGGTGTACCGTCCTCCAGTGTCCGTCGGCAAAACTCTTACATACTTTGGTGCCAGCTCCTTCTTGCCCCAAAGCTCACGCATTTGGCCATATAAACCAGTTTGAAGCAGAGAGATTTAGATACACCGCATCAATGAAATCTCACAAATTAATTCTGCTGTGCCAACCTGTATCAAAATGCCGTACACGGCTCGCTCTTCTGCCATAAATGTTACAGAACAGTGGGAAAGGATGGAGTGGTTCACTGAGTCTGCATTGCATTTTGATTTTTAAAAAAATTATTAAATACCAAATTAGTATGAAAAAATTTCTATTTAGATTGGCCGACAGTATTAAGCACTGAAACATTGAAAAAATCGTTGCTTTTAGAAGCAAATATTTAGAAACAATGTTTTGGTTCTGAAATTTTGAATTAAATAAATAAACCTTACATTTTAATAAAACAACCAAAATATTACACTAGAATGAATTTCAAAGATGGTTACTTTACCCAGGTCGCAAAGAACAGCCTGTCTCTCACAAGCGTACGGGGCCCACATAAATAAGGCAACCGATACCAGTAGAAATCAGTATGTAATTAACAGTTTCATGCTTTAGAAGAAAATCTGTCGCACTGGATTTAAATTCTCACTGACTAGTGCATAATTTGAAATGGAGCAAAGCTTCCCCGCCCTTTTTTTTTTATAAACAGCTGGTCGTGTCCTGGCCACAGCCATCATTAATAGGTCCACTGCAATACAGTATTAGTTTGTGTCCGCTGTCCACGGAAACACAATACAATACCAGCTGTTTACGTATATCAGCTGTGTATTGGTTCGAATGGCTCTGAGCACTATGCAACTTATCTTCTGAGGTCATCAGTCGCCTAGAACTTAGAACAAATTAAACCTAACGAGCCTAAGTACATCACACACATCCATGCCCGAGGCATGAACCGCACGACCACTCCGGCCGGCAGCTGTGTATTAGATATTTTCATAAACAATCATTTTCAACCCACTAGTATAGTTATTGTTTCAACTTCAATTAATCTAGTCACTGCCGTGACCTAAAAGCAGAGTATTACTAACTGTTGCAGCAAGAGGCTTTGAACTACAGTGAAGGACCAAACAGACTTTGCACCTATCTAAGACCACGTACGGCCCCTGCGAGCACGCAGAGGTGACACATCACGTGACATGGACGCAAATAATGTCTGAAGTAGTGCTGGAGGGATCTGACACTATTAATCCTGCAGGGCTATCCATAAATTCGTAAGAGTACGAGGGGCTGTGGACCTGTTCTCAACAGCACGATGCAAGGCATCCCAGATATTCTCAACAATGTGCATATCTGGGGAGTTTGGTGGCCAGCGGAAGTATTTAAACTGAAAAGAGTGTTCCTGGAGCCATCCTGTAGCAATTCTGACGTAAGGGGTGCTGGAATTTCCCAAGTCCATCGGAATATGCAATGATCATGAGTGGATGCAGGTGGTCACACAGGGTGCTTACGTACGTGTGAGCTGTCAGAGTCGTCTCTAGACGTATCATGGGTCCCATATCACTCCAACCACTCACGCCCCACTCTATTACAGAGCCCCCACCATCTTGAACAGTCCCCTTCTGATGTGAGGGTCCATGGGTTCATGAGGTTGTCTCCATACCCGTACACGTCCATCCGACCGACAGAATTAGAAACGAGACTCTTCGACCAGGCAACATGCTTCCAGACATCTACAGTCCAATGCCGGTGTTGACGCGTCCAGGAGAGGCTTAAATAGCTGTGTCGTGTAGTCATCAAGGATACACGAGTGGCCCTTCGGCTCCGAAAACCCATATCGGTGATGTTTCGTTGAATGGTTCGCACATAGACACTTGTTGATGGCCGAGCACTGAAATCTGGAACGATTTGCGGAACAGTTGTATTTCTGTCACGTTGAAAAATTCTCTTCAGTCGTGTTGGTACTATTCTTGCAGGATCTTTCTCCGGCCACAGCAATATCGAAGATTTGAAGTTTTACCAGATTCCTGATATTCACGGTACATTCGTGAAACGGTCGTACGGGAAAATCCCCAATTATTCGCTACCTCCGAGATCCCGTGTCCCATCACTGGTGCGCCGACTATAACACGACGTTCAAACTAACTGCCACTATAGCAGCAGTAACCAATCTAACACCTTCGCCAGACATTTGCTGTCTTATATAGGCGTTGCCGAAAGCAGCGCCGTTATCTGCCTGTTTGCATATGTTCGTATTTGAACGCGCGTGCCTATACCATTTTCATTGGAGTTTCAGTCTGCTTCAGATGCACTAATTAATTGGGAAATGATCTCCTACGTGCAGCACTTACAGGAAATGAAAAAAAAAGAAACACTAGGTACACCAGCTCCACGAAGTAATGAAATGTATCATAATTGATTTCAGTTATAAAAGCATTATCCCAGACCACAGCCAAATTGATCAAGCTATGCTTTACAAAGCAGCTTGTCAATTTACTATTAATTTTCTCGCAGTAATAATACCAGGTTCTACATACAGCTTTATTTGTTTCGATTTTGAGCATAAGTGAAGTCAATTTACAGAATGTAGTGTAACTTTCGAGTCCTAACGGTGCCGCAAATAATGTGACAAAAGTACCCCCTAGCGTTGTTCCGTAAAAGGGGGATGATGTGAGCGAATCACCTATGTGGTGGAATTTAGCTCGTTGCACAGCACCTAAACATTTTCCATAACGTCTAATTGCTGTGGAGATAGTTACATTTTTGAATCTATACCCATCTTTCTACTGTGGGGGTAATTATATTGCTGAATCTATACCTATTCAGAGAGTTCAAACCTTAGTGAAGTGGCTGACAGAGTGTTCTTAGTTTGGCACGACATTTAAATCCATTCCAGTCCTCTTTGGAGAGCGGGAAAAATTACTCCTTAAATGACCGTATGCTTACTTGTTGGGAAACCATGTTCCAAATGTCTATGAATCGATACGGGGAGCCTTACACCACCAGTTGGAAAAAGTGTGATTTTTCAGCACAACATGTTTCGGAACTATTTCCTCTCATTATCAAACGCCGAAAAACAAGGAAAGCAATCAATAAATCGCAATGGTACACGTACTAACCGCAATATATTTACATTTCATGGTCTCATGAGCATTGTAGAAAACAATTTACGTGATCGTGTAAAATATCTGAGGTTGAAATAAATGAGTTCATAGCATTATTGAAGTATGTCTTATCACTCTACTGTTTTAAATTTAATAGTCAGCTTTATGTGCAGGAGAATGGCCTAGTAAGGGGTTTTACATTACAAGGGCAGATGGTGGACGGCTTGAATTCATATGGAATAACTTTTTTAAAGGAATATATCAAGTACTGAGACAAAATACATTTGTGTGGAAGGCATTTCGACGATATATTTATTTTGCATCAAGGATCCAAGGAAGAAATAAATGAATCGTTGTGCGATCTTTTCAAAACACAGCAACATGGTTTTTAAAAAAATTTGATTTGAGTATCGAGAATAAAAGTTACTCGCTTGGGTTCGGAATATTGAGAAAAGAAACGTTCACAGGAGCAGTAATCAGTAAGACCTCAAGACAGCATTATAAACATAAATCATCAGTCCTCAGAAATGATGTGCACAGGGTTTACTTCATCCTGGCAAGTTCTCAGAACAAGGATCAAGTAATCAATACGCTTAGACAAATAGTGGTAGAAGATGAATCTGACGCAGGCTTTATAAAAAGAATGAATGTAGCGGCAGGGCAGAGAAACCAACACACGAAAAACAAATCTACAAGTATAGTTTAATGCCATATGAGGGAATTATTCTATATAAATTGGCGAGGTTGTGTAACAACAAAGAGGTGAAAATTGAATGCAGGACGGACAACAAACTGGAGCAGGGGCTGAAACAAAGGATTGGCACAAGTGAGAACTACATGGGGAAAGCATGAGTTTATGAAATAAAGTGTCAGGATTGTGAAACAAAATACATAGGGCAAACAGGAAGAAACTATAAAGTAAAATGTAAAGAGTGCAACAAAAATAGAAAGACTTAACGGCGGTTGTGAAGCATCTGAAGAGTTAGCAGCGTTCGTTGTTTGACATCACAGACAGCACGATGGCATTGCACTTTGAGGCTCGAAGATGGTTATCATCAAATTTAGAGGAAATGTAGATTTTTTGCATTGGAAGTTAACGAGTCCAGCGTGTTGAATGAGAAGACAGAAGTGTCAAAAGGGGCATATCTGGGTTAGCAATGCCCTCCTTCGGAAGCTGCCACCAACTATTCCGCATTAGTGTAGGTTTTATATTTTCTGTTGCCTATTCTATATAAATAGACACACACGCAACGTGGGTCTAGTATTAGTTTTCAGAATTTACTGTGCCCTGAGATACAAAGAAGCGCAGAAGAAACATATAGGCAAGCATATTCAAATACAGACGTATGCACACAGGCAGAAAACGGCGCTGGGGTTGGAAACGCCTATATAAGACAAGTGTCTGACGCGGTTGTTAGACTGGTTACTGCTGCTACAATGGTAGGGTATCAAGATTTAAGCTACTTTGAACGTGGCGTTATAGTAGACGCACTAGCGATGGGAGACAGCATTTCCGAGGTAGCGAAGAAGTGGGGATTTTTCCGGTACAATCATTCCAAGAGTGTTCCGTGAATATCGGGAACCCGGCCGGAAGAAGATCCTGCAAGAATGGGATCAACGACGAACCAAGAGACTCGTTCAACGTGACAGACGTGGAAACCTTCCGCAGATTTCAATGCTGGGCCATCAACACGTGTCAAAGTGCAAACAATTCAACGAAACATCATCGATATGGTCTTTCGGAGTCGAAGGCCCAGTCCTGAACCCTCGATGACTCCACGACACGAAGCTTTATTCCTCGCTTGGGCACATCAGCACCAACATTGGACTGTTAATGGCTGCAATCATGTTGCCTGGTCGGACGAGTGTTGTTTGAAATTGTATCGAACGGACTGAAGTGTACGGGTATGGAGACAACCTCATGGATCCATGGACCCAGCATGTCAGGAGGGGACTGTTTAAACTGATAGAGGCTCTGTAATGGTGTGGGGCGTGCGCAGTTGGAGTTATATGGGACCGCTGATACGCCTAGATAGGACTCTGACAGGTGACACATACGTAAGCATCCTGTCTGCTCACCTGCAACCATAAAAGTCCATTGTGCATTCCGACGGACTTGGGAAATTTCAGCAGAACAATGCGACACCCTACACGTCCAGAATTTCTACAGAGTGGCTCCAGGAAACACCCTTCTGCATTTAAAAACTTCCAATGGCCACCAAACTCCCCGGACATGAACATTATTGAGCATATCTGGGATGTCTTGCAACGTGATGTTCGACAGAGATCTCCACTCCCTTGTACTTTTACGGATTTATGGACAGCCCTGCAGGATTCACGGTGTCAGTTCCCTCCAGTACTACTTTAGATGTTAGTAGACTCCATGCCGCGTCGTGCTGCTGCACTTCTGCGTGCTCGCGGGGGCCTTGCATGATATTAGACCGGTGAACCAGTTTCTGTGGCTTCTCAGTGTATAATGATCATAGATTCTGTGATAATGCCATGGTTGAAGGCTGTGACATATGCGATAAAGTTGAAATCGGCTGTGTTTAGTTTACAACTCTGCTTTAAGGGTATAACACGCCGACATGAGATGTTCTAGGAAGAGTTTTGCTTTTGACAAAGCAAGTTTGGTGCTACATTTTTATTTTTGATGGTCGCCTAATGGCGTAGAAGCTGTAAGAGATGTTATACCACAGGACGACATTAATATTTTTTTATGCTGGGTAGTACGTGTCGTACTTCGATGTATTAATTGGTTTCCTTGTTTTATAGCATTTGAAGTCTCAAAACTGTGCTGGAAGTATCACACATTTGACAACTGGTGGTGTAACATTTTTCAGTATCGACAGTGTGTTTGTTGTAATGAAGGTCGTTCTGTCTTTACGGTTCCCATGGGAGAGACACTTGGGAACTGAATGTCTCTAGATTCTTCACTGAACGCTGAGTCCTTATAGAATAGACTCCAGCAGGATAACGTGCGTCTGCCTTCAAGGATCTAGCAATATAGGTTTTTCAATCTTTCGGTGAAGCTCTCCGATGACCAAACAAACCTATGAGGACTCGTATCATCGTGTTGCTCTTATTTCTTATGGGTCCCACACATTTAAGCAATATTCTGAGACAGAGCCTAAAAGTGATTTCTAAGAGTCTCCTTTGCAGAGTGACTATCGTTCTCAGTACCCTGACAATAAAGAAAAATCTGCTCCGAGCCTTAACTACACCGGCACCTGTACGATTATTCCACTAGATGTCAATAAGAATTTTTACAACCATGTAATTGTACGAGGTGACTGATTTTCAACGTGAATTATTGGTAACTAGTCACAGGATACTAACTTTTTAATTTTTTGAATTACATAATATTAAACGTTTTTACATTGAAATCAAGGCGCTAATATTTGTGCCCCTTTGAAATCTTACCGTTATCTGATTGAATGTACCTGCAGTTTTTTTTTTTTCAGACAGTATTTCATTAGACACTGAGGGAAAAGATTACAGCGCCAATAAAATGTAGAGTATCGACATTTTGGGAATACATTTGTCAAGATAACGTATTTAAGTGAGTAACGTAGCAAGTTAATAGATTAATGAAAGCGTGATAAAACCCATTGAAAATTGAAATGCTGGTATATTAATAACCAGTGGAACAGCCAGATTGTTGAATTCAACCATGCAAACGGGCATTAATTGTGGCGTACAAGTGCCCAATGTCAGTTTGTGGCATGGAGTTCGCCGGCCGATGTGGCCGAGCGGTTCTAGGCGCTTCAGTCTGGAACCGCGCGACCGCTACGGTCGCAGGTTCGAATCCTGCCCCGGGCATGGTTGTGTGTGATGTCTTTAGGTTAGTTAAGTTTAAGTAGTTCTAAGTTCTAGGGGACTGATGACCTCAGATGTTAAGTCCCATAGTGCTCAAAGCCATTTTTGGCATGGAGTTCCAATCCCTATGCTCTTGGTCGGTCAGTACGGAATTGTTAATGCCGATTGTGGATGACACAGGATTTGTCATCCTACCATCCCATACGTGCTCGATTGGAGACTGATATGATGATCGAACAGGCCAAGGCAACATGTCGATGCTGTAGAGCATTTTAGGTAACAACAACGATATGTGGGCGAGCATCATCCTCTTGGGAAACAACCCTGGAATTCTGTTCTCAATGGCAGTGCAACAGGTCGAATCACGACTAACGTACAAATTTCCAGTCGGGGTGCATGGAATAACCACGAGACTGCTCCTGCTGTCATACGAAATTGTGTCCCTGGCCATAACTCTGGGAGTAGGTCCAGTGAGTCTGGCTGCTGACAAGTTGGTTGCTGGCGCTCACCTGACCTCCTTCTAATAAACATACACCAGTCACTGGCACCGAGGCGAAACCAGCTGTCATCCAAAAACACAACAGACTTCCCCTCAGCACTCGTCTGACACGATTGAAGTCGCAAATGGTGGCGGTGTGGGGTCAGTGGAATGCACGCTTCAGGCCGTCTGGATCGGAGCTCTCTTAGATGTAACTGATTTGTAGTAGTTCCTTGTGTCAATGTGGTGCCAATTGCTGCTCAGCAGCAGACGCAGTACGATGCTGGTGCAGAAGCAGTACAACGCCCTAAGACCATATGCTGAATGCGATGGTCTTCGCAGTCTTTGGTGGCATGTGTCTCTGTAGAGGCCTCTCTTCTTCCGCCTGTACCTTGTAATGATCACCGCTGTCACCAATCATGTACAATGGCCACATTCCTGGCAAAGCATTTCTGCAGTATCGCGGGAGAATATGTCCGAAAAAACAAACACCACACACACACACACACACACACACACACACACACACACACACACACAAACCCGCAGGTTTGATGGCCAATGATCTTTTCACTGCAGATGCACACCCGACAACTCTTACGGGAATCGGCGA
The DNA here is from genome assembly GCF_023898315.1 of Schistocerca nitens. Classification (NCBI taxonomy): domain Eukaryota; kingdom Metazoa; phylum Arthropoda; class Insecta; order Orthoptera; family Acrididae; genus Schistocerca; species Schistocerca nitens. Next base: position 177,177,031 of record NC_064618.1, read on the forward strand.
AATACCGCGAATAATGGGGACTATGGGCAAGGGACATACATTATTAGTGGGTGGGCAAGTTGATAGTTTGCGCCTGGCGTGAGGCGAGATAGCGTAGTTCCTGCAGCTGCAATGAGCACGTGTCCAGATGGCTTAGTGGACAGAGACTGTGTCTAGTAAGCAGGAGAGCCGGACTCGAGTACGTCTATAGTATACAGTTTCATCTTTTCCCGTTGATTTTCGGAAATGACTGTAATTTCGCTAGGTTAGTCCATGCAGTTGTAGTGACCACTCTGTCTGGATGGGTTAGTGGTCAGAGCATCAGCCTAATATACAAGAAACCCAGGTTCGAATACTGGTCGAGTACAGTTTTTCACATTCACCCATTGCATTAAATCAGTGCTTGCTCGTAACCGGTCGGTGTGGCCGAGCAGTTCTAGGCTTCAGTCTGGATCCGCGCGACCGTTACGGTCGTAGGTTCGAATCCTGCGTCGGGCATGGATGTGTGTGATGTCCTTAGGTTAGTGAGGTTTAAGTAGTTCTAAGTCTAGGGAACTGATGACCTCAGATGATAAGTCCCATAGTTCTCAGAGCCATTTGAACCATTTTGCTAGCTCGTAGCCATTGCCTGTACTTCCTTCGTGTCTTAATTCATACTGGCTGCTGGATCAAAATAGGGTGTGTTCTTTTTGACATGTCTGAAAGAGCAGATGCCCTTATGTGAATGGCTTGAAATTGGAAAAGATGGCCGGCCGGTGTGGCCGTGCGGTTCTAGGCGCTTCAGTCTGGAACCGCGTAACCGCTACGGTCGCAGGTTCGAATCCTGCCTCGGGCGTGGATGTGTGTGATGTCCTTAGCTTAGTTAGGTTTAAGTAGTTCTAAGTTCTAGGGGACTGATGACCGAAGATGTTAAGTCCCATAGTGCTCAGAGTCATTTGAACCATTTGGAAAACATGTCATCTTCCAGGTGTAGAAGCACGGCTGTCCACTTCCGTTTATCACGCACAACTCCTTCTTTGAGTTGTGATTTCTTTCATCAATATAGGTAAGTACATAATCTGCAAGTAGTCTGAGATCTTCTGTTAAAATTGTATGTCGTATCATTAACATATCATAAGGGCTCCAACGGTAGGAACATTCTTCACTGTGGCTCACTTGAATTTAGTTCTACTTTTGCCGACGACTCTCAGTCAAATGTAAAAAGCTGCATCCTGCCTACTAAGAAGCTCTTAATCTGTTCATTTTGTTTGGTAGTCCATGTAATCGTACTTTCGTTAATGAGGGTTGTTGTAGTTCTGGTTAAATGACTGTCGGAAGTCAAGAAATGCTGTATGTTCCTGATTCCCTTGATGTGTGACGAGGAAAGCTCCAACTGGATTGCGTATTACGTGTATAACGTAAGCACAGTGTATACAGACAATCGTACTGTTGTAAATACAGATTATTAATGTTCTAAATTCAACCCCTTGGTTGATATCCTCATACCGACCTCCTGTTCTTGACGACGATTGTTGTACCTTCGGCACTAATGATGCACCCAATGATGAGACTATGTAGTCTTAAGATCGAAACTACAAATACTGAACATGAAAAACACAGTGCGACACAGTGGTAATCTGCAATTAACATTTTACTGGAATAAATCGAAGATATATCCTACACTCTACGTGCTCCTAGAAATAAAGTAAAATGTGTGTCTTCTCTGTTCGAACAAAATATTTGTTTGTGATAAAGCATATTATTACCAGGCTGGTGTGGTGGTATACAAGGACCAATGTCTTTCTACATGTGAGACAGACACACTTTTGGGCAGTAATTGTAGGGCTGAAACGCACTCAGGAGCACTCCAACAATGATCATGTATCCCAAGTGTTAGTACCTCTAACGTTCTTCTGTTCTCCACATTCTGAAAAATTGGTCATTAATGTTTGTGTACGTTTGAATGAACTCCAAAAGCATTCAAGAACAAACCTTCGCTTGCTATTCTCTCTCCTAGAATCAGCAATTCTTTCGTCCTGTTGTTCCAGATTTCTTTACTGGCTCATCCAATGTGTAACACGATTCCCAATTTGTGTTCCAAGCATGTCAAAGTTGCTGGTAGAGTCAGTTCTTTAACTACAATCTCAATCGTGTGACACTGTTGTACGGTGAAATACAGTAGTATCATTAATATCGTCAAATACTCGCATGTCAATGTATTGACACATTACACATGTACAATGACTCAAGATTCTACGTAATATTAATGCAAATAAATACGCGAAGAAGGCCACACAGTGAATCTGGGGAACGTAATCTATTTTGGAAACTCCTCTTTTATTCACAGTTATTTTCATCACATCGATTGGAATTACTGTAGATTATCATTTCGCGTCTTATGTGCCATTATAAAAACGAAAAGAAAAATAAATTTTCAAGTTAGTATTAAATATAAAAGTTTGAAAAAATACAGCATAGAGAAAAAGCATCCACTTTTGCTTGTTACAAGTTACTGATTAACATTTTATTGTTTATTCTTAGAGATTAAAATATTTTACCTGAATGGTGCCTGAACCCAAACTGGACTCAGCGCTGTTTGGTAACTGAATGTAAGCATCTTACACGCTAATGAGGGAATCGGTAAGGATATAATGCATTGAAAGTCACTGTGTAGGCAATGCTAAAAGTATGTCAGTATGGTGTTGAGTAGTAGTCGAGGAAGGGTTCACTACTTCCACCACCAAATTTATAGTAAAGAAAACTGAACCTTCAGTGAAACTAAGGGCAGTTTTATTTGCTTTACAAGATATTTGTATTTATAACTGAAAGTAATGCTTCAACACTACTATATTTCAACATACAAGATACTGATCCTTTTTATTGTAGTCGTCCCGAATTTAACAGAATTTCTCACCTACGAATGGAACGAAACGTTTCATCTGACAACGGATTTATTTTTAAATATGATAGGAATTATTGTTGAAATTGTGATTAATGTTTTACTGTACACGAATTTTCGCAAATGATAGAATATTTTATATGTTTTTTACTTTCAATGCATGCCGAGTTCAATTTCGTGACGCCTTCATGGCCAATGCATACCGGTTTACGTCAGATATTTGTAAAGCTCGAGGTTAATATGACTGCCGAAAATCTATTTCATCTGAACGTGACCAAGATCACGACATTCCGACTTGACTTATCTGCCATATTAGTGATTCAAAGAGGTGCCTATTGTACAGCCCCGTACTTCGAAAAGTAGTCACATAAGGAGGTGAGATGAACTACCCATGAGAGGGGTTCGTGGGACGGGAGAAGGCAGGAGGAAACGCGGTGCTGGGTATCCGGGACAGGGCAGTTTTATTTGAGAAGCAGACGCGATGAATATTCGGGGCGGAAATTCGAATTCTGCCGCCCGCCACCCTCTGCCGCCGCTTCACCCACTTTACTTGAGGGAGATACAGCGCAAACTACATGTCGACTTCATCTCGAATTTCCATAAAGATTACCTGCCGTCGGAAAAACGGCGAGGGGGAGGGAGCTTGGCGGTGGTGTGAGCGGAGGTGGGAGGGAAGCTGGAAGTACAGGAGGAGGAAGTTGGGAAGAGGGCCAGGGGGAGGTCGGGCTTCGAGGGAGGGAAAAAAACCTCGAGGGACCGGCCGCAGGAGCGGCGTAGGTAGTTCCGGCGAGTGCCGAAGAGCGGAGCCACTCGGGCGGCAATCTTGGTGTGGGCGCGAGTGCGCGCTGCGCTGCGGTCGGCCGGTTTATAGGCGCAGGTGAACCCAGACCAGCAGACCCTGAGACGAAGATAGATGGCGCCGACCCCGAACCACATTCAGCGCCCACCACCTTTTACGACGGACGCGGCCTATCGGCTGGGCCTGTCTGGGCCACGCCTGTGGATCAATTCGTGTGTAGCTGGAAACTGCCGAACTGGAAAATGAACAGAGATTTAGAAACAACCTTGTGCTCAGGACCGGATCTAAGTAAGACTCCTCCCAACGGCTAAATTTGCTTTTTCCAATAGCTTAGTTTCTGGTTTCATACCATGCACCATCAATCGCACATCCTGAGATCATCAGCAAGATAGATACACTGTACATCCCAACCAAGTCGTCCACATTACTCTGTTGTACACATGAACAAACACTGTCGTCTCACATATGTCACAGCTGAATTAAATAAAGAGCATCCCCATCCCCTGTTTCTGACTCTCTGGTGATTTCGTATGTCTGTAAGTTAACTGCTGCAACGGGAATACCGTCCCAAATACTTTCAATAGGAACTTCCTATGGCCGACTACTAGCCCACCTTGTATTTGACTGAAAGGTTCCTGACTTTGCAATATGTTAGAATGCGAATAGCCCGCTCTATCTTCGTGATGAATACAGAGAACTGATAAAAACCAAACCACAGCATGAGGGTCACAATATAAGTTACATTTTAAAAATCTCGAAAAAAGGACTAAGACAGAGATTATAAGGATTAGAAGAAAAATGAAATGCAAAGTGACAAAACCGAATTATGTCATTACAATGAAGTGAAATTTATCTAGACCATCAGACCCATGGCGTGGCGTAATGGTTAAGACTACACTTACATTTAGGTGTATTAGGTTGAAATTTGCAGGTTCTGATTTGGAATTTACTTTCTGTTAAACCATTACATGAATGCGGGATCTGCATCCCTAAGGAGTGGACCCCTCACGCGTATGCTCTGATTTAAATAATTACTGTTCTCACTCTAAGTGAGTACTATGAAACATTGCTTGCACAAGGAGTGCTCAAATAGAAAGGTATGGAATGTCTCAACAACCAAATCGGTTTAAATGTGCACATGCTGCTTTGGAAGAATTTAGTAAGACACCCAGGAACGCGGATGTAGCGTCGTCGCCTCCCCCTAAACAATTCAAAGATTCACCCTCAGCCAGCAACGTGATGTTCGCGGTCTTTTTCAGCGTCCGACGTCCAATGTTCATAGAATTCCTCGTGCTTGGAGAAACCATTAACACTGACGTGTACTGAGTGACACTCTATACGAAAGTCCATCAAAAAACAAACGGCATACGTTGCACACGGAGTGAGTGATTCTGTTCTACGATAACTCTGTTCCTCACGTCTCCAAGGTCGAACAAGGTCCAAGTGAGAGCAACTTGAACGTTCGCCCTACAGCCCGAACATGTCGTCCTGCGGCTTCCATGTGTTCGATCCCCTAGATAAGCATCACAACTGAAGCGCTTTAACTCGGACGACGAACAGAAGGACCCGGTACTGGGCTGGTTCCTGTCACGGCCACATGAATTTCGAAACCATGGAATCCTTCGGTTTCTGAAACAGTGGGTACTTGTGCTTGGGTCTCTGCTGATTATTTTCGAATAAAGACTTCAATTATACCCATTGTAGTTTCGTACCTTCTCTTTTGAACACTGCTCACGTATAATGGAAAAGTCTAGGAAATACATATATAAATTACTGAAGTATTCGAGAAAAAGACCGTTCACGAAAAGAACTCTTACACAGAACTAAGAGCAACTGTAGGCTGTAAGGAATCTCACAGAAAGAAAAAAAAGTGTGCTGAGCTAAAATACTTTGTAGGTATTTAATTTTTACCGGTTTTTAACTGATCGGTGCACGTCTGTAACCTAGGTAAAGAAAATATGTATTCTACATTTAACAGCAGACTGCGTGAGCTACAACTACTACCACTACTACTACTCTATCAGATGATATTTTCGCCCGACGTCTAGATCAGTGGGCTGACTAACTGCACGTAATTCTGTGACGTTGGGTTGTGAGTCGGAGTGCATAATGCTAATTTTTCTGTTGAAGTAAAACTTTGCTTTTTTATGTACGCTGTGCACGGAGTTTCTTGTATCTACAGTTAAAATCAGTAGTTACCTCTGTTTCTCTTGCCGTGCGCAGCTGGCATTTCATCTACCCTGATACTACGATGTGACATGAGATACTAAAAACAGCGATACACACTGCACGTTAGACTCAATTATAGATTATAGAGCACATTAGTCCCCTTAACAGTAAATGAATTTCTTTCTCGGGTTGCAGCGTAATTTTGCATTTAACCATTACACATCAACCATGTTACTACAAAATTTTAATTCTACGAGAATCCACAGCCTCTAAATACTTTATAAAGGAAAACATCGACCGTTTTAGGCTCCAATATGAACTTAAGCTGTCAAGGTGCAATAATTAGAGAACAGTTAGCAAACTGTCACCTGTGGTCTAACGTTTCTGAAATCAAATGGTTCAAATGGCTCTGAGCACTATGGGACTTAACATCTGTGGTCATCAGTCCCCTAGAACCTAGAACTACTTAAACCTAAATAACCTAAGAGTTCAAACACATCCATGCCCGAAGCAGGATTCGAACCTGCGACCGTAGCGGTAGCGCGGTTCCAGACTGAAGCGCCTAGAACCGCTCGGCCACTTCGGCCGGCGTAACGTTTCTGAAGCGGATTCAGTCTTAATGTAATAACGGCATATTATGTCTGGTTTTGTTTGTGAAGGAAAGGAATCTGACACACTATGTAATACATCACATCACGCACATGCCTGAAAATGACTGATGGTCACATGTAGTTACAAAATTCGGTCTCAGGAAACTGAAAATACTCAGGCAAATCCCGAAGACTCCGGTTGCTTCCGTAAAATAGTATTTTAATGCTGAATGTAACCTTGCAATTAATTTTTGTCAAAACTTCCATTATTGTGCCATATTAATTGTATATGAGATACAGAAAAACCAGACGAGATTCATAAAAATGTTGTTACTGCACGAGAAAGAAAAAATAAAGAAAATTGATGTGAACTTTTCAGATTCTCTACTGAGAGAATCAAGCGGGGATACATGTTAATGGGTCACAGTGTCGTATCTGAAGCACTTTCTTTTCGTCGATGTCATTGTAAGGTTTGCCTCTGATGGAGACAAATTTGAACAACGAAGAGACGTTTAGTAATAGGAACGAGTGTCAACCCTTATAGGTTTCAAGTAATATACAGACAATATAAGAAATTAAGTAATTGGATAATAAATTCTGTTGCTGAGTTTTGTGCTATTGACAGCTGAATAAAGCTGCTGGATACAAATCAAGTTGAAGAAACTGGAGAAAAGGGTTTTGAGTGCTTTTGATAAATTAAACGTTGTCTTCGGAAATTAAGCCTCAGATGTTGTTAAAGATGGAAATTTACAGTCGGTGGTTTTGACTCTAACTCATTACATTACATTACATTAAAATATTAAGCATTTTTCTGCGAGCAACTGAAAAATGCATGTCGGAAGTTACCACAAAGGGACTGGGAACAAATGCATAAGTGATAGATTGTTGTAGAAGTTTCCGCGCTGATCAGCTCCTAAGCAATGAAACACTAGTTCAAATACAATGTGTTCCGAAATTTGCAATCACAGGTCTGGAGACTGTTGTTGAGACGCTGTAGATAAAGTATGAAAACATTTCTTGGTACCGTCGGTTTCAGTGTTGCTGGGAAACAGAAGATGCAAGCATCTTTAACTTCCTTGCAGCTATTGAAGTTAACTGCGTCGTAAAATACAAGAACATCTCCATTTAAGGAAGAGAGAGTTCCTATCTTAAATTTAATCTGCGCAGAGAGTTTACATAGACCGAGCAGAAAATATCTGGTGTATGGTGAACCGTTATTACATACAAACTGATGAAAATTGCCCTTCCTCCATCTATGCTGAGGTTCCGTAACTATTGTTTTTATTTTACCTGTAACGCGCTAAAACTTGTATAGCGTTTCTCACAAGGAAAAAAGAAAGAAAAGATGTCTTCCAACCTTAATTACCGATCAACGTAGATTAGATACGGAAATATACGTCACGTAACGGTGTATGTGGATTTATTTTTGATTCCTCTATGAAAAGTTTCTGTCAAATATGTTGTAGATAGAAGGAATCAGAAAGACGCCGGAAGCTTTGAGAACCGAGACTAGCCGGCTGTGCTGTATCTCCTTGGCGGCAAAGAGTACGCTACGACCACGAAGCCGATCGCTGCGCGCTTCGACGACGGTCATTGAATACCATGAAATAATTGTTTGAAAGTACTAGTAGCGCTGTTCATTTACTAAATTTTTATGCTTCATGCCCATCAGTACCGAATCAACTGCAGTCGCTTCAGTATCCATATCTCCATTCTAATATTATAAATGCGAAAATCTGTTATGCTTTCACGACTAAACGGCTGAACCGAAATTGATAAAATTTGGTGTGGAGATAGCTTTAACACTGAGGGGAAATATAATCTACCCTTGAAAGTGTGTAGTACAACAAATTTATTGAATTGAAAAATACAAAGTGAAATATGGGACAATAATTACTCTTTGAAAATGCCATTTACTCTTTAGCTTTTGAACATCAACATATTTGTGAAAATGCATTCATTTTATGATATGTTCTATATAATAGATTCAGCGTAATGAATACCATGTTTATACAATCCTCTACATAATTAATCCATATTTCCATACGACTAACAGTCACAAACCGGCGCATTCGTTAGGATGACGTTTCAAACCCGCGTCTGGCCATCTTGATTTGGGTTTTCCGTGATTTCCCTAAGTCGCTACAAGCAAATGCCGGGACGGATCCTTTGAAAGGGCAGTGCCGACTTCCTTCCCAATACTTCCCTCATCCGACCGGACCGATGACCTGGCTGTTTCCGTCCCTACCTCAAATCAACCAACCAACCACAAAGCCGCCACATCTGAACTGCTGAGAGTCATGCGTCCGTTATAACACTTAAGTTGCAGTCAAGTTACACGAAAAGCACATAATCATTAAGTTAGCGTTACTGTTTCACGATCCTGAGTTCCCCGGTTGAACTTCCACTTGGATCGGACATTTTCTGCTCGGGACTTGTGTGTGCGTTGGCTCATCATTTTATCGGGAAGTGGCGTCAAAAAAAAAAAAAAAAAAAAAAAAAAACTTGCACAAAGCTCCCTAACATTTCAATCGATGTCTCCTGGCCAGTAAAGCCATACGTACATTTCATTGCAGTTTACTGATACGCGAGGACAGGCATTGGTAACAGCTAGAATATAATGCTTTTACAATCTTCAACCTGTTTAATCCGTGGGAATCACACTTCCGTACTAATGTTATAAATGGGAAAGTATCTATATCTGTTACTTTTTCCGGACCAAACCACTGAGATTTGGTGTAAGATAGCTTGAACCCTGATGAATGTAAGCGTGTAAGACAAGACATTTATTGATTTAGAAACTGTTATGCAATCTGAGAGAAAATATTTACTCTTTGAGATAGCTGTTTACTCTTCCCGTTTTGAACTTTACCTTATTTTTGAAAATGGTTTTATTGATTCATATGTAGCACGTAATACCATTTAAAATAATGAATACAATATTTGTACAATCCTCTACGTGTTTAATCCAATCTTCCATAGTAGTACCAGTACCATTAATTGTAAGGCAGGATGGCTCAATATTTCTGCTGGAGAGTTCCACCGACTCATCTAGGAGATGCCACGTCGAGCTGCTGTACTCTTTTTGGAGTCACCAGTCTTTGGAGTGGTTTGTTGCGCCCCGCTACGAATTCATCTCCCATGACAATATCTTCATCTCTTGCAACCTACGTCCTCAGTTGGTTGCTGGATGCATTCCAGCCGCTGTCTTCTTCTACAGTTGTTACACTTAACAGTTCCCTCTCGTGCCATGGAAATCATTCCGTGATGCATTAACAGATGCCCTACAAGCCTGTCCCTTCTACTTGTAGCATTATCCATATATTCCCTTCCTCGCCGATCCTGTGGAGAACCTCCTCATGTTTTACTTTATTTGTCCACTAATTTTCAATGTCTTTATGTAGCAGCACATCTCAAACGCTTCGATTCTCTTCCGTTCCGGTTATCCCACAGTCAGTGTTTTACTACCATACAGTGCAGTGCTCCAACTGTTGCAAATTGAGGTCTATGTTTGATACTAGTTGACTTCTCTTGGCCCCATTTTTTAGTGGTAGTCTGCTTTTTATGTCCTCCTTGCTCCGTCCATCATGGGCTATTTTACTGCCTAGGTAGCAGAATTCCTTGAATTCTATTTCGTGATCACCAACGCTAATGTTAAGTTTTTCGCTGTTCTCATTTCTGCTACTTGTCATTACTTTCATCTTTCTTCGATTTATTCTCAAAGCATATTTTTTTACTCATTAGACTGTTCATTTTATTCATCCTGTAATTTTACTTCAATTTCACTGAGTACTTTAACGTCATCAGCGAATCTTATCATTGATATCCTTTCATCTTTAATTTTAATCCCAGTCTTGAACTTTATTTCCACAATTCCTTCTTGTATGTATTGATTGAACAGTATGGGCGAAAAACTACATCTCTGTCTTCCTTCCTTCGCTTAACCGTCTTTCCTTGCTGCTTACCCTCAGAGATTCGTGCATCTTGAACCATTTTACAGTGTTGAACGCCTTTTCCAGGTCGACACATCTCGTGTACCTGTATATATTTTTCTTCAGCCTCGCTTCCATCATCAACCGCAACGTCAGAACGGCCCCTCTGCTGCTTTCACCTCTCCTAAAGTCACTTTATAGATATTCGGAGGGAATGTTGTCAATCCCTTCTGTCTTCTTTGATCTCTTCAAAAGCTCTTTTAACTTCGAATACTAGATATCCTAACTGTTCTATATCGGCTCCTATTTCTTCTTCCATCACATCATCAGACACGTCTTCCCCCATCATAGAAGCCTTCTACGTACTCTCTCCACCTATCCGCACTCTCCTCTGCATTTGGCAATGGAATTCCCATTGTGGTCTTCATGTTACCGCCTTGCTTTTACTTTCGAAGGTTCTTTCCAGTTTTCCATATGCTCAGTCAGTCCTTCCAACAATCATTTGCTCTTCAATTTCTTCATATTTTTCACGCAGCCATGTCGCCTTAGCTTCCAATTCCTTCGTATTCATTTCATTGCTAAGTGACACGTATTTATGCTAAAATTTTGTACTTCCTTCTTTCACCGATCGACTGAAGTGTTTATTCCGTTACCCACGATTTCTTCACAGTTAACTTCTTTCCACGTACGTTTTTCTTTCCAAATGCTGTGACTGCTCTCTTTAGAGATGTCAATTCCTCTTCTACTGAACTGCCTATTGAGATGTTTCTTTCCGCAGTATATGTATCCTAAATACTTCGGCATCCCACTTCTTTCTGTATTGATTCTTCCTGACTAGTCTCAGTTAATGTATCGTATCGATTCGTTAAAGCGCGCAGACGTAAACGGCCGCTTTGTTTCGTACACGACTAAAATAAACCCAAGAGACAGAGTGATATAGTAATATTGTGTGTATCCACAAAACAAAATAGGTAAGTTACAGAAGATCACAAATTAAGCTGTGCACAATAACTCCGTTCTGTACATTTGAAGTCCAGGCTTATCTTCACACAGTCGGGACGTACATTTACGAGCAACGTTTGCTTTAGAGACGATGATCAAAGAGACCATCTAAAATTTGCAAATACTTCGCCACTGTGTCGTACTTTGCTGTAACTATGCAACACGAATGCTACCACCACTGCCGAAAAGGTATGTTCGCAATCTATTTCATCGTGTACATGCATGGGTGTAATGCTATAAACTTATTCCTTTAAGTGTCACCACAAAAACGAGTCCAGTAGAATAAAGTCCTGGGAACTTGGAGGCTAGAATATTTGACCTCCACGACCATTACTTTTCCGTGGATACGCTTCGCTTAAATAGTTACACATCCGTTCCAAAGTATGGCAGTACACCATCATCATGAAACCATAGCCGTCGTCGAACGTTTTCTAATACATCAGAGAATGTAATGCAAAGAACGAACGATGCAGGGGCACTCAACACTTGTCCGGCAATTGATAAGGGCCGAAAACCACTCCTCCCGCGATTCCAGCCCAGTGGGTTATTGCAATGTGTTGCTGAAAGCAACATTCACAAGTGACATTTTGGTTGTGTTCCTACCAATAATGGCCGTTTTGGAGGCTGAAAATACCTTGACGAGTGAAGCTAGGCTCGTTCGTCCATCTCAAGTAATTTTCATAATGTTCGTTACCTTCAGCTCTATGCAAAAGCCATTCACAAAACTGTACTTGTTGAATGTGGTCTTGTGGAGGCTTTTGTTGAGTTATGCAGTTATGCAGTTCTTCCTCTTGCAAAACTTCAGATATCAGTCTTTGAGATATCTGCAACTACTTTGCAACATCAGGTGTATGTCGCTGAGGTGATTGGTGAACAGTTACAGGAATCGCGTCCTTTGTTTTTGGAGTTCGTCCTTGGACGACCGCTGTCCATTACTTGTGGATGAAGTTTGCCGGTTTCTAAAGGCATTGCTCCAGGCGACGATAAACCTTGTCATCGGGATGGCGCCTTTGAGGGTACCGTTCAGCATAGTCACGAGACGTAGCAGTTTGGGTATCGGATGCTTCCAGTACCAAAAGCTTATACACGTATTCATTGTTTGCGTATCTCATCGGGTAGCCGAACCGCATGAACTTGACAGGACCAGTTTTGGTTGGACACAGCGCGGTTTGTAGACACATCCATGTTGTGTAATGGATCCCACTGCCGTGTGATAGGCTATTGTCATGTGACAAAGTGATGTCCTGATTATAGACAACGAGAACTAAGGAACGGACTTATAAAAAATAAAAGGAAGCGTGGTGAGGATTTGAATCACAGATCAAAGTGGACGTTAGACTGATATTCCAGTAGTCTACTCAGTGAACTGCGACGGCTAGCACGTTAGTGTGTTGTGCTACACCCTTCTGATTATTCCGATTCTCTACACTTAGACGAGTCACCAAAAAGTTACGGGAATTTTTGTTTTCTTGAAGAATGTTTATTTATTCATCAACATCCACTTTGTCACCTTCGAAATAATCCCCCTCAGATATAACAGAATTGAACCAGCACTTTTTCCAGCCTTGGAAGCACTTCTGCAACTCACTTTTCGTTATGGCGTTCAGCTCCTTCAGCGATTCTGTTTGTCTGTCATCAGTGGTGGCAAAGCGACGTCCTTCCATGGTTCTCTTCAGCCTCTGGAAGAGAAACAGGTAGCAGATGGCCATGTCCGGCAAATACGGTTCTGTTCGATTTCTTCGGATTGCTTCACGCAAACGATGCATAACTTCCGTTTTTATTCCTTATTGACCGAACCATGAGACAGGGACTAATGATACTCTACCCACTGTAATCGAAAAGAAATCTGAGAAGAACCTTCACATGTGATCGAACTTGTCAAATATTTTTCCGACTTGGCTCTTCAGGCATATTCCATTGAGACAACTGCGCCTTGGTCTTGACTTCTCATCCGTACACCAATGTTTCGTCACCTGTTGCAACCCACTTAAGAAGCTCTGGATCGTTTTCTACTTCATTCAGAAAAATGCCGAACTGTGACTACGAGACGGTTTTGGTCGATATTCAACAATTTCGTGAGAAACTTCGCTGCTACCCGTTTCCTGCCAAAAACAGCGAAAACAATTGTTGGAATGAGCCCAAAAGACATGCGGACATGAGCAAGAACTTCTCTGGTGATGATTCGGTGATTTTCCAGAACCATTTTCCTTATTTCTCCCACATTGTCGTCAGTAATTGATGAGCTAAGGCGTCCAGGAAGGTCATTGCCTTCAGTGAATTTTCGACTTTGTTATAAACGTTTATACCAATCGTAAATTCTTGTGTGACTCATAGCAGATTCGCCAAAAGCCGCAGTCAACATCTGGAGTGCGGCGCTGTACTTAACTCCATTCTCAAGCGAAGTTTAGGGGGCAAAACGTAAAACCTATTTCATTGAAAATGCAAATATACATCAGAATCAAATGTGCCAACTAGATTAAAAAATTGAAAATTCGATTTGCAAAGCCCACGAAATTATAAAATTTCTGTTACTTTTTGATCACACCACGAATGTGACAGTGTCGAGAGCTACTCGTTTTCGTAGATGTTTTTTCCAAAATGCAACCGATCTGATTTTGTTAGATAAACTTCTGTCTTGAAGCTGGATGAGGAATCACATGCCGAACTCGAAGTGCTGCATTTTTAATTCATCCTATCTAATGGTTCACCTATTCATATATTCAGGAGGCGTTATGTATTCAAAATGTACGCTGTGCCGGCCGGAGTGGCCGAGCGGTTCTAGGCGCTTCAGTCTGGAACCGCGCGACCGCTACGGTCGCAGGTTCGAATCCTGCCTCCGGCATGGATGTGTGTGATGTCCTTAGGTTAGTTAGGTTTAAGTATTTCTAAGTTCTAGGGGACTGATGACCTCAGATGTTAAGTCCCATACTGCTCAGAGCCATTTGAACCATTTTTTTGTACGCTGTGACGTAGTATTAGCCCTGGATGGATTCTACACCAAGGTACTCACTGCTCTGTAAATGTACAGTCTCTTAACGAATATGAACAGGAACTGGAACTAAACAAAACGAGATCTGTCTTATCACACATCTATCGAAGTGCATTACAAACTTAATATATCCTCAGTTAGTCTAAGGACTTTCAGAAATTTACGAAAGCGACATAGGTTACTTTCCTCGACTGGAGCTGTCAACAATATTCCGAATTAGGAAGTACATAACACGAGAATGTTTGAAGAGAAGTGTAAATGGATAACATATGATGAGCAACAGATAGCATTTTTCCTTCAGATATCGTTATTCTGAACTCGCTGTACACTCTGGAAAATTTCAGGCTGGAACTATGGAGTATGGAAAGGGGCATTACGTAACTAAAGCCCATACGTCGTTATGACATGGGAACAGAAGACTACGATAAGGAATGCCAATAGTAATTTAAGATGATCTGCGTCATTAGCCACATATTCAATATGTAGCTCTTTGCAGACGGCCCCATTGATATAGTGTAGTAGGCAAAGTAGCACAGTGTGTTCAGTTAAGAACTGGCTACATTCTGTAATTAAAAAAAAAAAAAACTAAAGTTTTCATTCAAATAGTCTGAGAGATGTCATGCGACATCCGCACATAATCGCAGAAGAAAAACTGCGGAAAACCAGAAAGGAAAAAAGAAATGGAAATGAGCGTATGATGTCGTTGGCCGGTAGACCCCAACCGGGGAAGTTCGGCTGCTTAGTGCAAGTCTCATTTCAGTTAACGCCACATTGTGCGATGGTAATAAGGATGAAATGATGACGAGAACAACACAGCACTCATTCCGCGAGCGGAGAAAATCTCCAACCAGGCTGGGAATCGAACCCGGGCGCCCTTTCATGGAAGGCAAGCACGCTACACACCCAGCTAAGCAGACGGACCCCAGAAATAAAAAAGTGGCAAGACGGGTGCTTGGAGACCAAAAGTTCAAGCGATCGAATCCCGCTCAGACTACGGAATATTTTAGTCTGTCTCTAACAAATGGTTCAAATGGCTCTGAGCACTATGGGACGTTAACATCTGAGGTCATCAGTCCCCTAGAATTTAGAAGTACTTAAACCTAACTAACCTAAGGACATCACACACATCCATGCCCGTGGCAGGATTCGAATCTGCGAACGTAGCGGTCGCGCGGTTCCAGACTGAAGCGCCTAGAACCGCTCGGTCACTACGGCCGGCAGTCTGTCTCTAACCCAGCCTCCAGTCTCAATTATGTGAAGATTTTCCAGATATGACACGTGGTTCGAACTTCACGGTAAACTGTAGGCTTTTGCTCCCCATTAGGATAACTGTTATAGATTAGTTAAGTACAAGTCAGAGAAATATCATCCAGTTGAAAGAGTTGCAACAGGCCGTGCTGCCGCACGAAAATGTTATTATTAGTGCTTTCTATTATATGAATTGTGGAATTTGAGAAAACAAAACTGACATGCACTGTATAAAGTTCTTAACTTCAAGAAAACACTGCACTCCTTAAGAATTTGCCAATGTGGTCTCTACGATCCTGATCCAAGCTCAGTTTGAGCGAAAATGTGGCAGGCAATCGGTCATACCCTTTTTGAAGCAATGGTCTCGACTTTGACATTAGGCAGTTTATAGAAACTAGAAATAAACCTAAATATACACTCCTGGAAATGGAAAAAAGAACACATTGACACCGGTGTGTCAGACCCACCATACTTGCTCCAGACACTGCGAGAGGGCTGTACAAGCAATGATCACACGCACGGCACAGCGGACACACCAGGAACCGCGGTGTTGGCCGTCGAATGGCGCTAGCTGCGCAGCATTTGTGCACCGCCGCCGTCAGTGTCAGCCAGTTTGCCGTGGCATACGGGGCTCCATCGCAGTCTTTAACACTGGTAGCATGCCGCGACAGCGTGGACGTGAACCGTATGTGCAGTTGACGGACTTTGAGCGAGGGCGTATAGTGGGCATGCGGGAGGCCGGGTGGACGTACCGCCGAATTGCTCAACACGTGGGGCGTGAGGTCTCCTCAGTACATCGATGTTGTCGCCAGTGGTCGGCGGAAGGTGCACGTGCCCGTCGACCTGGGACCGGACCGCAGCGACGCACGGATGCACGCCAAGACCGTAGGATCCTACGCAGTGCCGTAGGGGACCGCACCGCCACTTCCCAGCAAATTAGGGACACTGTTGCTCCTGGGGTATCGGCGAGGACCATTCGCAACCGTCTCCATGAAGCTGGGCTACGGTCCCGCACACCGTTAGGCCGTCTTCCGCTCACGCCCCAACATCGTGCAGCCCGCCTCCAGTGGTGTCGCGACAGGCGTGAATGGAGGGACGAATGGAGACGTGTCGTCTTCAGCGATGAGAGTCGCTTCTGCCTTGGTGCCAATGATGGTCGTATGCGTGTTTGGCGCCGTGCAGGTGAGCGCCACAATCAGGACTGCATACGACCGAGGCACACAGGGCCAACACCCGGCATCATGGTGTGGGGAGCGATCTCCTACACTGGCCGTACACCACTGGTGATCGTCGAGGAGACACTGAATAGTGCACGGTACATCCAAACCGTCATCGAACCCATCGTTCTACCATTCCTAGACCGGCAAGGGAACTTGCTGTTCCAACAGGACAATGCACGTCCGCATGTATCCCGTGCCACCCAACGTGCTCTAGAAGGTGTAAGTCAACTTCCCTGGCCAGCAAGATCTCCGGATCTGTCCCCCATTTAGCATGTTTGGGACTGGATGAAGCGTCGTCTCACGCGGTCTGCACGTCCGGCACGAACGCTGGTCCAACTGAGGCGCCAAGTGGAAATGGCATGGCAAGCCGTTCCACAGGACTACATCCAGCATCTCTACGATCGTCTCCATGGGAGAATAGCAGCCTGCATTGCTGCGAAAGGTGGATATACACTGTACTAGTGCCGACATTGTGCATGCTCTGTTGCCTGTGTCTATGTGCCTGTGGTTCTGTCAGTGTGATCCTGTGATGTATCTGACCCCAGGAATGTGTCAATAAAGTTTCCCCTTCCTGGGACAATGAATTCACGGTGTTCTTATTTCAATTTCCAGGAGTGTAGATGCAAGGGTAGGGAACTGAACTGCTCTGCTAACGAACGAGTGTCCAGTGCTCAAATCAATATGCCAACTGCCTCGATTCGTAACTGAAAGAGACGTTGTTTGACAGTCACTTGATAAAGTGAATAGTGGTGTGTGTGTGCATCACCAGATTTGTGTATGAGCATCTGAATGGTCCATCGCTGATGCCAACGACACACGCAACGTGCGCTGCCTCTGAAGGCAAGGTGATAAATGACCTACAGCACCACTACTGGACCGAGCCAGGTGGCGCAGTGGTTAGCACACTGGACTCGCATTCGGAAGGACGACGGTTCAATCCCGCGTCAGGCCATCCCTAAATTTCTCCAGGCAAATGCTGGGATGGTTCCTTTGAAAGGGCACGGCCGACTTCCTTTTCCGTCCTTTCCTAATCCGATGAGAACGATGACCTCGCTGTTTGGTCTCTTACCCCAAACAATCCACCCCACCACTACTAGTTGACGATTGCGCTTTCGGTAGGGTCTACTCCCTTACTCTTGTGTAATCTTGGTTGCGTACTTGGTTGACGATCATTTTTATTCCACAACGATTTTTGCGTATATCTTTTTATGGATATGTAAAACCAAATCGACTGTCCCCGTTCTAGATCGTACCAACTTTGTTATTCAAGGGTTTCCGCAATGTCATTGTGTAATCACATGTTACTTACACTCAACTAAATGGTAATCCTTAGTCACTATCTTTATAGATAAACAATTATTTCGCTAGTTTAGACCCATTAGGCTCACGTGCATTTCTTACAGTACCTCATCTGTCTTCCCTATGTCGCTTCATTTTCTCGCTCAGCTTGGTTCTCTCTGCTTCCGTGATCGTAATTCTGATTCTGGTATCAGTCCACCTATGACTCTTCACTGTATTCCTTCAGCTGGACCTACCCTGCATTTTTTTTCGGTCCGTTGGGCCCGCTACATAGTACATGTAAGTATCAGACTTAATAGAAATGAATGCTCCAAAACAAGCTCCAGTAAGTCAATATATTTGTTTAAATATTCCACACGACAGTCCTGTTTCGGCTTATTGCCATTATCAGATGACCTGTGGAAATAACACAGGTAATATTATCTCTATGTAAATCGTGTCTGTTTAAGGTTTAGAACTGTATTACATTTTACGTCTAGTTGGAAGTGACGACCATATTGTGCCTATAGTACACTATTTCTGCCATGTTTTGATAAAAATATTACTTTTTGTAGTTAAGAAACGCAAAAATACGTTTTTGTCAGAAATATTGACAGTTCAATTTTGACAGTTCCTTACTACGATGCTGTATGTTTACAAAGTGTATACAGCTTACCAGAGGGGATATCACCTTCTTATTTTCTTTTAAATTTTATCTGTCGTCCGTGTAAATTTAGTTTTCCGTAAGGCTATTGCTTTCAGAATTCTATCTTGTCAATAAAGCTTTGTGGAAGTAATATTTATGTTTAAAATCTGTGTGTTCATTTAGAATTTCGTCTGGATATTTCCTTGTATAAAAAGAATGAAATGTAACTTCGGCTTTGGTAAAGAGTATATACCATGTAAACATATAGCATCGTTGTAAGGCTCTGTCAGAATTGAGGTGTCAAAATATCTGACAAAAAAGTATATTTACGTTTCGTAACTACAAAATGTTATAGTGTTACCGAAACATGGCAGAAAAAATTACTATAAATGCAAAATGGCCGTCATTATCAACTAGACGGAAGTACCAATGCACTGTAAACATAAAACAGACGCGATTTACATAGAGATAATATTAGCAATGTTATTTTCACAGGTCACTTGATAGTGGAGATATGCCGAAACAAGCCTCTCATGTAAAATATTTAAAGAAATATATTACCGTATTGAAGCTAGTTTTGGAGCATTGATTTTCAGTTTCCTGCACTGTTGCCTATGGACCTTTTTCACTTATTCTCATCCCCTTGACTTATTTATCCAGTTCACCTTGTTGCTTTCCACATCCTCTTGGTCACCATTCTCATGATGTGGCTGGTAAATTTCAGTCTTCTCTTCCATATCATGCTCGAAAGTGGTTTAACTCTCTAATACAGCTCTTACCTTGGTCTATTTATGAAGACTTCACCTTTTTCTGTGCACCAAGCCTCTCTCCTTCTCTAGCCCTATGCAGATATCCTTGCTCACGCTGGTCGCCTCTGTGTAGTGCAATGTTGTATTTCTGATTGTTGACATATAATGTCCCAGTTTGGCGTTCCTGGAGAGGTTTTACTTTCAATACTTTCTCTGTGCTACATGTCGTACTTTCGGCGGCGTTTGGGACACGTCTATTATGCTCTTGTTAGTCTATATCATGCCTGTTTTGTTTTCATGCAGGTAACGGAAGTTGTTAATACTATCCACTGCTTAACCCTCAACATTCCAGTTGCTCTCTGCACTCAGGCAATTTGTCTTATTGCAAGCTATCTTTTGATCAGCTTTTGCTGCAACTGAAACAAGGTTTCCCAGCGCCGTTTTCGTATCTTCTTCGTTCTCATGTAGCAGTGACATCTCTCTTCCAAAGGCCAGGCAATTCCTCTTTTTACTCAATTTGTACATCTTCGATGGCCATGGTTTTTGTTTACTTGCCTCCACTGTTGGACCTGTTCATTCAGCAACGAGTTGAACCGAATCGATAACAGACCATCCCCTTACGACCTGCTGTCTTTATTTCATAGCTCTGTGTGACCGGGCTTCGGTACCTCACCATTGTAGCTCTGCCTTTCAAGGTGTGTCATATTAACACGTGACATAATTACAGCGCTTTTACCTTTTCTGTGGTACTGTTGTGTCCAAAATCTGTTCGTCAGAGTTCCTCTCTTTTCAGAAAACAGCCTGAGAGCTACATTAGTGTGGTTACAGTAAACTCAAGTCGAACTGTAGAACAGATGACCGTACCTATTCCTGTATGCACAGTCTATCCAATTCACCTCACCTCCTTCTCTCCCAAACTACCGCTCTACACGTCATATTATACGAAGTATTCAGTATCCGAGACTCCCCAACATATCACAGCATCGAGTACTCTGATTGCCACAAGATTGCTGCAGCATCTATCAAATAACATAGACTCTTCCTTACAGATTTCGACCCGTTTTGCATATTACCTTAGAGACAAAGTACAACAGCGGAGCAATTTGTTTGAACTTCTGATGTTTTGAAGATATTTTACACGTATCTGGGCATACGGTCAAAAAGTAACAGAAATTTACTGTACTGCAGCTGTTTTTCCATTTCCTCTGACCTGCTAACTTATGAATGCGGATTTGCATTTAGGGCTGCTATAATTAACGACATACAAAAACACTCAAGTAAACAAGAAACTCGTAACTTTCGTTGTATTGCTAATGCATAGACGACAAAAACATGACGTTACGAAAGATATATTTAAGATTGCCTGAGGATTTAAATAAAAAAGTTTGGTAGATACATCGTTAATGAACGTAAGGCCAACAATAAACATGTCAACACGTCCGTAGGGCTGAAATTACTTTTCTGCATTAAAATGCGAAATTCTTTTTACGCCGCGGAGCATTTGGCGCAAACATGCATGAATTATATCTGAGAACTTCCATTTATGCATATGAAGGGGAGGGAACTGGCGTCTCACCAAGCCTTTTCAAGAAAAAGGCCGAGCAGGAAGCTTGCGTATCGCAAACGCAAACACGTGATAAATTCTATCATCTGTAGCGCTTCTGCAGTATTGCGTTCAGACTGTTTATGAAGGCTCCTGCGGAAGTGCTAGCAAGTTTTAATACTCCGTAGCCCGATAATGACCATAAAAGAAGGGTAAAAGTTCAAGTGTATCAAATTATTTGTCAATCTGTAAATATCTGGAGTAAGTCACGTCTTTTGACCCTCCAGGGACGATATTTTGAAATTACATGCCATGCGACGATAATAGGCAATTAACAGTAGAAGTGTTTATTTCGAGGAATATTCAGAACAACTGGAAAGGAACCGCAGACAAGACATCAGTTCGAGCAATTACAGTGCCCTATTCCAACTTCAGGAGGCGTTATAAATTAGATATGGCACTATAGAAATTAATAGATGCGCTAGAACGAAAGTAACAGGTCAAGGAAGACGACATGCAAGTGTAATGGAGACTCGCAGAAATAAGATGTAGCTATAAAGGTAGTCAAATGGAAACGAGATAGACTGAATAAAAGCGAGTAAAGTGCTTATTATTTAAAATGTAGTCGCAATAATTGTTGATACTTTTACTCCACCGCAAAACAAGGCGGTCAATGGCTTCATGGAGAAAATCTTGACGGTTTTCTGCGGAACCATGATTCCACACAGACGTGTACAAATTCGTCCGAAGCAAATCGACGATCACGAATATCTTTCTTCGGGGAGAGATATGGACTGTGTAGAAGATACATAAGGGCTTCCCAACGAAACATCTTCAGCGTAGTGTACAAACGGCCAGTCATATTGATAGGCGACATATTTCTGTTGCAGGATAAAGCACCCCCACATGTTGTCAAGGTTGTTGCGACTGTACTATGGAAGGATCGCAAGGAATACCTTACACACCCTACATACAGTCCCTTGCTGTGTACAGGCGATTTCAATATTACTGGAGTCCTGAAGCAAGACAAACGTGGAAGATATCCTCCCATGAAGGCAGTGGCCGTCTTATCTCGGGTGGAACAGATGTATTAACAGTTCTGGTGACGACTTTATAAAAAAAATTATGAGTTCACTTATGTTTTTTTTTTCTCTGTCTTGTTTTCATTTGATCGCCTCCTTTATTTTTGGCCAAAAGGCGATGGTTTTTGTAATGAAATCTCATTGGGTGAATCAAAGAAGTGTCATTTGAAATTGAGTGTCCGAAATTTTTATTGATGTGGAAACCAGGAAAATAAGAATTATAGATTTTAGATAGGAAATGAAGTCCCTGACATTATTAAGGATTTTCCTCCACGTCGGACTTTAAAGTGGCTTGTGTTTCACTCGAAGATACTAATGAGTATCCAAGAGTTCAACAAATAGCCACATAAATCCTTCCAAACAAAACAGTCATTCCAAAAATACTTCTGGTATGCTATAGTAAACAAATTAAAATATTACAGTTGTGTCACTTATCGAAAAGGATCTCGATTTGACGGTTATAGGTTTTATAATGGACTTGATGTTTTTATTTAGCCCGTTTGTGTCGATATGTTTTCAATATATGTATAGTTAAATGGCCGTAAATGATTTAACGTAGATGTATATTAAAGCGAAAAATAAACTTCCGTGCCTGCGCGTACTGGGCTAGTCATAACACACTCTTTACAGAAAAGAAGTATACTAAGCTATAGGGAGTATCAGTGTTGCGCAGTGTGTGTTCCAGAGAGCTGATCGGTCCACATATCTTTGAAGAGGCAGCCATATATCACTGTTACATTGAAATATGGGAGACTATCCATCGTCAACAACGTTTCTACTACGTACCTCCATCAGGAGAGGTAACCACTTAAAATTCAAATTACTGTAAGGAGACACCTTTATCGCACATTCTTAGCAGCATGGTAATTATTAAAATTACGAGCCACTATCAATCTCGATCTCAGGAATTTACCACATACTCTTTTCTTTATACCCAGCGGTAAAGCTAACAGTGTATATAGCAAAACCACGACACTGGATTATTTCATGGAGCTTATTGAGCTGGTATTCGATCTTATTCCAGTAGCAGAACAATAGTTGGTATGCCTAGCTCTTCCATACCATTGTCACCAACGTAGTGTGTCACAATGCTACCGTTATGCCTTTTTAAAACCTTCAACTATGCGCCAACCAAAAAACTGTATATTTGAAGAGACTGCTATGATCAAAGAGATGCCGTATGTCTTAACTTCCAGAACGCATTCTATACAGTTTTCTACACTGTCGCCTGTTAAACAAAAATGTGCTCACTGATGGACCAAATTTCTTTAAAAAAAATGTCGTGTGACTAGGGCCTACCGTCGGGTAGACCGTTCGCCGAGTACAAGTCTTTCGATTTGACGCCACATCGGCGACTTGCGCGTCGATGGGAATAAAATTATGATGATTAGGACAACACAACACCCACTTCCCGAGCAGAGAAAATCTCCGACCCAGCCGGGAATCGTACCCGGGCCCTTAGGATTGACATTCCGTCGCGCTGACCACTTTTTTTAAGTGCTCTACCATCTTTTTTACGCCTTAACCATTTTAATTTTTTTATTATTTTTAAAATTTTTCTTTTTTTCTTTTATTCTCTTGTTTAAGAAAAAATAAAATAAAAATAAAAACGCGGTTCCTCCGCTTTATGGTCCAACAAAGCGCCACTTTTTTTTTTTTTTGGAACAGGAAGACAGGGTAAACAAACAATCTTTATTCGTACAATTGTGCTGTCCTAGGGATAAGAAAAGTATCGAGACGGAAAAAACAATTTGGAAACCATAAAATCAACGTAAAGGCCGCCCTCTTTCTTTTGGTCTTTTTTTTTCTGTAACATGAATAAAGTAACTGACAATCCTAGTCACGGGCGGGAGTGAAAATGAAGTTATCATCTGCATCACAATCCCTGCAGCACGCGGTGTCGCATCATAAATCTGGCAGAAAGCCATATAATCTTCACCATTTCTGTCATTGTGGGCGGCATGTATTTCTCCTGCGTGGAACATTCGAGGGACCATTATTTGAAGCGGTTTCGGTGTATACCATCGTTGTGTGTGTGTGTGTTTTTTCTCGTTAACATAATCCAGTCATTACTGGCGCCAACAGGTAGGGGACAGTTTTCTGCTATATGCCAATATAATTGAACCGCGCAGTACTGTCTGTAGTTGTTCTGCTGCAGGAGTTCTGGAGTTCTGGGACACACCAGCTGTTGGGCGGATTGTGAAAAACACTTCCTAAAAAATTGGAAAAGTAAGTCCTGTATTTCGTATGAGCTTATGTTGTTCTAGTAAATACATCCAACAATCCATGACGGACTTAATATCGTACGAATACAAATATTTTGTCGCATGTCCAGCGATCTTTTGTTTGGGAAAAAAGGTTGTGTCCGGTAGAACCACTCAGCTATTGGGGGCGGACACCCAATTTCATAGGGACTCACGATTTTGAAGGAGATAGAACAATGCATCGTTTTTAACCGGACGAAATCGACAGTTGTAGAAGTAATTTAGGAAGTACCTCAAGGAAGTTAAAAGTTGAATCCAAGTTCTGTGTCAGAGCCGAGAAGCAATGCCTATTATAAAATAAATCTTTTATCACACAAGGAGAACGACTGCAATGCTTTTCTGAGAATTCTTGATATAACTGATCTTTCAGTTTGGCCACTGTGCATGACGGCAACTCCGTCACAGTAAAAACAACACGCCTCGGTATGCACATGGTTACAGGCCGATTTGCTTTTAGGGGGACGCCTAGTCATGAAAAAGTTTTAGGGCAATGCAAAGGCTTTTGGAATCTAGGTTAAGGCTAAGATTAAGAGATGTGTGTTTATTCTGATGGATGACCAAAATACAAGAAAAATCAACACAGGAGAAAGATCTTCAGAACGCACATCGTCACAAAATTACAACACTGTCGGTAGGCACCAAATAGTGTGGAAGACACTACAGAGAAATCGCAACAAGGCCTTCCCATCGGGGCAGCTTGCTAAATCAGAGTTAACGGTGGAAGAGGATGACACAAAGTAAAGCCAAATTAGCGTAAATAAGTAATAGCGAGATGCTCATAATACGGATCGCACTACTACATTTGCGACACTTGCATTTCCTCAGTATCAGGAAGCCATTCGGCCATTACCACCCAACGGCAGCTACGTGACAAGAGACCCTCACGGCGGGTGGTAATCGAACAACCACGAGGTGTAGGCCACTCACCACAACTCTCTGATTTCATAGATACCCCATATGTGACAGACTAGAATATAACTTATTTCATAAAAAGACTGCTGCAGTGCTGCAGAAATTGCCTGCACTTACTGTACAAGACGTACCGCAACAGACTGATCGTTTTCTCTCCGCCAAGCACGATGGTGGGCCGACTTCATTCGACTGGGCACAACAAATTTTGAAGTGAAACTGACGGATCTTGCCACATTGGTTCGGCCTTGTCTCGGTACCCCATACTCTGATATCCGAACGGAATAGGCAAAAATGCACATTTAATCTCTGAGTATGGCATTGGTGGAATGACGTCTTCCGTTCACATCTAGGAGAGGCGCTGCCTTTGTCGACAAAAGCACAAAGCAAGCCTCTGGCTTACTTCCGCAAAAACTACCCGTCTCCCAGAGGACCTTCACCCTTCCTAATGTGAATGACTCTCCGCACCTGGTAGCTGAGTGGTCTGCGATACGGAATGTCATACCTAACGGATCGGGTTCGATTCCCGGCTGGGTCGCAATTTTCTCCGTTGAGGGATTGTGTTGTCCTTATCTTCATCATTTCATCCCCATCGACAAGCAAGTCACCGACGTGGCGTCAACTCGAAAAACTTGCACCAGGCGAACGGTTCACGCGACGGGAGGCCGTAGCCACACGGCATTTTCATTTATGTATGAATCTTGTTGGGAGCATATTGTGCTCATTTGGGAGCGATCTAGATGCTTGTAAAACAATACACTGGTAGCCAAGATCGCCGGAATTCCTTTTATTCCATGATTACCGGTTTCGGCAAAACTAAAACCGCCATCATCAACTCTTAGGACACATGTCTAAGATCCGATGATGGCGGCTTTAGTTTCGCCGAAACCGGTATTCATGGAATAAAAGGAATTCCTGCGATCTTGGCTACCAGTATATTGTTTTATATGTATGAATCACTGGCTACCTCCTGCCGACAAAGAGCACCCACTGATCACACCAGGTGATACCTTCCCAGCGAGGAAGCTTCCCTCGTATATGACATCCCATGTCCCAGATTAAACATTTTTTCCACGATACTCCGCAATTACTTTTGTCGTATGTAAAATAAACTCTGCTGAATGTGAAGGA
Source organism: Schistocerca nitens (assembly GCF_023898315.1). Classification (NCBI taxonomy): domain Eukaryota; kingdom Metazoa; phylum Arthropoda; class Insecta; order Orthoptera; family Acrididae; genus Schistocerca; species Schistocerca nitens. The sequence goes on from NC_064618.1 coordinate 177,203,439, forward strand.
ATTGTGCATTATAAGGAAATACTATTATCTATAACATAAGTATTATTATTATCTTTGGCGCTGCAGTCCGGAACCGCGGGACTGCTACGGTCGCAGGTTCGAATCCTGCCTCGGGCATGGGTGTGTGTGATGTCCTTAGGTTAGTTAGGTTTAAGTAGTTCTAAGTTCTAGGGGACTTATGACCTAAGATGTTGAGTCCCATAGTGCTCAGAGCCATTTGAACCATTTTTTATTATTATCTTTGTTATTTTTGGTATCGGCCTGAAACTAAAAACGCCAGACCCTCTCTTGCTTTGTCTTGTTCTCATAGGACGCCATTGTGCGCAATCTACATAATAAAGTATGTTCACGTTTTATTATTTGAGCAGTAAGCTCTAATATATATCTAAAGTATTGATGTTCTTAATTTTATCTGTAACCTGCACCACATATATAGTTTGCTTGTCCCATCATTTTTAAAAGAATTTCACATGCTGCACCGGCATCAAGCTGAACATCGCTGGACGGCGACAATTGACAGCCATTAAGCCGTAGTTTCAAATTATCGCAATTATTATCCTGTTCTCCAGACAGGCGACGCTGGAGATAGGCGATATAATTTCTTTCATTCATGACTGTAGGAAACTGATAGTTCCAAAGTACTTAACGATTTATTCAGACGATTTATGTTACGTGCAATAGGACACAGACTTGACTGGCACTAAAACGAAACTAAATCACACATGGGTCCTTACGTATTGGAAATGGTGAAATAATTTTTTGTGTGTGTATGTAGCCTATAATGAGTAACTGTTTTTGAGCCTGGATTCGTCTAAGTAACTTCAATAATTATACAGGATCCCACCCAACATTTTTGTGTCAGTAAAATCTAAGAACGATCCATGCCTTTTCGTATCTTTGCAGTGAAACCAAAATCAAATTAAATTATTATTATACCGGGTGATCAAAGTCAGTATAAATTTGAAAACTTAATAAACCACTGAATATTGTAGATAGAGAGGTAAAAATTGACACACATGCTTCGAATGACATGGGGTTTTATTGGAACAAAAAAAAAGTATTGCTAGACGCGTGGAAGATCTCTTGCGCACGTCGTTTGTGATGATCGTGCGCTCAGCCACCACTTTTGTCATGCTTGGCCTCCCAGGTCCCCAGACCGGAGTCCGTGCGATTATTGGCTTTGGGGTTACCTGAAGTCGCAAGTGTATCGTGATCGACCGACTTCTCTATGGATGCTGAAAGACAACATCCGACGCCAATGCCTCACCATAACTCCGGACATGCTTTACAGTGCTGTTCACAACATTATTCCTCGACTACTGCTATTGTTGAGGAATGATGGTGGACATATTGAGCATTTCCTGTAAAGAACTTCATCTTTGCTTTGTCTTACTTTGTTATGCTAATTATTGCTATTTTGATCAGATGAAGCGCCATCTGTCGGACATTTTTTGAAGGTTTGTATTTTTTTGGTTCTAATAAAACCCCAGGTCATTCCAAGCATGTGTGTCAATTTGTACCTCTCTATCTACAACATTCCGTGATTTATTCAGTTTTCAAATTTATACTGACTTTTTGATCACCCGGTATATATTTGTCCAGTACCCTGTAACTAAATTTAACCACGAAATAGTTTCAATTCTAATACCATTGATAGTCTTCTCGTGTTTCATGCCGTATCCATAAATCTACATGAGTCGATCCATTTGTCCGGCAACTCTCGGAGAATGCTGCTGGTGCTGGGTCCCACTGGAAACTGATACCAAGGCTGCAAGTCGTCGTCCTACTTAGACTACTGTATCGTACATTGCGAATGGGACACCCACCGCTATTGCTGGCATCCAAGACTGTGCTGGTATCGTCGCCCTTAGTAGAACACTGGCGGAAACTACACACTGCACTCAAAGACCACTTTCAAGCTGCACCGAAGAACATTGTCTGCTGATAGTGCAGGGTTCCACGTATGGCTAAGAAGAAAACCTTTATCTCTAATCGCTTTTTCTGAGCATCTGATTTCAACTGTCTCTTTATATGCACTGTTCCAGAATTCAGAAGTACTCGCAACTGGCAGAACCCCGTCAAATTTCATCCAGTATCATTCATTTAAGCCATATTCTGCTACCGCCCATTTTTCAGCATGTTGTAGCCTCATGTAACGGTGATATTGCACGATCCTGTAATGAACTGTGTAAATAGAGTGGCCGATGTAAGCCTTTCCACATTGACTCAGTATTTTATATATGCTGAGTGTTGTAAGGGGCAAATGATCTTTGATAGAGCCGTGTAATGCACTACTCTTGGATGATGCGTATAACGCACTCCTTAATATTCTTCCAGCCTCATACGATATGGACCGAGCATAAAGAATAGGGGCCACAGATATAAACTCCGCTTCATACATCCAGGGGGATGGTATCAGCTCAATAGTATGACGAATCTGCTACTCGGAGTATCTATTTCTTTTAAACACAGCCATCAAATGTGCAAGGAACTGGGTAAAACTGCTTCGTTGAAATGGTATATGCTCTGAGTACTAGAGTCGTAAGAACGCCATGGTGCTGAGTGACAACTCTTAGCATGCAGATACCGACTGGTGTGTCTCAGCTTTCGGTTAATACTATGTCCCAGAATACCATCAAGTATTTTGTAAACCATGCCACACAAAAATGGAAGCTTCCCACCACTTTTGACCCCCATGGTAAATTTAGTACTTGGATGAAGTAGTGAGGCGCTTTCAAAATATGTTGAGAGCATCGCAGACGAGGCCAGAGAATGAAGGTATCATCAATGTATTTCCAGACGGACGTTGGTTACAATACTGAAGTCCTCAGTCCCCTATATTCGAGGTCCTCCATGAATAAATTGTCGATAAAGGGCTACCCGTAGCCACTCTTTCAGTCTGTTCAAAATTATTGTCATTAAATGAAAATACGTGGATGTCAGCTCATTACGATAAAGCTTCACCAATTCTCCATCGAATGTATCACTAACCACCCTCAGGGCACCTTATATAGATACAACATCAAAATTAAGAAGTAAATCCGAATGCCTAAACATCAAAGACCGAAACCACGGGATAAAATTTACCAAATTCCAGATATGGTGTTCACACTTAACAACATATAGGCTAAGAACGTATTTTAAATAGTTCTCTTGGATGTAAGTCGAAACAACCATATTACTGACTGTAGGAATAAGTGAACGCCTTTCTTGTGTGTGCTTCGGCAGGCCATACAACCTAGACGGAATGGCAGCACCTGGATGTAGTTTGTTGTGCGATCTTCCAACAAAGTGTTCGATGTGTTGTTAGCATGTCTGAAGGCTGCGGCGAGTGAAAGGACCAAATCCAATGATGGCCAACAAAGTTTATTTACCACAACGTAATACCATAATGGCGCTGTTCGCTGGTATCAACATAGATACATTAAGCCAGTAAACTTAATTTCAATAAAAATCAACAATAAATTGATAAATTAAACAGACAATTTATTGATTTTATAGACTCTTGCCACCGGCGATTAGTACGTGAAATATAATACACACAGAAATTTAAAACCTAAATTCTTAAGAAAAAATAGACTGTTTGTGTATGAATGCCTCAATGTAAAACAAAATCAGTGCTAGGCACGGCTAGTGAAATCATATCTCAACTGAATTGGAGCTTCATATTCAAATATCGCAATTACATAAAAAAATTAATCATTACAAGGATACCACCAGTCCCTTGTCCAGGGGACCTTAAGCAAAATTTTACAGCATTTAAATTAACTTACTCTAGAGAAAAATTAAAAACACAAACTCCTTCAAACAGTAATTTTATTTTGTCTATTCTGCAGCCAACGTGGCCTCGACGTGGCGACCCATTCAGCTATGTCTCTCTTCATTGTTTCAGGGCTGATAGCTGGCTGTGACCACCATAGTCGTACCACTCTCAGTATAGAAGATTGTTCTCTTCCAAATTTGAAAGAATCCTGCCCCTAATCCTCTCTGTGCCGTTGCTGCCAAAGTCTTCTGTAAGCTGTGTCGTTGAGTAGTGAATCCGTTTTAAGTACGTATTTATCCCACATTAAAATAACCATAGCATTCTCGCGGTAGGTGGTGAAACTAGTCCGTCATCATCATTCATAAAGGAACGAATAGCTGCCCTCTATCTCTGATGAAGAGATATTACCCCGTGGTGACCGAGCCCGATGCAAAGTGTGGGACACTTCTTGTCTTATTTCTTCCACCTGGTCTGCAGAAACTCTGTATACTGTTCAGGAAATATTCTTGGAGTGGGAGCAAAACTTAATCCTTCACCAATACCGCCATTGTGGGTGCATCCAACTCTTTAAGGAAGGTTTACTATCTTTTGGTTCAAACAATCATTTTTAAATGAAATTTTGGGATCCATAAAAGTGTTTCGAATAAACCCGTGAAATGGTTTTTCCGAATACGGAACGGAAATGTTCCTTATTCGCGGTTGAACAAAAAAATGTACCGGCCTGAAATCGGCCTTTTTCAGGCACCAGTTTCTTTCTTTCGGAGGACGAGTTATTGTACCGGTGCTTGGGAGTAAACACACAGAATTAAAATGAAAGTTTTAACGCGTGTGTTTGGAAGTTAGCCCCCAAGCATTTGCATTCTGGTGCGAAGATTGTAGAGATTGCGACTTTCCTGGCAGTGAGAAGGTTGAACGAAGGGTATTCAGAAATTCTGAAGATCATGACAGCGATGGACGTCACCCTTGTACTCTATTAGACGCAGTTCGCCAAGCATTCGGACGACCACCGGATTCAAGCGGCCGAAAACCGCTTCTCACCGGCCGTACGAGCGGCTCTGAACCAGCTCAAATGCCCCACATCGAGCAGAACGCCCTCTATGAGGAAGAGGAAGTACTAGTTTATGGACGCGGAATAACAGATTGAACGTACGTTGCGTAATATTGCACTTATTTGTAGTGAAAACTTCAAACACGTTTTTTCTCGAAATGACCTTTTTTTATTTTTTATTTATTTATTTATTTTACCGCGCAGTATGGAAACTTCAAATCTACTGAACTCATGGGCATGATTCTTTGTTTCAGACGTAGGTAACTAAATTGTCTAGGAGTTGTACCACTTTTATTCCGATCCATCAGCTATAAATATTTTTACTTGGCCGACGAAGTCGATAAATCGATGTAAAAACCCTATTTTTTTAAATGGCCGCCATTTTGATTCCTATGGTCCAAATAACTTAAGAGAAGCACAACTCCTAAATAATTTTATATACTTCGCTGACGTCAACTCAATTTTGATTTCAGACGAGCCGGCTGACCTGTGACATACCGCAGCTGGAGGTCTACATCGAAATTTTGTTTCGTTCCGACGGCACTTCCGCCTTTGCTCTTCGACATTTCCGGTCGAAAACATTCCAGTTTGAGAGGAAATATCAATAAACATTTTGACCAAATTTGACATTGATATCTATAACACATCATGAGAAAAAATTCTCAAAGAACATGCTTTTTTCGGGCCAGTGATAGTAAACCACCACTTAAAGGAAACATTAATCACAGAACATCAACGTGTATCTCTTTCTGAGGCTGTAAGACGAGAAAGAAGCCTTTAATATGTGGAGGATTCTCTGGTAACAGTGCTCCTACGTGCCCTATCCGATACTTCCCATGTGGAACAATGAACATACTCTTACACATATCTTGAAAACTGCGATGAAAGTGCAAAATGCACGTAAAATAAATCTTTGGAAATAATATCCTGCAGTCCACAGTAAAACGACTGTTCCCTAATCAATACTTTGGTGGCACACTCTTTAATTCTATTAGACGTCTTCCTGTTAAGAAAGTGAACGATTTTTCCTTCCTTCCTCAGAAGTTTAGTAACTTCTGTACAAGTTCCATCAGCTCCTCCTCGTCGATGTAGCTGATGTGGCAGTCTTCTCGGCTTTCCTGCCGGATCCTAAGATCAACATGAGTCGACGTTTCGGCAATCCATCTGTTCGCCATTTTCAGGAGAACGTCGCTGTTGCTGAGTCCCACTGAAAAGTGATGCAAAGGCTGCAAATTGTCGTCCTTTATAAGCTCCCGTACCATACACGGCGCATGCGCCGCCCACCACAGCTGCTGTCCTCCAAGACTGGGCTGTTGACACTGCCCTTAGCAGAACGTCGGAGGCACTCGATGACTACATTCAAACATTCGTGCTGGCTGCACCGAAGAATGTTGTCCTTTGATGTGTGACAGTACAGGGTCCCATGACCCGCTGAGAGGAAATAATTCGTGTAGATTAATCAAATTGTTTGCCAAACTAATTTCAATTGTATCTTTATAACCACTGTTCCAAAATTCCGAAGTAGAGCGATTGTTACCATTTGTAATATGAACAGGTGAACTAGTGGATAACATTGTAAGCTAAAAGGAAGTGTAAGCTGATGATGGCATTAACTGGAAGAAAGACAGAAGTCACAGCTAAATAAAGCGAGACATAGGAGATTCTTCCATGAACTGACGGTTGACACTGAACCTTAATAAATGTAGCATATGGCGCGTAAGTAGGTGATAAGGTTCGCTGATGTCGGTAAATTACAGGAAATAGGAAGCATGTAGGAATAAGCCTCTGAAATGACGTAAAGTGGAATGATAATATCAGACTAGGGAAAGCAGATCTTAGGCGGAGAGTCATTGTAAGAAAATTAATGAAATGAACCCATCAAACATTCTTTCGGCCACTTCTTCAGTATTGTTCATCAGCCTGGGGTCCTTATCTGTTTGGATAATGGAAGAGATAAGATTCAACGAAGAGCGCCACGATTCGACAGGAGACAGCTTCGTAAGCGTAAAGGATTACGAAAGCTGCAGTGGAAAACTCTACAAGAGAGGCCTCGGTCTTCATAGAGATGTTTAGTGTTCCAATTCCTAGTGCGTACAATCGAAGAAGATTAGAGCAACATGTTACTTTCTCCCAGATACGTCTGAAGAAATGACCACAGGCTTTAAATGATACTTATGGAGATTTACCAACAGTATTTTTTCGACGCACCATTCGCGAACGGAACAGAGAGGGAGGGAGAAAGTAGTAGTGCCATATGCATGCTCTGTCACAAACCGTAAGTTTTGGAATAGAAGTATGCGATTTAATTGAAAAATGATTTTGTGCTTGAAATATACCGTATACTTCGTTCTTACTTCCGTAAAATGGTAAGTGTAATCTGCCTGGTAACGCCATGGGCGATAAAAATGTGAGTAATTTGTTCCATGACACATCGGGCTAACTGCTAGATTTCGGAAATTTGCTGCCACGATATTTTCCTTTCACATCAGTTAATAGATTACTAGTTATATGATGTCCCCTTTCTCAACGTGGCAGCTTTGGTGTGTTTATGCATTATGTAACATTTCCATGATCATAATGAAAAATCAGCTACTCGTCGTCTAACAGGCCTGGTTATGCGAAATTTCAGGTTGCAGCCTCCATCTTAGTTACGGTGTATCTGCCATTCACGCCATCCGCCCCTCCGGCATATACCGTCCCGCGGCACACGACGACCACCGTATACAGGAGGGACGTCACATTAGCGCCTGAAAAATCACCGGAGACGCAATTTTGCAGGCCTGTTGCGCGGCACAGCGCAGGCTATTGGCTGGAGTGCCTTTAGCGTGCCGTGCCACACTTGGCGCGCGCCCGCAGCTTATTTCCAATCTCGTTGAGTGGGCCACGTGCACTGGTGGCAGGCGTCGACGTTGAGGAACTGCCTTTGATGGCCTCGAGATGTCCGCCTCTGAACCTCCCCAACACTGGGCGACACTGTCGTTTATTGCAGACATACAACAGGGCTATCTCTCGCCCGTGTTGCATCTATACCAACGACGAGTTGTGAACGAACCTGAGGACGCAGACATCAATCCCTGCTCTTCAATATGAGAGACTGAAAAGAAATATTTAGCTACATGTAGTAGCTCAGACTGGTTGGGCAAAGTATGAGAGCCTACTGAAAAGCGATGCCTCCGAATATTTTTAAGTGAAAATTCTTAAAGCTTTTTAAATAAAACAAATTCTATTAACATTCGACTTGTTTATTTTCCACCTCTACATATCCGTTTCTGAACATAGCCACCATGGCGACGAACACATTTCTCCCAATGCGAGAAACTGTCACTGTTGGACGTTGGACTTCGCTGACGGATCCACAACCTCACATCTTCTGTTACCGCTTCCTCACTACCAAAGACAAACAAATGAAAATCAGATGGGACAACGTTGAGACTCTATCGAAGATGGTCCGTGATAGTGAATCCAAGGCGTCGAATTGTAACAGATGTCGCAGCTCTCATGTGGTTTGGCATTCTCATGCTGAAGGAGATCCTTTATGATGACATGTGTGGACGAACTCTTCTAATTCGAAACCAGATTGCAGCACACTCACCGACATAGTTACGTTACACACCGCCGTCTTACACGCTTTAATTTGGCGCCCTGCAAGTATGTAGACATGTGGAATGAAGATATAGGATGTTAACAAAGTTTGTTTTATATAAAAAGCGTTCAGATTTTTCAGATAAAACATCTGGAGGCGCTACGTTTCAGCACAAGCTCGTAAGACTAGCGCAGAAAGTATTTCATGCACTTCAAAATAGGCAACCTAGATCATACCATCCACACCCAGGGAGGATTGTCTCTCTTAATACACATTAGATATTTTCTGGGCTAAATTCATTTTTTCCACTCTGTGCTGGAACAGATCTATGTCAATCTCAATCACCGATTCCAAAACCATATATATATTCTTCTTAGCTACAATTATTCATAATTTTAATTTAATGTTTTACATTCTTTCCTGTCCCATATATCTTTAAAATACAATAAAAAAATTATCCTGAGAGCGCACTTAAGGAAAAACTGAATGAAAGGAGATGGACATACTTAATAATTATAAATAGCTATCGGACCCAGCCACGCTCCACAATTGCTAAATATGTACAGGTATTGGATGTTCCTCATAATTTCCATCTTCTTCCTTCTCTCTGTCCATCTCCTCGTCCCCTCTCTTTTTTCATCTCCTCCTGTTCCTTCTCTATTTCTATTCATCACCTCCTACACATTTCCCTGTTCACCTCCTCGCCGCAACTCTCTCTCTCTCTCTCCACCTTCCAAAACTTTCTCTGTCCGTCTCTTCCTTCCCCCTCTATACGTCCACTAACCCCCTCCCCCATCTCTGTCCATCTCCCCTTACCTCCTTTCTCTGGCCTCTAGTCTGTGGTTTTACATTCGTCCTCTCTTTAGTATATTTGCGAAGTACGCTGCTAGTATCTTCTGTAGTATAGAAGTAATAAAGCGAAACCTCCCGCCTGGAACGGTAGTTTCTCACGCATCTCACTGTTTATGTCGTCATGTCTCCTGGGCTGTATCTCGTACGGTGATATGAATTACCCGGCACATTTAGTGATATATGTGGATATTTTATCGCAAAATATGTTACAAATACAGTTAGTGCTAACGAAATAATACAGTAAAACGTAATGCCTGATGCGGCAGCTTTACGATATGTACAGCGAAAATGTAGTAAGCGATAACTTTTCTTCCTTGTACCATTTTGTCGGGGGTGTCAGCGACAAAAATTTTCGTAAGGGTTTGAAATTATAAATTGTTTAAAGTTTGTTGCCACTCGCTAAGTGCTAATATTTTCACATAGTGGATTCATAAATCTGAGTTTTTTTCGCGTGGTGGCACCTCATTGCTTATGACATCATATCTCCTCAAGTAAGAGTGCTGGTCTTGCTCAATTGTTGGAGGGGTGATGGGTTGGGGGGGGGGGGACTAGGAACCGTCTCGGGCCTAAGGTGAACCACTCACAAAAGTTTACTAATGTATAAAGAAACAATCATTTTTATTAATATAGATATTCACATGGTATTGCATTCCAGTAGAACAATCTATTTTTTCTATAAAAAATAGGTGTCTTTGTTTCTTTTGTTCGACATTAACGCTTTGCTATTTTTCGCCACTAACTAGCGTCGGTCAGGGTGGCTGAGCGGTTCTAGGCGCTGCAGTCTGGAGCCGCGCGACCGCTACGGTCGCAGGTTAGAATCCTGCCTCGGGCATGGATGTGTGTCATGTCCTTAGGTTAGTTAGGTTCAAGTAGTTCAAGGGGACTGATGACCTCAGAAGTTAAGTCCCATAGTGCTCAGAGCCATTTCAACCATTTTCCACTTACTAGTACCACGTCTGTTCTCTTTGCAGGTCGTGCTACTGCTCTTTACGCCGTGGGTATGTATTTAGGCACGAGGGAAAGCCACTGCTTTTTTTATGCCTTGTATATGATACATCATCCCGGTGCGGTTTCCAAATACGGAAGTAAATAAGTAAAGTTCATTCTACAAGAACAAGCTCATTTTAGCCTGCGGATCGCAGCACAGCAGACGGCCCCTGAATTTGTGCATTCACAGGTTTCATGTTGGTTACTGGTGTCTCTGTTTGGAGGCTACCTTATAATGTATTGCTTTCTTTGTATCAATGATTCGTAATTTGCATTCCTACGTTTTTATTGATGCAGCTATTGTTCTGGTGAAGTGTACTGAGATGGTGGTTATAATAAGTTTTCTATAGGGTTTGTTCAATTTCATTTTGTTTACTGAAGGTTCAGAATGTGTACTACTTAGTGATAATTTTGTGTATACTGTCACACTATGATATATGACTTCTTGAGTGGCATTATAGGTGTTATCTCCGCTATTTAATTTCCGTTACAGCTGTCGGCTTTGGAATACGTTCATAGAAAGTGTGGTTATGTGCCTTTGTAGCACATGAGCAGATTGAGAATGATGGCAGTGGTGCGACTTCTAGAGGTTTTAGATTCGACGATTACGGGGATAACAGATTAGAGATTACTCACTGGATGGCGTGACTAGGGAAATCGTTTACCTGACGCTACTGCTACCTGTCCCCTGCCATTTAAACGATGGTGTGTAGTTCGTGCGGCACTGGATGGTTGTGTATATAGTACCGGTGTGTCATAATCTTTATATAAAGGAACATTTCGTGTACACAGAGACGCCTGTAGGTGCAGAGACAATGTGTACATTTTCTCCCGGTTTCATTGGATGAAAGCCTGGCTATCTGGCTTAATTCGGGAGCAGGTTGGTGACACCCTTAAGCCTACGAAACTGAAAATTTGTATTGCGGTTTATGGGACGCGGGTTGTTTATTAGTTCATCTTTTGATTTAATTGCGGTGCCTGCGCTGTTTAGTAATGAGTAGCTAATTTGTTTTTGTGTAGGCCCTGCTTTTCGACAGATTTTCCGTCTAGCCTAGGATTATATGAGCTGAAACTCTTACTTGCCCTATTTCTGAGAATCTTAAGTCAATCTCTCTTAGTTGACTCGCATTGACATTCTGTGCGAATATGTTGTATGTTCTTTAAAGTACCACTAAAAGTTCTCTTGTTTTTTTCATTTTTTTAATTAAAAATTTATTCCAACTGTAATTTACGTTTAAAGCTGTTCCAGGTAGTAGATGTGAAGTGTGGAGAGCATGGCGTAAATTGGAATAGACTGCAGTTCTAGGAACGAGAACGAGATAATTTTTCATCATTTTCTACTCACTATTTCCATTTATACTGCGTGTTGTATTCAATGGCTGTGCGATTTCCTTCTGCTCTTATTTGTAATTTCTTCTCAATTTGTAATCATAACACGTGTCGCACAGTCCAGCCCATGGTTTTATTCTACACCATTTAAACAGAAAACTTACACAACCTCCTTCTGCTGGTATCTCATAGTTCAGCACGTCTACTGTCAGATTTTACAACTCTCCTGTCATATATACTATTCAGATTATTCTCCTCGCATCACTTGGCTTCCACAATTCGTTTCTTTTTACTTTTAGCGTCTGTGACTCTTGACTGGTAAAATGATGTGCTGATGTAACTCCCCTCTTCCCCTGCTTGATCTACATTCTTCTCAAAATTTCGATTGTTCAGCATTATACTGTCAGACGATATTTGACAATTGTCAAAAAAATAGTACATTCAGGTAATGGCGGCGTGTAGAGGCGCTGTTCAAAGCGTACTGCTTACTTGCGCTAGCAAAAGATTCAACTAGAGCCAACGTTGGACAGAATTTCTCAGAGTATTGTTCCGAGTGCATCTCATATCTTCGGAAATATGAAAACGTGCAACGTTCTTATTGCGAGATTCGCTGTCTCTCGCCTGGTGTCGCGACCTGAGTGGTAAGGGAGCCGAAGACGGAGTTAATTCCTTTCGTGGCGTTCAAGAGTGCGGAGCTCGCTGGAAACATTAGCCGCGTCCGGCAATCGGGTGACAGGTTTTTTCGTGGTGCTGGTGAAACACGAGGCTATATAGGGAGATACTATTGTGGCAGTCTTTCTATAGCGCCGATGGTTGCAGAACAGTGATGTGATGGAACATCTAGTACTTTTCTAATAGATGGATATGCTTAATGCGTAAGGTTAGACGTTGTATTATTGTTTTAAGCACCGCTTTGTGAGTTATAGCTTGGGTTAAACTCGTCGTGACACGTACGGTTAAGTCGTTTCAGGGTCAAGCTTTCTTTCTTGTATTTATCGAAGACGTCATTTGTGACGGAATCGTGTCTGAAGGAACCTGGAGCAGCTCTGTGGCGTATTAGTTTTGGTTGCTCACTCTCGTTCTCCTTGAATGATCTTGAATGTTCACGTTTAAGTTATTTGATTGGTCCGCGCTGTTTTAGTTCAGTGGTTTCAATGTAAATGACTGAGTAGAACTCGTAAGAGTAGTTTTAGTCGCATATCGTGCACATACCGATTCCTTTGCGCTCAGATGTAACGACGAGTGGAGTACTGGACTTTGAGTTTCGTTGTTGTGTGTTCTTGTTCTGAAAACCCATGACGAATACCGTTAGGTGGTGAACCTTGTTTTAGAGGGCTTGGCATCGCCAGTGTGGTGTTCACTTCCTGGGCCGGCTCTGGTGTCCTAAGCTACGACCAGTAAAGCCAGTGATGAATTAAGCATATTTCCCTGACTGTAGGCAAGGCAACGCCGTACGCCGGGGCTACATGGTGTTAATTGGATTAGAGCCCGAAAGTAATTGTCTAAATTTAGCTACGTCTAGTGACAGTAGAATGAAGGGTTGGCGTCCGTTGGCTATAAGCCGTAAGATCTCATAGGAGTTAAGGCCTTAATTTAACTGACATCATTGTCACGAAGAGGAAATAACTTTCAATGGATAGTATTTTGGGTACAGTCGAATGAGTGGCCACGATCCTGTCTGTTCCGGAAATTATCGCTACTAATTTCGGGTTTGTTGGTACATATTGCTTACGTAGCTAATCTTGCTATCCATTTGGTGTGTGCCGGCCGAAGTGGCCGTGCGGTTAAAGGCGCTGCAGTCTGGAACCGCAGGACCGCTACGGTCGCAGGTTCGAATCCTGCCTCGGGCATGGATGTGTGTGATGTCCTTAGGTTAGTTAGGTTTAACTAGTTCTAGGGGACTAATGACCTCAGCAGTTGAGTCCCATAGTGCTCAGAGCCATTTGAACCATTTGGTGTGTGTCTCAACCTCTTGAAATGTGGTACCATTCATAGTTATATTCGTATCTAGCTTTCACTTGTTTAAGAGTTTAGTTGATTTTCAGACGGTTGAACATGGCTCATCGAACATTTTATAGGCTGCAAACATTATCTAGTTGTAGCAGCTCCGAATACTCAATTCTGAGTTAGTTGTGTCATTAATAACTTAAAAAGGTTTTATGGGTTTACATAAATTTTAAAATCACTCAGTAATAAGCGTTACAAGATTTCATGACGTTTATGTAATTTAGGTAGTTTATCAGCTTGGTTACTTTGTTTTATTGATTTCATTTGTGAGGGCCCAATATGCCAGCTAGTAACACTGACAGAAGTACGTAGTCCTAAAAATTTAGCTTATTAGTCGCTAGGTTCCTGTTACAGAGGAGGTGGCTTTCTGTTTCCACTTGCTTCTGCCACAAGCGCTCTGACAGCCGCGCACTGGTTCCACCACAAATGTCGCGTGCCCTAGCGGTGCCAAGCTAGAGCACCAAATTACGGCGCCTGCTGGCCAACCTTCATCCGAACACGTCGCAGGTCGAGATTCGACACAAAAACTAAGGAAGAAAGGAAATTAATAAAGAAATTACCAGTCTCAATTAATAGAATATTTCGGTCTGTTATGTCGTGGTGGAAGAGATTTCACTTTAAAACCTGACGTTTCGTCCCTATCTGCGGAGGACATTTTCAAGGGGTATCGTAGCGAGCCAGGGTGTCAATCGAACGTTTAAAAAAGTCACTATCCCCCTTGAAAGTCTCCTCCGCAGATAGAGACGAAACGTCTGGTTTTAAAGTGAATTCCCTTCGACCACGGGATAACAGGCACAGATATTTTATTAATTGTGACAATTTCGATTATACTAGGTTATGGAACAGTACCTAAGAGTTACAGAGGGCCCAGCAGAGACTCCTCTTGGTCAAGTTAGGATAGCTGTTGTGAAGCTAAGAAACGCTAGCGTCTCTAGAAATACCTTATTAAAGTTCAATCATTTATTCTTATTATATATCATTTATTGTTATTAAAGAGTCGTTCTCCTTCCGCACCAACCTCGGATGTTGCTCATTCAGCTGCGTGCTGGATTCTGATAAATGTCTGTGGAGTCAGCCAGGCATTTCACACCCAGAGGAGCTTTAGCGATCGACTTTCTGTGGCAGGTTGCTTGCGACCAGGTGCGCTGTCGCCAGCGCGAAATCGTCTCGGGTTGGCTGTAGAAATGTCTTCGGTTTCACTCCGAATTATACTATGACCCTTTGACGACCGATCCGCAAGGTACTATAGCGTCCCCAGTGAAATAATACGAAAAGACTTTAAAAAACAGTATTTATAAAGAAGAGACATTAAAAACTGAATAATATATATTTTTATCATGTACCCGTAAAATAATAATTCCTCTGTGTAAGTTTTTAGTGCAAAGGAATAAAACAAAATGACCTAAAGAGAAGGCAAGATACGCTCTTTTGTTAATATTTTAGTCTTCACATCTTCTCTTGTCTTCGTTGCGTGTAGACGGACATCTTGCGAATGCTGGCAAATGTAAGCATATTTGTACTAATTAAGCAGATAATATATTGATTTAATATCATTGTTCACTTTTAATTTGTAAGAGGTGGTCCCGATTTCATGTCTGCCTTCCTTTGAATTAACCTGCATTCGAGTAATTTACAGTTCAACAATCGCCGCGGCCGATGCAGCCAACGAAGCCATTACGTGGCGATATTAACTTATAAAATTTAGCGAAAGCGAAATACTCGCCCGCTAGTAACATAATATACATTTTTCTCCACAGCCGCCCGACGTTGCAGAGAATACGTAGCTTTAAGATTCTTATTTTCAGTACAACAGCCGAGAGCCAGAGCCATGACTCCGACTACAGTGCAATGGTTAACGGAGGTAAGAAAAAATACTCTCGCGCGTGTTTGGGCCGCAATTGTAATTAATTACTGAAGATTTTTTGCTTTAAAGTGAATTGACTAGCCGAGGAAATTAATATGAAAAGTTTAATCCGTTGTTCAACTTATATGCTCATGTCTTAAGATTCAGCGATTGTAACATTCATTAACGTAACAAAAAATGTAAGATCAATATTGTTAAAAAAGAGAACTTCACAAAAACATTTAATCGTAAATCAAAATTGAATGAAATATCAATTTTATTAAGGCCCACCGCGTAAGTCGGCAACAATCAAAATAATAATAATAATAATAATATATTAAATTACGACGGCCGACGGACGCGAGATTGGCGCCCAACTTGGGGCCCGATCAAAGAAAATTCGACATTTGTTAATATAATACTTACTATTGTAAGGAATGTAATTATGTATGTGTCTAATGGTTATAAAATATTAATGCATATTTGACTTCTTTTACATGTACAACAACAAAACCACACCCTGAGGAGATCTGGAGAAGGAAAAGTGTAGAAAAGAAAAACGATCACGTTAAAGAAAGATAACAAAGGTAAGGCCTATTGTGCAAGCATGTGCGGAATATCGAACCCACTTGTACATGAGATACCTTCGGTGAAAAAATTTTGTGAAGTAAAGTGCAAATTAAATTGTGTGTATTTGTGTATCTATGTGTTTATTTTTGGAGGGGATAATTATTCGTGTATGTATCAGTGTTAAAGATTTGTCAGTACCTTGAAGTGAATTTATTGTGGGTAAGATAGGACAACCTAAGCATCCGTACCAGACGAAGAAAATTCTGTTAACATGGAAAGTGAGGATCAAGTGAAAAACGTAAACGAATCCAAAGCCACCGCCTCGGATAACATAATTCCCGGAGCGGGGGGCGAGGATCTGTGGACAGTGAATGACGCTCCACAGCAGAATGGGAATAGAATAACAACTCCACTGCCTTGGCAGGGGGGCCAGTCGAGTGCTAGATTAAGCGGGTTACCAGTATGCTCACCGACTGCAGACCCATTTGCAGAATTCCTGCGCAGGTTAGAAGAAAGAGATAGGGAGAGAGATCAGAAATTGGCTCAGATGCTCTATGAGCAAGAGCAACAAACAGAACAGGAAGAAAGGGACAAAAAAAGAATGTCAGAACAGAGGGAAAAAGAAAGAGACGAGAACTTGGCTCGAATGCTACATGAGCAGGAGAAAAAATTAATGCAAAAGATCAGTGAGCAAGAGCAGCGCAGTGAAGCGAAACTAGACAGTATCCAAAGCGAACTTGTCGAGATGCGTGACGCTTGCAAAGAAATACCCGATCTTGTGCAAAGCTTAGCCTCCGAGATGCAAAAATTACTGATATCGCAGGCTAGACTTGAAGACAATGTCCAGACATTAAACAACCGCGTGGATAATGTGGATATAGATGCACGGAAAAGTATTGATACATATTTGGAAGTGCAAGCTCCAAAAGTCGAAAAAGATGTTAATAAATGGCTAGAAGTAAAGGATCGCGAGATATCTGCAAAGATTGAAAGCGACGTAAAAACAGCTGTAGAACGAGCGACTGCAGCCGCGAGTGTAAATATTGACGCTAGCGCTGCCGCATTACACGCCGACTTAACACAGGTCAAATCCCGTGTGACAGCGGAGTTACCGAATTGGCAACAGGAGGTCGCGCGTCGGAAAGCAATGTTACCAATGGCGGACAGATGAATCCGACTCCGCGTACTGATTACTATAATAACGCAGACGGTATGCATGGTGCGAGTGTGCAACCGCAACCTAATGCGAATTATGAGCACGAACAACATGCGATACCGTGCAGCGCACATCACGAAGTAATGAATGTCACAGAATGTTGCAATCAGATGTGCAAAAAGGAGGACAATGTGATAAAACACAGGACATTCCAACCCTTCAATAGCGAAAAACGAAATGTCCACCCTGTGGTGTTCATTAAGAGCTTCAGGAATGTGTTTCCCAGGACTTGGACGGAAAGACAAAGAATACAGTTCGTGCTCTCCTTTATTCAAGGTGACGCGGCATTGTGGGACACCGACGTGTCCGGAAAATGTCTAACGATGCAACAGTTTGAAGGTGCATTCTTGCAAAAATTCTGGTCCGATAGCGTCCAAGAATGACTACGCAAGGAATTGTACAGTCCAGAAATGTAGAATCCTAAGATGGGAACGTTACGCAAATATTTTGAAAAGTATATAAACAAACCAGGTACTGCGACGAGACCACGTCCGATCGTGACATAATCAGATTAATCAAAATGAAGTTGCCCAGTGAAATTAAAAGTTATTTCATCAATGTGCCGGAATACGATATAGAGCAATTCATGGAAATAGTGGATTCGGTTGACTTATTGATCGAAGACATGAAAACCGAAAACAAATGGAACCATGCAAGCTGTAATCAACAAAAAGGCGATTACAATGGCAGCCACAGTAACGGTTGTAACTTAGTACCAAATGGTAACGGGAATAGGCAAGAGCACCGGCAACAGAATCGAGGCACAAACAAAAGCACTGGTTATAACGGCAACGGTTATAATCGTCAAAATCGGAAGAGACATCATGATGGACGCATGACTAATGGATATAATGGTAACGGCAATCCGCAATGGCTGAACAACCGAAACCAGTGGCGTGGTTGTAATGAACCGACATCACAGTGGCAACAAAACACAGCGCCACAATGGAACGCCAAGCCAGGTCCATCACGGAACATGTCAGGAAATTATAGCCGACCACCGCAAAACGAGAGCCATACAGAATATCAAAATACCAGACACTATTGAAAGGCATAATTAATGGGACCATGGCGATACGACTTACAAAAAGTAACCGAGTTTGGACATTATTCGCAAAGCACGTTGCTAGTCTTACTGGTAACTTAAGGCCCTAACAAAATCTAATGGGACTGGACGAGTCAAGCGTAGTAGTTGGTACTAATCTATGGGACCATTGGAGAAGGGTACAAAGAAAACAGGTTTCGCATCTAGTAGATGGAGTGGTGCGAGCAAATTCACGCCAACGACATGGAAAAGGGTTCTTTCGAAGCTGACCAATCGTCCATTTCTACGATTGTAGTATGTAAGTGCAAATGTTTTCTAGAGGACGCGCAGCAATCGGTGATGACGAGTAAGATGCCATTTTGTCGGTGGCAAGTGAGGTGTCGAGCTCTGAAGCCCGAGTGCGCGAATTTCGCTTCACCCTGTATAACACACGGTACAAAAGATACTTAAAATATTTCAACTGACTTGAGTTATTTATTAAACAATAGTATCCTTGCGTATTTATTCCAAGTAATTTATTGTCATCCTTTTTTGTGTATTTAATTACCGATGGCACAGAGACATTAAAGCTATCGTTCCTATACAGGGTGTTTCAAAACTGATGGTTAATATTTCATACATTGAAAGTAGACTCCAAAAATAGCTAAAAATCTCAAATAAACATGGGTGCACAAACCAACCGTTGTTGAGATAAAGCACATTTTCTGTTGAGATTAATCAGTGTCTACGAACACATGGCATCTCTGAACGTTAAAGTAGGTGTCCGAAATGCTATCCATGCATACGAACGCTACACTGAAGTCGTCTCTGAAATAAGTTGCGAATCATCTCCGGCAGTTCTGTGGAATTCTGTGAATACTGACAGACTATCACTTAACACTTCCGGGCTGAGATGCTGTGGTCCATACATTAAACTCTCCCATGACGGTTCGCCTTCGACTGAGGAAGGTATCCTCCGAGGACAATGGGTGAACTATCGGGGGAGAGTTTTATGTATGGACTACGGCGTCTCAGCCCGGAAGTGTTAAGTGATGACAACACCTATCGTGGAAGCCTTCATTCTATTAACTGACAGACTACTTCAATCTACAAGTGTAATTCCTCAAGAGAGTTGACCTCGGTAGCGTAGACCAGGCTTCTGATATGACCACACAGAAATCCATGGGATTTAAATCCGGGGACCTTGGAGCCCACGGCACAGGCGCTCCTACCTATGCAAAATGGACCATACGTCTGGGATAGAAGCCGGCTCACTCGTAAATGAAAATGCGCTAGAGCACCGACATGTGTGCAACACATGTTCAGGCCGTGGTTCAGTGGGACGTCATCACGTATAGCTGGAAGTACAGTCCGCAGCAACGACGTGTACTGTTCCAGCTAGTATCTGTGGTAGGAAGTGTGGTCTCTGAGCAGTCCTGCGTAGACATACAAGGAATAACGCTGCTGTTGTGGTGATACATGCGTTGGATTAGGATTGACATCGGCCCAAATGTGACAGTCATGGTAGTTAAACGTACCGTGGCGGGTAAATCCAGCATCATCCCAGAATACTGATTACAGACAGAGATTTCACGTTAAACTGTTGTTGCACCCGTTGGCAGGAATTCTCTCTAGGAGGGAATTCAGTGTTGTTGAGGGCTGGAGACGATATGGATAGAGTACTTTCCGATGTAAAATCCGCCACAAACTTCTATGACTCGGGATACAGTCTTGAGTAGCAATCCTCCTTGTTGAAGTTCTCGGGCGTTCGTGTACAATACGAACACCCTTTCCTCATCAGTGGATGTTATGGATGTAGGTCAACCTTGTCGCACATGGTGTGCGAAACGCCCGGTTTCTCTAAGGAGGTGACGTAAAAGGCTAAATGTACGCCTGTCGGACTGTCTGCGGAGAGGAAAAGCTTCTTCACATAATAGTGCAGCCTGAAGGGCACTGCCATTCTCTTTGCCATACACGAAGTGCATGTCAGCATACTCTTCATTGGTGCAACCTCTGTCCATGGTGCCTTCACGTTCGTAACTGATAGTCATGGTGGTGCGGCCCAGTGCACGGACTGGTAAAGGGAAGTAGCTGCATGCATAAAAAAAAACCGATTTTCCATCCCAACCCTTGAATACCAACGTAAATACGCGTTAATCCGATACCTCGGCAACGGTTTATTGGAACTTTTTAGCTACTTTTGGCCTATACTTTCCTATTGTGAATTATTAACCATTACTGCGTATAAGCCTTGCTCAGTCATGCAGTAGAAAGTGTCCTCCGCCACACTCTTCCCATTGGTTTGTAGAATATACATGCATGTACTTTGGAATCACGTAAGCATGGGGACAATACCTGCAAGACAATTCTTTTTTCATTTACCTTTAATATTGGTACGGGTATGACAATATTCCTTGACTAGTCTGGCAGTATCGTCTATGTTTTCTGTGTGCCATCTCTTGCAGTGTCTGTACACTTGTTCTTACGAATTCCTTTGGCTGTCATAACGACGTATTTACTGTAGAAAGCTCGGTTACAGCACAGAATAGTAAGATGTAGGAATTATTAAAATTTCGTCGAAGCTCATTCACAGGCAAAATCAAGCCATACCAGAGACAGAGGAGCAAGCAGGAAGCGTTCGCTTACGTCCAATAAGTGTCATGTTGTAAACACATTACCACACAATCTGTAGAGAGAGAATATGCTCTCAACAGCAAGGAGACTGGAACAGAAAACCAAAGGCAAAGAGACGAGCATGTTCATTTGCTCACTTGAAATGTTGCAAGAAACTGTACCTCTTTCGTAAGAGCATATAGCGAGGAACTGACAATCAGTTAACAGCCTGTTAAGCTAATATAGCAAAATATGGACACTTGCGGTCATTACAAACCGACCTTGCATCATAGCCTAATGCTAACTCCCCTTAAATACCTCTCCAGGTCTCACCGTCAGTTGATCATAGGGATCGATGGCATTCAGAGTAATGGCACTCGATTCCATGGTTACGATACTGTAGCAAAACTATACCGCAGATGCTTGTAACGTTCCCTGGCAACACTCACACTATTAATAAACTAAAATTTAATTGTACTATATACGCCGCTATGAAGCAATTTGTATATACTGAAATTATTTAACAAAAAATATTATTTAATTTTGTGAAAAGGACATTCGCTATTATTGTAATATTTTCTGTAGTAATATTCTCGATGTATTTATGATTGTAATATTTCTATACTCATAATGTAATTGCGAAATGTGTCAATATCTGCGATAACAAAAATGTAAAATTCAGCCACAGAGGAAAATAATGTTGTAAGATTACAAAGAGATGTTAATGGTCAGCAGTAGTATAAAAAGCACCACGTAGTGTGTATTCTTTGTCGTCTTCCTGGAGAGCTGAAAGTGAGAGGAACCTGTGAGGTAGCATTTTATGAATGGGTAGACTTCTTTTGTCTGTATCTAGATTTAGCCCCCATTAGAGGAGAAATTACAAACTAATGTAAGTTGAATTATTGTTGTGGTCTAAATACATTATAATTTATCAAAAGTGTATTACTAATGTAAATTAGCTTGCCCATGTCATCTATAATATTTCGTTGAAGAATTTTCAGCATTTTTAGCGGTGTTGCTGGGCTGTGGCGCGACCGAACGATTTGCAGCGGCGGCACATTTAAAAAATTGTTCCGCTAAGAAAAATTAACCAAACCCGTAAATCGGGAGCAGATAAAAGTTAGCAGTGAATTAAGAAAATGTTTTTCTTTTACAGCGATCCAGAGACTGGCGGAATTTATTACTAGTTTGACATTTGTGCATCATAGGCGGATAGTTAACGTTGAAATTTAACAATTTGTTGGTTCTTTCAAATAACTTAAATGTATAGTGAAGTGTTTTTTATCAATGATAATTAAACGTCGGCTTGGCAATATTTAACCATTTTCTGCTAATAGAGACAGTCTTGTGTTCCATAGCTAACGCCGGGAAAGAATTCAGTAAATATTAAAAAAAAAAAACCACTGCATTTAGAAAATGTGTGCCAAGGCCGAATTATGTAAAGGATTTAATTCTCAACTAAATATTCTTAATCAGTTAATATGAATTCACGTAATTTTAAATGTACTTAATTCTGTGTAAATGAATTTTTATTACCACACGTAAATAAGAGGTTCTACAACAAAGTTCGTACGGACTGTTAGAAAGATAAAATAACAAAAAACAATTTAAAAAAAGGGTAAATATTTATTTTTTTAAATTTTTTTTAATTTCATTAAATGCTCCAGTACAGTCTATGAACCAGCTGAAGCTGTGATCGAAATTATGGCCTTCATCTGACGTATCTCATGCTGCTCTATGCCCACCATCTGACGAGGACTGAACTGACAGTGATCCGATGACACATCATATTAGGGTGGTGCCAGCACGGAACTTGAACGCAGAGCCAGCAAAAGGTTTTTGGGATCCACGTTCCTTTTCAACATACAGGTGCCTCTGGGTGCTGAAACCGACCACATGACTACCGAACCCAGGCATTCTCGCGTCCGTCGACCGTCGTAATTTAATATATTATTATTGTTATTATTATTTTGGTTGTTGCTGACTTACGTGGTGGGCCTTAATAAAAATGATATTTCATTCACTTTTGATTTACGATTAAATGCTTTTGTTAAGTTCTCCTTTTTAACAATATTAATCTTCAATTATTTGTTACGTTAATGAATGTTACAATCGCTGAATCTTAAGACATGAGCATATAAGTTGAACAATGGAATAAACTTTCATATTAATTTCCTCGATAGTTAGTTCACTTTAAAGCAAAAAATCTTAAATGTCTCTTGTTTATAAATACTGTTTTTTAAAGTCTTTTCGTAGTATTTCACTAGGGACGCTATATTGCCCCCCGAAATGTTTATGTCATAAAAAATGGTCGTGTTTTTTGACATAAATATTTCCTATTTCATGTCCACAGTGTCCACACGCAGATTTTTCTTCCGCAGTCTACATATGTCACATCGTATGTTTCAATCGTTGTACTTAATAAAGTTTCTTGCACACAAAGTGTAATACAGATGAAGTTATTTACATAACAATATAATATACAATTGGTTACGAATATAGTCATGTACAAAAGAAAAGGACGTAGAATACAATGTGTTTGACAGTTACGTTATGACCTTTCATACTGGCTATTACAAACCGCTGCTGCTTCTTTTTGGGGTTGCAGCCTCTGCAGTGTTCAAAGGTATACAATCACGAGTTAGTCTGTAATTCTTGAAGTCCCAGGGGTGTCAACTGTTCGCTCCCCATCTGGCGCGGCCGTAGGGAAACCCTAGGGAAAACCCCGGCGTAGCGACAGACTAACTGCTTTGGTTACTTACACTTAATTGTTTATAGGATGCCATTGGAGTACAGGATGTGCATTCGTTACGAACAATTTTTCGTTGTACTATGTAAAGAAATGAGGTCATTATAACAATTAATATATCGTCGTTATTGATTGCGGTGTCGTTGATGATCTACGCCGCGACGTTTAGCTCACGACGTCGCCAGTTGGTGTGTTCGGTGCTCGGCGTTCGCGGCGGCTGCGGAGTGGTCAACGCCCGCTCGACGCCAGCGTGTCTCTCGCCGTTGTGGAACGCCAGAGTCAGCTGATCGGCTGACGGTTGGCGATGCGCTTCTGTCTCGGCTTGGCGTGGCAGAGTAGGATGATATCCGCCCCCCGCGCTTGTTGGCAGGAACCAGCTCTGCTACGCCTCTCCGACGTAGTACATGAAACATACACGCAACCAACTAATATTTCCCTCCCGCTGCAGATGGTTACGCTAGTGGGAAAGAATCATTTATTAGTGCGGCAGTTGTTAAGTTTTCGCCAGTTTGCCGGCCGCGGTGGTCTCGCGGTTCTAGGCGCGCAGTCCGGAACCGTGCGACTGCTACGGTCGCAGGTTCGAATCCCGCCTCGGGCATGGATGTGTGTGATGTCCTTAGGTTAGTTAGGTTTAAGTAGTTCTAAGTTCTAGGGGACTAATGACCACAGCAGTTGAGTCCCATAGTGCTCATTATTATTATTATTATTCTATCGATGGGATTTTGGAAATATCACGTCTAGTACCGTTAGGGAAACTAGATAATTTGAAACCGAACGTTTCACATTTGGAGGTAGCGGGATGAATCATGCAGAAAATATCTGTATAGAGGGCTTAATACACGTTACGTGGAACAGCATGCAGGGCTGACGGCGTGTTTGTACTGTATGCGCTGTCCACCAGAAAGGGACAAGTGGCGAGCGGAGTAACGCGTCCGTGACAGACTCCAATGCACATGCGTACACGAATCGAATTGTCTAATTGCAAACCTCTAAATCAGTGTGGCAGACGTATGGCATACACAAACGATAAATATGTGGATATGCTTCTGGTCCTTGGTGCATCTGATAACCGGGCTGGTGTTGCCGCTCGTGAATATGCTGCTAGATATCCTCGTCGACGCCACCCAGATAAAAATGTGTTTCATCGTCTGGAGCTGTGCCTTTGGGAATCAGGTTCCCTCCTTCCACCATCACGGGACAGAAGTTGTCCACAGGCTCGCCGTACTGCAGATACTGAAGAAGCTATTCTGGAGGTCATACACTAAGAACCTCAGCGAAGTACACCTAGCGTAACAAGGCAGCTGAGTGTCTCGCAACGCACGGTCGTTAACGTGCTGCACGAGCATGGGCTGCAACCCTATCATTATGCTTTCACGCAGCACCTACATACTACAGATCATCAGCGGATGCAGTTCTGTCAATGGTTCCAACAAAAACAGGAAGCCATCGATGACTTCGTGAACACTGTAATGCAGTCGGATGAAGCAGCATTCACTCGTGAGGGTGTCTTCAGTATGCACAGTGCCCACCATTGCAACTTCACCCGCGACCATGAGAGTCAAGTTCGCTTTGATGTCGACGTCTAAGCCCGAACATTGGTCGACAGGTGTTTGGGCCGCTACATGTTGCCTGACCAGTTGACTGTATGAAGGTATCGTGCATTCCTCTCAAACTATCTGCCTGATGCGCTGGTAGATGTTCCGCTACTTGTTCGGTAGAAGATGTGGCTCCAACATGATGCTACACCTCCACACTATGGAATTAATGTGCAACAGTATTTGCACAGAACGTTTCCAGGAAAATGGCTCGGACTTGGAGGTACAGTTGCATGGCCACCACTTTCACCTGAGCACCTCCCCAGGATTTCTTCCTGTGCGGACACTTGAAGGAGCAAGTGTACTCTACCGACGAATTTGAAAGAGTTGGTAGCGTGTGTTTTTGCTGCTCTTGTTACTGCGGACGCAGCTTTGCTGCGAAGGATCCAGAGCTGTATGAAACGGCGGGTTGCGCAATGTCTGGACGTTCAGGGAGGTCGCTTTGAGCATCTGATGTTCTGAGGACAACGTATACTGTTGTGAAGGTCATGCGGTCATTAATATGGGCGTAATTATTGTCACTGATTACTAATGTGCGACATCTGAGCACTCGTATTACATGTAGTATAAATAACAAGCATATGTTGTGTTATTGTACTGTGCTACCATCGCTTTAGCATCTCGAAATTGATATTATTTTGGAAGTTATTCTGTTCATTTGTTTCAACTGTATATTTCTTATTTGTCTAATCAGGTAATTCTTATTTTCAGTTTAACAAAGTATTCTAAATTTAGGATAGATGTGGCCTAGGAAACGGTGTATATTACACTATGAAATGTCAGATTTAAATCAGAAAACAAAAAAATTTCGCCACAACCCAGGTTCGAACTCTCGACTTCCCGCATGATAACCAAAAACTCTATCCACTGCACATGTTTTTCATTTTTTTAAGTTGGTTTATTTTTCACCACAGATTACGATATAATACCGCGTATTACAAAAGTTTCAATACTGCAAAATTTTATCGTGGTCCCAGTATAACTAATTATAGTATAAATATTCATTCGTATGTTTCTATGAATAATCAAAATCGTCCCATGGCAGGTAAGGGCTTCGGGCTCCTGGCGTTGACCGTCATCCACCAACTGTACAACACGACTAATATGTGCAGACAGAGATAGTTACCATACATGTGGTTATCGTGTTGCCAAATTGCCACTATTTAATGTCCTTTTTCTGCGGGATGTACTCACAGGACAAAATTTTGAGACAGACATTTTTTTTTATCGCTGGCATGTGAGGATTCGCGCTGCGAAGCCCGAGAGCCCGAATTTCGCTTCAGCCTTCAACCAGAAACACAATCCTTCATGCGAAGGTTTTCAGACACATTCATTTATAAAAGACTGAAACTAATGACAATTCTTCCTTACAACACTTTCTTCTTATAACGCAGTCGTTTTGACGGAGAAAAAACTCGCGTTCTTTCCCCTTGACTGCCGAGACGCTCCCCTCGATAACAACTACAAAGTGACCCTCATTTCCTCAGACTCGGAAAACGCAAGATAACACGCCCCTGCAGAGGGACGGAGGGACTGCTGCACTTAGGTCCCTGGATACCGTCATTCCAAACTCATTTTCTTCCTCACTTCACCGAAAATTACCCTCCTCCTTTTTCTCACCCCTGTCGCCAGGGTTGACCGGCGCAGCTCCTCCAGCCCTCGCCACCCCAGAGTCCCGCATAACTCATGCAGTGGCGAGGGTGGCGCAGCGCTGTTGACACAGATTCACTTCGCGCTGCACTGCCACCGCCGCCTCATTAGTGGCTATAGGCGGCCGGGGGCGGCGGAGGCTGTGGCGGGGGTGGCGAGGGCGCTGCGGCTCGGGTCGGACGCCACGGACGCTGCCAGGCGTCTCCCAGCACCGGTGCCACTAATTAGCGACAGGGTTTCCCATATGGCGCAGAACCAGACAGGGTCATCTGTTCCGTCGGCAGCTATTAACAAGCGCACTCGTCTCACGGTTATGCGACATAAAAATGTGGCTTATAGCATCTGGCGACCACGTATACGACGTTGGGATCTGTTGACCTAGAAAGAGCGTAAAAAATGTAAAGTGGTCGTGGATGTTTGAAACTCCCAGAAAAAAAAAGGGGGGGGGGGACAAGATTCGGCCGAACTCATTCTTTGAGGGTTAAGTACGAACTTAAATATGTACACATATAATAAGAACAGTAATAATAATAATAATAATAATAATAATAACTTCATATGGATCAAATGGCCTGGTGTAAACCTTACTACTGGGCTGCACTTCGCCACTTGCGTGTCGCTAACCTATCCTATTTGCCCACCAGGCGAAAGGGGACCTACGACTTTTCGTGGAACCGGAATCACGTACTATTTCTGGCGACTCCTAGCGTGCCGATAGATAAAAACGAGGTTAAGACTAAGACTGAAAAACTCGTTCTCCTAGAGAGTTTCAATCCTGCAATCTCTTTTTACACACACATGAGCTTTATAGTTAGACACCACACCCGACCCTATGGACACAGAGGTGACAAGAGTAATGGGATGGCGAGATGCACACATATGGGTGACCGTAGTAACGCGTGCACAAGGTACAAAAGGACAGTGCATTCACGGAGCTGTCATTTCTCCTTAAGTGAGTCGTTCCAAAAGGTTTCCAACATTATTATGGCCGCCCACCGGGAATTAACAGACTCTGAAAGCGGGATGGTAGTTACAGCTAAAGGCATGGGGCAATCCGCTTCGGAATTCGTTAGGGAATTCAATATTACGAGATTCAAAGTGTCAAGAGTATGCAGAGAATACGACATTTCGGGCATTACCTCTTCCGCAGCAGCTGACGGTCTTACTTGACGACCAAGAGGAACGGCGTTTGCATAGAGGGTCCAGTGCTGACGGATAAGTAACACTGCGTGAAGTAACCGTATGTGGGACGAACGACGAACGAATTTGCCGGGACGGTGGGCTGTGGCAGCACACGACCAACGCGAATTCTTTTGCTAACAGCATGGCATCGTCTGCAGCGCCTTTCCAGGGCTCGTGACCACATCGGTTGCATCCTAGACGACTGTAAAACGTTGGCCTGGTCAGATGAATCTGACAGTAGGGTTCGAATATGGTGCATAAAGCAATAAACCGAACTTGTCAACGAGGCACTGTGCAAGATGGTGGTGGCTCCGTTATGGTGTGGGCTATGCTTACAGGGAAAGGACAGGGTCCGCTGTTCAAACTGAACCGATCATTCACTGACAGTGGTTATTTTCGGCTAGTTGGAGACCTTTTTCAGCCATTGATGGACGTCATGTTCCTTAGCTATGATGAAGTTTTCATGGGTGACAATGCGCTATGTCAACGGGCCATAGTTGTTTTAAGAACATTCTGGACAGTTAGAGTGAATGATTTGGCTACCGAGACCGCAGAAAAAGAATCCCATCGAACATTTATGGGATGTAACCTAGAGGGCAGTTCGTGCATAAAATCCTGCACCGACAACACTTTTGAAATTATCGACAGCTATACAGACATTTTCAGACATGTCTTCCTCAAATTAAGGTCTATGGTTGATACTAGTACACTTCTCTTGGCTATGAATGCCCTTTTTCGCAGCGCCAGTCTGTTTCTTACGTCTTCCTTGCCCCGTTCGTCATTGGTTATTTTGATGCCTACGTAGCAGAATTCCTTAATTTCATCTACTTCGTGATTACCAATCCCGATGTAGCAGAATTCCTTAATTTCATCTACTTCGTGATTACCAATCCCGATGTTTAGTTTAGTCTTGTACGTACTGTATATTACGCGTCTTTCCCTATATCTAACCCCTATTTTTCTCAGAGTCTGCAACATTTTACACTGCCGAACGCTTTTTCCAGGTCGACAAACCCTGTGAAGGAGTCGATTTTTGTTTAGCTTTGCTTCCATTATCAAACACTAAGTCAGAATTGCTTCTCTGCTACCTTTTGAACAATCCTGTCGGCGGAACATCTGAAACTGAGCATTGTAGCAGAGGTTGAATATTCCGGTTCAGTTGTAAGCATCCTTTTATTTAAAACGAGACTGGTTTCCGGCTCTTATATGCCCATCATCAGGTATTATAACTTGGTGCTGTGACCTGGAGCGCCACGGTGGACGAGTACAAGACGCGGTGTAACACCAGCGACAGCAGAGCCTTCAGCAGTTATACAACAAAAGTGCGAATGAATCAATGTGTTTACGTTGAAATTGTGCGTAATTTAGACCCAGAGTGGTATTAGGGGACTGTCTAAGCACATTTTGTATAAAGTATGTAATTTTTTTATAGCGCTGGATCCTGCCAAGAAGAGTTGCTGATTTTTTCGGAAATACGCAAGAAACAACCACAGAAGCATGTCAGGTCTCGCTAAAAACAGTGGAACGCAATTATGAGGAAGCCAATAATAGTGTAATCGAAAATGAAGATGCCCTAGGCCAAGCTTCTCGTCCCAGAGAAACATTAGACGCCAAAAACCTGTCATAGCGTTAGATTATTTCCAGAATTCATCGTTTATTTCATGGGTTTTATGATAAAGATGAATACCCAACAACTGAAACCTGCTTTAAAAGCTAAACTAGGCTTTCCACGAAGTGTTACTTCTTGGCGTAAAATTTGAAGGAAGCTTGGTTGTAGATATCGAAAAACTAATGACGGTCAGAAACTTTTGATGGAAAGAAAAGCCGCCGTAGCCACAAGATTGTCATTTGTAAGAAGAATGCACTGCACTGTCTCATGATTAGGATCTACTGACAAACCCACAGGATAATTATATATCTGTGCGATAAACTGAAAGAACTGAAAAACGAAAGAAACTGTGTGGAATGAGTGATTAAATGTGATCAGCGACCCTGATGAACAAATACATGCCACTGTGTGATATGTGATTCTGACTACAAAAGACATTAATAATTACTATTCTCTCCTTGTTTTGTTCAGTGAGATAGGAATGACTCTAGCTCTAAGATTACTGCTGGCTTAGGTGGACGTCATTGTAATATCTCTTGTTAAAATACAGGTCTGTTAACAATAGTTGTATGAACTATTTACTTAAGCGCTTTCAGAATGCAGTAGTTTTTTTATTTACAAAAAACTTCTTTTATTTGTGATATAATGCCCTCACCTGAGATGTTTAACGTAGTTTTACCTAACTTCGGCCGGCCGGGGTGGCCGAGCGGTTCTAGGCGATACAGTCTGGAACCGCGCGACCGCTACGGTCGCAGGTTCGAATCCTGCCTCGGGCATGGGTGTGTGTGATGTCCTTAGGTTGGTTAGGTTTAAGTAGTTCCAAGTTCTAGGGGACTGATGATATCAGAAGTTAAGTCCGATAGTGCTCAGAGCCCTTTTGAACCTTACCTCGGCCTCTATTGTTGGTCGCCATTGCTATCGGCCTAATTAATTTTTTCAGTTACGGCTCTTCAAGCCTACTTATAAAAAACTTCATTCAATACTTATCCAAGGTTAAAGGTAATTATTTATTTAAAAAGTTTCTTTGTTTCTTGTAAAAAGTGTTGTCGTACAGAACACATGCTGCCTAGTACGTTCTGCTTACCGTATTTGCCATCACGCGGGTCCCGGAATATTAATTAAAAATACAGGCTGGTTTCAAAGTGAATATTAACAACAGTGTAATACACATTCCCATATAAACGAATCCATTTCCAAGTAAAGTCCCTGAGAACCCTATCAATTCATGCTGTACTGAAACTTATAGCTATGATGTGTGTAGAAGTAATTTAAGCAAACCTATCGCCCTTGTTCCCACAAATATTTAAGAATATTGACATGGCAGCAGAACGTTGTTGGCGTGATAATCGCGTTTGAGTATTAATGTGATTTTCTGGAGATAATATTAATTTTTAATGCAAGGATTAATGATGGTCCCTTTAACTTTCATTTGCATTAGAAATGTATTTAAAGATCATTGGTACAACAACGGAATACACGACCAACGACGTGTCACAGCATGAGATAATAAATGAAAATCATCCTCGTCCTATTATTTATGTCGACGAAATTTGGGTGAATCAAAACTACTCCAAAAAAATTTTCTGTCAGAATTTTAAAAGGAAAGATGGGCTAAAGATACCTTTACGTAAAGGATCACGTCCGATAATCTACAATTCCGGATCGGCCAAATACGACTTTATAGAGAGGTAGTATTGGTGTTTCAGTTTAAAATCGGTGCTGATTATCATAAAGAGATGAACAACGTAGTGTCAAGGGAATGGTTTACCGATCTCCTACGAAGCCTAGTACAAGGATGTCATGGACAACGCAAGCTACCTTTCTAAGTTTAACTAAAAAATTTCCAACTCAGATTTCAAGAAGGCTGACATTTTAGAATGCAAAGCCAAAGCATACCTCATGATGCCACAAACACGATAGCCGAATTGCTTTGCATTGTTAGGCAACAAAGCAACGGTTATAGGTGACATGAGCTTGATGATCCAGCTGCAAAAGTGGGTTGAAGTACGTGGGACATAAAGTATACGGCTTCCTCCATATCACTGTCAGTATAATCACTTTGGACTCATGTGGGCTCAAACAAAGCGAGAGGCAGAAGACAAGAATTCTACGTTTAAAATTAGAGACGAGAGAAAATTACTGGAGTACGCCATGAAACACGTGACAGAATGAGATTGGCAGAAGTGCGTTGCCCATGCGGAGAGGCTGTAGGAGGAAGACTTCCTGAAGAGTGGACTTCATGATGAGGGCATTCAGATCGTTGACGCAAGGCTACGTGATGATAATGAGGAGGTTTTCAGTGACGGCGATGACAAAGGTAGTGAAGATGATGTCCGCCGGCAATGATTTCTGATTGATCTGCTCAGTTTAAATATTTCTTTTTCTTTCCCTTTATTAACATAAATATTTTATTGTAATACTCTCTTGAGTCGTGTGTAAATGTATTGCAACGTGCGAAACAAATGTAGTTAAAGTGTAATAAATTCTAAACACCGACATTGCCGATTATTGTAGCTACCTTGTATAAGCGGCAGTAGCTGCTAACTGCGCAGTGTGCTTGCATGGAAGTAGGGAGCAGCTTGTAGAATGGGGATAAAGCGAAGAGACTTTGAGCCGTCTGGCCAGAATATAAAAAAAAAAAAAAAAAAAAAGAAAGGAAAAAATGTGTATTATGAACTGCCTCACGCAACGTAGCGGCTGGGTTCTTCGGCTGTCCAAAATGGCCAGCTGTAGCATGACGGCTCCAGAGCAGTCAACGAGGAATACATTGCTTACAATACGACAAGGCGATACGGCAGTGCCTGTCTTGATAAGAAGAATGAAAAAGTACTACTTCAGAGGCGCATATCTTACTTATCCGCCGATACCAGGCAGCGACTCTCAGTTAAAATTCCCTCCCCTGTACTGGAAATACATAATATGTGTACGAGTAGAAGTTGCGACGCAGAAACGACCACATATTGAAGTTTGGGTGTGGACGTGAGTCGTGATCGGGTAACCAATTCCATTAAGGCGACCGTTCCCGTAACTCAGAAATCCGGTTCGAGTTCTATGCAGACAGCGCTCTAAAAGCAGATAGAAGAATGCCATGACGCTAATTACTACACTACTAGCCATTAAAATTGCTACACCAAGAAAATATATTATACTAGAACTGACATGTGATAACATTTTCAGGCAAGTTGGGTGCATAAATCCTGAGAAATCAGTACCCAGAGCAACCACCTCTTGCGTAATAACGACCATGATGTGCCTGGGCATTGAGTCAAAAAGAGCCTGGATCGTGTGTACAGGTACAGCTGCCCATGCAGCTTCCACACGATACCACAGTTCATCAAGATCAGTGACTGGCGTATTGTGACGAGCCAGTTGCTCGGCCACCATTGACCAGACGTTTCCAATTGGTGAGAGATCTGGAGAACGTGCTGCCCAGGGCAGCAGTCGAATATTTTATGTATCCAGAAAGAACCGTACATGCCCTGCAACGTGCGGTCGTGTATTATCCTGTTGAAATGTAGGGTTTCGCAGGGATCGAATGGAGGGTAGAAAAAAAATGGTTCAAATGGCTCTGAGCACTATGGGACTCAACTGCTGAGGTCAGTAGTTCCCTAGAACTTAGAACTACTTAAACCTAACTAACCTATGGACATCATAAACATCCATGCCCGAGGCAGGATTCGAACCTGCGACCGTAGTGGTCTTGCGGTTCCAGACTGCAGCGCCTTTAACCGCACGGCCACTTCGGCCGGCGACTGGAGGGTAGAGCCACGGGTCTTAACACATCTGAAATATAACGTCCACTGTTGAAAGTGCCGTCAATGCGAACAAGAGGTGACCGAGACGTGTTACCAATGGCACCCCATACCAGCACGCCGGGTGATACGCCAGAATGGCAATGACGAATACACACTTCCAATGCGCGTTCACCGCGATGTCGCCAAACACGGATGCGACCATCATGATGCTGTAAACAGAACCTGGATTCATCCAGAAAATGACGTTTTGCCATTCGTGCACACAGGTTCGTCGTTGAGTACACCATCGCAGGCGCTCCTGTCCGTGATGGAGCGTCAAGGTAACCACAGTCATGGTCTCCGAGCTGATAGTCCATGCTGCTGCAAACGTCGTCGAACTGTTGATGCAGATGGTTGTTGTCTTGCGAACGTCCCCATCTGTTGATTCTACGATCGAGACGTGGCTGCACGATCCGTTACAGCCATGCGGATAAGATGCCTGTCATCTCGACTGCTAGTGATACTGGGCCGTTGTGACCCAGCACGGCGTTCCGTTTTACCATCCTGAACCCACCGATTCCATATTCTGTTAACAGTCATTGGATCTCGACCTACGCCTGCAGCAATGTCGCGATACGATAAACCGCAATCGTGACAGGCTACAATCTGACCTTTATCAAAGTCGAAAACGTGATGGTACGTATTTCTCCTCGTTACACGAGGCATCACAACAACGTTTCACCAGGCAACGCCGGTCAACTGCTGTTTGTGTACGAGAAATCTGTTGGAAACTTTCCTCATGGTAGCACGTTGTAGGTGTCGCCACCGGCGCCAACCTTGTGTGAATGCTCTGAAAAGCTAATCATTGGCATATCACAGCATCTTCTTCCTGTCGGTTAAATTTCGCGTCTGTAGCACGTCATCTTCGTGGTCTAGCAATTATAATGGCCAGTAGTGTAGATTACAGAGTCAAAGATACAACTGAGGAAACCTCTATCGACACAAGCCGATACACGGTTCAGAAAAGTAAAACAGAAGGATTTTTCTCCTCTATTGTTCAAAAAAATAACGAAAACGAAATGGAAGAAATTATAGTTTCACATTTGTCACTGGAATTCAGACGAGCGGAAGGTTGGCTGGGGGGTGGGGGGGGGGGGGGGGGGGTGGCGGATGGGGGCATAGACGTTCGTAAGATCGAATGACATATATTTATAATAACACGAATATCATATTTACTACAAAGGCAAGTACACTCAAAATGTATGTAGTATAGTCTAACAAATAATAAATATGTAAGACGTGTGCATTTTTCATGTACAGTGCATACGTACAGAATTAATGCTTAAAAAGTCGTCAATTTTGGTGTGTCTAACCAGTCCTACCCACTTACGAGATGCTCATTCAGGCACTTTTGTCATGGCAGGTTTCTGATACTGGTCGCTTTCATCATGAGATTGAAACCATCGCAAGACATCATCAACACATGTAAAGATAGTAGCTACGCACACTACGAATTTAATTAACGATAATGCAATGTCTCTTTTTAGATAAATTTTGAAACACAGACATAAACGAATATCTTTAGACAATTTTCTTCTAAAGTAGCAGTACTGTGTTATAAATGTCTTTGGGTGACTTTTTTCGAAAATGGAAAGAATTGACCTATTGTACATAGATTCATATTGAAAAAGGTGTTCCACTTACGGATAGTTAAACACGAGTAGGATTTGGAAACGATTCATGCTCATTAAATGAAGTTACACTGTACAGTATAAAATTTGTATTGCAAATAAGTCATACAAAATGCGTACAATAATCCGTTGTTTTTATTTTATCAACAGTTAAAATACAAATTTTCTGACTTAAGTAACGGAACTGAACATTTTAACAGTGATTAACAATGAGTGCAAATTTACAATGTCTAAGTGACATTCATAGTCAATTCACATAACGAAAAAAAGAATTGTAGGTATGAACATTGTGATGTATGTAGCTTCCCAATTACAGTTGTTTTTCTGATTTAGACCAAGTTTACTAATGTACATTTTCAGCAGCGACTTCAAATACTGATCGGTTTCAATTTTTGTATACTTAATTTTGAAGAATGTGTTTTCATGAAGAATATTAGCGCCGGAAGTGGAAATAAACATGGGCAAATTTACTCAATTGATCAAACTGTGTGAATGGAAGGTTCTTATAAAATTCCAGCATTGATGAATTTAAATATTTATCTTAAAGTTCGCTACATTGCAAATCAACCATTTCCACTTGACGTTCTGCGACAAGAGTTTCTACGAGGGTGAGTCAAATGAAAACCTTAAATATTTTTTAGGTATTATTTAGTGTGCATAAGTTGTACAAAGCTGTATCACTTTTCAACATAATCTCCCCCACGCTCAATGCAAGTCCTCCAGCGCTTACAAAGTACATAAATTCCTTTAGAAAAATATTCTTTTGGTAATCCGCGCAACCACTCATGCACCGCGTGGCGTACCTCTTCATCAGAACGGACTTTCTTTCCTCCAATTGCGTCTTTGAGTGGTCCAGACGTATGGAAATGACTTGGGGAAGGTCTGGTGAGTATGGTGTTTGAGGAAGACACTCAAAGTGCAGGTCTGTTATTGTAGCAACTGTTGTACGGGCAATGTGGGGCGTTGCATTGTCATGTTGCAAAAGGACACCTGCTGACAGCAATGCACGTCGCTTTGATTTGATTGCAGGCCGCAGATGATTTTTTAGGAGATCTGTGTATGATGCACTGGTGACAGTGGCCCCTGTAGGCATGTAATGCTCCTAAATAACGCCTTTTTCGTCCCAAAAGAGAGTCAACATAACCTTCCCTGCTGATGATTCTGTTCGAAACTTCTTTGGTTTTAGTGATGAGGAATGCCGCCATTCCTTGGTCGCTATCTTCGTTTCCGGTTGGTGGAAGTGAACCCAGGTCTCGTCTCCAGTAACAATTCTTGCAAGAACGCCATCACCCTCTCTTTCAAAGCGTCGAAGAAGTTCTTCACAAGCATCAACACGTTGTTCTCTCATTTCAGGAGTCAGCTGCCGTGGCATCTATCTTGCAGACACTTTGTGAAACTGGAACACATCATGCACAATGTGGTATGCTGACCCATGACTCATCTGTATACATGCTGCAATGTCATTCAGTGTCACTCGGTGGTTTTCCTTGACTATGGCTTCAACTGCTGCAATGTTCTGTGGAGTCACAACTCGTTGTGCCTGACCTGGACGAGGAGCATCTTCCACTGAAGTCACACCATTTTCGAACTTATACTCCATTCGTAGACTTGCTGCTGTGACAAACATGCGTTACCATACTGAACCTTCATTTGTCGATGAATTTCTATAGGTTTCACACCTTCACTACGCAAAAACCGAATAACAGAACGCTGTTTTTCCCTGGTGCAAGTCGCAAGTGGGGCAACCACCTCTATACTGATACTGCGTCGGTATGTGTGCATCTGCACTATGGTACCACCTACAGGCCATTCTGCACGCTGTTTGTAGCACGCTTATCAACTTACAGGATAAAGGTGCGAAATTTCGAGTTGTTATTACACATTTAAGGTTTTCATTTGACTCATCCTCGCATATCGACATTAAAATAGTTTTGAAAAATCTTGATCTTTTTTGCTGTTGCAGCAAAATATAAAAAACGAGACTCAAAATTTATTTTTAAACCAGTGAAAGATTCATGTGTGACATCTACCGGAGATGAGGTCTCTGATTACTGACTGAATGTTTGACATGTTTTAAATGGGACAAACATATCTTGTTCAATTGAGGCGGAAACGAAACATTTTTCCAGAAAGGATTTAATATCAGTGTACAAATAAGGCATTTGTCCAGACAATTTTAAATTAAGGTCGTCCATGCGTTTAGCTAATTATGTGTAAAATGGTAATTTCAATAAACGCTCACTGTTTTGTAACTCAGCCTTAAGACGATTTATTTCATTCAAGAAAACTTCGATTGTTGCTTGACGCTGAAAAAATCATGTCATAGATTTTTGACAGCTAAGTCAGTGTGCTGCTGTATAACTTGATAATTCATTTTCCTCAATAAACTCAAGGAATTGACGATGAGTTGGAACATGTGATCTTTATAGTTAACATCTCACATACCAGGCTTTAAAACCTCTGAAACATGCAAATATTTTCTACACAAAGACTGATAAATGATGTAATGTACGGTTAATGGTTTTCATCCAATGTCATTTTCTACCACCTCTGCCACAAGAGAGATGACACATTCATAGTTTCCATACATGTTTTTGGCACCACTAACTAACTGACTATCAGTTGTGATAACACCTGAAGACTTTCTGTTGAACAGCATTTTCTGCTACTTTAAAAATATCTTTTACCGTGGCCGTGTTATGAGTGCTATGAGCGTCCAGAAGATCTTCATTCACTTCATAATTTTTGTTATTCTCTCTAATAAAAACTAACACCTGTGCAGTATATGAAATATCTATTGACTCGTCAAGAGTCAAAGACAACCACTTCAAGTGTCCAGTTTTCTCATACAACTGAGTTAATATAGTTTCAGCAATGTCATTTAGTCTTCGAGCCACATATTGATGTTTTTAAGTGAAGTAGCTTTTTCTGGACACATTTCTTCAACGGCTGCAATCAGGCAATCCTTTATTAATTCTCCGTCAGTAAATGGCTTTCCATGTTTTGCCATTGAGTGAGGCTCAGAGAAACAACCAAGAGTTGCTGCTTATTGTTCAGAATTTACTTTCTTAAAACCCATTTGCTGACCTTTCAAGTCTGGTTTCTAAAGTGCATATATTTCTAATCGTTGGCTTCCAGTAAATTTGGAACAATTCCGAGAATGTTAGTCTCGTAATGACGTTTTATATTATGCCTTTGAGAACTGATATTGTTTCGTTGCAAATTGTATGCATTACCTTATTGCTTGATTCAGCCACAAAATATTGATGTCTCCACTACTCTTTTAAATATCCGCATTCTCTATCAGTCACCCATTTCTTTTCCATATTTACACAAACCCGCACAAAAGGGATGAAACTGTAAATCAAAATTATGTCAACTAATGTTATTAAGAGCAAGGATTCTGAGTAAACAAGGACTCGCATTCGGGAGGACGACGGTTCAATCCCGCGTCCGGCCATCCTGATTTCGGTTTTCCGTAATTTCCAAAGATCACTTCAGGCAAATGCCGGGATGGTTCCTTTGAAAGGGCACGGCCGATTTCCTTCCCCATCCCTCCCTAATCCGAGCTTGTGCTCCGTCTCTAATGACCTAGTTGTCGACGGGACGTTAAACACTAATGTCCTCCTCCTGAGTAAACAGTTTCACTGGATTTATCTTTATGGCAGTTTCAATTAAATACTCACCATGGATACGCTGTATCTTCACTAAGAAAATTTTGTCAAAAAACACATTAGTTCCACTAAATTTTGCTTTTCAGATCGCACATTTTGCCAGGATTCACAATATGGTGCTGTACAACCACACTTGAATTTCCACTCTCCGGAAAATGTCACTAGTCACTACTGCAAATTTAGGAGTCGTAAAGATACGCATCACGCGTGTCGGCTATCACTGCAGCATTTGAATGCCCGTAGGCAACAACAGAAAATGCTGAGTGTAATTCAATCCCGCTCCCTGTGCCATATTGCGCCTAATGCAACACTACAGAATGTTGATGTGATGAACCATAGTCTGTCCATCTTTTCTTGAGCCATGTCAGCAGTGACCACAGGAGGGAACGAAGAGGTCACCACTATTGGCGCCGCGTGGCATGGAATGAGGTGGTAAAAGATATTCCGCAGTGTTGGAATCATAGGCACCTCGCTCTACGTTCTGTCCTCTTGCTACAGTGTTAATAATGCAATGTAATAACAACGATTTCTGAAAGTGCGTTACAGCTCCATTCATGAGGAATCTTAATTTGCAGCAATGTACATTAAATGAAATAAGGTCAAGCAATAAGCAGTTTAGTGCATAATGATTGCTGCAGTGCTACTCAGTGTCAGCTCATAGAGACTGGCTGCTATGGTAAACGTCAGGAAAACATATAAGTTTTACCGAGGATTTCAGAGCATTAATAGAGTATCAGGCTTCAAGAAAGACAAGCTATAACTATGTCTTGGCCTTTGAGACAGTGAAAGAGCCAGTGTGGCCCTTAGGATAAAATGTTCGGAAAGTGGTTCAAATGGCTCTAAGCATTATGGGACTTAACATCTGAGGTCATCAGTCTCCTAGACTTATAACTACTGAACTAACCTAAGGACATCACACACATCCATGCCAGAGGCAGGATTCGAACCTGTGACCGTAGCAGCAGCGCGGTTCCGGACTGAATCACCTAAAACGGCTCGGTCACAGCGGCCGGCTAAAATGTTTGGAGACCCACAGTGTAAACAAAAAGCATTGCAGACATATTGACATGTTTGACAAAAGACTATTTCTTACTTTTACCAATGAAGAACCCAAGCAGTCGGTGGCTACCAACACCATTAACACAAGATGAACCACAAGCTCAAGGTGCTGCTCTCACATGGCATCTTCCAATTGAATCCAGTTTCGTCAGCATTACAAACGTTTTCGAGAGCAAGATCTTCTTACCGTAATACGTCCCTTTGGTTGATTTTGAAATTTTCAGCGGAATAATCAATAGACAGTATGTACCCATGTATTTGAAGCTCACGAGCGCCGTATTTTGACTTAAAGCATTTTAACTAGCCCGTGTCTGCATTAAAATTCGACGGCTCTCCAAGATCTTCGTTAAAATGAACTGCGGAATCGTATCAAAGATAGCTTCTTCTTTTCATCCTCTTTGTGTAAACCACTTGTAAACATCAACCTCTAGATCCCTGTTCGTGGCGAGCTTCATAACTTGACGACTTTTCGATCCATCAGTAAGATCAAGCTTTTAACAGTTTGTTAAGCGATAGTCCGGTTGACTGACTTTCAGATAATCTGCACTCTACCGTAATATGATTTACTGTAGTTATTGATATTCCTTTTCAATGACGGGAGGACTTGGAGAGAAATTTGAGTTGAATCGTATACTCAGCACAGTGTTTGCACTGAAGGAAACCAAAGAGAACTGCTTGATGAGAAATTAGCCATGAAACATGCGAACTGTTATAGGACTATGAGATGGTAGACTTAGATTTAAATATCGTAAATAGCTGTCTAATCAAGCTTTGGCCTAATGTAGTTTTGTTGCATTGACTGAACTTCGATCTATTAGTCAAATGTGATTAATTTAAGACTGGGATTCTGATGTAAAAATAGTAAAATTTAATTTGGTGTCCAACTCAACGTCTGCACTGATGGACTCACCCACTAATTTTGCTCAAGCGTCCGAAGCGCAAGTTCAAAAAAATTAAATAAACGTCATTCTCTGGCGTTAGATGTCGTTCCTACAAGTGTATAGCATCACCGTTGTTGAATAACAAGTATGCGTGCACTGTACATGAATTCCGTCACTCGAAACACACTGACGCACCCAACCCATGCAACTTGTGTAATACTGTAAACAGATCAGCGCTAGACACATCTATACCAGATATGTAAGCAGAATCTGTTGTGATTCACAAGTAATCAGAAGAAAGCACAATGAACGTATGTTAGCGGGCAGGCCGTATAATGGCGGTTTGTGAATCTGTCCACTTCTCAATTTAAATCATTTAATACTTCAGAAATTGAATTTTTCTAAATACAGTAAGTGAACTGAAAGAATGGGATCATGTGTGATTTCTGTTTATACTAATTAACAGAAAAACTGTAGGGAGGGACGTGGAGCAGACATTGATTTTGGACTTTAGAACTGCTGCAGCAATTCGCAGCAGTTCTACAAGTGGAGTAACATTCTAATTTGAAGAAGACAGGAATTTTGCAACTGAGTACTTAATTGTATTTAACAGTCTGTTATAAAAATCTTCACACTGGTTCCAGCTCACACGAATGCACGATTCTTAGATAACGTAGAGACGATAATGTGCGATGCTGG
This sequence comes from Schistocerca nitens, assembly GCF_023898315.1. Taxonomy (NCBI): domain Eukaryota; kingdom Metazoa; phylum Arthropoda; class Insecta; order Orthoptera; family Acrididae; genus Schistocerca; species Schistocerca nitens. The sequence goes on from NC_064618.1 coordinate 177,244,797, forward strand.
TATTTGGAGGTCGTGGGTGTGTGTTTTCAGAGTGTGCATAAAATTTAATGCGGACCATTGTACTTATTTACGGAGTAAATTCAGCCATACTGCACTGAAACGCCAAAGAAAATGGTATAGGCATGTATTCAAATGCAGCGACGTTTGAACAGGCAGCATGCGGCGCTGCAGTCGGCAACACCTATATAAGTGTGTCGCAGTTGTTAGATCGGCTACTGCTGCTACAATGACAGGGCATCAAGATTTAAGTGAATTTGAACGTGGTGTTACAGTGCACGAACGATGGCACACAGCATCACCGAGGTAGCGATAAGGCGGGGATTTGACCGTACGACCATTTCACCCATGTACCCTGAATATCAGGAATCCGATAAAACATCAAATCCTCGTCATCGCTGCTGCCAGGAAAAGATGCTGCAAGAACGGGACCAACGACGACTGAAAAGACTCGTTCACCGTGATAGAAGCGCAACTCTTCCGAAAATTGCTGCAGATTTAAATGCTGGGCCGTCAACAAGTGCCAGCGAGCGAACCATTCAACGAAACATCATAGAGATGGGCCTTCGGAGCCGAAAGCCCACATATATACACTTGCTCACTGCACGACGCACAGCTTTACTTCTCACGTGGGCCCGTCAACACCGACATTGGACAGTTGATGACTGGAAACATGTTGCCAGGTCGTTTGAGTCTCGTTGCAAATTGTATCGAGCGGATGAACATGTACCGGTGTGTAGACAACCTCATGCATCCCTGGCCCTGCATGTCAGCAGGGGACTTTTCAAGATGGTGGAGGCTTTGCAATGGTGTGGGGCATGTGCACTTGGAATAATACGGGACCCCGGATACTTCTAGACACGACCCTGCCAGGTGACGTGTATGTAAGCATTGTGGCTGATCCACATTTATACCCATTGTGCGTTCCGATCTACATGGGAAATTTCCAGAATTGCTACAGCTTTGCTCCATGAACACTCCTCTGACGTTACACACTTCCGCAGGCCACAAACTCCTCAGACATGAACATTTTTGGCCATTCTGGGATGCCTTGCGACGTGCTATTCAGAAGACTTACAACCACTCGTGCTCTTATGAATATATGGACAATGCTGCAGGATTAATGGTGTCAGTTCCCTCCAGCACTACTTCAGACATTAGTCGAGTCCATGATACGTCGTGTTGCAGCACTTCGGAGTACTCTCGAGGGCCCAACACCCTATTACCAGTTTTTTTGGCTGTTAAGTGTATGTCCGCCGCTGTGGCACCAACGATACAGATTCAGTAGTATTGCGTTACACAACAAAGATCAAATCTTAATCACATAAAGGCACAGTGCTGATATCGTGCACATATATTGTTCCAGCAACTACCGGCCGATATGCGTTCATTTCGTACGGGAAATCAATTCCTCCAGGGATGACAACAGAGTGCCCATTTCAACTTTACTCAGCAGTCATCAATGTTTTCCTGCAGTTCACATTAATATGGTGTACGTATCAGTTTAAATACATTGTCAGTGTCTTCACATACTGAATGTACGGAAACAGACACGCCAAACACATCAACAATCATAGTATCCAAATAACCGACCCAACCTGGATTGTAAAGTCACGCCAAAAATATATAAACATACACTGAAATGCCGGCCGGAGTGACCGAGCGGTTCTAGGCGCTTCAGTCTGGAACCGCGCGACCGCTACGGTCGCAGGTTGGAATCCTGCCTCTGGCATGGATGTGTGTGATGTCCTTAGGTTACTTAGGTTTAAGTAGTTCTAAGTTCTAGGGGACTGATGACCTTACATGTTAAGTCCCATAGTGCTCAGAGCCATTTGAACCATTTTACACTTCTCCAGTGACAGTGACATCAAAGAGAAGAGGGCTTACGAAGCCCCTAGATGATAGTCCACACCACACATAAACCCGAAGTAGACTTCTCGCTTTATCCACATAAACATGCGACATGCCTATTTTCCGGTGCCCAGTACACACTGTTATGCTGATTCACTGTTCCGTTAAGTTTAAACTGTGCCTCGTCACTCCACAATACCTTCGTTACAAATTGTTCGTCATCAATAACCATTTGCTGATACCATTCGCAAATTTTCATTAGGCGATCAGGAACGTCATCATTATTCGCATGCAGTAATCGTGAAATGTAAACTTTCCACTTTGCAGCTTTTATAATTCTTCGTACACTTGTACTACTTACCCCCCACTTCACGTGCACATTGCGTAGCAGACTTCTGTTGGGAATTAACGAACATTTACAACAAAAGAACTGACAAACCTGGACTTGTAGCTGTATGCTGTCTTCCTGATATTCCTTTGCGAATATCACAAATCTTTCCATGCAATTCAAACATGTCAATGATGCGTTTAATTGTTAGGCGGCTTGGTGGTTCTGTTTCAAACTCCCTCCTCCACTGGTGTTGCACTTCAGCGGCATTATCAAATTTGAAAATACACTTCACAATACATTTTCGTTGCTCGAATGTCAAGTGTGCTCCAGCCTTCTTGTTTTCTCAATACCGAGACGAAAGTACCAACATCTGTTGAGCCAAGCACCATACTACAACACTCCCGTACCTCAAATCGAAAGGCAATATCGATATCTCGATAGAGCCTGACAAAAGAGTGTATACTTTCTCTGGCGGATTCTGTATACGATTATTACGAGTACAGCAACTATCCAAACCGGAAGAAGCTGCTTTACACACTCAGAGTAGTTCGTTGTTTTTCGGAGGGAAAACCAGTCTTCCAGTTGCACTGAAGACGATAGGGTTTCGATGGAAAAGTTTCTGTGGTAGAAGAGTTCTGTTGGAACGAATGGATTTCGTCGCCTCGAGATGCCGTTTCTTCTCGGAGATTTCTAAGTGTAAACATCGCGAAATCGTTCGGCGGAACGTAACGTGGGTAAGTTCTAGTCATTCCAGACCGACTTCGTCGACTGATGACAGGGCACGAAGGAGGTATAATGAAAGCCCTGGTTGGCAAAGACGGCTCATTATTTTACAGTCGGTTGGATTGCACCAAGCACTTCATTGCTGTTTACACCAAAGAAGTGTTGCGAATACCACTAGGAAATGACGAAGACGAAATTTAAACAGTTGTTCTTACCCAGAAAATTGCTTCACATCTAAAGTTGAAAGTGTAGCATACCACCTCTACATGCAGCTGCAGGAAGAGTGACACTGTGCACTGACTAGAGAAGAATGTCATAGATTCATTTGACAGAGAAATTAGAAGGTGAGAATTTCTGAGAAATCTGAATGAGCACAAATCACGTAACAGCATTTACGACATCGAGAAGTTTGCAGAAGAAACTGGTGATAATGTGTTGCGCCTGTGATCACATTATTTAGGCTACATTTAAATGTAATGTATTTAGTGTGGGCTGGAAATAACACAGAAACACTAAGAACATTATTTAAGAAGAAACTGTATGAAGAACACCCCAGCGCCAATGATATCACATGCATGCAGTCATAAAGCAACATCGCCTTAATTATGATAATTTTTACACTTGAAAATTCTCACACATGACAGAAAAACACTACTGAAGCAATTTAAACTAAGATGGAATGTTTTGGAAACGTCTCTGAGACTGTGAGCTATACAAAACATTGTCTACCAACGTTCATAAATACACGTCGATTAAATTAGGAGATTAAAATCGCTAACACTCCGTGGCTAGCCCAAGATCACTAACGGTCCTAAAAACCAACGGTCATCTTTAGCACTAGCAAAACTCATCCGAACTGTAATGGCACCAGCCAGACATAGGGAAAAAAGTTGTTTCTTCGCAGGCGATGCCTACACTTTTTCACACATTTTCCACTGAAAATTGAAATATTCCAGCAAACACGTGATCCAGTAGCAACCTTGCAACTAAAGCAACTGAAGCAACTGTCCAGCGAACTCAAGCTGTGTTCACTGTGGCAGAGATATCCAGTTTACATCCTGTCGAAATGGCAGGCTTATGAAAGTTGAAAGCCGATTGCTGTAGCTACTATTACAATTAACCACCAAGAAAGAGCGGCGAAAACATGCCTTGCACATACGAAACCCTGTCTTTTCTTTCCTTATTTCTCACATTTCATTCTTTTAAAACAAGAGAAAGTTAAACGTAATTCGACTCACGTAACTAGATGGCTCGATATTCGGACGAATCATTTCAAAGTAATGGAACAGGAAAGGGGGAGAGAGCAAGCAAAAGGATTGCCATTTACATACATAAGAGAACGGAAGGAGAATTAAGGAGTACATTTATATAAATGAAAGAATTACAGTTTTACATGTGGGAGAGGAGAGACAAAACTTTATTATCACTGGAGTTTACGCATATTTCGATGGAAAAAACAAGAGTCTGTAGATTTCTGTAACAAACAGCGATCATTTTTGGACAAGTACAAGCATCAAGTAATATTGACTGACAATAAAGGACAGTAAATAAACCATCCAAAAAATTATAGGCACGAAAAGGGAACAATTGAAGAACGCTTTGAAAGTTTTTTTTGCTGAAGGAGGTATCCAAAAAAAAGCACAACGAGCTTAAGGATTTAAGTGTATTATTGATTACATTAGTATTAAGGGAAATTGGAGGCAAGGAAAGAGATGAAAGAGTGAACTAGGGAATAACCTAGATTCAGATCATTTGTTGGTGATGTGAAGAAATGGAAAAAGAGTAAAATATTGAGGCAAGATACTTGAAGGAAAATATCTACAAACTGTACCCGTTGTAGGAACATATCAAACAAAATCTGTTCCACACGAGGCTTAATAAAGAAATAGAGCAGAAAGAACAAGAGGAAGAAATAGAGAAGGAATGGAATAATATAGGAACTATAGTTAAGAAAGAGAGAAGCTGTAGATGCCTAAGAAAAAAAAAGAAAAAGATAAAAGCAATAAAAGGATAAACATTTGGACACCACAATGAAGTAAAGTTAAAGAAAGAACAGGACGTTTATCTTAAGTATCTCAATGAACCAACAGAGGAGAATCGTCAAATTTACAAATATCAAAGAAATGCAGCAAATCGAACAGTAAAACGAGCTAGTCAAGTATACTCGGATAAGTCTGTAAGCGTAATAGAAATCTGTTTGCACGGAAGGAAAATAATTGCTCGTATAACAGTGAAAATTCTCAATCAAAGAGAGAAAAAATTTCGCAAAAAACAGCATTCAACAAGCAAAATTAATAGAAAATTACGAGAAGGTGTGGTATGAAAACACATGCTCCACAGAGAATAAAGAGGATGAAATCGAAATAGGATGTTTCGGTGATATATGTATGGATGAAGTAAGGTAAGCCTTCAACTGAAAAACAACAGAAAAACTTGTGGTATAGATGGCAAAAACGCTAAAGTGTTGACTACAGAGGCATCATATTACAAAAGAGACTAGTACAGTTGTTTAATACATGCTGGAGAAATAATGTTATTCGAGAAGCGTGGTTCATAACCCAAGGCAATACCACTGTTTAAAAAGTTTACTGCAGTAATTGCGAGAACTATAGAGAAATCAGCTGACTAATTACCACAAGCAATGATTAAGCAATAATGGCAAACAAGAGAATAACAAGATATATGAAAAGTTTATAGCTAAATAAGTAATCGAAAAACAGAGGGAGTGTAACATGGAAGCCGGTGTAAATTGTGAAGAATTAGAAGGAAAAGACGACATTCACATCACATAATAAACATTTTAGAGGTACGAACAACCAAGTGGTTGTAATTTTATATGAAAGTGATACTTAATTTTGTAACCACAAATGAAGCAGTCAGACAAGCTTCGTGTATTCCATCTACACATTTAACATTTATTTACATTAGGCAGTCCCGCATTGAAAGAGATTTCTAACGAGTGAACAGATACTTCCGTCTGAATTGCCTTTTACATGCACTCTCCACCAAATTGTTGGAGGAGGGTGTAGATGGCGACCTAAGGGGAATACTTTTACTGAGGAGGGTTTGTGGAGAGTACCATTCGACGAATTCGGAAAAAGAAACAAAATGAATGGCTTTTAAAGGAAAATATCCTCCACGAACAAGAACAGTGTATTGGTGAACAATTAACACATGCCCGAAAAATACACCGAAGAACCAAGGAAACTAAGATAGCCAAATGTATTCAAATACAGAGGTATGTAAATAGGCATAGCACTGCCCTGCGGTCGGCAAAGGCTATATAAGACAACAAGTGTCTAGCGCAGTTGTTAAAACAGTTACTGCTGCTACATTGACAGGTTATCAAGATTTGAGTTTGAACGTGGTGCTGTACTCGGCACACGAGCGACAGGACACAGCACCTCCGATGTAGCGATGAAACGGGGATTTTCCCGTACCACCATTTCACGATGCACCGTGTATATCAGGAATACGATAAAACATGGAATATAAGACATCGCTGCGGCCCCAAAAAGACCCTGGAAGAACAGGACCAACGACCACTAAAGAGAATCGTTCAACGAGACAGAAGTGCAGCCTTTCGCAAATTGCTGCAGATTTAAATGCTGGGCCGTCAAAAACCGTCAGCGTGTGAAACATTCAACGAAGCATCATCGATATGGGCTTTCGTAGCCGACGGCCCACTCGTGCACCCTTGATGACTGCACGACACAAGGCTTTACATCTCACCTGGGCCCGTCAACGCCGGCATTGGGCGGTTGATGAATTGTATCGAGCGGATGGACGTGAACGGGTATGGAGACAACCTCATGAATCCATGAACCCTGTATGTCAGCAGGGGACTGTTCAAGCTGATGGAGGCTCTGTAATGGTGTGGGGCGTGTACAGTTGGAGTGATATGGGACCCGTGACACGTCTAGATACGACTCTGACAGGTGACACATTCGTAAGCATCTTGTCTGATCACCTGCATCAATTCACGTCCATTGTACATTCCGACGGACTTGGGCAATTCCAGCAGGACAATGTGACACCCCACTCGTCCAGTATCTCCAGAAACACTCTTCTGAGATGAAACACTTCCGCTGGCCACGAAACTCCCCAGACATGAATATTATTGAGCATATCTGGGATGCCTGTTCAGAAGAGATCTCCATCCCTCGTATTCTTACGGATTTATGGACAGCTCTGCAAGATTCATCGTTTCAATTCCCTCCAGCACTATTACTGCCCACGCCACATAATGTTGAGGCACTTCTGCCAGCTCGCGGGGTCCAACACGATAACAGGCGGGTGTGTACAAGGAGAAAAGATACAAGACTGAAATCTCATAAGATAATGGAACTGCCAATATTTGCTTGTGGATGCGGCTCGTGCGGTATAGACAAACGCCAAGGAATCCGCATACAAGCAACAGACATGAGATATCTAAGAGCAGTAAAGGGATTCCAAAGAGTCGACAGATTCAGAACTTTAGAATTTAGGGATGAGTTGTATGTGTTTAGTGTACTGAATGATGGACAGGGAAATAGGAGAAACAGAAACTAACATCTCGGATCAATGAGAAAGACTACCTCAGTTAGAAGATTTAAACCAGTTTTTGAAGATGTCAAGAAATAACGATGAAGCGACAAGTATCGTAACACGTAAAACAAAAGAAAAGGCCTAGTGCTTGAAGTGAAGATGATTTGATGATAATGAATACTAAATATGATCAATAAGAGAAAATAAAAGGAGAAAAATATTTATGTAACCTCCCGTCAACTGCAGCTTTTCGCTTGTAAAGTTTACCTATTCATACTCGACTGTTTCTTTGCTCCCTCACTTTACGTTCCTTGCTTGTTGTGATGGTGACTGGGTTGAAAACTACGCCTACATCTATACTCTGCAAGCCAACGTGCGATGTGTGGTGGAGAGCACTTTGTGTACCACCATCACCTCCCCACTTTCCTGTTTCAGTCGTGAATAGTCTCCGGAAGAACAGTTGCCGGTAAACCACTCGAATATCTCTAATTTTATCTTCATGGTTTCTTCGTGAGCTGCATCAAAGAGGAAGCAATATATTTCTTGTCTGTTCCAGGAACATGCCCTCTCGGAACATTTATCCATACCGTGGTGTAGAATGTCTCTCTTGCAGCGTCTGCCATTATAGTTGGTAGACCCTCTCCATGGCGTTTTCGTTCTTACTAAATGAACTAGTAACGAAATGCGCTGCTCGCCTCTGATTCTTTTCTGTTTTCTCTGTCAGATACATCTGGTACGGAGACTTTATCGACGAGCTACATTCAAGTATCGGTTGAGGGTGTGTTTGTAAAGGTATTTCGTCTGTTGATAGACTTCGTTTCCTGAGGATGTTTTCCGTGAATCTCAGTCTGGAATCTGCCTTACTCGCGATTAATTTTGCACTTCAAAATCTCTCCTTACACATACTACCAGCTATGATATGGAAATAATTGTTTCCAGTTGTGCGTTCATACAATAGACGTGGCTTTCTTTCTGTGTATTCGCAATATGTTACATTTGTATGTGTTGAGGGGATAAACTTCCATAGACTCTGCGAAATAGTTAACACTTTTGCTACGCTGTGATCACCGCCATGCACGGTGGCGATTACAGCTGCACCCCCCCCTCCACCCTGGCTCAACGATGTTCGTGAAACAAACCGCAACGTGTCTCAGTGGGTACAGAGGCACTTCATGCATCCATCAGTGAAGTGTTCAACGATATAATTATCGCATCCACAACGCAAACACACAAACATATTCCACAGAAAGAAACCTACAGCCCTCGCAGAAAGGCAAAAGGGACCGCACGGAGGAGGAGTCAAAATGGCGAAACAGCCTAGTGTCGAAATTACCCATGAATGTACGATCAATCACCAGAATATAAGATGTATTGTTAACTTACACGCAACTACCGACAAAGAGCCCCTTATACGCAACCATCGACAAAGAGCCTTTCATCTTATATCTTGAAAGCAGAGACAGAAACATAAGCACGCTCGAACCTACAACACTAGGAAAAATTTTTGGACGGGGATGTGAGTCGTTATTCAAGCGCATAGTGAATGTCACGGTGGCGCAGAGAAACCTTGTGAACACTGAGACTGTGTCAGGATTAACTGCCAGTGCCTTGGTTCAACATCCTTTCTCAGACAAAGCAGATTTTGAGGCCAATATCCAGCAGCTTTTCACTACTAAAGAAGGGACAATCAATACTGTCGGAATCTTCCTTACGAAGGACGAATTACTAACGGAAACAGTGTGTTGCTGCAAATTTATTGCCATCAGATTTTGTAAAATTGCAATAATGGAAGGGCAAAAGGTTATGTAAGCTTTATGTTTTAAGTACGTTAAATTATTACCCTGATAAGGCAAATGGTTGTGTAAAATTTATCTTTTAAATACATTACTACATAATCTACTGATTTCTTCACTTTCATATTAGTTTCACTCTCATTTGTTAAAGGTTGCCTGTTCTCTTTCTCATGTACCTGATGACTGATTCCTCATCTGTACCTTGCGAGAAGGGCTTGGGGCTTTTCCGCAGCTGACTGACCAAAAACAGGTTACGTTTTTCGATTGTAAAGATCGTCAAAGCAATGACGTGTGTTATGTCCTCGAGTACTGGAAAAAAAGTTTTGTTTCGTTTCTGTTGTTAAGTCCCAACGGTCTCCCAGAATATTTATGTTGTTGCTGCCATTGCTAATACAAACCTACTAATCTCGGCTCTCAGTTGTTGCTATTTCAAATAAATATTCACTTCTCACACTGTACGACAGTTCGATTCGCAGTTAATTTGCACAACTGCAGAGTGTGGAAGAAAACTATTGGTGTTGGTTTGACAGATTATGCCAAACTATAATTATATACAGTAACGAAATTTAGGGAATAGTTTAATTAGGTAACATATTTAAGTGATTAAACTTACAAGATCACAGGCTAATGTAAGTGTGATATAAGCCATTGAAAATCAGAAATGCTGGGTGTAATCGTCAAAATGTTGAATGTAAGCCTGCAGACCTGCATGCCTTGTGTTGTCAGGTGCTGGATTTCGGTTTGTGAGAAGTAGTTCCATGCCTCTCACACTTGGTTGGTCAATACAGGGATGATTAAAGCTGGTTGTGGATGACACTGGAGTGTCCGATGATGATGTCAGTGGTACTAAGGTCTTCTGATCGAGCAGCTGAAGGCAACATGTGGACGCTCTGTAGAACCTGTTGAGTTACAACGGTGGTATGTGGGTGAGCGTTGTCCGGTTGGAAAACACCGCCTGGAATTCTGTTGATGAATGGTACCAAAATAGGTGGAATCAGCACACTGGCACACAAATTTGGCGTCATGTTGCTTGGAATAGGATTGTTCTTGCTGCTACAAAATAATCGAGCAGCTGAAGGCAACATGTGGACGCTCTGTAGGGCATGTTGAGTTACAACAGCGGTATGTGGCTGAGCGTTGTCCCGTTGGAAAACACCGCCTGGAATTCTGTTGATGAATGGTACCAAAATAGGTGGAATCAGCAGACTGGCGCACAAATTTGGCGTCATGTTGCTTGGAATAAGAGTGTTCTTGCTGTTACAAAATAATTGTACCCAAAACTGTAGCCCCCGGTGCAGGTGCAGTGTACCTACCACACAAACTGGATGGTTGGGAGCCCTCAACTGGCCCCCATCCAACCAACAAGTGACCATCACTGGCACCGAGGTAAATCAAGATTTCATCAGGAAACACAACAGACCTCCGCCTGCGCTCGAATGAGTTCTTGCTTGACATCGCTGAAGTCGCAAATGGCGGTAGTTTGTGATCAGTGGAATGCACGCTACAGGGCGCCTGGTTCGGAGCTGTCTTTGAAGTAACCGACTTGTAACAGTTCTTCGTATCACTGTGGTGACAGGTACTTCTCAGATTGCTCCTGCAGATGCAGTACGATGAGCCAGAGCCACACACCAGACACGATGGTCTTCCGCCTCGGTAGCGCCACCTGGAGCCCGGTCTTCTTGCAGTCGTACATTCTCGTGACCACCGCTGCGAGCAGTCATGTACAGTGCCAAGCCTTTCTGCGAAATAGCAGAAGGAACATCGAGCTTCTCGTAGCCCTATTACACGACCTCGTCCCAACTCTGTATTGCGTTGATAATGGTATCTTTGACGTCTTAAAGGTGTTCTCGACTGACGGGAACTCAGCACGTATAACCTGAAAGGTGGCTTACAAAACACTCGTTCGACCTAAACTTGAGAATTGCTCATCAGTGTGGGATCCGTGCCAGGTCGGGTTGTCAGAGGAGATAGAGAAGATCCAAAGAAGAGCGGCGCGTTTCGTCACAGGGTTATTTGGTAAGCGTGATAGCATTACGGAGATGTTTAGCAAACTCAAGTGGCAGACTCTGCAAGAGAGGCGCTCGGCATCGCGATGTAGCTTGCTGTCCAGGTTTCGACAGGGTGCGTTTCTGGATGAGGTATCGAATATATTGCTTCCCCCTACTTATATCTCCCGAGGCGATCACGAATGTAAAATTAGAGAGATTCGAGCGCGCACGGAGGCTTTCCGGCAGTCATTTTTCCCGCGAACCATACGCGACTGGAACAGGAAAGCGAGGTAATAACAGTGGCACGTAAAATGCCCTCCGCCACACACCATTGGGTGGCTTGCGGAGTATAAATGTAGATGTAGATGAAGTATTGCTTGTAACCGTTACAAAGTGTACTTAAAGCAGACCTTATTTTCATCCTCATAGTGACGCTACTAGCATCAGTCTTACTCAGCTGGCGTGATATTTGGTTAGACACAAACTTTCAGGTGTAGAAACACACCTAGCAACTTTCCTTTAAGTCCCACAATAGTTTCTTGGTGTTCCGATCTTTTTTGCGTCAGTGTAGTTTCCTTCCAATTATTGATGCTTGTAATGCCTACAAGAAATACGTTATTTATTGAACGACCCTCGTAATTCCAAGTATTTCGGAACATTTAAATTTACTAATTTACTAAGTGCAGCAATCTCGTTTTTGCCTTATCAAAATCTTTAAATAGTTCTATTGTGTACTGAATGTAGCCTGTGAATACAATCATCAGTAAAAATGCAAGTCAAAAGCTCATACAGAAGGAAACTACTTCAGTTGTTTCGTTTTCCATCGTCCATTGTCTTGCTGCGCACCTCTTTTAATCGGCGAGAAACCCCGAGCCTTTCTATACTCCCCTCGTTCCAGCGGTATTTTTCTTTCCCCCCTTCTTTATCTCTTTTGATCGGCGCGTTTCAAATTATTTGCCCTTCATTGTCGTAACGCTCCAGTTTCAAGTCTGCGTGCTGCCTCGATGCGCTGCATCGTTTCTTCCCTCTTGAGCGCGTCGCACGGAGCTGTTGGACCGTGCAGGCATGGTGGGGGGGGAAGGGGGAGTTCGAGGGGAGGATATTTTTCATTTTCACCTCGCCTCACACAGCGCGTCCCTGGTTTTTCTCTCTCTGGGATTATCCGCCAATATCCGCGCCTTGCCAGCAAAGCCTGCAGCCCCTGATAGCATGCGCAGCAGTCTCGGAAGAGTCCCAGGACACCGGCCGCGTTCGCTTGCACGGTAAAAACAATGACGGTAATGGGAAGGGCTCCCTCGCCGCTCCCGTTTTGTCTTTAATTGACGTTAATTATTGACAGGGCCCGACCCTCGTAATGACGAGCAGACGGCCGCGGGCACGCCGGTTCCTTGTGCTGCCGCATAACGACGTCTCCGCCCCCGCGGCAGCGCAATAAAGCTTTTAATGAGTTTATGTAAGGCAAGACACGGGAAGCGCGGTCTTAACAGCCCACGGGTCTGCCTCCTGTATCCTTATTTACTCTGGCCCGATTTCCCGAGGTTCTCTGTTGAACAAGGGAGAAGCGCGGACAATGAAACATATGGTATTTGAAAATCTGTAAAAATAGCAGAACTGCTTCAAAACAACAGATAAAAGTTTGCTTAGCATCTCCCTAAGAGGTAATCTCCAATCTTTCCATTATTATGTAGCCGTAGACCAAAAGTGGCTTAAATTCAGCCAAATTGTGTTGATAGGAGTTAAGAGTTTCATACCAAGCAGATTAGGAAAAGACAGTATTGCAGAACTAAGAACAAGAAAAAAAAAAAAAAAGAACGAACAAGTGAGACTAATACTCGTGCTCTGTGGTGCAGTAGCAGCTTAATCAACATCTGTGTACATAAATGAAATCGTTATTGTTTATTTCTTCAAAATCGTGTATCTCCGAATGCTATTGACCGATTGGTTTGAAATTTTGACACAATGTTGCATTCTAATACAGACGTGCCTTTGCTTACCTATTTCTTTAAAATATAACTATAAATGTATGTTTATGTAGAGCATTCAGATTCCTTTTAACAACCTTTCCTTATAGCTAAATTAAAAAAAAAAAAAGAAAAAACAGAAACAGATACCCATATGAATCAACTATTGTGTCGAAACCTGAAAGCGTTCGATCAAAAAATTTCGAAGGTTTGTAATTAGGAATATTTACAGTTTTTATATAATTATAAATGTAGATTCGGTTTCTTCAAAACCTCAAATCTCAGAAAATTCTGCACGGATTGCTTTTAAATTTTGACACCACACTCATTTCGGATACTCAGATGTATTTGTATACCTAAAGAAACGCGGTTTGGTAATATGTAATACATATGTAATAAAAGGGGAAAATTTATAAAAATGTTGATGTTAGTTCGTTTCAAAACTTTACTCTCTGACGGTTCTTGAACGATTGCTGTAAAATTTTGACATAATGTCGAATTCTAACACTTGCGTGTTTTCAGGTACCCAAGTCTTTAATACGAATAATATGTAAATACAAATATGTACTACATAAAGGCAAAACTTTGTTACCATAAATCTGAAAATGTATCCTGCCGGTTTATTTTAAATTTTTACACTTTACTACACTAAACGTTTAGACACATACAGAATATATAATTCCTAATGTATAAATATACAATAGTACAACGTTAGCAAACGGGAGTGTGTTATTTGTGACTTATTGGTTAATGATTAGCATAATACTACACAATTTGCATTTCATGTAACAATAAACAATAGTCAAGGTCAGAGGGAGGGAGAAAGAGGAGATGGTGAGAGGGGTGGAGCAAATGTACATAGAAAAGAGGAAGGTGAGAGGGAGCAGGGGGAGATGCTTTGAGAGGGGGGGGGTGTTCAAGTGTTCAAATGTGTTTGAAATCTTATGGGACTTAACTGCTAAGGTCATCAGTCCCTAAGCTTACACACTACTTAACCTAAATTATCCTAAGGACAAACACACACACCCATGCCTGAGGGAGGAATCGAACCTCCACCGGAACCAGAGGGGGGTGGGGCAAGATAGACAGAGAAAGTGGGAAGGAGGAGATGGACTAAAAGAGGGAGAGAGAGAAGAATCAGGCGGAGATGGAGAGACTGAGCGGACGGGGGGGGGGGGGGGGGGAGAAGAAGGTGGACGGTAAGAAGACTTGCAGATGATGGACAGAGAGGGGGGAGGAGGAAGATGTGGGGAAAGAATGCCAGAGGGTGAGATGAACATAGACAGGCGGGAGAAGAAGATTAAGACAGATATTCAATCCCCATGCGAATTAGAAAAGTGTGTATTCTCTTTTATTTTTTATTTTTTCATTTAAACAGACTGAGCCTTAGCAAAACATGCCGGGTACAGCTAGTTATATATGTAGGTAACAATAACAATTTCGTGGGGCTCAGTAGCCTGGTGCAAGTCTTTCTTTTGGACTCCAATCCGTGGACTTGGGTATCCCGAGCTTATGAAAGCTATCCAACCGTGGACAGAGGAAATGCCGTTTGACGTGGGAACAGGATCACGTGTTATTTCTGGCGACTCCTCATGCCCTTGAGATGTGAATGCTAGGCTGAAATCCCTTGTGTAACGGAGATTCTATCTCACGACCTGTCGGTTTCCATTCACGTGTTTTACCGCTAGACATTCAGGCCCGACATGGTGCGCAGTTGGTTCATCTAGAACTTTTCGTGAAGGAGTTTGCGAGGATTAATATATGCTACATATTAAATGACAGTTTCTTTTGACTGCATTATCTTAGGTGGTTAAATTTCCTACACAACCAAGGAACCGTAGCTCTTAGTGTGTGACATAAATTGCAACTTGGTACCTGTACTCGTTCCTGAGAGTATGGGATCTTAACAGATAGACAGACAGACAACAAATGGCGTGAAGGTATTTTTTTATGTGATATGGTTACTAATTAAAGATTCTACTACTTTTTTCTATGTATTCAGTGAAACCAAACTGGTTGTCGTCTGATAATAAAAATCTTAATTACAGGTGAAGTGGCCTCTTAATCCGCAAGATGATTAGTCACAGCTGCCCGCATCTCGTGGTCGTGCGGTAGCGTTCTCGCTTCCCACGCCCGGGTACCCGGGTTCGATTCCCGGGGGGGTCAGGGATTTTCTCTGCCTCGTGATGGCTGGGTGTTGTGTGATGTCCTTAGGTTAGTTAGGTTTAAGTAGTTCTAAGTTTTAGGGGACTGATGACCATAGATGTTAAGTCCCATAGTGCTCAGAGCCATTTGAACCATTAGTCACAGCTATGGTTGCCCTATCTCCAAGGTCTTCTGCAGTTATAACAATTAAAGGATATGAAGCTGAATCAGTAGTTGAGAAAGAACTGAGGAAAGTGTGTAGCATACTTCTTATGATAATTTATATGTTAACAGTAAAAGAAAACAAGCGGAAATATGAACAAGGAATTAAATTTCAGAGAGAAGAAATAAAATCTATCAGATTTCCTATGTACGTTATGATTTGGTCAGAGAAGTTTAAAGACTTAGAACAGCACTGGCACGCAGAAAACAGGTGGTAAGGAAATACCAACAAAAATAAAACTAGGAAGTACAATGCAAACAAATGGAATCAGGTGAGACATATGTAAATAAAATGGTAAATGAGAGAGTAAAGAGCTGGATGGGGTTTGTTATTTGGACGGTAAAAGACTGATGATGTCAGATATAAAAAGAGTGCAACATGTGATCCCGCAATACCAAGAAAAGCATATCTTGTATAGAGAAAATTGTGAACATATAATATGAATTTATACATCGCGAAGCCCTTTGTATACGTGTTTACAACGTAGTCATTGTACGAGGCATAGTTCAGGAGATGTGATGTCATTAACAACATTGATATTCCTAAGAAAGTAGCTTTTGTATAAAACAGGGAGAAATTACCCAGACAATTTTGACGTAAATTATATTCATCTGGTTTTTCTTGCTTACGCCACTGAGCGACTTTAAACTAACTGAAACATAATTTCATATCCTCTCTAAAATTTTCCGTGAGTAAGTACTAAACGCAAAATATTTAACATATTAACTTGTTTGTAAACTAATTAGAAATTTGAAGCTTTTTTGTTCAATATGACAGTTTCCTGAGTATAATAGTAGGAAAATAACTGTCATTGGTGGGTGGGTAAAATTATAATGAATACCGGTAGTGAAACTCTAACACTACCTAAAAGCAACAAACAAACTACAAAGGTAAATTAACAGTGACAACAACGCCCTTTCCTTAAGGGACCATTAGGTAATACTTTCTTGGACACTCAGCGTGCATTTGCTACGTTGCAGCAGTGAGTAAAGAGTAGAATTCGTTCTACAGCCAGTTCTGTACCCGCGCAAAGGATTAAAATCTGACATTCGGTTAGAAAATGTCGCACTGTCAGTGGTTCGGTGTAGTGAAAGTATCGTGATATGGGGTCTAAAATTAACATATCACTATCGCTGAAAAAACAGTGTCCCATATCCAGTGCAGCACAATTTTGTTCAAAATGGTTCAAATGGCTCTGAGCACTATGGGACTTAACATCTGAGGTCATCAGTCCCCTAGAACTTAGAACTACTTAAACCTAACTAACCTAAGGACATCACACACATCCATGCCCGATGCTGTATTCGAACCTGCGACCGTAGTGGTCGCCCTGTTCCTGAATGAAGCGTCTACAGCCTCTAAGCCACACCGGCCGGCAGCACAATTGCAACGACGAGATTGACGAGAGGATATGATCCTAACCGTACGGAGGAGTTTAATACATGTTGACGAAGATCTAAATGTAGAACAACGTATAGCAATCGAAATCTTCTGGTATGTGGTGTCAGCCACTATGCCAAATGCTTTATCACAAGACAAGAGAATCGTACAGGAGTTGAGTTGCGGGGGAAGGTGGTATTCTTGCTCTTATGGATGAATTTATGAATCTCTGGACGTTTATAGGCGTAACAAACACGGAGTCTTCTTTTTGCGAGCTAGATTGGAGGACTCATTCAGCCGAGAACGATAAATCTAGTGTATGACAATTACATTTATCACCTAATTGAGTGCACACGAAAGAAGCAGTTTACACACGTAATGGATTCCCCTACAAGAACCCTCTTGAACTACCACGAAGGATGTCCACTATTAACAAATGGGTCAGCATACAGCGACAGTCGGTTGTCTGCACGGACGGCTGCTGGCCGGTGGAAACGAGGCGAGAACGCGCCGGTTGCTCTCCAGTCCTAATTTCATGCTCATGAAGCGACAGTTATTACCTTGCAACTTAATGTTTGATCAAGCGCTAGATATGTTGTTATGTGAAATTCCACTGCAAAGACTCTTTACAAATCCACAGGAAATTTATATTCGCTGTGAAACACAATTAAAGGGTCACTTCCTTGAAATTGGTAAAGAGGTTCTGAGCCATGCCGGCTTTGCGAGTATCGATACATGTTCAGAGATGCTAACATTTCGGCGCTGGTGAGTCCGTCACGAGGTGGCGCGGCGGTGAGCGCGAGGGAGTTGTCGTGAGGTGTAGTGGAGATTGCCGGAGGAAGGGAGATAACTAGGTCAGTGAAGAGGTGTTTTGAGAAGGTACTGTACAGGCGACAGTTGTAACGGCTGTGTCTTGAGAACGTATGCGGAACCAATCAGTTGGTGGCCGTTAACAGATTACATTTTATTGGTAGATTGTAGTGGCGACCTACTTCTCTGATGGTGTTAGACCATTATTTCGCTGACCTGATAAGATGATATCATTCTGTTTATGTCTTTCACTGGCCATGCACTTTCCGCATTCCATATTGCTGGTGTACCTCACCTGAGACAAGCTATTACCGAGTGCTCAGTTATGAAAATTAATAGTAATGAAGTGGTTCAAATGGCTCTAATCACTATGTGGCCTTATCATCTGAGGTCATCAGTCCCATAGACTTAGAACTACTTAAACGTAACCAACCTAAGGACATCACGCACATCCATGCCCAAGGCAGGATTCGAACCTGCGACCGTAGCAGCAGGGCGGTTAACGACTGAAGCGCCAAGGACCGTTCGGCCACAGTGGACGGCTGTTAGTAATCCATGTTGTGGTCATAAGCTACGCGATCTTTTGCACCATTTTGATGGAACTATTGTTGCTTGGTGTCTAGTAGCGTGTTTAGTTTGTTCCAGACAATACTGTGGATCTTGAACTGCATGATGCACCAAAGTACGCTAGCTCCGTGAGACACTTGTGCGGAGGTCTGAATGTCGGCATCCACCAAGGGCTGGATTATCGTAAGGATAAAATGCTTCGCATATGGAAGTGAGCTCAATCGGTTACTTAAAATATCTCAACCCTGAGTTTGATTAGGTGTTACTTGTAAGCTAAATTTAGCACTAGCAGTTTGTTTTAACTCTTGCAATACTGCTGCTATGCGCTTTTATTTAAAGTTGTTTTAAGTGACTGATTCTGATTCAATTAACATAGGACTGTTGAGACATTTTGTTGTAGTGTGTTGTTGCTGCGTCAGCACAGGCGATTTGTTGGGCTGTAATGGTTGACAAATTATTCTACATCTTTGCCTAGGTGGTGGGTCTGGGTTACACCTTCGCTCGCTCGTTCTTGAATGTGATGTAATCGAACGTTCCGTTAAGACCCAGGTGCACCGAATAACAGCCTCTGAATTGAATGTTTTTGGATAGATGCACGCGGGAAGAGAAGTCGGACGCACCTCCTGTACTTCGTGCCCTTTGTCGGGGCGATAAATCGGGCCCAAGCGGCACAACCAGGTTTGGCCCGTGTTGGCCGCTCCGCAGGATGTTCATGTCCGCACTTGGCAGATGCCGTAAGCTGGGAACTGTTTGTGAAGCAAGTGTCTGATGTAGATTATTGCCTGTCCATCTGGAAGTCCGTATGTATGGTTACACTTTCTTTTAAATGAATATATGTGGGCAAGGTTCCAAAACTATAAGTGATCTTACGATAGCCCTTTGGGCAAGCAGTGTTCTCTATTTTTTATAAAAAGGTATTACCTTTCTCATTTGAAAAGTTGTTATACGTTCGTTGGTAACAAAGGCCAACTGATGGGCTTTATGTATAAAAGTTCTCTCACTTGAAGTATGTGATAATTGTTATTTCTGTTGATTGAATTCAATATACATTATTTACAACAAAACGTGAATGCTCCCTTGCCCTAGGGTTCAGTCCTTCCGCGCTGTACTTCGGGCGTTTTAGGATAGGCAGAGGTGATACCGGTTTCAAGTTTGAAATTTCCTTCAAAGATGCATGCAACCACCCTCTATAACGGCGCCTTGCGACGCCACATTCGGGTTCCAATGGTTCAAATGGCTCTGAGCAGTATGGGACTTAACTTCTGAGGTAATCAGTCCCCTAGGACTTAGAACTACTTAAACCTGACTAACCTAAGGACATCACATACATCCATGCCCGAGACAGCATTCAAACCTGCAACCGTAGCGGTAGCGTGGTTCCAGACTGTACCACCTAGAACCGCTCGGCCACGTCAGCCGGCACCACATTCGGGCTCGGCAACGATTCAGACTGTAATATATCGACACATACGAAAAGAAAAGCTATAATTCAGATGTTCTTGTGAGGTTTAAGATGGGCTAATGATGTCACATTGGCAGCTAATTTCACCACAGTTCTGCCCAACGTCGTAATGGACGTTTCACTCCATGTGAAGGCCGTCGCACACCTTCACACAACCACACAGCCACACTACAGTCCTCCTGACGCCTCTGCGATCATGTTCGGAACAAACCAACATTTAAATTATGCGCTTTTGTTATGCCGATAAAAACATTTCAAACACACTGCCGCTCAGAACAGCCACCAAAAATCATCAGAAAGTGCCACAGAGGGCGTCTAGCAAACCATCCCTCCCCCCCCCCACCCACTCCCCTCACCAATTGGGGCGTTGATTCTCACCATTTCGCGATCGGAATTCGGAAACGATAGTTCACAGTGCGATGAGCAGCAGTTCGAAGATCTTGAGATCGTTCAGCACTGCTGACACCACCGGGCGATTCAACGCTTCTTCTGAGGATACTTTGGTGCTGCGACTACACTGAAAGTGATCTAATAGCTATGGAGCGTAGCAACAGCACAGTTTTTGAATTGGTGTGCCGGATGCCACCTGTACACCTTTACTCATCATTTCATTAATATGCCCGAACAGAGACTTCGACACACCTTCAGCTGAGTGGCGCTCTGTTTCTGCTCTAGCACCTGCTTGCGGGCATGTAGAATCCATGGGGTGTCGAATGTGGTCCTCTCCTGGAGATGGTGGACTGACGGAAGTAAAGTTGTGAAGAAGTTTCGTGAGTTGTCACTGGATAGCTCATTTGTGGAGCACTTACTCGCTAAGGCCAAAGTTCCCGAGTTCGAGTCTCTATCGTGCATACTATTTCAGTCTGCCAGGAAGTTTCGTATTAGCGCATACATCATTGCAGAGCGAAAATTCATTCTGGAAAATATTAGTATTTATAAATTACATCGGTTTTTCGTAGTAGTTGGATATCTCGAACATTTCTTCCTTATCTCTGTGTGCAATCTACCTTCACCTAGGTCTAAATCTAAATGTTTTACGCAGCCACTTTCACGTTAAATTAATAGGCGGAGACACACTAAATCGTCAAAGAAACTGGTATAGGCATGCGTATTTAAATACCGAACTATGTAAACAGGCAGAACATGGCGCTGCGGTCGGCAGCGCGTCTATAAGACGACAAGTGGGCAGGGTATCAAGATTTAAGTCGGTCAGAACATAGTGTTATTGTCGGCGCACGAGCGATGGGACACAGCATCTCTGATGGGTACCGACGAAGTGTACCGTGAATAACAGGAAATCGGTAAAACATCAAATCTCCGGCATCCCTGCGACAGGAAAAAGATCCTGCAAGAACGACACCAACAACGACAGAAGAGAATCTTTCAACGTGACAGAAGTGCAACTCTCTAACATCGATATGGGCTTTCGGAGGCGAAGATCCACTCGTGTACGCTTGATAACTGCACGACACAAAGATTTACGCCTAGCCTCGGCCCATCACTGGACAGTTGATGACTGGAAGCATGGTGCCTATTTGGACGAGTCTCGTTCCAAATTGTATCGAGCGGATGGAGACAACCTCATAATCCATGGAACCTGCATGTCAGCAGGGGACTATTCAAGCTGGCGGAGGCTCTGTAATGTTATAGGGCCTGTGCAGTTGGAGTGATGTCGGACCCCTGATACGCCTAGATACGACTCTGACAGGTGACACGTTCGTAAGCATCCTGTCTGATCACCTGAATCCATTCATGTCCATTGTGCATTGCGACGGACTTCGGCAATCGCAGCTGGACAATGCGACACCCTATACGTCCAGGATTGCTACAGAGTGTCCTCAGGAACACTGTTCTGCTGGCCACCACTCCCCAGAGATTAACATTAATTAGCATACCTGGGATGCCTAGCGGCATGCTGTTCAGGAGAGATCTCCACCCTCTCATGCTCTTACGGATTTATGGTCAGCCTTGCTGGATTCATTGTGTCAGTTCCCCCCAGAACTACTTCAGACAGTAGTCGAGTCCATGGCACTCGTGCCGCGGCACTTCTGCGTTCTCGCGAGGGCTCTACATGGTATTAGGCATGTGTAATAGTTTCTTTGGTTCTTCAGTTTAAGTACAACGTGAGCCGTACGTCGAGTTCGAGACCTCGGGCCCGTCTTGCTCTCTTGGACTGTCTTTGGTTTTGCGAGCGGGAGAAGGGTAGTCGGAACTCAGCGATTGTGGTGGATGGTGTGTCTAGTGGAAAGTAGAGACTATCTGGAGGGCAACTGGTCAGCACTGATGGCGCATCGTTACTCTAGTGAGAGGGCTGGCATTTGTTCTCCGTGCAGGGCGGTGCGGCTGTTGACGTGTCGTGCTGGGCCAGCCATCCTAGTCTCGCCCTGTTCCGCTATACCCGGCTTCCTCCCGGAGAATTTGGCGCGATTCGGTAAGACCTGTCGTTTATCCTTCTATACTAGGCGACTGAAACGCTTCCGCTATAGTATTTTTCCGAGCTCATAGTCAATGCGTACTTCGGCTCCCTTAGCCGCTTGCTTATATTTACAACCAGAATCATTTGTATGTTCTCCAGTAACTTCTCTCGATGTTTTGGTGCTCCGCTCTTCCATTTCATTTCATGTGGTTTTCAAAGAGTTTCGGCACGTCGTCAGCTATTTTTCGTGGGGAAATAACTTACGTTTAGACCAGAAGGCAAGTCAGTCTTAACGAAACAAGCAGTAACAGCTTCAAGTCAGTATCTCGCTCGAACCTGTTAGCTTTAACACCAAACACGAGGCGAGTTAACATTCAATGGCCCTTTAATCTTAATATCAGTAACTGCATTTCTTTTCGAGCTGTGGCAAAGGTTTTGGTTTTACTTAACCTGCTCATTGCTTAAGAGCGCTTTGCTGCATATTTCGCAGAGCCCTACCTACCCTCTCTTGGATTATCTCCGTAGTAGGGATGGGTCTCGATGTCTGCGTCTCGGGTTTGTAGTGTCGTCTGCGGGTTTCTGTCCTGACGTGACGTGGGGCTTTATTGTTACTTTCGGGTTATGGTGTACTTTGGCATGGTTTTCAACGTAACTTTTTGATACGTAATAATCTGATGAATTGTAGTTTTTCGTGAAAAACTTAAAAGAATATCTAAAAGGTATTGCTTTTGATGTTTCGAATTTATTGCCTTTTTTAAGGAGAGAATTAAAGATTAATCTTCAATGTTCTATTTAGTTGACGCTTACATTGTTGGTTAATAAATTATTTTAAAGAATACTTGGTAATAAATGACGTTCAGTACTTTTCCGAGCCCTTCCTGTAGCACTCGTTTGTTTGGTGTCCTCCTTAGATACAAGCTCTTGTAGCTCTGTCGCACTATATGTAGCGTCGTAACATTGGACGGGCAAACAGCGTACTGTTTAATGTCATATGTGTCGTTTTGTTCATCAGTCATTATGTCTTACTTTTTTTCTGTCTTGTTTTAATCTTTTCATTTACACGTAACTACTACTTCCAAAGGTTTCGACGTCTGTTTCACCTGTTCTGCTCTTTAGTAATTATTCCTTCCAAATGTTTAACATTCTGTTTCACTTGCTCTAGCTTTTACCTGCCCCTAAAATTTTCACCTTCCCCTCCTTTAGTTAAGGTTAATGTGATATTGTCCGCATAGCCCTCTGGACGTCCTCAGTTTGGCGTTCTATGTTTACCAGAACTGTCTAAATAGAATGCCAGGATGGTGTCTTCAATAGACCGAACACACCACCACTTATCTGTATCAAATTTCGTCTCCTCCAAAAGTCTCAAACGTGCTTCAGCTTTATTTCTTTAGTATTGTGTCATCTTCCTCGACCAATTGGGATTTATGAGTTTACAAGACGACAAACAAAAAAATTAAGATAATAATGTTTACACATGTTTTAAATGAATTTTGAAGTTTCTATAGTAATGGAAATTTGATTTTCTTGCTTTTTTTACTTAAAACATGAAAAAAAACTGACTCAAATGAAAACAATGAGAATACATTTAAAACACGTAGCAAAACACGATAGCCATAAAAATAAAGCACTGCACTTTCATTAAAATTTGAAAAAACCTGTCCTAAAAGAAAAAAAATATCTGTTGTTGGAGGGGAAAAGTATATGATGTGGTGTGATGAGTATAGAGGACTGATGGAGTATATGGATGGAGAGAGTGTGTTGATACTGCGAAGATAGAAAGGAAGAAGCAGTTAGGGGCAATGCTGCGGTCCTAGTACGATGGAGAAGAGGGTTGCAGAAAGACTGGGGCAGAAGGGGTAAGAGGTAGTGAAAAAAGGTTGGTAGGGAAGAGATGGGAGCCCTGATGACGAGGGATGGGTGATAGGGACGATTTTCATGGACTGAGAGAAGGAGACTTTAGAAATTTCGTTGGGGAGGATGTGGAGAGTGTGTAGGTGTAGGGGTGGTGGAACGTGTCGTTATACACATGGCGATGTATTAGGGAGGAAAGCAGAGGGGACACATTGTCATTATTTGAGTCGAGTTTGTCCATGATGTATGTTGTTCGAGTGAGAGGGGGGCGGAAATTTAATGAGATGTTGGAAGAGGAGAGTAAACAGTTGTGGAAAGCGAAGAGGAATATAAGGGATTCAAGGTTACTGAGGGACTGATAGAGTTTACATGGAATTGATATCCATATCATGTTTGTGTAGGAGAAGATAAGTCACATAAAGGGTATGAACCTGTGGCTAATAGAGACTTGTAATCCCGTAGGTCCAGCATCTTTTGTCTATTTAAGTTTTCTGTTGGGTAGTTAGCTGGTTGAGTTTCCGTGTGAGCTATCGGTGGTATAATAGTCCCACATATTTTTGTAAACTGTAAGGTAGAAGTCATGGAGGTGGATGCTGTTTTTGCTTAGTCATATATTTACTACCTGGGTTATGGAGGGGTTGATCTTGAGGAGCCATTGGTTACACCAGGAGATAAAATGCTCAAGGTGGATTTGGAAAGGTAAGATCTTTTCATGTCTGAATTTTAGGGTAGTCGGCTAGGTAAGTAGTGTCATTAGCGTACTGAAGGAGGTAAAAAGGAAAACTGGAGTACATGATGACATTATGGGTGTCGCTACTGGAGATGTTTTGGGTTTGCTGCCAGCCGTCGCTTTCTACTGTACGACATTTCTCTTGGCATCTGCCTAATATCTTCAGGTGAGCCGAGCAAATCCTGAAAATAGTAGATAGTTTGTTGTCTGTCCTGATCAATAAGTGTTTACACTATGCGAATCTCCGTTGACTAATAATGGAATCTCCAAATGAATTAGGAGTACACAACATTGTTGTTTTATCGTATTCCATTGCCTCAACGTTGGAAATGCTTTACAGTGTTCAGTGTTGACGGAATTCGTGTGTGGCAAAACTGTGTCATTGGTATTAATAATTACATTGTTAGTACCATAGTATTTTGTAGACGACATGCTGGTTCATCCAAAAACAACCTTGACAGACGATGAACAGTAGCCGGTCATCAAGCTACTTTTCTGTGGACATTACCTTGTGTTTGTTGGGGTGTGAAGTCGCTTACGTATGATTGGACGAATATAGAAATGAGCTGCCGGCCGGGGTGGCCGAGCGGTTCTAGGCGCTACAGTCTGGAACCGCGCGACTGCTATGGTCGCAGGTTCGAATCCTGCCTCGGGCATGGGTGTGTGTGATGTCCTTAGGTTAGTTAGGTTTAAGTAGTTCTAAGTTCTAGGGGACTGATGACCTCAGAAGTTAAGTCCCGTAGTGCTCAGAGCCATTTGAACCGTTTTTTGAAAGAAATGAGCTAAGTAATTTTCCGAAGAATCGTCCTCAGTACTACAAGACCTTCATACTTCTACCTTCTGGAACTATCAAAGTACGCAAAATTTCGTCTGACACGATAAAAAATTTACATCCTCCTCTTAGTGCCAGTATCCATGCACTTTTCATTCCATTCTCTTTCATATGCAGAATTATTTAGAACAGCTTTAGTTCTCTCTAAACGCGGATAGCGTCATCATAAAGCTGAATAGGTGACTACGGACTCGAACCTATGCTCTTATAACACAGTAATTCCGTGGTGTGCAGTATATTCTGTTGTACTGTCTAATTAATTATACTATGGGCTGTTACTTCTGAAATACTTCGAATACTTCAGTAACGAAAAGAACAAAAATTAATGGTTTTGTATTCTAATTGTAATCCGATCGTCTAATATAGGGTGCTTAGGAAGTTGTTTTCTCGGATCGCTAGACAACAATTCAAGCAAATCGCGTTTATTGGGTTCATTACATTAAGTTAAATTGACAATACTAACTTAGCGCATTCACAAAGAAGTATGGCAAGCAAGTGGCGACATGCAAATAAACAATTTCATTACAAGAAAAACAATACAGTTGATAAGTCACAGCTGTAGCGTTTGTATGATAGCGTTTGTATGACTGTCAGTCTTCCACTCTTCTCGCGGCTAGGTGGTGGGGCGCTTATATTCTCTTCGTGTGGAAGCCGCTCCTGCCTTGGTGTCGTCCTAGAGAGCGTACTATAGGCTGACGTCGTCTCACTGCCCTCTCTGCTCTTCCGCTCTTCATCGTCGTGCCGACACTTGTCGTTACGCCGGAACAAATTGAACAATAAAACTAGCAGAGAATTGGGGGAATGTAGGTTTCGGAAGATGATACTGAAAACACAAGAAGTGGAATTGAGAATCTGGTCCATTAAATTTCCGGCATTCAGCCATGCAAATAAAACTTCCTCGACTGATATTTCGGCCACGTATCGTTCGGCCATCCTCAGAGTGAGTCACAAGACTGACGACAAGATTCCTGCTGGATGGTCAAGGGACGAAGGGTTCAGGTGAGGTGACGCTTGAGAGTGAGGCCCAGGTATCTCAGTGTGGGGGTGAGCAGGATGGAATGACCGTAAATGGTTAGGTAGAAATCAAAGGAGACAGAGGGAGCGGGTGGTGCAGCCCATGATGATTGCTTGGGTTTTGGAGGGGTTGATATGAAGGAACCAATGGTTACACCAAGTGATGAACTGGTCAAGATGGGTTTGGAGGCTGCACTGGGACTGTTGAAGGGTAGGATAGAGAGCCAGGAAGGCGGTATCATCAGCATATTGTAGGAGGTGTCCAGTTGGGGGTCGCTTGGGCTTATCTGCGATGTACAGGAGATAGAGGAGAGGGGGGAGGACGGAGCCCTGGGGGACACCAGCAGTGGGATAAACGATACAGAAGTTGGTATTGTGGATGGTGATGTAGGAAGGACGCTATGAGAGGAAGGAAGCGACCAGAACGAACAAAATTGATAGGCAGAGTATAGGTTTGGAGTTTAAAGAGGAGACTGGATGCCATACTCTGTTGTAGGCATTTTGGAGGTCGAAGGAAACAAAAATGGCGGAGCGACGGGAGGGAGAGAAGGTGGACGAGGTTAAGGAGTTGGTCTTCGGTGGAGAAGGATGATCTGGGGCCACACCTGGTATAGGGTAGGAGGTGGAGTTGAGTAAGGTGATGATGGATACGACAGGAGAGGATGAATTTGAAGGATGGATTCGAAGACTGTACTGAAGATGGAGGCAGATGGGATAATGGGAAGAGGCGACAGAAGGGGTTTGCTGGGTTTGAGGAGTAAGAGGCCATGGAAAGCCTTCCACAGTTCGGGGTAGAAGCCGGTAGAGAGGATGACGTGGTGTTGCTTTCGGTGCGGGTATGCTGGGGAACGGCAAGCAGGTCACCTTGGTTCCTGAGGAGGAACTGATGCCACAGCCGAAGGGCGGCAGGGGAGCGGCTTTGGATGTTGATGTCGGCGGCAATCACGTAGGTGGAGAAGGTGCGGTCAACGTGAGAGGCGAATTCATAGGGGATAGGAGCACGACAAGATGCCAAGCGCGGCCTTACGTGCTCCACCGTGGCGGTACTGCGCATTCGGGTCACAGACACAGGTCAGCGGCAAAGAAATACGCTTGCATATGCGCCGCATGTGGCGAAGGAGTACTGACATTCGATGCGCTTATCGAAGTATGTTCGGTGGCGGTGACACCATGACGACTTCTCTGCAAATTTTAAAAACAAATGAATTTTCTCCCCAAGAAATTGGTAGAGCATTCAGTGTAAAACCTAGATAGGCCGTATTCTTGAGAAACACTGTGTTGAGGTGATCTTCCGGCCCCCCACGAAGATTATAGCTTTACTCAGCTCTGTAAAGAACGATTTACTGCTTACTAAAGCGGGTGTATATCAGATTGTGAGAAGTCATACATAGGTCAAACAACTCGCACCGTTCATGAGAGATGTGTGGAGCATCGAAGATACACAGGCTTATCACTGCCAGACAAGTCGCTGTGCGCCGAACGTTGTATTGATACAGGGCCTTCCATGAATTACAGTGATTTGAAGATTTTAACATTCACCTCTTTCTTTTGGGATTCTGTCTTTAAAGGAGCTATAGAGATTAGATTAGCTAATAATTTAATAAATAGAGAAAATGGTTTTGATTTGAACAAAGCATGGAATCCGGCTCTTGGCGTAATTACACTGCAGAGATGTCGTAATGGTGTCACCACCACCGAACATACATCAATAAGTGAATCGAATGTCGTTACGCCTTCGCCACAGGCGACGCATGTGTAAGCGTATTTCTTGGTCGCTCACCAGCGTCTGCTGTCCGCATGCGCAGTACCGCCGCAGTGGAGCATATAAGGCCGCGCTTGGCATCTCGTCGTCAGTCTTGTGACAATGAGGATGGCCGGACGAAACGCGGCCAAAATATCAGTGGAAGAAGTTTCATTTGCGCGGCTGCATGCCCGAAATTCAATGGACTATTAATTAAACCCCGAGAAGCTGACAATGCACATTCGGAATCTAAACTAAGAACTTCGAGCGTCTTCAAAAGAAAGGTAAAATGAAGGCAGAAGTATCTTCATTGAGGACCAGACGGATCAAAAAAGTGAACGAGTGAATAAGTTTTGCAAAAGAGGGGAAAAAATTCTAGAAGTAAGAATTACAAGTAACTGTTTTTCTTGATTGATATTCGGCCAGGTTCCTAACAAGAAAGGCAGGCAAATACATTTCTGTTGGAACAGATATTTTTACTAAGTTCTGAATAAACAACAAGTTATCTTTTGTAGTGAGATCACACCAAAAAACGAAACTGCGTTTCGCTCTTTATGTCCCAGCATTTTTTATCTACTCCTGGCCCTGCATTATTGTAGACAACAAGTAAGATTATAATTCATTACGCTGATAAATACGTACAAGGGCGCGCTACCCGAATTTCTGATGAAAAAACCCTTAATGCATTTTAAATAAAACAAACTGTATTAAAAACCTACATCTTTATTTTCCATGTGTACATATTTATTTCTCAACGTAGTCAACCTGGCAACGAACACATTACTCCCAACTGCAGACCCGTTATTTGATATCGTCACTATAGAGCAACTTGGTTGATAGAGACACAAACTCACCTTAGTTTGCATTGCTTGATCACTATCAAAATGAAGTCCTCGAAGGTATTTTTAGCTTTGGAAACAGTTGAAAGCCTGATGGGGCCAAGTAGTGCGGGAGATGATAGATTTTCGTGAACCCAAGGCATCTAATAACTGAAGATGTAGCAGTGCTCGTGCGTAGTTTTTCATTGTCATGCTTGAGGAGAGGGGGCAGCTTGTGAGGACGAATATCTCGAATTTGTGATTTGGTTTTTCTGAGGGTGTATCACGTACGGATAGGATTATGTTACACACCGGCCGGTTACGCGCTGTAATTCGGAGTCCTGTAGCGGGAAACTCGGACGAGTAATATACAAAACTAATACCTGAACTGATATTGAGAACAGAATGAAAAATTAGGAGGCAATAATTTTCAGCACGTCCTCGTAATTAGTGCTATGTTTAGCAAAACAATACTTAGTAGGTTTATGAAAGTGAACTTGAGCCGTTCTTGTGATGTGTAAATACGTTTGGAATTTGGAGCAAGACTGTATTATCGACGACAGTATGACTGAGGCTTCCGACTTTCATTTCAGACTCTCCGTATTTAGTTCACGTGGTCCAGAATCTCTTCCATATTGTACCTATAGTTTCCCGCTTGCTTTGCCCTTCAACTCGGCGACTGATTTCATGTATCTCTCCATGCTTGTCTATTCTGTGCAAGCCCTTTCTTACCCACGTAACTAGTGCCACCTGTCTGTTTATGTGAAACAGTTTATTGTATAATTTTTATGCGCTACTATTCCATTCACTTCAAATTTACGATTCGTTGCTGCCTCGCTATCTGTCCTATCAACCTAACCCTTCTTTAGTTCAAGAGCAACAAAAAATCTCTGTCTTCCCCAGTTCGATTCATTGCCTCCCCACAAGTTAGTCGATTTACATCTTTATTCTTCAGGATTCTTCTGTAGAAGGAATAGGAAATTTGGGAATCGGATTTCCACACTTTGTATCGTGATTCGTCACTCCACACGATGTTTTTCCACTGTTCAATCGTGCAATGCTTACGCTCCTTACATCAACGGAGGCGCCGTTTTGCATGTACCGGCGCGATGTGTGGCTTATGAGCAGCCGCTCGCCCTTGAAATCCAAGTTTTCTCACCTCACGCCTGTCATAGTACTTGCAGTGGATCCTGATGCAGTTTGGAATTTCTATGTGATAAGTCTGGAAAGAAGTCTGTCTATTACACATTACGACCCTCTTCGACTGTTGGCGATCTCTGTCAGTCAACAGACTAGGTCGGCCTGTACGTTTTTGTGCTGTACGTGTCCCTTCAAGTTTCCACTTCACTATTACATCGGAAACAGTGGACCTAGGTGTGTTTAGGAGTGTGGAAATCTCGCGTTCAGGCGGATGACACAAGTGACACCCAGTGACCTGACCACGTTCGAAGTCCGTGAGTTCCGCGGAGCTCCCCATTCTGCACTCTCATGATATCTAATGAGTATGAGCTCGCTGAAATGGAGTACATGGCAGTAGGTGGCAGCACATTACATCTAATATGAAATACGTTTTGAGCAGTGTCCGGATACTTTTGATCACATAGTGTATAAGCTTGAACGGTAGTGAGCGTTAGGTATCTTTGAGACTGGACGTGGTGATTTGATGTTGTCAATAATGGCTTTCACAGACAAAGACGCCATTGTCAACACCTCACTGAGTTTGAACGAGGTCGTGTAATAGAGGTGCGAGAAGTTGGCTGTTGCCTCTGCAATACTGCGGATACACTTGGCAGGAATATAGTCACAATACGTGACTGCTGGAAACAATGTTCACGATAACTTACAATCGCAAGATTACCTGGCTCCTGGCGACGACGTGGCACTACGGAGTCAGAAGATCATGCCTTCAACGTGTGGCTTTGGTGCTTCTGCAGCAGCACTACGAGCAGCAGTTAGCACCACAGGGACACAACAAACGGTTACAATGCGGTTATTTCAGGGACAGCTGCAAGCCAGACGCCCTGTAACGTGCATTCCACTGACCCCAAACCACCGCCATTTGTTACTTCGAGGGTATAAAGCGAGAGCTTGTTGGAGGGCAGGCTTGGGGTCTGTTGTGTTTCCTGATCATAGCTGGTTCTGCCTCGGTGCTAGAGATGGTGATGTGTTGGTTATAAAGAGGTCAGATGAGGGCCTGAAACCAACCTGTCTATGTGTTGGACACTCTGGACATAAACCTGGAGTTATGGTCTGGGGTGCGGTTTGATATGACAGCAGGAGCACTCCTATGGTTATTTCACACACTCTAACTGCAAATTTGTACGTCAGTCTGATTAGTCGACCTGTTGCGCTGTCATTCATGAGCAGCATTCCAATAGAATAACGCTCGCCCACATAGTGTTATTGTAACCCAGCATGCTGTACAGTGTGTCGACATGTTGTCTTGGCCCGCTCAATCACCAGATCTGTCTTCAATGCGGCACATATGGGACATCATAGGACGACAACTCGAGCGTCATCGACAAACAGCATTAACAATCCCTTTAGGAAATTTGGAAATTTGTGGTAAAGTCTTATGGGACCAAACTGCTGAGGTCATCGGTCCCTAAGTTTACGCACTACTTAATCTAATACTAACTTACTATAAGACAATACACACACCCAAGTCCGAGGAAGGACTCGACGGAGGGAGCCGCGCGGACCACGACAAGACGCATCAGTTAGCTCTGCTAGCCCTCGCGGCCGAAGGATTAGGAAATCCATCCCCAAGTAATGGAAAAGGGGAGGACCAACAAGATTATTCTGCACCAGAAGATTTCAAAAACCTTATATGCATCCATTTTTCCTACGTTGAATGGTGAGATAGCAGCCAATATATATGTAATAAATATAAATAGATGTGGACTCTGACCACAATCTATTGGTTATGACCTGTAGATTAAAACTGAAGAAACCGCAAAAAAGTGGGAATTTAAGGAGATGGGACCTGGATAAACTGAATGAACCAGAGGTTATACAGAGTCTCAGGGAGAGCATAAGAGAACAATTGACAGAAATGGGGGAAAGAAATACAGTAGAAGAAGAATGGGTAGCTCTCAGGGATGAAGTAGTGAAGGCAGCAGAGGATCAAGTAGGTAAAAAGACGAGGGCTAGTAGAAATCCTTGGGTAACAAAATAAATATTGAATTTTATTGATGAAAGGAGAAAATATAAAAATGCAGTAAATGAAGCAGGCAACAAGGAATACAAACGTCTCAAAAATGAGATCGACAGGAAGTGCAAAATGGCTAAGCAGGGATGGCTAGAGGACAAATGTAAGGATATAGAGGCTTATCTCACTAGGGGTAAGATAGATACTGCCTACAGGAAAATTAAAGAGACCTTTGGAGATAAGAGAAACACTTGTATGAACATCAAGAGCTCAGATGGAAACCCAGTTCTAAGCAAAGAAGGGAAAGCAGAAAGGTGGAAGGAGTATATGGAGGGTCTATACAAGGGCGATGTACTTGAGGACAATATTATGGAAATAGAAGAGGATGTAGATGAAGATGAAATGAGAGATACGATACTGCGTGAAGAGTTTGACAGAGCACTGAAAGATCTGAGACGAAACAAGGCCACCGGAGTAGACAACATTCCATTGGAACTACTGACGGCCTTTGGAGAGCCAGTCCTGACAAAACTCTACCATCTGGTGAGCAAGATGTATGAAACAGGCGAAATACCCTCAGACTTCAAGAAGAATATAATAATTCCAATCCCAAAGAAAGCAGGTGTTGACAGATGTGAAAATTACCGAACTATCAGCTTATTAAGCCACAGCTGCAAAATACTAACACGAATTCTTTACAGACGAATGGAAAAACTAGTAGAAGCCGACCTCGGGGAAGATCAGTTTGGCTTCCGTAGAAATACTGGAACACGTGAGGCAATACTGACCTTAGGACTTATCTTAGAAGAAAGAATAAGGAAAGGCAAACCTACGTTTCTAGCATTTGTAGACTTAGAGAAAGCTTTTGACAATGTTGACTGGAATACTCTCTTTCAAATTCCAAAGGTGGCAGGGGTAAAATACAGGGAGCGAAAGGCTATTTACAATTTGTACAGAAACCAGATGGCAGTTATAAGAGTCGAGGGGCATGAAAGGCAAGCAGTGGTTGGGAAAGGAGTGAGACAGGGTTGTAGCCTCTCCCCGATGTTATTCAATCTGTATATTGAGCAAGCAGTAAAGGAAACAAAAGAAAAATTCGGAGTAGGTATTAAAATTCATGGAGAAGAAGTAAAAACTTTGAGGTTCGCCGATAACATTGTAATTTTGTCAGAGACAGCAAAGGACTTGGAAGAGCAGTTGAACGGAATGGACAGTGTCTTGAAAGGAGGATATAAGATGAACATCAACAAAAGCAAAACGAGGATAATGGAATGTAGTCGAATTAAGTCGGGTGATGTTGAGGGTATTAGATTAGGAGATGAGACACTTAAAGTAGTAAAGGAGTTTTGCTATTTGGGGAGCAAAGTAACTGATGATGGTCGAAGTAGAGAGGATATAAAATGTAGACTGGCAATGGCAAGGAAATCGTTTCTGAAGAAGAGAAATTTGTTAACATCGAGTATAGATTTAAGTGTCAGGAAGTCGTTTCTGAAAGTATTTGTATGGAGTGTAGCCATGTATGGAAGTGAAACATGGACGGTTAATAGTTTGCCAGGATGAGAATAGAAGCTTTCGAAATGTGGTGCTACGGAAGAATGCTGAAGATTAGATGGGTAGATCACATAACTAATGAGGAAGTATTGAATATGATTGGGGAGAAGAGAAGTTTGTGGCACAACTTGACCAGAAGAAGGGATCGGTTGGTAGGACATGTTCTGAGGCATCAAGGGATCACCAATTTAGTATTGGAGGGCAGCGTGGAGGGTAAAAATCGTAGGGGGAGACCAAGAGATGAATACACTAAGCAGATTCAGAAGGACGTAGGTTGCAGTAGGTACTGGGAGATGAAGAAGCTCGCACAGGGTAGAGTAGCATGGAGAGCTGCATCAAACCAGTCTCGGGACTGAAGACCACAACAACAACAACAACAAATATAAAATGATCCGTCAGGTGTAACTTCAGTTTATTTCATAGGCTACCTGTCTCGGCGACAAAATACGTTATCCTCAGGCCTCTTATTGTATGCAGTGCTGAATTTTTAATGATGGAATGTATGTACGTCATGTAAGGAAAAGGACCAGTATTCGTTCCAGCTTATATACGCACGACTTTAGTACACCCAACAGCCATACCTTTCCTATCGTAAGGGTTTGAAACTGTGTGTGAATTTTTTTGGAAGTCGCTAAGTATTTTCATTCCCAAATGTCAGATTAATGCAATCTAGGTAATTTGCCAGTCGTGAACCGCGGCCGTCTCTAGACACACAGTGTGTGTGAGTAGGAGTGGTAAATAATGAGGGATACGACAGGAACGATTATTCTAAGTAATGAAGTCTAGTGAACATGGGCTCTAAAATTTGTACCACTAGATCTAGGAACATTTTGTCTAGTAGATGAGTTTCACAGTAACTAAGATGGCGAAGTACTCATAGCTTTTAAGACATGCACCATAGAGCCCACGTTTATGGGACTTTTCTTCTTGGTTTGCTCCATACAACCACGTCCCTAAATGTGGAAGACAACTTTCAGTGGAAAATATTTATTTCACAGTATCTAAGATGAAGAAAGTCTCATAGTTCTTGAGGTATGCATTTCTGAGCCCCCGTTAAAAGGACTTTTTTCTTCGGGTTATCGTTGCTGTCATATCCCTGAAATTTTCCATTCCTTCTGGGATTGTATACGTAGATTCCAACGGCAATGCTTATTTTACTGTTTTAAATTTTTTAAAGAGAAGATTGTACCTCTTAATGAATAGATTTTAACAGCATTTAAAATAGTTAAAATTGATGATATGGAGCATTAAAAATCATTTTTTTGTCCCTGGAAGCAATGAGATAGGCAAACTGCAACGGTCAGATGTTTTCACTAGAAAGTAGCCCATTTGAAGTCATCATTTGGGCGCTTAGGACCTCAGCTGTTTTGCGCCCCGAGGCCTAAACAAAGAACTGCTGCAACGTGAAACACATTTCAAAATATTTCTCAACCGTTCCACTCTCGAATAGCACGTGGGAAAAAGTAACACTTAAATCCTTCGGCGAGAGTTATGATTTCCCTTCTTTTATTACGATAGTCTGCTCTCCCTGTGAAGTTTGGAGGAGGAGGAAACTGGAGATAGAAATTTTGTGAAAAGATCTCGCCGCAACGAAAGCTGCCTTTGTTTTAAGCACTGACACCCAAACTCCAGTATCACAGCCATGACACGTGTAACTGTTTCTTGATAATACATTTGACTGGACCAGAAGTGGAAATCTTCCTGCATGTCTGTCAGTGGGCCTGGAGACGGCGTAACGTATTGACGAAATTGGTTGCTCAGTAAAATAATAACTGGAATTTTGACGGCTAAAATGTGTTTTGAATCGATATTCAGAATCCTGTTATTCCCGTGACATTGAAGGTGGAGCAAGAAGAGACAGGAGGTGGACACATCTACCAATGTCTCTTGAAATCTTCTTGAGATCACGTTATTCTGCGTGAAAAACGGTAGGGAAAAGTGATCTAAAATGACATGCCGTGGTAAAATGAAGTAATTCGTGGTACTTGTTACAGCCAAAAGACACAGTATATTATTATGCAAGTTTATATTCTTATGTTGGTGACACTGTTACATAAGGGATGGCGACGCCATTCTCTCAGACGCTTACCTGTTGTGTGAAGAATCCGTGCATATCAGATGTTACAATATGCGAAAGTTGTTCTTCTTGGTATACTACACCTGGATAATTTGATTTCCAATAGCCGGCCGCTGTGGCGGAGCGGTTCTAGGCGCTTCAGTCTGGAACCGCGCGACCGCTACGGTCGGAGGTTCGAAACCTGCCTCGGGCATGGACGTGTGTTATGTCATTAGGTTAGTTAGGTTTAAGTGATTCTAAGTTCTAGGGGACTGATGACCTCAGATGTTAAAACCCATAGTGATCAGAACCATTTCTGATCTCCAATATTTATTATACAAAAAGTGAGGAAACACTTCCTTTCCAATCATTTGAAGAATATTTCTAGGTATGCAGGTCATTGCGTTCATGAGTAGTTTCTTTGTTCTCTAAATGCTTTATGTGCGTAAAATGAATCGGAGTAAAATGGCATAGGTGTACGTGTCTTTCCATTCGTTTCTGTTTATGATAATACAGCAAAAAATGGTTCAAATGGCTCTGAGAACTATGGGACTTAACTTCTAAGGTCGTAAGTCCTCTAGAACTTAGACTACTTAAACATAACTAACCTAAGAACATCACACACATCCATGCCCGAGGGAGGATTCGAACCTGCGACCATAGCGGTCGCGCTGCTCCAGACTGTAGCACCTAGAACGGCTCGGCCACCCCGGCCGGTGATAATACAGTATGTCGTTTATTATTATGATTGTTAGTATTATCATTATTATTATTACTATTATTATTTCAGCAGTAATGCTAGGAAATTATAAGAGAATCAATATTCGCCAGGCATAGGATTCAGAGAGCACGCTGAAGACTGTTGATGTTAATCACCAGCAAATGGGAATGGAGCGTACCTCATAAACGTTCGGTATTCCTGAAGCCACTTTATTTTCCTCATTTTGGAGAACCGAAGGGCGACATGTTTAACTGTTAAAAACCATTCACATAAAATAATTGTTTTCTTTTTTTTTTTTTTACAACCAAAGATTTGAAGACCTGAAGTGACAGCATAGTTTGTTGAACCTGGTTGTTCTTAATTAAAAAAGATATTCTATGCGATCTTCACTGTTGAATGGTTTTTAAGCAAGTTGTAAGAGCTGATAAAGGTTTAGATCGGTTCTGACAAACGCTTTCAACGTATCCAGTAACTTACCTATTACAGCTCATTAAAGACCTTAAATCCAGGATATTTGGACTCAGGTTGGATGATGTAAGGAAAAGCGTCTGAGTTAGCCATGAGGAATGGATTTGACAATCAGTTTTGCAAACAGATGGTGATGGCAGATAAAGACCTATTTAATGTAATGAGACAAACAATAAGTATTTAATAGCCTACCTCAAATTCGATACACCACAATTTTGAGCTGTTTACATAAAACATTTGCCAATAAATAAGAATATCTTTCGAAGGCATAACAGTATCTCATTTTGCCTAATGACTCTCATGATATGACACTGTGAACGCTGTATAATAATACACTGTAGTGATCATATAGTATAAAGTGTAGCTTTCTTTACTGAAGTGTAGTCAATAATTTTGAACATTACTTTTCAAAAGATGTACACTATAATTCGAAAAATATATTTATAATACAATTTTTCTATTATGGTATGTAACTTTAGGATAAAATTCTCTAAGTGTATAAGTACAACCTCATGCGCAATTAGGTTCATTCATCATCATCCACTTCCAAGGAGAAAATGTTGTAGGAACCTGTTCAGGTCTCTGTCATCCATCCAGACGTATCTTAAGAGGTCTACCTAGTTTTATCTCTCCACTCAGCCGTTAACCGATTATCCTTCTTGCAATCTGTAATCTGTCATTCTCTCAACGTGATCATTCATTTACGCCGTTGCCGATCCGAGGCCCGGTTGAGAAAGGACGGGGGGTGGGGGGTGAGAGGAGGAGTAAATCTTCTTTAAAAACTATTGGGTCACCTAGCCCTGGTGACAGTATCTTGAGAGGATGCCTTGCCAGATTTACGGCGAAGCCTGCAACGATCGACGAAATGATGCGGCTCAAAAATGGCTCTGAGCACTATGGGACTTAACTCCTGAGGTCATCAGTCCCCTAGAACTTAGAACTACTTAAACCTAAGGACATCACACGCATCCATACCCGAGGCAGGATTCTAACCTGCGACCGTAGCGGTCGCGCGGTTCCATACTGCAGCGCCTAGAACCGCTCGGACACTCCGGCCGCAGGTAATGTGGGACCAGGCGCTCTGTGCAGTGAACCGAAGAGAGGAAACAGCAACCCTCTCCGCTGGTGCTTAATTGACAGAGAAGAAAATGGGGCGGTGGATTTCTTGAGTCCCGATCAGAGAAGGTATTCTGATTTAAAGCTCTGTCCTACTGGGTGGGGGTTGTGCGAGGGGTTGCCACCTTTAAAACCAAAAGAAAATAACGGGTAACTTCTTTGATGATACACTAATTCATTTCATTCATTTCCTCTGCACTTGAGAATCGCAAAGTAAAAGTCTTAACAAAGAGCTCTTTGGCACCAGCTGCAGGTACAAACCGTGCACTTTGACGCTATCAGCAAAGTATTTTACTAATATCAAAACAGTAATTCACAGACCTGTTACTCACTCCAGTGTAAAACCGTTGCGCTCAGTCACTAACCGGCCGCAGTGGAGCGGAGCGAGCGACAAATAACCGGTGGACGCGAAAGTTTAAAACTTGTGTTTTCAGATGTTAACATCTGCGCACAATCAGAACTGTGGCCCCAATTTTCGAGCGGGGTCGCTTATTGAAGATTGCAATTGCGCTTTTTTCTCCTTAAAATAGTTGCTGATATTTCTTTGTAAATCACTTTGCAATTCGTTACTCAACGTCTGTTTCACGTTAGTAGTCACGGACGATAGGCCCCAGACTACTTTCACAGCTTAGATGCAGCGACAGTGTTTTGGGTGGCAGCTGCGGGCGTGCACTGGCTGGGCGCCCACGCCGCCGTCGCCTGGCGGAGGCCTGTCAGTATGCGGGGCACGCGATGCGACGCTCGCAAGTGGAGGCGGCAGGCGCCCCGGGGGTCGGCCACTCAGGATCCGTCTGGAGACGCCCGAGGCCTCAAAGAGACCGCCGGCCCATTTCCATAGCAGAGGCGGCGATTGGGGCGTGTCTGTGGCGGCCGCCGCGCTGGCTAGTGGGACCCAGAGATCAGGTATTCACTGGCCGCGCGATAAGACCGGCCGCTTAATCCTAAGCTGCCCGTCCAGCCTGGGGCGCTATCCGCTCTTTGAGGCTCCAGTCTGTTGCTACCCCCTCCGCCGACAGCGGAACGTCCAGAGAAGTACTACGTTCCTCCTGAACCTCGATTTATAATGCATATGGAACGAACAAGCGAAGAAAACCTGGGATATTGCAAGAAATACTAATAACGAAAATGAAAAAAAAAAAAAAAAATGGCTCAGGGGTATATCGAAATATAGCAATGTAAGTTACTTAGGGATGAAATAAATAAGAGGTGTAGGGAAGCCAGTGCGAAATAGCTACAGGAAAATGTGAAGAAATCGAAAAAGAAACGGTCGTCGGAATGACGGATTCAGCATATAGAAAAGTTAAAGTAGCCTCAAGAAGCAAGGACATCAACATTAAGAGAACAAAGAGAATTCCACTTCTATACGCAGAGGAGTGAGAGGCTCTGTGGACGAAGTTCACTGGCCTCCTCGAGGGGAAGGACGTAACGTGATTTAATAATCTGGAGTCGATAGGAAAGAAACAAGAGATCCACTCAGAGATCGACAGAGGTTTGCGAGACTGGCTGTCACGTAAGACAGGAAAGATAGATGACATTCCTTCGGAATTGATAAAATCACTGAGGAACCAGCAGACAAGCAATTATTTAGGTATGTGTGTAGAATGCACAAAATCTTTAAGACGGCGTGAGTAGGTGAAAGAGAGAACTGACGCATTATCTGGTTAACAGCTCACGCACGCAAATTCCTCTTCACTCCCATTACTTCTGTGCCTGTCAGCGGCATGTGCCTTTCACAAAGATACAAAGGCTGTGTACGCAATACAGATGTCAACGTGACGCTGACAATACCTATGAACAATGTATGCGGTTCTATTTTATCGGCTTTCATTGATGTGGATGTACATTGTAAGACGACACGGCTGCTAGGTAAGAAGCTGTGGTATTTTATTATGTTTGTTGTTCTTGTTTACGTTTAACATCGCTTATTTGTGGAAGTTTATTACACATTAATTCTGACGCTGAAGGCTTGAACTTCGAACTGCGTATACTCTAGTGCTTTTTACACTGTAAATAGGTGGTTGATGCTACATTTTATGATTTTTGGCAATCAAAGCGTTTGAGATGTAATGCCGCGGAAGGATATTGAAAGTTAGGTCGACTGATAAGGTGAGAAATGTGTTCTCCAAGGAAACGGTGAATATAGAAACACATGCAGACTTACTCTCGTGGAAGGGGCAAGAAGATGGGAAATGTGTTGTGATATCAGCTCCTAGAAGGAGCTGTGGAGGAGAAAACGTTTGTTCAGTAAATACGATAACACACATTTCTTCTATTCACTTTTATTAGGATCACTCAAGTAATTACATATGCTTTCGTACTATATTTATTCAAAGAGCTTAATTTTTCGTTATTGTTCTGCTCATACGAAACTATATATAAAGATCAATGGTAAACGTGGGCACTGAAACATGCTATGAAGACTATGCAGATTTTGGGAGCTCTCAAACCGATTATCGATGCATCGTATGCGGCGTCACGAGGCAACACACTGCAGCCAGCAACAACGACCACGTGGCAGCTTGAAGGAGAACGCCTGCGGAGCGGATAGCTCAGAAACCTGCTAAGTGGAGGCCCAGTAGTCAGCACTGTATGAATGCCACCGTGGTTGGGGGCTAACCTGCCGCCTTCGCTGTCTAATGAAAATAGAAGTGGAGGAGGGGTTGCAGCAAGAGCGATGGCTGCCGTAAACCAACTTATCCCAGGTGGCTGCGAATGGAAGCAGCCGACCAGACAAGGATGGACCACCAATGATGCTACATCACTTCCTTTACAGTCTGGTGGACCGCCTGACGCTGAGTAAATAACTGCAAACAGCAACAACCCACCCAAGTGTTTTGAATGGGACCGTCGTACTAGAGGCTTGTACCTGACGACACGACACATCCTTAAAGGAACTGCAGACGAGCTGGCGCCACAAAAGGCCCAGAGGGATCTCCTTGTTGGACATAACCCTCCACAGATGGCTTGCAGGACGAGTTTCTCCTGCAGTGATGCAGTATAAAGCAGACGGGCACTGGCGACGGTGGAGACATCACATGCTACCCACTGGCACAATGAAGGGGTAGCGATAAGTTGTTCATATCCCTGATTCTCATATAGTTCTGCATATTTCCTTGTGGGACAGATTTAATTTAGATTTCTTTGTAGAACAGATTTAGTTTTTGATACAACTGATCTAGTGAGGACCATTTGTCAAGCATTTACGCAAATTCTACTTGAAATGCGTGATTTTCAAGTGGCTTGTCGGTAGAAGAAACAATATTACACTGCCCTAGGAAATAAGCACAATAGACGACACACGTTACTTGCTTAGATTTTGAGAATGAGTGTGTTTCTTAGATTATAATTATTGTCTGGTTATGTATTATGGAGGACTGAATAGGGTAAATCACTGAGGCGGAGAACGGTTCAAAATCCACGGAACTGTAACATGACTAGCTACGTCAGTCGTCTCTGACCTCATATATTGTATGAGTGATTAAAAATACTCCTGAAAAGCCTATTTAACCACTTAGTAATAGTTTATGTGAGGGTTGTGGTTTAGAAACGACCTTTGGGTCTACATGAATGGTTCTACACTCAGCAATGTTCAACAGTACATCTTGCAGGAATGCAGACGTGTGAGTGACCCATGAGGTGAATGAGGTCAAGTTTGGATGTTTTCCTTATGAGCAGTTCAAAAAGCCGCCCCCAACACTCATGTCATCGTTGTGAGACCACAGTCCTATTTAATTACTTCCTCTGTTTCATGTCATACTTTGACATTTCGAAGTGAGACACTACACATGCAGAAATTTACTGTGGTGGGGGGCATTGAGAGAGGATGAGTCACTCTCTCACTATTTCTCATTTAAAGTTGATTTTACACCCAAGACAACATTTTTGTGAGCCAGCAGGAAGTTATAAACATGAGCAGGCATTGATGGGAGAACGTACATTGTTAATGTATGTGGGATCCTTAGAATGGCTCTCCTTTGAATAGTATTTTCTGGAGTTGTGTACAAACAGGCAGTTTGGTCATTTAACAGTAAATCATGCAGTGGACGTTTGGGGCTTGGAGGCCAAGTGTACCTGTTATGGAAGGGAACATCTCGAAGCATTTACCGGGGACAGAATGCTGGTCCCTAGAATTTCTCGCCTCGGTGTGCAGACAATGTTTTCGTCCAAAGAGGCAGGAAAATTGCCTACCTGAATCTACTTGTTATATGCCTCTTGCTACGGCAATGGCAGGGGCATGAGATAAATGTAGGTTGCCCAGCCAATACCTTCCGACAGTATCGTAAACGCCCTTTGTGAACAGGAATGGCGGCCATAAAAATTCTCGAATTTCTGTATTAACTGTGGACTGGACACTATCGAGGCAGCTGTCAGGTGGTGTTGTCCCTCTGCCTACCCAGTTTTTTGGGAAACTCAGGCCTTTGAAACAATTATAGAATGAAATGCAACATTTATGGTGGCTCTGAAATGGTCTAGGATATAAAAGTACTTCTCTTAATTTAGCTGTGGACCCTCGTCGGACACGCTATAATGTACTGGGCGTCAAGATGACGATCTCTGTGATAAATGTGTTGTTGACTTTACTGCTAAACGGAAACTCAAAACGAGCTGCCTTCAGCGCCGTTGGAAAAAATATGTCGGGAGCATAACATCAACTCCCCCTGTGCAGGAATATGCGAGTCAGGGATTGGCTGCTTCTCAAGAAAAGACAAGAATATTTTCAACTTTGATTAGGATTGGCTGATGATTAGAGCAGATGAGTTAGAGGGGAGACCTGGAGCTCGTGGATTCTTGTGTTGGGCATGCAAATCTTGTGTTGGTGGTTGGGTGAGTGCTTTTAAGGAGTTTACCGAGGTTTGATGGAAAATCGGGAGAGTTCTGGAGAGTATTCTGATCGTGACTCTTGTTATGAGTGGTTTTCACTTGGGACACTTGTCCTGAGCGTGACTTTGCACTAGCATTGGTCTTGATTGGACAGCTTGTGGTGAGAGCTTTCTCCGACTGCTTGAACCTCAGTCGTTGCGGACAACTTGCTCTGCTGAGGGAAATCTTTATTCGTGTCGGGTATGCTGCCTTGATGGTTAATCTTCTTATACGCACTGGTGTCTAAGTGAGTCAAATTGGTCCACGGTATACCGGCGAATGCGAGTGTCACACCTTGGAAGCTGCCGAGATTTCAGGGTTCCATTAGAGAGTAACTGCGTTCTATCTAACAGATCACCAGCTAGGACTTTGCTTATTTCGTGCATGCGACCACGAATCACAGGAGCCGCACATCTCTGCCCTGCAGACGCTTGAACCACAACTGTCACCTGAGACAGCGCTACACATCGAGAAAGGGACATAGTATTGCTGATCTGACTTGGTAGGGCAAACAGTATGACAGTCCCGCAAAGTGTTCTCAGCTTCTTTAAAGTAGTATAACTTCTGTGTATAAAACAGCCGCCAAAGTCTATTCAGCGTTATATAATTTCAGATTGTGTTATCAATGTTTTGAGGCAGAGTAAATAATTTAATCAGACACAAGTTAGTCTTTGCCAAAAAATCTCCACCCAGTACAGTATTAACTATTTGAATCATCTATTTTGTTGCCAAAGATTTTGATTTAGTTAACATCACGCTTCATTTGTAGTGTTTGTCCCATTTTATGATCAATAAACCTGTACCAACATTTTTATAAGAAATCAATTCTGTGTTTTTATATTAACCACCCTCTGACAAATGGCTACAATACTGACACGACCACAATTCCATGAAATTATTTCATCATTCAAGTTCATTTAGATTCTGATAAATGTGGTAACATCTAACGCAAACTAACAACAACAACCACAGTCATAGGGCAACATCCGCTTAGCAGATGCATGGGCCAGGTACTCAAGTGCAAGGCTTACTAGTTAAAGTGATTGCTGTCAGGGCGTAAAGTCACAGCCACCTATAGCCTCTCAAATCATACCACAAGTCCAGTGTGGACTTGCAGTATCTGCACACAGATTTCGCAATTACCGTGATGTACGTGCAGTTTGTTTGTGGGTGCAGATCCCAAGTAATGTATTCCAACACTTTCAGATCGGGCGAATTCGGTGGCAAGGACATCACCGCGAGTTCCCTAACATGCTTCTCAAATTACTATAACGCGATTCATGCCTCATGACCAGAAAACGTATCCTGATGGAAGATGCATCGCCGTCGGTGAATAATATAAAGGACGAATAGACGCATATGGTCCACAACAACGTTGACTAAGTAAACAGGTGCCATGATGACGTCGCTTACTACCATACGGCCGCGCGGGATTAGCCGAGCGGTCTAGGGCGCTGCA
Organism: Schistocerca nitens; assembly: GCF_023898315.1. Classification (NCBI taxonomy): domain Eukaryota; kingdom Metazoa; phylum Arthropoda; class Insecta; order Orthoptera; family Acrididae; genus Schistocerca; species Schistocerca nitens. The sequence goes on from NC_064618.1 coordinate 177,289,339, forward strand.
GTCATGGACTTTGCGGCTAGTCCCGACGGAGGTTCGAGTCCTCCCTCGGGCATGGGTGTGTGTGTTTGTCATTAGGATAATTTAGGTTAAGTAGTGTGTAAGCTTAGGGACTGATGACCTTAGCAGTTAAGTCCCATAAGATGTCACACACATTTGAACATTTGAACTACCATACGTCTCGTGGAGTTAGGCTATTTTCCGTGACATAACACTGCCACCATTAGCGTGCATCCATAGCGCGTTGCATGTTTTCAGTAACTATCCGCCATGATGGCGGTATGGTATAGCAGTAAACGCTATTCATCCAACCTTTCAACATGTGTTCATTGAACTGCAGGCCAATCTCAATGATCCCCTGCCTACTGCAACAGTAACTGATGACATCATTGACCTAATATCGACAGATGCATTATTAACTCTTTCAGGAGCCCCATGTTCAATACTATATGCTGAAGGATCTGTTCTGAAACACAAATGGGCTACAGACCATCACGTATCCTGCTTTAGAGAGTGGACGCGCCTCCGATTTCCATGCTCTCTGAAGAGGCGAGGACATCCTACACTTTGTCGCCTTCTCGTGGTTTCTTAGTCCTTCAGTCACTTGTAGATGCTCACCAATGCAGCACGCGATCAGCTTTGTCATTTCAGAGGTGTTGGTTCTGCTGTGCTAGTATTAGTCTTAGTCATAGTTGGGCGATGAAGTCTGGGGCCGCTGATAGTGTGTAGTAATATCGGCAGCCAGTAGGTCAGACAGGTTAAACATGGCGTGGAGCTGTGATGGCGTCATTGCATGCACGATGTATTTTGAGTGGTGCAACAAAGAGGCAGGAAACCGCAGTGTTGCTTCAAGTTATTGCGATGTGTGGGGCGAGGCAGTAAGCCAGAGCCAGGAGGGCGATGTATAAATGGCTTATGTATGGGAATTTACCCCTGCCATAGTTTCTTTCTCTCTCTCTGACACTGCGTCAGAAGCGAGGGGAAAAGCAGTATAAATAGATGGGCAATTTTAGCTAGAGAAGTGTGTGGCAGGTCAGTCGTGAGTCGGGTCGGACCTGTGCTGGTCTAAGCTTATAGGGGCCAGTCTGGTAGTGATGTTCCAAATATTCTGTGTAACCTGTTCTTTATTTCTATGTACTTTGTCGGGCTGTATTCCTCCTTCGGGGGCATAACACCGGGGCATGATGGAATGGCAGCTGGGTACTTGGAGATTGCACGGTCTGCCTGAAGGAGGGCAGTGACAGCGGTCTGCAGCGGGTCTAGGACGGGCTACGTCTGCTTCCCACCTGGAGTACCGGGGTCCGGGCGAGGAGTACGCTGCGCGAGGTGCAGAAGCGCTGGAGCAGCGCCGGAGGCAGTGGCGGGTGTTGCCATCCGGCAAGCACCACTAGCGGCAAGTTGCGGCACCACATACTGGAGGGAACAGGTACGCGTCCGGTCCTGTGCTGGGAGCAGCAGCGGCCGATGTCCGCGGGTGACCAGTACAACCACCTTCGTCCGATGTTCAGAGAGAGAAGACCAAACGGGGTGGAGGGCGCCGGGGACCAGGCACTGTAACCGTCTCCGGAATCGGCGAGCGGCGGCCAGGCAAGCGCGCCCGAGTTCCAGCTGAGTGGCCTTGCGGACGGCAGCAGCGATGTCGGCATACCCGGAGTTGCTGAGCCGGCTGGACTCGCAGGACGACGCTGCAGGAGGCACGCCAACACTACGCTGCAGCCATCATAGTACTGTAAATGATGTGAATAAAGAAACGCTTCCGAATGCCACTGTATGACTCTGCACTGGCCCTTGACGCTAATGAACTTGCTCGGCCTCCTGACGAAAAGCAGCGCGGTGGGTTCCGGCTTCAGCCCGGCTATCTGCAGTCTCGGGTTCGACCACTGACGCCCCGCAACAGTTCGTCATCGCAAGGCGATAACAATTTGCCCTTTGTCAAAGCTGCCTATAAAAGTGGATTTATCTATTTGTGTCCCGTCTCGTCGCTAGAATCGTCCACATTTGTCTCTTACTCACTTACATACTATTCATGTTTTGTTCATTTTATTTTATTTTGTTTTAGGGAGCAAAAACAACTAAGGTCATACACTGTAAGTTTGTAACTTTAATTTTGCTATATAAGCGGTACTGCTTGCCAATAAAAGCGGGTTAAACGCTGTGAGCTGTCTGGGGAAGTTAATCTTGCATTACTAAGCAACTGTTTCATCAGGTATCTAGTCTAGGTTTACCAAATTCCCAAACAGACTAACATTAATTATAATCTTTTAATAGTCATACAACAACCGGTAATATATATATATATATTTCCAAATATAAACTGATTTCTTTCTTTTTATTTAAATTATCTTATATATATATATATATATATATATATATATATATATATATATATATATATATATATATATATATATATAAAAGATAATTTAAATAAAAAGAAAGAAATCAGTTTATATTTGGAAATTTATTTTAAGATTGATCATTGAAATTTCAGCATATTACACTTGATTCCTAACTAAACTGGTGCCTTATTTAGGATTGTGAAAATGTGAGATTGCAATCTTACGGAACACAGCAAATATGGAGCCAAGATTGGGAGACTGCATACAACACTGCATTCATCAAACAACACACAAAGAATGTTGAAACGTATGCAAGAGAAGGTTAACCACTACCAACAGATTCAAATTTTCACCCAAAGAAATTACGTTCGTAGCACAATCCTGTCCGTCATGTAATTACTACACACTGGTATACTAAATTCATACTAACTCTCTGTGAAATCTTCCCAAAAAGAATAGCTGAGGGCTACTTTGATGATTACACCACATGCTTCACGTGGTCAACTTGGTTTACACAAAGCGTATAACTCCACAATAATTTTGATAATTAAAATAAATTAGATCGAAAAGCAATTTACAAAAGAAAAACCTCGAACTGGTTACTAACGTCTTACTGTTAACCTGACGGGTCAAACAGTTATATAAGCACGTGGTACTGGTCTCGCAAAGTACACCCCACGTGGGTTGAACGTAAAGAAAAGTTGCTATATTGAAAAATATTGTCGAGACGAGACGTTATAATCACACAAGCATTCGGATTTAAGATTGATCTTAGTTAGAGTTACTGATCAACACGTGGTTCCACTTTACTCACAAAGTTGTGACAAAGCAACTACCGGAAAATAATCTGAACTTCACACGAGAATTACACTGCGCTGCAATTTGAGATAACATTAGATATTTTAGAGCTAAACCTGAAATAAAGGTGATTAAATTTTCAGTTAGGCTGAACTTAAGAAATCCATTGTCCTACGGACTTAGCAGACACGCGCTTAGCCGGAGATCTTACCACTTCAGACGCTCGCCATGGACAGACTGACCTGCGCTACTACCGAGCGTGCTTCCTGAGGGTGGCTCACAAATACAAACGGAAGTGGCCAGAGGGGCAGCTTCCTATACCAACATGACAACGGACGGACAGGACCATACTAAGGATAGAAACCTCTTTGCTTTTAGAAAGCGTAGCTACCTGTTCCGACGTTGGTCCTACTGTTCTCTAGCAGACAGCCTTGTCTGCTACCCTCAAGCATGCAACTAGAAATACGTTTGCTCATTCATCCTCTCACACAGAAGGGAAGGGGGATGACAGTGTCTTATCATATACAGTATATAAAAGAAAGCGGATGTAGGTTCCGTATGAGACTGTGTGACATGAATTACATATAAACTGTGTTTTAAAGTGTAGTAGTGTGACAGATCGTTCTTGTTTATGTGTAAAAGTAACACGTTCCACTACCCAGTCTCCTACCAGATAGTCAGAAACGCCACAGTAAATTTAGAAGAGGAATTTATGCCGTAAATGACAACAGATTTAAGAAATTAAACATGAAAGGAATCCAACAGAGACCTTTCAACACGCCCAGAGCCGTAGATCACGAAGACGAAAAGGATTTAAAAGCGACTACATACTAGTCCCAACGGATGGAAGGACAGCTAAAACACAGAGAATTTCTCTTGGAGAAAGAACGATAAAATTCGCCGCCAGTCGGTGTTCAGGTGTAGGTGGGCAGTGATCACAATGTATTGGCTTATTAGCGCTAGTCGAAGAGTGTGGCGTTGTGGCCGAGCGGTTCCAGGCGCTTCAGTCCGGAACCGCGCTGCGGCTACGGTCACGGGTTCGAATCCTGCCTCGGGCATGGATGTGTCTGATGTCCTTAGGTTAGTTAGATTTAAGTAGTTTCTAAGTCTAGGGGACTGATGACCTAAGATGTTAAGTCCACAGTCGTTAGAGCCATTTGAACCATTTTAAAGTGTGGGAAGACTTCTGGTACATCCCTGTCACGCAGATGGAAGGAGACTGACACGTGTTGGTGCTGGTGCAAGTGAGCTGTGTTCCATGGTCGATACCTCGCGCCCTCTTTGGTTTGATTCAGTAGGCAGTAGCAGCCCGTGGGGAGAGATTTCTGGTCGTTATCGCCTAAAGAGGTCGCTGACGGTCTGTTTTGGCTACGAGGTGCTCGGCACGTAAGACCCTGTCTGGAGCTCGCTGCTCGTGTAGCCAGAAACGGCGTAAACGCGCCAACGGAGGCGTTCCTTTCCGTGGATGCCCCGCGACCAGAAGACGTGTAGCCTGTGGCAGCATTTGTTTTCCTATCTCGCTGTTGGTGCCGGTTTATCCGGAAGATGAAGCCTTGCCGCTCCTGGACACACAAAGACTGGGCGAGCACATTAATTATCCTCGCGCGTGAGTTGTTTTCCTCCGTTTCGGACAGTGGTGTGTTTAACACACTTTTAGAAATATCATTCGGCAGCTTGCCCGTTTATCATGTTGTGTAGCATCATTTTCTTCTTTATTTCGATACGTGACCGTATTGCTTATTTACTACGCGTTGGCGTGTTTATGTCGATCTAACAACGCTATGCTCAGCCTTCCTCCTGAATGTGATTTATTTTAGCTTTTGGCTTCTATCACCAAGCGTTTCTGTTTAATTGTGTTCGCCTGTTGATTGGGCTTCATATGTTACTGTGTTCAGGGTGGTACACCTGCAGTAAATTTTTTTTTAAGCATGTTTGGCTATTTGAGCCACCTTTCGGTTTCTTCATATTTGAATCTGTTAAAGCTGCAGTGTCTCTCGAGGCAACCACTTTTTTTTAATTACATTAAAAATGACGATTGTAATGACAGTTTTTCTCACGTCTTAAGGAGTTTTGGTTTGCTATAGAAGTTCTTCATCTTGCGTATCTGGCTAGGCCGGGAGGCACAGAGGCGTTCGGCCATCGCTAGGTGCTGGCGTTCAGTTTACTATTCACACCTTGAATAGTAATCCAGGGGCAGGACGAGGTACAACCAGCTCACACTGTATAATTAAATGGTCTCATGTTAAAACGGGCAAAGATAGTCAAATGCAAAACAACGTTGAAGCTCATGAACAACATGCTGAGCGAGAGGAAGTTCAGGGTCAAATTAAATGGTGAAACCTGCAAGTGCCATAACCTAAAAAATGGTTTTCCGCAAGGATCAGTCTTAGCTCCATGGCTCTTCAACATCTATATAGCAGCTTTGGCTGATCTGCACTCACGCAAATTTGCCTACGGAGATGATTTAGCTATTACAGCACAAAGTAACCTAGAATCAACACTAAATGAAGATCTAGCTACACTGCAAAATACTATGACACATGACATCTAATAATCAATGTGAGAAAAACAGTAAGCACAGTCACGCATCTAAAGAACAAGGAAGAGAGAAGGGAACTGCGCCTGTTTATAAATGGTAAAGCTGTCAGCCACGAGAATTTCCCAAAATATCTCGGTATTAAGCTAGACTTTCAGACATTACCTAACTGATACTGCTCAAAAGCTAAAGACGAGAAATAACCTGCTCAACAGACTGGTAGGCAGCACTTGGAGTTGTGATGCTGCCACTCTGCGAACTGCTGCACTGGCACTGGTGTACAGCGCTGCAGAATACTGTGCCCCAGTCTGGAGCAGAATCTCGCACACCAAAAAAGTGGATGTACAACTAAATGCCACTCTGAGAACCGTCACCGGCACTCTCAGGCCAACCCCTGTTGAGTGGCTTCCGGTGCTGGCAAACATCGCTCCTGCTTCCGTACGTAGAGAGAAAGCAACACAGTAGAAAAAATTGAAGCAAATCCAAGGATAGCCATACATGCCAACACGGGAGGACCCACGAGACTAAAGTCCAGGAAACCTATCGTCTGGAGCGTAGCATTGGGCACAGAGAGTCTCGATGCTGACTGCAAGAATGCATGGCAGGGTCTGAGAAGAGGCGTCGTGGAAAACCATCGCCTAATCCACGACCCAACCAAAAGGGTTGAAGGCTTCAATTTCAACAGGAAACACTGGTCAACAGGTTTCGCACGGGAGTTGGACGATGCAGACAGCAAACAACCAAATGGGGCTATACAGACGATTCATGTTGTGACTGTGGCGAGGTACAAACAATGGACCGTCTTCTGGTTTGTAACAGTCATGGTTACAGAGACGGCTCTCTGATGTCGCTCCACAAGTTAACGGACAATGCCAGGAAATGGCTCCATAATCTTAATGTTACTGTGTAATTAATTGCCTTCAAGTTATGTGATTTTTGTTCTATTCAATGTAATAATGTAGTTTCCCTGACATAATTGTAATATAATAACTGATATAATTTGTTTCCACATTGTAAGTTCCAAACGTTTATTGTGATTTATATTAATCTTATCTGTTCTTTGTTAAATGTATCTCGCAGATCGAACGAGAAATAATAAAATGCTATAGAAGTCAGTTATAATATGGTCACTTGTGCGTGCCTATTTTGGCTGAAGTGTCGGCTGGGAGTCTCCACCTGTCTTAGGACTCGCTGTTTGTGATCAGGCCTTACAGGCACCCCTTTATTTGTGTATTATGTCCGTTATGTTTGGTTTTTCTATCTGTTACCGTTTGTAAAGTCTGTTATGGTTTTTTTTCCTTAACTAAAGAATCTTAAACCTGTTTGTGTGACATTTGAATAGAACTTAAATGAGTCTTGAACGAGTACCGTAATCCTGTCATCTACTTTGTAACTGTAATGGTCCTGCTCTATGTTGTTTTAATGAAATAGTGATTCCCTTTTTAAAACCCCTTTAATTAACAATAATTATGTGGTGCTCAATTTGCATTTGGAATAATAATAATTAATAATGGCGTGTGACGAGGGCCCCCCGTCGGGTAGACCGCTCGCCTGGTGCAAGTCTTTCGATTTGACGCCACTTCGGCAACTTGCGCGTGGATGAGGATGAAATGATGATGATTAGGACAACACCCAGTCAATGAGCGGAGAAAATCTCCGACCCAGCCGGGAATCGAACCCGATCCCCTTGGGATTGACAGGCTGTCGCGCTGACCACTCAGCTACCGGGGGCGGACATAATAATAATGTTGCGGCCCAATAAATTTGAAAATGTTTTAAAAGAATAGTCCTCAGTTCCCCCCTCCCCTCCGACCCCCTTCTGGTCCAGCCACTCCCAATGTGTTAAGCACGAGCGTAGCGCTACTTCACCCAGTAGATACAAACGCACGTGCTTTCAGACGGTCTTTCTCCTCGTAAAATGTACAGCAGTTCGTGCGAAACACAAATCAGTTCTGCTCTTGCCTGCACGCGTTCTACGGATTCGTTCCGGGAGACGTACGTGGAATGAGCTGAGGCACCCAAATTCCTCGTGTTCGTGACGTGACGTGGAGCACGTGGGGCGGTCAGGCGTAGCACGGCGCGCGCAGCCCACTCTGCCGGCCACGGAGACACTCGCACGGAAGTGACAAATCACTGTGTGGCCGCGAGGAGTCCGCCGATGGCCTGATGGATGTTTAAACAGCGCCGCGCCGGCCGGCGCCACTCCGTCACTGCCAGGCGCACGCCAGCGTCCGCTCCCTCCCGTCACCCTAATTCCTCGCCCACATAACTTCCAAGCCTCCCTCCCATCTTCACCACTTGCTTCCATCCATTGCGAGAAGCCTCAAGCCACCCCCCCCCCCCCCAACCGCCCCCCCCCTTCCCGTTCACCCCAAAACCATTCCACTGTCTCAGCGAACCACGTTCCACTTGTCAGGGAATAAAAACGAATCTCATCCTGGCAATCATCGGCCGAGAAAACTCAATTAAACAATTACATCCGTCCCTAACTGGCGTGGAAATTCCGTAGACGTCTTTTATCAGCCAACAGTGCCTCCACCCTGCCATGCGGACGCGCTGCGAAAGTTTTCCATCTTATGAATACAAATAAGTGCCTATCGAACAAGTTTTTTCCTCCTTCCTCCTGCACATCCCCCCTCCACTCTACGCCTGCCCCATCTGGTCCGCCTGACGCAGAACTCTTACCCGGCTGCGCTCCTTCCCCTTCATTAAATGCGGTTTTCTCGTCTCACTTCTTTTTTTTCGTTAGCAGACGCCGTCACGAGCGACGCGAGTTGGGACGCCACTTTGCGGGTGACTTTCTGCGTCAGCCAGCCCCCAACTTCAAAAGAATAACTTTATGCGTCTCTTAGGCTGTTTACTTTATGCTGCCGGCAGACACTCGGCCCGCAAATCCTGGAACAGTTACACCGCTATCTGCGATGGGGCGACACCGAGCAGACGTTTCGCCTGCCGCCTCTTCCATTCCGCCACACTTACTTTTATGTCTGTTCTTTCTTGTGCAGATCTCATCCCCCATTATCCCTCTTCGTACTTCTTCACACGGCCACGTTTGGATCCCAATATGCTACATCTGCATTTCTGACTTAAATAAAAAAGACTCGAAATGACTAATAAAAATAATCGTAGGCTTATCAAACGATAGGCTGAGATTCACTGTAAGAAAGTTAAAAATATGCAGGCTGAAAATTATTTAAACCGACATGCTCTGGGAGTTGGTACGGAACAACCAAAGAAATATTTCTCTCTCTTGTCATAATTTCCTGTGAACATCTTTTAATCCGAAAGAGGACGTATTGGCTCATCAATTGTAATGCCTTTTTTGTTGTTGTAACCGTTCCTGTTGTACCGGTACGGGGGCATACTTTTCAGTTGTGATAACCAAACCGCAATCACATTTAGTTGTACGTCTTGACCCAGCAGAGTATTTGTTTACTAATGGAGCGATACATCAAGAGTGAGTACACTGATGTAGTCGGTATTCACTAAATGGAAATGAGCGTTTGGCGTCATTGGGCGGGAGGCCCCTTACGGGGCAGGACCGGCCGCCTTAGTGCAGGTCTCATTACATTCGACGCCACATTTGGCGACCTGCAGGCCGAATGGGGATGAAATTATGATGAAGACACCAAAACACCCAGTCCCTGAGCGGAGAAAATCCCCGACCCAGCCGAGAATCGAACCGGAGCCCCTTAGGACGGCAATCCGTCACGCTGACCATTCAGCTATCGGGACGGACATTCACTAAATAGCAAACCACAACGGACGAGCAGCACAGCGGGATTATCGACAACAATACCCCAATCGCGTTATTCAACATCTGCCTGAGACTGGGTCCTTTAGCAGATTACCTGTTCACGGACGAAGTCGCAGAGTAGGAAATCTGCAATTTGAGGTAGCTTTCGAGCAGCATTTGGAGCAAGATCCTTCCATCAGTTACAAAAAAGAAAAAGAAAAAAGCACTCCGTCTTCAGGCCACGAGTGGCCTACCGGGACCATCCGACCTCCATGTCATCCTCGGTAAAGGATGCGGATAGGAGGGGCGTGGGGTCAGCACACCGCTCTCCCGGTCGTAAGATGGTATTCTTGACCGAAGCAGCTACTATTCTGTCGAATATAGCTCCTCAATTGGCATCACGAGGCTGAGTGCACCTCGAAAAATGGCAACAGCGCATGGTGGCTCGGATGGTCACCCATCCAAGTGCCGACCACGCCCGACAGGCCTTAACTTCGGTGATCTCACGGGAACCGGTGTATCCACTGCGGCAAGGCCGTTGCCATCCCTCCATCAGTAACAGAGGATAAATCATGCTCTTGTGACACTCGTCCTTTGTGATCAGTTGTTACATCCATTTCACTCACAATGTGTGAACAACCTGGAACCATATAATTATCCGGTCAGAGCACGGTTTTTGCAATGCTACCAGAACATTTTCGTTCTCTGTGCTTTCTGGAAATGTAACGTCTACGTTCTCAGGCGTTATGGGGTCTCCAGCATCCACCATTCGCATGTTCCAAGTGAAATGAATCCACATGCAACTATTATTTGCGCTCATCAGTTGCCCTCCTACGTGAAAGTGTTGCTGGTGGCTGTTCAACTGTGCCATATCACTTGCCCAGCCTATGAAATTGAAGGTGGAGGGCCGGCTGCTGTGGCCGAGAGGTTCTAAGCACTTCAGTCCGGAACCGCGCTGCTCCTACGGTTGCAGGCTCGAATCGTGCCTCAGGCATTGTGATGTTCTTCCGTTAGTTAGATTTAAGTAGTTCTAAGTCTAGGGGACTGATGACCTCAGATGTTAAGTCCCATAGTGCTTAGAGCCATTTGAACCATTTGAAGGTGAAGGGGGAAGAAAGGAAAGAAAAGGAAGGGACTAGTGACGCCAGCTGCATCGGGACTTGATGCGGAATCAGCGGCCACGAGTGCAAAAGTGTACCGGATCGGGATTGGGACCCGGAATCCACTGCTTAATAAGGAGGTGCGTTAACCTACTGCGCCACCCGAACACAGTGTTTGACGCAACTGAGCGGAGTATCTCGGCATAGTTCTCGCCGACTCACATTCCCACCTAGCGCCACTTGTCTGCAGGCCGTGTCCAATTTCCCCTACGTTCGCTACGCTGAGATTCCCATTGGAAGTATCACATATTTGTGCATCCGCTCTGAAAAACGTGAATTAGTTGCCAATTCAGGTGAAACAGTTATATGAATGCGGGGTGACTGGTCTTTTGTAGAATTTTTTTCTTTTTTTTTGTTGGAGAGATGTGTAGACTTGTTTATGAAACCAGTGTTGAATGACAAGCGGATCTGCTAGCCCAGCTAATAGCAACAGCAGAAGAAGAAATTAAGGACGCTCCTGCAGTCGTTTACCGTCTTAGATTATGACCCACTATATAACCTTCGTGCACATATCAGAAGAGACATTTTTCAACGTAATTGTGTTCTATTAATACTGTTGTCTCTTGGTAATAAAGATTAAAAATTATTTACGTTACTCTTTGTCCACTGTAAGTAAAATGGTGCATCAGAGACAAATACATAAAATAAAGAGTTTTCAGTGTCTCATATAATCTTCCTGCGTTTGTTGATGTAACTGATTTTCGTCTCGAGACAACATCATCCACCGTTATAAAAAATGCTCATAGCGAAAAACATTTGTCTTGGCGTCGCATGACCTTCCGAAGTTTCCCGGTTTAAGTAATTTTCACTTTGCATAATTAATCCTTGAAAGAAGTGGCTTATAAAACATTTCCAAGATCTAGTTTTAAATATTGCTCATCAGCCTGTGCTCGTTGCCAGGCTGAATCAGTAGAAGGTTCAGAGAAGATCCAAATAGTAGTTGTATGTTTTGTCACAGGATTGATTGCTAGGCACAAGACCCTTGGGAAATCAACACCAAACTCCAGTGCAGATATGCGTAGTGCATCACGGGGATTTTTACTGTTATAATTCCGAGTACTTAGCTTTTAAGAAGTCTCAGGAAACTTTTTATTTTCTTCCTACCTGTATCTCGCGAAATAAGCACAACGAAAGTATCTAATAAACAAGAGCTTATTATAAGACACATCCCTGCTTCTTTACAGGTTACGAAGCATGCAGTCCAGGAAAAGCAACTGAGTGTCAAGCACATCTTACAGAAAATAATTTTATTACGAAGTTGTCACTGGATCTCTGAACACAATTGTAAATGGGATTAATATTTCTTTTTTTTTGTAAAATGGTAGTAAAATATTATAAAATGGCTTTCGTTAAGAGTGGTACCTTTTAAGATTTGAAAAAAAGTAAATAAATTGTTCAGCGTATGAAAATACTTTATTTTGAAGCTTAGACATTACAGTTATGAACTGAACAAAATATCGTTCACTTGTCCACCACGACGTCGAAAACACTGATGCACACAATGGCGGCAGTTGTTAATCACTCGGTCGAACATTAGTGGCTTCAGGTCTTGAGTCAATAAAGCTGTGCATGGATGCATACCCATAACCTTTCGCTAGATTCGTGAGGTTGATGTCTCAGATAGCCGCATGACACATTCGGCTCGTTCTCAATAAAGGTCTCAAGTCGCACTTTACGTTCTTCTCGGTGGCTTCTGGTCGTGTAGAATGAAATCCCGCTCTCGCTTTGTCACGTAACACAAAATAATAGGAAATGGAAGCAAAAATTAAAAAAAAGACTTGCTCTTAATGAAATACACCGTATATGACGTTCTTCCATTTATTCTTTTTCCAGGACCCACACAAAAGCCTTTAACAATATGACTACAAAATTTTTAAGCACTTCACAAATTAACGCTTTTCAATTAATATGATTTATGTTTAATGTTACAATTTAGTGCAATGACCACTATAGGCAATTTCCTTATGCTTTTCTCTAAACGTCAAATAGAACCGCTTTCCGAAGAAATGTATACATATCGTTATCTTGTAATGGAGAGAAAAGCATAAGAAGGTAGGTAGAGATTTACATTAGATCGATGTTCCATCTACATATGGATGGATTAGGAAAGAGGGCCAAAGTACCTGTGGTACCACCCGCTACACGCCTTAAGGTTATGGAGTATACATGCAGACGTAAACTGTGGCGAAATTTATGGTTAGTTAATGCCTCCCCCCCTACCCCATTCCTGTCCCAGAACCATGCATCTTGCCACTGGTGGGGAGGCCTGCGTGCCTCAGCGTTACAGATAGCCGTTCCGTAGGTCCAAGTACAGAGGATGGGTATCTGTTGATAGGACGGGCAAACCTGTGAGTCCTGAATAAGGGCAGCAGCCTTTTCAATAGTTGTAGGGACAACAGTCTGGATGACTCAATGATGTGATCTTACAACATCAACCTAAAACGAATTACTGTTCAGGTACTACGAACGACCGAAAGGAAAGGGAAACTACAGCGTAACTTATCCCGAGAAACCCACACAAAAGGCTTTAAGAGTGCGACAGCAAATTTTTAAACACTTCATAAGTTTACGCTTATCAATTAATATATGTTTAGTGCTGCAGCTTAGTACAATGATGACTATAGAGAATTCCCGCACGCATTTCTATAATTGACAAATTTAACCCCTTTCCAAATGGTTAAATGATGATGGCATCCTATTTGGTAAAATACGTCGGAGGGAAAATAGTTCCCCATTCGAATCTCCGGGCGGGGACTACTCAGGAGGATGTCGTTATCAGGAGAAACAAAAATATCCTTCTAAGGATCGCTGAATGCCAGACCGCTTAATTGGGCATGTAGGTTAGGAAATTTAAAAAGGGAAATTGATAGGTTAATTAGTGAAGTACGGTGGTAGGAGGAACAGGTGAATATAGGTTTATAAATATAAAACGAAATAGGGTAATGAAGAAGTAGGTTTAATAATGAATAAAAAAATAGGATCGCCGATAAGCTGCTATGAATAGTATTACTGTACCCAAGACAGACACGAAGCGCACACCCAACACAGTAGTACAACTTTATAAGCAAACTATCTGAACAGATGAGGAGAAGATAGTGGAAATGTATGATGAGAGAAAAGAAATTATTCAGATAGTTGAGGAAGCCGAAAACTTAATAGTCATTGGGGACTGGAATTCGGTAGTAGGAAAAGAAAGAGAAGGAAAAGTAGTAGGTAAATATGGACTGGGGGAAAGAATGAAAGAGGAAGCCGCCAGATAGAATTTTCCATCGAGCATAGTTTAATTATAGCTAACACTTGGTTTAAGATTCATGAAAGAAACTCGTGTATGTGGAAGAGACCTGGAGACACTGGGAGGTCTCGGATTGATTATATAACCGTTAGACAGAGATTTAGGAACCGGAGTTTAAACTGTAAGACATTTCCCAGGGGCAGATGTGGTCTCTGACCATAATTTATTGGCTATGAATTGCAGATTAGAAATGAAGAAACTGCAAAAAGGCAGGAATTTAAGGAGATGGGAAAATGAATGAAACAGAAGGAACCAAAGTGTGTAGAGGGTTTCCGAGGAAGCACTAGGGAACGATTGACGAGAACAGGGTTAAAGAATACAGTATATGAAGAATTAGTAGCTTTGAGAGATGAAATAGTGAAGGCAGCAGGGGGTCAAGTAAGTAAGAAGAATGAGGGCTACTAGAAATCCTTGGGTAACAAGAGATATTGAATTTAATCGATGAAACAAGAAAATGTAAAAATACAGTAAATGAAGCAGATGAAATGGAATACAAACGTCTACAAATGAGATCGACAGGAAGTGCAAAATGGCTAAGCAGGAATGGCCAGAGGACAAACGTAAAGATGTAGAAGCAGATATCAGGGGTGGGACAGGTGCTGTCTACAGGAAAATTATAGATACCTTTGGAGATAAGAGAATCATCTTTATGAATATCAAGAACTCAGGTGGGAAAACATTCGTAAGCAAAAAAGGGAAAATAGAAAGTTGCAAGATGTATATAGGGCATCTAACCATGGACAGTATTACGGAAGTGGAAGAGGACGTAGAGGAAGATGAGAAGGGATATATGATACCGAGGGAAGAATGTGACAAAGCACTGAAAGACTTAAAACGAAAGAAGACCCCGATAATAGACAACATTCCGTTAAAGCTACTGATAAGCTTGGGAAAACCAGCCATGACCAAACTTTTCCATCTGGTGAGGAAGATCTATGAGACAAGCGAAATACGCTCAGACTTCAAGAAAAATACAATTATTGCAATTCCAAAGAAAGCAGGTGCTGAGAGATGTGAATTTTGGCGAAATTTCAGTTAACAAGTCACGTGTCAAAACATTATTTCAGTTTCGTGATAGATGAATGGAAAAACTGGTAGAAGCTGACCTCGCGGAAGATCAGTCTGCATTCCGGAGAAATGCAGGAACACGCGAGGCAATACTGACCCTACGACTTCCCAAAAAAGGAAAGGCAAACCTACATTTATAGCACTTGTAGGCTTAGAGAAAGTCTTTGACAGTGTTGACTGTAATACTCTCTTTGAAATTCTAAAGGTGGCAGGGTTCAAATGGCTCTGAGCACTATGCGACTTAACTTCTGAGGTCATCAGTCACCTAGAACTTAGAACTAATTGAACCTAACTAACCTAAGGACATCACACACATCCATGCCCGAGGCAGGATTAGAACCTGCGACCGTAGCGGTCGCTCGGCTCCAGACTGTAGCGCCTAGAACCGCTCGGCCACCACGGCCGGCAAAATAAGGAAGTGTCTGGAGCAAGTGTTGTCTTCACTCGAGCAATTTTACTGCTGTATTTACTTGTGGTCTAGTGACAACTGGCTGAGGTGGCAGGGTCCAAGGAGCGAAAGGCTGTTTACAATTTGTATATAAACCAGACTGCAGTAATAAGAGTCGAGGCACACGAAAGGGAAGCATTGATTGAGAAGGGAGTGAGACAGGACTGTAGCCTATCCCCGATGTTATTCAATCTGTATAATGAGCAAGCAGTAAAGGAAACAAAATAGAAATTTGGAGTAGGAATTAAAGCCCAGGCGGAAGAAGTACTGAGATTTGCCGATGATGTTGTAATTGAAACTTCCTGACAGATTAAAACTGTGTGCCGGACTGAGACTCGAACTCGGGACCTTTGCCTTTCGCGGGCAAGTGCTCACGCGTCGTGTGTCGAGCTACGGGTAGCTCAGTTGATAGAGCACTTGCCCACGAGAGGCAAACGTCCCGAGTTCGAGTCTCGGTCCGGCACACAGTTTTAATCTGTCAGAAAGTTTCATAGTTTCATATCAGCGCACACTCATCTGCAGAGTGAAAATCTCATTCTGCATGCCCGCATCTCGTGGTCGTGCAGTAGCGTTCTCGCTTCCAAAGCCCGGGTTCCCGGGTTCGATTCCCAGCGGGGTCAGGGATTTTCTCTGCCTAGTGATGGCTGGGTGTTGTGTGCTGTCCTTAGGTTAGTTAGGTTTAAGTAGTTCTAAGTTCTAGCGGACTTATGACCACAGCAGTTGAGTCCCATAGTGCTCAGAGCCATTTGAACCATATTTTTTTTTTTTCATTCTGGACGTTGTAATTCTCTCAGAGACAGTAGAGGACTTGGAAGAGCTGTTACACGGAATGGGCAGTCTCTTGAAAGGAGGATATAACATAACATCAACAAACGCAAAACGAGGATAATTGAATGTAGTCGAATTAAATTGTTTGATGCTGAGGGAATTAGTTTCGGAAATGAGACACTTAAAATAGTAGATCCGTTGTGGTATTTGAGTAGCAAAGTAACTCATGATGGTTGAAGCAGGGAGGATATCAAACGTAGAACAGCAAGGGAAAGAAAACCGTCTCTGAAGAAGAGAAATTTGTTATCATCGTGTATAGATTTAAGTGTCAGGAAGTCGTTTTTGAAATATTTGTATGGAATGTAGCCATGAATGGAAGTGAAACATAGACGATAATCAGTCTAGACAAAGACAGAGTAGAAGCTTTTGAAATGTGTTGCTACAGAAGAATGTTGAAGATTAGATGGGTAGATCATGTATCTAATGAGGAAGTACTGAATAAAATTGGGGAGAAGAGAAATTTTTGGGACAACCTGAGTAAAAGAAGGGCTTGAATAGGAAGGACGCATACAGAGGGATCAAAGTTTACTACTGGAGCGAAGCGTGGTAGCTAAATATCGTAGAGGGACACCAGATGAATACAGTAATAAGATTCAGATTTTTAGAGTTAATAGAATGTGTTACTGTAATATTTGTAAAGGAAACTTTTAGTGTTGATAGCCCATCAACGAATTTTTTCACAATTGCTTGCGGTATATCAGGCCAATGAGTAAGCTGGCAGGCGTCATTGTTCAGAAACAACAGCCGATCAGGCCTTCATAGTTCTCGCTATGAAACATTGCGTGCAGCAGGAAAATGAGTGGATAAAATATCTCAGGGGATTTGAATCTCACTGAAAATCAATTAACGAAAGAACACCAATAGTGCCTTATCGCTCCTCTCCGAACAAAGCGCCGCCTATCTCGCCTGTTCTTTTGATTAAACACTTATAAACCGCAATGTAAATTGAATAAATGGTGAGGAGACAAGGTGGTGGCTTGGATCAATGATGGACACGACAAAATATATAGATATAAATAACGTTTACCCTGCAAATATTTAAGGATTACACAACTTACATCTGCTCAGTTTGAACTACCAGCAACAGGAAACAAATTAACAAGAATAAGAAAAAGGACTAGAACACTGCCGGCCGCGGTGGCCGAGCTGTTCTAGGCGCTACAGTCTGGAACCGCGCGACCGCTACGGTCGCAGGTTCGAATCCTGCCTCGGGCATGGATGTGTGTGATGTCCTTAGGTTAGTTAGGTTTAAGTAGTTCTAAGTTCTAGGAGACTGATGACCTCAGAAGTCCCATAGTGCTCAGAGCCATTTGAACCATTTGACTAGAAAACTCTCAGCCAGCCCGGTTAGCCGTGCGGTCTAACGCATCGCTTTCCGCATTGGGAAGCAGCGTCTAGTCGACGGCACAAATCTGCGCGGCGGACTTGTGTCGAGGTCCGGTGAGCCGGCCAATCTGTGGCTGGTTTTTAGGCGGTTTTCCACCTTCCTCCACGAATGCGGACTGATTCCCCTTATTCCGCCTCAGCTACACTATGTCGACGATTGTTGCGCAAACAAGTTCACGTACGCGTGTACTACCATTATTCTACTGAACAAATATAGGGGTTACACTCGACTGGTGTCAGACGTTCCCTGCGGGGGGGGGGGGGGGGGGGAAGGGGGGGAATTCACCGGGGGGCTGAACCGCACAATAACCCTGAAAGAGTGAATGGGTGAACTGGACTGCAATAGTCGTCGTGGCGTTGTGGACCACTGCGGCTGCGGCGGGGACGGAGCCTCTCCGTCGTTTCTAAGCCCCCGGTTTACATACAATATAATACAACACTCTCAACTTTTACATTCATCATCAATACAATTTCAGCAAGAATCTACGTATAAAATTTATTCTTGGGATCTTTGGCGACTATTGCCTTTCACCCGATAGTTACCTATACTTACAAATGAAATTATTTCATCTTATTATACACTGAAGAGCCAAACAAACTGGTAAACCTGCCCAGTATCGTGTAGGGCTCCGCGAGCAAGCAGAAGTGCCGCAACACGACGTGACATGGACTCGACTAATGCGTGAAGTAGAGCTGGAGGGAAGTGACACCATAAATCCAGCAGGGCTGTCCATAAATCCGCAAGAGTACGAACGGGTAGAGATGTCTTTTGAACAACACGTTGCAGGGCATCCCAGATATGCTCAATAACGTACATGTCTGGGGAGTTTGGTGGCCAACGGAAGTAAACACAGAAGAGTGTTCCTGTAGTCACTCTGTAGCAATTCTGTACTTGTGGGTTGTCGCATTGTCGTCCGCCGGAATGCACAACAGACCTGAATTGATGCAGGTGGTCAGACAGGATGCTTACGTATGTGAAACCTGTCAGAATCGTGTCTAGACTTATCAGGGATCCCGTATCGCTCCAACTGCACGTGCCTCCACCAGTTTTACAGTCCGCTGGTGACATGCAGGTTCCACGGATTCATAAGGTTGTCCAATGTCGGTGTTGACTGGCACAGTGAGGCGTAAAGATTCGTGTCGTGCAGTCATCAAGGGTACACGCGTAGGTCTTTGGCTCCGAAAGCCCATATCGATAACGTTTCGTTGAATGGTTCGCATGCTGTCACTTTTTGATGGCTTAGCACTGATATCTGCAGAAATTTGCGACAGGGTTGTACTTTGCTGAATGATTCTCTTCGGTCGTCGTTCGTCCCGTTCTTGCAAGATCTTTTTACGGCCTCAGCGATGGCAGAGATTTGGTGTTTTACACGATTCCTGGTATTCACGGTACACTGGTGAAATGGTCGTGCGGGAAAATCCCCACTTCATAGCTACCTCGGGTATGCTGTGTCCCATCGCTCGTGCGCCGATTATAACACCACGTTCAAACTCACTTAAATCTTGATAGCCGGCCACTGTGGCCGAGTGGTTATAGGCGCTTCGTTCCGGAACCGCGCTGCTACCACTGTCACAGGTAGGAATCCTGCCTCGGGCAAGGATATGTGTAATGTCCTTGTGTTAGGTTTAATTAGTTCTGCCGTGTGGATTAGCTGAGCGGTCTAAGGCGCTGCAGTCATGGACTGTGCGGCTGGTCCCGGCGGAAGTTCGAGTCGTCCCTCGGGCATGGGTGTGTGTGTTGTCCTTAGGATAATTTAGGTTAAGTAGTGTGTAAGCTTAGGAACTGATGATCTTAGTAGTTAAGTCCCATGAGATTTCACACACATTTGAACATTTAATTAGGTCTAAGTCTAGCTAACTGATGACCTCAGATTTTAAGTCCCATAATGTTTGGAGCCATCTGAATCATTTTTGAAATATTGATAAACTGCCATTGTAGCAGCAGTAACCGATCTAACAGCTGTGTCAGACACTTGTTGTCTGATATAGGCGTTGCCGACCGCACCGCCGTATTCTTCCTGTTTACACGTCACTGTATTGAATACGCATACCTATACCACGTTCTTTGGCGCTTCAGTCTACATTATCACATCATGAATTAGAGGATGAGATAATAGAATAGAAAGAATAGTAAGAAAGGTTTCATTGCCCCCATGAATTCTTGAAGGTTTTATGTTAACGCTATACAGTACACGCATTGAACTGCAATAGAGGGAAGTTTTCTTTCAGTACAACACATTCAGGTTAACTTTTTTAGTAAACCATTACACGGTGTAACATGATAGTTTAAAAGAATATTTGTCAACCGTTATACTACAAAATATTTACAAACGTGGTAAATCATTTAAAGAGGATGTGGATAAGACTTTAGATATCAACAAAGTTAGTTGTAACGAAATTAATTTACCTTTACAGCACTAGATGAGAACTTAACAATTAATCTGATATTCACGGAATATTTAGTATGTTAAATCCTCTCCCTCCCCATCTGGTGGCAGTTCGTGGGAGAAAAGAGCCATGGAGGAAAAAACCACTGGAGTAAGGGAGAGGAGATACTCCATACCATATTTATGAGAAACAGTTATGTCTAAAGTTTTATCTAAATTCGTAGATTTCGTGTATGTTCCGTTGTTTTCAGAAATGATATGTCCAAAAATCAGGAGTCCCGTTTTTCTGGTCTGTATAATGTATAATCTTCGTCTGAGAGCCTAGTTGCTGAGAAAAATTTTGTACAGTGTAATGAAATCACATCATTATGGTTTGAACGGGGGCTGCAGCAGTGTTGTGCTGCGGTGATCTATTGAAGCCGGTATTTGGGCGTGTTCGGCGATCACAGTAGACAGTTTCAGCGTAGATGTGTTACGGATACTTAATTAGGAACTGCCACCACGAAGGACAGATGGAGGCCTGTCAGGCTGGATGGAGTGACGCTTTTCAAGCAATTCATCAAGGAATTCATGAAACAATTAGACAGACAGTATTAGCGTTACATTAAGGTTCTTATGTGTCATTTATCCCTGTCATAAAGTTGGTGGAGTAAATTTATTTCACAAAGTCGTTTTAATAATTCACACATATATACATTTATATGATATGGAACGATTGGAGACTTCTATTTTTACCAGCTATAAGTTGGAAACCTGTATGCTGGTGTAAACACAAAAAGTATTTACAAACATAATATATCAAAATCGGAAACATATTAGCAACACTTAAGCGTTTATCACCGGCAACTAGCAAATGTCACTGCAGTACAACGCCACATCATCCGCAGACGATGCATTTTCACACAAATTAGAGTGAAAGATATACGCCGATAATAATCCTAGCAGCGGCGTCATTGACACCTGGCATGTCCGTAGGAGCGCAGTCTGAAACACCGGCTTGCACCGGTATCACGTGTTTTTTGCGAGTGTGAGTGTGAATGATGGATGTATCGAAGACGAGAAGTGTCCTTGGATTTATCACTGTTTCACGTCTCTTCCGTATCAGAGGTGTGTACATTGTCATTGTGTGGCTTCAAATGTTTGTCAGATGTCTGCTTGTGTGCATCATGTAGCACCTCCGTTTGCATCGGTGTCCCACATTCTACTTTATCGGTTCAAACGTGACCCAAAGAGCACCATGCTCACACATGGAGCTTATACAGCCTCTCTTTCTATTTTGGTCTGATGGATCATAGAATCTTTCTTTATAGTAATCGGCTCAAGGAAAATTTATAGTAGTTATGTGCATGAAACAAAATGCAGTGTCTCCATTTTTCTTCCTTTACACTTGTTGAATTTTTATGTCCGTAACTCTCACACAGAATTCAGTGGCCTGACACTTAGAAGCAAAATAATAGACATACCAATATCAATGCTCGGAACACCATATATACCATATATGAATCATCACATGCCTCAGCATGAATCGGATATGAGAAGGAAATGGAAGCAACAAATTCACCTCGATCGCGAAAGAGAACAAGAATTCAACATTAGGCTGAAAGAACCCACTGAATAATTCATAGCTCATATTACATGGAATACTGCGACATTATACCACACTCAAACTAGGAAATTGGAAACTATACTCTATAAGTGGTAATAAAAATCAGTCACTTACTCCACTTTAGTTGAAACGCTACAAGGCTCCTTGAGAAATAATGTTTCAAAATATTTATTTCAATTTTATGCTTGACTTGAAACTACCGTGACTTGTTTCTTAGTCTAGCTTACCAATTGGATCGACAAGCAGGATTCTTGCATTTTAGTTCCACAGTTCAATCAGTGTATATATGATATACTACTTATGTAATACATAATTCAGTATTTCATGTCTGACATAGTACTAATCACTTCACTATAAAATATGCGAATTTATCATTTGGTATCCCTACTAGTATAGTTCATGTGCCTTCTACACAAGCTTAAAAAAATAACTTTACTAATTTAGTGCCTAAATAAATTATTTATAAACCATTTGTTTACGTGAAATGAACTGTCTGTTTCGTGGTGAAATGTCTATAATTCCAAATGTACCAAGTAAATCAGGATTCTGTGTAGCCAGTTATGAATTATTTGCGTTCTGCTTAATTTACTTCTCAATCTGCTTCCAGTACCAAGAACTACATACAACAAAAAGAGATACTATGAACATTTAATGCTTTTTACCTTACAGTGAGCAATGCTAAACATATCCATAGAACAGACAAAGCTGGTTATACTAATAACATTCAGTTAATGACACACACAAATAAAGTAACTGGGTAAAAATATTCATAAGTAAGAGGTCATTACTACATGTAGGACCTCTATCGCAGATATTTCTTTAGATCCTTATTCTTCGGCCTACCTTCCAGTCCATCGGGCAGACTTCGTTGCAAGGCAATGTGTTTTATGGGAGCCAATTGTGAATGATACTGATATGCCTTAATTACCCTGACTTACAGAGGGAACTGTGACATGACGCAGGAACATGTTCTCTAACTCGAGTCTCATCAGAAACACATCATCATCAATTGACAAAACAGGAGCAGTAGTAATATAGTCACAGTGATGACGCATTCACATCACTTGTGATTCCATGATTTTTACTTTAGTTCACTGGCAGAATCTATCATAACCTGTCTTCGTTTTAATTAAATTTAAAATAACCTCATTACTATTGACTATCAAATGCCACTGGCCACGCAAGAGGTCAATAAGCAGTTGACAGAAAACCCTTCCATCACGAGAAATATGCTATCTGCTCCATACTCGAATTTTCTGTTGAACTGCACTTACTTATTCACCTTCTGAACTCTGGTACAGATAGAACCAGATAGCAAACAATTCTACACTGGTAGAGAGGACATTTTCGTAGTGTCGGCAATAACATTCATACTAACACCTGTGCCAAGTATAGCTGCAGCAGGAATTACTTCCACAATGACATTAACCGTGTAACCTGGACAAGTTGCTGTGCAGGTCTCAGAATAGCACTTGCAACTTACGTCCTCGATTATTTGTTGGACGTGTTCCAATCTCTGTCCTCCTCTACAGTTTTTGCCCTCTACAGCTCCTACTGGTAACATGGAAGTCATTCTCCGATGTCGTGACAGATGTCCTCTCATCCTATATCCTGATCTTGTCAGTGATTTCCCTATATTGCTTTCCTCTCCGATTCTGAGCCTAACCTCCTCATTCCTCACCTTATCAGTCCATCTAATTTTCTACATTCGTGTGTAATATCCATCTCAAATGCTTCGAGTCTCCTCCGTTCCGGTTTTCCCACAGACCATGTTCACTATTATACAATGCTATACTCATCGAATTAAAGCCTATGTTTGATACCTGTAGACTTTTCTTAGGCAGGAATGTCGTTTTTGCTAGTGCTAGACTGCTTTTGATGTCCTATTTTCTCCGCCTGTCACTGGTTATTTTGCTCCCTAGGTAGCATAATTCCTTTACTTCATCTTCTTCGTGACAATCAGTCCTGATGTCAAGAACTCAAATCGCCGACCGGTGTGACCTTGCGGTTCTAGGCGCTTCAGTCTGAAACCGCGTGACCAGTACGGTCGCAGGTTTGAACCCTGCCTCGGGCATGGGTGTGTGTGATGTCGTTAGGTTAGTTATGTTTAAGTAGTTCTAAGTTCTATGGCACTGCTGACCACAGATTTTAAGTCCAATAGTGCTCAGAGACATTTTTTGAAGCCAAGTTTCTCGCTGTTCTCATTTCTGCTACTTCAGATTACTTTCGTCATTCTCCGATTTCTTCTCTCTACATTTACTGTACTCATTACTGTTCATTCCATTCAGCAGATCATGTAATTCTTCTTCACTTTCACTCAGAAGAGCAATGTCATCAGGGAATCGCATCGCAGATATCATTGCACCTTGAAGTTTAATTCCACTCGTGATAATTTATTTATTTCCAACATTGCCTCTTCGGTGTGGAGATTGAACAGTAGGGGCGAAAGATTGTATACCTTTCTTACCCTTTTCAATCCCAGCGTTTGATTCTTGGTTGTCCACTCTTATTATTCTTTCTTGGTTGTTATACAAATTGTATGTTACCCGTCTCTGCGTGTAGCTTACCCCTATCTTTCTCAGATTTTCGAATATGAACACGACTTTATATTGTCGAACGCTTTTTCCAGGTCGACAAATCCTGTGAATGTGCCTTGATTTATCGTTAGTCTTGCTTCCATTATCAACCTCAATGTCAGAATTGCCTCTCTGGTGCCTTGACCTTTCATAAAGCCAAAATAATCGTCATTTAACAGATTATCAATTTTGTCTTCCAATCTCTTGTATATTATTGTTGTCAACAACTTGAATACGTGTTCTGTTAAGCTGATAGTGCGCTAATTCTAGCAGTTGTCAGCTCTTGCAGTCTTCGGAATTATGTGGATGACATTTTTCCGAAAGTCAGATTATATGTCGTAGGACTATTCACGCCAGCGTGAATAGTCGTTTTGTTGCCAATTTCTCTAATGATTTTAGAAATTCTGATTTAATGTTTCCTGACCCTCTTGCATTTTTTCATCTAATGTCCTTCAAAGATCTTTTAAATTCTGATTCCAATACTGGATCCCCTATCTCTTCTAAATCGACCACTGTTTCTTCTTCTATCACATCAGACGAGTCTTCCTCCTCACAGAGGCTTTCAATGTACTCTTTCCACCTGTCCGCACTGGTTGTCACAATTCGAGTTCAATTGGTTTTGGTGAGGTCCATTACTGTTTCTATGATACACCGTGTTAAACCTGATTTTGTTATTCCCCGTCCGGCTGTAGAAATGAGCCAAGTTCTGCATGTTTATCTGATTGGCAGACCATTCTGCTAAGCCGCTCCATTGTCACTGGATCCGTTGCCACATCTGATTGTAGGCTTTCGTATTTCCATTCACAAGCTGTGCACCGCCTTTGCCATAAGTATATTTAAAATCGTTCTCGATCATTTCGATCAAAATCAGTAACGAGAGGAAACATTACCCTTTACTGTCTGGTATAGGACCATCTCAGGAGTAATTTAGGCTTTAAATTCTACAACACATCTTTTTGTGCCGCATGATCGTCCCAGCAGCGAGTTTTACTAATATAAAGTTCAAAAAATTTCGTCAAGCTAACCTGCTTTGGATTGTAGAGTTCCAGGTTAAAAACCTACTTTCCTGTACATATTCTGACCAATGTTTTTCCTGGAGGGCCTTCTCCAGCAGACCATTTCTCATTCAATTCTCAGCAGCACTAATAGCTAACAGCACTCCCTCGCCATGAATATATGCCATGACAAACTGACATTTCTCCTTTTTGTTCCATTAGCTGGGCTGGATACCTTTAAAAGCTTGTATAAAGACAAACTTGGAGTGTTCAACTGGAATTGTTTCAAAAAGCTTTCTGATGATATCCTCGTCAAGGTGGGTGGTGACCCCAAAGATTCAGGCTCATAATCTGTGTGCTGACTGACTTGTCCTGCATCATCAAGATAAGTTCGAATTATAAGGCTCAGTCGCCTGATAGTTTTCATGAGTGCAATATGCAGCGGGTCCCCCGCGATACGGCGGTGCCTTTACTACCGTGACCTCAGGATTACTGACTTCAGTGGTTGCACAACACAGGAATGTTGCGATTTATTACACACCTTAAATCTTCCAGCGCTTTCCTTATTGCCTCACCTGTAATACATCATTCGGGTAATGTTCCAACATTCGGTATTTAATTTTTTTATTAATTTGCATATTTTTTCCTCTAACCACATAGTAAACTTGTTCTAAATTCTACGGAGCGTCTAGGCGCTCTTGTAGCACTTCTTCGCGTTCGAGGACTAAATTTTCTACCGTCTGAGGCAGCTGTCGCGCAGTACATTCTGTCCTATCCTGAACTGTATGCAATTTTTGAACATCAATAGCTAATTTCTTCACTGCTTTAGGTTTACGAGTAGCTTCATAAGTTTTCTTCAAATTAAAACTTTCAGTTGAGATTATTTATCAACCACAAATTATTCGCTTTCCTAATTCTTTATCGTACTGAGTGAGTGCAGTATTTATTGGTGTAGAAATTGGTGTAGCTCATTCTTTGTCACGTTCTGTCCGTGTCTTATTTAGTGGAGTAGAAATATGCGTGGACAAGCCCTGATCCCGTGTATTGATCATAACTCAAAAATGGTTCAAATGATTCTGAACACTATGGAACTTAACTTCTGAGCTCATCAGCCCCTATAGCTCAGAACTACTTAAAACTAATCACACACACCCAGGCCCGAGGCAGGATTCTACACTGGTAGAGAGGACATTTTCGTAGTGTCGGCAATAACATTCATACTAACACCTGTGCCAAGTATAGCTGCAGCAGGAATTACTTCCACAATGACATTAACCGTGTAACCTGGACAAGTTGCTGTGCAGGTCTCAGAATAGCACTTGCAACTTACGTCCTCGATTATTTGTTGGACGTGTTCCAATCTCTGTCCTCCTCTACAGTTTTTGCCCTCTACAGCTCCTACTGGTAACATGGAAGTCATTCTCCGATGTCGTGACAGATGTCCTCTCATCCTATATCCTGATCTTGTCAGTGATTTCCGTAGCGGTCACGCAGTTCCAGACTGTAGCGCCTAGAACCGCTCGGCCACCCAGGCCGGCTTGATCATAACTACATCAGATTCAATACTAATCGCATATGCGGATTTCATTTATTCTGTTTTTCCCAATTTCGGTCATTTCAATCAACAAACAACACTATTTAAAACTAATTTGTCTTCTAATACATGTAATGAGTGATACACATACTCGCAGCAAAAATTGTATGTATATGCACTTAAAGTGGAAGCTACATTTGAAAACAAATGAAAGGCATCTACCATCGATCTTGATTGTGTACTGCCCAAAAGCTGCGATCTTGGTTACGAACCTTCAGAACAATACGATTTACAGACTTGAACGTTTTCCAAACCAAATTAGTAATGATTTAATTAGGTCAATGAGGTACTTGAAAATGGGAAGAAAAGCTATGCACGAAATACAAGCAACGAAAAAAGGGTATCCCTTACCCTTATTCTTCCTGTGATGTACTGCTGCTTCCCTTTACTACAAAATAAAATTCCTTCCTTAAATATCATTTTCATAATATCGCCGCTTCGTTTAATCGCTCTTCCTTCTGATAACGTGGTTTGTTCTTCCAGCATTGTGTATTGCGTATTGTATCTGAAACAAAAGGAACAAGATGTACAGTAATGTAGATTTTCATAAAATAATGTCTGGTACTGGTCACCAGATGTGGTGTTCTCAAAAGCCACCTATCTCACGATCAGAGGATTACCATAAACATTTCGCAAAGGTGCAGCATTCATTCAACCACGTGCAAATTATGCAACTCAGTACATTATGAAAGTCCCGATAGCTGAGTTACTAAACACAGTCCTCCTAAATGCCTTCACAAAAGAAGACGAAGTAAATATTCCAGAATTCGAATCGAGAACAGCTGCCAAAATGAGTAGTGAAGCAACTCAAATCACTTAATAAAAGCAAGTCTTCTGGTCCAGACTGTATACCAATTGCGTTCCTTTCGGAGTATGCTGATGCATTATCTCCACACTTAACAATTGTATACAACCGTTCACTCGACGAAAGTTCCGTACCCAAAGACGGGAAAGTTTCACGGGTCACACCAATATCAAGAAAGGTAGTAGGAGTAATCCACTAAATTACAGGCCCATATCGTTACCGTCGATATGCAGCAGGATTTTGGAACATACATTGTGTTCTAACATTATGAATTACCTCGAAGAAAACGGTCTATTGACACACAGCCAAAATGGGTTTAGAAAACATCGTTCCTGTGAAACACAACTAGCTCTTTATTCACATGAAGTGTTGAGTGCTATTGACAAGGGCTTTCAGATCGATTCCGTATTTTTGGATTTCCGGAACGCTTTTGAAACTGTACCACACAAGCGGCTCGTAGTGAAATTGCGTGCTTATGGAATATCGTCTCAGTTATGAGAATGGATTTGTGATTTCCTGTCAGAGAGGTCACAGTTCGTAGTAATTGACGGAAAGCCTTCGAGTAAAACAGAAGTGATTTCTGGCATTCTCCAAGGTAGTGTTATAGGCCCTTTGCTGTTCCTTATCTATATAAACTACTTGGAAGACAATCTGAGCAGCCGCCTTAGGTTGTTTGCAGACGACGCTGTCGTTTATTGACTAATAAAGGCATCAGAAGATCATAACAAACCGCAAAACGATTTAGGAAAGGTATCTGAATGATGCGAAAAGTGGCAGTTGACCTTAAATAACGAAAAGTGTGAGGCCATCCAAGTGAGTGCTAAAAGGAACTTAAACTTCGGTTACACGATAAATCAGTCTAATCTAAAAGCCGTAAATTCAACTAAATACCTAAGTATTACTATTACGAACAACTTAAATTGGAAGGAACACATAGAAAATGTTGTGGGAAGGCAACAAAAGACTGCATTTTATTGGCAGGACATTTAGAAAATGTAACAGATCTACTTAGGAGACTGCCTACACAACGCTTGTCCGTCCTCTTTTAGAATACTGCTGCGTGGTGTAGGATCCTTACCAGATAAGACTGTCGGAAAACATCAAAAACGTTGAAATAAATGCAGCACGTTTTGTATTATCGCGAAATATGGGAGAGAGTGTCGCAGAAATGATACAGGATTTGGACTGGGCATCATTAAAAGAAAGGCGTTTTTCGTTGCGACGGAATCTTCTCACGAAATTCCAATCACCCACTTTCTCCTCCGAATGTGAAAATATTTTGTTGACACCGACGTACATAGGGAGGAACGATCACCAAGATAAAATAAGGGAAATCAGAGCTCGTTCGGGAAGATATACGTGTTCATTCTTTCCGAGCGCTATACGAGATTGGAATAATAGAGAATTGGGAAGGTCGTTCGATGAACCCTCTGGCAGGCACTTAAATGTGATTTGCAATGTAGACGTATATGTAGATATAAGATCCATGAGTAAGCTGGCAGACGTCATTGTTCGGAAAAGTCCTCAGATCAGACCCGCATAGTTCTCACTATAAAGTATTGCGTACAGAAGGAAAGTGATCGGATAAAGTATCTGAGTAAGTTGTGGCTCTTCACTGAAAAGCAGTTATTGAAAGAACGCCAACAGCGCCCGATTGTTTGTCTGCGAACAATCTGCTGCCAACCTCGCGTATTCCTTTAATCAAACATTTATAAGACACAACGTAAATTGAGTAAATGCTAAGTAGACAAGATTGTGGCTAGGATTAATGATGGACTTGATAAAATATGTAGACACAAAAGAAATTTATCAAGAAAACATTTAAGGATTACACAACATACATCTGCTTATATATAACTTCCTGGCAGATAAATACTGTGCGTTGGACTGAAACTCAAGCTCGGGACCTTTGCCTGTCGTAGGCAAGTGCTCTACCACATTTTTCATACTGTTTCGGCTGCCCTTTCTTTCTGATGAAATATAAAGGGTGTAACTTTGAAATTGACAAGCCAGAATAACTCTAAAAATAAGCTACTATTATCGGTGCAGGGCTTTCTCTTCCTGCCACATTCATATGTTTAACGCCGACTGCATTTCACGATACAACACTTTCATTGGTTTGTAAACTGTACATTCTTTAGGCAATGGAATGAGATGTTACAAACTTGTACCATGCACTAATCCTCCCTGGTGTCATTTTGTTCACCCGCTGAACAAATGTCCCGAGAAACACGATTATGAGCACGGGAGAGTTCCTACTACCACTGCCAGGTTCCAGTTGAGTCAGGTCTTCCGCGTAGCTGCGTCAAAATGCCGCAGTCATTTCCCAGCGACAGAAGTCTTCATGTCCCAGTGGACGACCCTCGGAGCAGTGTCGTAGGGAGATATGGAGATATAGCAATCTCTCTAGTAACTAGATGCTAACGGGACTTTTAGATGGAGTCCTCTTCTTCATTTAGATATGTACCAACTTTCTCCACGAGCTGCGATTGTGAAACTAACTAGTAAACAACACCTATTCAACTGACCGGAATTAAATCACACGCAAATACAATTATAGTCTTATCAGATCAACACGTTCCTCCGTTTACCACCACATACATATTTTTTCGACGTGGAAGCTCAGAATCGCTGCAGTGTTTGTAGTCCGACGAAGAGACAACTGGAAATAAGTTTGCTTCATAAGTACACGTATTAGAGTCATATCTCAATGTACGAGGGCGTCCTGAAATGTAATGCCTCCGAATTATGATAAAACTCTGATAACCTTTTCAAAAAACAAACTTTATTATATTATTATTCACGTTTGGGCCCTACTGGACCACGCGAAGTACAATCACGGGGCATTCAGTTATTTTCTTTTAGACTTTCTCTCTGCCCAAATTGTTTTCATTCTCTCGGAATGAGCTCTTTTCCTTTCATCAGACCATGTGGTTCCAGTTTTCTTTGGTTTTTCAGCTTGACCAACTACCCAGTCATGAATTTTTTGCCTAAATAATTTTCTGTCTTGAATTTCATCTTGTTTTATATCTGCCTCTTTCATGTCCTCTTTTATAGCAGCAATCCATTTTATTGTCTCAAATTTAGCTTTACTTCGATTTTCGTAGAATTCCACTACTTGTTTAGTTAGTCTGGTAGCATCCATTCTTTTAATATGCCCATAAAATTTTAATCTGCGTTTTTTCATATCTGAATATATGCTGGTGTATTGTTGAATTTCACTATTTGCTCTTAGCCTGTATGTTCCTTCTTCAGTATATTTTGGACCTAGAATTTTTCTGATTACTTTTCTTTCTCTTTTTTGGATTTCTTGAATGTCCTTTTTTCTGTTTAAAATTAGCGTTTCAGCCCCATAAAGGCACTCTGGTTTTATGACCGTGTTGTAATGTCTCAATTTAGAGTACCTCGAGAGACATTTTTTGTTGTAGATGTCTTTTGTAAGTCTAAAAGCTGTCTCCATCTTTTGACAACGAATTTCATTTCCAATTTTATCTAGACCAGTCTCTGAGATTGTTTCACCTAAATATTTGAATTGCGAAACTCTTTTGATTTTTCCATACTTAGTTTCCAAAAGTTTGGGTGCCAGTTTGTTGCTAGTCATATACTGTGTTTTTTCAAATGAGATTTGGAGACCTACTCTTTCTGCTGTTTCTTTAAAGATTTCTATTTGTTTCTGAGCAATTTGGATGTCCTGCGTTAGAATAACCAAGTCGTCTGCAAAGGCCAAACAGTCTATTCGAATATTTGTTCGTCCTAATTTCACTGGTTGGTCAATTTTGAACTCCAATTTTCGTTCGCGCCACTCTTGTATTACTTTTTCTAGAACGCAGTTAAATAGCAACGGAGAGAGTCCATCACCTTGCCTCACGCCTGTTTTTATTTCAAAGGATTCTTAAATTTCTCCTCTGAACTTTACTTTTGATTTTGTACCAGTTAGCGTGTCTCTGATAATTGCCGTGGGTTTAGGATCCAGGCCTTGTTCTTTCACAATTAAACAAACTTTATTAATATTCTAGTTCTTTATTGTTCATGCCATGCACATTTATTTCTCGACATAGTCATCCTGTCGACGAACACATTTGTCCCAAAGAAAGACTTTTTTTGTATATATATTTGCTGTAGATCTTTGACACTGTTGACTGAGCCATAACTCCACCTCTGTTTGCACCGTTTCATCATTTTCAAAGCGAAGTCTCGGAAACAGATGAAAATTCTGTGGGTCCAAGTCGTGACTGCATGGTGGATGATTGAGGACGTTGAACCCAAGACGTTGGATTGTTGCGTGTGCCTTAGTGCTGATATTCTCATGCTGAAGGTGCGGACAAATTCTTTGAATTCGTGCTTTCAGTTGTTTGTGGTTACAAACTCGAATATAGTACGGTCTTTCTGATTCAACAACGTAGTTAAGTTACACACGGCCATTTTTCCGTTACAACTCTGAGTCCTCTTGCGGCAGAGGGCTGCAACTTCCGTCAGCGAAGCGGGAAAGTCCACCTAGTAATATGCATATCATCTAATACTTCAGCCAGGAGAACAGAATGAAAAAAGCTGTTGTATTATTGTCTTCCATTAATCCGAGACTCGAAGTCATATTTTACGTGCTATCCTTATGACCACTGGATTTGACATCACATCCTTTCCCTTTTTTATGAATCACTCTTCTAACTGGTTTGACGCAGCCCACCACAGATTTCTCTCCCGTGCCAGACTCGTCATCTAAGAGTAGCAACTGAATCCAACAACACGATTTATCTCCTGGTATATTAGAATATCTGCTTTCCCCTACAGTTTTTATTCCATACAGCTTCCTTTAGTACAACGACTGTTATTCTTTGATGTCTTACACATATGTAATGATTCAGCACTTCTTCTTGTCAGTGTCTAACACTTGTACCTCTGCTGACCTAATCTGCAGAGAACCTTTTCAGGTCTTACTTTGTAAATTTACATTTTCAACATAACTCTGTAGCATCACGTCTCAAACCGTTTGGGTCTCTTTTTTTAACTTTTTCCACAAAAAGCCCATAAGATGTTATGCTGGAAAATTACGTTTCTAGAAATTAGTTTGGTCCCCTTGAGAGGGCACACCCAGCTTCCTTCCAGATTCTTCCCTTAAATGATGGGAAGTGGGGGAGGGGACGGGGGGAAGTCTAGGGGATTTCCCAGGTGGGGAAGGAGAGGCTCCGAAGTGGGGATGGGGTGACAAACACAAGTGTTCCTTTCCCCACAGGGGTGTGGGAGGAGGAGGGGAGGATTTATAATATAGGAGGTTATAAATCAAACCCAGGGGTCATAAATCAGTTATCATAACAAAAGGTTATGGGGATGGGTAGGAGAAGGGGTGGACTAATCGATCAATTTAATTACTCAGCATATCAATTTGATGTCATCGGAGTTCTGCCCAGAGGTAGCTTTTCACATTGTTACTTTCCATTATATTTGTCTTCTACCATCCTTTTCAGGTCCACATAATTTCCACAACCCTTTATTTCTTCCTTCATCTTGTATCGTCTTCTTCATCTCAATCTAACACAAGCTGGACCTCCCAAAGCGTCTGTTAGCAAGTGCTCCTGTCTCAACGAATGCCCCATCCATTTGTTCTTCCTTTCTCTTATAATTCCTATAATTCCTAACAGCCTTCTCCACTCACCTGCCCTTTTCAACACTGTTTTGTTACTTACTCTTTCCTGCTTATCCTCTCCATTATCCTCCACATCCACACGTCAAATATCTCTATTATTTTTTTGTCCTCTGTTCACAGTGGCCCTGTTCTGCCTCATAGATTGCCACACTCCACTCAAAACACTTACCAAATCGTTTCTCAGAGCTCTACCTAGTTTTCCACATAATAATGTCCTCTTTCTACTGAAAGCTTCCTTCGCTACATTAGTGTGGGTTTTCTCATCTTGATTCCACATCAAGTCTTCGTTGATCGTACTACCAGCCTCTTATTTGGCTAATAATAACTTGTTCCCTCTTCATATTTGCAAGTCACCTTCCTTTACTTGATTCTTATCCTATTTTCCACCAAACTTCAGCCCGATCTTCTAGCATTTTATTTACAGTTCGTTCACTTTCTGACACTACTATCATGTTATCAACAAATCTTATAGAGTCTATTCTCTTTCCATCAATATGCACTGTTCTTTTTCCATCTAACCCTTTCTCAGTAATCCCTTCCTGGTCGAACAATAAATAAGAGAAGCAACAATCTTGTCTGATGTCCATTCCAAGGATGTTTCCTTCTGACAATTCATATCCAGACCTCATTCTTACCTCCTGCTGTAAATGTAGATACTGTATGAGTGATACCAGCTTCCAATCTACTTCTCTTCGAAAGAGCCATCAAAATTCATTTACTTATAAGTGACGAAACTTCTTTCGTGTGGAGATTCGCTTTGATCATATTCTGCTTGCTTATGTGGAGAGCTCTTAGGTAGAAAGGCGATGTTCCATCCGCAAAACACTGTTCGTTGAATATGGAGACTAGTTATTCAAGGGCGATTGTGCAATAATACTGCTGCGACCATAATAATGACAGTCAAATGACAAAGATTGGGTGTCATTCAGACCAATACTGTCAGTCATTTTTCCCTTGCTTCATTCTTCAATCGAACACAGGGTAAGACGCCATAAAATGGTATGCCGTTCTTTCCGCCATCCACTTGTAAAGTGTACCTGTAGATCTAGATCACAGAATCTATTCTTCAACACCATTAACGATTCGATTTGTTATTCACATCTTACACTATTAATGATTCTATGTGTTATTCACATCTAAACTTAGATTCAAATGATAAGGATAGATTTGTTAATGTAAATATGTGTATGTCCACTATGAGTTATCACGTTTAGCTTTATAAATACTCAGGTGTGGGTAGTGCAGAAATGTGTGTTATTTATATCAGTCACTTTATTTACGAATCGACTTTAGAATTTTTTCAGTTCTTCTCCGTTATCTATTTTCCAGCTTTTCAAAAAGAGTAAAGTATTTATTAATCTCTTTTGTTATCACACGCTAGATTTGTTTACTCTAAAAGTCATTAATTATATTTACAGCGACGTCTTACGAAACGTATAAGCGAAGTCACATTCTCCTAAAAATAAGTCAGGAATACCTTTGTTTTCATGCGTTCCTGAGCACATGCCATGGCAAAAGCCAGACAATATTGATGTTTCCTTACGCTTAATGTTTCTACTCTAGCATGGTTGCATAGTGACGATCTTTATGCTTATAACATGTCATAAAAATGTCTCCAAATTGGGTCCTGTATGTATACAATTATGTATTCATCTCAACGAATGAACCTTATCTGAAACGGAAACAATACTGTGCTGACACCACCCTCCATACGTCAACGATTTTCAGAATTTAATCTCGTAGACGTTGCTTGGGACATAATCTGGAGGAAATATCCTCCTCCTTGCTCAGTCATAATATAAACGGCATCTCGGAACTTCGGAAGTAATGACATTAACGATGAGCGTCAACAATCCTGTAACGTCCCTCACTCCGGCGTGTTGGGCACTCAATGATGAAACTCATGTTGAAACGTGCAATGTCTTTTGAGCTTCTCCATTTCTTCTTTTAACCTTACTTAATAAGGGTTCCAGCCATCGACAAGCATCCAGAAGTAATTTTTGTAAGTGACCTCCTTAGAGTTCGTCCAAAAATTCTTACATCTGCGTTCCCCACAGTTTAATTTCTATTCTCCTTTACTTTAGATCGGTCCAAAGTGTTATTCTTAAATACCATGTTGAGGTAGCACATATTTTATCGGTATCCAATAATTTTATTTTCCTGTTTAACATTAAGAATATGTTGTCAGTGAAATGAATATTCATGTGGCTAGGTTCTCTCGCCGGGTCGACCGGTCGCATGGAGCAAGTCTTTTTAGTTGTCACCACTTCGGCGACTTGCGTGTCGATGGGGATAAGATGACAATAAGGACAACGCAACACTCAGTCCTTGCGTGGAGAAAATCGCCGACCCAGCAGGGAATCGAATCTGGACCCCTTTGCATGGCATTCCGTCGCGCTGACCACTCAGCTATCGAGACGGGCATGTTGTGCATTATACTCTCATTCCTCGCACCAATCGCTGATCTACTCTTTCCGCTACACGTAATAACTTTAACACGACGTGATCAGCCTATACATAGCTGCAAACTGTACTGAGCTCCTGAGGACAATATTATCTCGCGTATGCGCGTGCGTGTATGTGTGTGAACAGAAACGACCAAACCATTCTGTTACAAAATATTTCACCACATTCCCTTCCTCAATTACTAAACCCAATATTGGGTCTGATACGTGAACATTCTTTTTTTTAGTCATCAGTCTTCTGACTGGTTTGATACGGCCCTCCACGAATTCCTCTCCTGTGCCCTCTTCATCTTAGAGTAGCACTTGCAACATACATCCTCAATAATATTTGCTGTATGTATTCCAATCTCTATCTTCCTCTACAGTTTTTGTCCTCTACAGCTCCCACTAGTACCATGGAAGTAATTCCCTGATGTCTTAACAGAAGTCCTATCATCCTGTTGCTTCTCCTTGTCAGTGTTTTCCGTTTATTCCTTTCCTCTCTGATTCTGCCTTACCTTATAAGTCCTTTGAATTTTCTACATTCGTCTGTAACACCCCATCTCAAATGTTTCGATTCTATTCTGCTCCACGTTTCCCACAGTCCACGTTTCATTCAGATACAGTGCTGTGTTCCAAACGTTATTTCTCGGAAACTTCTTCCTCAAATTGATTTTAGTTGACTTCTCTTGGCCAGTAATGCCCTTTTCGCCAATATTAGTCTTTTTCTGATGTCCTCCTTGTTCCATCCTACATTCGTTATTTTACTGCTAGGTAGCTGAATTCCTTAACTTCGAGGTCATCAAGTTGATGTTAAGTTTCTCGCTGTTCTCATTTCTGCTACTTCTCATTAGTTTCGTCTTTCTTCGATTTACGATCCATCCATATTCTGTACTCATTAGACCTTTCATTCCATTCAGCAGATCTT
Organism: Schistocerca nitens; assembly: GCF_023898315.1. Classification (NCBI taxonomy): domain Eukaryota; kingdom Metazoa; phylum Arthropoda; class Insecta; order Orthoptera; family Acrididae; genus Schistocerca; species Schistocerca nitens. The sequence continues at coordinate 177,325,903 of NC_064618.1, forward strand.
GTTATTTTTCTTCACTTTCACTCAGGATAGCAATGTCACAAAGCCTATCGCACCATTGATACCCTTTCACCTTGAATTTTAATCCAACTCCTGAACTTTTCTTTTATTCCATCATTGCTTCTTTGATGTACAGATTGAACACTAAGGGCGAAATACTACATTCCTCTCTTACACCCTTATTAATTTCGTTCTTGGTCGTCCACTTTTATTATTCCCTTTTGCTCTTGTACATACTACGTACTATCCGGCTCTCCCTATAGATCAAACCTATTTTTCTCAGAATCTCGAAAATCTTGCCCCATTTTACATTGTCGAACGCTTTTTCCAGGTCTACAAATCCTATGGAGATGTCAGGATTTTTGTTAGTTTTGTTTCCATCATCAACAGCAAGGTCGGAATTGCCTCTCTGCTGCTTTTAACTTTTCTAAAGCCAAACGAGTCGTCATCTAACACATCCTCAATTTTGTTTTCAGTTCTTCTGTATATTAATCTTGTAAGCAAGCTGGATGCATGAGCTGTTACGCTGATTTTGTGCGATAATTGTCTCAGTCTTCGTAATTTTGTGGATGATATTTTTCCGAACTTCAGATGGAATGTCACAAGACTCATACATTCTACATACCAAAGTGAACTGTCGTTTCGTTGCCACTTGCCCAGTGCCGCTCTTCCTAGCAGATAGAAACAGTAATTCGTTCGTAAAGTGGCGAAGTATTCAGATTTACAAATATTTTCTGGAGAATACCAAAGAGAGGATCGTAACCGTTTACGATACATAGCATTCGAATCTCCATGACGCTAATCACGGATGTTGCTACCGTATGCAAGAAATCAGCATCGCCGGAGGTTGGTGAAATAACGGAAGATGAGATAATGTGCGAGGTGCCGGGGCTATCAGTGTATTTAACACTAAATTCTTCTAGCATCTTCATATGGAATTGATGCTCTAAGCCCCCCCCCCCCCCCCCGCTTTTCTAACTTTTGCTGTAGCACGTGGATTAAGAAGAAACACGAACTGACTGTAATCGACCCTGCAAGTGGAGTAGAAAAGAGTTTGGCACCTGCAATAATTGAATTTGATAGAAATGGATTTGATAAAGGAAAATTTCATTACCTTAGTGAGAAATGAAAGGGTTGCTTTACCGATCCACAGGATGAAAGTTCTGTCTAAAATAACAATTTGATTTATTATGACTAAACTCAAAATAATAAACAAAACACCAGGAAGTCACACAGTAACTCCGATACAGTCAACTTTAGCCAAAACTGCTCAAGACGGACAACATGGGCCGCTTGTAAGCAGAACGCTCAACTGTCAAGTGTACTCGGAAAGTTATGTTGAAGTTGAAACTTCAGCAACTTCGTCAAACAGTTACAATTAAATGAGAGTGTATTAGACACCCCCTCCATGAACCATGGACCTTGCCGTTGATGGGGAGGCTTGCGTGAATCAACGATACAGATAGCTGTACCATAGGTGCAACCACAACGGATGGGTATCTGTTGAGAGGCCAGACAAACGTGTGGTTCCTGAAGAGGGGCAGCATCCTTTTCAGTAGTTGCAGGGGCAACAGTCTGGATGATTGACTGATCTGGCCTTTTAACACTAACCAAAACGGCCTTGCTGTTCTGGTACTGCGAACGGCCGAAAGCAAGGGGAAACTACAGCCGTAATTTTTACCGAGGGCATGCAGCTTTACTGTATGATTAAATGATGATAGCGTCCTCTTAGGTAAAATATTCCGGAGGTAAAATAGTCCCCCATTCGAATCTCAGGGCGGGGACTACTCAAGAGTATGTCGTTATCAGGAGAAAGAATACCCGCGTTCTACGGATCGGAGTGTGGAATGTCAGATCTCTTAATCGGGCACGTAGGTTAGAAAATTTAAAAAGGGAAATGGATAGGTTCAAGTTAGATATAGTGCGAATTAGTGAAGTTCGGTGACAGGAGGAACAAGACTTTTGGTCAGGTGAATACAGGGTTATAAATACAAAATCAAATAGGGGTAATGCAGGAGTAGGTTTAATAATGAATAAAATATAGGAGTACGAGTAAGCTACTACAAATAGCATAGTGAACGCATTGTTGTGGCCAAGATAGACACGAAGCCCACGTCTACTACAGTAGTACAAGTTTATATGCCAACTAGCTCTGCAGATGACGAAGAAATTGATTAAATGTATGAGGAGATAAAAGAAATTATTCAGGTAATAAAGGGAGACGAAAATTTGATAGTCATGGATGACTGGAATTCGAGAGTAGAAAAAGGGCGAGAAGGAAACATATTGGTGCATATGGATTGGGCCTAAGAACTGAAAGAGGAAGCCGCCTGGTAGAATTTTGCACTGGGCATAACTTAATCTAGCTAACACTTCCTTCAAGAATCATGAAAGAAGGTTGTATACATGGAACAATCCTGGGGATACTAAAAGGTATCAGATAGTTTATATAATGGTAAGAGAGAGATTTAGAAAACAGGTTTTAAATTGTAAGACATTTCCAGGGGCAGATGTGGAGTCTGACCACAATATATTGCTTATGAACTGTAGATTAAAACTGAAGAAAATGCAAAAAGTGGGAATTTAAGGAGATGGGACCTGGATAAACTGACTAAACCAGAGGTTGTACAGAGTTTCAGGGAGAGCGTAAAGGAACAATTGACAGGAATGGGGAAAAGAAATGCAGTAGAAGAAGAATGGGTAGCTTTCAGGGGTGAAATAGTGAAGGCAGCAGAGGATCAAAAAGGTAAAAAGACGAGGGCTAGTAGAAACACTTGAGTAGCAGAAGAAATATTGAATTTAATTGGTGAAAGGAGATAATATAAAAATCCAGTAAATGAAGCAGGCAAAAAGGAATACAAACGTCTCAAAAATGATATCGACAGGAAGTGCAAAATGGCTAAGCAGGGATGGCTAGAGGACAAATGTAAGGATGTAGAGGCTTATCTCACTAGGGGTAAGATAGATACTGCCTACAGGAAAATTAAAGAGACTTTTGGAGAAAGGAGAACCAATTGCATGAATATAAAGAGCTTTGATGGAAACCCAGTTCTAAGCAAAGAAGGGAAAGCAGAAAGATAGAGGGTCTATACAAGGGCGATGTACTTGAGGACAATTTTATGGAAATGGTAAAGGATGTAGATGAAGATGAAATGGGAGATATGATACTGCGTGAATAGTTTGACAGAGCACTTAAAGACCTGAGTCGAACCAAGGCTCCAGGAGTAGACAAAATTCCATTAGAACTACTGACAGCCTTGGGAGAGCGATGCCTAATAAAACTCTACAATCTGGTGAGCAAGATGTATGAGACAGGCGAAATACCCTCAGACTTCAAGGAAAACATAGTAATTCCAATCCCAAATGAAGCAGCTGTTGACAGATGTGAAAATTACCGAACTATCAGTTTAATAAGACACAGCTGCAAATACTAACGCGAATTCTTTACAGACGAATGGAAAAACGGGTAGAAGCCTACCTCGGGGAAAATCAGTTTGGATTCCGTAGAAATGTTGGAACACGTGAGGCAATACTGACCCTACGACTTGTCTTAGAAGAAAGATTAAGGAAAGGCAAACCTACGTTTCTAGCATTTGTAGACGTAGAGAAAGCTTTTGACAATATTGACTGGAATACTCTCTTTCAAATTCTGAACGTGTCAGGGGTAAAATACAGGGACCGAAATTCTATTTACAGTCTGTACAGAAATCAGATGGGAGTTATAAGAGTCGAGGGGCATGAAAGGGAAGCAGTAGTAGGGAAGTGAGTGAGACAGGGTTGTAGCCTATTCCCAATGTTATTCAATCTGTATTTCAGCAAGCAATAAAGGAAACAAAAGAGAAGTTCGGAGTAGGTATTAAAATCCATGTAGAAGAAATAAAAACTTTGGGGTTCGCCGATGACATTGTAATTCTGTCAGAGACAGCAAAGGACTTGGAAGAGCAGCTGAACGGAATGGACAGCGTCTTGAAAGGAGGGTATAAGATGAACACCAACGAAAGTAAAACGAGGATAATGGAATGTAGTCAAATTAAGTCGGGTGATGCTGAGGGAATTAGATTAGGAAATGAGACATGTAAAGTAGTAAAGGAGTTTTGCTATTTGGGGAGAAAAAATTGATGATGGTCGAAGTAGAGAGGATATAAAATGTTGACTTTCAATGGCAAGGAAACCGATTCTGAAGAAGAAAAATCTGTTAACATCGAGTATAGATTTAAATTTCAGGAAGTATTTGTATGGATTGTAGCCATGTATGGAAGTGAAACGTGGGCAATAAATAGTTTAGACAAGATGAGAATAGAATCTTTAGAAATGTGGTGCTACAGAAGAATGCTGAAGATTAGATGGATAGATCACATAACTAATAAAGAGGTATTGAATAGAATTGGGGAGAAGAAGAGCTTATGGCACAACTTGACTAGAAGAAGGGATCGGTTGGTAGGACATGTTCTGAGACATCGAGGTGTCACCAATTTCGTATTGGAGGGCAACGTTGAGGGTCAAAATCGTAGAGGGAGACCAAGAGATGAATACACTAAGCCGATTCAGAAGGATGTAGGCTGCAGCAAGTACTGGGAGATGAAGAAGCTTGCACAGGATAGAGTGGCATAGAGAGCTGCATCAAACCAGAACTGAAGACCACAACAACAACAACATATTTGACAGCAACGGAAGGCAGGCTGTCCAGAGCAGCTAGAGCTCAGTCTTGTAACCTACCCCGACCGAAAGGCGAGAGCCGACTCCACCAGAGCACCCGTACAAACCGAACACAGAACTTTCCCGCCCCCATGACAGTGGCCGTGCTTTAATGTTACAATCAGCAACTCGAAAACCGGTGGAAAATTCCACTCTATTGCCGACGCACTACTATTCCACAATGGAGATACTTGGCGCCAATTTCTGCACCGATTTTGCTACATCACAGAGCTACCCCGTGAGCAAGCCAATCATAGTGATGATTTTGCAGAAAGCGCGTTAATTTGCCCGCCAAGACTGCCTGGGAACACAAGTCATTCCCACGCCTCGCTGACAGCCCGCCAGAAAGTGTTTTCACTATGTTTCTGTGAAGCAACGGAATCTCTACTCCAGCCGCTCCGTCAGGCCCCTGTGGGCGTGTCACCCCTGCTCTTATGACAATGTTGGCATCTGGAAAGCATTGACTCGACTCCCTCACACCCGTTGGCTTAAGCTTTTCAGGATCAGCAGAACCCGCCTGTCACCGTACCACCCGGGTGACGAGAGATGCTGCGTGGGAAGTCCGTGTGGGAAGGAATAGCAATTTTTCACCACATGCAATTAGAGAGGAAAATCGAATTACTGAGAGTAAGAAATATGAGAGGGGGCTCCTGCCACCTCTCAAATGACAGCCTTCCATACAGTCCTTAGGCTTTGACCATTGTCGTAGTAACTGAATTCTATTGTTAAATCAGTCTAATCATCTACTATGGTAGCAGAGAACTGTTCCCTAAGGGTGGCAGATTGCGTAATTGCAAATAAGCCCTTGTCTGATTGGGCGGCACTGTGACAGAGCTGTGATGCCATAGAAGGGCACCATTTGAATCTCCATGACGTTAATCACGGATATTGCTATCGTATGCAAGAATTCAGCACCACCAGAAGTTTTTGAAATGCGGGAAGATGATATAACGACAGCCTTTGATACAGTCCTTTGGCTTTGACCATTGCAGTAGTAACTGAATTCTATTGTTCACTCAGCCCAAGCGTCTATCATGGTAGCAGTGAACTGTTCCCTAATGGTGGCAGATTGCGTAGTTACAAATAAGCCCTGGCCTTATGGGGTGGCACTGTGACAGAGTTGTGATGCCATAGAGGGGGCACCAAAATTGCAACGTATATTGCAAATGGAATTTAGACTTTTCTACAATTAGATACGCGGTACTTCATGCTCAAAGCCAAATAGATTCCTGCTTAGCTCAGCGGCTGCTTTGATACCCAATCTTCGTGTCAAAAACCTGCGCTTGACAATGGACAAAATTTACTAGTAATCGATTCAGTGTACGAGATGGTCGAGGTTCCTGATAGCGAGAGCATTTGCATCAAGGTACATTGTTAACGGCCACCATTACATAAAATCTTATCTTGAGAGAGTTCAAGACATGAAGCTGACTAGAGAATTAGTAACTTGTAAACATCTACAGTAGGAAATTATTGTCTAAAGAATGCAGTAGAAGATTCTGAAGCAGATGGTACGTTTATTTATTGATTTTGAACAATTCCTTGACTTCACATAAGCAGCATTACGGCGTCGTTTAGGTCCTTCGGAATTAATGTGAACGGATTCGATGGACGAGCCTGCTCTCGGTCATGACTGTTACAGGAGTCCAACCATTCTCTTGTTTTGATTTACGGAAATTAGTAGGACTGCCAGTCATTTCCAATTAAGATACTGTCACTGCACAAGGAGAGACTCTAGTTGATCCAGTTCGAGAAGAATAAAGGCTATTTATAGTGTCACTGTAGTCGAGATCTGACGCTTCAACGGAGAAACGTCTACCAGATTCTCCAGCAATCAGATTATCGACTCTACAAACTTTTCTGCTTTACTGGGGCTATAGTCACACCGTTATTCGTACTGTCATTTCCATTAAAATAAATCTTGACATGACGTTCTTAATTGTACGAACTAATAGTTTAAAGTTATCAGTTTATTAAGCTTTAATTAACCAGAGAAAGAATAGTCAATCTGCAATTAAACTCAAACCAGTAACTTAATTAAAAACACGAAACAGATCTTCTTTGTGACAGTATACTCTTACTAATCGCAGTTTTTCATAAATAGCGACTGCTTCGGAAAGTTATCTTCAGAGAACTGTACTGAAATGACTGGAAGCACTGTAATGACTAACTGCTGGTTCGTAACTGTCTGGTTGTTGGTGCTGAACTGCGCGTATGTTGCCGCAGCGGGTCGTGATTTGTCACCTGTGTGCGGAAGGATTGCTACGTCAGTACGACGCGGAAAGCAAAGTTGTCAACGGTTGACAGAGTCTTCCATTTAGGCCAAGAAAATAAGTTCCCCTTTCCCATATTTGTTTCAGGGGTATGAGTTTGATATCCCTCATGCTGTGGAAAGTATTCCAGCCACTGGTGATGGAAACAAACATCAACATCGTCGAATACACATTGCTAGCATGTAACACTTGGATGAGGCACTTTAGCGTGGTAGACAGTTGACAGCTCCAGGTGTGGGTCAGTTTTACACAGTAGCTCACTTAATAACTGCAAATAAATATTGAAGTAGTGAACTAAAAGTAACCTTACTACATCTGCACGAGTTCAGTGAAGTTAATTTGTTAACTCAAATGAGAGAACTGGATGGCAATTCATAAATTGCTGGAGAGAATATAGTCTGCCTGTTAACTGAAAGTGAACAGCGCTCATGGTGCGAGAAGTTGCTTTTCCAAGGACAAAGCTATATCTGCTACGCAGAATCATTGATAACAAATTTCCCTCTAGCGGTGTAGAACAACTGTGCCCGAAATTTTCGGAGGATCTGCCCGTATGATTTTCTTCCGTTATTATTATTAGCAGCTCATGTCTGCACTCAATGTAATGCGAGTTCCTGGGTTCGATTCCCGGCGGGGTCAGGGATTTTCTCTGCCTCGTGATGACTGGGTGTTGTGTGATGTCCTTAGGTTAGTTAGGTTTAAGTAGTTCTAAGTTCAAGGGGACTGATGACCATAGATGGCAAGTCCCATAGTGCTCAGAGCAATTTGAACCATTTGAAATCAATGTAATGTCAACATATCTTGTGGAAAATAAACATCCCCCAGGATAGTCTCCACATGCGTCGCACGATGAAGCGTCGAAAAAACTTTGTAAATGAGGAAGTAGTGGCTTTTATGACGTAGAGGGACTCTCCTCCTCGATCTTCAGTTCACAGACCGGCTAAGAAGGGACGTGCATGATCACAACCGGCACCGTGACTTTCTTTCTATATCTACATCTAGATCTACAACTACATGGATACTCTGCAAATCACATTTAAGTGCCTGGCAGAGGGTTCATCGAACCGCCTTCACAATTCTCCATTATTGCAATCTCGTAAAGCGCGCGGAAAGAATGAACACCTATATTTTTCCGTACGATCTCTGATTTCCCACATTTTATCGTGGTGATCGTTCCTCCCTATGTAGGTCGGTGCCAAAAAAATATTTTCGCATTGGGAGCAGAAAGTTGGTGATCGGAATTTCGTGAGAAGATTCCGTAGCAACCAAAAAGGCCTTTCTTTTAACGATTTCCAGCCCAAATCCTGTATCCTCTCTGTGATACTCTCTCCCATATTTCGCGAAAATACAACAACTTTTTCGATGTATTCCGTCAATCCTAACTGGTAAGGATCCATACCGCGCTGCAGTATTCTAAAAGAGGACGGGCAAGCGTAGTGTAGGCAGACTCCTTAGTAGGTCTGTTACATTTTCTAAGTGTCCTGCCAATTAAACGCAGTCTTTCGTTAGCCTTCCCCACAACATTTTCCATGCGCTCCTTCCAGTTTAAGTTGTTCGTAGTTGTAATACCTAGGTATTTAGTTGAATTTATGGCTTTTGGATTAGATTGATTTCTCGTGTAACATGTGGATTACCTCACACTTTTGGTTATTCAGGGTCCGCCCTGTTCCCACAACTCCACCTCCAGCCCGCCACAGTACACAGTATATTCTTTAATACAAGTCGACTGGAATTAGCTGTGTGTGGTACACATACTTAACATTTGTTCTTAAGACACTTCATTTAACAATAAACATCAGTTTTACGCCATTACTATTTTAATAATCTCATATTCTTCCATCCCCCGCAACGTGGGAAGTATTAGCCTTAGGGAAAACATGAGCAGGACCTTTACGTAGGAAATTTAGTGTAGTTTAGATCTGTATAGGGTAACATCTTCGCTAAAAGCCGTGGCTTTCGAGATATGCAAGAAATGAAATAGCGACCTTCAAAAGCAGTTCCCGCCCCAACCTCATAAGGTTCGCCTGGGTAGGATACCTCGCACACATTGTATTAGCCTTACGTGCTACGAGCTGAATGGAGGAACTGTGACAGTGCAAACAAATTAGAGACACACACTAAAAAAATTATTGCGCTGTGATACGTAAGTAGTACAGCATATCGTTGGATGTGTTTGCGGAGAGTTACAACTGCGCAATGACCTGAAAAGGCGTGCGTCACTGAATACAAGGTCAACAACAGTATATACACCCCGGGCGCCACACTGTCAATCACCGTAGTGAACACTTGGCCCTATCCGAAGGCTATAGACGACTCCACTTGTTGACTAAGTCTCGCCAGCTTATCTCCATGACGAACAGCAACCGTTTAACTCCTTACTAGAAACGCCGTATGTCAACACCAAACATTGAAGTCCCGTTGTTCCCTATGGCCGCCGCTTCACAACGCGGCAGTCCATCTCATTGGCGGCGGCGCGGATATTGTTGTTTGTGTAGAGCTTGTGGTTGGTGGCGAACTTCAAAGCGCAGCCTGTGGTGTCAGTCATATGCTGTCTCAACGCGGCAGCTCCGGTTGCGTTCATTGGTGAGGATACGACTCTACGCTGTGTCGTTGCCGGCCGTTGTGGCCGTGCGGTTCTAGGCGCTTCAGTCTGGAACCGCGTGACCGCTACGGTCGCAGGTTCGAATCCTGCCTCGGGCATGGATGTGTGTGATGTCCTTAGGTTAGTTAGGTTTAAGTAGTTCTAAGTTCTAGGGGACTGATGACCACAGATGTTAAGTCCCATAGTGCTCAGAGCCATTTTTTGCTGTGTCGTTCATGCCATTCGCCCCTACTACTGTACAAAATTTGTGACTATATGACTTCATCCTTCCTTTCCATTCTTTCAAATGGTTCAAATGGCTCTGAGCACTATGGGACTCAACTGCTGTGGTTATCAGTCCCCTAGAACTTAGAACTACTTAAACCTAACTAACCTAAGGACATCACACACATCCATGCCCGAGGCAGGATTCGAACCTGCGACCGTAGCAGTCGCACGGTTCCGGACTGCGCGCCTAGAACCGCGAGACCACCGCGGCCGGCTTTCCATTCTTTCACTTAACTATGTTCTATGTGTCGCCAATGATGAATGGTTATTCTGGAACCCAGAACTTGTTACCAGTTGCAGTTCCAGGGTCAACGAAAATTTTATTTTCAATATTTTCCAGTGTTATTGATAGGAGTTAGTAATTTAACATTAATAAACGTAGTTCAAAGCTTATGTGGTGAATGATTTACCGTATGTAGAAACCCGATTCATCATAGTTAATACCTATTTGTCAAAAATTCCCAGCACTGCAACTGACGAAATAAAATCACATCATCTTAGTTGTAATGAGGGCCAAATATTATGCTAAAAGTTTTACGGTTCGAAACAGTGTTTTCTTTCTTCAGGCATCGCAATCGCTGACGCATGAATACCTGAAATTCTTCATGCAGTACTTCTGAATGAAAGAACTTATTCACTTCCAACAAACTTTAAAAGTTATTTTAAGTCTGTAGGAAAGTTTTCTCACTGACAGCCCTCACAAAATGTTGAAATCAAAAAGTTTATCGCTTACTACATCTCCGCTGTTCATGGTGTATAACTTCAACATCAGGCGAGACCTTTTAATTTATTACTTCCCTACTACTAACTCTAGTTGCAACAAGCTTTGCAAATAGTTTGTGCATATGTCACAGAATGTACCTGCAACATTGTTTGACAAACAGTATGTGCATATCTCATTGAATGTACCTGCAATATTGTTTCACTGTAAGACATGTATTTCAGGAGATATGACGTCGTAAACATTGAGACAGGTGAAAGACTTGCTTTTGATTGAAATGGGGTGCAAATTATCAAGACTATATTCGTTCATTACATCATAAAGAGGGCATTAGTGAGTTCCAAAAACCTTTAACCCTAATTTCAAACCTTTTCTAAACTTTTTACAACTTACATGCTTAACGTCAAATATTTATTATTAAATAATTTGTAATGTAATCAGACCTTTGAAGCAGTGTTTTACGCTAGAGTTTGACACTTCATGAAATCGGAAGTTTACTTGCGTCACTACAACACACAAATTGTGTCACGATCTCTCATAGCAATTATCACGTCAGTCTTACATTCAAAACAAATTTTATTGGTAAATAAAGTTTTACGGACTACCAGATGCAATGTTTAATCTCTGAGCGATTACGAGAGTCAGATTTTTAACAAATGACGGCATCTACCAAATGACGTCTTAAAACGGAGGCGCGGTATCGAAGGCTCAAGATTACTTGAAAGATCTGCGCATGATCGACATCATGTCAACGGTGCGGTAATTCACTCTCAGCGTAAATAAATGCAAAGCCTAGCGCATAAATGTAATTCAAAAGCATATTTTACAGTTTACACAAATCTGGAATCAATGATACAGATCTTAAGCTCTGTTTTGTGAGCTACTTAAAGGCTAGTGAAACTTGTCTTCAGAAATATTTAAGACACCTGTGAAAGAAAGAGAAGGAGCTATATGCATATCAAAAGCTCGGATGTCAAGCCAGCAGAAGGCACAGAGAGATAAGCTGAAAGGTCTGTACATAGTAAACTTGAGGATAATATTATCATAATAATAGAAGAGGAAATAGGGGAAAATACGACTTATTTTAGATTACAGGTTAAGGAAAGGCAAACATACCTTTATAGCTTTTGCAGATTTGGAAAAAGGCTTTGACAGAGTCGACTGGAATACACTCTTACAAATTGTAAATGTAGTAGGCGTAAAATAAATGGAGTGAAAAGAAAGGAGTGACTGAGTACGAAGTGATACAGGATTGTAGACTATCCCCAATAAATTCAGTATATACATCGAACAAACAGTACATGAAACCAAAGAAAAATTAGGTGAAGGAATTAAAGGTCAGGGAACAAACATTCTGAGAAGGATAGAAGGTGAAGCAATAAATTAAAGTTGGTGCCATAGCTAGGACTTGAACGCAGTTCTCCTGTCCACTAGACAGATGTTTTATCCACTACACCATCCTGGCATTGTAGCTGACACACCTGCATGGATTACCATAGCCTAGTGCCCTCCCTAATGCAACAATTCACACTTCAGCCTATGTTAGGGAGGGCTCTGGACTGAAGTAACCTGTGCAGCTCTGCTAGCCAGAATGCCAGAATGGTGTAGTGGATAGTACTTTAGTACTTCTGTCTCGTGAGCAGGAGATGTGGTTCAGTTCTCTGTATTGCCACCAATTTTAATTTGTTCCAGTGAGTATGCCCGGAGTTACCGCAGTTCATTACTACAAGTGCCAAGTCCTGTGATTAACATACTAAGGATTGCACCGTAATCTAAGAGGGAAATTAAAAATTAAAATAATTTTTCCGACCTTCGTCGATGTATTTGTATATCCATCCTTTTGGCAGGTTGTCTCTGGGACAACGGCCGTTTACTATTGTGACAAAATAAAACATCTACAGCCATCATTATGATTTTATTTTATTCTGTTGCAACCAGTTTCAACGCTTCAGTGCATCATCTTCAGGCCTGTATGCATAAAACAGTAACGATAGCATTATCAACTTATCAATCGAGTCAGATAGAAACAGACTAAAACAGAACGTAAAACACTGAAAAGACTCTACAAGTGACTTTACACCGAACATTTGATAGAACGAACACATACATTCATTGTCACCTATCTAAAATATACCATCACGAAATTCTACTCAAAACATTGCACAACTATACTATCTATTGAAAACTTCTTTAAATAACTATTCATGATTTTTATTGGACGGTCGGACATACATTATCTGCAAAACCCTGAAATAACGTACTGTAAGACAAAATAACTGTAGAAGGTGATAAATGGAAGGAAACAATACCTCACAAACAACTAAAAAGAAGGAACATGACCTATGTGTCGTGTCAAAGTGAAAAATGCTTAGTTGTACACAGATGAGGGGCATACATCATGTCATATCTATAAAATGAATGTCTAAGGTGTGTTATACAGAATGTAAGACCCACCCCAGATCATAAAATATGTAGAACGTATGAAACACGCCCACAAGAAAACTGTTCATGAAGCAAAAACTCATATGCGAATGCGTCATATATCGTGTACTGCCATGAAACTATCACACACAGGTCAACTAAGTAGCCCTCAAGGATGCAGTGTGTCATAAAGGATGACTCAACATATATGTATAGGGTAAGTCACCTAACGTTACCGCTGGATATATTTCGTAAACCACATCAAATACTGACGAACCGATTCCACCGACCAAACGTCAGGAGAGGGGCTAGTGTAATTGTGTAATACAAACCATACAAAAATGCACGGAAGTATGTTTTTTAACACAAACCTACGTTTTTTTAAATGGAACCCCGTTAGTTTTGTTAGCACATCTGAACATATAAACAAATACGTAATCAGTGCAGTTTGTTGCATTGTAAAATGTTAATTACATCCGGAGATATTGTAACCTAAAGTTGACGCTTGAGTACCACTCCTCCGCTGTTCGATCGTGTGTATCGGAGAGCACTGCAACATACATCGCGTTTCTACAGAATGATCTGCCAACGTTGCTCGAAAATGTCCCACTGGAAACGCGTCGACGTATGTGGTATCAACATGATGGTGCACCTGCACATTCCGCAATTAACACTAGGATGACCCTTGACAGCATGTTCGACGGGCGTTTCATAGGACGTGGAGGACGCATAAATTGGCCAGCCCGTTCTCCTGATCTTACACCTCTGGACTTATTTCTGTGGGGTACGTTAAAGGAGAACGTGTACCGTGATGTGCCTACAACCCCAGAGGATATGGAACAACGTGTTGTGGCAGCCTGCGGCTACATTACACCAGATGTCCTGCGGTGTGTACGACATTCATTACGCCAGAGATTGCAATTGTGTGCAGCAAATGATGGCCACCACATTGAACATCTATTGGCCTGACATGTCGGGACACACTCTTTTCCACTCCATAATTGAAAACGGAAACCACGTGTGTACGTGTGCCTCACCCCTCATGGTAATGTACATGTGCGTCAGTGAAAAAGACCAATAAAAAGGGGTTAGCATGTGGCCGTAATGTGCTGTTCCAGTCGCTTCTGTACCTGAGGTCCATCACCGTTCCCTTTGGATCCCTACGTAATTCTGTGCTCTCCGATACACACGATCAAACAGCGGAGGAGTGGTACTCAAGCGTCAACTTAAGGTTAGAATATCTCCGGATGTAATTAACATTTTACAAAGCAACAAACGGCACTGACTACGTATTTGTTTATATGTTCAGATGTGCTAACAAAACTAACGTGGTTCCATTTAAAAAAACGTAGGTTTGTGTTAAAAAACATACTTCCGTGCATTTTTGTATGGTTTGTATTAACCAATTACACTAGCCCCTCTCCTCACGTTCGGTCTGTGGAATCGGTTCGTCAGTATTTGATGTGGTTTACGAAATATATCCAGCGGTAACTTTAGGTGACTCACCCTATATATATATATAGGCCTTGTACCATTTTTATTGGTAAATTTATGTGCAGGATATTTGCCTACGGTTATATATATATATATATATATATATATATATATATATATATATATATATATATATATATATATATATATATATAACCGTAGGCAAATATCCTGCACATAAATTTACCAATAAAAATGGTACAAGGCTCGTCGAACTATGTAAGCAGAATAACCTGAAGATAATGTCAACATCTCTAAGAAAATGTCCAAGAAAACAAAAGACATGGAGATCTCCTATACAACAAATTTGCGAGTTTCAAATAGATCATGTGGCGATTTCATACCCAGTACAAAAAGAAATTTACGACGTCCAAGTACGCAGAGGAGCAAACATTGATTCAGACCATTACCTAACTAGAATTAAAATCAAGTTTACAGCACAAAGAAGTCATCAGGAGAAAACAGAAATACAGAAATATGACACCAAGAAGATTAAAGAATCTAAAGTAAAAGAAGAATGGGAGAAGGAAAAGGCAAACACATGGGAAGAATTTCATTCTAAAATCACGCGAATAGCTAAGGAAACTATTCCCTTGAAAATGATATTCAAACACCCTTGGTGGGATTCAGACTGTGAAAATGCATTGGAAAGGAGAAAAAAGGCATTTCAAGAATATAACAGTAAAAAATCACAAGAAAGTCTACATTTATTTAACGAGGTTAGAAAACAGGTTTCAAAATCTATTAGGCAAGCAAAAAGGAAGTACACAAAGGCACAACTGGATGCCATAGAAGAAAATTTCCAAAACTATAATAGAAGAGACTTCTACAGAACTTTCGCAGATAAAATACGAGGATATATCCCTCAAAATTTATGTTTCAGAAAACCAGATGGTAAATTAGCCCTAACAAACCAGGAAAACTGTCAAGTATTGGCTCAATATTTTTCTAACCTACTAAATTGCCCAGAACCTAGTTTAAGGTTTCCCAAAGAAATCTGTGCCAACGCTCAACCGGATTCATTACCACCAACACAGGAAGAAATCAAATGTCACATTAAAAACTTAAAAAATAATAGAACATCTGGCGAAGGTGGCATTGTTGCAGAGCTATTAAAAAACCTAGGACCAAAGACGTTGCAAGAGCTCACAAAAATAATAACAAAAATATGGGAAACAGAAAAATTACCAGAGGAGTGGAAATGTGCCCTTATTCACCCGTTACATAAAAAAGGAGACAGAACAAGTGTCAATAACTACAGGGGAATCTCACTTTTACAAGTCACCTACAAAATTCTCTCAACATGCCTGCTGAAAAGAACACAAGAGCAGCTGGAATGCCAAATTGGTGATTATCAAGCAGGCTTCCGCCCCGGTCGCTCATGCATAGAACAAATATTTAATTTAAAGACAATATTAAAACACAAAGCAATTAGAAATGCCCCCATAATTTGTACATTTGTAGATTTTAAGAAAGCCTATGACTCAATTGACCGGCAATCTTTGTTTAACATTTTAGAGGAACTTGGACTTGACTCCAAAACATTAAGGCTTATCAAAGAATCACTGACAGACACTGTATCTAAAGTTAAATTCAGGGGAGAAATCTTTGAACCTTTTCTCATAAAAACTGGAGTACGTCAAGGTGACGGGCTATCTCCACTTTTGTTTAATATAGTCCTGGATAAAGTCATTAAGGAATGGGAAAAAGAATTAAAAAATCGATCCTACTGGAAACCAATCCATCTTGGTAGAACCAAAGACAACGTCGAGATATCTTGTTTAGCATTCGCGGACGACTTGGCCATACTTGCAGATGATGAAGAAATCGCCACCAAACAAATAGAGATCCTTAAGGAATGCGCGGATAAAGTTGGTTTACAAATTTCGTTTCAAAAGACAGAATTTTTCTGTACGAAATTCCATATACACAGTTTGAACACAAAATATGGAAAAATAAATAGAGTAAAACATTTTAAATACCTAGGTGAAATTTTGGAGCCAACCGGAGGAGAGAAAGTTGCACAGAAGATCAGACAACAGAAAATGAAGAGAGCATATGGTATGACATATGAAATATACAATAAAAAATGCATCTCCTCGAACACAAAAATCAGACACTACTGCGCAGTAATTAAGCCAGCAGCACTATATGCTAGTGAAACGCTCACACTCCACACAAAATGTGATTTAGAAAAAATACTAAAAGAAGAACGAAAAATTATGAGAAAGATTTTAGGTCCAAAATTAACAGAAGAAGGATACCGGATACAATCAAGAAGAACCACAGAAACTATATCAAACCTGGCAGCAGACATAAGAAGGCGAAGATTAAAATTTTATGGACATGTCACTAGACTTCCCCCCACACGACTCACCAACAGAATTCTCACTTACATAGAAAAAGTCAAATCAACAACACCGTGGATTAGCCAAGTAAAATTAGATTTTCAAAAAGCAAATATTGAACTTAAAGATGTCAAAGATAGAAAAACTTTTAGAAATAAGGTGGAAAAGTGGAATGTACTGTCGGAGAAGGAAGCACTAAAGAGACCAGGAACAAAATGGACAGAAGAAAGAAAAAGAAAACATGGAGAACGAATGAAAGAAGTATGGAAGAAACGACGTCAGAAAGCTTTGCGTGATCCTTCTGGGTCCATTCGCGATAAGTAAGTAAGTAAGTATATATATATCTTCTGTTTTAATCTGTTTCCATGTAACCTGATTGGTAAGTTGATAATGCTATCGTTACTGTTTTATGCATACAGACCTGAAGATGATGGATTGAAGCGTTGAAACTGGTTGGAACAAAATAAAATCATAAGGACGGCTGTTGGTGTTTTATTTTGTCACAGTTCTTTAGTGTATGTTAAGCACATTAATTTAAATATTTTAAAGTCTCAGAACGGACAGATGAGTATGTCAAGCAAAATAAACGATCTTAGAACAAAAAGTAGCCCTGAATAATAGGACTATAAAGCTAAAAATTGTTCAGAATATACAAATGTTGTTGTGTTTTTTTTTAATTTATTTTGATTAAATTATTATTCTCTTGTGAAGATTCAGAAATTGTTGGCGGGAAGAGCAAAGACTTTTCAAAAACTTAAGTACTGTAGCGTAGCGTTCTCAAGATCAAGAAAAGAGTTCGCATTACCACTTAATCTATTTGTGTTGTGATCATGTTCGATCACCACCGGATATGAGACATAGCAACTACGTATAGAGAAACCTAAGGGACCAGACAGAGCTGGAAATTTTCGTTTCTATACTACACCAAACATTAAAAGTAATTGGATTTAAATCACATACAAGGTAAATGGCAATGCGCCTTCTGCCTTAACTACGACGTTTGCCGACATGAAGTCGGTCCCTGGCAGCTGTATGAAAACTATAAGAACACTGTTATTTCTGTTGCCATTAATAGGAGATGGACAGCATAGAAATACTTTAAGTAATAAGCAAGCACTACAGCATTTAAGAGTATAATAACTAATTTAATGGCTTTAGTCAGTATTTCTAACAATAGACTCCTTACATTTCAATTTTATATCTTGCTGGCTGTTTCTTTAAATAAAGTTCTTTAACGTTTTCGACATTTCATGTTATATGCACGCATAAATTCTTACATAGCACTGCACAATAGTAATATTTTATAATAACTAATTAGTGATTGCGGACCACGCCATATACGCGTCCGCGGTGTTTAAAAAATATATCAGGACTGTGGTAACAGAAGAGGATTACAATTCTTCTGCTGTCAAGAAATAGGAAACGCAAAATATCTCTATCGATACAATTTATGAACAGTTCGTATTCTGCCCCTTGGCGCGTAAGTTATTCTTTGAAATATCAGGTGGTCGATGCTGAGCGACGATCTAAGAAATTTTTACACAAATTGTATGATTTACGAGCCTGCATGGTTAGATTATCGAATGTAAGTTTATTTAAGCTATCGAATCAGGTACTAATATTACAATGTATGTCACAACTGAAATTTAGAAGTCTCAACTTGATCAGAACAATAGTTTGGTCAAAACAGGCGTTTTTACAAAAAGTTAAAGACGGTGAATAGTAGGCTCAGAAAGATGAAAAATCGTTTGTAGCCTCAGTTGCATATAAGAACATTAATTACGTGACACTAATAAGCTACCTATATTAGTTTTCAAGTTATTTACCAAAACCCAAATATTGAACGAAAAGTCCTTATTTGTGATAGATTCAGTACCATTTGTATTTTTAATAGTAAGTTCTTTTTACAACAATTCAATAACACGGCTGTACCAAGTTTCAAGACTTTGTTGAAAATAACTATGAACACAAGAAATCCTACAGAAATAGTTCAGAGGTCATGTTCTACTGTCGGATCCGTTCTACATATTCTAGCCAGAACGATTTAAATGCAGCTGAGCTAAAACTTTTTCAGTAACTAAGGCAAACTTAACACTATTTACACAAAAATCAAGAAGATTGTAAATTGTTAAATGACAGTGATATGATACGAGGAAGGTGTGATTTCTGCTCTGCTACCTGTTCCTAGGGCGGCTGATAGCAGGTGTTCCGTTTGGCAGTCCGCTGCGCCCATACATAAATACAGCCTGAGGGGCTGTTGGGGAGACATTTCGCACCGAGATTATCAATCTGTTTGCATCAGTCAGACGCCTGCATGCGCTGTGCTCCTGGTGACGTCAGGGCTGGGCAGCTACCAAAAGCGTTTTCGCTAAAAGTAGGAAGTGAACTCGCGAGAAATGTAAACCGTCCTGGACCTCTTAGACTTCACGGAAGTAACTATATGCGTGTCGCCCACAATGTTAACAAAACCGCGTTGCAAGACGCGAGATTATTTTCCAGTTTTTTTCGAGTTAGGGAGATAGATCATTTTACTTGGAACTTCCTGTAGAGATCAATTCCAAGCAGTTAATGGCGCTGTTCACGATAGATATATTAAATGGAATACTGAGACTTAAATTTTGTGCGTGTGAACTTCTTCTGAATCATAACTGAGAACATAGTTCCTGATCTCGCTGAGTAAATAGCAAGTAGAAACATTTTCTTTCAGTGATACGGCTTGTTCTCCGTCGCTTTCTGACTAAACGCAAAAATATTTTCAGGCGCTTGTGAAGGGCGGAGATAGGTGTAAACACGCCAAGACAATTTAAGCGTATTTTCATAACGCTGTAACGGAAATGCCCAACTACTTGATTAATTACTCGCCGCCCCACAGTGGGTAGATCGGTTAACAAAGAAAGAGATACTGAACGGAAATGGAGAAAAACGAACGGAGTTTGTGGCCGCTTTGGTAGAGCGGTTGTAGGCGCTTCGGACCGGAAGCGCGCAGCTGCTACGGTCGCAGGTTCGAATCCTGCCTCGGGAATGGATGTGTATGTTGTCCTTAGGTTAGTTAGGTTTAAGTAGTTCAAAGTCTAAGGGACTGATGAACTCAGATGTTAAGTCCTATAGTGGTTAGAGCCATTTGACCATTTGTGGTACAACTTGACTAATAGCGAAACGTCACTTACTCGACCTCATGTATTAAGACGAAATAAGGACGTTCTCAGGATATCATTCACTGCAACCGATCCCATCCTAAAGTTGAGCTATAATTATGAAAACATGCAGGTTTGACCTTCTGAAAGTACAGCTTTTAAACATGCGTACTCACCAAGTGTCTCATTCTGTCTGCACTTTGCAGACGCCTGATGCCCGAGCGCGAAGCAATCTGCAGTAGAGCGACAACCAGACCCCTCCGCATCGCGCGGTATGCTGAAGGCGTGAAGAGGAGGGGCGGGGCAAGGGGGTCACGTCTGTGCAGTGTGTTTTGAAACCTTGTCGAGAACACACGAAAGAGGTAAGTAATTTGCGTGTATAATTCAAAACTAAAATGACTCAACCAAAGAATTATTACGGAATGAGGAGATAATTTTCGATGTACAAGTTAATTATTCCAACGCTTTCTTTCTGTTTCTTTTTCGTTTTCTTTCTTCATCTTCTTTGTCTTTTTCTTCCTTTTCTTTTTGTTTCACAGTAATCAGTTTCATTCATCTTAGCTGCATGAAAGGTTTGAAGTCTAAATAATAATACAACGAAAGCATCAAACGCCGTCGTTTGCTTTGCTTGAAAGTTAGCAACACTATCTAGTGATAATGCTTACCATACTACCTTCAGGAGCTTTCGTTCTTTGACGTTTAAACGCTACATGTTTAACCGTCATTCCGTACCACTGTAGAGTATCTCGTGCTCTGGAGTTAAGCTACTGCAGTGGAGCGGAGCGAATGACGTACAACCACTGCGCGCGCGCGTTTAAATCTGTGCTTCAAAGGTGATAACTCCGGGCTGTGAGAATTATGGCCCAATTTTCCGGGGGGGGGGGGGGGGGGGCGATTTCTGGGGCTCATATTTTTCATGTGTGCTATTTTCTTCCTGAAATATAATTCTAAGTTGAAGACGTTTCCTCCTAAGATAAAGGACTGGTTGATAGGACACATCCCAGGGCATCAATGAATCATCAGTTTGGAAACTAAAGGAAGAACGGGGGTGCGGCTGGTCCCGGCGGAGGTTCGAGTCCTCCCTCGGGCATGGGTGTGTGTGTGTGTGTGTTTGTCCTTAGGATAATTTAGGTTAAGTAGTGTGTAAACTTAGAGACTGATGACCTTAGCAGTTAACTCCCATAATATTTCACACATTATATAGAACGGGGAGGTTGCACCAAATCAGTTTTCGGCCTAAAGACCACAACATGACCTTTCTTACAATTTGTTTCTCCGTCTAAGGGAACGCTTATTTGCTAATCATCTACAATAGGCCATTCCTAGAAGATCGACATCTACATCTACATCTACGTAGAGACTCCGCAATCCACCGTATGATGCGAGCCGGGCGGTGCCCTGTACTATTAATAGTCATTTCCTTTTCTGTTCCGCTCCCAAAGAGAGCAAGGGAAGAACGATCATCTACACTACGTGATCTAAAGTATCCGGACACCCGGCTGAAAATGACTTACAACTTCGTGCCGCCCTCCGTCGGTAATGCTGGAATTAAGTATGGTGTTGGCCCACCATTAGCCTTGATGACAACTTCCACTTTGCAGGCATACGTTCAATCAGGTACTGGAAGGTTTCTTGGGGAATGGCAGCCCAGTCTTCACGGAGTGCTGTACTGAGGAGAAGTATCGATGTCAGTCGATGAGGTCTGGCACTAAGTCGGCGTTTCGAAACATCCCAAAGGTATTCTGTAGGATTCAGGTCAGGACTCTGTGCAGGCCAGTACATTACAGGGATGTTAATGTCGTGTAACCGCTCCGCTGTGTTATGAGCAGGTGCCCGATCGGGTTGAAAGATGCCACCGCCATCCCCGGATTGCTCTTCAACGATGGGAAGCAAGAAGGTGCTTAAAACATCAATGTAGTCCTGTGCTGTGATAGTGCCGCAAAAAAAAAAAAAAAACAAGGGGTGGAAGCCCCGTCCACACCATAACAACACCGCCTCCGAATTTTACTGTTGGCACTACACATGCTGGCAGGTGACGCTCACCGGGCATTTGTCATACCCACACCCTGCCATCGGTGCACTGTTCAGTCGTCCAATGTTTACGCTCCTTACACCAAGAGAGGTTTCGTTTGGCATTCACTTGCGTGAGTGTGGCTTATGAGCAGCAGCTCGACCATGAAATCCAAGTTTCTGACCTCCTGCCTGTCATAGGTCTTGCAGTGTATTCGGATGCAGTATGGATAGATGTCTGCCTATTACACATTACGACTCTCTTCAACTGTCGGAGGTCTCTGTCAGTGAACAGACGAGGGCGGCCTGTACGCTTTTGTGCTGTACGTGTCCCTTCACGTTTCAACTTCACTAGCAAAGCGGAAACAGTGAACGTAGGGATGTTTAGGACTGTGGAAATCTCGCATACAGATTTATGACAGAAGTAACACCCAATCACCTGACCACGTTCGAAGTCCGTGACTTCCGCGGAGCGCTCCATCCTGCTCTATCACGACGTCTAAAGCCCGTTGAGGTCACTGATACAGAGTACCTGACAGTAGGTGGCAGCACATTGCACCTAACATGAGAAACGTATGTTTTTGGGGTGAGTCCAGATACTTTTGATCCCATGGTGTATGTGCCTCCGTACGAGCCCTCATCTCTTTAATCTTATCTTCGTAGTCGTTACATGGAATTTACGTTGGCAGCCGTAGCGTCATTCTGCATCCGGCTTCAAATTTCGGTCTTCTAAATTTTCTCAATAGTGTCCCTTAGAAAGAAAGTGACCTTCTCTCCCTGGACTCCCATTTGATTTCCTGAAGCTTTTCCGTAGTACTTGCGTGTTGTTCGAACTTACAGGCAATAAATGTAATAGACCCCCTCTGTATTGTTTCGATGTCTTCGTGTAATCAGACCTGGTGCGGAACCCAACCACTCCTACAATACTGAGCAGTTTGTAGCAGTCGAGTCCTTCCCAAAATTTCCCCAGGAAACCGAAATGAACCATTCGCCTTCCCTACTACAGTCTTTAGAGGCTCATTCAATTTCATATTTTTTGCAATGTTACGCCTTCGTATGTTTAATGTTTAACGTCCCATCGACAGCGAGGTCATTAAAGACGGAGCTCAGGCTTCTATTACGGAAGTATTGGGAAGGAAATCTGGTATGGCCTTTCAAAAGAGCCATCCCTGCATTTACCTGAGGCGATTTGGGGTAATCGCGGGAAACTTCAATCTGGACGTCTGGACGCGTAATTAAACAGTCGTCCTCCCGAATGCGAGTACAGTGTGTACTGTATTAGAATATTAGGGATTTGTTTTCCCTACTCATCTACATTAACGTACATTCTAAATTTAGGGGTAGCTGTCATTCCTCACACCGACTAGCAATTTTGCCTAGATCATCCTCCTACAGTCACTCAACGATGACACCTTCCCAAGTATCACTGCGTCAGAAACAGCCACAGACTGCTGCTTACTCTGTCTGCCAGATCATGTATGCGTGTAGAAAATAAGAAGTCCTCGAGCCACTCTCATGCCTGGGAGCCTACTCCGTATGCTCGTGCCTTTTACATATATAATTTCGTGTGACTATTGCTTAACGTTGGGTATACCGTTCAGCTTGTGCTTGTCTTTCGATTTGACGCCACTTCGGCGACTTTCGCGTCGATTGAGATGAAGTGGTGATGATTAGGATTAAACAACACCCAGTCCCTGAGTGGAGAAAATCTCCGACTCAGCCGGGAATCGAACCCGGGCCGTTAGGATTGACATTCTGTCGCTACCGGCGCGGACGTACCTTCGTTAACAGTCGGCAATATGGCATCCTGTGAAATGCTTTACTTTTCATTTATGGTTCGCAAAGAGGTCATTAGAGGAAAGGGCAAGCTGATTTTCGTACGAGTGATCCTTTCTAAAACTGTACTGATTTGTGGACAGAAGTTTTTCCTTCTCAAGAGATTTATTATATTCGATATGAGAATACGTTCAAGGCTTCTGCAGCAAATTGATGCTAAGGATATTGGTCTGTAGTTTTGCTGGTCCGTTCTTTTATACTTCTTATACACAGGAGTCAGCAGAGCTTTTTGCTAGTAGCTGGGGACTTGACGCTGGGCTAGAGATCCGTCATAAATGAGAGCTAAGTAAGGGACCAAGTCTTCGTAAACCGAATTGGAATTCAGTCAGGGCCTGGCCTCTTATTTGATTTCCACTTCTTTCAGATGTTTCTCTGCACGATCGATGCTTACTACTATGCTCTCCCTACTGGAGTCTTTGCAATGGCCAAACTACGGTATGTTTGTACAATTCACCTGTGTGAATGATTTCTTAAACGCGATGTTTAATACTTCGGGTTCACTTCTGCTACCTCCTACTGCGGCACCAGATTGGTCAACGAGTGGCTGGACAGAAGCATTAGAGCCATTTAGTGATCTTACGTAGGATGAGGTCTTTTGTACAATTCGCAACGATTCTATAAAGTATCGCAACAGGTTGGCAACTGCCCGTTCATTTTGTTGTTATTCACTAATATAGAAGTATGTTGCGTTTAAAGAAGATGGAATTTAAATTTTCGAATGGACGTTCCGCCGAGTACCATGTAACACGAAGGGTGAACATTGCGAGTGAGGGTGGTGAGTGGGGTTGTGCGAACTGCGGTCTCGTTCCACAAGGCCGCCGCCACACAGACACGCCGCGGATGGCCAACAACAATATTTGCTTTGCGACTTCTTGTGTGGAGAGGCGGACAGCTGCAAATGGAACGGCACGCCGTCAAAGGCGGTCCTGGCGCCACCGGCTGAATAATAGATGCCGCCCACAACGGAACTGGTTGCGCGGACTCGCCACCTTGGCCCGGGTGCCGACCGGCCAGTGTCCGCGACTCAGCCGCCTGTGGGCTGCGGGATTATGTGCGTTACGTGGCACGGCGTTAATACTGCGAGTGCTGAGCCAGCAGTTCTGTAGTTAACGCCCGGTTGCGAACCCGAGGTAAACTGATCCAGTGTGGCTTGATGAAACTCGATTCGGGAGTAGGCGGATCGATTGGCATTTCTTCACTCTTATCTGTTTTCTCATTTTTATCAGATCAGTTTTATGTATATACAATTAGAAACATTTAGACTCACTATATTTTGATAATAATCTGAAAATCAAGTTCCCATACAAAATCCTGATTACACCTAGCATGATGTTGTGTACATAGTTCCGCGTAATCAGCGCATACACAACTTTCCCAATAGAGCGCGCCCCGCTAAGCACAACAGCGCAGGCGCAGCGCTCGTCCGTCTCCGCACTACGAGATGGCGCTGTCTTAGAGACGGATCAAATTCTGCTTCCGCCGATCCGCGTATTAATATGTAATGCAGCCAATGAGATGGCTGCTAACGTCGAACCTTTTCTCCTCGCGGATCACACTCGCGCAGTGATACCTGAACGCTCGAGGTATGATAACGAGTGTACAGACCTCTGATTAGTCACATCTCCGGCGGTCATCCGGAAGGATACCGCCCTTCGATTGGCCATTCGGTTCTAATCGAAGGTATATTGCAGGTGCCAGCCACCCTGCAGCGGTCCAGCCAGCAGCCAGCAGCGATCCCAGCCAGCAGCCAGCGTCCAGCAGCGGTCCCAGCCAGCGTCCAGCAGCCAGTGGCGGTTCCTGCCAGCAGCCAGCAGCGGTTCCTGCCAGCAGCCAGCAGCCAGCAGCCAGCAGCCAGCAGCGGTTCCTGCCAGCAGCCAGTGTCCAGCAGCGGTCCCAGCCAGCGTCCAGCAGCCAGTGGCGGTTCCTGCCAGCAGCCAGCAGCGGTTCCTGCCAGCAGCCAGCAGCCAGCAGCCAGCAGCCAGCAGCGGTTCCTGCCAGCAGCCAGTGTCCAGCAGCGGTTCCTGCCAGCGGCCAGTGTCCAGCAGCGGTCTCCCTCCTCACTCCTCGCCGTGATTCGGTGCTCATCTCCTCCCCCAGCCCTACCCTCCACACAGATCTCCTTTCCCGCATCCCTGTCACCTGCTTTGGCCCTCATGCCTCCCTCACTCCTGCCCCTTCCCCGCCTCCCTCCCGCCAACCCCAACCTCCGCGTCGCCCGCCGAGCCTCACCGCCATGATCACTCGATCACGGAGGAGGAGGTGTTGGCGGAGCTTCAGGCACATCCCCATCTGGAGGTGCGTGCAGTTTGCCGCATCCACATCTCTGCTGGCCCCACCCGCCTTATGCGGGTCTTTTCCGAGCACGCCCCCTCCATAGACCATCTCCTGAATGAGGGTGCCCTCCTTTTTAACCAACCTTATAAAGTTGACCCCTCCCATTCCCCTCCTCAATCCCTCCACTGCCAGAGGTGCTTGCAGTATAATGCACACACGACATCTGAGTGCCGCGAGGCCCCCACCTGCCCGCACTGTAGACAAGCCCAATTCTTATGGCAGTGCCCCAATCTCCAGTCCCCCCCTCCTGCAATACCTGTAACCTCCCTCATCCTACTTACTCCCAGAAATGTAAGGCCCGACCCCCTCCTACCACTCCTGAACACACTGTTCCTGTCCACCCTCTGGACGCCCCCACCCCTCCCGGCAATTCCCTTCGCCCACCCCCTACTGCTGAGGACATCATCAGATTCCTCACCATCGTCCTTCATAATGTTCATCCTTTTCAGCGCTCCCACACCCTACAACAGATCTCCCTCACTGCCCGTTCCGTTTTCCACCTAAAAATGTATGCCACCTACTCCAACAACCAGGCCCATTTCACCTTCTCCCGTCTTGACACCCTCATCTAAATCCATGTCATGGTGTGACAGCACCGTATCCTTTTCAACAACATCCGCTCCCTTCCCGCCAACAAGAACCTCTTCCTGCACACCCTTGCCACCCACCACGTGGATGCCTTCCTCCTCAATGCAACCTTCCTCCAACCCCACCACACCGTCCACACTTCGCCCTACCTCCTTCACCTCTCCGATAATCCCCTCCCGATTGTGCATGGCGGAGTTGCCATTGGTCACCACTGCCAGATCCCCGTCCGGTTCCAACCTCTCCTTCCCGACCCCACCGAACACCTGATCCCCACTCTCTTCTTCCCTGGCCTTACCGTTACCGGCACCACCATCTATGTACGCCCTAGAGCCCCTATTCCCTTCGACTTCCTCTCCCACATCGGCCGTACCTTCGCCTCCTATGCGATTGCTGCCGACCTCAACATCCATAGTCGTTCCGCCACCCAGTTACGGTGGTGGCATCGGTTCCTCTCCTCCCATCAAGGCTACCTCATCCACATCCCCCAGCACACCCGTCCCAAATCCAACTCCACTCCCGATGTTATCCTCTCCTCCCCCAACATCCTTGGCCGCATAACGGTGGATGTCCTGGAGCCTATTGGTAGCGACCATCTCCCTGTCCTCCTCACCGTTTCAGACGGTCGTCGACCACGCCCCCACCCTCGTATTGACCCTCCCCCTCAGTACGTCCATGACTATTCCCATGCCAACTGGAATGCCTACCGGGATACCCTCTCCACCCAGATCGATAGCCACCCCTTCACCTACCACCACCATGACGATGTAACCCATGCCGCCTCCTTACTCCAGCAGACCTTGTCTGAGGCCGTGGAGGCCCACGTCCCTACTGTCGCCATCCACCCCCACTGTCCTACCTTACCCCCGCAGGCTGTCCTCCTCCTCTGTGAATCCCACCGTCTCTACCGTGCCTTCCTCTGCACGCTTCACTCAGACACACTACGACGCCACCAGCAACTCCAGCGACACATTCGTAATTTGCTCGCGGCTAAGAAACGCTGGGACTGGCGACAGACATGCACATGTCCGTGATCGAACTGACACCTCTGTCGCTCCCCTCGCAACTGGTTTCCAGTACTTGGACAACATTGCACACACGGAACTCACAGGATCTCATTGCTACAGTCCGCACAAAACGCAACACTGCTCCTGGTCACGATCGTGTCACCTACCATCACCTTCGTGAATCTCCTGTCTCTTTCCTCTCCACCCTACCCAAGCTCTACAATCTATTCCTGTCCACCGGTTACTACCCCGACCTGTGGAAAACCTCCCGCATCCTGATGTTCCTTAAACCTGGTAAACCGCCATCCGCCGTCTCCTCCTACCGTCCCATCAGCCTTACCTCGGTCTTCAGCAAGGTCCTGAAATCTATCCTCACCTGCCGCATCCATCAGCATCTCCGCCAGCACCGCCTCCTTCCCGTTACCCAGTGTGGCTTTCGGCCATCCTTTTCTTCCGACGATCTTCTCCTTCACCTCACTCATCTCCTTTCTGACCACCTTAATTCCCGTCGCTCCGCAATCTTCCTCTCCCTGGACCTCGAACGAGCTTATGACTGCGTATGGCATTCCGGTCTCCTCTTCAAGCTCCAAACCTTCGCCCTTTCCATTAACTACTTCCGTCTGATCGGCTCCTTTCTCTCCCACCGTCCTTCCTACGTCACCATCCATATCACCGACACCTACACCTTTTCCCCCTCCGCCAGTGTGCCCCAAGGCTCCGTCCTCTCCCCCCTTCTGTACCTTTTGTATACGGCGGACATGCCGCCGCCGTCAACCCCCCGTCCACCTTCTCCAGTTTGCTGATGACACCACCTTCCTTGTCCTTGCCCCCATCCTGCAGCGCTCCCAACACCTTCTCCAATCCCATCTTGACCGGATCACCACTTGGTGCAACCAGTGGTTGCTCAAGGTCAATCCCTCCAAAACCCAGGCGATCATTGTAGGCAAAACCACCCCTTCATCTGCCTCCTTGATTTCTATCTCACCATCTATGGCCGTCCTATCGCTCTCACTCCCACCCTTAAGTACCTTGGCGTCACCCACGACCGTCGCCTCTCCTGGACTCCCCATCTCCGGACAATCCAAGCCAAGGCACGCTCCTGACTCTGTCTCCTCAAGTTCCTTTCCGGCCGTGCGTGGGGTCTGGACCCCTCCACCATCCTCCACACCTATAAATCCCTCATCCGCCCTATCCTTTGTTATGCCCATCTGGCTTGGATCTCCGCCCCCCCCCCACTACCTTTTATAAATCCCTCCAAATCCTTGAACGCCATGCTCTCTGCCTCGCCTGTCGCATCCGTCTCCCATCCCCCACGCGGATCCTGTACGATCTCATCCCCTTCCCCCACCTCCTCCTTTTCCTTGAAAGAATACAGATCCTGTACACCTCCTGCAAACTCGATCCTCCTCATCCACTTACCTCACCCATCCTCTCCCACCCACGCGGGCTGCCGCGCCTGTATTCCCACGTCCCACCTGATCTCTCCACCCTCCTTACCCTCTCCCAAGGTGGCTTCCGCCAGCTCCCCCTCCCTAATGATGTCCTCCTCCCCTCCATCTACCCCTCCTATCAACTTTGATCCTCCCCCCACTTCCTGTGTGCTTTCCTTTAGGCACCCTCCCTCCCTTCTTTTTCCTTTTCCCCCGTCCCCTCCCTCCACCCCTCTTCCCCTGGGCTTCTCCTCCCCCTTCCTCCCTTCCCCCTATCTCCCCTGCCCATGGAATCTGCTTTCCCCTCTCCCTCTCCCACCCCCCCTCCCCCTCTCTTGGCAGGTCCCCGGACTCGTACACAGTTAGTGAACATTCACGCGCCGGAGATCAACGCCTCGTGTTCTGTGTGTCCCGTCGTTTGTGCTTAAGTGGTTCAGTGTTATTCGTTTTGTGCACCTACGTTCACGTGTGACAATTTTCGTCTCTGTCTGTGTCCAAGTGTCTGAACCATTTTATCATGGACTCTACGCCCGTGAACGGCACTTTGTATTTTAAAAAATGTTTGTCTCCGTTTGTATGTCCACCATCTTTTTTCTCTAATTGTCTTCATTTGTATCTTTGTGTTTCTCTGCGGCCAAAGAACGGCGTAGTATGCTGCTGCAGGCCTGCCTGTAAACAGGTTTCAAAATAACAATAAAGAAAAAGACTGATTAGTCAGTCTGCATTAGTCTGCATTAGTCTGCAGTCTGCGACAAATACGATTATCATATTCCTGTACATAGCCATGATGAGAAATGTATAGACACTTGGTCAAGTATCAGAGATATGTGAGAATAATATTAACGTACCAAGACCAAAGGAACTTCAGATTGTCAATTGTAAACAGCATCCAGAATAAAGTTAAGTAATTTCTATGCTTTTTATTATTTTAATAAATATGTGTGAAAATTAATCAAGTTCTGTTTAACGTTGGTCACCGTCAATCTACTACTCTAAGAGTGCAAGTGGCATTTACATGGTCTGACTAACGGCAGAAGATAAACACGCCACGATAAGACCATGAGACATATTGCTGACACTCGCCAACTTCGTTAGAGCGACAAGTCAAATAATCTGATGGTGTGTGTACCGAATGTCTTACAGTACGGACACCACACATGATGTGATTGGTCTGATGTCATCTCTGGCTTTCACATCAATGTAAATTACGTACTTCAAGACCGCAGATGAATCCCAAATCCATTTCAGTCAGTTGCACATTCGAAAGTTCCGACATTGTGTTTAAGAGCTTGAACACTTATTTGTCTATTTTCCAATTGTTCAAAATATCCCAAATACTTTCATATGGGTTCTAGGTTTGTAACTTAGTGGCATAGTAGATCTGAGGGACTTGTTCATAAGTGTTGGGTACAATCAAAATCATCAATTTACATATCTGAAACATATGTGTAGTGTAAACGGTGGAGATGTTAGTTTAGGATCAAGAGACAGTTCTTGAAAAGTCAAATATTCATGTTGGATCAAATCACCTCTGAGTTCTATCTCATACAGTTCGTAGTACAGGACGATGTTTCCAGAATGGCATCCAATTTTACGAATAGCTGTAACATCACCCAGAAAAAAATGTCTTTTTAAGTGAAGCTTTTGCATCAATGTCCCCATCTTAAATGAACTAATTTTTGTGTAGCTGTTAGTAAGGCTTTTTTTCAAGATAGTCCACTCCAAATATCCTTAAATATGATTACTTCTTAAAAACATTAGAAAATTTTGTGGGTATGAATGTTCATAGATCATGAGCAGTAACTGATACCAACGTAGAGTTGAAATCAATGCCTCTGTTTGTTGTCCTACACTTTCGCCAATGAGAAGACGTGTCCTATCCTTTCACCACACCATATCCCACTTCCAAACATTCTGAGTTTATTACATTGACAGCTTTTGGGCTCATACACAAACTGGGTAATTTCGGTCAGCTTATGTCCACGTACGTGCCAAGGCCCGTATGTAAACACTGATGGCTCCATTCGCCCTTTATGGCGCATGTTTGGAAATACACAACGCCTCAACAAAACCATTTTCATTAATGGCAGAAGTTGCCTCCTACTACAATATATTATCATCAGAAAATTACCTTTCCAGCCAGGAAGTTCGAATTAATTTTACGATGTATGCATAGTATTTTATTTGGCCAGCCAGCATCCAGAACTCAGCTGCCTGTTGCTGCGGAATTATGTGCATTAAGAGGCAAGCGTTAATACTGCGAATGCTGGACCAGGAGTTCTGTAGTTATCGCCCGGTTGCGCACTCGAGGTAAAAATATGTACTGTGAAACTCGATTTGGGAGTAGCTGGATCGATTGGCAGTTCTTCACTCGTATTTGGACGGATATAGAGGAGTGATTTCAAATGAAATACCCGGTAGCGGCTGTCACCGACACTCTTCATACCATAATGATTAAAAGATTAGAGGAAACCACATTGTCAATGGGAATTTCTTAACCTGTTTATCATGGGATGATGGCTGTTGATGCTGAACACATAATTAATTACGCGCGACTGGATAAGTGGGCCTATCGCACTTATGTATAAAAAAAGCTATAAAATATAAGCACAGTATTACTAACCAGTATCGTTAACATTCTTCTGTTGACGGTCATAGAGCATGTTTCATGGTCGAATAAGTCACATACTGGGAAAAAAGAAGCTCTATGCAAAGAATTAGCATGACTTGAACAGAAAGCCACTGGCGTGAAACACTGCTATTTCCGTTCACAAGCGACATCCTTCAGACTGTATGATCTAGACGCTCAGGCAACCTACGCTTAAGTATTCCTCTACAGTAATAATATACGTTTCAGTTTGTACTCACGTTTTTTTTATTTTTCTTACTTGTTATCAGTTCCAGGGTAATACGGAACGCCGTGTTGGATCCCTACGGCCTCGTATCACTAGCAGTCGAGATGACAGGCATCTTATCCGCTTGGCTGTAACGGATGGTGCACCCACTTCTCGATCCCTGAGTCAACAGATGGGGATGTTTGCAAGACAACAACCATCTGCACGAACAATTCGATGACGTTTGCAGCGGCATGGGCTATCAGCTCGGAGACCATGGCTGCGGTTACCCTTGACGCTGTATCACAGGCAGGATCGCCTGCGATGGTGTACTCAATGACGAAACTGGGTGCACAAATAGCAAAACGTCATTTTTTCGGATGAATCCAGGTTCTGTTTACAGCATCACGATGGTCGCATCCGTGTTTGGCGACATCGCGGTGAACGCATATTGGAAGCGTGTATTCGTCATCGCCGTACTGGCGTATCAACCGGCGTGATAGTATGGGGTGCCACTGGTTACACGTCTCGGTCACCTCTTGTTCGCATTGACGGCGCTTTGAACAGTGGACGTTACATTTGAGGTGTGTTACGACCCGTGGCTCTACCCTTCATTCGATCCTTGCGAAACCCTACATTTTAGCAGGATAATGCACGACCGCATATTGCAGGTCCTGTAAGGGCCATTCTGGACACAGAAAATGTTCGACTGCTGTCCTGGCCAGCACATTCTCCAGATCTCTCACCAATTGAAACCGCCTGGTCAATGGTGGCCGAGTAACTGGCTCGTCACAATACGCCAGTCACTACTCATGACGTAATGTGGTATCATGTGGAAGCTGCATGGGCAGCTGTACCTGTACACGCCATCCAAGCTCTGTTTGACTCAACGCCCAGGCGTGTCAAGGCCGTTATTACGGCCAGAGGTGGTTGTTCTGGTTACTGAGTTCTCAGGATCTATGCACCTAAATTGCATGTAAATGTAATCGCATGTCAGTTCTAGTATAAAATATTTGTCCAATGAATACCCGATTATCATCTGTATTTCTTCTTGGTGTAGCAATTCTAAAGGCCAGTAGTGTAAATGCCTTACGGTCGCCTTACTATTTGGCTATCCGAGCACGACACACGGCCAGATCGAAACTTCAATATGTCGTCAGTGACAAGGCGAGAGCTCACGGTTTGCGGAATATCTGGTTTCGAGTCCCCTACCGGCACAAATTTTGAGTGTCGTCATTCCATTATAAAGCTGATGGTTGCCCATATACGCAACTGCCAACACATTTATTGTAAATTTTAGAAAGACTCGCCATTCTTATTTGTTGAGTACAGCATGAATTCTTCACGTACCAACTCATCAGTGTTACGACGGCATGAATACACGTGTGTTCGTTTATCACAGTGACCATTGTCATAAAAATTACATCTAAAACATTGCACTCGTGGTTCCCGAAGGGAAGATATAACGTGAGGGGAGACGAATATAACCGTTTATAATGTAGATGGCTGAAACCCAAGTAGCCTTATCAGACAACAACTGCTAACACTTTCATATGTTAACCAGAGTGCGATGTGTCGCTGGTTCCCGTGGTGGGAAGGACAAGGTCACCAGTTTCAGGGCATACTCGTACACGGGGCAGTTAGGTGCCACGGACATCTCCAGCAGTCATCAAGATCTTTTGGAAGCACTACAGCCTTGGTCGAATGTGGGAAAACTGATCCAACCAGTTACCAAAATACGCCGAGTACCAGGCGTATGCCGCACAGTGAGTTTCACGGGTATCTACTTTCTGGAACTGAGAACAGTTTGTCGTATACTGAAGAGTCACCTACTGTATTAGGAAGACACCAGACACAAAAGAAATAAATATAGAAACATATGTTCTAAATATGGTAATCACCTTCCACTGAAGCACTCCACTCCGGAGGGGAAACACATTAGGATAATTTGTAATTCATTCAAACTTGTGTACAGAATACTAAAGTAACTTGAATAAAATTTAATCTTGTAAATGTTCTGTCTACATTTGATTTACATTTTCAGCGTCTCGAATGAGAGACTTTATGATTTTGTTTCGACCATCAACCCTAAGGCCGTCGGCACACGGACCGTGCATCCGAACGTTAAACCTGCCGAGTTTCTGACGTCATAGCACGGAAAAGCACATTAGGGAGTCTTTCCGAACGTGTAAGGCAATATCTGGCATGCTAGATATTCTGAATGCGCTTTTGAACTTTGACTAATGACATGGCACAACGCCACCTATGCCATCATGGACGCCGTCGCGCTTCCGTACACGGTTCTGAAACGCCTATTGGCTTTCACTTTAAGCCCGTATATATATATATATATATATATATATATATATATATATATATATAATGAACGACAGGTTTTCCAGAGGTCCTCAATATATATATATATATATATATATATATATATATATATATATATATATATATATATATATATATATTGAGGACCTCTGGAAAACCTGTCGTTCATTATATGATTCATTGTAAAAAATTTCGAGAAAATCATATTCGTGTAACTTGTGTGTTATGAGAATATAGCATTTCAACGGAACAACATGTGGAAGAGCCATCAAAAACGCATTGTTTTTGGTACAATTTGTTATAATTCAGTTTCAGTTAGTAATATAGCTACGATTAAAGATTTCAAGATCTGGTAAGATGCGAGGTACAGTCACCCAAGAACAACGGATATTTTTGCTCAATGAGTAGCGTTACAGATCTGTAACGAAACTTCTGCTGTGTTGGTGGTTCGTGTCCCACGACAGTCAAATAATTTTCTAACCTTCGCATTTTTAATACTTCCTGATACTTTCTTATTAGTTTAATTTACAAGGTGTACAAATTTGCTTCCACTTTTTTTCCCCAACATTTGAAACTTTAGTGAAACAAATTGGTTGCACATGTATCATTCAAAGTATTTTCCGTCGCTGGCCACTACTTTCACCCATCTTTCGGGCAGTGTACGAGTTCCGCATAGAAAAAATGTTTCGCCTTTTGAAGCGATCCACCAATTGATCCAATTAGTGACTACTTCATGAGATCGGAGGTGTCAGCCAGGCCATGCGCCACTGATCTAAACAGGTGATTGATAGAGGGCGCAATGTTTGGAGAATGCGGCGGGTGGGGTAGGACTTCCCATTTTAACATTTCCAAGTACGTTTTGACCTCTTTTTCAACGT
This sequence comes from Schistocerca nitens, assembly GCF_023898315.1. Lineage (NCBI taxonomy): Eukaryota > Metazoa > Arthropoda > Insecta > Orthoptera > Acrididae > Schistocerca > Schistocerca nitens. Next base: position 177,361,103 of record NC_064618.1, read on the forward strand.
GGGGTCGAGCGTGTCGTGCTTCAAAATCACTTTACAGTACCTCTCGCTGTATTGCGGCCGTTTGTCTTGTAATGCTCTGCTCAAACGCATTAACTGCGTTAGATTACGAGCACCTGTGATTGTTTCACTCTTGGTTTTAACACCTCATAGTACACAACGCCGAGCTGGTCCCAGCAAATGCAGAGCATGATCTTGGAGCCGTGGATATTCGGTTTGGCCGTCGACGTGGAAGCATCGCCAGGATATCCCCATGATTATTTGCGTTTAGAGTGATCGTAATGAACCCATTTTTCGTCCTCGGTCACAATGCGATGCAGAAATCCCTTCCGTTTTTGCCTCTGAAGCAACTGTTCACACACACACAAATGCCGTTCAACGTCTTTTCGTTTCAGCTCACACGGGACTCAAGTTCCTTCTTTATCAATCATGCCCATACCCTTGAGACATTTTGAAATGACTTGCTGTGTCACTCCCACTAATCGTGTCAATTATTCTTGAGTTTGACGCGAGTCTTCACTCAGCAATGTCTCCAAATCTGCGTCTTGGAAAACATTCTCTCTTCCACCACTATGCCGATCTACGGCGTTAAAATCATCGTTCTTGAAGCGTTGAAACCACTCACGACACATTCTTTCACTAATAGCATCCTTACCATACGTACTTGAGACATTCGATGAGGCTCAGCCGCAGTTTTCTTCATATTAAAACAAAACACTAACACCTCCCGCAAATGACGAGAATTAGGCTCGTAAACTGACATTTTCCATCAAGAACATCTTTGTCATGCAGAAACAAATCGACTAATGTATGAATGAGGTTATGTTGACCGAGGTCCAAGCTAACTGACTGACGTCTGCGATTTGTTTCTTTCGACCGGTACTTCCCGTTGTCGCCACCTATCGCCAAACGGCGGAAGCAAAGTTGTACACCTTGTAGAAGTAAGTATGTACCATAATATTCGATGTAACGTAAATATAAGTGAGCTCTTCCTGAAAAGTGAGTTTGTTCGATTGACTTAATCTACAAGAGAGCTTGCGCTACTTGGTGTAACGTATATTGCCCTTTTCTCTTGTAAGTTTTGTAGTTCACATGTAAGAATGATCTTACAAGGGAAACCCGTCATCGCTACCCCCTAAAACTTACTAGGGGAGGCCGCCAATTGTGAAATTCAGATTCGATTCATATTGCGCATAATAAAAGCTCATGGCCAGAAGTGTAATGTGGCAAAGAACCAAGATGCACTTCTCAGCCGTTGTCGAGAAAATCGTCACTTAAAAGAAACCGTTGCGGTGAAATACTCCCTACGATTAATAACTTTCTACAGCGTCGTGGTGCAGCGGTAAGCGCTCGGGTTCGTAATCCGAAGGTCGCCGGATCGAATTTGGCGCCATGCAAATTTTTTTATAATTAGTTTTTTGTAATTCAAATATATATATATATATATATATATATATATATATATATATATATATAATTCCCGGCAATCAGTTGCAACAATTATGCATATAATAAGTTGTTGAAAGTCGTTTGTCGTGGAAAAACTGGCGACTTCGAACATCATTATGTTTTCCGTAAACAAAGTTGTATTTCACAAATGTTATTAATTGTCTTCATAATGTTAACCACGTATAGTTAACGGAAGACATAGAAACTGTGGTGTCACCGCCAGACACCACACTTGCTAGGTGGTAGCCTTTAAATCGGCCGCGGTCCATTAGTATACGTCGGACCCGCGTGTCGCCACTGTCAGTGATCGCAGACCGAGCGCCGCCACACGGCAGGTCTAGGGAGACTAACTAGCACTCGTCCCAGTTGTACAGCCGACTTGGATAGCGATGCTACACTGACAAATACGCTCTCATTTGCCGAGACGATAGTTAGCATAGCGTTCAGCTACGTCATTTGCTACGAACTAGCAAGGCGCCGTATTCAATTGATATTACATTGAAGCATGTACAGTCAAGAGTAATGTACACCAATTATGTATTGAAGTTAAGTATTACATCATCTACGTACTTTATTTGCAATTCTCAAGACATTGTCCTGTTCCAGACCTCACGCCAGTCTGCGTGTAATTAAACGCGTGCATTACGGCCTCCTCTAGCAACACGGTGTTGGCTCTTCTGCCAACACTTCAGAAACGATATTCCAAAACGAATACGTATAGCGTACGTCAAACGTTCGATATAGAATAGAGACCCCACGAACACAAATTTGCTGTGGCAGGTATGAAATATAAACTCCGTTACTCGCTCGTTACACTTGAAGAACAGACGTTGAATGGGCCGAAACGAGCCGCCGCATAACTAGCGTAGTTGCCTGCTAACTTCGAAAGAAGGTAGATGCGGTCCCTAGCGCAACTTATAACATCGTCGAAAATCAGTGCGGACGGGAGAGCTTTGGTACACCCTGTTAAACAAACGGAAAAATGGAGGCGGTACAATTGGAGAGCGATCCGCCTTCACCAACATGCATAAGCAATTCATATATATATTTGAATTAAAAAAACTAATTATAAAAAAATTTGCATGGCGCCAAATTCGATCCGGCGACCTTTGGATTACGAAACCGAGCGCTTACCGCTGCGCCACGACGCTGGAGAAAATTGTTAATCGTAGACAGTATTTCACCGCAACGGTTTCTTTTAACTGTCGATTTTCTCGACAACGGCTGAGAAGTGCATCTTAGTGCTTTGCCACATTACACCTCTGGCCATGAGCTTTTATTATGCGCAGTATGAATCGAATCTGAATTTCACAATTGGCGGCCTCCCCTTGTTAGTGGTAAGATAGACCACTGCATAGCCCGTCAGAAACTGAACGCAGATCGAGAATGAAAACAGGAAGAAGGAGTACTGAACTAAGAAAAAAAGAAGCAAAATAGAAACTGTGAACAGTCCAACCTCAAGATTTGCAACACCGAGCAAACCGGAATAGCCAAGGTGCCTTGGACTACAAAGTGCGAGATCCGCGTTCAAATCTCTCTCTCCACCCCACTTTCTTTTTCATAACATTATGAACTCTCAGTCCTGTCATTGACGTGGCTGTAGCCTTCTCAACTGTCACACAATGCAATGGTTATAGAAAATAAGTCTTGGGGGGTAAGAATATAGTAGCATCGCAAGTGTGATGAATAGTGACAGTAAGAGAGCTGCCGCATCGACCTCTCACAGAGATAAAAACAACAAATAAGCTGATGTGAACTACAGTACAACAAAAGAATTAAAGAGTCACAACTTCGAAACCAGAACGCAAGAATCATAACATGTGTGGAACAAACAGGACGTACGTGTGCCTGGATGTCACTTCTTGCACTTCGTTGTTGCAGACTGACGTTACACCGCGACACAAACACAAATTTGAATACAGCGAACAGGTCAAAGGCCGGACGCACAGTTAACAATTTTGTGAAAAATAATGGGCTCGAGGGAGATTTGAACTTGTATTCTCCCGGTTTGTATTCTAAAACCGTGATTAGTTAACCACGACGGCGTATCTCTGTCTAACTGCCCATCGTGAACCTGGATCGCTCATTGTGTCTATTTTGCTTCTTTTTTACTCACTTCAGTTCACCTTCTTCCTTTTTTCATGTCTGATCGATGTTGTTTTTGACGGGCTATCCATTGGGTCATCTTACCACTAAACCCAGGGGGGTTGCGATGAGGAGTTTCCCTTGCTAGGGTTTTACTATAAAATAAAAATGATGAAATAATTTTTATCTTGTTTGAAGAACTCTCGTAAGCTAATGTCACTATCTGTAATGGAACTTGTATAAGCCGATATCCTTATTGACTGGACATGAACTTTTCCTTTTTGCCTTCCAACACGTCCATGGATATTAATGTTTTTATTTATGTATTCTGCAGACAGAACAACTTGACCAGCATGTTGTTGTTGTTGTTGTTGTTGTTGTTGTGGTCTTCAGTCCTGAGACTGGTTTGAAGCAGCTCTCCATGCTACTCTATCCTGTGCAAGCTTCTTCATCTCCCAGTACCTACTGCAACCTACATCCTTCTGAATCCGCTTAGTGTATTCATCTCTTGGTCTCCCTCTACGATTTTTACCCTCCACGCTGCCCTCCAATGCTAAATTTGTGATCCCTTGATGCCTCAAAACATGTCCTACCAACCGATCCCCTCTTCTAGTCAAGTTGTGCCACAAACTTCTCTTCTCCCCAATCCTATTCAATACCTCCTCATTAGTTACGTGATCTACCCACCGTATCTTCAGCATTGTTCTGTAACACCACATTTCGAAAGCTTCTATTCTCTTCTTGTCCAAACTGGTTATCGTCCATGTTTCACTTCCATATATGGCTACACCCCATACAAATACTTTCAGAAATGACTTCCTGACACTTAAATCTATACTCGATGTTAACAAATTTCTCTTCTTCAGAAACGATTTCCTTGTCATTGCCAGTCTACATTTTATATCCTCTCTACTTCGACCATCATCAGTTATTTTACTCCCTAAATAGCAAAACTACTTTACTACTTTAAGTGTCTCATTTCCTAATCTAATCCCCTCAGCATCACCTGATTTAATTTGACTACATTCCATTATCCTCGTTTTGCTTTTGTTGATGTTCATCTTATATCCTCCTTTCAAGACACTGTTCATTTCGTTCAACTGCTCTTCCAAGTCCTTTGCTGTCTCTGACAAAATTACGATGTCATCGGCGAACCTCAAAGTTTTTACTTCTTCTCCATGAATTTTAATACCTACTCCGAATTTTTCTTTTGTTTCCTTTACTGCTTGCTCAATATACAGATTGAATAACATCGGGGAGAGGCTACAACCGTGTCTCACTCCTTTCCCAACCACTGCTTCCCTTTCATGCCCCTCGACTCTTATAACTGCCATCTGGTTTCTGTACAAATTTTAAATAGCCTTTCGCTCCCTGTATTTTACCCCTGCCACCTTCAGAATTTGAAAGAGAGTATTCCAGTTAACGTTGTCAAAAGCTTTCTCTAAGTCTACAAATGCTAGAAACGTAGGTTTGACCAGCATATGTGCGTTTTAATAGAGCTAAATAGGAATTTTACTCGTGTCTATTTCTTAAACAGTGTTCTTTCCGTGCCAGATGCAGCCGACAACGGCCGCTGGAGCGCGTAGCGATCGCATACACCACGTTGTAACACAAGTACCATATTCACAAGTCGCATCGTTTCTTAGCGGTCAGCAGCACGTTGATCTCGGCACGCTCAGCGTTGTGTACTATCCGGGTTCCGACGGCTTTAGGTTGGTTGCTGTGGCTAACAATTCAGCTCTGTTGCCAGCTAGCCTTTTCATGTAAACGTAACTACTGCATGGCACATCATCAACAATCTACTTTAAAGAAAAACATATTTGTGCACATTTATATTCTTTCCTTTGGCGATCCCATCAGCTACAGTTTTCATCGACGATTTACATGGTAGTATGTGCACAGTCATTCTATACCTTCGCTTATTTATATTCGTAATTCGGCTTTTTCCAACGGTTTCTGAGACTTTAATTCCTGACTTCTGCGCTGTCCACAATTCGTACCCAAATACAGCCGTACTCCGAATATAAGTTTTCATTGAAGTCTTTTTACTCGGATTTTATGTTTCTGGTGTCATTAGCTGTTAACCTTTAGGTAACTGTTAACTTTTATCATGTGTAATCCTTACTACTGAGTTTCTGTTATATCCTCCTCCGCCACAAATTATGCATTTTATATAAAATTCACCCACCTGCTCAAATGTCTGCAGTATGTATATTCAGCAAATATCTAACAGCTTCAAAATAGAGGATGAAAAAATTCAGGAAACGCTGTGAACCGAACACAACAAATATATGCTTGACATTGTCACGTTAGGGGGCGATCTAGATTGATATAAAAACAAAAGTACAATTTCTAACAGCCAAGATCGCTATTTTACAACATTTTTTGTAATGACCACGTTCAGAAAGTTAAATTGCCATCATAAGGTCTTCTGTTGAGGAATGTACTGCAGAATAACTAATGATGGCAACGTAGTTTGCTGGAACCGGTCATTACAATAAATGCAGCACAATAGCGGTCTTGGGTGTTAGAAGTAGTTATTCTGTTTGAACGCAGTGAATTTCGTGTCACAAAAATAATCCATTTCTGACGCAGGTGCTTCATAATAACAGTGTATAAAGTACTTCACCAGTAGTTGTACAAAGTGTTCTTTGTATGCGCATCAGGTAAGAAATACTCTGAATAGCGATGCTTCGTTTTCCTGCTGTAGCTCAGGTTGGTTACTGAGTACTGCAGTTCGCATTTAGCTCCTCACCTGTTCTTACACTTTTTAAAATGGAATAACTCTGGTAAAATAATATTTCTTACTTTCATTTGCTTATTACAAATCCAGTAAAAATGGTTCAAATGGCTCTGAGCACTATGGGACTTATCATCTGAGGTCATCAGTCCCCTAGAACTTAGAACTACTCAAACATAACAAACCTAAGGACATCACACACAACCATGCCCGAGGCAGGATTCGAACCTGCGACCGAAGCGCTCGTTCGGTTCCAGACTGAAGCGCCTAGAACCGCTCGGCTACACCGGCCGGCCTACAAGTCCAGTACCATGCAACAAAAATCCACAGAATAAGAATAAAGGATGCAGGTGCCTTGTAGTATATTTACGTAAGTCAACACAAAACACTTAATTTAAGCATTTCATGTGATGTATTTGATCTTCGGGTAAGATATTTTAAAGGGACCCATCATAGCTTCGAATTTCGCGCTCCGCGTTTTGAAAAAATTGCCTCCAAAACTCAGACGAGCCTTATGCTCGAAATTAATAGAAAAATCTCCAGGTTTTCATTTAAAATTCCGTTTAGTCTTGAAAATGGCCACATATGCGATGCCGCTGGAAAAGTATCGCTATCTGGTAAGAATGAGCAGGGCACCGACGCGACAAACGTGAATTGTGGGGATTCACGAGCTTGCTAACACTGCCTCCCTCCCGCCCCGCCGCCACAAATCCATCGCGGTTCCGCGGATGATGCTATAGTATACAGAGAAGTTCAACATTAGAAAATTCTAGCGAAATGCAGGAAGATCTGCAGCGGATAGGCACTTGGTGCAGGGAGTGGCAACTGTCTCTTAACATAAACAAATGTAATGTATTGCGAATACATAGAAAGAAGGATACTTTATTGTATGATTATATGATAGCGGAACAAACACTGGTAGCAGTTACTTCTGTAAAATATCTGGGAGTATGCGTGCGGAACGATTTGAAGTGGAATGATCATATAAAATTAATTGTTGGTAAGGCGGGTACCAGGTTGAGATTCATTGGGAGAGTGCTTAGAAAATGTAGTCCATCAACAAAGGAGGTGGCTTACAAAACACTCGTTCGACCTATACTTGAGTATTGCTCATCAGTGTGGGATCCGTACCAGATCGGGTTGACGGAGGAGATAGAGAAGATCCAAGGAAGAGCGGCGTGTTTCGTCACACGGTTATTTGGTAACCGTGATAGCGTTACGGAGATGTTTAATAAACTCAAGTGGCAGACTCTGCAAGAGAGGCCCTCTGCATCGCGGTGTAGCTTGCTCGTCAGGTTTCGAGTGGGTGCGTTTCTGGATGAGGTATCGAATATATTGCTTCCCCCTACTTATACCTCCCGAGGAGATCACGAATGTAAAATTAGAGAAATTAGAGCGCGCACGGAGGCTTTCAGACAGTCGTTCTTCCCGCGAACCATACGCGAATGGAACAGGAAAGCGAGGTAATGACAGTGGCACGTAAAGTGCCCTCCGCCACACACCGTTGGGTGGCTTGCGGAGTATAAATGTAGATGTAGGTAGATGTAGAACACTGTCTTGCCTATGATGCGGCACTGCAGTCTACGTTGCCAGTGTACTTGAATTTAAAGTGATTTGTGTTATCGATAACGGTGTATATTTTTGTTAGTAGCTGGTTTCGTAATAGAAGAAAATTAAAGGTATTCATATTATGCGGGTTATAAACAGAAAGTAACAGAATATGCAGAAGAAAACACAGAAACAAAGCAGCTGAGCTGCATTTCGGCCCTCCACCAACAATGAAAACCATTCGCCATTGGCGGGCTAGTGAAGAAAAACTGGAAAGAATGAAGACTAAATGAGGAAATTGAAGACTGAATCCAAAATGGCCAAAACGAGAAAATAGGCTATTGACATGGATACACCGTCAAACTGGCACTGGAATTAATACAAAAGTGGTTGAAATACGAATGTTGATGGTGTTGTGGCAGCAACCAGCAACTAATTTGTTTTAAGTTCCTTCATTCAAAAGTTACAATTACCGGTTTCGAATCATTACAATTCATAAAAAAAAGTTTCAAATGTCTCTGAGCACTATGGGACTTAACGTCTGAGGTCATCAGTCCACTAGAACATAGAACTACTTAATCCTAACTAACCTAAGGACATCACACAAATCCATGCCCTAGGCAGAATTCGAACCTGCGACCGTAGCGGTGGCGCAGTTCCAGACTGTAGCGCCTAGAACCGCTCGACCACCTCGGCCGGCTACAATTCGTCGGCAGACAGCTTTCATACTTACATTAGAACATGTGGTTAAAACGCATTAAGAACAAGAAAATCCTTCACAATTCCGTGCATCAGAGGAACCAAACTTTTTCTGTATGTTAATTACTAGTAGGGACATAAGGCATCGGTGTCGTCCGTGGTATGGACCTGGAGAACGGATCCTACTTCGTTCCTGAATGCCAGCGAATTGCAACACTTAGGCGCGAAGCTAGGACATGTTCTTTGATAAAAATTAATTATTTAAAACTACCCTGTGTAGGCTATATTAAATGCAAGGGGGACCTGTAGTGTATTCATAGCTTTACTACCACAGCGCCAACATGCAATAAACTTTTCGTTCGGGAAACAATTGAAAATTATTAATCCACCGACATCATCACAACAGTTACCAAGTTATATGAAGTACACTGAAGGCTTCTGATGTGTGCCAATTCTGTCATTCGGCGCTCGGATGCAATCCAGACCTGATCTCTGTGCATGCTAAGCTCTTCTCAGTTTTACGTTATTTCGCATTTCTCAATACGCTGAGCTGATCTAGGAAATTATTAACCTTTGCTGTTTCGGGCGTAAGGAAACCACCAGTTCGTCGGTTACACCATTTACTATAGACCCGTCGCAGACTGAGAAACTTTTATGTAAGTTTAATACCATGGGCTAATGTAGGATCGGGTCCCATCACATAAGTCTTTCTTCTGGTTTAAGGAAAAGAGAAGATAGTCAAAGTTTGTTAATACTGATATGAGTTCTCGTATTCATTTCAGTAATCAAGACTGCGGCTTAGCCCTTGCAACTCAAGATGATTCTCAACATGCACATTCAAAAAAACAAGCAGGTCCAATAATTTCTTATTATTTTACAGGGCGGTCAACGATTAAGAATTTTGGAATAAAGCCGATGCCATATTCATTTGAGTAAATTTAGTTTCCTTTATGTGACACAATCTCTCTGAAAAAGCCGTCTACAAGCTGGAGAATGGCCAGTTTGAAGCCCAAGCGACTGAAGTCGCTAGTTGGGGCACCAAGCCGGGAGGGGCCCCCAAATGGAAGATTAGTACTCAGAGCCTGTTACAATTAGGAACGAAAATTGACAAGGATTAAGGTGTAGAAGGGAAAGGAGGGAGGAGAAGGGGAGATTTGGCCTCAACTCACAAGTCGCTTATGAGGAAAAATACTTCCGAACCAACCCTGAGCTGGAGCTGTGTCAACTGAGCTGACTAAACTACTCCAACTGGTTTCTTACTCTGGATGGTGTTGGTCCGTAAAATAACCATGAAGGGAGACATAAACTCAAACAGTGTGTAAAAATCATGCATCTGTGTACAAAATATGGCGATGTCGTTTCCATCTGCTAGGAACCTTGTTGCAAGCGCAATTTGAGCTGCGAATGACACTCTTCTTATTAGGAGAGCGTGTTGAAATCTAATGCCTCCGAATTTTTCATAAGAAAACTCTTAAAGGTTTTAACAAAACAAACGTTATTAACTTTATACATCTTTGTTCTTCATGTCTACATATTTGCATCCATCTGCCGATAGAGGGCTCCGAATTCTAGCATGTAATGTGGCAGTGTGTAATGTAACTATGTCGTGCTGTAATCAAGTTTCGGACTCGAATAGTTCGTCCTTCAGCATGACAATGACAGACCACACACGAACACTACGGCGTCAGCATCAGACCGAAGCCTTGCGTTCGTTGTCATTGATCTTCTTCCGTAGGGTCTTGACTTGGCCCTATCCTAGTTTCATCTGTTTCCAAAACATAAAGAACACCTTCGAGAACTGGACTTCGATAGCGACGAAGAGGTACTACGAAATACAGGAAGCGTGCGCACAGACATGAAGATGGCGGTATCGCCCATTTGCTCCAATTTAGAACAGCGGTCATCTAAAGTCTGAAAGCAACTCTTTCAACACTTTTGTTAATGCCGACACCTCTCCAAGAATGAACCCACAACAGAAAGAGGACTCAGTGGCCAACCAGTTATTATTTCTTCCGATCAGGGAAACGAAGCTGATGATACTGGAGGCGGCAATTTTGCGAACGGCGGAAGGGTCTAGGGTCCGCCCGCTGTGATATAGCTGTGTTATGAATTTTAAAGTAACGATTCGGCCAACATTCGTCGATTTTCGCCATGCTGCAAATACCACGAATACTTAATCCGGGCTTCGTAAAAATACTCTGCCCCCAAAGACGTTTAGGCACGCCTATGGTGGTCTGTAATTGCTGGGGAAAACTAGTTTTATACCATTTACCTAACAATTAATTTCACCGACATTTTAAATAATAATCAGATCAGTCGTAATCCTGCGTCAATCGGATCGTGATTCTTGGGACTTTCCGACTCGGCGATCTGAAATGTAAATTACATTTTATTAATCACTCTCTCTGGAAGCTGTACGGGCCTTCAATCGATTCTTCAGCTCGCTTTATGTGTCTCTGTTCTACAAGTACAGTGTGACCCAAAAGTTCGTTAATATTCGAAAATTCACGAACTTACAGAATAATGTAGTTGACAGACGTTCTTGAAATGACATGGGGTTCAATTGGAATCAGAAACAAGCGCAAATCTGGCTGACAGATTGTGCTGGAGAGCAACAAGTGAGTGACGCCGCACGAGAATCGTGTATAAAATGAGCTGTAGTCGTCGCATGTTGACTTGCATCGTTACTGAAGTTTTTCTATCAGAATGGAGAATCGGCTACTGCAGCTTAACGATCCTATCCCCATAACAAGGGTACTCGAAAGGGAAAAGGTCCTGTGTCAACTGTCCCTCTGACGAAAACGGAACCACGGGTGCTTTAGACGATCGGCCCCTAGTGGGGGACCAGACACAGGTGATACTGCTGCTCAGACAGCTTACGAAGAGATGGATACTTTCATCTCCTTACGATGATGTCAGTGCTGGTGAAGTTCCACATCTCACCGGCTTTCCACGCACTACTGTTTGGCAAGCATTAGGGCGTACCCTCCAGTGCTAACCGTACAAAATGTAGCAACATGATGAACTATTAGCCACCGATTTTGTGACGCGGAGAACATTTGCGGTGCGGGCACTTCAAAAACTGACACAAAATCCGCAAGATCGACGATCTTTTATAGAAGCTCGAAATCTAGCGCGAACTTCAATGCGAGGTGCTTATAACAGTTTCCGCAACGAAACTTTGTCTCGAAACCTGGCAGAAAATCCAAACAGATTCTGGTTATATGTGAGGTATGTTAGCGTCAAGAAACTATCAATGCCTTCTCTGCGCGACAGCAATGGATATACTATCGATGACAGTGCTGACAAAGCAGAGTTACTAAACAAAGCCTTCCAAAATGCCTTCAAAAAAGAAGACGAGGAAAATATTCCAGAATTGGAATCAATTACAGCTGCAAACACGAGCAACGTAGAAGTAAATATCTTCGGAGTCGTGAGGCAACTTAAATCACTTCAAAAAAGCAAGTCTTATGGTCCCGACTGTACACCAATTAGGTTGCTTTCAGATTATGCTTATGTATTAGCCCCATACTTCACAATCATACACAACCGTTTGCTAGACGAAATGTCCGTACCCAAAGACTAGAAAGTTGCACAGGTCACACCAATATTTAAGAAAGGTAGTAGAAGTAATCCACTTAATTACAGGCCCATGTCATTAACGTCGATATGCAGCAGGATTTTGGAACATATATTGTATTCGAAAATCATGAGTTACCTCGAAGAGAACAGTCTATTGAGACACAGTCAAGACGGAATTAGAAAAATTCATTCTCGTAAACTCAAGTAGCTTTTTACTCATGCGAAGTGTTGTATACTATTAGCAAGGAATTTTAAATTGATTCCGCTTTTTTAGATTTCCAGAAGGTTTCTGATACTGTACCACTTAAGCGGCTTGTAGTGAAATGGTGTGCTTATGGACTATCGTCTCATTTATTGACTTCCTGTCAGAGAGATCACAGTTCGTAGTAATCGACAGAAAGTCATCGACTAAAACAGAAGTGATTTCTGGCGATCCCCAAGGTAGTGTTATAGGCCCTTTCTATATAAAAGATTTGGGAGACAATATGAGCGGCCGTCTTAGGTTGTTTTAATATGACGCTGTCGTTTATCGACTAATAAAGTCATCAGAAGATCAAAACAAATTTCATAACGATTTCGAAAAAATATCTGAATGGTGTGAAAATTGGCAGTTGACCCTGAATAAAAGTGTGAGGTCATCAAAATGAATGCTAAAAGGAATCCGTTAAACTTCGGTTGCACGATAAATCAGTTAAATCTAAAGCCCGTAAATTCAACTACATACCTAGGAATTACAATCACTATCAACTTATACTGGAAGGCACACATAGAAAATGTTGTGGGGAAGGCTAACCAAAGACTGCGTTTGTAATGGCAGGACACTTAGAAAATATAACAGATCTACAAAGGAGACTGCCTACACTACACTTATCCGTTCTCTTTTACAAAAGATCCTTTCTTTGATCCTTACCAGATAGGACTGACGGAGTACACGGAAAGAGTTCACAGAATGGCAACACGTTTAGTATTGTCGCGAAATATGGGAGAGAGTGTCACTGAAATGACACAGGATTTGGGCTGGACATCATTTTAAAAAAAGGCGTTTTTCTTTGCGATGGAATTTTCTCACGGAATTCCAATCACCAACTTTCTCTTTCGAATGCAAAAATATTTTGTTGACACCGATATATGTGTTCATTCCTTCCGCGCGCTGTACGATATGGGAATAATAGAGGATTGTGAAGGTGATTCGATGAACCCTCTGCCAGGCACTTAAATGTGATTTACATAGTATCCATGTAGCTGTAGATGTAGATGTAGAAAATGAAGATTGGTTGTCTTACGTGTTGTGAACCGGCGACTCCACTTTCCACACTCCGATGGTCTGTCACCACCCATAACAGCGGAATTTTCGTTACTGCAAATGCTAGAACTGTCGTGGAAACCACATTGCATGGCGAGAAGGTGACAGTGTGGCGTGGATTTAAGACGTCAGTCGAAATCGGATCCTCTTTCTTCGAGGAAATGCGGGGGCTGCCGTTCAAACTGTCAGTGAGACGGGTGCCGGGTACGCCGATGTGTTACTGATCGCATCGTCTCTAGCCTGGGTGATAAATACCTGCTGGACGGTACGACCTTTATGCAGAATCTCTGTTGGTCCATCATTGATAGGGGTCATCGGTTGGTTAAGTAACTGTCAATGTCAGTGAAATTCGCCAAAAGCCCTGTAACTTAAGATGTTATTTTATTGTATTTTGAGGGCTACCAGATGACAGAGTGAAATGCTGAAACTGGTAGCCTTCAAAATAAAATAAAATAAAATAACATCTTAAGTTACAGTGCTGTTGGTGAATTTTATTGGCATTGACACATATGCAGAATGGCGCTCCACCCCATATTGCTACATGTAAGGAAGATCTCTTCTTGCTCACATCGTTTGTTGAGGATCCTGTGCTGAGCCGCCACTTTCGTCATGCGTGGTCTCCCAGATCCCCAGACATCACACCGTGTGATTATTGGTTGTGAGGTTACCTGAAGTCGAAAGTCTACCGCGATTGTTCGATTTCATTAGGGATACTAAAAGACAGCTTCGGACGGAAGTTTCTCACCGTGCCTATTGATACGCTGCACTGTTGAAACATCCCCTTAGAAAAATTAAGAATGACTGTGCTGGTAAAACTCTACTTTATTTGATTTTCAAACAGCTGAGCAAAACTCAAGGTACTCAGACATTTCTCTCTTTACTTATTCTGATCAACACTAAACTGACACACAATATTTTTTTTTAGCGCAACGCAATCTGACTTTCAATAATCCCTACAAAAGAATGGCCCCGACTAACGATAGACACACATGCTTGGAATGACATGGTGTTTTATTAGAACAAAAAAAAAAAAAAACAAGAAGTTCCCAAGATGTCCGACAGATGGCGCTGGACAGCAAAACGTCAGTGACTGCTACCATGACGGGTGAGAGGTGCCTCGATATGTTACAGAATAGCATCGTCCCCAGCCTGGCTGATAATCACCTGCTGGAACGTACGTTGTTTATGCTGGATGGTGCTCCACCCCATGTTGCTAGATGCGTGAAAGATCTCTTGCCCGCGTCGTTTGGTGATGATCGTGTGCTCATCCGCCACTTTCGACATGCTTGGCCTCCCAGGTCCCCAGACCCCAGTCTGTGCGATTATTGGCTTTGGAGTTACCTGAAGTCGCAAGTGTATCGTGATCGACCGAGATATCTAGGGTTGCTGAAAGACAACATCCGACGCTAACGCCTCACCATGACTCCAAACATGCTTTACGGTGCCGTTATTCCTCGACTACAGCTATTGTTGAGGAATGATTGTGGACATATTGAAGATTTCATGTAAAGAACATCATCTTTGGTTTGTCTTACTTTATTATGCTAATTATTGCTATTCTGATCAGATGAAGTGCCGTCTGTCGGACATTTTTTGAACCTTTGTATTTTTTTGGTTCTAATAAAACCCCTTGTCATTCCAAGCATGTGTGTCAATTTTTACCTCTCTATCTACACTATTCCGTGATTTATTCAATTTTCAAATTTCTACTGACTTTTTGTTCACCCGGTATATATAAGTTCATGGCATCCAGTCTTACAACTTTCCTTTTTCTGACGGACACACGTCCAGATCGTCTGCTCTCAAAACTCTGCCATCTCTCTCCCCACACCCACCACTGCAGGCGGCTCACCTCCAACTGCGCAACGCTACGCGCTGTTCACATCCAACGGCCCAACACTACAATAGGAAATATTCCAACAATACAAATCAGCCACAGAGTGCACACATCAGTCAGTGATTTTCATACAGAGCGCTACGTGGCGTTACCAACATAAAAACCTAAACAGCCTACTTACACTCTGCTGTTCACAACATTGTCCCTCGACAAAAGTATTGTTGATGAAGAACGGCCTACATGATGATCATTTCTTAAAGAGAACATCGTCTATGCTAAAAACCTATTGCAACGGCGTTTATTGGTTTCGTATCGTATGAAGCGCCATCTGTTGCTGTTATAGTGCAAATTTTTGGTTTCAATAAAATCAATGGTACATCAAGGAAGTGTGTCAATTTTTAAGTCTTTAGGTTCATTTTTCCGTGTTTTTAATTTTCAAATGTTGACGCATTTTCATCATTCTTTACTTGCTATAGGATTTTCGTAGCCTTCTGATGACTATGACTCGAGTAGTAAGATCTCGGAAAGACAGCATTTTACCGAAAACGGCGGTAATATTATTTCGCATTAGTAGATCGAGAAGCTCTCTACTGGCTTACGTGGTTTCAAATACTGAAAGGAAAGCATGTGTTTTCGAAAACATTTTAGATGGCAGTCTCAACCTACTTGCATGACTATCATGTTAAAGACCCGTGGTCCTCTGTGATATCAGTTAACATTAACCTTGAGGACGTCTAGTACAGTGCCGTGTCTGCAGGGCTTCTCTGTACTGAATGTGCTAGTGTTCTACTCTAGTCCGATTATAGAGGCGCTTCTCAGTGTAAATGGGACAGCGTGTTAGCGCCGGCGTTAACGTGCACGGTGTAGACAGGTGGCTCTGCAGAGCAAAGCTGCCACGAGTTCGTGCGTAATTGGATGGTACTGCTGGCGTGATGCTCTCACTGCTCATTGCCACCTGCGGGATTGTGCGTAAGTGGCGGCGGGACGCACAGCGCACGAAACCCGCCGGGCCGTAATGGCACGCTAAAAGCACGTCAGGAGCGAGGTACCCGCTATCCAGCACAGCGCACTTCCTGTGGGGCGCGCGCCCGCTGTCATGGAGACGGTGGCCCGACGTGTGCAGGAGAGACGCTCCGGTGTCACTGCCTGCGACTCTTCGGCTAGTAGACTTGGAACCATTCACACCGGGGGGATGCTGCGAAAGGTATGCAAAACTGCTGAGCCACAAAACTCCTTATTGTGTTCCACCGAGCTTTTCAGTCGCGGATTACAGTACGAGTACACGCAGGATATCGGTAAAGCGAATTCGGAAGAAGAAAGATTAGATTCTATCGTCTCGTCTGTGACGTTTCTTTTTAATTTTTAAGCGTCCATTCAATGGTGCCACAAATCTAACTCCTGAATTTGATCAGTAATGTATCACGATGCTACAAACAAGCTTCAATCCTTTCCAGGAATCCGGCCCTCGACTTCACTTGAACTATGTGGTATCTGCCATGTAAATGTTAGTAAGTCGGAACACGTATGCAGCATTTATTACGTACATACAAGTAGTAACAGAATTTCACAATAACAAGCAGATGCCGGCCATGTTTTCCCTTTGTTGCAAATCTACTTTTGGATGATATTGAAAATATAAAATACTGTTGGCCTATACGATATGCCGAAGCATCCCTTTACACTCGTCTTGCTTTTGGCGTCTCTGTCAAATATATTTATATATAAGCTTATAACGTTAATTTTAAGCGATATGATGACACGAAAAGGAAGTGTAAGATACAGGGTGGTCAGAAAATGTCTGAAACATTTGTAGTGATGTAGTAGGGAAAGTTGTACTGAGACATAAATGTTAAGAAAAAAGTTCGATACGTTACGCCGTTTCCGAGTTATTTAGCATTGAAGTTAGCCAATCAGATCGTCCCGCGCATAAATTCAAGTATCAGCTAACGAGACAAAGCACTCGTTGGGGAACACCGTCTCTGGCAGGCCGCCCCGATTGCCTAAATTCTATGCTAAATAACTCGGAAACAGAGGAACGTAACGAATTTCTTTCTTAACATTTATGTCTCAGTACAACCTGCCCTGTAACATCCCTACAAGCATTTCACCCATTTTCTGACCACCCTGTATATACATCTCGAAATGCACACTATCTAATCAATCCAATGCGACCACTTGTCAAAAGTTTGAATAACCAACTATCGCAGCGTGGAGTAGTGCGAGACGCGCAGGAAGAGATTTAGTGACGTTCTGGAAAGTATGGATTAGAATTTGGAGCCATCCCGACGCCAGTGCCGTTGTCAGCTGCGATATGTTCCTCAGTTATCTATGGCGCGAATGACCGATTGGAGTACCACAGACTCCAGACTGGGGTTATATACGGGATGTTTGGTGGCCAATGGAGAATAGAAAACTCATCGTGGTGCTCTTCAACGACGCACGCACACTGCTAGCTGTGTGACACGTGCCGAGGAGAAACAAACGGCATGTATGGACTGACTTGGTCCTCGAGGCTAGAAGCGTATTTGTATCGATCCATTGTGCCTTCCAGAATGAAGATGTCACCAAGGGAATGCCAATAGACAATAACACTCCTTATTGTTTACCTTTCAGATGTTTCACGCCGTAAAAGCCACCTGCCATCTATCAAATGGAGCACATAACGTGATTCATCTGAAAAAGTCCGTCTGTCAACACTCAGTGGGTATCAAGTTGCGATATTGCATGCAGATCTCAGCCTCGTCGCCGATGAACAATAATCAGCATTGATACATGAATCATACGACTGCAGTATAACCGCATACGCAGCAACGTTCGCTGAACGATGATTGAGAAGATACTGTTAGTAGCCACTTCATCCGGACGCTCAGTTACTCTACAACTGCACGTCTATTCGTTCATCCACATGTCGACAGTATTCGTTAATTCATGTCGACTACGACCTGAGGTGCACCACAGCCGCTTCGGCGCCAGTTTAGGATAGCGCATTTGCAATGCATGGTATACTCCAACCTCGGCAGGAGGCGAGCAGTTTTGCCGTTTGGAAAATGCCTCTTCCCATGGCCAGAAATTGAATGAGAGTTTCCTTTTGGACGTGAGATAATTTGCTCCGTTTTCCGCATTAGGACAACGACTGCACTGCCTTCCGCATTCCCACAGCACGCTTTATGTGCCCTCCACTGCTAGTGCTGTCATTGTTATCCGTCATTGGTTACCGTATTGCATGACGACGTCGAATAGAATTAAGTAAATCGTTAATTATTTCAGCAGTAATCGCCAAAACTCCTGAGACATTCACGTGAAGTGTTGAATTCTATAACCAAGGACTTTCAAATTATTATCTTATTTTTAGATTTCCAAAAGGTTTTACGCACTGTACCACACAGGCGACTCTGCAAATCCCATTTAAGTGCCTGGCAGAGGTTTCATCGAACCGCCCTCACAATTCTGTATTATTCCAATCTCGTAGAGGGCGCAAAAAGATAACGCCTGAGCTCTGATTTCCGTTATTTTATGGTGGTGATCGTTATTCCCTATATAGGTAAATGTCAGCAAAATATTTTCGCATTCGGAGGAGAAAGTTGGTGATTGGAATTTTGTGAGAAAATTTCGTCGCAACGAAAAACGCATTTTTTTTTTAAAAAAAATGATGTCCAGCCCAAATGCTGTATCATTTCAGTGACACTCTCTCCCATATTTGGCGATAATACTAAACGTGTTGCCCTTCTGTGAACTTTCTCGGTGTACTCCGTCAGTCCTACCTGGCGAGGATCCCAAAAAGGATCTCTTCTTAAAGAGAACGGACAAGTGTAGTGTAGCAGTCTCCTTTGTAGATCTGTTACATTTTCTAGGTGTCCTGCCAATAAAACGCAGTCTTTGGCTAGCCTTCCCCCATAACATTTTCTATGTGTTCCTTCAAATTTAAGTTGTTCGTAATTGTAATATTTAGTGGAATTTACGGCCATTAGATTTAACTGATTTATCGCGTAACCGAAGTTTAACGGATTCCTTTTAGCGCTCATGTGGATGACCTCACACTTTTATTTAGGGTCAACTGACCATTTTCACACCGTTCATATATCGTTTCTAAATCGTTTTGCAATTTGCTTTGATCTTCAGATGACTCTATTAGTCGATGAACGACAGCGTCATCTGAAAACAACCTAAGATAAGCTGTCAATGGCTTCACACAAAAATGTATGCTGTTGTATATGGAACCACTATTGTACCCAGCCGTCCACCTTTGCGTCCGAATTAAGCGACGGCCCGAATGTCTTTCTTCACGGTACCAGAAATACAGAATTCTAATAGGGAGAGACCGGGGCTGTACGGAGGATGTGTAACTGTTTCTCGACGTAGATTCTGCAGTGTTGGCGGGCCAACGTTTTTAGTCTGGATGAGACGTAGCTATAATGGAAGGGGAGAATTTGAGTTTAAAAAATAGTAAAAATGTAAAAGAGTGTGTCTGGAAGGAATTATGAGTAGTCATTTCTTCGCCAACACCGCAGCCTGTTTTTAAGTAAAGATTTAAGCATCTGATCGCAAGAATGGAGTTTCGTAAAAAACAGAAGTCAGTACAGAGAGATTGTTTCCCTCATTTAATTTTGTTATTCTCTCGAAAATAAAAATTAAATAAAAATCATGAGAAATAGTTTTTGTTGTTTGCAATTGTGCTAGTCTGAACAATGCTGCCATATTTTTGTTCTAAAATAAAACATTTGGGTTGAGTAGGCCTATTACTGGCAATTTAAACATGTTGACTCCTAGAATTAGTCGGTAACCTGTTACAGCACCTGGAACGTCCGTAATAAATAACGTATTTTGAAGTTTATCTCATTATTTTTTACGATCATAAAATCATTAGAAGAAATAAAAACTTTGAGGTTCGCCGATGACATTGTAATT
Organism: Schistocerca nitens; assembly: GCF_023898315.1. NCBI lineage: Eukaryota > Metazoa > Arthropoda > Insecta > Orthoptera > Acrididae > Schistocerca > Schistocerca nitens. The sequence continues at coordinate 177,381,248 of NC_064618.1, forward strand.
CTGTCAGAGACAGCAATGGACTTGGAAGAGCAGTTGAACGGAATGGACAGTGTCTTGAAAGGAGGGTATAAGATGAACATCAACAAAAGCAAAACGAGGATAATGGAATGTAGTCGAATTAAGTCGGGTGATGCTGAGGGAATTAGACTAGGAAATGACACACTTAAAGGAGTTTTGCTATTTGGGGAGCAAAATAACTGATGATGGTTGCAGTAGAGAGGATATAAAATTTAGACTGGCAAGGAAAGCGTTTGAGAAGAAGAGAAATTTGTTAACATCGTGTATTGATTTAAGTGACAGGAAGTCTTTCCTGAAAGTATTTGTATGGAGTGTAGCCATGTATGGAAGTGAAACATGGACGATAAGTAGTTTTGACAAGGGGAGAATAGAAGCTTTCGAAATGTGGTGCTACAGAAGAATGCTGAAGATTAGATGGGTAGATCACATAACTAATGAGGAGGTATTGAAAAGAACTGGGGAGAAGAGGAGTTTGTGGCACAACTTGACTAGAAGAAGGGATCGGTTGGTAGGACATGTTCTGAGGCATCAAGGGATTACTAATTTAGTACCGGAGGGCAGCGCGGAGGGTAAAAATCGTAGAGGGAGACCAAGAGATGAATACACTAAGCAGATTCAGAAGGATGTAGGCTACATTAGGTACTGGGAGATGAAGAAGCTTGCACAGGATAGAGTAGCATGAAGAGCTGCATCAAACCAGTCTCAGGACTGAAGACCAGAACAACAAAAATAAAATCATTAGTAAAATTCCGTGGTATCAGAATACCCTCTTAATTCGTTGAATAAAAATAACGTATGTAGAAAAGAGATTCTTGATTTTTATAACTTTTCAGGACAATCTGAGATTTGGCAATTACCACTCTTCTGTTATTGTTGCCTCGCTGATGAACTTAAGGATCCGCAGTTCTCAGCCTTATACTTCGAACTCGCAGCAGTGGTCGACTTAATAAGTCACTGGGAGAGTACTCATGTGCTTCGGAAGAAGACCCTCATTCGGGTCAATTGCCCCCCGCCCCCTCCCCTCTACCTCCCCGCCCTCACCCCACTGTCTTCTCAGCAAACTACCCCTTCACAACGCTCCGTACGTGAAGAGACCGGCAAGTGGTCCACGCATCATTAGGAAGGTTTGACGCGGCGGTGAACCGCTTTACGGCCTAGCGCCGATAGCCTTCGGCGTCCGCCTTTCAATCGAGGAGCGTCGGAAGCGGCGCGGGCCACAGTAGTAGGGCGGAGGGGGGAGGGTTGGTGCTCCGAGGAGGAAGGAAGTCGCGGGTCCTTTTCAGCAGGAGCGGAGCGTGCCTTACACACACGCACACACACACACGCACACAGAGGCAATAGACGCCGCTCCCACCGGCGGCGCTGGGGCAGAAGATTCACTCAGCCTGCCTGCCCCGGCGACAATTACCATTTACAAAGACGATTTGTGTCCGCTTAGATGGCGGGGACAGAGGCGCGGGAGGGCCACCCTCCTGCCGGAGCAATGGCACGCATCAAGGAGGGGCGGTGGGAGGCGGGCGAAAGATCAAATTAAACGGGGCCGCGCCAGCCGGCGGAGCGCGGAGCAGCCATTCGAATTAACTAAACCGTCCTCTTGATCTCTAATGCGGTTATTTATAGGCCGCGGAGGAGCTCCTTTAACTGATGCTCGCGCCACGTTCGCTCCTTCATGCACTGCTCCGCACATCGATCGCGCGGAAGAGCAGAGTCTATGTTGCCCCCCAGTGCCGGCTGCGAAAGAGAAAAGAAAGTGGAATTACACGGAGACGTCATTACTTGTGCGGGTCGCAGGCGCGGAGGAAACAGCCGGCTCCGTGCTTAGCCGAAGACAATGGCGGAGGCTCGTCCTTAGTTTCAAATGCTGGCGCGCTCTCTGACTGCTCTCTGGGATCGTGATCTGAATTATTAATGGAAAGCACAAAGAAATATTTTCTTCTCCAAGTATTACCTGTGACATTTTACGAGATTTTAACTGCTACTTTATTTTCTCATCGAGATTTCTTGTACAATGAACATCGATGTATTTCTCTCCTTCAATTGGCATTTATTCAAACTGTCCAGTGGAAGCTACGCTATTAGTCTTTCTCTGGTTGTGGCGTTGAAAAATGACGAATTAACAGGGCGAAGCTGCGAGCATCCAGTCCACTACTGTAGACCGGCAAAGAGCCACTTTCCCTCGGGGTAACTACCTACTTAACTGAATTTTCATCACTATTCTTCAGCATACTCTACTTCCGAATGTAAAGACTTTCCCTGAGATAGAACCTCTTCTGCTCACAAATGGTCCCTTTCCTCACACGATATTCTGCCAACCATTGTGGTAGGGAATAGCAATTCTGTATTTCTAGATTTCCGGGAAGTATTCGAAAAACTGCTACAGCGCAGACTGTTAACGTAGGCGCGACCACACGGAGTAGATTCTCACGTAAGCAAGGGCTGGAACACTTCCTTAAGTAATAGAGGTTGCAGCGCTGTCATTGACGGTTAGTTTTTATCAGAGACAGGCGTGTTGTTAGGAGTGACCGAGGAAAGTGAGACAGGACTGACTGCACGCGAGAACGTTTTGTTTACTAATTAAAGACGAAGCCCCTAGACCATGGGTGCATTTCTGCTAAAACCATCACTTCATGAATACTATAATGTACAGCCACTTGTACCTGCTTGCTGCACTTTAGCCTCTCTGGTTTCAGGGTACAGTTTTTCAAAAAATGGTTCAAATGGCTCTGAGCACTATGGGACTTAACATCTTAGGTCATCAGTCCCCTAGAACTTAGAACTACTTAAACCTAACGAACCTAACGACATCACACACATCCATGCCCGAGGCAGGATTCGAACCTGCGACCGGAGCAGCCCCGCGGTTCCGGACTGCAGCGCTAGAACCGCACGGCCACCGCGGCCGGCCGGTACAGTTTTTACTCCCAAGGCTCCCTCGATTACCTAATTGAGGGTTCCTGATGTTGTTTCACGATTTTTCCCATGAACCTCTCCCTTCTTTTATTAAGATTGTGCAGTACATTTCTTTTCACCCCAGTTCATTTCAATATCTCGTCATTAGTTATTCGACGTTCCCATCTACATCTACATCTACACTGTACTCCGCGAATCACCTAAAAGTTTTTGACAGAGGGTACTTCTGATGTACTACCACTCGCGAAGGCCCACGGTAAGAATGATTGTCGGAAAGCCTCTGATTTGGCTGTAATTTTTCGAACTGTCCCGTCGTGGCCATTACGTGAGATATATGTTGCAGGAAGTAACATGTTGTCCGACTCAAACGCAGAAATAATCCTTAGAATGTGATCTTTAATTACCAATATTCACTTTTCCATCTAATCCTGAGCCAATTGGATACATTTCTGCCAACGATGAACAAGTTTTCTGAGGCCGTCACGGAAGGAGTGGCCACTCTGCTTCTGCAACCGCAGTGTCACAGTTCTCCCAACGTCTTCATCAGAAGCATAATGATATCCTCGCAGAACGTCTTTCATTATCAGGAAGAGAGGGACGTCAGATGGTACTAAATCTGGACTGCCGTACGGTGGTGGGATTCAGTCTCTGAAGTTCTGCTGTAGTGGCTCGTGAAGTGTGTGGTTTCGCATTGTCCCACACGTTATTGTGAAATGCAGATTGTGCTTGCAATTTCTCTCTGAGTGATATGGCGATCGTTCTGAATCAATATGTCAACATTTTGCTTGTGAAACTCGGTGGTTGCTGTCACACGACGTCCAACTCTTTCTTTGTCAAGCTGGTCAGATGTTCCCTCCTCAACATCTTTAAACTTACTCGCCCAACGACGGACAGTACTCACATCAACACAGTCACCATAAACGGCTTTCATCCTCTGATGAATCTCCTGTGGGGTGACAAGAATTCAATGACTGCACGCTGCTTAAATCTCATCGACAGACCGTCTGCGCAGGTTTCCATACTTAACAATATAACAACACAACCGTTCAATAGTTAGGCTTCCCGCCAACTGGAGCTGTAGAGAAGAGGCTACGGAACAAGCAAGTACCTGCCGCATACTAATGCTGCCAACTGTTCAAAAGTTACGAATGTGCGGGCACTGCTTTTCAGTCAACACTCGTAGATAAAAGTTACTCAAGAATCAGTTGAACAATCACCTTATGAGACAGTTCCTTCGTGGAAGAGTTACATTTAGTTAAGATTCTATATATGAATCTCAGTGCGGCATCTAATTCTCCCAATATTTGTTTGATGTGGCCATTCGACTTCAGGTCGCTCTGGATAGTTACTCCTAGATATTTTAGGGTAGTTTCTCATTAGTAGTGCTGTTGTGTAGCAGCATTTTCTTTTCCTGTTCCTCAACTTTATTCTGCAGCACACATTTCAGAACTTTAAATTCTTTTTTTATCTAAGCTTTTTACTGTCTACGTTACACTTCAGTATCACGCTACACTCCGATAAATACAGTCATATAAACACTTGCTAGCATGTGCATCCCATGTTAACAACTTTTAATTTTTCAGAAATATTTTTCATGCTACTGCCAATCTGGTTTTAGTATTCTCTTTGTATAGGCCACCGTTAATTATTTTGGTGAACAACTCTTCTACTGCATTTAGTGTTTCATTTGCTGACCTAGTCCATGTCTGAGGAGTGCTGTTGGCACGCGGGATGCACTCACCCCTTGTGACGCCAGCTAAGGAGCTACTTTATGGAGAAAGTAGTGCCTCTTGTTACGAGAGCTAACAACGGCCGAGACAGCGGTGTGCTGACAACATGTCCCTCCATATCCGCATTCAGCGACGCCTGTGGGCTGAGGGTGACATGGTGGTCGGTCTGTACCATTGAGGCTCCAGTGTCTGTTCAGACGCCGTGTAGTTAGTTTAGTTACTTTGCTTATCCAATTCCGTTAGCATCGTCTAACTTACATCGAATGTATTACTTTAAATTTATTTTACTTTTGTTGTTTTCATTCTATAAGCTCTTTTCAAGGCAATATCCATTCCGTTCAACTCATTTGCTGTCTTCAAGATCTTTTACTTTAGACGACTACTCTGGTCTTGCGGTTTGATTTCAGAGACTACGGGCGACTGTAAGTTGACACCCTGACAGCAGTCACTTAAAATTTCAAGCCTTTCCCTTGCCTACCTGGCAACGCATCTGCTAAATTGATCCCGTCCTCTGACACTGGTGGTTGTTGCTATTTTGCATGGGAGGTTATCACGTTTGTCAGAATCTTAAATAAAACTTGAATGATGGAAAAATTAGTAAGATGATGTTCCTGTCATTCTTGTACTTAGTTATTGATGGGTGATAAATATATGAACTTAGGATTAATCTTTTACAAAAAATGGCAAGAACATATTAATCACAAAATAGGACAAACAACCTAACTTAAGCGAGATGACAAATAAATCATGAACTGTTGGCAACACAAATAGAAGCAAGAAATAATCAGCATCCATTGGGTAGTGTTGGGTTAGCAAAGACTAAGGTTTATCTGTGTAATACATTTACGCTGGATAACCGAATCTGAAATTATCAAACGCTGAATAAGTTTTGATGGATTTATTCCACACAAAAGTTACGTTACGTTGGTGCAGCTGTGAACAAGTGATCTGACTGTGATACTGTTTGCCCCAAGAAGCCAGAGCAGCTATACTATACCCTTCGTCTACACGTAGCAGTGTCTCTGGTGTTGGTCGGGGCGCAAGTATCAGCAGAGTAGCAATGAGCGGCGACTGTAAATTGTTATCGCAGGCACGAAATATGCATAGTAGCAAGCAGGCGATCTTTCAGACGGATTGCAATTACTTTCCAATGAAACTCTGAAATCTCGGTAGCTTCCAATGTGTGACGCTCCAGTTCATCGCTCATACCGTAGACCAGTTTGCCACACTTCTACGGGACTGCACACAAGAAGATAAAACGTCAATGCGAAAGACCTGATACGATTAAGAATGTCCTTGCATAGCGAATTGTCTGAGATGAGTAAGGTCTAAACTCTGGGTACAGCTAAGACTTCCCCACATGCTCCCCAGTCAAGACCTGTGACAGTGCCAGGACACGCTCAGGATGAAGTGTCCCCAGTGCAGGCACTCATAGCAAGAGTCACGACCTGTCATCTCCAAAAAAAGTTTGAATCAGAAACAGTCTCCCTCCGTCTTTCCCCTTCCACGAAAAATTAGGTAAATTCCAAAAGTGCACCAATGCAACTCCCCGACACAGATTTTGTGCTGATCACAAGACACCATGAGCGCCACATTTCCCCTCTATCTCGTCCACCCTGCCTCCCAGCCAAACCTAACCAAAGTTAATAACATTCGTTACTAGAGAAGCAGCCAATCCCTGAATCATAAATTTTCGCACAGCGAGAAGATGTTATGTTCCTGAATTTGTTTCCACAGGTCACATTAGGCAGCTTGTTTGGAGAATTTTCGTATAGGCCTAAAGTGAATAAAACATTTTTCACACAGATCGTTACCTTCACGGATCTTGGCAAAACAAAGAGATTTCCCAACACAGACCATTTTAGAGCAGCTTTAAATATTGCATTCCGTCCTAAAATTCATCTGAAGGCCTGAGACTTCCAAAAAACTCAGCAGGCAGAGAGATGACACTACCTGATGGCTCCATTTGTAGTGTCCAGTCTAAGGCGAACATGGAAACCTGCAGATTTTATGGATGCCAGCTCTTTAAACAATGGGTGTTTACGACACTGTCGAAAAGCCTTGGCCAGCTGACCCACTTTCTCTCCTGCGCAGCTGTGGTCAAGCGGTTCTAGGCACTTCAGTCCGGAACCGCGCTGCTGCTACGGTCGCACGTTTGAATCCTGCCTCGGACGTGGATGTGTGTGATGTCTTTAGATTAGTTAGGTTTAAGTAATTCTAAGTCTAGGGGACGTCAGATGTTAAATCCCGTAGAGCTTAGAGTCATTTGTAGTCTCCTGCGCCCCTGTCCCTGTTTTCGGTCAAAGCACCTAAAAGATAGATCCAGGTAGGCAGGATTTTGCCTGTTCGGCAGAAGGCATTGCCTGCGCACCGGTGCGAGAAATTCTTGGGACAAGCATTCTGTCCTCGGTAAGCGGTTTCAAATGTTCCTCTCGCTAGTAGCTGCATGTGGCTTCCAAATCCCAAATGTTCACTGCAAGTTTTGCTGTTAAATAAACAAACTGCCTGCTTGTTCTCAAGTTCAGCAAATACTATTCTAGGGAATACTACCATAAACATTCCACATGAATTAACAATGTATATGCTCCCCTTACTGCCTGCTCGTGTTGATAACTTCCTGGCGTCTCAAGACAATGATGTCTAGGGTATAAGAACAATATTAATGAATAGCCATCAATATGAGAATAAGTGAGAGACTGACTTCTCCTTTCTCAGTTTCTTCACCCAGAACTTTAATTTCCCTTAGAAATTTTTGCACACAACCTTAGCACCTTTTTAAATGTAGCGATTGCATAACATCAGTGTCTGGCTACATTTACGTCTCTCTCCCTCTGGAACTGCTGCTTCTCTTTTATGTATTCTAACTCTTGAAAGAGAAGGGTACGTTCATGCAAAGGTTGTAGGCAGCCTTTCATGACCTGTTATTCGCCCCTGATACCCTCAAAATTTCAGACAGTGTTGAACAGTCAACGTTTTAAACAGCTTTTTACAAATTTCCCACTGTCATAAACATATGGCTGCGTATTTTTAACGTATCTTCTAAGATTCTGCATAGGGCCAATAATGCCTCGGGTGTGTCTACATTTCTCTAGAACCGAACTATTCTTCCCTGACATGAGCCTCTGCTAGCTTATGGGTGTCGTAATGAATGTAAAGTAAAATATGGATAACGGCTTTTACGATGTAAGAGAAGACCCAGGATAAATAAAGAGCTAAATATACAGCAGCGTGTCAGCTGAGACACGATGTGGATACTTTGCAGTGCCATCTCAGAAAGAGCTTCAATGAGAGCATAATGAATCATTATAAATGCTTAACCATCGAACACACACGTTATAATTGAGATATTGATAAAAGCGAAACATTTTCGGTACACATACAACAAATGAAGTGGCACATCGCTTCAGTGAAACAGACAACATATTTTTTGTCCTGCACCGACTGCGATTTCCATCAGGAATGTCAATTTTTATTCATGAGCTAGACCTCCTGTGGTGCCGATCCCAGCATCCTGACACGAATCGACATCCGCACAGCTGTACAGAATTGCAGATGAGCTACAAATTAGCACCTTTAATCGTTTATTGCAATGACTGTCGTCCGTTACTGTTAGAGCGTGCGCATATTGCTTCAACACTGAAATCAATTCAGTGTAATATGTAACTGCGAATTGACTCATAAATGGCACTATCTACATATGCAGTTAAAATCTCAATAATGCGTAGCATTTAGTCAAAATGGACACATCCGTCGTTGATAAATGTAAAGACATCCAGTGACAGCCCAATAACGATTCGTTTGCACTGCACATAAATCAGGTGCATTTCATTCAAATGCAGATGTGACACTGTCAAATATTACGCATTTCCTATAGGATAATTTTTGACACAGTGATGGTTAAATTTCTCGTTGTTCTACTTTTCCTTTTTTCGCCAATCGCATTTCACGTGACTGTGGCGCATAATCCTTGTTAATGATTCTGTACCCCCCAGTACTCCTGAGAATCATGTATGTATTCAACAAATCACACAAACATACGGGAGGAAATTACATTTTTTTCTTTTTAGCCAAGGAATGTAGAATGTATGTTAAAGGATTGGACATAACAAAATTCTTTGACAGAGGAAAGTTTCTGTCCATAAATGAATTTTGTACTTACAGAGTACCGCTCGAGTGAAATTAAAATTTATCGTTTCTCGCAAGATATATTGCGAAGCATAGATAAAGTGGATCAGGCAGCTTCCGTGCTCCTAGATTCATAGAAATCGTTAGACATACTGCCATAATGCAGCTTTTAACAAACATCCGACCACAGATTAAGTTATAAGTGAGGAAGTGACACGCAAAGGCAAACGTGACCAAAATTTAAGAACGAAAGGGAGATACGGAATGGACGATACATGTAGGACAAGCAGAATCTCAATACATCACGCAATTCAAGTGAAATCAAGCATGTGCCATGCTACAAACCTGTGAGACCAAATATGACCTAGACTGTCGTACAAAGAAGTAGTCCATTTCGACCGATGGAAGACACTGATTCCAGTTAAGTGACTTCTATTCCAGTCACGATCAGCCGTTACCTCACTGAGCAGCTGTTAACAATGGATCAAGTATTTGTGGTCCCTCATAATAATGCTGTATAGTACTAATATTGATAATCATTATTACGAGGATCACATTTTCGGTAGAGTAAACGTCTACGAAAGAGGCCAACAAATGTAAAGAAAGAGGTATACAATTAGGTCTACCGGACAGTGGTTGAAGTAAGAAATATTAACGGCGACTGGTGGGCAATGGACGTCAAATCCGTATCTAAAGGAGTGCGTATGTGAAATGATACGAATTTTCATATACATACATCAAAAAAGGTTTGCATGACCCCGGTTCCCAAAACTCCTGAAGATAGACGTTGACTGTGGATATTGTAACACAGACATAGTCCTTTTGACTGTTCAGATATGTCACTAAACGCGATCAAAGATGTAAACAACCATACGTGAGCAGTGTCTATTGGACGGAGGGAGTCCGACAGCCAATCTGCTCCAGTCATTCTACCAGGATGGAGCTACGCCGCTCGTGTTATCTGTAGTTCAACGATGCCTAGACGGTCAACACCGCGGTTCGATCGCGTCCGCATTGTTACTTTGTGCCAGCAAGGGCTCTCAGCAAGGGAAGTGTCCAGGCGTCTCAGAGTGGACAAAAGCGATGTTGTTCGGACATGGTGGAGTTACAGAGAGACAGAAACTGTCGATGACCGGAACGTACGGATTATAGATCGGAGGAACCCTGACAGCAACTCCACCATGTTGACACACTGTCCAGCGAGTGCAGCAAGGTGGAAGTTTCGTACTGTTTTGGGGTGGCATTATGTGGGGCCGACGTACACCGCTGGTGGTCATGGAAGGCCCCTTAATTGCTGTACGATACGTGAATACCATCCTCCGACCGCCAGTGCAACCATATCGGCAGCATATTGGCGACGCATTCATCTTCATGGATGACAATTCGCGCCCCCATCATTCACATTTTGTGAATGACTTCTTCAGACATGAACTCTATCGAAAATGCCTGGGACAGATTGAAAAGGCTGTTTATGGACGACGTGACCCACCAACCACTCTGAGGGATCTACGCCGAATCGCCGTTAGGAAGTGGTCCAATCTGGACCAACAGTACCTTTGATGAACTTATGGACAGTGTCCCACGACGAATACAGGCATGCGTCAATGCAAGAGGACGTGCTACTGATTATTAGAAGTTCCGGTCTATACAGCAATCGGGACCACCACCTCTGAAGGTCTCGCAGTATTATGGTACAACATGCCATGTGTTCAAATGGCTCTGAGCACTATGGGACTCAACTGCTGTGGTCATAAGTCCCCTAGAGCTTAGAACTACTTAAACCTAACTAACCTAAGGACATCACACACATCCATGCCCGAGGCAGGAATCGAACCTGCGACCGTAGCAGTCGCACGGTTCCGGACTGCGCGCCTAGAACCGCGAGACCACCGCGGCCGGCCATGCCATGTGTGCTTTTCGTGAGCATTAAACAGGGCGGAAATGATGTTTATGTCGATCCCTATTCAAATTTTCTGTTCAAGTTATGGAACTCTCGGAACCGAGGTGATGCAAAACGTTTTTTGATATGTGTACAAGTACGAAGCTATGTGAAATACTCATATTGGTGTGGAGGCAACTGCTTTCTAGAGATTCCAGAAAGATGTACAAGAGCTGAAGTCGATTTAGAAATGCAAATCGACCATTACGAAACTCTTTTGTTAACCACGAGCCGAAGTATTTCTCAGTCACACAGTCATAGATGACAAGATGAAATATGTTGATGGTTTACTGTAAACTACTTCCCGAGAAGACTGAAAAAATCGAGAGGACTTAAGTTGGTACATATCCATCATTGGCGATGAACCCAAGTTGTTCAACACAGAGGTAGAAGAGATAACCTGTGACTGATTAAAAGATGCTTCTGGTTTATATGTTGAAGTGTAAGAGTTATCTCTGAGAACCGCTCTAACAATAGTTAATGTCATTGTTACATCATTGTATTCTGTTATGGTGATTTGAAGTACTTTAAATAATTGTGAAGGAAAAAAAAATCTGACTTTCTAAAACACGGAATATCAATGTCACAATTGCCATTTTGTATTTTTTCCTCGATATCTCTCATTAAGTTTGTTATAAATACGTAGGATGATAAAGTATAGCAAGCATTACAAATATGTCCGTTATTTTCAAAAAATAAGATTTTGCTTTTGAATAATAATCAAAAGTGATTATGGGAATTAGCACATGTTCATATCCGAACTTACTTTTCAAAGGAATATTTTTATTGCAGACATAATCAAATATGAACATCCTTTTGGCACAAAAGGCATTTGTATTGCAATATGTTATTTTCATTCATACGTATGACGGAAATAAATTTTGTGTTGATTGTGACTATCTGCGTTTAGTGGACATGTTCGTCTTTGCATGTTACCTCCTCATATGTGAGTGGTACAAAGTCTTTTTAAGCTACAGAACGCAGTAGGTCGTCCTGGACGATGAATGTTCGCCGGAACAAAGTAAGGCATGCACCAGGTAAGCACCGTTGTTGTCTACACGTATAAACGATCTGGTGTATAGGTTATGCACTAGTCGACATGTGTCTCCTGATGACCCTGTACTCCTGGCGAAAATGTCACCGTTCAGCGACTCTAAGAGGATTCAAAACGATTTATTTGTTTGATGGAAGGATTTATTTATAATTTTTATTAATGTGATGAATGCCAGCTTGCACAATTATTAGACGACAAAAAACATTATTTTCTGCTGATGAGTAGAAAAAACATGTAATGATCGAATACAGTATTAGCGTTGAGCTGGTTGATACACACACGTTTATTAAATATCTAGGCGTATTGCTGCAAAGCTGCATGGAGTGCAGCGATTACGTAATTGCGGTTGCACGGAAGGTGAATGGTCGACTTCGTTTTGTTGGGAGTACTGTAAAAAAGTGCAGATAAAAACCGCCCGTATAGGACGCTTCTGCTAGCCATTACTGAGTCGTTCGCATGTCCTTGTGATCGCCACGAGATCCAATTGAAGGAAGTTTTTAAAGATTTGATGCTAGCTCCATACCAGTAGGTTTGATCAGCACGCGAATATTACGGAAATGCTCCGTGAACTCAGATGGGGAACACTGGCGGGAAGATACAAAGTTGAGAAAGGTCAGAGAAACGCTAACTACGCCAGACAGCAGAAAGATTCTCCTGACACCAATATACACCTTGCATAAGAACCACGAGGACACGATAAGAAAAGACAGGCCTAAAACGGAAACATATAAACAGTCATTTGTGTAGTGTCCTCGCCACCACTATAAGGTCTTGTACCATTTGAATCATGTGAGGGGATATTGTTCGGTGGCCAGTATTCTCATTCTACAACACAAATGCGCACATGTACACTCCTGGAAATTGAAATAAGAACACCGTGAATTCATTGTCCCAGGAAGGGGAAACTTTATTGACACATTCCTGGGGTCAGATACATCACATGATCACACTGACAGAACCACAGGCACATAGACATAGGCAACGGAGCATGCACAATGTCGGCACTAGTACAGTGTATATCCACCTTTCGCAGCAATGCAGGCTGCTATTCTCCCATGGAGACGATCGTAGAGATGCTGGATGTAGTCCTGTGGAACGGCTTGCCATGCCATTTCCACCTGGCGCCTCAGTTGGACCAGCGTTCGTGCTGGACGTGCAGACCGCGTGAGACGACGCTTCATCCAGTCCCAAACATGCTCAATGGGGGACAGATCCGGAGATCTTGCTGGCCAGGGTAGTTGACTTACACCTTCTAGAGCACGTTGGGTGGCACGGAATACATGCGGACGTGCATTGTCCTGTTGGAACAGCAAGTTCCCTTGCCGGTCTAGGAATGGTAGAACGATGGGTTCGATGACGGTTTGGATGTACCGTGCACTATTCAGTGTCCCCTCGACGATCACCAGTGGTGTACGGCCAGTGTAGGAGATCGCTCCCCACACCATGATGCCGGGTGTTGGCCCTGTGTGCCTCGGTCGTATGCAGTCCTGATTGTGGCGCTCACCTGCACGGCGCCAAACACGCACACGACCATCATTGGCACCAAGGCAGAAGCGACTCTCATCGCTGAAGACGACACGTCTCCATTCGTCCCTCCATTCACGCCTGTCGCGACACCACTGGGGGCGGGCTGCACGATGTTGAGGCGTGAGCGGAAGACGGCCTAACGGTGTGCGGGACCGTAGCCCAGCTTCATGGAGACGGTTGCGAATGGTGCTCGCCGATACCCCAGGAGCAACAGTGTCCCTAATTTGCTGGGAAGTGGCGGTGCGGTCCCCTACGGCACTGCGTAGGATCCTACGGTCTCGGCGTGCATCCGTGCGTCGCTGCGGTCCGGTCCCAGGTCGACGGTCACGTGCACCTTCCGCCGACCACTGGCGACAACATCGATGTACTGTGGAGACCTCACGCCCCACGTGTTGAGCAATTCGGCGGTACGTCCACCCGGCCTCCCGCATGTTCACTATACGCCCTCGCTCAAAGTCCGTCAACTGCACATACGGTTCACGTCCACGCTGTCGCGGCATGCTACCAGTGTTAAAGACTGCGATGGAGCTCCGTATGCCACGGCAAACTGGCTGACACTGACGGCGGCGGTGCACAAATGCTGCGCAGCTAGCGCCATTCGATGGCCAACACCGCGGTTCCTGGTGTGTCCGCTGTGCCGTGCGTGTGATCATTGCTTGTACAGCCCTCTCGCAGTGTCCGGAGCAAGTATGGTGGGTCTGACACACCGGTGTCAATGTGTTCTTTTTTCCATTTCCAGGAGTGTATTTAACAGGGTTCTTTATTTATTTGAACAGATAACTGCTACTTAACTTTAAGAGTCCTGTGTTGTGGTACAAGCTCTTCAGAATAGTTCACGTTAGCCTCACTGCTTCAAATGGTATAAATGGCTCTGAGCACTACGGGACTTAACATATGTGGTCATCAGTCCCCTAGAACTTAGAACTACTTATACCTAACTGACCTAAGGACATCACACATCCATGCCCGAGGCAGGATTCGAACCTGCGACCGTAGCGGTCACGCAGTTCCAGACTGAAGCGCCTAGAACCGCACGGCCACACCCGCCGGCTAGCCTCACTGCTGGTGAAGTTCAAGTCCCGATAAACACTACTCCGGTCATTGTACAATCTCATAGCCTGTGGTGTGAACTGACGGACGCCAACTAGGGTGGTGACTGAGCTCGTGCGCCGGCTAGTGACTTAGACTGAGGTAGTGACTGTGATTGAGCGACTGAGACTGAAAATGACTGAGACACTGAGACTGCGAGCTAGGAACAGAGACTCAGTCCCCCGGTCAGTGGCAGCGATCCAAATACTTGCTGTGGAGAGTGCATTGGCGGCGTGTTCCTTGCGAGTCTGTCTGTGACTGCTGTCCTGAGAGGTACGCTTGATCCAGCACCAACTATCGATCTTCGCGCTACATCTCCGAACGAAGTAATTCCCTATAGCCAAATTCTCTGAGGGTGATACTGAAGACGAAGACCGTTCCTGCTGCCTCTGGCCAAAGGGGCGTCTCAGCCACCTAGCTTTTAAGCTGGGTTGCCTGTTGCGCTAGGTCAACGAGCGGTCGGAAATCTGACGTCACTATGCAGTGCCACGTCTGCAGGTGAAACATGAACTTAACAGCCACGAATTTTACTTTCACCGTCTTTTGTTTTTATTGATTTTATTGATCGGTGAACATAAAAAATAATCTGCCCCCACTGTTTGGAGATCCTCTACTTAAGCAATCCATTGGTGGATTCTAGCTGGCTGGTGGGAATTTGCATTGATGACTAAGTTGAATAATTAATGTTATCGACTTTTAATCAAGCAAGCAACAGCCTGGTGACTAATATTGCTGAAATCATTATTACATATGTAGCATGAATCGCTCTTTGGAAACAGATTAACTATTTGGGCTAATTTAATTCTCTTTTTTGGAATGGAACTTGACTGGACTGCTGCTGAGGTTTCTCCGCGTCGGCTGCGCATCACAGAAAAGTCTTAGGGCTACAGTTCAATACGGCGTATAATCATCGAGCTGTTAGAAAATTTATTTTCTCTTTCTCCTGAACAGAATATCATACATTTCTGGCGGATGTTTTAGGCAGTAAAAATAACTCATAGGTCATAGTAGTGCGTTCAAAAGCAACCAAACGCGTGTGTGCGGTGCTCAGACAATGGACTCGTAATCGAGTGCAATCGAGTGCATAGGGATTCTGATTGCCATCTGCTTATCCTTTGCCGGCCGCTGGTGGCCGAGCGGTTCTGGCGCTACAGTCTGGAACCGCGCGACCGCTACGGTCGCAGGTTCGAATCCTGCCTCGGGCATGGATGTGTGTGATGTCCTTAGGTTAGTTAGGTTTAAGTAGTTCTAAGTTCTAGGGGACTTCTGACCTCAGCAGTTGAGTCCCATAGTGCTCAGAGCCATTTGAACCATTTGCTTATCCTTTCTTTATGTTTTCGTGATTCCTCTACGTTGCTTAAAGGGAGCACTGGGCGGGTTTCTTTCAAAAGGCACGTCTTGTTCACTTGCCCATCTTTCTCTAACCTGAATTACTGCTGCTTCTGTAATGATCTTATCGTCGAACGTCGATGACACATCTTCATCTACATCTTTAGACTTACTCTGCAAGCCACCGTACATTGCATGACTGGCCGCATAGAAAATGACCAAAAGCGTAAAATAAATTCTGCAGAAATTAACTTTCATTACAGCAAAAAATTATTTTTCATTCCCAAAAAATTTTATTTTCAGTATAGCTGATTTCAGTTCCTAATTAAATACTACGTACATTTTTCAACTCCACGCTTATTCTGTCCCACCCACGATCATAAAAAAATAAAGCATTGGGGATATTGAATCACATGTTATGTGAAATAACTGCAAATGAAAAGAGCGTGAAAAACTAACTTCGCATCTCAGAAAAATAATTCGAACAAAATTATCTAGCCCATCTGGCTATGAAATACAGGAAAAAGGGACAGATACTTTTCATCAGGCATGATATCGAAAGATAGTCGAACTTCATTCTGAGTATACCAGTCCTCAATTAGAAGTCGGAATGTTTCTAAAATATATGTTTGGTTTAAGATCTCTACCTCCAAGCACATCGAATGTGTTCTTAGACTACCATAGTATTGCTTCCCATCACAGTCAGATTTATTTCTACATTATGTACTTGAAAACTATGTAAGTAAAGGTGCCAAATTTCTTCCTTATTTATCTACCAGTATACCAATAAATGAAGTAACTACACAAGATGCGAAGTCGTTTCCTTGACATTTATAGCAACAGTTTTACAAAGCCCATCATTCTGTGCAAGAATTTATGGAAATGTTAAAGCAGCAGGCAGACGCTTTCCGTGCCCCGTTCGGTTGCTGACCTTAATAGGCATTTCGTTACTGGCAGTAGTGCAGGGGTTTCGGCCATTGTATTGTACATGTGCTGTCTTCTATCATCTTGACAGTGACCTTCTGCAGAGTCAGTTACTTCTAGTTGGATGCAATGCGATAGAATTTTCGAGGATACTGTGAATTTCATAATGGCTTCGGCCTTTTCCTTTTCTTGGAATATTATTCTTGACATTATAAGGAAGTGTAACGGCATGGCGACTGTTAGGACACATCGGAAGAGATCGCAGGAGCGTGGCTGCCTTGCAGAAAGGACATTGCGCCGGGGACGGTGAGGTTAAAGGAAATAAACCTTTTTTAAATATAAGCGCAAAACTCGAATGCGATATCGCTTATCCATTTTCATTGTTGACAGAGCTCCTGCGCTACATCCTGCTGGTGCTGGTAGGACAGTTCATAAGTTTGTGTGAATAAATTGACAGTGCGAGAGGTGGTGTACACTATGCATACCACTGACATGACTACCACTCGTTCAGACACATTGCCAATTACTAAAAGATGCTGAAAATGTAAATGAGGGAGATGGGAAAGACGTAAGTAAACTGCTTAATATTCCAACACCACGGCTGGTAGTGGCATTTATTATTTAAATAATGTGTCATTTACACACAGAATTAGATTGATAATGCTCCAGATGTTACTTTTTAAGTGACCCTTTTTAGTCCCCCGCTCCACACTTACAGGAGATAGCCGGCTCTCAGCCTCCGCCATCCCTAACTCTTCTTCACTATTAGTAAGTGATGTATACATTGACGGAAAAAAACCGCAATGTAGAGTAATGAAATTCCGGGAATATGTTGTCTAGGTAACATATTTAATTGATTAACATTGCAATATTACAGCTTAACGTAAGCGCGAGATAAGCCACTACAAATGTGAAGCTCCCGTACATGAATAACCGGTGTGACTGCCGGAAATCAGAATGCAAGCGTGCAGACTTGCATGCATTGTGTTGTACAGGCGCTGAATGTCAGTTTGCGGGATGGAGTTCTTGCACTTTGTCAGTCAGTGAAGGGACTGCCCCGCGGGGTAGCCGCGCGGTCTCAGGCGCCTTGTCACGGTCCGTGCAGCTCCCCGCGTCGGAACTTCGAGTCTTCAAATGGGCATGGGTGTGTGTGTGCATGTGTGTGTGTGTGTGTGTGTGTGTGTGTGTGTGTGTTGTCCATAGCTTAAGTTAGTTCAAGTTAGATTAAGTAGCGTATAGGCTTTGAGACCGATAACCTGAGCCGTTTCGTCCCATAAGACCTCACCACAAATGTCCCAATTTCCTAAAGTGATTGTTCTGTTTGGGGATGACGCTCGAGTTCTCCTCCTATGAAGGCCCATATGTGCCGCATTGGAGATAGATCTGGTGACTGAGCGGGCCATGACAACATGTCGACACTGTAAAGAGCATGTCCGGCTACAATCACACTACGTGGGCGAGCGTTATTCTGTTGGAATACTGTTAATGAATGACAGTGCTACAGGTCGACTAATCAGACTGACGTTCAAATTTGCAGTTAGAGTGCGTGAGATAACCAAAGGACTTCTCCTGCTGTTATATGAAACCGCACTCCAAACCATAACTGCAAGTATAGGACCAGTGTGTCCAGCACATAGACAGGTCCTCAGCTGGCCTTCTTCTAACAAGCACACCACCATCACTAGCACCGAGGCAGGATCAGCTATGATCAGGAAACACAATAGTCCTCCATCCTGCCCTCCAATAAACTCTCGCTTGATAGCACTGAAGTAACAAATGGCGGTGGTTTGGGGTTAGTGGAATGCACGTTATAGGGCATCTGGCTCGCAGCTGTCCCTGAAATAATGGCTTTGTAACAATTCGTTGTGTCCCTGTGGTGCTAACTGCTGCTCGTAGTGCTGCTGCAGAAACACCAAAGCCATACGTCGAACACGATGGTCTTCCGACTCGGTAGTGCCACGTAGTCGTCCGAAGCCCGGTCATCCTGCGATTGTACGTTATCGTTACCATAGCTGCCAGCAGTCACGTATTGTGAATATATTCTTACCAAGTGTCTCCGCAGTATTGCAGAGGCAACAGCCAGCTTCTCATAGCTCTATTACACGTTCGTGTTCAAACTCAGTGAGGTGTTGATAATGGCATATTTGTCTTTGAAAGCCATTATTTACTACATCAAATCACCACGTCCAGTCTCAAAGGTAGCTACCGCTCACACCCGTTCAAGCTTATACAGTATGAGATCAAACGTACCCGGACACCTCCAGAAACATACGTTTTTCATATTAGGTGCATTGTGCTGCGACCTACTGCCAGGTTCTCTATATCAGCGACCTCAGTAGTCATTAGCCATCGTAAGAGTGCAGAACACGGCGCTCCGCGGAACTCATGGAGTTCGAAGGTGGTCAGGTGATTGGGTGTCACTCGTTTCATACGTCTGTACGCGAGATTTCCACACTCCTAAACACCCCTAGGTAGGTGTCCGGATACTTTTGAACACATAGCTCATATAAAGCATAACTGCTTTTCATAGTTACAGTAAAGCTACTAACGTAACTCTTGGGCGACCAGCGAGAAACTGGAAGAGTCATCAGTTTTCAGATGCAGAAACGCGCCTACCGATTTTCGTTTGTGTCGCACCACTCGTTCTTGATGTTGCGATGTTTTATCCGACAGTGTATATGGAGTCTGGTTGAAAGAGGTCACGCGTGTTGGTACATTTAATAATTTTTTAAAAAACTGATGTAGAAATGAAAGTTTGTCAGAGGGGTTTCGTACAATATTTTCGTAACATTAAGTTCGCACCACTGGGATGAGCTGAGAACTCAATATAGTATTTAAACTTGGCGGGTCCGCTTGATGATTCCACATTAGCTGATAACTATCAGTGATCCATTTTTCGTTTTCTGAAGGTGAAAAACTGGCTGTAATCTAACCTCTAAGGATTTTACTGTATGGTGAAAGTTGTACGAATCACGAAAACATTTGAAATGGATGGACCAGTTAAAAAAGAAACAGTCGAAGCTCAATGACTGACAGGCATTGTCCTGACCGGCCAGTCGAAATGACAATTTCTTCTCTTGAAATCTGCACTGGCGATACTAATTCGTTAAGACCAGCATGTTACAGTTTCACATACCAAACTGTTTTTGCTGTATGTTGTAGTGAACTGAGAATGCTTCTCTGCTCTCGATCATGGCATGCCGAGGAGATCACTAATGACACTGCCTCATGATAAGAGTAACATTTAAGTGATATCAATAATTAAACGAAATCAAACTCAAAGGGAACGATTCAAGGGGTTAATGAATGAAGGTAAAAGTATTGCTTTTTTTTTTTTTTTTTTTGGTCATCAGTCTACTGACTGGTTTGATGTCGCACGCCGCGAATTCCGTTCCTGTGCTAACCTCTTCATCTCAGAGTAGCACTTGCAACCTACGTCCTCAATTATTTGCTTGACGTATTCCAATATCTGTCTTCCTCTACAGTTTTTGCCCTCTACAGCTCCCTCTAGTACCATGGAATTCATTCCCTCATGTCTTAGCAGATGTCCTATCATCCTGTCCCTTCTCCTTATCAGTGTTTTCCACATATTCCTTTCCTCTCCTATTCTGCATAGAACCTCCTCATTCCTTACCTTATCAGTCCACCTAATTTTCAACATTCGCCTATAGCACCACATCTCAAATGCTTCGATTCTCTTCTGTTCCGGTTTTCCCACAGTCCATGTTTCACTACCATACAATGCTGTACTCCAGACGTACATCCTCAGAAATTTCTTCCTCAAATTAAGCCGGTATTTGATATTAGTAGACTTCTCTTGGCCAGAAATGCCTTTTTTGCCATAGCGAGTCTGTTTTTGATGTCCTCCTTGCTCCGTCCGTCATTGGTTATTTTACTGCCTAGGTAGCAGAATTCCATAACTTCATTGACTTCGTGACCATCAATCCTGATGTTACGTTTCTCGCTGTTCTCATTTCTACTACTTCTCATTACCTTCGTCTTTCTCCGATTTACTCTCAAATCATACTGTGTACTCATTAGACTGTACATTCCGTTCAGCAGATCATTTAATTCTTCTTCACTTTCACTCAGGATAGCAATGTCATCAGCGAATCGTATCATTGATATCCTTTCACCTTGTATTTTAATTCCACTCCTGAACCTTACTTTTATTTCCATCATTGCTTCCTCGATGTACAGATTGAAGAGTAGGGGCGAAAGGCTACAGCCTTGACTTACACCCTTCTTAATACGAGCACTTCGTTCTTGATCGCCCACTCTTATTATTCCCTTTGGTTGTTGTACATATTGTATATGACCCGTCTCTCCCT
Organism: Schistocerca nitens; assembly: GCF_023898315.1. Lineage (NCBI taxonomy): Eukaryota > Metazoa > Arthropoda > Insecta > Orthoptera > Acrididae > Schistocerca > Schistocerca nitens. The sequence goes on from NC_064618.1 coordinate 177,402,224, forward strand.
ATAGCGTACCCCTACTTTTTTCAGAATCTCTAACAGCTTGCACCATTTTATACTGTCGAACGCTTTTTCCAGGTCGACAAATCCTATGAAAGTGTCTTGATTTTTCTTTAGCCTTGCTTCCATTATTAGCCGTAACGTGAGAATTGCCTCTCTCGTCCCTTTACTTTTCCTATAGCCAAACTGATCGTGACCCAGCGCATTCTCAATATTCTTTTCCATTCTTCTGTATATTATTCTTGTAAGCAGCTTCGATGCATGAGCTGCTAAGCTGATTGTGCGATAATTCTCGCACTTGTCAGCTCTTGCCGTCTTCGGAATTGTGTGGAAAATGCTTTACCGAAAGTCAGATGGTATGTCGCCAGACTCATATATTCTATTGCTTAGATGATTAAAACATGAAAGAAATGTATTTATTTCAGTGCTGTTATCTCAAACCGAAACTAAATATTAAACCTCAGGGCCGATTTGACTGGCCGTGAACACGACTCATTTATTAAGGGAAAAGAGGGGAAGGACTATTCAGCTCACCATTATTCGTCATCATTCGTCTCCAGTTTATCCAGTTTTATCCTACAGTTCATAACCAATAAATTGTGGTCAAAGTCCACAACTCCGTCGTCAGGCCACGAGTGACCTACCGGGACCATCCGACCGCCGTGTCATCCTCATGGGAGGGTGCGGATAGGAGGGGCGTGCGGTCAACACACCGCTCTCCCGGTCGTTACGATGGTATTCTTGACCGAAGCCGCTACTATTCGGTCGAGTAGCTCCTCATTTGGCATCAGGAGGCTGAGTGCACCCTAAAAAATGCCAACAGCGCATGGCAGCCAGGCTGGTCACTCATCCAAGTGCCGACCACGCCCAACAGCGCGTAACTTCGGTGATCTCACGGGAACCGGTATAGCCACTGCGGCAAGGCCGTTGCCCAGAGTCCACACCTGCCCCTGAACATGTCTTACAATTTAAAACCTGGTTCCAAAATCTCTGTCTTACCATGATATAATCTATCTGAAACCTTTCAATGTCTCCAGGCCTCTTCCACCTACACAACCTTCTTTCATGATTCTTAAACCACTTGTTAGCTACGATTTAGGTATGGTCTGTGCAAAACTCCACCAGGCGGCTTCTCTTTCATTCATTACCCCCCCTTCCATCTTCACCTACTATTTTACCTTCTCTTCCTTTTCCTACCATAGAATTCTGGGCTCCTATGACTATTAAATTATCATCTCTCTTAACAATCTGAATAATTTCTTTTATCTCATGGTAGATTTCTTCAGTATCTTCATCATCTGTGGAGCTAGTTGTTGTATTAACTTATACTGCTGTGGTAGGCTTGGGCTTCGTGTCTAGCTTGGCTACAATAATGCATTCAATATGCTGTTCGTGGTAACTTATCCTCAATCTTATTTTTTTAATTCATTATTACTCCGGCATTATCCCTATTTGACTTTGAATTAATAATCCTGTATTCACCTGACCAAGAGTCTTCTTCCTCCAGCCTTCGAACTCCACTAATTCCCACTACATCTAACTTTAACCTATCCATTTCCCTTTTTAAATTTTCTAACCTACCTGCCCGATAAGGGATCTCTGATCCGTAGAACGCCAGTTTTCGTCCTCCTGATAACGACTTCCTCCTGAGTTCCGAATGCAGGATTGATGTACCTCCTGGAACATTTTACCCAAGAGGATGCCATCATAATTTAACCACACAATAAAGCTGCATGTCCTCGGGAAAAAGTACGGCTGTAGTTTCCCCTTGCTTTTCGTCGTACTGCAACTACTGAAATGGCTGATGGCCCTCTTCAGGAACCAGACGTTTATCTGGCCTCTCAACAGATACCCCTCCACGGTGGTTGCACCTGCGGTATGGCTGTCTATATCACTGTGAGGCATGCTAGCCTCCCCACCAACGGCAAGGTCCATGGTCGATGGACCTTGCCGTTCAATAATAGTTCAATAATTGTAACCTTTTATTTGTGCATTAACTGATGATGTGAATACTTAGCACCTTGCAACAAACTTTACACATAATTCTAAACCTTAAAGAGATTTCCTATCTGACCCCTACTTAAAATTATTAAAAGATAACATTTTAATGCTTGCTGCACACCATTCATTCAGTGAGACTGACACATAGTCTTGACTTTTTAATTTATTACTTCTTTAATAACAACTCTTTTCGCAACAGTTTCGTAGACGATGTCTATAAATATACTGGATGTGCCTGCAAAATATTATCATTTTACGGCACTTAGTTTAGGGGATATGACGTCATACACATTGTGATTCGTGAAAACGAAAACATATTCCGAAATCTGCTAGAGATTCAGGTGATTTATGTGTATAAATATGCGTGAAATATATGTGACAAAATTGTGGGTTACTCCTTCTAAGCACCTGGGCCGATTCCAACCAAACTTGGTACACATATTACATACTGTCTGGAAACAAGTATTGTGGGGTAAGAACGAGAGAAATCCTATTTGGATGGATGGTGGTAATGTGAAGAGAGAATGGTGGAGAAGGAGCTGCACTGATAAAAAGATGAGGAACGTGGAGATGAGTTCAGGTACGCAGGGAGATACAGACAGAGGAAGGGAGGACGAGGAAATGGACAAAGTGAGGGTAGATGAGCAGATAGACAGAGAGAGGGCACAAGGGGACAATGGAGAGGAAAGAGGGTGGCGGGGGTGTAGCAGATGGACGGAGGGAGGGGCCAGGATTGATGGCTAGAGACTGGTGAGTGGTGGAATTGGACAGAGAGGGACAACTGAAGATATACATCTACATATACATAATTACTCAGCAATTCACAGTTATCTCTCGGACAGAGTGTTCATCAAACCACATTTAAGCGATTTCTCTATCATTCTACACTAGAACAGGTCGTGGAAAAAACGAAAAATCCTTCTGTGCGAACTCTGATTGTTTTTTATTACGATTATCATTGACTTCTATGTAAATGGGCGCCAACGAGATATTTTCACATTCTGAGGAGAAAGATGGTGATGAGAAGGTCCTGCGGCAGCGAAAAAGTTTTGGTTTTAATGAGTACCACCACATTTCATGTATCGTATCAGTGGCACCCTTTCCCTTATTTCGTGAGAATACTAAACGAGCTTCCCCCTTTGAACTTTTTCGATGTCATCCATCAGTCCTATCTGATGCTGATCCCACACCGCAGAGAAATACTCCAGAAGAGATTGGACAATCGTAGTGTAAGCAGCCTCTTTAGCAGATCTGCTACATTTTGTGATGTTCTGCCAGAAAATCGTAGTCTTTGGTTTGCTTTGCCCTCAACATTATCTATGTGAACATTCTCATTTAAGTTATTCGTAATTTTACAATTGACTGTTTGGTTGAGTTCTTAGCCTTTAGATCTGTGTTATTCATCGTGTAACTGGAATTTAGCGGATTCTTTTTAGCAGTCAAGTGCACGGTTTGGTTCTTCAAATGCCACTTTTTGCATTACACATAAATCTTGTCTACACGATTTTGCAACTGTTCCTAATATTCTGATGACTTGTCGTGATTATCAGCGATAGCATCATCTGCAAACAATCTACCGGACTGCTCAAAGTCTCTCTCTTAAATAATTTATGTGGATCAGGAACAACAGAGGGTCTGTAACACTTTCTCGGAGGACGCCAAATACTAATTCTGTTTACTCGATGACTTTCCGTCCGTTGTTACGAAATGCGACCTTCTTGACATGAAATCACGAATCCAGGCACACAACTGAGACGATGATACCCCATAGGCCAGAACTTTTACAACAAGTCGCTTGTGAGAAACGGTGTCAAAAGCCTTCCGAAACTCTAAGAATAGGGGAACAATTTCACATCCCCTGTTGATAGTATTCATTACTTCGTGAGAATAAAGAGTTAGATGTGGTTCCAAGAAAATTATTTTCTGAAAACCTGTTGGCTATTTGCGGTAAATTGTTTTGTTGGAGGTGATTCATGATATTTGAACACAGTATATGTTCCAAGATCCTACAGCAAATAGAAGTTAGTGATGTGCGTCTGTAATTCAGCGGATTACTCCTATTTCCATTCTTGGGTGACTTATGCAACTTTCAAATCCCTTTCTACGAGCTAGCAGTTGTGCATGAAAGCCAAGTATCGAGCTACTGTACCAGTATACCCTTAACGCAATGAAACAGGTATGATATTTTAATTTTTTTTTCTTTCTTTGGGCCTTGTCCCACACAAATGCGGGGTCGCCGGTGTTATTACGGATTTGGCAGTGTGAGTTGCAGAGGGTGGTCGGATGCCCTTCCTGCCGCCACCCCGAACCCCCTGGGGCGTATGTAGTGTACCCCAGCTGTCTGCGTCTAGTGTAAGCCAAGGAAGAATGTGAACGTGTTCGAATGTCTGTGAGTCGTGTAACTGAGGGGGAACGTTGGGACCAGTCCGGTATTCACCTAGCGTGATGTGGAAAACCGCCAACGTATGAGTTATTAATTTATTGCTTCTTTAATAACAGCTCTATTCGCAAAAGTTTCGTAGGCGGTATCTACAAATAACACCTACAAATCAACTGAATTGCTGGCACCTGACCAGTATTCAGTCTGGACCGGAAGTCTTGCCTTTATTGCTTTAAGCTGCTTCGATACACTATCTACTTCTAAGTTAGCCATTTTAGCAGTGTTTCTTGATTCGAATTCTGGAATATTTACTTCGTCCTTTTTTAAATAGATTTCGAAAAATCGCATTCAGTAACACTGCTTTACTGGGACTGTCATAAATTACATCCCCACTGTTATCGGGCAGTGAAGGTATTGATTGCCCGTTGCCACTGATGTTCTTCACATAGGACTTGAATCTCTGTCTTTTCTGCCTGATTTGGAGACAGATTTTAGTTTGGAAATTATTAAGAACATCTTGCGTTGGAGTTCGCGCTAAATTTCGAGCTTCTGTAAAGCTTCACCAATCCCAGAGATTTTCCGTCCTTTTAAATTTGGCATAGATTTTTCCCTGCTTCTGCAATACTGTTCTGACCTGTTTTGTGTACCATGGGGGGTCAGTACCATCTCTTACTAACTTATTTGGTATAGATCTCTCAATTTCCGTCCATACTGTTTATCTGAATTTAAATCACTTCTGTCTACAGTAACATAGTCAGACTGGAAGAGTGGAGGCTGACTCTTAGGAAGGTGTCAAACGAATTTTTATCTGGTTTTTTAAATAGATGTATGTTGCATTTATTTTTGGGGGGTTTGGGCGTTACGGAATTTAGTGTGGCAACAACCACTATTTCGTCACTAAACCATGTTTCTGTCATGATGCTCCCTATATGGTCAGGATTATTTGCTGCTAAGAAGTCAAGTCCTTTCACTTCGCGGCTTCTGAACTAGTTCATCAAAATAATTCTCTGAGAAGGCACTAACTACGATTTCAGGCGTCATTTTGTGCTACCACTGACTTTAAACATTTATTTTCTCCAACTTGACGAGTGTAGATTGAAGTAACTTCGATTATACGGGGAAAGGGTATCTACCTGAAATGACTCTCAACTTTTCTTTGAACTTTTCAGGTACTGTATCATCTGAGTCATGGGCTAAGTAGAAGCAACGTATTATTAATTTTTTCCTGTTGTTATGTATAGCCTCTGCCCATACCAACTCACAGGAACTACATATTTAAATCTCACTACAATGTAAACTACTTCTGACAGCAATAAAGACTCCGCCACCAAAGGTATCTATCCTTCCTGAACATTATTAGGTCTTTTGAAAGAATTTCGGCTGAACTTATTTCTATCTTTAGCCAGGTTTCCATACTTATTACTATATGAGATTCAATGCTTTCTATTAGAGCTTGGAGGTTTGATTCAACACATCTATGGCAGTTGATAGTTATAAGATTAACAGAGATGGCGGGAGGGGGTGTTAGAGCAGGGAGGAGTTGGAGAGAGAGGGAAGGAGCACATGGACATAACAGGAAGTAGTGAAAAGGACAAAGGGGAGAGGACGTAGCATGTGAAAGTTGCTGGATTTGGACGGGTTACTCCTGTAACTGAAATATCAGATCTGAAGATGGTTCTGAATGAACCGAAAGCGGTCATATGAATAAAAAATTTGCAGTCAAGACGGATTTTAAGTAACATTATAAAATCACTGATTGCTGTTATCCGGTAAGACATTATGTCTGTTTTTGCAAAGGGGAGAGGGGCAGGTGGGCAGAGGCAGGGGTGAGTAGCAGGTGGATAGACAGCGATGTGGGAGGAGATTGACAGAGAGTATGGGTAGGAGGACAGGGACAGAAAGAGAGGGGTGAAAGACATGTTCACAGAAGAGGATGAGGAGATGGAGAGAGAGGGGCAGAAAGTGATGGATATAGAGGGTGGGGAGGTGAGGGGTGAGCAGGAGATGGACAAAGTGGAAGCAAGAGGAGAAGGACTGATAGAATTGAAATAGATACATATCTGGGCAACGTCATGTATCTGACTAGTTCATTAAAGATAATTAACGATAGAACTAAAATCTAATTTTTGTTCTGAAAACAAAAGTACACGCAATGAGCCTCTTTGAGATAAACTTGTAAAATATCTTCAAAATCATAAATCAATGAATTTCATTAGCCACACAGAGGCTCAAACACAGGGCGAGAAATGAATGTACGGGTTTCAAGATTTAGTAACATTTATTACATTCAGCTTAAAATGATAAGAAATACATCTAAAGAAAGAGAAACTCAAATGGGTTGTGGATTCCTCAGAGAGGAGGGGGAAAAGGAGGAGGGGTGGGGAGTTTCTCACAAGAATGGATTATCCCCAGGCGGTCATAAATCAATTAACAGAAGAATAGGTTTGCCACAGAAGGTATGTTTTCCGTGAATGTATACTACCCGAACAATGCACTTTATTCCTATATTATTCTCTTCACCACGAACACAAAACATTTGTTGAGAACCACTAATAAATCAACATTGTCTTCAGACTATCTGTTCCTCAACACAGACTGATCGATGACATTATGCCTGAAGAACCACATACTGTACATTGATCTAATTAAATATCAGATATCCCAAATGGTACAAATTAGAACCCGGTACAATACAGACAACTCTCCCCTTCTATTTTTCTCGCTTATATTTCAAATTAATATTTAACTGAGGAATGAAAGATATGCATGGCCTAGACCAGTACAATACAGAGGTGGCCACTTACTTCTACTCTTCCCTTACTGCCTCAAGTGACCTTAATGGTCTTAGTTCACATTCTGTGGGTTCGTCTATATATTGCAGAATTAATGACGGCAATCAAAGAAAGGTCCAAAATTGTTATTATTATTGATAAGTTTCGCTGATGACACAGTTATCATGAGTGAAAATGAAGATGAATTACAGGATATGTGGAATGGAATGAACCAAAAAATGCGTATGAAATCTTATGGGACCTAACTGCTAAGGTCATCTGTCCCTAAGCTTACACACTACTTAACCTGAAATATCCTAAGAACAAACACACACACCCATGCCCGAGGGAGGACTCGAACCTCCGCCGGGACCAGCCGCATAGTCCATGACTGCAGCGCCTTAGACCGCTCGGCTAATCCCTGGAATGAACAGCCTAATGTGTACAGAATATGGACTGACACTAAATGAAAGAAAGACGAAATTAATCAGAAGTGGCAGAAATGAGAGCAGCCTCAATCACATGAGAACTTCGAGTCACAAAATGGGTAAATAAAGGACAGAGCAAGGAGGACATAAAAATCAGACTATCACCGGGAGGAAGGTCATTCCTGGTCATGTGAAGTCTACTAATATCAAACATATGCCCTAATTTTAGGAAGAAATTGCTGATAATGTACGTTTGGAGCACTATCGGCAAGGAAGCGAATATATGGAAAACACAGACAAGAAGTGTTCCGGCGTAACAACAAGCGCCGGCACGAATATCAAAAACTCAAGAGCAGGGAGGATAGTGAGACGACGTCAGCCAATAGTACGCTGACTAGGAGGACACCACGACTGGAGCAGCCTTTATACGAAGAGAATAAAAGCAACGAGCCGCCGAGCCGCGGGCGCACTAGAAGGAAGACACTAGAAGACGCACTCGAAGACCTGCACTAGCAGTCGATCACTAGAAGAGACGTACTAGAAGAGCCGCACTGGAAGACGAGCCGTGACTTGTGACCTATATAAATTGCTTGCATTGGAAATAGTATATATCAGGGACATATACTATTTGCATGTCGCCATTTGCTTGCGACACTGCTGTAACTCCTCTAAGTTAAGAAGTACTGTGAAATCAAACTCCATTAATATGATTGTCTTCTATTTTGTCTAGCTATCCGAGAAAACAGCTCCTTAGGCACCTTATACTACACGAGGGGGCAGGATACCACAAGAAGAAGACAAGATGGGACACGATGATAGGATACCTGTTAAGGCATCTCCAGAGGGAGCTGTAGAGGGTAAAACCCTGTATAGGAAGACAGAGACTGGATTACGTTAAGCAAATATTTGAGGTCTTTGCATGCTGCTACTAGTCGGAGCTGAAAAGCTTGGCACAGGAGAGGAATTCGAGACAGGCCACGCCATCAAACCAGTGAGAATACTGATGACTCAGAAAAAATGTCCTTTTATAGGACTTGCTCATCCCTACTTGTAATAGAACTTGAATTACGTAACCATTACGGCACCTCACTTCAACCTCTCGATACCAGCAATATTCTACTGTGCTTCTGCAAAATAGTTAACATATTTCTGTGACATCATTCAGATTTGATTTCATTAACGTAGAGGTACTTCGATACATCGATATGTATATATTGCAATGATATTATTCTTATGTGTATTCTTTATTTTGTCACTATGATCTTTGACGCACTTGTAACTCTGATTTTTGGGCGCGTAAGCGGTTGTTAGATAGTCAAGCTTTGGTCGCCATGTTAAAAAGACGCAAATTGTAGTCAGTTTATGAAATGTGAGCTTAAACAGCGAGGAAGATATTTTCAAGTATGTTTTATATTGTGAAGTGATGTTTTGGAACGAGTTGCGTGATAATGCAACAAAAATAATAAAAAAGAAATGTAACTTAAATTCGGAGTGCTGATTACTTTTTTACATCACCATTGTCCTAACTTGCAAAAGTTTAATATTCAACAATGGTTTATGAAACGCATCTATAAAACTTTTGGATTTCGCAGAACAACACGTAGGTCTCTTTGCATCCGAGCTTGGAATCATTACTACCTAGATTTTCGACGATTGAGCCATGAGTTCACAACGAGACCAGCGTGGGAAACACGAAAAGATGAGTGTCTAGTTTATCCATTATTTCAAGAAATGACTTTATTAACTGTGCTCTAATGACACCTGCCACATAATATAACTTTGTTGTTGCCCGAACATGCAATATTTAGCAGCATGAGGAACACTACAATCATAATTAATTTTTCACCTTCTTTTTGTTAGGGTTGTTAGACTCTGCAATGTCTGTCCTATGGCTAGATAGTATTAGCCGGAAGAAGCGACTACGGACTCCAGGAATCTCCAACATGGGAAATGGAGTGGCAGTTAACTACGCAGGTAGAGAAGCGAGACACAGCATTAACTGTAAACAGTTCCCAAATATTTAAATTCATGTCTCTGGAAGTACTTCATTCAAGCTTCTTATTCTAGGTAACATGTGGTGTCTGTGTTGTGTATCTGGACAGTGGAGTCCCACAATTGGCTCCTATAGTGTACACAGCGGAAGCAGCTGTGATTCGCGGAAACAGGGACCGTAACCTGATCCACTGACGCTGGAATCGCAATCGGAGCCGCGTGCAGCATGTTTAGCACGGCGGAACGAATAAGCACGTGTTTCGCGGGAGCGGCGACCACTGGCGACCCTGCTAGGTGGCGGGTGTTTCCGGAATGTTACACGGCGGCCGCGCGCCGCCTGGCCGACTCGTTATGTAAATGCGCCGTCAATATGCGCGGACAGGCTCACAGCGGCCGGTCTCATGGCGACGCTCGTTACCTCGCCATATCCAGGTCCATGGCCGCCGCCGCCGCCGCCGCCGCCGCTGTAGCCCGGAATTGATTCGCGAACGCTCCCATACGTGTCGTGGTTTGCACAGCCACTCTGTCACTGCACAGGCTTGTTTTTGTACGCGGACGACTGCTGGTAACCTGAGGAGGACCAAGTGGGCTGTGCCATAGCCTGTCCCATTATCCGCAATAAAGGCATTTAATTCCGTAATGAGTGTACGATGCGATACTTTAGTTCCTCTTGGCGTATAAAATGTTCAATATTCTAACATTTCTGTTTTGTTTTTTGAGCCACCAGACTTGAACCGTGATTTATATTAAAAGAATATTCTTAAGAATTTATTTTATTTACTAGCGATTCATCAAGAACATTGACACATTTAATCACGCCATGTAAGCATGGAAGTAGTTGCCAGGGAGTAACTGAGGAAATCATAACCAAATTCCTTTTAACAAATGGCAATTTTATTCAAAGCATTTTTTGAAGAAAAAGATTTAAAATTGTAATCGGAAAGCACCCACTAAATATCAAAGTTACAATTTATTCAGAGGCAGAAAGAAAGCCTCTGTAAGACTACACTGGTGCAAATCTGCAACACAGCAGATAACTTTAAACTACGAGTTTTAACAATTTACACAAGCACACAAACTATGCAACCCCCCCTCCCCCCCCCCCGTAGGAGGGATGGAAGTGGTACAAAACACTAACAATTAAAATATTAATCTTGGCACCGAAGGTGCAACTTGATTTTAACATCTAAGAAAAGTCTTACGGTGAAAGGGTGGCAGCTTTATATACTAAAATGATCATTTAAATAAAAGCCCAAGAAATGCAGTGTTATATAAAATTCCACAAGGTTGGCCAAACAATAATTAAGATGCTCTACAGTGCACAGATACCGCCTCTCAAGATCATAGGCAATGATATCAAAGTTTCCAAAGATAAAAACATATTTCAGGTATTAGGCCGTTACACTGCGAGCAATAAATTCGGTAACACACCAAATCCGACAAACATGACAGAGGCAGCTACTAACGTACGGTAGATAGGTAGGGAAATTACCGAACAACCCGAACCGCAGGTTGCTCTAACCCGCTCCTACTCCACAAGGGAAAAACGGATCACCCAATTTTTAAACAACCACCTTCCCGCGGGTGGGCTAACGAAGAAGGATGGTGGACGACCCCAAAGCAAAACGGCTGGTGACCTCACCAAGAAAACAACTAGAATTTAACAAGAGTAAATCAAACAACATATCACCAATCACTTAACCTCTAATAAACTACGATTTCTCGAGAAGACCTGGCCAGCCTGATGTCGTGGGTTGACTCCTGTTGCTCTCGTGTCGACCGCGAAGTCACTACCCCTCGCTATACGCCGCAGCCCACTGGACTCACGTGGCGACCTCACATGCGCCGACGCTCAAAACGGACAGGTCATCTTGTTTCTCAGTGCGCGACCGACCAACCGATCGATCTATCCGCCAACGACCATTGCCTGAGCAAACTCGAGCAGACTGGCGGCCTAACGCGCAGACTCAGATGCAGGAGGTAAGCCCCTACCGGGCGACCACTCGCTGAGTTCTCTTACTGGTGGAGTGGAAAGAGTCTAATTTTTACGGCTTTAAAGGTTGATCCAAACTACAGACATATTAGCACTCCGAATGACAGACAGACACTAACTGCCTAACAAATGCGGACGAAAGACAGACTAGCAAGCTGGAGACGAGAGACGGACCCAGACTGACCACTGGCGAGCTCATGGCACCTCATAAATGCACGTGAACAGGCAATCTTTCCCACCAGAGGGCGACACCAAAGCTGCGATAGCCACAGCGGCACCACCGCCAGAAACGGAGGGCGATTGCTTCACACTACGCTCTGCGTCGCGCTCCTCAAAACAGCAATTTTTTACCACGGCTCAAGACTTCTGACTGGTTTGACGCGGCTCGCCACGAATTCCTCTCCTGTGACAAGCTTTTCATTTCAGGTTAGTAGTTTCAAACTACCTCCTCAATTATTTGCTGTATTATTCCAATCTCTGTCTGCCGCAACAGCTTCACCCTCTACTGCTCCCTCTAGACCCATGGAATCTTAACAGATGTCCTATCACCCTGAACCCCCTTCTCGTCACTGTTTTCCATATTTCTCGCCGATGGTGCGGCGAACCTCGTTATTAGATACATCATCACTCCACGTAATTGGCAACATTCTTCTGTAGTACCATGTCTCAAATGCCTCGATTCTCTTCTGTTTGGTTTTTTCCGCCCTTCACTACCACACAATGCTCTGCTCCAAAGGTACACACTCAGACATGTCTCCCTCAAATTAAGGCCTACGTTTCGTAGCCGTAGAGTTCTCTTGGCTAGGATTGCCCTTCTTCCAAGTGCTAGTCTGCTTTGTACGCCCTCCTTACCCCATCCGTCATGGGTTATTCTGTTGCCTAGGTGACAGAATTCCTAAACCCCATCTACTTCGTGGTCATCAACTCCGCTGTTAAATCATTCCATGTAGTTAAGTTTCTAACTAATCTCATTACTTCCTGATTCTTCAATTTATTCTCAGTCCACATTCCATACAAACTAGACGGTTCTTTCGATTCAACAAATACTCTAATTCCTCTTTACTTTCGCCGAGGATAGCAATGCCATCATTGAATCTTACCGCTTATTTTCTTTAACCTCAAATGTTAATTCCACTCATGAAACTTCCTTTTATTTCAATCATTGCTTCTTCGATGTACAGATTGAGCAGTAGGAGCGAAATACTTCATCCCTGTCTTACACCCTTTTTAATACAAGCACTTCGTTCTTGATATTCTAGTTTCCTTTTGGTTCTTGTATATGCTGCACATTATCCGCCACTTCCTAAAGCTTATTCCTATTTTTCTGAGAATTTCAACATCTCGCACCATTTTACACCATTGAACGCTTTTCGCCGTTCACAAATCCTATTGACGTGTCTTCATTTTTCTTCGGTCTTGCTTCCGTTATCAACAGTAATGTCTGACCTGACTCTCCTGTGCCTTTACCTTTCCTAGAGTCAGAGTCACTGTCATGTAACAGATCCTCAATTTTCTTTTCTATTCTTCTGTTTATTATTCTTGTCAGCAACTTGCTTGCATAAGTTATTGAGCTGATTATGCAGTAATTCTCTTACTTCTCAGCTCTTACAATAGTCGGTATATGGCACTTCCTTCCACTGATTTTGAACCCTTTTGCGTTATTTGATCTTAAGTCGTCCTTTTAAATGTTCATTTAAATTCTTTCTAATTCTGATTCTAACGCGGGATCCCCTATCTCTTCCATAATGACTCCTGTTTCTTCTTCTATCACGTCATCAGCCAAGCCAAGTCCCAACCCCCCCCCTCTCCCTCCCGCCACACACACAAAGGTGTTCAACGTACTCTTTCCATCTATCCGCTCTTTTCTCTGAATTTAAAAGTGAAATTAATGTTACGGCCCTTGTTTTTACTTTCACCGAAGGCTGTTTTGACTCTTCTACATGCTCAGTTATTCCCTTACGGGAATACAGCCGGATTGCGTTCTGACAACCACCGAATTTTCGAGAAGAGGAAAAATGTTAATTTTCAAAGCACAATTGAAACGAGATAATGTAGTCCAAGGAAATTCAAACCCGCGGTAGGCGGTCTACACAGCCAAAAATATACTATACGACATGTGTACAAACTCAGCTACCACTTAGAAAATAGTAAATATTAAGTCCTAACGAGTGATGGAGTGGGCAACATTTTCTGTCTCTATGCGAAGACTAATGTCAAGACGTACTGAAGGGATTCTGCTTTTGAAACCGCCCGCTCAATTCCCGGAACAGTAAAATACCTGGCCGTATGCAAGAAGAAAATCTGTACTACGAGCTTCTTGTAGCCAAAACACTATCCCTTTGGAACACTTAAAAACGAGCCCATAGAGAGGCGAAGTTGGTCCATGCAGACACAAAAGCAGACAAGTATTCAAATCTCCGCACGAAACTCGACACACGCGGAGGGATTACCGACTATACAAATCAAAACATCTGAAAACGAAAAAAAAAGCAAAGGAATGCTCTCAGATCTACTTTGAGAGATATTTTGGTCTCAGATTTTCCCCATCCATCAATATCAACCACGTCATCTGTTGAAGTCAAGGAAATTTACATTGCCAAGGCCCAGGCAGCTCTAAAAAGGAGATGAACAGAGGTAAAGCCACTGGCCCCAATGACCCCCTCCCCCAGCAGAGATATGTGGTTGACAACTGTGGAATGCGGCAGGTTGACTAACAGGTCTTTTCAACCATATCTTCAGAGAAGGTGGAATGCCTACAGATTGACAGTGCCAGTCTTCAAACAGAAGGAATGCTCTGCTGAGCGTTCTAATCACCGCCCGACCTGATAACTGAGACACGCCATGAAGACCTTTGAACGCATTCTCAATAAAAGGAATTGAGATATAGCTCATATCGCTGCGAATGAAGACGGATTTATGAAAAATTGTGGCAGAAGTGACGCAATCTATGCCGCACGGCTGCTGATCGGAAAATACCATGAAAAGAACAAATCGACGCAGCTAGCTTTCCCAAAGCTGAAAATGCCCTTCAATCGCGTACTACATGATCTAATCTGGTTAGACCATCAAGAACGTGGCATTCCAGAGTACTCTGTCAACTAGGTAGGTCTTTTGTATGTAGAATCGAGGCGCTATGCCCAAGCGGGTACAGGAGCGTCAAATGACATTACCACAGCAGTAGGAGTCCACCATGGCTCTGTCCTGTCACCACTGCTATTCACAGCAGACCTGTACATTCCACTATTATGGTCGATTCTCTGTGATGATGACGTCTGTAGAGAACAACTTTGGTCTCCAACACCAAACACAAGAGTGGAGGGACTGCAAGCACGATATGTCCTGTGGCTCAACAAGAAGAAAACTGTGCACATGATGTCAGTTCCATAAGAAGTTACGACCATCAACGATGACAGAGAAGATATATCAAGAGTATCGAAACTTAAGCTCTTCTGTTCTGCAGTTCTTAACGATAGCCAGCGCAGAGACGAAGTCAACGCAAGGACGCAGGCATCCTGGATGGCGAACGACAACAGTGTCACCTGAGATCGTCAGATTAAGCATTATTTGCAGTCAATCATCTACCGGACTTCCATCCGTCCTATTGCTCTCTACACACCGAGTGTCGACCACCTACGAAAGAGGCATAAGGGAATCTGGGGGTCAAGGAAACCAACATGCATAGATGGAGAAGTGGCATCAATCGACTGGATCACGTTTCGAATAACAATATCAGGAAACGTTTCGGTGGTCGCATTGGTTCAGAAGAAAATGCGAAAAAGCCATCTGCAGTAGTTTGGACTTGTACTGTACTCGGAGGATGATATCACTGTAAAGGCAGAATACACAGTGGAAGTAATTGGAAAGAGACCGCATTGACAACCTAGACAACGATGGGCCGACACTCTATTCGACGACCTGAAGGCTTTAAACCTTCATCCAGAAATAGCCCACGATTTAACAAAATGAAGACAGAAAATACACTCCGCAGACCTTGCCACCAGTCTGGACAAACACTAAATGAAAAGAAGAACGTTGAAGGGATTTTGATATGATTTTCGAGAATAGATTGACTGATTCGAGAGGAAGATCTGTGTACATAATTTATAGGTATTCCTTGCAAATTGGCTGAACTATGAAGATACCTCTTAGTAATCGCAGCTTGAATCGTTAATGTTACACTGCAATTTTGGCTAAAACTTCAGGTATCCAAAGTAGTTCTCTGAATTTTATACACCTCTGCGTACTGTCCTGTAAACTAAATTACAGCTTCTCCTGAGAAGGTGTCCGACCGTGGACAGCGTTACCTTTGTGAAGCCGGAGCACGTCGCTAGTGCTCTACGCACCAGTTCTTCGCGGTTTGATGTTGTGACCAACGTATGATGGCCTACAATTCCAGGCAACGTGGTAGACACTGGCCTTACGCAGACCAGGATCATACTTCAAAGACCGTAAAAGGTCCCTATTCTTAGATGATTGTCGACAGACACACGTATTTTTACAGAACTGGATCTACCCTGTTGAGCGTGATACCTACATAAGACGTGACGACTAGTCCTAAGTCCCACCTCGTTACTCTCACCAGTAACCCGATTCACGTTTGATACTGTAACGCAAAGCCCATCTGGTGTTTCTTTCACTGTAAGCATTGTAGCGATATGTGACGTTGAGGTGGGTTATCTTAGCTGATAAACGTTTGGAGTCTGAAATGATGTGGAACACACGGATCAGGAAACAAAGAACTCCTTCATGCTCTGCCAAATGATGACAAATATCAGCCTGAAGCTTCGACTTGCCAGTCGAAACATTAGTGATTGTCGAGGATCCCACCCAGGGTCATTCTTTTAAGTTGGTTCAGAATATGTTCATTATGATATTTTCTGCATAAATTATTATTGATTTATTGAAATAGTGTCATGTTTAGATCTGCACAGCTCCCCCGACCGCCCAACGTACCATGTTCATAATAAAGACAATGTAAAGGAAACGGACGTCCTGCAAGGAGCAGACGCAGAGAATGAAAAGAGTGTAGAAAAATTACATAGCTAACGACATGCCAGTGACCTTCTTCGACTTGGTCGAATTTGGAGTGGGCCAAAATGCCATTGAAATGTACTATTACCGACATATTCGACGTGAGGTTTTCCACAGCTTTACTGAAAAAAATTGGTTCAAATGGCTCTGAGAACTATGGGACTCAACTGCTGTGGTTATGTCCCCTAGAACTTAGAACTACTTAAACCTAACTAACCTAAGGACATCACACACATCCATGCCCGAGGCAGGATTCGAACCTGCGACCGTAGCAGTCCCACGGTTCCGGACTGCGCGCACAGAACCGCGAGACCACCGCGGCCGGCGCTTTACTGAAGTCTACCCGTAAAAGGTGCTCTTAA
Organism: Schistocerca nitens; assembly: GCF_023898315.1. Classification (NCBI taxonomy): domain Eukaryota; kingdom Metazoa; phylum Arthropoda; class Insecta; order Orthoptera; family Acrididae; genus Schistocerca; species Schistocerca nitens. The sequence continues at coordinate 177,419,176 of NC_064618.1, forward strand.
TTTTACCGTATCAGTAAAAACAGAGACAGATAATTTAACAGAGACGGTAAAAAAAGGATTAATTTTGTGGTGGTAGAAGGAAGTGTGACTCTTATGTACTGAGAAATGAACAGGCGCGGTTGACCTTCCCTAAGGATGTCAATACTGCGATAAGGAACTCCAGAGTAGGAAGCTCAATTAAAGACAGTGGATATCTGGGACAAGGGCGATCACACATGTTAGACAGACAGACATAAGCACAAAGAAGATGACTACGAAGATATCTTGCGTAACAGAAGGAATATTTCAATTGATCGACATGTTGTTGTTGTTGTGGTCTTCAGTCCTGAGACTTACTCTAACCTGTGCAAGCTTCTTCATCTCCCAGTACTTCCTGCAACGAACATCCTTCTGAATCAGCTTAGTGTATTCATCTCTTGGTCTCCCTCTACGATTTTTTTCCCTCAACGCTACCCTCAAATACTAAATTTGTGATCCCTTGATGTCTCAGAACATGTGCTACAAACCGGTCCCTTCTTCTTATCAAGTTGGGCCACAAACTCCTCTTCTCCCAAATTCTATTCAATACTTCATCATTAGTTATGTGATATACCCATCTAATTTTCAGCATTCTTCTGTAGCGCCACATTTCGAAAGCTTCTATTCTCTTCTTGTCCAAACTATTTATCGTCCATGTTTCACTTCCATACATGGCTACACTCCATACAAATACTTTCAGAAATGACTTCCTGACACTTAAATCTATACTCGATGTTAAGAAATTTCTCTTCTTCAGAAACGCTTTCCTTGCCATTGCCAGTCTACATTTTATATCCTCTCTAGTGCGACCATCATCAGTTATTTTGCTCCCCAAATTGCAAAACTACTTTACTACTTTAAGTGTCTCATTCCCTGGTCTAATTCCCTCAGCATCACCCGACTTAAGGGGCTCCGGAACGCCCTATACTTGCAATGTTAAAATAACGCTTATAAATAACATCTTTCCTCACAAAGTATTTGAAGTAGGAAGTTGAACTTTTTACAGACTATTTATTGGAATATGGGCTACAACTTAACGCAGGGATTTTACAAAATTTTAGTTCAGTTATTAAAGATGATTTTTTTTCAATTGTAATGAAAATTCACAACATTTTTTTGCAATTTTTTATTTATATATTCAAAAATATACAGTTTTTTGGAAAAAGGCTGTGTTAAATTATGCAGAAGGTACTGTGTAACATTTACTGAAAGTTTGAAACAAATATGTTTGGAAGATCCTTAGAAAACATGTAATTAGTATGAGAAAATAAAAGTTTTGGGAATCGAGCGACAAAGATTGGATTAACTTTTTAGTGCATTCCAGGTCCATAGGATGGATTATCTTCATCCTCTGCAAACTCCTCCTCCAGCTTCCTCTTGTTCCTCCTCCTGTTTACTCTTGCTTGTATTTCTAGACTCTTTACAGCCCTGTCTGCAGCCCGAAGGCGTTCCTTGTCTAAAGCAAGCATCGCTAGTACCATGTTAGAACCTATCTTCATTCCCATATTTCTAAATACCTTGCACCTTACAATGTTGCCATCATTGAAAGTCGCAACAGCATCATACACACCAAAGTGAAGTGTTTCTATTCCAACTAATACAGTCTTGCGGATTCTCGACCATATAACACTATTTACACTTTCATTGGGGTTTTGAGTTTTTCCGTGAATACACTTTTTCAACAGTTCAGGTGCTGCTAAGTCTCTGAAAATAGGTTTTATCACCTCCATTATTGCATGAGGCAGACTGTGCTTATGAGCGTACACTTCACCAGTTAGCAATGCTTTGTTATATTTACACCAACTGTCTTCTTCTTTGGGACACAAGCTATGTTGGGGATTTTCATCGTTTGAAGAAGTATGAAAAAAAGAGCCCAAACAGCCTTCTTCATTTCGTCGACACTTTATGTATTTTGCCTAATAGCTATTCCATAATAGTTCTGCATTTTGTCAATTACACTGTCAGTTAACCTTCCCTTCCCATCCAACCCTTTACCATCACTGAGTTTTTGTTTTTTGTACGAAGCTTTCAGTCGCCGAAGTCTTGTTCCCATTCGCTTCTGTACGTGTCCAATACACTCAAATTTCTGCACTACAACATCATCACCATAGGGCTTCAGTCCTTGAACATGTTTGAAACTTTTAGAATCACCAAGGTAATTAACATATCGCACTTTATCACACGCCTCAGAACGCTGGAATATACTGGCAACACCAGCCACTTCCATTCCTCCACTACTGCCACTATAGTTAGCTTTGCAATTATTTTCATGTGTACCTTTATACACTCCTGGAAATTGAAATAAGAACACCGTGAATTCATTGTCCCAGGAAGGGGAAACTTTATTGACACATTCCTGGGGTCAGATACATCACATGATCACACTGACAGAACCACAGGCACATAGACACAGGCAACAGAGCATGCACAATGTCGGCACTAGTACAGTGTATATCCACCTTTCGCAGCAATGCAGGCTGCTATTCTCCCATGGAGACGATCGTAGAGATGCTGGATGTAGTCCTGTGGAACGGCTTGCCATGCCATTTCCACCTGGCGCCTCAGTTGGACCAGCGTTCGTGCTGGACGTGCAGACCGCGTGAGACGACGCTTCATCCAGTCGCAAACATGCTCAATGGGGGACAGATCCGTCGATCTTGCTGGCCAGGGTAGTTGACTTACACCTTCTAGAGCACGTTGGGTGGCACGGGATACATGCGGACGTGCATTGTCCTGTTGGAACAGCAAGTTCCCTTGCCGGTCTAGGAATGGTAGAACGATGGGTTCGATGACGGTTTGGATGTACCGTGCACTATTCAGCGACCCCTCGACGATCACCAGTGGTGTACGGCCAGTGTAGGAGATCGCTCCCCACACCATGATGCCGGGTGTTGGCCCTGTGTGCCTCGGTCGTATGCAGTCCTGATTGTGGCGCTCACCTGCACGGCGGCAAACACGCATACGACCATCATTGGCACCAAGGCAGAAGCGACTCTCATCGCTGAAGACGACACGTCTCCATTCGTCCCTCCATTCACGCCTGTCGCGACACCACTGGAGGCGGGCTGCACGATGTTGGGGCGTGAGCGGAAGACGGCCTAACGGTGTGCGGGACCGTAGCCCAGCTTCATGGAGACGGCTGCGAATGGTCCTCGCCGATACCCCAGGAGCAACAGTGTCCCTAATTTGCTGGGAAGTGGCGGTGCGGTCCCCTACGGCACTGCGTAGGATCCTACGGTCTTGGCGTGCATCCGTGCGTCGCTGCGGTCCGGTCCCAGGTCGACGGGCACGTGCACCTTCCGCCGACCACTGGCGACAACATCGATGTACTGTGGAGACCTCACGCCCCACGTGTTGAGCAATTCGGCGGTACGTCCACCCGGCCTCCCGCATGCCCACTATACGCCCTCGCTCAAAGTCCGTCAACTGCACATACGGTTCACGTCCACGCTGTCGCGGCATGCTACCAGTGTTAAAGACTGCGATGGAGCTCCGTATGCCACGGCAAACTGGCTGACACTGACGGCGGCGGTGCACAAATGCTGCGCAGCTAGCGCCATTCGACGGCCAACACCGCGGTTCCTGGTGTGTCCGCTGTGCCGTGCGTGTGATCATTGCTTGTACAGCCCTCTCGCAGTGTCCAGAGCAAGTATGGTGGGTCTGACACACCGGTGTCAATGTGTTCTTTTTTCCATTTCCAGGAGTGTATTTTTGTGGACATCTACAATACTTTGATATTACTGCTACATCTAAAACTTTCCCTGTATACATACTGGTGGCAGATACTACACCATGAAGAGATGTGTGTCCCCGTTTATGCCAGGTACCATCGAACGCTGCAGTCAAATCTCTGTTACCATTATTTTCCATTACTGCCTCTTCCAAAGCGTTCTTCATAGATTCTATACAGACATCTTCTACTTTAGACCCTATCAATTTATTATAGGTCGTAAACTTGGTTGGGGGATTTGGAAGATTCATGATGCCACAGAAAATTGCACCTGCAGTAGCACCCTTACCAACTTAACGCAAGGAATAAACAAATCTAATGTTGTGTTCGTAGATTTTGCTACCATTTTCTTCAGTTGCAGTTACTGCAACACTGTTCCAAAAGGTGGTCATGTATGAACACTTATCACATTTCAGTTGTATTTCACTAGCAAGTCCTACGTGCTTTATTATGGAGAGTTCCAGACCAACTTCACTACAATGAATACATCTTACACTGTTTGAAAAAATTCCTTTGAGAACCGACATATCAAATATTTCATTCACATCCGATTCGCCCATAAAACATTCATAGTGTTCACTCATTGAACCAAGCTTCTTCTGTGAAGTATTTTCTTTCCCACTTTGACTGCTATGGGCAGGTGTACTTGAGCGGTTAGGTTCACTCACTTGGTTATCGTCTTTATTTTTTACAGTAATAACATATACCTTTGGCTTTCCAACATTTCTCCTTTTCTTAAAAGCCTTCAGAGGATTTCTAATAACTTTACTTTTACTCATTATTATACTTCAACAAAACAGAGACTCAAGAAACAGAATTAATTACGAATATTTTCGAGATAACGACAGAGTAAATAAACATGAAACAATCGACAATCACACCAGCGATATATATTGAACCATCACAGGTTAGCCACAACACATACTTTATCTCACATCACTAAAATGTACCTGATGAACACGGACGTTAATAATAACACCATTTGACAGCAGTTTAACAGCGCCACAGTGGGTCACGCCCATGTAGAACACATTTCAAAAAAAATTTAAAAATAGTTGTAGTCTTCGGAATTGAATAAATTATATATCTATTAAAAGGTAATAGTCTGCAGATTCAGAAAACGCAAAAAAGTAAAAATTGAACTTTTCATGATTTTGAGCCTTTCCGGAGCCCCTTAATTAGACTACATTCCATTATCCTCGTTTTGCTTTTGTTGATGTTCATCTTATATCCTCCTTTCAAGACACTGTCCATTCCGTTCAACTGCTCTTCCAAGTCCCTTGCGTCTCTGACAGAACTACAATGTCATCAGCGAACCTCAACGTTTTTATTTCTTCTCTATGGATTTTAATACCTACCCCGAATTTTTCTTCCGCTTCCTTTACTGCTTGCTCAATATACAGATTGAATAACATCGGGGAGAAGCTACAACCCTGTCTCACTCCCTTCTCAACCACTGCTTTCCTGCCCCACGACTCTTATAACTGCCCTCTGCTTTCTGTGAAAATTGTAAATAGACTTTCGCTCCCTGTATATTACCCTTACCACCTTTAGAATTTGAAAGAGCGTATTCCAGTCAACATCGTCAAACGCATTCTCTAAGTCTACAAATGCTAGAAATTTAGGTTTGCCTTTCCTTAATCTATTTTCTAAGATAAGCCTTAGGGTCAGTATTGCCTCAATTGCTCCCACATTTCTACGGAATCCAAACTGATCTTCCCCGAGGTCGGCTTCGACCAGTTTTTCCATACATCTGTAAAGAATTCGTGTTAGTATTATGCAGCTGTCACTTATTAAAGTGATAGTTCGGTAATTTTCACATCTGCCAACACCTGCTTTCTTTGGGATTGGAATTATTATATTCTTCTTGAAGTCTGAGGATATTTCGCCTGTCTCATACATCTTGCTCACCAGATGGTAGAGTTTTGTCAGGACTGGATCTCCCAAGGCCGTCAGTAGTTCCAATGGATTGTTGTCTACTCCCAGGGCCTTGTTTCGACTCAGGTCTGTCAGTGCTCTGTCAAATTCTTCACGCAGTGTCCGCAGCTCGTGGTCGTGCGGTAGCGTTCACGCTTCCCACGCCCGGGTTCCCGGGTTTGATTCCCGGCGGGGTCAGGGATTTTCTCTGCCTCGTGATGACTGGATGTTGTGTGGTGTCCTTAGGTTAGTTAGGTTTAAGTAGTTCTGAGTTCTAGGGGACGGATGACCATAGATGTTAAGTCCCATAGTGCTCAGAGCCATTTGAACCATTTCTTCACGCAGTATCGTATCTCCCATTTTATCTTCATTTACATCCTCTTCCATTTCCATAATATTGTCCTCAAGTACATAACCCTTGTGTAGATCTTCTGTATACTCCTTCCACGTTTCTGCTTTTCCTTCTTTACTGAGAACTGGGTTTCCATCTGAGCTCTTGATATTCATACAAGTGGTTCTCTTTTCTCCAAAGCTCTCTTTAATTTTTCTGTAGGCAGCATCTATCTTACCCCTAGTGAGATAAGCCTCTACATCCTTACATTTGTCCTCTAGCCATCCTTGCTTAGAAATTTTGCTCTTCCTTTCGATCTCATTTTTGAGACGTTTGTATTCCTTTTTGCCCGCTTCATTTACTGCGTTTTTATATTTTCTCCTTTCATCAATTAAATTCAATATTTCTTCTGTTACCCAAAGATTTCTAATAGCCCTCGTCTTTTTACCTACTTGATCCTCTGCTGCCTTCACTACTTCATCCCTCAGAGCTACCCATTCTTCTACTGTATTTCTTTCCCCCATTCCTGTCAATTGTTCTCTTATGCTCTCCCCGAAATTCTGTACAACCTCTGGTTTATTCAGTTTATCCAGGTCCCATCTCCTTAAATTCCCACCTTTTTGCAGTTTCTTCAGTTTTAATCTACAGTTCATAACCAATAGATTGTGGTCAGAGTTCACATGTGCCCCTGGAAATGTCATACAATTTAAAACCTGATTCCTAAATCTCTGTCTTACCATTATATACGAGGTTTGTCCGGAAAACATGTATAAAAGTTGAATAATGTCTTTATGTTACAAGTTGTAGTCACCGCCAGGTGGGACTACCGCTGTAATCAATCCCATCAACGCTCAGTTCGAGTCAGAGCACTCTGCGTGAAGGTGGGGGTGTGGGGCAGCTTGTTGACAGTTACCCTTTTTCACCTGCCGTCGGCATGGAGCTCTGTCTGATTGAGGAACAGAGCGTCAACATCAAGTTTCTTGCAAAGCTAGGCAAGAATGGCCGTGAGATTTTTGAGTGTATAAAACAGGTTTACGGAGACAATTCTCTGAAGGAACCAACCGTGAACAAGTGGTTAAAAACGTTCCGGGATGACCGAGAAGAAGTGAATGATAACCCTCGCCCAGGACGCCCGTCGACATCGAGTTCCGATGCAAATGTTGAACGAATTCGGGCTTGTGTTCTTAAAGAGTGTATATTGACAGTCAGAATGATTGCTGACGAGCTGTCAATCCCCAAAACAATCGTTCACAAATCCTGACACAAAAACTTGAAATGAAGAAATTGTGTGCGAAAATCGTACCGAACCTCTTGACGCCAGAACAGAAAGCAAAGAGGGTTGAGTTCTGTGAGGATTGGTTGGAAGCAGAGGAACGAGGGGACTTTCTCAACCGAGTCATCACTGGAGACGAGTCCTGGTTTTATGAATTCGATGTGGAGCTCAAATCTCAAAGCAAGGAATGGAAACTAGCAGGAGAACCGAGAACAAAAAAGTCGCGAATATCAAGGTCCAACGTGAAGACAATGTTGATTGTTTTCTTTGATTCTAGGGGCATTGTTCACAAGGAATATGTCCCTCCCGGTCAGAGAGTGAACGGAAATTTTTACGTTGAAGTTCTGACACGTCTCAGAGCTCGTGTGGCCCGAGTTCGACCGGAGTTGGGAAAAGGGAGCAGGTGGATCCTTCATCACGACAATGCGCCCGCTCACACGTCGCTCGTTGTGCGCGAGTGTTTGGCCCGAAGCTCAATCACCGTGACAGACCACCCGCCTTATTCATCCGATTTAGCCCCGTGTGACTTCTTCATGTTCCCGAAATGCAAAATGGTGCTTCGGGGAGATGTGGAAGCCATCAAGGCGGAAACGACACGGCAACTGAACAACGTCACAACTGAAGACTTTCATCAATGTTATCAACAGTGGAAACGGCTTTGGCAGAAGTGTATCGCGTCTCAGGGTGAGTACTTCGAAGGAGACCGTATTGTAATATCCGAATAATTGTAAAATAAAGTTATTATTCAACTTTTATTCGTATCTTCCGGACAAACCTCGTAATCTATCTGATACCTTCTAGTATCTCCAGGATTCTTCCATGTATACAGCCTTCTTTTATGATTCTTGAACCAAGTGTTAGCTATGATTAAATTATGCTCTGTGCAAAATTCTACCAGACGGCTTCCTCTTTCATTTCTCACCCCCAGTCTATGTTCACCTACTATGTTTCCTTCTCTCCCTTTTCCTACTCTCGAATTCCAGTCACCCATCACTATTCAAATTTTCGTCTCCCTTCACTACCTGAATAATTTCTTTTATCTCATCATACATTTTATCAATTTCTTCATCGTCTGCAGAGTTAGTTGGCATAAAAACTTGTACTACTGTAGTAGGCATGGGCTTCGTGTCTATCTTGGCCACAATAATGCGTTCACTATGCTGTTTGTAGTAGCTTACCCGCACTCCTATTTTTTTTATTCATTATTAAACCTAATCGTGTATTACCCCAATTTGATTTTGTATTTATAACCCTGTATTCACCTGACCAAAAGCCTTGTTCCTCCTGCACCGAACTTCACTAAATCCCACTATATCAAACTTTATCCTATCCATTTCCCTTTTTAAATTTTCTGACCTACCTGCCCGATTACGGGATCTGACATTCCACGCTCCGATCCGTAAAAGGCTAGTTTTCTTTCTCCCGATAACGACGTCCTCTTGAGTAGTCCCCGCCTGGAGATCCGAATGGGGGACTATTTTACCTCCGGAATATTTTACCCAAGAGGACCCCATCATCATTTAGCCACACAGTAAAGCTGCATGCTGTAGTTTCACAAAAAAGACTCCCATCCAGCAATGCGAATCACTCGGGAATGAAATAACAATAATTAGGATATACAGGGCACCCAGGGCCAAATGTATCAGGAAAGATATGAAGAAGTCGAAACAGAAAAAGTCGTCTGGATGACTGACTCACCAAATTGAAGCGTCAAAGCGAACATCGATGAAATTAAAAGCAAAGGTTGTCATATTAAGAGGAGAATGGAATTCCACAGTTAAACGCAGAGGAGAGGGTGAACAGGTGGAAAGCCTAAAACGAAAGCCGCTATGAAGGGGAAGACTTGTCCGATGACGTGATTGAAGAAGGTATTGGAGGCGATATGGAGGACAAGGAATAGAGGGTAGGTGTTTACTCGTGGCCTAGGGGCAAATCTTTAACTAACAATCAAAACGTCTGGGATCCTGGGTTCTAAATTCGCCATTGCTTAAATTTTGAGTAAAAATTTTCAGCAGTGGTGGCTAAAGACTTGCGGTACGAGAATTCACCCTCGTTCCGCCAGCAGCCTTGTCAATGAGGGCGGAGAAGCGGATGGAGTTTCATGGCACTCTCTTGCCCTTAGGGTGGGAAGCTGACCCTAAAACATAATGTGTATCCACAGTACATGTGGCCCGTAACTGAAAATGTGTCAAGTTGATCTTCCATTGGCAGAAGTATTAACTGGACATGTGGCCTGTAATTGAAAATGTGTCATGATGATCACCCATTGGTTAAAGATTCCGGATTCCCCCACCAATGGATCACAGCCAGAGTACTGATAATGGGGAGCTGGCCATCGGAAGAAGACTGAACAACGTTAGGGAAAAGTTGTAGAATCCGAGCATGGAATGTCAGAAGCATGAACGGGGTAGGGAAGCTAGAAGATAGGGAAATGCTGAAGCTCAGTCTAGATATAGTGGGGATTTCTGATTCGAGTGTAAGGTAATATCAACAGCAGCAGAAATAAGAAAGTAGGGCAGAGAAAAAGCTTTATTTTAAGTTATTGACATTCAGTTGATGCATATTCAGCCATCTCAGAAATGGAAAGACGATACGACAGTGTACGGAGACGACTTCCTTGTCAGTTACGACGGTACGAAAGTAAAGTCAACACAACAGCAAAGCCCAGAGGGAAGTAAATCGCCGTGCCGACCTGGAATCAAACCCGGTTCCCCGCAGTTAGCAGATACGCAGACTAGCGTGAATAGTTCAGTGGTCGTATTGTGCTGATCTGAATCGACAGCAAACCAACACCGACAACGGTATTTCAGGTATACTTGTCAACGTCACAAACAGAAGATACAGAGGCAGAAAAGGTATATGAGGATACTGAACGGAAAATCATCAAGTTAACGGACATTATAATCTAATAATCGTAGTGCATTGGATTGCGATTGTAGGGGAAGAAGTGTAAGAAAGAATTAAGGGAGATTATTGGGGTTGGCTCTAGGAAATAGAGAGGAGAAAGATAACTTGTGTTCCGAAATAAATTTTAGATGTAACAGGGAATACTCAGTTAAAGGGTCACAAGAGGAGGAGGTATACTCCGAAAAGGCCATGAGATGCCCGAAGATTAAAGTTAGATTGCATCATGATAAGGCAGAGATTTTGAAATTAGTTGTTGGCTTTTAATTCGCAAGTAGGCATAGATACAGACTCAGACCACAATAAAGTAATGATGAAGAGTAGGCTGGAGTTTAAGAGACTAGTCACAAAGAACGAAGAATGATGTGATACGCGCGAATTTCTCTGAAGCTGTAGATAATGCGATAATGAAGTGGTCAGTAGGCAGTTCAGTTGAAGAGAAATGGACATCTTTAAAAAGTGCAATCATAGAAGCTGAGAAACAGTGGGTAACAGAAGAAATACTTCGTTTGATTGACAAAAGAAGAAAGTACGAAGATTTTCTGGGAAATTCAGGAATACAGAAATACAAGTCACATATCAATGAAATGAACAGTAAGTCCAGAGAAGCTAAGGGGAAATGGCTCCATAAAAAATGTGCAGAAATCGAATAAGAAACGCTTCTGCAGCAAGTCCAAAGCAACATTTGCTGACATTAAAAGCAAGAGTAGTAACACTGCGTGTGCAAAAGGAAATTCCACTGCTGAATTCAAGTGAGGGAGAAGCTAGACTAAAAGAGAACACCTAAAGCTTCTATGAGAGGGAGGACTTGTCTGATGACGTGATGGAAGAAGAAACAAGAGTCGAAAGGGAAGACATAAGGCATCCTGTATTAGAATAAAAATTTAAAACAGTACTGAACGACTTAAGATAAAATAAAGTAGGAGGATTATATAAAATTCCATTGGATTCTCTAAAATCGTAGAGGGAAGTGACAAAAAAACGACTACGAATTTTGTGTGGGGAATGTATGAGATTGGCTATATACCACAAAACTTTCGGAAGAACATCATCCACACAATTCCGAAGGTTGCAAGAGCCGATTAATACGAGAATCGCTCAATCAGCTGAGAGCTCGGGCATCCAAAATGCTCACAAGAATAATATACGGGAGAATTAGGAAGGAGATTGAAGATGTGTTAGAAGACGACCAGTTTGCCATTACTAAATGTGAAGGCACCATAGAGGCAACTCCGACATTGCAGTTGATTATGGAAGCAAGACTGAAGAAAAATCAACACACTTTCTGAACACCTCTCGATCTGGAAAAAGCGTTGTGCAATGTAAAATGGTGCAAAATGTTTGAAATTCTGAGAAGAATCGAATTACGCTGAAGGGAGCGACGGGTAATATACGCTATGTAGAAGAACCGAGAGCGAACAGTAAGACAGGAAGACCAAGAACCTCTACTGTTCAATCTGCGTAGCGAAGGGGCTATGAGGTAAGTAGAACAAAGATTGAAGAGTGGGACTAAATTTTAGGGTGAAACGATATCAGTGACAAGATTTGCTTAAGACATTGATATCCTGAGCGACAGTGAAGAAGAATTACAGCATCTGTTCAGTGGAATGAACAGTCTAATCAGTACAGGATATGACTGAGAATGAACCGGAAGGAGGAAAAATTAATGACAGTAGCAGAATGAGAATAGCCATAAGATAGTAATCAAAACTGGTGATATCGAGGTAAAATAAATTAAGGAATTCCGCTGCCTTTCAAGCAAAATAACCCAAGTTAGAGAAGGCAAGGAGAATATAAAAATGGCTCTGAGCACTATGTGACTTAACACATGAGGTCATCAGCCCCCTATAACTTAGAACTACTTAAACCTAACTAACCTAAGGATATCACATACACCCAGGCCCGAGGCAGGATTCGAACCTGCGACCGTAGCGGTCGCGCAGCTCCAGACTGTAGCGCCTAGAACCGCTGGGCCACTCCAGCCGGCAAGGAGGATATAAAAAGCAGTCAAGCACGTGGAAAGATGGCACTCACGTCCAATCGAGGTTTACTGACATCGAACATAGGCCTTAAATTGAGGAAGAAATTCTGCGGATGTGCGTTTGGAGCTACGAATTGAAAGGTGGAGTCTCATATACACCGGAAAAACCGAAACAGAGGAGAATCGAAGCGTTCGGGATGAGGTGCTGCAGAGGAATGTCCAAAAGTAAATGTGTTGGTAAGATAAGCTAAGGGGATATTCTCCACAGAATCAGGGAAGAGAGGAACATGTGGAAAACAGTAACAACAAGACGGGGAAGGATGATAGGAGATACGTTAAGACGTCAGGAATTAACCTCCATGTTACTAGAGGGTGCTGTAGAGGGCAAAAATTTTAGGGGAAGATAGACATTTGAATATATCCAACAACCAGTTGAGACGTGTAGGGCGCAAATGCTACTCTGAAATGAAGAAGTTAGCGTGGGTGAGGCATTCGTGGTAGACTGCATCAAATCAATGAGATGACTGATGAGCCCCCGTCCCAAAAAAATAGTATAAACACAAAATGAACGTCTAGTATCTATTCTCTGCATTCAAAACCACCAGTCTGAACCTCTTGCGCCTATTGCATAGTTTGAGGAAGGAGGAAATCCTTCCTAATCGGCACAACCCCTGAGTGTTCCGTAGTTACTTCAGTGACCAACACTATGCGAGAGCTTAAAGATTTCCTAACTGGATATAGTTGTCCCGACTAAACGTATAGTTTCGCCGTTGTTCTTTGCTGCAGTCGGAGCGGCGTCTTGTGCCTCCCCTTTTCGCCGGCAGAACCGACGCCGCCGGCGACGCCGCCTCCGACGGCCGCTCCCTGTGCGCGTTTCTTGCAGCTGATATACTGCTGCAGCGGCGACTGACCACCGCGCGGCAGATTTACTGGGCGCCGGCTACCGGACAGCGCAAGAAACGCCGCTGGTAAAAGCACCCCCTTCCCCTCCCCCACTAACCCCCGCCGCTCGCTATCCCCTTGCCGCTCCGACCGCAGCGCGCTGTGTGTGGACCAATTCCCGTGGCGGGTCGCTGTGACTTCATATTTCGTGGCCGGCGAAACTGGCTGACGCTAAGTTACTGCCCCCGGATGGGGCCCGCTGGTCGCCGGCGTCGAGGCCACAGGCGACGCCACCGCCACCGCCGCCGCCGACGCAGACACCGATGCCGGCCCCTCACATGGACCGGGGCTATTTCATGCATAAGTTATCCGCGGCTTCTTATGCGTCACGCGCCGTCGGCATGCCGGCGCTCCTCCCTCTGTTTTACAGCCTTTCTCCTCTCCCCCCCTGCCCGCCGCCCTCTGTGTTCTGCGGACCCCCTACCCGCTCGATATGACCCCGCTACTTCTGTGAGCAGTGCGGCAATAGCTACGCTGCATTCTGAATTGGACGACGTCTAGCCTGTACTGGGACGTCCTTTTCCAGAAATATAAATTTCCTCTCTACGAAGAGAACACAAGAGATGACTGAGAACTGTTCTCGTATTCCTACAGCACAACTCGTAATTTCATTTATTACACAAAACTAGTCTAATTTCTTTTATGTAAAACAAATACCTTACGCCAGCTTTTTGAAAAGTGTGGTGTCACTGCCAGACATCACACTTGCTAGGTGGTAGCCTTTAAATCGGCCGCGGTCGGTTAGTATACGTCGGACCCGTGTGTCACCACTAACAGTGATTGCAGACCGAGAGCCACCACACGGTAGGTCTAGTTTAGAGAGACTCCCTAGCACTCGCCCCAGTTGTACAGCCGACTTTGCTAGGGATGGTTCACTGTCTACATAGGCTCTCATTTGCAGAGACGACAGTTTAGCATTGCCTTCAGCTACGTCATTTGCTACGACCTAGCAAGGCGCCATATTCAGTTACTATAAGTACTATCTTCAAGAATGTATTCTGAACAGATAATATTGTGAATCATGTACCGTCAAGAGCGACTTTCATCATTAAGGCATTAAAGTTAAGAATCAAACTAATTACGTCCGCTCTCTGAATTGTCATTCCTTGTCATGTTCCAGACCTTACGACAGTATAGTTCTTCCCTCCTCACGCTAGCCTGATTGAGCTAAAACGCGTGCATTTCTGCCTCCACTCGTAACACTGCGTTGGCTCTTCTGCTAACACAAAAAAAAGTATGAAAACCTTAGGTGTAATGCACTGAAGAGCCAAGGAAATTCTTACACCTGCTTAATATCGTGTAGGGCGCCCGCGAGCACCCATAAGTGCCGCAACACGACGTGGCGTGGTCTCGACTAATGTCTGAAGTAATGGTGGAGGTATTTGACACTATGAATCCTGTAGAGCTGTCCATGTATTCGTAAGAGTACGAGGGGATGGAGATCTCTTCTGAACAATACGTTGCGAGGCAACCCAGATATGCTCAATAATATTCATGTCTGGGGATTTTGGACGCTAGCGGAAGTGTTTAAACTCAGAATAGTGTTCCTGGAACCACTCTATAGCAATTCTGGGCGTGTGGGGTGTCGCATTGTCCTGCTATAATTGACCAAGTCAGGCGGAATGCACAATGGACCTGAAAGGAAGCAGGTGATCAGACAGGATGCTTAGATACGTGTCATCTGTTAGAGTCATAGACTTATCAGGGGTCGTATATGACTCCCATGACAGAGCTTCCACCACCTTGAACAGTCCCCTGCTGACGCGCAGATCCATGGTTCTTGAGGTTGTCTCCATACCCGTACACGTCCGGTCGATACAATTTGAAACGAGACTCATCCGACGGGGCAACATGTATCCAGTCGTCAGTAGTCCAATGTTTGACGGGCCCAGACGAGGCGTATAGCTTTGTGTCGTGCAGTCATCAACGGTACACGAGTGGGCCTTCGGCTCCGAAAGCCCATATCGATGATGTATCGTTGAATGGTTCGCACGATGGCGCTTGTTGATTGCCCAGATTTGAAATCAGCAGCAATTAGAGAAGGGGTTGCAGTTCCCTCGCGTTGAAAGATTCTCTTCAGTCGTCTATGGTCCCTTTCTTGGAGGATCATTTTCCGGCTGCAGCGATGTCGGGAATTTGATGTTTTACCGGATTCCTGATATTCATGGTACACTCTTAAATGGTGGTACCGTAAAATCCCCATTTCATCGCTACCTCGGAGATGCTGTACCTCATCGCTCGTGCGCCGACTATAGCACCACGGTCAAACTGACTTAAATCTTGATAAACTGCCGTTGTAGCAATAGTAACCTATCTAACAACTGCGCCAGACACTTGTTATCTTATATAGGCGTTGCCGACCGGAGACCCGTATTCTGCCTGTTTACATATCTCTGTATTTGAATATGCGTACCTGTACCAGTTTATTTGGCGCTGCAGTGTGTAATAACGTGGATTATAATTTAAAACAGATGCCATCCATTATTGTGAAAAAAAATTTGTTAAAATCAAGCAGTTACCAGTTTTAGATGTCTTACTTATCGATATCCATATGGTTCGTACTAACTTTCTTACTCTCTTACTGAAACCTCTTTCTGTGATCTATATCAGGTTTGTGAAACTAATAAAAATAATATACACAACAGTCTTCATGAGAAGTCACATTTGCAGTCACCGATAGTCAACACTGTGTTTTCGTCTCTTCATCTCACGAAACATCGCCGGTTGTTGCTGTACTCTCGCCACCTACCAGAACATTCGATATACCAGTGGAAAGTCTGGTTTCACCGCTTAATATGTTGTCAGCTTTTGCTGTATTAGTATGGTGAGCATATTTTGTTTCTGTTAGTCAGTTTTGAAGAGTTAATTTGAAGAAACGTTCAGTTGCAAAAATGGAAAAAAGGAAAAAGAATGCATCATGTGCTTCCTATGTGTGTACAAATACTGGACACGATACACACGATACGCAGTGTCAGGTAGCATCAGATAACACTTGTTGTATAGCAACATTGTTGAAATACTGTACATGAACAACACAGATGACTTACAATATTCGAGTCGCTTGACACATGCGACAGAAACACGAACTTTCGATTCAGATACTTTGTGAGGTGGCAAAATTATGCTACTAAACATCTATTAGTCTATATATTCTTTCCGAATTATATTTGTATTAGATGATGCACAAACAGTATTAAATCTTTCATTGGGTGATTCTGGATAGCACCATGTTCTCACAATTTCTGTAGTGCTGCATGTCTAGGAGTTAATTAGAGCTATGCACTGACAGAAAAGGCCACACCTTCCTCAGAAGGCGCTGTCGGCTGAAGAGGGTCTGGGAAGAGTCTTGTGGTGTTTTACAAGGGCGTACATTTTCTGCCCTGAGAGAAAGTATAGCGAGGAGGCAGTGCTTTACAATGCCGAAGGCCGCAGAACCCCTTCGAGTGGAGAGCGAGGGCATTTGGTTGCCCTCGAGCGGAACGGAAATAATTTCAGAATAGCGTACCAGGAGAAAGAGCATCAGGCCCAGAACAAGACGAAAAGACATCCTTTTAGTGCGAAGGAATGCGTGGATTCATGAACAATGGTCTCGAGCAGGTCTCAGAGGACTCTTATATGAAGTGCTGGGCATGCTCCCCGCCGAAAAGCAGAGATTGGCGAAGTGCTAAGGATGTAGGAAACGAAGTGGAAACGCCTAGAAAATCTTCTGAAATTAGTCTTAGCTTCAGGTGTTTCGCTGGCAGATTCACGACCCATGTAATGGGAGGTAATATTTTTGTAATGGCAGCTGGGGTTCGTCGACTGACCGCAAACGTAGACGCTCTGTGTCCAGGAGAGAGCAGGGGCTTGGTGTGGTGAGACACGTTTTTGGCTCTGAGCACTATGGGACTCAACATCTTAGGTCATAAGTCGCCTAGAACTTAGAACTACTTAAACCTAACCTAAGGACATCACACACACCCATGCCCGAGGCAGGATTCGAACCTGCGACCGTAGCAGTCCCGCGGTTCCGGACTGCAGCGCCAGAACCGCTAGACCACCGCGGCCGGCGGTGAGACACGTGCCAGTGGCGATCGATGGAAGGCACTACTCTATAGGGATCCATCGAAGGCACTTTCCTGCTAGTATCGATCGAAGACACTTCCATCTGCGGATCTAAATAGTGACTTCGCTGGCGAGAGCCACAACGGAGAATCTCCCGGTTAGATTTTGGGAAGAAGTGCTGGTCAAACAAGGAGCGCATGAAGTCGTTTGTCTGTGTTCTGCTTTCTCGAATGATGATTCCTTGGATCCCTGTGGTATCTGACAAACATTGAAGTGTTCCTTTATGGATGAACATTCGAAACGAATTCCTGTTCCTGGATAGTGAGGAAACAGAAATCTTGACTAATGTTCTATCTTACACTGATCTGATTGCAGCCTTAGGAGTTTGCAGATAGAATATTACGTCCACTGCGTTCACAGAAAATAGCAGATACACCATGTAAATCACCTGCAGAGGAGCCAGTGACCCAAGAAGCAGGTCATCGGTACACTGCAACTGCTGTCAGTCATTCAATAGGTACCTGCGCACTCCATTTCGTAAACACAGTAAATGGGTTGAGTTCCACTTGCTTGTCCACTGACTCTTTGCTGGAAGTGTCAGTCAGGGTGATGTCTTCCGTTTCTCACCGTTAGTCAGTGTGAGCCAACATTCTATCCGTCTATTAACGGCGGGAGCCGTACAAACAAAGCCAAATATACATTCTGCTAATCGCGAAATTACATCTACGATAGAACTCAACATTGTGTACTTCACATTTATACATTTTTTTGCACACTACGTATTTCTTGAGGAAAAATAATTTACGGTATCAACTTGCGATAAATTCTAGTAGCATCCCAATATGAATGACTGGTTTGATATTCTAAAATGAAGTAAAACCAAAACATGATATTTCATTTTATGGAAATCCCTAGGTATAGGTTGTCAATGGCAGGGTCATTTTAATCATCTGCAGGAATGAGAAGTTCACTGCACAGAATAAGTTCTAGTAGCATCCCAATAGGAATGACTGGTTTGATATTCTAAAATGAAGTAAAACCAAAACATGATATTTTATTTTATGGAAATCCCTAGGTATAGGCTGTCAATGGCAGGGTCATTTTAATCATTTGTAGGAATGAGAAGTCCACTGCACAGACAACATTAGGCAACCACACACACACACGTTAATAAGTGACATAGGCCACTGGGTTGTACAGCTTAACTCAGACAGGTCAGTGATGCATGCAGAATTATGTGACTGGCACGCATGGCCAAAATTAAAACTTCACACTATGTTTATAACTAAGTTTCAACTTCACTTGCGTTACAAGAAGAGTATGTGCTAGCTTTTCAGTGAGAGTATACAATTGTTCCAGTATTAAAAGTGTGTTATTGTCCTGTAATACAAAACCTGATGTATGCTTATTTTAGCAAATAATAGCTGACCACTCGCTGCTTCGACTGCGTAGACCGCATGATCGGCACAGATATTTTGTTTTTCTTTAATCGAACTTTTGCGTTCATAAATTTGCCTTTTTGTGGTGGTATTTCCATACATCCCCAGCACATCTTTCTTTATATCTAACTGTGGAGTGGAATACAAATTTTTATAGATTTAGATTTAAAATTTTTTATTGTAACGAAACATGGTCTTATAAATTTGCATGCCATGGAGTTAAATTTCGGAAAAAAAACATAGTTTTTTTTTATTTCTAACAGAGAAGTCATATACAGATTTTCATATATTTAGCTTCAAAATACTGTCCCAATGAAATAATTTCATAAAAATTTTCATGCCCTCTTTAATTTTCCTTACGGGGTTGAATTTTCAAGAACGCTGAAACACAATTTTTTTTAACAAATTTGTCACTGAGAATTCAGCTACCTATTTTCATTGATTAGCTTTAAAATACTCTAGCAGTTCTAGTTCAACTATTCATTTTCAAAAGAATTTTGACCAACTGTTTCACCCTCTTATCGCTGAATTGCGAAAAATGCTATAATACATATATTTTATTAATTTCTGGTTAACAAACCAAATGGGAATTTTGCATTAGCCAGTGATCACAGTTCTGCTATCGAACAAGAGTGTCATTCAGAGGAAGAACTTTAGGAGAGTTGTGATGGGGATCTGTCTGTTTCTTTAATGAAATACTTAAAGTGTCTGGTAAAATCGAATGTGTTCTGAGAGGTGGTAAGAAAAATGTAGTTCCCAGGAACGAATATTTGTTTCGAAAAATGGTTCAAATGGCTCTGAGCACTATGGGACTCAACTGCTGAGGTTATGAGTCCCCTAGAACTTAGAACTAGTTAAACCTAACTAACCTAAGGACATCACAAACATCCATGCCCGAGGCAGGATTCGAACCTGCGACCGTAGCGGTCTTGCGGTTCCAGACTGCAGCGCCTTTAACTGCACGGCCACTTCGGCCGTCATTTGTTTCGAAATCTGTTCCTCAAATTAAGCAGTATATTTCATATAAACAGATTACTTTTAGCAATAAATACACTCTTTGTCTATTCTAGACGCTGCTTATGTCCTCCTTGCTTAGTTCGTCATGTATCAGTTTGCTGCCTAGGTGGAAGGATGTCTTCGCTTCAGACATCCTTGAGCTGTGCGCGGCTCGTGTTCGTGCCGTTTATTGGTTGACATCTTGTTTCTGCGGTACTTCTGTCCCGTTCATTATTCGATTTACTGACGTCACTTAGTTGCAGGCTTGCCTGCCCCTGAGTGCCAGCAGCAGTGCTTATCTATAAGAGCACTGTCGTACTATCTTTGGAGCGACCGCTAGTATTTCCGGGTCGTCGTGTGTCGGGAGTTCAGTCGGGAGGGAGCAGCAGTGAGGTCCGGACAGCCAAGACTCGCCCGACCGGATCCGACACACATGACTTGAGTGGGGACGTCGTTGGTCAGTCGTTCGGTCGGTCGTCTCATCGGCCGACGTGTAATTGGCCGCCCACCGCTTCTGGGTTCTCCGTGTGTGTCGACTTGTGATTCGTTCTTGTTGTTCCACAGTCACTGGTTTTACTATTGTTCGAGTTGTTTGTGGAAGTGTTTTCGTGGAACCATGTGTAGCTTGCGTGGTTTTGACTGAGCAGCTATTTTAATGAAGTTTGCATGCTTCAGGCAGTCTGTCGGTTGCGACGGAGCAGCCAGGAAATCTCCGACGCGCCAGGCCAGGCCCGGAACGTTGGCAACGTGCACGCGCTGTCGGATCATGAGGCGCTAGCTGCGAGAGCGACAAAGTTCGTTGCTCACCGTACCTGGAGGCTGAAGTTGAGTGATCAGTTATTCTGTTATGAAACCTCAGCTGTTGTGACATCTCTTCATTCATTTCTGGGTTGTTTCTCCCTCGGCCATTCCGGCTAGCAGCAATGTATAATGTGTTGGTGTCAGTGAAATGTTGCAGCCGTCTTCCTATATTGTGATTAATTATTAAATTGACTGTTACTTACCAGTGAAGTGCACCAGCGGTGTTTTCTGCCCTGTGGCCGTTAACGCCCCAGTTACCTGCCCTGGTCGTTAGCGTACTTTTCCGGCAGTGTGACTTTCCTCGTCGTGTTGATGCTGTCCGGAACGGCGTGTAGTTCGACAGCCTTTTAACTTGTTTGCTTCATATTTGCTTAGAGTGGTTATTGTTCCCTTGATTGTTTTTAAACGCCAATTTCTGAAGACATAGTGCTGTTCGTGTCCTCGTCCTCGGCCGATATTTTCCATCGTTGTGCGATTGGTTGGACAGAAGGGAATTGGTTACATTGTAGGTCGGTCCCTGAGCCGTCCCTAGTTTGGGTTGCCAACCGATTATGTAACTTCAACTCTTGGCTGGCTGTCTCACCTCACCTTATGTTTGAGCTACCTTCTCATGCCGACCCTTGGAACACTGGTGAGCACCACTGGTTCTGTTTGTTTTAGATTATGACTTTCATTTTAGTTTGAAGTATTGTGCGGGGCCTTCATCCGTGTATTAGTTCAGTTCTTTTTAAATTTTACATATAGGCCTTCACCCGAGTTACATCAAAATTTTGAAAATTGATTTTATTTTAAAAAAGAAAAAAATTTCCTTAAAGTTGGTTCAATCTGAAATTGTTTGTAATCCAAGCCCTTAGCCGTTAGTTGTTTGATGTGTTATGTGTGGCCTTCAGCCGAGGATTTATGTTAACCCCTTTTAATAAGGCTTTCAGCCGTGTGTATCCCTCAAGCGAAAATTTTTTTATAAGAAGTAAGGGGTTTACTTTAAATTGTTAGTCTGACTTGTTGTTCAGGCCTTCAGCCGTTTTTCCAAATTTGTTCGTGGCCTTCAGCCATGCAGTAAGTTAATATTTCTTTAATTAGGCTTTCGACCATTGTGTTGTGAGTTTAAAAAGAGATTTCTTGGTTGGAAATTTTTTTAATTAATGTGTTGTAATTGTAGTTGTCCTTCAAACGTGTAGTGTAGGCCTTCAGCCGCCAATTGTATTCAATTGCATGTTTTTTCAAAGAAAACAATTTACGTTCTAGTTTTAATTGATTTTTGATTTCTAAGCCAGGCCTTCAGCCATTCTTGTTTTTGGTGTGGTTTTGGGCCTTCAGCCCAGAAAGCATCTCAAGTTCTTTAACTAGGCCTTCAGCGGTATTGTTTAGTTTTGATCATTTGGAGCCATGTGTAAATGAGTGGTTCTCAGAAAAATGAAGTTGTGTGTTCGATTGTGCAACTCACAGTAACTGTTTATGGCCCTATCCACAATCATAACCTTATCCTATGCGCTCTGTGAGTACCTACCAACCTGGTTTCAATCCTGTCTTTGATAAGTTTGTCTTTAACTTTATCTTTAATCTCATTCCACCTATTGCTCGTTAGTTTATCTGTCTGTTCAGTATGAATTTACATTCTGCGATCATTAGACTATTTATTCCATTCAACAGGTCCTCTAATTGTTCCTCTCTTTCAGTCAATACAGAAACGTCAACGAATAGTTTCTTTTGTATCCCTTCACTCTGAAATTTAAATACATTCCGTAAAATTTCTTTCTTTTTTTTGCCTTTGCTTCTTCGATGTACAGTTTGAATAGCAGAGGAAAAAGCTTACATACTTTTCCAAATAAGCTGTTCTATTCTGGTCTCTCCTTCTCTTTTCTCCTTCTTGGTTATACTGCGTGTCTACCCTACAACTTATTAATTGTAAACTTATGTCTTCGTTATGAATTCTCGTAGGTACCCAGAAACCTTGAAACGAGACTTTTCCAACCCACTGTTCATGACGAAGATGATGAGTCTGATGCGGTGGGTACAAAACGTCCTGGCTGTCATCAAATCCACTGATTTTATTCGTCTCACCATCTCCGTTTCGACTACTATGCAGACACCCACTCATCTTGAACGAATCGTCAGACTACTTTGTTAACTGTGCAGACTTTACCAACCTCACTCACGCAAAGGAATTATCTGTTATTAAATTACTATTGTTTCTGGACAGTTATTCGTAAGTACCTCTTGAGTTTCAGAATATGACTGTACAGAAGCTGCAGTACACACAAAATTGACACGCCAGTGAATAAAGATCCTCTCTACATTTTAAGACACATAACAAGTGCTTAACATGGACACCACCAGTGATGCAGTAAAAGTTAACCTGCGTTGAAGACCACATCCTCGCAGTTCATTAAAGTTGCTGCTAACCGATAACAGCAGTCCACTTTGGAAATCTCTTTGTGGTGTCATGTATTGATCCCACCACGCAAGCGTCAATGTTGGCAATGGAATTTCAAGTTTGTGAGACAACGATAGTAGTAATGCAGGATCCGGGTGACCCAATGGTGCATTCCCACTGAGCCACAGTTCCAGCGGCTCCGCATCTCGAACGCCCTCTACCGCCGCGATATTGGACGGTCGGAGGCAGACATTCAGCCAGCTAGCACTTGCAGTCTCTTTGCTGCGACATCATCGATCGTGCTTAGTACAGAGAGCCTCATCCTTGTTGAAACTGAATGATGCATTCTATTTCTTGTTGCGTTATTTGTAATGAGTTATCGTCACTTGAGAAATACCAGTTATGTTAATATTCTGTTTGCCGAGTTAACTTGTTCGCTAATAATTCTGCTGCTGTCCAGCTTTCCCTCGACGACAATTCCCATACCATTCTGTAACCCACGTCGCCTCACTAATGTGAACAGATTCGAACGCAACACTGGCCACCTATTTGTTTATCTGCATGCGTCTCCAGGCGTTAGCTAATTCCGTGTGACTATACAGAGCAGCTGTAAGGCAAAACAACTTCGACACACCTGCCCCATAGTGATAGACTGTTAACTATTTCACAGCGCATATAACGAATCCCAGTTAGGAGAGCTGCTCTATACACTGACAAGCGTAATATTTAGAGCTCTGTACCTCAGTCGGTAGAAATCGAACACTTACAGGATCACTTTGTTTTTCATCCGTCGGTCTGTCTGTCTGCCTGTCTGTTAAGACCCTTTTTTTATCAAGTATGGTTAGAAGTATGACGTTGAAATCCAAGTCACATACTAAGGTAACTGTCCCTTGGCGGTGTGAAACACTTAAGCGTCTGAGTCAACGCAGTCAAAAGATACTGTCACTTATATATTTTGACACTCGCAAACGTTCTCATCAAAACTTCTAGGTATTTCCCATTTACCTAGGAACATGAAACCTGAAAGAAGCACGGTGAAAAAACATGAAAATTGTTAAACTGTGATTATGTAACATAAAAAATAGTTCCTTTAATTTTCTACTGTGCGTCTATTCGTCTGCCCGTCTATTAAGAGCCGTTACTTTCAGTCACTCTCTCCGTCTGTTTCGTCAGCCATACGAACCGATACTTCATCCTATTTCCAATAAAATGTTGCAATGCTGATTTTCTATAAAACTGTATTTTGCTTACGAACGTCTAGGTTAAAAAATTTGCAACATATAAATAAACACGTTCACAGTATTTGGAACAGCGTCTACAGCAACAGCTCTTCATCGAGATATACCTCAAAATTACCGATGTCATACAGTCTTTTTGTAAATTCATAGCTTGTCCTTCTGAAGACCAGTAATTGTAGCTATGAACAGCAGAAGGAATGGATGTTAGTTATACATGACTCCCAAGATGCAGCGGCTCAAGTGTTTCAATAACACATCCTACGCCTGTAATCTGAAACTTTGCAGATCTGCGACTTTTGGAAATTACGATAACATATTCCTCACTATACAGACAATACAGTGTATTGGTCTGCACGTTCTTAGAGGGCTAAAATATATTGCCAGCACTGGAGATGTGACGGTGGAAACTGGTAGTGAAGTGAGTGAGCCTCAGGTACATATTACCTACTCTCTAGGCCAGCGTATTTGTCTTCAGTCAATCAAATATTGCAGAAATACTAGAAGTTGGTAAAAGATATCTCCACGGACGTACTCCACCAAGACTGTATCAATTTTACGTAGCTGGCACCGTCGTGCGCTGTCTGGTTTCCTTTTAGCAACCGACGCCGTTTGGGAGGGACCGCTACTGTAAACAAACCACATAGGCGCAAAGCAGTGGACACATCTAAGCGTTCTGTCTACAGAGTACTCCGTGCGACATGTCCAGAGTGCTTCATCAAGCAGATGGACGCTGCGAACGGAACCTGTATTTGCGCAGATACATAAATCGTGTGGCTCCGAGTTTGAATAGTCACTATAAACACGTGGAAACGCAGCTGAAAGTCCTAACACTTGTCTATACACACTTTGTCACTCGTAACACTATATTATAGACATTTAGCTTCGTATTGATCATGCCCATTGTAATTAAAGAATTGCGGTGCAGTACTGTACAATATGCCTCGGACGTAATGTCATCTGAAGTAAGACATACGCTGTGCAGGTTTCCGTTAATGACGTACTATTTTAAAACAATTAGAAAGTAGAATAAGTCGCATTTCCCGATTATACAACAACTATTTTAACTCTCATCATAATAATGTCAAAATTTAGCCCAGTTAATGATATTTGATAAAACTGATCTGTGTAGCACGTACAAGCTAGCAAGGAACTTCGGAGAAGAAAAGATTCTCCACCAATGTTGTTCTGCTCAAAATGCCTCTGGTCCTTCACATTAACGCTGGTGTATTATCACGTGATGGCAAAAGACTTGGAAGAGCAGTTGACCGTAATTGATACTCTCTTAGAAGAAATTATAAAAAGGACAACAAGAAAATAAGGCTAACATAATGTAGTCGAAACAAAGCAGACGATGCTGATGGAATGGTATTTGAAAACGATACATCGAAAGTAGCTCATGAACTTTGCTATTTGACAAAGTGAATGATAATGGCCGAAGCAGAGAGGACGTTAAGTGCAGACTGACAGTTGCAAGGAAAACATTTTTGAAAGTGAGGAATCTGTTGTCATCTAGTACACATATATCGCATTAATCTCTTCTGAAGGTACACTAATGGTGAAAAGTACCCGGACACCCGTTTGTAATACGAAATTGACCACTGGAGGTGTCATATGGGGGGTTGTCATAAATCGCATTAAATCAGCAGAACGAATTATTAGTTACAAAGTGCTGCCAGCAAATCAGCTAGCGCAATGAATGTTCATGGGAAATTAAAAAGAATCGGCAACAATCGTCCAGCAGCTCCTCATAAACTATATATTTTCATACTTAGTGCAAAACGACGCATGAGGTGGTGTAAAGACCGACGCCAGCAGGCAGTTGACACTCGGAAACGAGTGACTTGGGCTCATGAATCAAGCTAGTGTAACTTCAGAAAAAATTTCTTAGTATTTAAATTTATATTAGGTGGTCACAAATTTCTCTCTTCAAAGAATAACTTCCATGGTACTACCTGTCTACGTTTTATATTCATCACGTCTTTAGTTCGGTGATCTTCAGTTGACGTGAAGAATACCTGCTTGGGACTGTTCATTTCAAGAAATTTTATCAGGCAGCTGCCTGCCTCATAAAATACTCACTTTGTATTACCTTCACTCAACATGAATATGCATCTCTTTCCAGACCCACAATCATGAGTACCTGAATTATACACCCATAACTTCCTCTTAAAGAATGCAAGCCCAGACGTCTGTCGTGCTGTTGGGGATGTTTGTTGTAGATCATAGGCTGCTGTAAGACATTCCTTCGGATTTTCTCTACTTAACTTGGAAAGCTCTGTAATAATATTTTGTCCTGCAGATACTTTGGCGTGATGTAGGTCTCTTTCAGTTTTTAATCTTCTGTGCATTTTCAATTTAAACCTGAAATTTGTCACATGCACGACACGTTCCCGAATGGGGTAATTTAAAACAAATATTATATTGTTGTTGTTGTTGTTGTTGTTGTGGTCTTCAGTCCTGAGACTGGTTTGATGCAGCTCTCCATGCTACTCTATTCTGTGCAAGCTTCTTCATCTCCCAGTACCTACTGCAACCTACATCATTCTGAATCTGCTTAGTGTATTCATCTCTTGGTCTCCCTCTACGATTTTTACCCTCCACGCTGCCCTCCAATGCTAAATTTGTGATCCCTTGATGCCTCAAAACATGTCCTACCAACCGATCCCTTCTTCTAGTCAAGTTGTGCCACAAACTTCTCTTCTCTCCAATCCTATTCAATACCTCCTCATTAGTTACGTGATCTACCCACCTTATCTTCAGCATTCTTCTGTAGCACAACATTTCGAAAGCTTCTATTCTCTTCTTGTCCAAACTATTTATCGTCCATGTTTCACTTCCATACATGGCTACACTCCATACAAATACTTTCAGAACCGACTTCCTGACACTTAAATCTATACTCGATGTTAACAAATTTCTCTTCTTCAGAAACGATTTCCTTGCCATTGCCAGTCTACATTTTATATCCTCTCTACATCGACCATCATCAGTTATTTTACTTCCTAAATAGCAAAACTCCTTTACTACTCTAAGTGTCTCATTTCCTAATCTAATCCCCTCAGCATCACCCGATTTAATTTGACTACATTCCATTATCCTCGTTTTGCTTTTGTTGATGTTCATCTTATATCCTCCTTTCAAGACACTGTCCATTCCGTTCAACTGCTCTTCCAAGTCCTTTGCTGTCTCTGACAGAATTACAATGTCATCGGCGAACCACAAAGTTTTTACTTCTTCTCCATGAATTTTAATACCTACTCCGAATTTTTCTTTTGTTTCCTTTACTGCTTGCTCAATATACAGATTGAATAACATCGGGGAGAGGCTACAACCCTGTCTCACTCCTTTCCCAACCACTGCTTCCCTTTCATGCCACTCGACTCTTATAACTGCCATCTGGTTTCTGTACAAATTGTAAATAGCCTTTCGCTCCTTGTATTTTACCCCTGCCACCTTCAGAATTTAAAAGAGAGTATTCCAGTTAACGTTGTCAAAAGCTTTCTCTAAGTCTACAAATGCTAGAAACGTAGGTTTGCCTTTTCTTAATCTTTCTTCTAAGATAAGTCGTAAGGTTAGTATGGCCTCACGTTTTCCAACATTTCTACAGAATCCAAACTGATCTTCCCCGAGGTCCGCTTCTACCAGTTTTTCCATTCGTCTGTAAAGAATTCGCGTTAGTATTTTGCAGCTGTGACTTATTAAACTGATAGTTCGGTAGTTTTCACATCTGTCAACACCTGCTTTCTTTGGGATTGGAATTATTATATTATGAATTATTATATTATTACGTTATGAAGCTGGTATCTGTACAGATGTCATTGGTGATCTTGCAGCTCTCGAAGAATCAAGTTACAATTAAATCTAGACCTTTCGCTGCTTACAGGAGTTGATGAACATCGACGGCGACAGTTGAATATTGTAATCGTGATTGAAAACATCTCGATAATTTGGAACGTCTACTTGTAGTGCATTAGCTCCTGCACAGTATTTAAAACAGCCTTCTTGAGATAGTGAAGAGCTTGGCATGTCACGGTCGAAGCATATTTTATTAAATTCCGTGAGCGGCAGTAATGACTGACATACTTAGTATGTTATTTATGAAGTGCTGAACTGCCTGAAATGATTCTGGTTAAATTTTCCTTGATGGGATCCCTTTTTCTCCTGCACACAAAAAAGTTCATTTTAATGTTAAGTGGCCTGGTCAGAGAAATTTAGTGAATCTTTGAATGAATGTGATACTTAAAGAAAAAACATAATACATGAACAGAGTACATTTAGTAATGCATTTTTTGGGAAACATTTCTGATTTTTGGAGTAGTGCAGCGCCCATCACGCAAGCATTACTGCAAGTTCTTAAGAAGGCCTTGCTTCTTGTGGAGCCCACTAGATTTAAAAATGCCTCTCTACATACCATAATATTACAACCTTTAAACTTAACCTGATACAGAAAAGCAACCATTCACCGTGAAACCGTGTTTTTCCTTTTTCTTTGGGTACCTCAAAAATGAAAATGCGTTAATCAATTAAAATTATAATTTCATCTACAAAAAGTACATAATATAAAAATCGAATATCTGATTATCATTAGTTATAGTTACCCCCTTTTCACTTGTTCCATTTTAATACAACTGAGAAAGTGAATATGTTGAGAATCAGAGTCCATACCCCAGAGAGAATGGAGTATCTACTCTACATATTCATGAATTTTGCCCAAACACTACTTTTTGCATGTACATCCAGGACCAAGAACCTTAGCACCAGTACTTTGCTTTGTTTCATCAGATATGTACTCTCTGTCACCGGTTCGTCGATATTTACATTTCACCCTTTTCCAATTGTTCGTATTCCTTTTTTCTGTATTTTTTTCGTTAGGAAATTTAGCAGGAGATACCTCTGGAGACTTCTGACTTTCGTCACCACACTAAGTCAGACAAAATATTCAGAATGAGAAAGATCAAACCCACTTGAACATACATAATACTAATTATTATATTATACAAATGGCCTTATAATATTAAAATTATTACAAATATGCTGTAATTAGTAGTAGAAATATAATTTTTTCACGATTCGTACATATGTATTTTAATTATTAGTTATAATTGCCCGGTAACATTGTAGTACAAACGTTAGCCTGAATGTTTTTATTGTTTAAAAAGTTAAGTACTTTCGACTTGCCATGTCATTTTCGGATGAACATTCATCAGAGGGCAGGAACTGGTTCCACCGGATGAACAATCTTCATCAAAACCAGCCATTTCTTTCTCATAATCTTCTGTTTCGGCTACGTATGGAAAGGTCTTCTTTTAAAGCGCCATTTTACTGTGGCTTTGGGTTGTTTCACACACGGAAAAGAGTGGTTCTTCAACATTTGAGAACGTCAAATGTGAACTGCTCTTGCACATGCTTTTGCAGTAGCTTGCCTTGTTGAAATTCAGTCGAAGTAACACAAAAGACATGTTTTAAGAAAGGTATAGTTTTTCACTATATGAATCTCGCCCTTCATAAATATGTATACATATTTTCTTTGGCGGAACTACATACCATGTTAATGAATCTGATCCCTTATTGTCTATTTACCACTTTCCGTTTTGCTACGAAAATAAGGAGAAGCTGTCTCCCTATAATTACTAATAACGTTTTCCTTAATTACTCTTGCTACTTTCAAGCAAGAGTCAACTCTTTTGCAACCTGACCTCACACCGGTCAATATACAGCCCCTTTTACCATTTCGTACTCTTCGTCTATGGAAATTCGGAAACCAAACAGTATGGTTTGTGGGAAGCTTTTGTTTTCGCTCCGCCCAACCTTTCAACCAAAACGAACGATGGGCTCTGTTGTAGCTGCCATGAACAGATAATGTCGAAACAATAACCCTGAAAGCACCATTTCTTCATATTCGGAAAATTTAAGTCATTCGCGACTCTGGCCTTGTCAGTCGTGCATGAAATGAAGCGCTCTTTCAGAGTTTCGACAGGAAAACGGGCAACATGAATCGATGAAAATTTAATTACTGCGACGGCACCGTTAAGAATGGAGAATGACAGCACCTAACCCTGCTGGAGTGGCTGGATCGACCGCAGGTGACGGGCGAAGCAGTACCCCGCGGCAGGTGACAGGCTGTAGTTTGTGTTCCGTGGCCAGGCGGTGCGGACTTACAGGTAAGTGCAGGACGCAGTTTGGTTGGCCAGAAGCGAGTCACATACGCGTAGGAACTGTTTGGGTAGGGGAGGATTTGTAGTTTCTGTAGTCTTGGCAGCGAACACCTCGCGTCCACTTGCTCATGACCGAAAAGATCTCTAGTTTTTAATGTAATCTGTTGCAAACAGAAGATGCGAAGGCATTTCATAGTACTACTAGCACATCCAGGAATATTTTGCAGTTGCAAAAATGTGTGGCAACGGAATATATATACCCTAGTCAGTGATCCCTGGGACTTTCCTCAGAAGGCAAATTTCGGCTCATTGTTGCGAATTCGTCCACATGAACCCTCCCAGAAGGGCTGGGGGGTCAATAAGCTCGCCAGACAAAAAATTAGAGACTCCAAGAGAAATCATTACAGGCATCGTTTAATACCGTGTAATCCCGCCCCTGGACTTGATAGGTGCCTGAATTTAGTTAGGATTGGGTCCAAAAGATTCTGGAGGTACGTCGTATCCAGGTCTCACTATTTGCCCATTCATTTCCAAGACCTTTATGGGACGGTGATGTCGGCGTTTTACCTGCTGTTCCAGCATGTCCCACAGATTTTCACTGTGGTTCAATAAAGGCGATTTTGTAGGACACTCGATATGCAACGTGGTGGGGTATTGTTCAGAAAACCAACCACATATTCGCTTAGCCCGACGAATTCTGTTGTTATCGTTTTTATGTGCTTCCGTGAGCAATGGCCTCTTGTGAGGTGACTGACTGCGAAACGTTAATTGCATGCAGTTCCCGTCGTAGTGTTCTCTTGCTGATAGGTTGGAGTGGACCTTCACTCACTGCCTGCAGTAATTCCTGTCTGATTTGGAAGCGATTTTGATTTTTAAACCGTGAAACCCGTCTTTGTTACCTCTCAGCAAGGATATTTTTCCGACCACAATTCTGACGTTGTGTTTCGTGGCCACTGCTTGTAGTCACGTTGATCAGTCCGCCACAAAACACTAACTGACAATATCACCCATGGACACAGCCTAACACGATTGCATCTTTCTGCCACTCTGCAAGGTCCTCACATTTACCAACGTTTACTATAACATCCACTTGAAACATAAATGTCTCACTCATCGCTACTGTCCTATGCTCAGATAGAGCACTACGAGCGCTGAGCACGTGACTCGATCCCTGCGCCATCTCTAATGGCTTAACGTTTCATCTGGGTGTGCGTACTCAGGCGATCTATTTTCTGTCCGGTGACCTAATAACTCCATAAGATCATTGGAGATATTTATTTCCCCTGTTTCAAAACTAATAGTTTCAGATATGTGACTTTCTCCCTCTAAATAAATTGTATCCAATGAAACTATGTACATTTTTACATTTAAACAATATTAATACTTAATCATAGTTTAGCCTTACGTCTTTTTCATTTCTTGAATGTAATATTTATAAAGATAGAATGACGATTTTTACGTTTAACATCTTTTATCCGAATTACCTGCAACAATGAAAATATTATTTCCCGTTTACTTTTACATCCATTTTTCGCGTCCTTGGCCTTAGCACTTGTTGTACCCTTCTCATTACCAGTGGGGTCAATATCAACCCACACCCACACAAGAAATATATATATCTGGAGCGAAAAAAAAGAAAATAGCTCATTCTTGTATATTCCATTTTTGTTTAAAATTTTGTATATCAAGTGACAGTATATATGGCAGAAACAAATTTTGTGATAGTTTATATGCTATACTTTCGAGTTAAACTACAAGAAAGAAAATGGAACTGCACATTCGCACAATATAGATTTTGGAGCTCGCATTTGTTTCAACAGGAAATCTGTACAGTGCTGTTTACAAAATATGCCGCCTATTCTCACTCGAATGTTTACTATAGTAGCTTGTAAAGATCAGAAGTAGATCGGCTCGTAACAGATATGTTTAGCAATGCCACGTAAGAACTTGGAGACTGCACCGTTTCAGACAGATTCAATAACGATAAGACAGAGATTAAGACAGCAGAGTTTAAATTGCTAACCTTATCCAGGGTTTAGGTCACAATCTATTTCTAATGAATTGATGATTATTACTCAAGAAATTGCAGAAAAGTAAGCAATTACGTAGATGGCACACTGGAACGAACGTCAGGTTGCTTAGAATTTCAAAGGGATCATTAGGCAGTAGTGATGGAAAGAATGGCAGAAAATATAACAGAAGACAAATTATAGTTAACAGCAATTAAGTATTAAAAGAAGCAGAGCATGATATAGCAAAATGTCAAGACCTCTTAAAACTCACTAGTTGACACATAAAATACTGATTCTGAGTATATTTCTTATACTTTTCAAACTTCATTTTATATTCGTATGCACTAAATTTTTCCCGAGGGCATGCAGCTTTACTATACGATTAAATGATGATGGCATCCTCTTGGGTAAAATATTCCGGAGGTAAAATAGTTCCCCATTCGGATCTCCGGATGGGGACTACTCAGGAGGACATCGATATCAGGAGAAAGAAATCTGGCCTTCTACGGATAGGAGAGTGTACTGTCAGATCCCTTAATCGGGCAGGTAGGTTAGAAAATTTAAAAACTGAAATGGATAAGTTAAAGTTAGATATAGTGGAAATTAGTGAAGTTCGGTGGCAGGAGGAACAAGACTTTTGGTCAGATGAATGAAGGGTTATAAATACAAAATCAAATAGGGGTAATGCAGGAGTACGTTTAATAACGAATAAAAAAATGTTAGTGCGGGTAACCTACTACAAACAGCATAGTGAACGCCTTATTGTGGCCAAGAGAGACACAAAGCCCACGCTTACTACAGTAGTAAAGTTTATATACCAACTAGCTCTGCAGATGACGAAGACATTGAAGAAATGTATGATGAGATGAAAGAAATTTTTCAGTTAGTGAAGGGAGACGAAAATTTAATATTGATGGGTGACAGGAATTCGATAGTGGGAAAATGAATAGAACGGAACGTAGTAGGTGAATATGGATTGGGGGTGAGAGATGAAAGAGGAAGCCGCCTCATAGAATATTGCACAGAGCATAACTTAATCATAGCTAACACTTGGTTCAAGAACCATAAAAGGGGGTTGTATACATGGTTGAAGCCTGGAGATACTGACAGGTTTCAGATAGATTATATAATGGTAAGACAGATATTTAGGAACCAGGTTTTAAATTGTAAGACATTTCCAGGGGCAGATGTGGACTCTGGCCACAATCTATTGGTTATGAACTGTAGATTAAAACTGAAGAAACTGCAAAAAGTTGGGAATATAAGGAGATAATCTGACTAAACCAGAGCTTGTACAGAGTTTCAGGGAGAGCATAAGGGAACAATTGACAGGAAATGAGAGAAAGAAATAAAGTAGAAGAAGAATGGATAGCTTTGAGGGATGAAGTAGTGAAGGCAGCCGAGGATCAAGTAGGTAAAAAGACGACAGCTAGTAGAAATCCTTGGGTAACAGAAGAAATATTGAATTTAAATGATAAAAGGAGAAAATATAAAAATGCTGTAAATGAAGCAGGCAAAAAGGAATACAAACGTCTCAAAACTGAGATCGACAGGAAGTGCAAAATGGCTAGCAGGGATGGCTAGAGGACAAATGTAAGGATGTAGAGACTAAACTCACTAGGGGTAAGATAGATACTGCCCACAGGAAAACTAAAGAGACCTTTGGAGAAAAGAGAACCACTTATATGAATATAAAGAGCTCAGATGGAAACCCTGTTCTAAGCAAAGAAGGGAAGCAAAAAAATGGAAGGAATATGTAGAGGCTCTATACAAGAGCGATGTACTTAAGGACAATATTATCGAAATGGAAGAGGATGTAGATGAAAATGAAATGGAAGAGGATGTAGATGAAAATGAAATGGAAGATATGATACTGCATGAAAAGTTTGACAGAGCACTGAAAGACCTAAATCGAAACAAAGTCCCGAGAGTAGACAACATTCCATTAGAACTACTGACGGCCTTGGGAGAGCCAGTCCCGAAAAAACTCTACCATCTGGTCAGAAAAATGTTTGAGACAAGTGAAATACCCTACTATCTGCTTAATAAGTCACACCAGCAAAATATTGACGCGATTTCTTTTCAGACGAATGGAAGAACTGGTATAAGCCGACCTCTGGGAGGATCAGTTTGGATTCCGTGGAAATATTGGAACACGTGAGGCAATACTGACCCTACGACTTATCTTCGAAACTAGATTAAGAAAAGGCAAACCTACGTTTCAAGCGTTTGTAGACTTCGAGAAAGCTTTTGACAATGTTGACTGGAATACTCTCTTTCAAATTCTAAAGGTGGCAGTGGTAAAATACAGGGAGCAAAAGGCTATTTACAATTTATACAGAAAGCAGATGGCAGTTATAAGGGTCGAGGGACATGAAAGGGAAGCAGAGGTTGGGAAGGGAGTGAGATAGGGCTGTAGACTATCGCCGATGTTATTCAATCTATATATTGAGCAAGCAGTAAAGGAAACGATAGAAAAACTCGGAGTAGGTATCAAAATCCATGGAGAAGAAATAAAAAGTTTGCAATTCGCCGATGACATTGTAATTCTGTCAGAGACAGGAAAGGACTTGGAAGAGCAGTTGAACGCAATGGACAGTGTCTTGAAAGGAGGATATAAGATGAACATCAACAAAAGCAAAACGAGGATAATGGAATGTGGTCGAGTTAGCTCAGTTGATGCTGAGGGAATTAGATTAGGAAATGAGACAAAGTATTAAGGAGTTTTGCTATTTGGGGAGCAAAATAACTGATAATGGTTGAAGTAGAGAGGATATAAAATGTAGACTGGCAATAGCAAGGAAAGCGTTGCTGAAGAAGAGAAATTTGTTAACATCGAGTATGGATTTAAGTGTCAGGAAGTCGTTTCTGAAAGTTTTTGTATGGAGTGTAGCCATGTATGGAAGTGAAAAATGAACAATAAATAGTTTGTTGAAGAAGAGAATAGAAGCTTTCGAAATGTGGTGCTACGGAAGAATGCTGGAGATTAGATGGGTATATCACGTAACTAATGAGGAGGTACTGAATAGAATTGGGGAGAAGGGGAGTTTGTGGCACAACTTGATTAGAAGAAGGGATCGGTTGGTAGGACATATTCTGAATCATCAAGGGATCACCAATTTAGTACTGGAGAGCAGCGTGGAGGGTAGAAGACGTAGAGGGAGACCAAGAGATGAATACACTAAGCAGATTCAGAAGGAAGTAGGCTGCAGTAGGTACTGGGCGATGAAGCAGCTTGCACAGGATAGAGTAGCATCAAGAGCATCAAACCAGTCTCAGGACTGTAGGCCACAAAAACAACACGCACTGAAGAGCCAAAGAAACTGGTACACCTGCCTAATATCGTGTAAGGCCCCTACGAGCACACAGGAGTACGGCTACACATCGTGACGTAGACTCGACTGACGTCTGAAGCCATGCTGAAGGGAATTGACACCAAGAATGTTGTAGGGTTGTCCATAAATCCGTAAGAGTACGACGGGGTAGAGATCTTTTCGGAACAGCACGTCGCAAGGCATTTCAGACATGTTCATTATTGTTCATGTTTGGAGAGTTTGGTGGCTAGCGGAAGTGTTTAAGAATCTTTATCGAGCCATTCTGCAGCAATTCTGGACATGTATGGTGTCGCATTGCCCTGCGCAAGAACGTCGCAATGCACAATGGACATGAATGCATGCAGGTGACCAAACAGGATGCTTACGTATATGTCACTTGTCACAGTCGTATCTAAACCTATCAGTGGTCCCATACCACTACAACTGCGCACGCCCTACACCATTACAGAGCCGCCACTAGTTTGAACAATCTCCTACTCACATGCAGGATTCATGGGTTCATGGGATTGTCTCCACAAGCGCATACGTCCATCCACTCGATACAATTTGAAAAGATATCGTCCAACCAGGCAACATATTTCCAGTCAACAGTCCAATTTCGGTGTTTACGGTACCAGGCGAGGCGTAAAGCTTGGTGTCGTGCAGTCGTCAATGGTACCCGAGAAGGCCTTCAGCTCCAAAATCCCATACTGATTATGTTTCGTTGAATAGTTCGCGTGCTGACACTTTTTGATGCTCTAGCTTTGAAATCTGTAGAAGGGTCCAACTTTCGTCACATTGAACGATTCTCTTCAGTCGTCGTTGGTCCCGTTCTTGCAGGATCTTTATTCAGTCGCATCTACGTCGGAGATTTGATGTTTTACCGAATTCCTGATATTCACAGTACACTCGTGAAATGGTCATACGGGAAAATCCTCACTTCGTTGCTACTTCAGAAATGCTGTGTCCCGTAACTATAGTGCCGACTGTAACACCCGTTCATATTCACGTAAATCTTGATAATCTTCAATTGTAGCAGCAGTAACCAATCTAACAACTGCGCCAGACACCTGTCTTATGTAGGCGTTGCCGACCGCAGCGCCGTATTCTGCCTGTTTATATGTCTTTGTATTCGAACAATCTTGCCTATACCAGTTAATTTGGCACTTCAGTGTATATTTTGGTTTCCATCGGCACATATTCTGAGTTTATTGCTAGGCTACAGAATGTATCAGATGTTTCAGATAGTGGTTATACGTTGTGTATATCACGCCAGTTACTCTACTTTGGCTAAAGTTTCACTAATAATGTCACACAAATGACCAGGTCTTATAACAGCCACACATTTTTTGAGCTGCAGTAAACACTTCACCACGAATTATGTTAAGAGTACTGGCTGATATTTACATCACAGTATGCAGATCGTTACTGGCACCTCATAACATACAAAATATCGTACACTGTCAAAAATTTCTCGAAGAGCGGGGGAAGTAAATATTGTATCACACTTTAAGTTCCAGAATGAAATTTTCACTCTTCAGCGGTGTGTTCGCTGATATGAAACTTCCTTGCAGATACACACTGTGGGCCGGACGGAGATCCGAGCTCGGGTCCTTCGCCTTTCGCGGGCAGAAGCTCTGCCATCTGTGCTAGCAAGCACGATTCACGGCCCGTCCTCAGAGCTTTAATTCCGCCAATACCTCGTATCCTATCTTCCATACTTCACCGAAGTTGTGATGATACTCGTGAGTCATGCGTGGGCAGCTGAGCTGGTAGAGCACTTCCCGCGAGAGGCGAAAGTCCCGAGTTCGAGTCTCGATCCAACC
This sequence comes from Schistocerca nitens, assembly GCF_023898315.1. Classification (NCBI taxonomy): domain Eukaryota; kingdom Metazoa; phylum Arthropoda; class Insecta; order Orthoptera; family Acrididae; genus Schistocerca; species Schistocerca nitens. The sequence goes on from NC_064618.1 coordinate 177,456,471, forward strand.
CAGTGTTATAATCTGGCAGGAAATTTTATATTTTAAGTTGAGTTTTGAATTTAGTCATGTCACGAATAACAGATTCGACATGAAATAACGAAGGTTTACACACATTTGCTGCATTGTGTTTACCTCTAGTGCCTAGAAAGAAAAATGATGCCTTTTTTAGTGTATGTGTACCAACATATATGCATTAGTGTACGGAGCTGAAGCTGAGGTATATGAAATATTCCCTAAGAGACCTTTCTTCCGTATTTACGTTTGATGCACATATTAAATCATCTGGCAGTATGTACCTTTCCCACACAAACTTATGTTGTTATTGTTGTCTTCAGTCCTGAGACTGGTTTGATGCAGCTCTCCATGCTACTCTATCCTGTGCAACCTTCTGCATCTGCTTAGTGTATTCATCTCTTGGTCTCCCTCTATGATTTTTACCCTCCACGCAGCCCTCCAATGCTAAGTTTGTAATCCCTTGATGCCTCAGAACATGTCCTACCAACCGGTCGCTTCTTCTTGTCAAATTGTGCCACAGACTCCTCTTCTCCCCAGTTCTATTCAATACCCCCTCATTAGTTATGTGATCTACCCACCTTATCTTCAGCATTCTTCTGTAGCACCACATTCCGAAAGCTTCTATTCTCTTCTTGTTCAAACTATTTGTCGTCCATGTTTCACTTCCATACATGGCTACACTCCATACAAATACTTTCAGAAACGACTTCCTGACACTTAAATCTATACTCGATGTTAACAAATTTCGCTTCTTCAGAAACGATTTCCTTGCCATTGCCAGTCTACATTTTATATCCTCTCTACTTCGACCTTCATCAGTTATTTTGCTCCCCAAATAGCAAAACCCCTTTACTATTTTAAGTGTCTCATTTCCTAATCTAATTCCCTCAGCATCACCCGACTAAATTCGACTACATTCCATTATCCTCGTTTTGCTTTTGTTGATGTTCATCTTATATCCTCCTTTCAAGACATTGTCCATTCCGTTCAACTGCTCTTCCAAGTCCTTTGCTGTCTCTGACAGAATTACAATGTCATCGGCGAACCTCAAAGTTGTTATTTCTTCTCCATGGACTTTAATACCTACTCCGAACTTCTCTTTTGTTTCCTTTATTGCTTGCTGAATATACAGATTAAATAACATCGGGGACAGGCTACAACCCTGTCTCACTCCCTTCCCAACCGCTGCTCCCCTTTCATGCCCCTCGACTCTTATAACTGCCATCTGATTTCTGTAAAAATTGTAAATATCCTTTCGCTCCCTGTATTTTACCCCTGCCACCCTTAGAATTAGAAAGAGAGTATTCCAGTCAAAATTGACAAAAGCTTTCTCTAAGTCTACAAATGCTAGAAACGTAGGTTTGCCTTTCCTTAATCTATTTTCTAAGATAAGTCGTAGGGTCAGTATTGCTTCACGTGTTGCAACATTTCCACGGAATCCAAACTGATCTTCGCCGAGGTCGGCTTCTACCAGTTTTTCCATTCGTCTGTAAAGAATTCGCGTTAGTATTTTGCAGCTGTGACTTATTAAACTGATAGTTCGGTAATTTTCACATCTGTCAGCACATAATTTTTTTGGGATTGGAATTATTATATTCTTCTTCTAGTGTGAGGGTATTTCGCCTATCTCAGACATCTTGCTCACCAGATGGTAGAGTTTTGTCAGGACTGGCTCTCCCAAGGCCGTCAGTAGTTCTAATGGAATGTTGTCTACTCCCGCGGCCTTGTTTCGACTCAGGTCTTTCAGTGCTCTGTCAAAGTCTTCACGCAGTATCGTATCTCCCATTTCATCTTCATCTACATCCTCTTCCATTTCCATAATATTGTCCTCAAGTACATTGCCCTTGTATAGACCCTCTATACACTCCTTCCACCTTTCTGCTTTCCCTTCTTTGCTTAGAGCTGGGTTTCCATTTGAGCTCCTGATATTCATACAAGTGGCTCTCTTTTCTCCAACGGTCTCTTTAATTTTCCTGTAGGCAGTATCTATCTTACCCCTAGTGAGATAAGCCTCTACATCCTTACATTTGTCCTCTAGCCATCCCTGCTGAGCCATTTTGCACTTCCTGTCGATCGCATTTTTGAGACGTTTGTATTCCTTTTTGCCTGCTTCATTTACTGCGTTTTTATATCTTCTCCTTTCATCAATTAATTTCAATATTTCGTTACCCAAGGATTTCTACTAGCCCTCGTCTTTTTACCTACTTGATCCTCGGCTGCCTTCACTACTTCATCCCTCAGAGCTACCCATTCTTCTTCTACTGTATTTCTTTCCCCCATTCCTGTCAATCGTTCCCTTATGCTCTCCCTGAAATTCTGTACAACCTCTGGTTCTTTCAGATTATCCAGGTCCCATCTCCTTAAATTCCCCCCTTTTTGCAGTTTCTTCAATTTTAATCTACAGTTCATAACCAATAGATTGTGTTCAGAGTCCACATCTGCCCCTGGAAATGTCTTACAATTTAAAACCTGGTTCCTAAATCTCTGTCTTACCATTATATAATCTATCTGATACCTTCTAGTATCTCCAGGATTCTTCCATGTATACAACATTCTTTTATGATTCTTAAACCATGTGTTAGCTATGATTAATTTATGCTCTGTGCAAAATTCTATCAGACGGCTTCCCCTTTATTTCTCTCCCCCCAAACCATATTCACCCACTATGTTTCCTTCTCTCCCTTTTCCTACTCTCGAATTCCAGTCACCCATCAATATTAAATTTTCGTCTCCCTTCACTACCTGAATAGGAGTGCGGGTAAGCTACTACCAACAGCATAGTGAACGCATTATTGTGGCCAAGATAGACACGAAGCCAATGCCTACCACGGTAGTACAAGTTTATATGCTAACTAGCTCTGCAAATGATGAAGAAATTGATGAAATGTCACAAACTTATATTTGCCGTGATTATGTGTCGTTTTCCGTTTACTTTTTATTGTTATTTTATATGTTTTACTACCTTAATAACCACCAATCCGTACTCAGTCGGAATTGATGCATTCATTATGACAGCCCTGTGTATTCAACTGCCAAGAAATTCTGTAGCTTCCTTATGGTGACGTTACTGTAATGCGAAATGTTATTTTGACAAATACGAATGTTCATTGATACTGTTTTCTTATTGTTTGCTAAGAGCTAATTCTTGTCGTCCATTCACTGAGATGACCTTTAACAGAATTTGCTACCCATTCGACATCTTCGTTTTTTGCTGCGCTTAGTAATAATGTGCCAATGGCTCGAACACTTCTAACCAGGTACTCGTCACTTGCGCGAGAACTGAAACTGAGGGTAGCGAAGCAAAAGTTGATACGCCCACTCGGTTTGCAAATGTTCCTCTGAAAATAATAATCGAGGAGTTTTTTTCCAGAGAGTTGGACAAATGAGCGACTTCGAAGTTACTTTCTGTGAAGTTGAGAAACATGTAAGATCATTAAAACTGAAGAGTGTTCAAGGGCTTCATGCAATCCGCATTAAATTTTGTACAGGATTCGGGACTGAGTGGTCCCTTCTTTTAACCACAGTTATCCTAAAATCCCTCAAACAAAAGAGGCTGCGCACAGGACGTGGAAGAAGGCACAGGCCTCATCCATCTGCATCACTGGTTCCAAAACTGGGAGTAATTTACTCCCTGAGATCTGAAACAAAGTTTTCTGAGGGATAAAAACAAAGGGGTTCAGTTTTTTTTAAACATTATCACCGTCATCACTATTTCGGAAGTGGGTAATAATGATTATGTATGTTTCCAGTAATTACTTCCGCCACCTACCCCACCAAAATACTACACGCGTGGTGAAGACTGTTCCTATATTCATTTCACATTCCTCACATAACACAGTCGCTTTACTGCTTTGTACCATGCATCCACAACAGCAAATTGAGGCGCGTACATCATATATGGTTAAATAGATGCCTTCTCTGACTTGTATGTAGTTCGCACAATACATCATAAATTCCTTTATTATCCTCTTGGAAACAATAACTAAGCCGAATACACAACACAAAAGTATTTATGAAATGGCTTCTGTCTTGGTACGGAGCCTACACGTGTTATTGTTATTTTTATCATTATTGCCAGTGGTCAGACATAAAACATTGACAGAGTTTAGTCATCAGTCTTCTGACAGGTCTGATGGGGCCCACCACGAATTCCTCCCCAGCGCCCACTACTTCATTGCAGTGCAACGTTTGCTCCCGACGTCCTAAATTAATTGAATTCCAATCACTGTTTTCTCCTAAGGTTTTGCCCGCTATAGCTCTATCTAGTACCACGGACGTTAGCCCCTGTTTCCTTGACGCATGTTCTGCCATTGTTTCCTTCTTCTCATGAGTTCCTCGCCAATTCTGGCGAGGTTATTCCGTGATCCCTTAATTCATGTCATATCGTCCTGTCCTTTCTTCATGTCAGTGTTTTCCATATGTACATTTCTTCACCGATTATGAGGTAACCTCCTCGTTTCTTATCAGTCCAGCTGTTTTTCACCCCTCCTCAAAGGCTTCGATTTGTTCAGTTCTGGTTTTAGTACAGACCATTATTCACTGTCATACAATTCCCTGTTCCAAACGTACATTCTTAAAAATTTCTTCTTTAAATTAACGCTTATGTTTGACATCAGCAGCCATCTCTTTCTTCAAAGAGAGCAGAATTCCTTAACTTTTTCTATTGCTTTGATGTTAAGTTTATCGGTATTCTCATTTCCTCTACTATTTATAACGTTTTTCTTTTCCGGTTTGCTCTCAATCCACATTCTGTACTCATTAGGCTGTTCGTCCCATTCAACATATCCCGTTATTCTTCTTGACATTCACTGAGGATAGCAATGTCAATAGTGAATATCAATTATATCCTTTCACCCTGAATTTTAAACCCACCCTTGAACTTTTGTTTTTCGTCATACTCTCTTTGGTGTACAAGCTGAGCCATAGCGGTCATACACTACATCCTTGACATACACCCTTTTTAATCCGAGCACGTCGTTCAGGGTCTTCCACTCTTACTGTTCCTAGGGATTACGGTTATCGCTGAAAGAACAGGTTTTCGGTTATATCGGTTTTGTTCCTCTCCAGCTTATCCTGACTGTTAAAACCGCTCAAAATATCCGGTATCCGGTTTCTTAAATAACCCATTTTCTGTTTCTTTTGTGTTATTTCCTGTAATAAATGTAAATATCGGACAAAGAGTGAAAAATTTTGCCCTCCCAGTTTCAAGATAAATAGAAACAAAATTTTAAATTAAATGGGAAAACAAAACATGTTCAAATGTCCTAGACTTATACACTACCAAAACTAACTTAACCTAACACGTGCTTTTTATTTGTTTAACGTGTCAGAAACATCGTACAAAAAATCAGAATAATTAACACATACATATCAAGTATAAAAAATTACAAAAATAGTATAAAATTATACAGATATATAAGCAGGGTGAAGTAGTTTTTTTTTTTATTTTATAAAGTCTTGGACCAGAACCCGGCCACGTCCAGCGATTCGGGGGTGGTACTTATCAAATCCTTCATGGTGCAGGTGCTTGGGCGCAGCACACACTGTGTGAGGTGGGTGGTGGTTTGAGTGTGTCCAGTCACACAGAGCCGGTTCGTTTTAGAGGCCCCATTTGCGCATATTCTCTTTGGATCGTGTGACACCAGAGCGCAGCTTATTAAGAGATTTCCATGCCGTCCATTCTTCCATATGGCCGGGAGGGAGTTCTTCGTTTGGGATTAACCATTCCCCAAGGTGCACTTTTTATTCTCGCCACATTGCCAGCCTCACTTGCTTCGGTGTCCCGACGTTGTTTTCAGCTGTGTGCAGGAAGCTTTTTCTAGATTTTAGTCGACGGCGGGCTGGCTGCTGTTTGTACAGCGGGCGGGCAGGTGAGGTCAAAGCCTTTGTCTTTTCCTTCCTGGCCGCTACTTTCCTTCTAATATCTGGTGGGGCCACGCCTGCCAGGCAGTACAATTTATCAGTCGGGGCTGGTCTCAGACAGCCTGTGATGATGTGGCAGGATTCATTAAGCGGTATGTCCACTTGCTTGGCGTGGCTAGAGTTGTACCACACTGGGCACGCGTACTCCGCTGTTGAATAGCACAAAGCAAGAACTGTGGTTCTCACTACTCCAGGCTGTGCCCCCAATGTAGTGCCCGTTAGTTTGCGCACAATGTTGTTTCTCGTGGCTACTTTGTGTTTAGTGTTCATGCAGTGCTTTTTATAGATGAGTGCTCTATCCAAGGTGACGCCTAAGTATTTTGGTGTTTCGCAATGTTCCAGGGGCACTCCTTCCCAGTTGTAGTCTTCTTGGGTTTGAGATGGTTCCCCTTATAGTAGGTGGCAAGCTGTTCGAGGGCTTCTGACAGATTCTGTTCAACAGTTTGAAAGCTGTCTGCTTGAGCGGTAATGGCGCAATCATCTGCATATATGAAGCTTTCGGTGCCTTAGGGGAGGGGCTGGTCATTAGTATATATATTATAAAGTGTTGGGGCCAGTACGCTTCATTGGGGGGTGGGGGGATTTTTCTGTATCCTCCACCGGCTTCTCTGTCCCTGAAAATCCACGAAGAATCTTCGATTCTGGAGTAGGTTTCCAATTGGTAAGGTTAGTCTGTAGTCCCTACTCATTGCGTATATTTTCCCCAGGAGCATTCGGTGGTTGACTGTGTCGTAGGCTGCTGATAGGTCTAGGAAGACACCCCGGTGATCTTCCTGTTCTCGAACCCATCATCTATGTGTTGCGTTAATTTTAGCACCTGTGAGGTGCAGCATTTGCCCTGTCTGAAGCCTGCGTGTTGTGGGATCAGGAGAGGCTCGAAGGCGCCCGTGATTCTGTGGAGTATCATCCTTTCCAAAACCTTGTACATATGGCATAGCAGAGAGATCGGCCTGTAGTTTTTGGGATTTTCAAGTTCTTTGCCTGGTTTTAGGATGGCAATGACTCGCGATTTTCTCCAGATTTGTCATGCAGTTGTTCATCATATCGACTAGCCATTTCCTTGTTACAGGTCCAAAATGCTTTATTTGCTCGATGCATATATCATCAAGGCCGGCTTCTCTCCGCATTTTGCACTTACTGATCGCCTTCTCCAGTTCCGCCAAGGTAAATGGCTTGGATAGTTCTTCGGTCTCCTGAGGGGGGTTTCGTTCTACGCCCCTCTTTTTTGTCTTTAGGTTGTCGTATCTTGGTGGTTTCCCATTTGCGAGAAGCTGGTGTGCAATTTGGTCTGCTGTGACGTTCGCGTGTAGATTTGGTTTGGTGGGGTCATTGGCTAGGCGTTTTATGAGTTTCCAGGCCTTTTGACTATCTCTGCCGAAATTAGTTTCCTCCATCAGTTTGTTCCATTGCTCCCTTCTCACTTCTGATATCCGGGAGGTAATAGCTCTTCCTTTGGTGAGGGTTTCTTCACTGAAGGGGTTTATTTCGAAGAGCATTTGATACTCTTCCTGTAGGGCTACTGTTTCCTGGGTGAGTAACTTGTTCTGCAACCCCTTGGAATAGACGCTCGAGAGCAGGTTTTGACGGTGTCCACGAAGGTGTCATAGTTTTCTGGATCTGGGCTATATGTCTGGACTCTCTCTTCTAGTATTCTGGTGAATTTGGGCCACTCTGCCTTCCTGAAATTATATCTCCTTCTGAACCTTACTCTTCGCGGTATAGCTATTGGCAACATTTGGCACATTATTGGGCGATGTTGTGTCTTTGGGATGGGGGCGCAGATGGACTTAAAGCACTGTTGTGCTATTTCTTCGCCGACGAATAGGAGATCCGGGTTGTATCCGCGGCGCCACCTGCCGCTGTTGAAAGATGTGGGAAGTTTGCTGTCGTGGATAAGTGCCAGGTGGTTTGACTCGGTCCACGCCTGAACGGCTTCACCGTTTTTGTCTACTTGTGCATAGCCCCATATGTGCTATGGCTGTTGAAATCGCCGATGATGAAAGCCGTTTTCTGTTTACCGATTTTTACTGGTGGTTCAAAGTGGAAGCTACATTTGGGGGCTTATACAGTGAGGTCACCGTGTATTCGCCAAATTGCACCGTGATAATCTCGGTATCTCTCTCCTCAGTGTGATCTGCCATCCTCACTTGGAGGTCCGGTTTGGTGAACACGGCACTCCCGTAATGCGCGTGCGGTCTTTCTGCTACTAGTTTCATGCCTGGAACCTTGGGGTGTTGGTGTTGTATGTCCCTATGCGTTTCTTGCACGCAGAGTACGTCACATTTGGTTTTTTGACAAAGCTCGCTCAGCAATTGTTTTTTGCAAGACGAAAGAAGTCTATGTTCATAGAGATGATCGTCAAATCCGGTTCTGATAAGAACCTATCCGGATTTTCTCGAGACATTATGTCACTCTACTGTGATGCTTCTGGTGTGAGAGAATCTGCCGACTTAGAGCAGTTGCCCAGGGAACGCCCGAATGTGTTACTAATGACACATCCTTCGTGGAGACTTCTCTCGTGCTGAGACCAAAACACACACCCAGGTCCAAGGGAAGATTCGAATCTTCGGCGGGAGGGGCCAGGTAATCCGTGTCATGGACGCCTCGAACCTCGCGGTCCCTTCGCGCGGCAATGGGAAAACAAAAGGAACTCTGTCGGACCACCGTTAACTGCTTTTCTGGAAAAGTGATAAGTGTTTGAATACTACAAATAATCGAGAGTATTCTCCTATTGAACCTATTTTCCCTTTAATCTGCACATAAGGATTGTTGTAACTGGGGATAATAGTACCAGTCGAAATTACTCCTAGTCAGTCCTAAATGGTGAAAACTGAGGTTGAAGGACTGTTTTTTTTCGATTGGTTTGCCAATACTTAATGGCTGCAAGCAGTGAAATCCATATTAAGTGGACACGGCCAGCAGGTAGGGCCACTTCATGTTTTGGTTGTGTACTATGAATCAATTATTGTTCAGTTTTTAATTCATTACTCTTAGCATATATTTTTTCATCTTTTACTATTTTATGGATGTGACAGACAAATTTCTTATCTTTTAGAGCCAATGATGCATTGTTATTTATTGCTTCATCCCTTCGTACAAATATTTCCAGTCTAGGGTTGGTTCCATTCTGACTTACAACGGATGCTGGGCAACGACAGTAAGAACAGTACAGACCAGGTGGTGGTAGAGTTTTGTATATTACACGTACACGAGTATCTTAAGCAGTGACACACAGCAACACTGATATTTTCTTTCAGCAATGCTGTAGCAGTTATTGTTGTTGTGGTCTTCAGTCCTGAGACTGGTTTGATGCAGCTTTCCATGCTACTCTATCCTGTGCAACCTTCTTCATCTCCCAGTACCTACTGCAACGTACGTCCTTCTGAATCTGCTTAGTGTATTCATCTCTTGGTCTCCCTCTGCGATTTTTACCCTCCAAGCTGCCCTCCAATGCTAAATTTGTGATCCCTTGATGCCTCAAAACATGTCCTACCAACCGATCCCTTCTTCTAGTCAAGTTGAGCCACAAACTTCTCTTCTCCCCAATCCTATTCAACACCTCCTCATTAGTTATGTGATCTACCCATCTAATCTTCAGCATTCTTCTGTAGCACCACATTTCGAAAGCTTCTATTCTCTTCTTGTCCAAACTAGTTATCGTCCATGATTCACTTCCATACATGGCTACACCCCATACAAATACTTTCAGAAACGACTTCCTGACACTTAAGTCTATACTCGACGTTAACAAATTTCTCTTGTTCAGAAACGATTTCCTTGCCATTGCCAGTCTACATTTTATATCCTCTCTACTTTGACCATAATCAGTTATTTTACTCCCTAAATAGCAAAACTCCTTTACTACTTTAAGTGTCTCATTTCCTAATCTAATTCCCTCAGCAGCCCCCGATTTAATTTGACTGCATTCCATTATCCTCGTTTTGCTTTTGTTGATGTTCATCTTATATCCTCCTTTCAAGACACTGTCCATTCCGTTCAACTGCTCTTCCAAGTCATTTGCTGTCTCTGACAGAATTACAATGTCATCGGCGAACCTCAAAGTTTTTGCTTCTTCTCCATGAATTTTAATACCTACTCCGAATTTTTCTTTTGCTTCCTTTACTGCTTGCTCAATATACAGATTGAATAACATCGGGGAGCAGCTACAACCCTGTCTCGCTCCTTTCCCAACCACTGCTTCCCTTTCATGCCCCTCGACTCTTATAACTGCCATCTGGTTTCTGTACAAATTGTAAATAGCCTTTCGCTCCCTGTATTTTACCCCTACCACCTTCAGAATTTGAAAGAGTGTATTCCAGTTATCATTGTCAAAAGCTTTCTCTAAGTCTACAAATGCTATCAACGTAGGTTTGCCTTTTCTTAATCTTTCTTCTAAGATAAGTCGTAAGGTTAGTATTGCCTCACGTGTTCCAACATTTCTACGGAATCCAAACTGATCTTCCCTGAGGTCCGCTTCTACCAGTTTTTCCATTCGTCTGTAAAGAATTCGCGTTAGTATTTTGCAGCTGTGACTTATTAAAGTGATAGTTCGGTAATTTTCACATATGTCAACACCTGCTTTCTTTGGGATTGGAATTATTATATTCTTCTTGAAGTCTGAGGGTTTTTCGCCTGTCTCAGACATCTTGCTCACCAGATGGTAGGGTTCTGTCATGACTGGCCCTGCTAAGGCCATCAGTAGCTCTAATGGAATGTTGTCTACTCCCGGGGCCTTTTTTCGACTCAGGTCTTTCAGTGCTCTGTCAAACTCTTCACGCAGTATCTTATCTCCCATTTCGTCTTCATCTACATCCTCTTCCATTTCCATAATATTGTCCTCAAGCACATCGCCCTTGTATAAACCCTCTATATACTCCTTCCACCTTTCTGCCTTCCCGTCCTTTCTTAGAACTGGGTTCCCATCTGAGTTCTTGATATTCATACAAGTGGTTCTCTTCTCTCCAAAGGTCTCTTTAATATTCCTGTAGGCAGTATCTATCTTACCCCTAGTGAGATAAGCCTCTACATCCTTACATTTGTCCTCTAGCCATCCCTGATTAGCCATTTTGCACTTCCTGTCGATCTCATTTTTGAGACGTTTGTATTCCTTTTTGCCTTGCTTCATTTATTGCAGTTATTGTGTGGTGTAATTGTTGATTAAAGGGTTATTAAAATGGCAGTCGTCACTTTTCCCATTTTCTATGACAACGCAATATTCCATAGCAATGGAAAATTCACGAATAAAAATTACTTTTTGCTTAAAAAGATTTATTCACAAATGAAAGACTTCAGAACTGCTGCTATGGCTAACTGATATTTCGGTTTTTTTACTCGGTTATTATTGAAAAATACAAAAAACATCTATTATAAAGGAGACCAAACGATTACCGGGAAATGGTCATTATTTGCAACTGGCCAGATTTTCCCTTCATTAATTGTTTCCACTTGATTCTTGTACGTGTTTTATGTCATCTATCTTTTCCTATAGTTTATTCGTACTTTTCACAACATTCGGAACGTCTTGCATTATTTCACACTGTCGAACTCTTTTCCAACGTCGACAGATCCCATGAACGTGTCGTGATATTACTTGTGCCTGGCTTCCATTATTAATCCCAACGTCAGAAATGCTCCATTGGTGCCTTTACCTTTCCGAAAGCCAAAGTGATCGTCACTTAAAAGATTCTCAGTTTTATTTTCCAATCTTTTGTATACTGTCTTGGATGCATAAGCCGTTAAGGTGAGTTCGTGGTAGTTCTCGTACTTACCTGCCTTCGCTGTCTTCGGGATTGTATAACTGGTATCTTCCTGAAAGTCCGATGGTATGTCTCAAGAGGCATAGATTCTACACACTAGCCTGACACGTGTTTAATCAATTGATTCCAGAAAGTCCTAATGAATATGATCCATCCCTTATACCTCATTCCATTTCAAGTCTTGCAAAGTTATCAAATTCCAGCTCTAGTACTGGATGCTTTATGTGTTATATTCTTCCACGTCATGCCATTAGTAGAAGTGATCCACAAAACTACTGTCCAATATCTTTGACATTCATCTGTTATGGAATCTGGACTCAAACGTAAAGACCTCCTCCATGCCAAGCAGCATGCATTCCAAAAACCTCGATCATGCAAAACGCACATCACATTATTCTCCCTTGACTGCCGGGAAGCGTATGAATCAGTACCACACTTTCGTATACTGTCAAAAATGCTATCATATGGCGCATGAAGCTAAGTTTATGACTAGGTTGAGGATTTCATGGTAAAGAGAACGCAGCAGCTTAAAGCTTTTGATGGAAACGTTTCTCCATCCATAAGGTATATATGCCCCTTCCATTATCTCCAATTTTCCTTTTTTCTCGTTTTGTTTATATATTCCTTAATTCTGCATTGCTTTTTCGATCTTCCTTTGTACATCATTCCGCTTTTCTTACAAATCTCACCTCTTGAGCCTGTATTCTACTTTCTTATTGTCTTGTTGTAGCCAAAGCTTCACTTCCGTAAGTAAGTGTTGTTACTGCCATTGTCTTATAAAACTTCAGCTGAGTCTTTTCCCTGGCTTTATCCTGCCAACTTTTTACGACTGTTCCACGTATGGAATAAAATTTATTTAATTTTGTTGCAAGTCATGGATATATTCGTCAGTGTTGGCGCATCCTAGATATTTAAAACGATTTACTTGCTCCAATATTTTATGATCAGGACTTTTTTAGATCTTGCTGATTGTCTGCCCTGAAATGTCATTTTCGTTTTATCTGCCGACAATGCTAGCTTGTAATTTGAGGCTACCTACTGTAACTTATAGAGTCCCATTTGAAGGTCACCTTAATTCTCTGTAATCAGAGTCTAATGTCACGATATAAAATAACTCGATTTGTGTTCAACATCTTCCATTTGCGGTTAACGTATGTCTACATACAGGGTGAACATAAAAAAAACCGAAAAACTGCAGGGACGGAACCCTGACTGAATGTGGAGGGGTGGCTCCTACGAAAAAGTGTGTGGGAATGCCGCGCGGGATTAGCCGAGCGGTCTATGGCACTGCTGTCATGGACTGTGTGGGTGGTCCTGGAGGAGGTTCGAGTCCTCCTTCCGGCATGGGTGTGTGTGTGTGTTTGTCCTTAGGATAATTTAGGTTAAGTAGTGTGTAAGCTTCGGGACTGATGACCTTAGCAGTTAAGTCCCATAAGATTTCACACACATTTGAACATTTTTTTGTGTGGGAATGAAGGATGTGCGTCAAACGACAAGAAATCGTCCCAGAACACAGTACAAAGATGCATTGCATCCACATTACAACAGATGTTCAATGTTACCTCAACGGGATGCAATGCACTTTCACACGTCACATCATGGATTGCTATACCCTTTCGCTGGTTCTGGCCTCTCTCTGTACAGGGTCGCAGGCATTGTGAACACGCTTCCGAAGGGTCTGCACGTCAGGAACTGGTTCAGCATGCACATCGCTTTTCACATACCTCCAGAGCTAAAAATCCCGGACGTTTAAGTCTGGTAATCTAGCAGGTCATGCTACAGGGCTCCGCGTCCTATCCAACGTCCGTGGAAAATGTTGTTGAGTTGTTAACTAAGTGTAGTGTGGATTGGTGATGGTGCTCCGCCATGTTTGTGAAACTGTATGACGTTAATATGACATATAACAACAGTAACAGTAATATCGGGAACTAAATTAACGACCCATAAATGATGTAGGTCACACAGTTGTGATTTGGTTAGAATAATGTCTATTGGTTGGTTTGTTTGTGGGGGTTGAAGGGACCAGACTACAAACGTCATCGGTCCCTTAATGTTTATTCACAAAGCAAACTAATTGCGAAAGTGATCGTATTTAGAGTTATAGTTACATTCGAGCGCATATCTATTTGATACATTTAAATCATTCACAATCTCATCGCGAAACAAAATACTCCACCTCACTATTTACGCAAGAAGTTAAGAATTCACAGCAGGCGCGCGGCTGATCGTCACTCAGAGACTAAGTCCCGTGATATCACACAACGCGTTTCACGTCCTAGCTGCCTAAAGACCGACTGTCCGCTTTCGCGTCTCAGCCCGAACTATCTATTTTTGTGTCTCCAGCCGAACTGGTGTCTAGACCAGAATTGTCATCTGCCCGTCTCCGACCGCGTTTCCCGCGCGCCGAATATATTCTCTCAACTGATTAGCGCAGTTCCCTTTTCTGAAGCCGTCCATCTGATTGGCTACAGCTTATTCTACATTAGTTTACATTTTAACATATTTAAATAACAAAAGCTTGACCACTTTTGTGTTCTAAATAAAGTAACAAAAATGGTTCAAATGGCTCTGAGCACTATGGGACTCAACTGCTGAGGTCATTAGTCCCCTAGAACTTAGAACTAGTTAAACCTAACTAACCTAAGGACATCACAAACATCCATGCCCGAGGCAGGATTCGAACCTGCGACCGTAGCGGTCTTGCGGTTCCAGACTGCAGCGCCTTTAACCGCACGGCCACTTCGGCCGGCTAAATAAAGTAACAATAATATCCATTATATAATAACGCTAAATTCTTTTACATAAAACCAATACAATTTCCTTTTTAGCTATGAATGTCACGGCCAGTAGCCTTGCACCAATGTGCTTTCTGACAAATGAAAAAAGAACAAAAGTAACTATGATGCATTAAACTTTACAACAAATATTATATTATCTTATGATTCAATAAGGTGTCATGCTGTCATTGTTCAATGTGTTTAGCGTGGAGGAAATTATGATCTGATGCTTAACGGAAAATACTGATAATTTAAATTTACTATCTCGTTTAAACAAATGAAGTTACAGAGTTGATATTTACTACGCTTGTCATTTTAGTGATGGGCTTGTATATGAAATGTCGATTGTTAAGATCCACCAAAACTTTCAGATTTTAGCATTCAGATCTTTGTTACAAAACTTGTTAATTTCCCATTAACAGTAAATCCCAAACTATTATAGATATGATCAAGTTTTACTGGGATCACCACGAAATTTTATGGAGGATGGCAGTTCAAAAATACTGTGGCTTGATTCCCTGCACTACTACAGAGCTAAATAGTTTTCATAAATGTTTCCCTTTGTGGTCGATCTTAGGTCCACCATATTAAACACTGCTGCGTCTCCTCGGCCACAAAAACCTTCTACTGGGTTTCCCTATGACGTAGGTTCTCGTCTGTCTCACTCACGCACTAAGGCGCTTAGGCCTCAATAGACAATAGAAGCCTGTGAGTCCCCCCATCTGCGCCATCTGTGGCATCTGGTCCTGGACGACAGGGTTCATTTCACAATTCCTGAAAGTTGACTATTTCTGCCATATACTTAAATGAGAGCGAAATTCTCGTTAACTCACATGTCGTATTGCCAAAGGCACATGCTCAAGCAGTCCAGTATTTCGCAAGAAGGGCAAGTATATTCCTCCATCGAGGTGTTGTGGAATAATAACGGTCCTAGTATGTGGTCACAAGAGTTCCTGGCCACACACTGATACTCTGCCTATCGATGCTGATGAGGCGTCTCAACCCTCAGTTGACGATTATGCAGATTGATGATGCCATTTTTGGTAAAGGTTTCTTCGTCGCTATAGAGGACTGATAAAAGAAATTCTGTAATTGTGATGGTATGGTGTAAAAATCATCGAAAAAATCCTTCAAATAGAGGAAACTCCGCCGCTGATAGTCCTTACACTCGTTGAAGGAGACAGGGACAGTCGCAGTTGTCATGCAGCACACAGATAGTCGTACTTTGCCAGGCATAATGTTGTCAGGCCGCATGTCTGGAACTTGTACTAGTGTTTGTCTCAATATCCAATAGAATCTGGTCCTCCAGATCGGGTGTACACAGACTCTGCGGGCTCCCTGCACATTCGTCTGTCTGAAAGAACCCATAATCACACAAACGCCCAAAAAGTCTTGAAATGTTGTGTGATTTGGTTGGTGCATTTGAGGGTACTTGTTTTGGTATAGCCGCGAGGCATCTCGACCGTTTCCATCTGCTTGCCGATATGAATACCGGACCATTGTGCTGCTTACAGTACGCTACGCAAATCACACAGCTGGCAACGCACAACAAACACAAAGCACATGGTCAGAGGAACAGCAATTCGTCAGCGTCATCTACCGTCGCAAGTATGGTTTTCCAGTCTTATATTCATAGGACCGTTTTCACTCAATTTAATTACTGTTCACCCTGCACATACCCCTATAAGTATCAGATATACAGCATCGTTTGTTGTTCTCCTTTGTTTGTCTTCATTGGCTTTGTTGTAATATTTCACATACATATAACAGTTCCTGTACTATAGTATAGATTCTTAACAGCATTTATGAGGTGACCAGAATAGTCTCATTCCAGTATAATATTCCATGCCATTTTTCTATT
The DNA here is from genome assembly GCF_023898315.1 of Schistocerca nitens. Lineage (NCBI taxonomy): Eukaryota > Metazoa > Arthropoda > Insecta > Orthoptera > Acrididae > Schistocerca > Schistocerca nitens. Next base: position 177,472,793 of record NC_064618.1, read on the forward strand.
CACTTACTGAAATGTTTCTTGAAATACACAAAAGTGAGATGGGTGTCCCTGTTGAATTTTCCTCACGTTACTATAACTTGTTGCAGTGAAGAAACATTGTCAATAGTTATCGTCCTTTTCTAAAACATGATTTTTTAAAGATGTTATCTTGTCCATTTTTAAGTCTTCATGCAGGATTTTGGCATGTAATTTATAAGCTGAATCCAGCCGGTTTATACCTCGATAATTACATGATTTATTATTACCGCCCTTTCTAAATACAGATATTACTCTGGCTCTCAGCCGGTCCTTTGGTACCATCTTTTTAGGTGTTCAACTTTGCATCCACCGTTTTGCAATTGACGGCAGTAGTGGCAAGTTGGGTTCAGGTGGTTAGTCATAAGTGTAATACAATAAGCTTAGGCATCTGTAAACATAATCTCATAAAATCATTAGTCGATTTGTAACTTCATCATAAGGTTATTCTCGATTAAATACGTCTACTTACGTACCCATTTCTCGCTTTTTGCGGGAAGTTTTAATTTTCCGCTTTAGTATGAAGAATTCTGCGGCTGTGGCTCTTAAAATGCTGGGTAAGACCAATGGTGAGGAAACTATTAGTGGAAGAACTTGCAGATAAAGTTTTCAACGCCTTAAGAACGGTGATTTTGATGTCGAAGACCGGCACGGCGGTGGAAAACAGAACGTTTTCGTAGATACTGAAACAGACGTAAACATTCACAGTACATCATTATCGATAGCAATTGATGCGTTCGAGCCCAGCACTTAAACACAAATGGCCACAATAAAAGTGATAGACACATAGAGGTAATTTTGCAGCTGGTCAGTGCTCAACCCTATATCGCAAAACCGGTCAAAATATACATGGAAACATGGAAATGAGAAGGCCTATCCCTCCGGCCGTATTCTCCGTAAGTTGATCTCTCTGACTATAACCTTTTCCGATCAGTGGCATACAGTCTGGCTGACCAGCACTTCCGATCATATGAACAAGTGCAAAATTGAATCGCTTCATAGATCCCCACAAAAGACGCCCAGTTCTCCCACCGCGGGATTCGTATGCTATCCGAAAGATGGGAGAATGTTGTGCCCAGCGATGGGCAATACTATGACTCATAATCTTTTTGTAAGTTTTTCAGAATAAAGCCCCGAACTTCGAGAAAAAACGGCGGAAGCAAAGTTGTAGACCTAGCATTTCTGCAACATTGATTAACTATGTGAAAAAGGTCTTAGATGCAGCAACAACCATTTATATTTCCACAGCTTCATATTAATACTATCTAAATCAGTGACTTCCCTATGTTTTTTGTAGCTTTTAGATGGTTCAAATGGCTCTGACCACTATGGGACTTTAAAAACATCTGACGTCATCAGTCCCGGAGAACTTAGAACTACTTGAACCTAACCAACCTAAGAACATCACACACATCCATGTCCGAGGCAGGATTCGAACCTGCGACCGTAGCAGTCGCGCAGTTCCGGACTGAAGCGCATAGAACCACTCGGCCACCGCGGCCGGCCTAGCTTTTAGAGCATCCGTCAGTTCCGTCACACCAGTATCGTTCTGGATGTTTGTGTCATATAGTTCACGCAAAGTCAGAATAAAAGTATCATCATACCACAATTTTTTTATGATTTATCCATTCGTTCTTTCCCATATTATTAACATCCATACGATCGTCTTCTTGTCTATTGAGTGATTTCATTACTTTATAAGCGACAGTTTATCTGGTTTGTAAATTTTGCTCTGTATTACTAATGAAGCGTTCTCATGAATCTGGGTGCCCTTTCCGATTTATACATTTCGCATTATTACTCTTCTCTTTATATTAATCATACTTTTCGTTATTGGGATTATTTACGTAGATCTTGAATGTTTCTTATTTATATCTAATTGCTTTTGCCATCCTTGGCGCCCAGATCCTTACTCCTCTACGTTTCCAGTATCAGGTCGTAGAGTTGTGACGCGTTTGTGGGTAGACTGTTCGACGCAAAGAAAAAAATCCAACACACTGATGTGTGTACATATTAATGCAACACCTATAAAAATACCTCCATTTATACCCGTTACACCCTGTATCTAGCAGAGATCCCTGCACATGGCAGAATATGTTTGGTACACCTATCTTTAAGCGGTTATTCTATTCTACATACATACAGAACAGTGGAATAACTTCTGTAAACGGCCACTGCAATAAAATAATATTTGAACTTAGCACTCTCTCTGCTGTTACTCTACCTGGAGTTTCGTAATCTTAAATTCAGCAGCAGCTCTATACAGAATGCTGGAATGTTAACTGAAATAATAATGTAATCCCTAACCATTATAAAGTTATTTATGAAACTATAATCTGAGATTTACGACATCAGCATCTATTGTGGGACTGTCTCCTGGTCGGCGTGTTGCATGTGTGTCTTATCATCTTGCTGGTGCAGAGGTTGGCACGGAAGGTTCCGACTGCTGTGTCGCATGGAAGCATTCAGTGGAGTGTGGAGAGGAGAGGTGTCACCAACAATGGCAGTGTGCTACTTGCTGTCGAGTACGGACACTGGTCATCATAATGAACTCTTTGTATACTTCTTTACTCTCAGTGAACTATAGTGTACACCTCAATCTACATACACGAGTACATAATTACTCTGCAATTCAGAATTAAGCGGCTGGAAGAGGATTTATCGAACCAGCTCCAAGATCATTCTCTATCGTTCCACTTTCGAAGAGTAGGTGGCAAAAGCAAACACTTAAATCTATCCGTACGAGCTCTGATTTGTTTTTTTTTATGATGATCAGCTCTCCCAATGTAGGTTGGCGCCAACAAAATATTTTCACACTCTCAGAAGAAAGCTTGTGATATCATGAGGCTATTTTGCTGAAATGACAGAAACGCTTAATTTTTAAAGATAGTCACCTGAATTCGCGTATCATGTCCGTGGCACTCTGTCCCCGATTTCTCTATAATACCAAACGAGCGACGCTTCTTTGATCTTTTTCGATGTCCTCCGTCAGTCCTATCTAATATAGATCTCACGCCGCACATCATTACTACAGAGGAGAGCGTACAAGGGTAGGGTAAGCAGTCTCTTCACTAGACCTGTAGCATTTTCTAAGTGTTCTGCCAATAAATGACAGCCTTTGGTCTACTTTCCCCACAACGTCATCTACGAGATCGTTCCAATTTAAGTTAATCATAATTGTCATCACTATGTACTTAGTAGTATTCATAGACTTTAGAATTGTTTTATCCTGTAACCTAAATTTAGTAGATTAATCTTATTACTCACCTGGATGATGTCACAGTTTTCATTATTTAGAGTCAACTGCCACTTTTCGCATCATAGAGATATCTTGTCTAAATCATTTTGCACTTCGTTTTAATCATATGATGACTTCGCAAGTCGACAAATCATAGCAGTATCCGCGAACAAAGCCTGCTCAGATTGTCTCCTGCATGTTATGTGTAGATCAGGAGCAGTAGAGGGCGTACGACAATATCTTTTGAATATATGTGCTTCATGTCGTAAAGAACTCTTGAAACTACCTCCTTCTCCATATCTATCATCAAGGTATCAGCGATGTATTGTGTGTCTGGCATGGTTGTGGTGGAATTCGTAATTTCCACCGTTATGTTACAAGCGCACCGTATTTCGTAGTGTCAAGCGAATTCTGGGCGACATCATAGCAAGTGTGAGTCTTTATTCTTTTCAACACCAAAGCATTAGATCAGTACACAGCTAACTGATGTTTCAACACTGCAGTTTTTGGGAAGCGTGGTAGTGGGTATACAAATGTTTGTTTAAGCCTATACTTAAGAAACAAACGGCCGGCCGCCGTGGTCTAGTGGTTCTAGGCCGTCAGTCCGGAACCGCGCGACTGCTACGGTCGCAGGTTCGAATCCTGCTTCGGGCATGGATGTGTATGATGTCCTTAGGTTAGTTAGGTTTAAGTAGTTCTAAGTTCAAGGGGACTGATGACCACAGATGTTAAGTCCCATAGTGCTCAGAGCCATTTGAACCATTTAAGAAACAAACAACTTATTTTCTCAACTCTAGTGGCCACAATTCCCTATAAACTCAGATTTAATGTGGCAGGATGGAGTCTGGGGAATGTGAGACAATTTTCTAAGTTAAGATTATTACTCATTATTTTTTTGGTACATCAATAAAAATCGTTCACAGGCTGCAGTAGTTCATCACCTTAAAAATAATTGATTTTTCACTACTCCACAGCTGTGCAGTATTTTATAATAACTGCATCTTTTAAGCTCTGAATTCTTGCTGTCTAGTGTTCAGAGTGTCATGTGCAACAAATACGACAGGTATTACATTTGTAACTTCAGAGTTTACGAATTTAAAACTAATGGTGGTGATGGCAGTCGACATTGACACTGCGTGGACACATGAATCTAAAGAATGTAATAAGTCATCTACAGGTTTATGGCACTCATGCAAATGACATACACCGTCAATGAATCCAGTTTCGGTATACTGTTGGCATCAAGTCCTTTTTGTCATACACAATTAGTAATCCAACCACCAAAATCACGCATGTTCGTTATAAGTGAATGGCATAAATAAATGGAACAGTCTCTTCCATATTCTCCCTCGATCAGTGCATGCCCTTACGTATCTAAGGTACACAGTTTCAAGCCAAGGAGGTGGATGTCTAGAGGAGGACAAGATGTGTAGTACACTGTCGTCATATGAGCTTCGATTTCCAGCACTGCACGATATAAATCGTCTAACACGGTCAGCTTAAAATGGACCTTAACAGCATGTTTAACATCCTCGATTTCTACTACTGCATCGTAATCACTGTCTGTTTGTACACTTATTTTTAAACGTTTTGATCTACTAGCCATTAAACCATAGTGGTGGACAGTAGTACACAATAACTACTTAGATGAGACTTGATACGTGGTGAAGGTGGGTAGTGGTGCTGGTTGTGAAGGGAAGCGGTTGAGTGTCCTGATCAGAAATCTCGGCACACTGTTGCTATTGCTGCTGCTGCTGCTGCTGCTCGATGAGTGACAGTGCAGTTATCATATCAGCAAGTGATCATCTAACATGTGTGAGACTGGTTCTGATCTATCTTCGTATCACTTGCTGGCATAACACGAGGGCTGTGAACCTGAGAATCTATTCTAAATCTCTCTCGACCGTTAAACACCAGTCGCATACAGTTCCCGTGTCTTCGGTGAACCCGAGGCTCCTAGTTATTCCTTAGCTAAGTTAAATGGCATGGTAAGTGCTGTTTGGTTGAATAGAAAGTACCTCGTAGCCCTCAAATTGCTCGCAAGCACTAGCTGTCAGTGCTCTGTGCGATTCTCAACACTAGGAGACTTTGCAGTTTTAAATCCTTATGACTTAAGACGAACCTGTGAACAAGTGTTCATGTAATGACTCACGCAATCGTCTCTGCGTGGCACGAGTCTCTTTGCTTAAACGCTCAATGATTTGCTGCAAGAGATGTGAATTACTCTGTCTGCAATTTGCCTATATCAGCTAGTAGCCACGCGTTTTCTTTTTGACCAATCAGAGCGTTCGTCCTTGTTACAACTCCTCCCAATAGAGATTTTGTAGCCTATTACAGGTGTCGTTTCTTTGTAGGGCAGAGTTTAATTCCTGCTACGTATTACTGAGATAAACAGCTTTTCCTTTCATGCGAGTTTTAACAGAGGTGGATATAGCGAGTCACCATTCTTATGAGATGGTTTTCTCTGGACGTTATTGTTCCATCTCCAGCTGTGTTCCTGTAAAAAGGCTTTCCGAAGGGTCGTCGTTAAAGGTAGGGACAAGGGCTGCTTTTGCCGGCGGCCTACGCAGTGGCTCTAGCATCTCATTGTGTACGTTGGGTGTCCCGCTGTGATGTTTCAGATGCGTGGGATGGTCATGCTGTCGTAAAATTCTCCTTCCCTAAGAATGCAGTCTCGCAGCATAGTGAGAATTACTAGGGAGTGTTTCCGGTTCATATTCACAAAATGTGGGTTTGGTTATTTTCTTTGCCTACATTTAAGATACGTACATTTTCACGCAACTATGTCATGTGACATATCGAGTTAACTGAAATTGTTTCAGGAATTCAATGTAGGGTGTGTTATTCCTTTGACACCTTACATATCGCCACCCATCCACGATAATTTTTGTAATGAAGTTAGACAGTGGTTCAGCCATTGTCTAAGTGAGTCAAAAATTATACTTATTGTTGAATATTAGTCAGTCACATAGTCTAGTCTTTATTCTGTTTAACTCTATTGGTTTGTATACTTTAATTTTTAACATGGTTAACTTCGTTAATGATCTAACTGTCTCTCTTAACTGTTGTGTGTATTTTAGATTTTATATCCAAGATGAGAATCCTCTCACATATATCCTTTAATGCTATTTTCTGAACCACTTACAATTTAAATTAGCTCAAAGAGCTAAATGACTTGATACAGAATCTCAAAGTACAATGTTTACATTCTGTTTTTTGTTTTACAAAAATTATGATTCTAACACTCATTTAAGCATGAAAATAAATTTTTACCAAATCCTACTCATGTCAAAAGTATTAAAATTTATATTAATGATTTACGCAAAATTCAAATATGTTATATTCACAAAGAATGTTTATAGACACATATTATTTTTAAAAAATATTGTTTTAACAGACAATGTGGCTTTTTAAGAAATGTTGCTCTGATAATGTTCCATGAACATTTTAAAATCTTACACTCATAGACAATTAACTTTACGAAAATGTTATCTTTAAGACAGAATATACAAGACACAATATACATGAAGAGGTTTTCTTTTTAACATACTATTCTAATTCGCATTATAAGTAGATAAAACATTTCTTTCCAAAAGGTAACTGCTGCATTATTCATGAAACAAAGATTACGAAATGACTGTTATGCTGTTCTTATTCAGACACTTACACATCTTGTGTAGAGAGATGAATCAATACTAATAAGTTGAAGTCCTATTTTAATAGTTGTCCTTTTTGCAGATTTTTCACTGATACTGATCTCGACCTAATTTTGGCCTCTGTTTTCACAGTAAATCTATGAATGTTTATGCTTGAGTTACTGACAAATACCTTTGCACGAAGCTGAACGACTTGTAAGAGATATTTGTCGGCAAACATTTAGTTGGCAGCGTCATTCTTCGTCGAATATTGCAACAGGATGTTGCCGTAGTTTCGTGTGGCCTTCATAATAATGTGGACCTTTTAGTGCGAAGTCTAGTTGTGTATTGGTCTTAAAACGTGTATATTTCTTCTTAAGCAACTGCTTAAGGTATTTATACTTTTGCAGCACTTCGTAGACAACCAGTTTACAGTACGATGGGTATTCAGAAAGGTGTATCTTGAGATATTTTCGCCAATCTTCTCTCTTCAACATCAGTCTTTGGACTCTCCATCTTCTGTTCTTCCAAGCATCATCCCTTCTTCAGATTTGAATCTTGACTCTTCTCTGCGCAGGATACAGGAAATTATTGCTTTTAAATTTTACATTGATTAGTGTTTCAATCATTGATTAGGGTGTGTAGTTCTGCTCTAATTGACTGATCTTCCTTCAGCTCTGTAGTTCAATTTAATATCGCAATCTAGTTGTGACTGTGCGATTCTACACGTACCTTTTTTGCCAAACTGTGCCTCACCTAAGCCAGGGTTTCAGCGAGGCGTTTTGATTTTAGTCTGTGTACTGGTTGACTGGTTGCTGTTTCGTTTGTTTTGTGGCCCGTTGTTCCCTGCAGTCCTTCTGACTTGGGTATTGGTCGAAAATAAATTTTCGGAAGCTCTGGACCGAACGTCGATCTTCTGTTGCTCATCCACCTCCTTGTATTTTCTTTACCACGGCAAGGCTGCTACAGCAGTTAGGTACAATGGTTGCCTTGGTTGCAAATCGGCATCCTTCTCGTGCCCTCGCTTGCGCCTCCACGTCGTAGAAAATCGTTGATCTCGCCCATTCAGGTCCCATATACATTTTCAGTTGCCATCTGGCGCATCGTTGTGGGCAGTTGAGAATTGTTTCTTGCGGGAGGTTTGAGTTCAAAAATATTTTTTTTTTGTAATCTACCTTATGCCTTTTTTGAATCATTACATCAGTCGTTTCAGGTTTTTCACCTGTGAATTAGAACCTTCTGTTGGATATGCCTCAATGATTGTCTCTCTCTCTATTCTGCAACTTCTTTCCAACAATTAATTTCGTCTTCTCTCAGCTGAACTACATCTGCCTCTCCTTACTCCAAATAATCGCATCTAAATGCATTTATTATATCTCTGTAACTTCCATCATTGTATACATTGGGACCTACGCCAAATTTTAATTTATTTTCTACTTCCGTCGGCTGTGCATTATCCTCCTTGAGTTCGTTTTCCCTATTCTGCCATTGTGCCTGCCTCTAGTAGTTCCTTTTTTTCGTTGGTATCCTCCCAATTAATTTCTCCCTAGTATGATGTTGTTGTTTTCCTGCTATCGTTTGACCCCTGCCATCTTATTTCATCATTTATTAGGTCTCTTGACAAAATGTTTATTTCTCTCGACGGTACGTTATCATCTTGGAACTGGCTCACCATATTTTAGTTGTTAAATAACTCTACAATGATAATGACTTTGCCTTTTTAATCGACTTCCATTATGCTTGTTTCATTTTGTTCCCATAGTCCCTTTTTTGCGAAATTCTCCCAAATAGTTCCTGTCCAACCTCATGTTTGCTGTATGTCGACTTCTTTCGGTCCCTGCGAATCTCTTCCTTCATCTTTCACCTCTTATCATAGGGTATATATTTCTTTCGTTACGTTCCTGCTGCCTGCTTTGTTGGGTGCGCTGTTCTCCTTGACATGGTTTGCTCTCTCATCAACTCGAACGCTTATCAGGGTTTTGGGGCCTTATCTCCACATCTCCTTTCTGTCTGTCCTGTCTCTGCTCGACCTGGTAACTTGTCGGCCTTGTCCTCCAATATCCACCTCTATTACCGTTATTCTTCATGTAATAGCTATTAGTTAATAACCATTGACATTTCTTGTTCTGTATCCATATACATTTCTCTATTGGAATCGATTGTCATTTCTCGACGCGGTTCATAATAGCTGATATTCCTTCGTGTTGTCTCCAACGATATTCTCGGTCTTTCATTCACATTTTCACGCGGATTTCGCTTTGTTCGTGCCTCATCTTCCGAGAATATGAATTCTGATTCTCTCAAAATTCCTTTGAAGGCTTCCAAGTCGTTGCCTCCGCGCCCTACCAGTGACTGTTGGTATTTTAGCGGCAGCTTCATGGTACAAAATTTAATCAATTCTCCATCACTGTATGGCACTTCCAAACATTGATTTTTCATTATTGCTTAGGAAAATTTTACAGTGATCTTCTCTCCAGAATTCTCGAAGTATGGACTTTGTACTCGCAGTACTTCATACTTCTTCGTATTTTGCTCTTCACTCGACCCGTAGCTTGAGGGAAACTAATCTCTGAAATCTTAATATGATTGACAAGTAGCTGCTACATTTTGCATCGTTTCTGCTACTGTTGCAGACGTATGTTCAGTGCCCATTGGGCACATATCAAGTCTAATTTGTCTGCTAATATCTGATGTTCTGATAATCCTACTCGTAATTGACCAATGAAGGTTCGTGGATGCAGTGAATTTCCTGCAAAGGAGTGCTGGAACTTCCTTACAGTGAGGAAATGATCAATGTCGTACCCCATCATGGTACCGTACAAAATTCGAGAGTCCTCGGTACTCCTGCTTCCGATCATTTCAGGTGTCAGTCTTTCAGCTTGTAGTAAATCCATTGGATATTTCCTAGTGAAACTTTCGCATAGTCTTGCATGATATCGTTGTAATGTAACTGAATGACATCTTTCCTTAGGCTCTGCGCGAGAGTCGGTATGCTTTACACTATAACCTCGCGACCTTGCATTTCCTATCACTTATTGGCTCGATCTCTTGCCTGGCTAATATTGCCACTTCATCAACTGGTCCGAATTGTTCAGAAAACTATGCTTGTTATATCAAATGTCTGCTCTTCATCAGTTTCGAAACGTGACTGTGGCATCGCAGGTGGCCAGCTGTCGCGTAATTTCTTCTCCGCCTGTGACTGGGGATGTATTTGCGTGAAATCTTTTATTATTCCTTGTGAAACTTCTTGTCTTTCTGTTGGCATTATTGACTCAAATGTTGTTACGAATTCACAATTGGTTTGATCTTGATCACTTTGCTCTTGTATACACTCCTGGAAATTGAAATAAGAACACCGTGAATTCATTGTCCCAGGAAGGGGAAACTTTATTGACACATTCCTAGGGTCAGATACATCACATGATCACACTGACAGAACCACAGGCACATAGACACAGGCAACAGAGCATGCACAATGTCGGCACTAGTACAGTGTATATCCACCTTTCGCAGCAATGCAGGCTGATATTCTCCCATGGAGACGATCGTAGAGATGCTGGATGTAGTCCTGTGGAACGGCTTGCCATTCCATTTCCACCTGGCGCCTCAGTTGGACCAGCGTTCGTGCTGGACGTGCAGACCGCGTGAGACGACGCTTCATCCAGTCCCAAACATGCTCAATGGGGGACAGATCCGGAGATCTTGCTGGCCAGGGTAGTTGACTTACACCTTCTAGAGCACGTTGGGTGGCACGGGATACATGCGGACGTGCATTGTCCTGTGGGAACAGCAAGTTCCCTTGCCGGTCTAAGAATGGTAGAACGATGGGTTCGATGACGGTTTGGATGTACCGTGCACTATTCAGTGTCCCCTCGACGATCACCAGTGGTGTACGGCCAGTGTAGGAGATCGCTCCCCACACCATGACGCCGGGTGTTGGCCCTGTGTGCCTCGGTCGTATGCAGTCCTGATTGTGGCGCTCACCTGCACGGCGCCAAACACGCATACGACCATCATTGGCACCAAGGCAGAAGCGACTCTCATCGCTGAAGACGACACGTCTCCATTCGTCCCTCCATTCACGCCTGTCGCGACACCACTGGAGGCGGGCTGCACGATGTTGGGGCGTGAGCGGAAGACGGCCTAACGGTGTGCGGGACCGTAGCCCAGCTTCATGGAGACGGTTGCGAATGGTCCTCGCCGATACCCCAGGAGCAACAGTGTCCCTAATTTGCTGGGAAGTGGCGGTGCGGTCCCCTACGGCACTGCGTAGTATCCTACGGTCTTGGCGTGCATCCGTGCGTCGCTGCGGTCCGGTCCCAGGTCGACGGGCACGTACACCCTCCGCCGACCACTGGCGACAACATCGATGTACTGTGGAGACCTCACGCCCCACGTGTTGAGCAATTCGGCGGTACGTCCACCCGGCCTCCCGCATGCCCACTATACGCCCTCGCTCAAAGTCCGTCAACTGCACATACGGTTCACGTCCACGCTGTCGCGGCATGCTACCAGTGTTAAAGACTGCGATGGAGCTCCGTATGCCACGGAAAACTGGCTGACACTGACGGCGGCGGTGCACAAATGCTGCGCAGCTAGCGCCATTCGACGGCCAACACCGCGGTTCCTGGTGTGTCCGCTGTGCCGTGCGTGTGATCATTGCTTGTACAGCCCTCTCGCAGTGTCCGGAGCAAGTATGGTGGGTCTGACACACCGGTGTCAATGTGTTCTTTTTTCCATTTCCAGGAGTGTAGTTCGCAACAGTTCTTCTCCAAGTTTTTCAAACTGATTATTAGTTTTCGCTTCTATTCTCAAGATGCCAATATCGTACTTCTTGAGAATCGCTTTCGTGATGCGTTTTTGCTACACACTGTCTTCAGCTATTTGTTGTACAGTGCCTGCTCCTTGACGTGTGATTGCATAAACTTTTTTCATTATCTTTGCAATTTCACCATGAGTATCATCACGTTTTGATTTCGGTCTGTGTGTCGTCATGCACTGTTTGCACGTCGGCTTGGACATTATTAGTATCTGTTCTTAATTGTGTTTGACCTATTATTAAATTTTCTATCACATCTCGGGATTCTTTTGTCTGTTCCTCGATGTGAATTAATATTTGTTTGACCTCCTTAGTTTTTTTTTAAATTCACGCAGTTGATTCGTTGTTTCTGCATACCGTTCACGAATCTGTAGTTCTAACGCTCTGTTTTGTATCGTTATGGTCCGTGTTAATTTCTGGAGAATTTCCGACAATTTAACGTGTCCCACTACCTCCTCTTCCAATGCACTTCGTTCTGTGATCACATTCTCGTCCCTTTGCACACCTGACCACAGAGAACCATGTGGTGACAAATTTCGACTTGTATTACCTCTTCTTCCAATGCAGTTCGTTCTGTGATCACTTTCTCGTCCCTTTGCACACCTGACCGCAGAGAACCATGTGGTGACAAATTTCGATTTGTATTGTCTGTACTCGGTTGTGACGGAGGTCTTATTACATGAACTATGGGTTGTAGGTATTTAAGACATTCCCCATCTTCCAGCACCTCTGCATTATGTTGGTCGCTGCTTACGGCTCGTTGTTGCTCCATATTTACATCCTGCTGCACCCCTGATCTAATTCTTGCGGTATCGGGTCCTCTGTTGTTCTGAGGTTCCCGTACATTATCTTGGTGCTTGTCAATCTCAATTCGGTCAAGGTCTCGATCTGCCATTGCTAATCTCTCTCATTCCCATTTTTGCAGTTTTAACTGATGCGCCCTACTTCATGTAATCATGAGGTCATACGACCTTACTCACTTCATAAAATTACTACCTTCACTCTTTTTCTAGTGTTCCTAGTTCCCTTCACTCAATAATAAGACTGTACGACAAACACTTACCAGTTGGGACAGAACCAACTTATCAATGCTGTGTCAACCACCTGTGCACTCGCAAAAAAAAAAAAACATTAAGCTAACAATGGCATTACATCTATACTATGGGTTTAGTTCTTACATCTCTCAGTGCATTGCATCTCCCTGCCCCCCTATTAACTTGTCAGTAGCCACTGGTTGACACAACACAAAAAAATTTATTACGAAAATTTTTAAGAGAATATTTTTTTTGTCCTAGTAACTACACATTACAATCTCGGTGAGATTCTCCATACTAGGAGACTTTTCAGTTTTTAACTCTTTACGAGTTGAAACAAGTCTGTGAACAAGTGCCGGCCAGAGTGGCCGAGCGGTTCTAGGCGCTACAGTCTGGAACCACGCGACTGCTACGGTCGGAGGTTCGAATCCTGCCTCGGGCATGTATGTGTGTGATGTCCTCAGGTTAGTTAGGTTTAAGTAGTTCTAAATTCTAGGGGACTGATGACCCCAGAAGTTAAGTCCCATAGTGCTCAGAGCCATTTGAGCCATTTTTTGTGAACAAGTGTTAACATAATGACTCACAATCGTCTCAGTGCGGCGCGAATTGCCTTGCTGAAACACTCGACGATTAGCTGCAAGAGAAGACGCGAATTACTGTGTCTGCAATTTGCCTGTACCAAAGCTGGTGGCCATGCATTTTCTTTCTGGCCAATCAGAGTGTTCTTACTTGCTACATCTCCACCCATTACAGATTTTGTAGCCTATCACAGGCGTCATGTCTTTCGTAGGACTTCTGCTAGGTAACAGTGAAACAAACAGTTTTTTCTTTCGTCCAAGTCTTAGCACAGGTGGCTACAGCGAGTCACCATTGTTTTGAGTTGGTTTTCTCCGGAGATTTATCTACCATCTCTTGCAGTGTTCCTGTAGAAATGCTTTGCCAGCAGCCTAAGCAGTGGCTCCGGCGTCTCATTCTGTATACTAGATGTCTTGCTATGAGGTTTCAGCTGTGCAGGTCGGCCATTGTGTCATAAAATTCTCCTTCCCTCAGAACTGCGTCTTGTAGCTTGGATATGGGGAATTACTTGCGAGTAATTACTAATGTGAGTGTTAGTGGTTTGCATTATCAAAATGTTGGTTTGTTTATACACTTTGCCTTTCAATAAAATCCATACATTTTCATGTAATTATCTCGTGTGACATATCGATTTAACCGGAATTGTTTCAGGAATTGAATGTAAGATGTGTTATTTGTTTCATACATCACAATGTGTCAGGGGATTTTTGCAGTGTGTAAAAGAATTAAAATTATGTATTTGTGAAACATGTAACAAAATAATAATGAGTTAGTTTATCTCTGTTCTTCTACATAGAGGTCAATATAGTAGGAAACGATTGTGTTCCCCATTCAGGAACTTCAGATAGCCCATCCTTGTGCTGTGGCTCGATGAGTGATCATACAGGGAACATGTCAACTAGTACTTCTTCAGCTGGTAGCTGTGGAGCTGTGTTCTTGAAAGAACCACATATCATGGGTTTTGGCGATATAACACAATTTTTGTTCTCTACAGCTCCCTCTAGTGCCATAGTGTGTTATTCCCTGATGTCTTAACAGATTTGCTTTTTATCGTCAGTGTTTTCCATATGTCCTTTTCCTCCATGAGTTTTCAGAAAACTTCTTCATTCCTTGCTTTCTCAATCTACCAAATTTTCAACATTCTTTTGTAGCACCACATCTCAAACGCTTCTACCCTCTTCATTTCCGGTTTTTTCACAGTCCATGTTTCATTAGCACACAGAGCTGTCCTCCAAATGTACATGCTCTGAAATTTTTTCCTATGTTTGATACTAGTAGATTTCTCTTTGCCAGTCGTAGTCTGCTTATTATGTCCTCTTTGCCCGTCGATCGCAGGTAACATTGCTGTCTAGGTAACAGAATACCTTAACTTCATGTACCTCGTAATCAAGAGTGACTTCTGTATTCCTGGATTTCTCTGAATATTTATCTGCGTCCTTCTTTCAACGACCATCTGAAATATTTCTTCTGTTGCCCATGATTTTTTTGCTGTTACCTTATTTGTACCTATGATTGTTTTTAAACTGCTCTGATTGCCGTTTTTAGAGGCGTCTGTTTCTCTTATACTGAACTACATACTTATCGCAGTTTCGACAGCGTCAGAGAACTTAAACGTATCTTTTCATTCCTTAGTACTTCCATATTCCATTTCTTTCCACACTGAATTTTCCTGACTAGTCTCTTAAACATCAGGCTACTCTTCATTACTGTTAAATTGTGATCTGAGTCTACATGTGCTCCTGTTTACACCTAAAAATTTGGTATATGATTTCGAAATCTCTGCCTGACTATGACGTAATTTAAGTGAAATCATAGTGTCTTATATTTCCTAGTGTACCTCCTCCTCTTGTGATTCTTGGACAGAGTACTAGCTGTTACTACCTGAAATTTGTTGCAGAATTCAATTAGTCTTTCTTCTCGTCGCGCGGGATTAGCCGAGCGGTCTAGGGCGCTGTAGTCATGGACTGTGCGGCTGAGCCCGGCGGAGGTTCGAGTCCTCCCTCGGGCATGGGTGTGTGTGTTTGTACTTAGGATAATTTAGGTTAAATAGTGTGTAAGCTTAGGGACTGATGACCTTAGCAGTTAAGTCCCATAGGACTTCACACACATTTGGACAAGCCCTTACTCTCCATTAACCCTTTCTTCTACTCCTTTCTCTACAAGCGCAATCCAATCCCCCATGATTATTAGAGTTTCATCTCCCTTAACGTGCTGACTTACGCGTTTAATCTCCTGCTATACCTTATCTCTTCATATTTGGCTTGCGACGTCAGCTATATACCTCAATTATCGTTGTCGGCATTAGTTTGCTGTCGATTCTGATGAGAATGACGCTACCACTGAAGTGTTGACAGTAACTGTCTCTCTGCCCTACCTCCCTATTCACAACAAATCCTACTCCCGTGATACCATTTTCTGCTGCTGCCGATATTATCCGATACTCATCTGACCAGAAATGTTTATCTTCCTTCTATTTCACTTCACTGATACTCACTTATTCTATATCGAGCGTTAGCATTACCCTTTCCAGACATCCTAGCTTCCCTATAACGTTCACACCTCTGCCAATTCACGCCACGACTCGTAGAACATTTTCCTTTCGTCAATTATTAAATCTTTCTCTTATGGTCACATCCCCCTTGGCCGTCCCCTCACGGAGATCCATATGAGGGGGCTACTCTGAAATTTTTTGCCAATGGAGGGATCATGATCACACTTTCTCAGTTACAGGCCACAAGTCCTGTCGATAAACTTGATGTGTGTTTAAAGCAGTGGTTTCCATTGCCTTCTGCATCATGATGCCGTTGTTCATTGCTGATTCTTCCACCTTTAGAGACAGCTTCCTACCCCGAGGGCGAGAGATTGCCGTGAACCTCTGTCCGTTCCTCCGCCCTCCACCCTCTTTGACAAGGCCATTGACAGAATGAGGGTGACTTCTTAGGCTGGAAGTTTAGACCGCCATTACTGATGATTTTTATTCAGAACATGAGTGGTGGCGTGGTTCTAACCCAGGATAATATTCCTAGACCACGTATACAGATTCTTAGTGTCTACATATGTATTTCTCAACGTACGTTCCCTCTCAATGAACACATTTGTGATACCTCCACTGCAGAATGTTTCATTTTGTTGACGGAGCTATAGCCAGGTACCTGCTCGCAAAGGTTCAGTACTATCGAAGTTAAGCCCCTGAAAATGATGTTTAAGTTTTAGAAATATGAAAATCGGATGGGTCCTGATACGTAAGTACTGAACAGAGGACGTTAACCTAAGGCGTAAGGTAGTTGTAGATTCACCGCACTAATGGGTGTTCTGGCATTACCACGTTGATTACTGTGTGCTATTCGTCACGTACCGACATAGTTATATTATAAATCGTCAGTTGCACACAGCAATTCGGAGCCCTCTTGCGGTAGAGGTCTGCAAATATGTAAACATGAAGAACAAAGCTGTAGAATCTTAATAACGTTTGTTTTATTTAACTTGCTTTAAGAGTTTCCACAACAAAGAATCTTAATTTCTTTGGTAGAGTGTGGAATAAGTATGGTTTGGTGGCTTGTATATCACATTGTAATTCTTCGTCAATGTGTTCTAGCGTTACGTGTAATGACGTCTTGTAGAATCAAATAACATAGGAACTTACTGTAAATTTTTCAGGGAAAATGACGCAGGATACGAAACAGCAGAGTCTTGGAGGACTACAGCAGCTGCTACTGTCTGTGAGGCCGCTCCACGTGGTCAACAGAGTGCTCGCCCTAGAGCCGTTCTCCATCGACGTGAAGGCGCAGAAGCTTGTGACCAGCTACCTGCAGATAGTGTTCATGTGCCTATGCCTCTTTGTGGAGCTATACGCTGACATACCACAAATTTACTATCTGATAAGTCATGTTATTCCTCACTCTGCTCTATATGTGATAGGAGTTATCACCTACATCGGCTTCAGCGTTTTGAGGCTAACGCCCATTGTTGCAGACCTTCTGGGAAACCGTAAGAGGTTGGACAAAACGGTGCGCATCCTACAGTATTGCGGCAAACACCTAGGTGGAGATGGCGTTGCACTCTTTACCATCACTCGGTGTGTCATTTGGACGGAGATTGTGCCGGTACTATGTATCACTGGACTATATATTTTTCTAATGTTCCACTTTGAAGTCGAGGGTAAGACCGTAGCCCTGTCGGTCATCGGTGGTCTCAGAATTTTCTTCTGCAGTCTCAGATTTGTCAACCTGGCCTTTCTGCTCCGTTGGGAGATCCTCACAGTGAATAGCCAGTTAGCCAGTCTCCGCAGGGCGCCGTGGGAAAGTTGTGCACCAGAGGACGGGCGGGTGTGGAGCGTCACACGGGACGACGCGGGCATGGCCGGCGCCATCTTGAAGCTACGACGTGTCATGTGGGCATTGCGAGACATGACCCACCTGATGATGGACGCTCATCGCTGCTTCATACTGCTGTCACTGTCGTTTGCTATGGTGGGCAGTGTTTTGTTACTTTACGGGATCTCGCAGGTAAGCTGTCGAAGTTGCACAAAGATATTATACAGTGATCAGACAGAATATTATGACCACCGATCTACTGTCAATGTAAACCCATCCCGGCGACAGCATCATGACCTGGCAAGGAATGACTGCTAGTCAGAACCATGCACGGTGCGTTATGACTGCTTTAGAGACGGAGCATTTAGTATCAGTGAACGTGGGGAAGACGCGCTATCTACACTACTCGCCATTAAAATTGCTACACCAATAAGAAATGCAGATGATAAACGGGTATTCATTGGACAAATATATTACATTGAGTCAAACAGAGCTTAGATGGCGTGTACAAGTACAACTGCCCATGCAGCTTCAACACGATACCACAGTTCTTCAAGAATAGTGACTGGCGTATTGTGACGAGCCAGTTGCTCGGCCACCATTGACCAGTCGTTTTCAGTTGGTGAGAGATCTGGTGAATGTGCTGGCCAGGGCAACAGTCGAACATTTTCTGTATCCAGAATGGCCCGTACAGCACCTGTAACATGCATTCGTGCATTATCCTGCTGAAATGTAGGGTTACGCAGGGGTCGAATGAAGGGTAAAGCCAAGCGTCGTAAGACCGTTCAAAGTGCCGTCAATGCGAACAAGAGGTGACCGAGACGTGTAACCACTGGCGCCCCATACCATTATGCCGGGTGATACGCCAGTATGGCGATGACGAATACACGCTTCCAATGCGCGTTCACCGCGATGTCGCCGAACACGCATGCGACCTTCATGATGCTGTAAACAGAACCTGGATTCATCCTAAAAAATGACGTTTTGCCATTAGTGGCTGCACGATCCGTTACAACCATGCGCATAAGATGCCTGTCATCTCGACTGCCGTTTTGGGATCCAGCACGGCGTTCCGTATTACCGTCCTGAACCCACCGATTTCATATTCTGCTAACAGTCATTGGGTCTCGAACAACGCGAGCAGCAATGTCGTGATACGATAAACCGCAATTGCGATAGGCTACAATCCTACCTTTATCAAAGTCGGAAACGTGATGGTACGCATTTCTCCTCCTTACACGAGGCATCGCAACAACATTTCACCAGGCAACGCCGGTCAACTGCTGTTTGTGTATGAGAAAAGGGTTCGAAACTTTCCTCATGTCCGCACGTTGTAGGTGCCGCGATCGGCGCCAATCTTGTGTGAATGCTCTGAAAAGCTAATCATTTGCCTTTCACAGCATCTTCTTCCTGTCGGTTAAATTTTTACATGAGTTTGACAGAGGGCAGTTTGTGGTTTCCCGGAGGTTCGGCACGAGCATTTTGGAAACTGCACGACTTGTCGGGTGGTCTAGGAGAGCTCTGGTGAGTGTCTTGAGCACGTGGCGAAACCAAGGTGAGACCACGTCCAGACGTCGCGGTGTTGAGCGGCCACCGCTCATTATAGATGTCGGACATCATAGGCTGGGAAGAATAGTAAAACTGGACACGCGACGAAATGTGGTGAAACATCGGACTTTAATGCTGGGCACAGATGTGTCTGAACACACAGTGAACCGAACAGTCCTAACGACTGACCTCCGCAGCTGACGATTCATGCATGTGCCAATGTTAACACGACATCGGCAACTACTACTAAAACGGGCACGTGATCTTCGGCACTGGACGCTGGCGCAGTGGCACAGCGTTGGGAGACCTTCTTCATCATGCCGATTGGGAGGGCGCGAATCCGTCTTCCTCCAGTGGAACAGCTCCTTGAAACCGTACTGCGGTCTAGAGACAAGCTGGCAGCGGCTCCATTGTTCCTTGGAAAACATTCATGTAGACATTCATCGGTCCAGTGGAGCTCGTGCAAGGCACCATGACGTCCAAGGAGTATTTTAGTCCGACTACAGACCTTGCACACCTCTTCATGACGACCATTTTTACCGACACCAGTGGCATATTTCAATAATCTAATGCGCCATGTGAGATGTCCAGGAGTGCGATGGGGCATTTCGAGGAACACAGTGGCGAGTCCCAATTGATGTCCTAGCCCCCCAACTTGCCAGATATGAATCCGAGTGAACACATCTGGAATGTGATTGAACGTGGCTACAGAACTGATAGCACCACCCCTCCCCGGAATTTACGGGAATTAGGTGCAGACGTGGTGGAGCTCCCACCAACCACCTATTGATGTCGTGCCAACTCCCTCCATCAACCTACCAAGGCCTCTTGGCTTCGATGCCACGACGTGTCGCCACTGTTATCCGTGACAAAGATGGACATATCGGCTGTTAGGTGGATGGTCATAATGCTCTGTCTGATCAATGTATTGACAGCTAAAATAGTAAATGTTGATTGAAACAATGTCTAACGCTTATTCCACTTGCAGACTGAATGGCTATTAATTCATTTACTTCAAAGAATTACCAAATTATGCTATACATTTAATGGATATTATTATATATATGTTTTCAAATTTGTGTAACCTATTGGGTGTCCGAAAAATCGCCATACCGTTCTTGATTTGCGCAATTTGGTTGAATAGTTTTATTTATTTCCCGGCTTTGAAACTAAGAAAATCATTGTTGTCGGTACATATTCAATTGTTTGGTATCAGAATTGCGCTATTTTGGGTGTGAAGTCACGGCTAATGCGAGCAGATACAGTTATTACTCGACAAGGCGAAAAAGAGGACTGCGCCTATTAGTCGTCAAATTTGATGTAACTGCAGGTCATAGCCAGAAATGAAAGTGACGAGATTGATATCTTGAGATTGCCAAGCAGTTAAAAAAAAACAGCATTTTGGTGCTCATCGGGTGAGGTATGAGCCATTTATGTTAGCGTATTTTCCAGGGAGCTGTTGGCACAGTTGGAAGAGTACAGAACGTTCGTGTGAGGATGGTGGGATTGAGTACTTGTGGGAAAACGTCTTTTTTCTGTTCTCCACTTTTATGTTACAAACAGTGAAAATTAATGGAAACAGTGCTCAATAAAATGTATTTATTAATATTTTCATAAAGGTCTTAAAGAGGAAAAGAAACGGAAAATTTGTGACTGCAGATAAATTTCCAGCAGGGGCTCGTAAGGCGTACATGCGAACTTCATATGTAAAATCAGTGCCTTTATTGTTTCAAGTCAATGATTTACACGTTCTGTGTCAATAAATCATAAATACCGCATTTCTGTAATTACGTTTTGCTTTTACATTTTTTACTGAAAAACATAACTAGTTTAAATTCATAAAAGATTCGCTCTCATGGCACAATTTAGCAGCAAACCACGCGTAACGCACGCCAAACGTCGGTGAAGATAGCTGGTCAAACACAATGGAATGCATCTTGATGCGTTCTAGTTTGGATGTGATTGTCTCTCGAGGACATGAGCGCAGTTTTGAAGTTTTAACGTTCTTTATCTGACTATAGAAACAGACATCCCAGAGTTGCATTAGCTGTCGAGGGCTACACGAGGGTCAAAATGAAACAAACGGAATACGAAGTCCTGTGCCCTTTGACCGAAATTCTCGTGGAAGATTAATTGCATAGTCCTGGTGGACGCTGTAAGAACAATCTTTTCTTGGAACTTTATTTTCAGTCACAAATCTGGCTTTGTCTCTCTTTTTCACTTCTTTAATGAAAATATGAGTAATTACCATACATTGAGCATTACTTCGGTTTATTTCCACATAGAGGCTCGACCACACGACCCTCGGATCACCGTTCGCTACTCTTCACTCTGTACCAGCCGCTCTCTGGAAATTTTGCTAACATAAGTGGCTCATCCCTTACCTGATTGCCGGCCAGTGTGGCGGAGCGGTTCTAGGCGCTACAGTCTGGAACAGCGCGACCGCTACGGTCGCAGGTTCCAAACCTGCCTCGGGCATGGGTGTGTGTGATGTCCTTAGGTTAGTTAGGTTTAAGTAGTTCTAAGTTCTAGGGGACTGATGACCTCAGATGTTAAGTCCCATAGTGCTTAGAGCCATTTGAAACTTACCTGATTAGCGACTACTATGCTATTTTTTTCTAAGCTCTTGGCAATATGGTGCTCAAACTTCTGTTACTTTCATTTTTGACCAAGCCCTGCATATACCACAAATATGGGCGAAATCTTTGATGACGAGTTTGTCCGGTAACTTCGTGAATGGTGACATTGCAGCAACAGGGTCAAACTTGCGCACGTCATTAAGTACACTCTCGTTCTAATTTAAAGTAGCGCTTACTATTCTGAAGTAGTGCAAGCACGAAAAGCAATCAAGAAAAGCTACTGCGAAAAATATCTTTACGGAAAGCTGCGACAACTCACTGTTAACGTCGTTAAGTCTTCAATGAGAATCAGAAAGGTGTAAAGCAAAAATTAAGTGAGTCAGTGGTTTTCAAATAATGGAAACAGATGCGTGATGCTCAGCAATGGTATTACGATTTGAGTGTCCTTATCGACGACGGATATTTCCTTCATTAGCCGTCGCACAAGGTTTCGCCGCGATGTTCTGTCTTTCTAGTCTTTTAATGAAACTTCTTAGCAGATTAAAATTTTGTGTTGGACTGAAACTCGAGCCAGGGGGCTTTGCATTTTGCGGGAAAGTTCTCTATCGACGTTTTTTCTCTTTTTTCTGTTCTAATTCGGAAATGAATGTATTTTGCCGAGCTCCTGATTAGCAGGAACAAAACATTTTAATTAATTTTCCATTTCTTCAAACCGATGATTGTTCATTAATTGAAAATGAGTGGCGTCTACTGCTACATTGATACTAAGACTGAAACGGCCAAGTATTGTGGCATGCCATTGCCAGAGTGAGCGGTAAGTGTAGCGAATAACATCATCGACATTGAACATTCTTCTTTAAGGTAGCTATTTATTTGGAACACTCTACCTAAGTGACCGTGTATCAAAATATGAGTCCGCCCCGATAGTTGAGTGGTAGTTTCGCTTCGACCGCCGAGCGGGAAGGTTCTTGTTTACTTCACTTGCCGCAGGGTCGCTCCGCCTTTACTGTGTTTGTATTCGTCTACTTGCAGTAGTGTCGGCCGCTCCGCTATGACAACCATGGTTTCCACGAGTATGCCACGAAAAGGTACTGTGAGCTTTACTTTCGATAAAACAACGCGACACGTTCAGCCAGACTCTCTAGCAATCCACGATTGGCTTGTTCATACATTTCATGTGAACTGTGATCAGGTCCATACCGCGTATTTTGATGCAGTCGAGTAGGTCTTTTACGTGAAATTTACGGGTCCTCTTCACGGTGAAAGATTACTGTCGCGACATGGTTCTCAAGTTCCGTTCAAGCATCATGATAATTCTGTTAGTATAGTGTCACTCGCAGATGCTGAAATCGAATATACCAATGTTCGAGTGTTCAACTTCCCGTCGCAAGTTGGTGACAATTTTCTAAAGGACATACGTACGCCTTATGGTAAAGTGAAAAACGTCCGTCGTGATATGCTGGTCTGCTCAACACAGATTACTATTATAGTGGAATTCGTTCCGTGGAAATGCATGTCAAACGCGATATTCCACCACATTTACAAGTGTGTGGTTACCGCGTTCGTGTCATGTATACTGGTCAAGAGGGAACCTTTTTCCTATGTAATGAAAGTGGGCACGTTCTAATTGTCCGTGGAGGGTTTTTGTAATAAAGCCGTCATTAGTGCAGTGTCGCAAATTGATGGTTGCTGATCTTGTTCCTTCTACTCCCGCCGTCTGACCTACTTCTGCTTTGGATTATAATGAACAGTCAGTTCTGATAATCGTGTCAATGAATTCCCGCCCTTACCTCCGCGACAGGTTCAGAATCCTATTGGCCCCAGGATTGAACTTGGAACGGCGACAAACAGAAGACGTCGCACTCAGAACGGTGATGGTAAGGATTTGTCTGTGCCTTCTGCGCCAAACTCATCCTTATCGATTGTGTCTCCTGCTCCTCTCGATGCTACGATACCTCCCATCCGTAGTACGGTGACTAGCGAAGAACTTATCTCCAGCATCCCTCCAGCTCGCTAAGTGACTCCTTCTGAGCTGCCTGTGTGTGGAGGAGTGGAGTCCCCCCTTTCGTCTTTGTGTCCTCCGTTACAGTCCGAGAAAATTCAATGTCCTCCTGTTCATTAGTCTTCAGCCTCCGACGGTTTCCTGCACGTACTGACTACATCCACCCCCGAGGAGAATAAAAATAGCGACCAAATATCACCTGTTTTATTGGTAATTCCACACCATGCTTCCACCATAATGACTGGAACTGCATTGCATGACCCTAATTCTGGAGGGGAGGACGCAGTGCCCATGACCCCTCCCATTCCGCCGTCTGCAGAGGCCGTCATCCCACGTAGCCGACAGAAACAGCGTATACAGCCTGACCGTACGGTGACACGCAAGAAGTCAAAGAGAAAAGGTTGCGATGACGGGGGTTTCTGGTCCCCCAATGTCTGATTCCTCAGTGGACCTTGACTCACAGCTCACTACCTAATTCTACTTGGAGGTTCCTTACATCACAGTTCAGCTGTGGTCAATGACCCAAGCCTACAAGTTCCTTTCCTCAAACGTTAATCGTGTGAAATCAGAACAGCGATTAGCTTCGCTGCATCAGTTCATTTATAATTCATGTGCGGACATAATTTTTTTTACAGGAGGTGGTAATTACTAAGTTCTTCTTAGCTGGTTTTCTTATGTTCTTTACTGTAGCACCGGAATATTCTACGGGGACCGCGTTATTCTTTCATGAAGGCATTCCTATTGCTGAGGTGGAAATGTTGGATTATGGCAGGGGCATAAGTTGTCAACTTTATCTTACTTTGGTTCTTTTATACGCCTCTTCTGGCACAGGTCGTGCAGTGGATCGTTCGCGCTTTTATAAAGAGGATATTGTTTATCTGTTGAGTAAGAGTGCTCCGTGTATTCTGTTGGGTGGTGATTTTAACTGTGTATTGCTCCCTGCGGATCAACCTTCAAACTTTTAATTTCTGTGGCTAATTACATGAATTGGTCCGTTCCTTACGCCTAAAAGACGTCTGGATATGTAAATACCCGACGTTAGTTAATTTTACCCACTTTACTGCGACTTCTAGTAGCAGATTAGATTTCACTTATCTGACTGCCTAAGCGATAGTGTTCTTAATGTTGAAGTTATCCCATCTTCCTTTACGGATCACTGTGCTGTGGCCACAACTTGACCGGCAACCAGTCAAATTGTTTCGCCCTCCATGGATGCTAAACGTCACTCACCTAGCTCACCCCTCTCTAGATGACGTGATGCGAGTCGTGTGGTAGCACATTCTACGGTCCACTGGGAAGGGTGGAAGAGTAATTCCACCCTTAACTTGTGGACATAGCTAGCAAAGCCGAGGCTCAGGAAATCTTTGATACGTTTCTGTGGTGCCGAAGCACGAGACTTTCGGAGAATTTACGAATATTACTATTCCATCCTGCGTGAGATTTATGCTGCTTCGGGTCACGCCCCTCTGCGACTTGCGGATGTTAAGCATGTTAAGGCAAAATTGTTAACCTTGAAGAGAATAGAAATGGAAGGATTGAAAATCTGATCGAAGCCGCGTTCACTGGTAACAGAGAAATGACTTTCTTATATCATTAGCTTCGGCTTCAGACCCATCGCCGTCGCGCTTGTATTTATTCTCTCAAGACACATGAAGGACGTATCGTAATGGCTCAAGCTGATATAGTGCGACCAGCCGGAGTGGCCGTGCGGTTCTAGGCACTACAGTTTGGAGCCGAGCGACCGCTACGGTCGCAGGTTCGAATCCTGCCTCGGGCATGGATGTGTGTGATGTCCTTAGGTTAGTTAGGTTTAATTAGTTCTAAGTTCTAGGCGACTGATGACGTAAGAAGTTAAGTCGCATAGTGCTCAGAGCCATTTGATACAGTGCGTATCTTACACCAGTACTACGTAGGTCGATGAATCCAGTGAAACCTTTTACGACCCACTAGTCAGCATCTTGGACACGACGATTACACCTGGACATGATACGCTCTTAGCTGCCTTTTAGCCTGAGGAAGTTTACAAAATGTATTGTGGGATCGCCTTCTCAAAAGTCCCCGGGTCTAGTTGGATTTTCAAAGGAATTTTACTTGCGCTTTTGGTCGTTTTAGGGTGCTACCTTTACCTCCTATTTGAATGGTGTATTACAGAGTAGAGTAGTGCCGCCCTTGTTCAAAGTGGGAAAAATGGTTTTAATCCCAATACGTACTGGAGCGGCTGCCCCTGATCTCTTTCGCCCACTTCGTTAAACTTTGATCATAAGACTGTGGCGAGGGCAGTTAATAGTAGGATATCGGCTCTGATGGGTACGATTGTTGCAAAACATCAAAGCTGTGTACCTGGTCGTACCCCTATAGTAGAGTGTCGTGACGTGGTTTCGGTTGCTGCTGTCTCGTCATCCCTTGTGCCCTAGCTTTTCTAAACTTCGATAAGGCATTTCATCGTGTTAATCACGACTTTATGCTTCGGTTTCTGGAGGCTGTTGGTTTCACTGTTGACACACGGCGAGTGCTCTCAAATCTGTGTACGGGTATTTCGGCTTCGGTGGTTGTTATTGGCCAACTGACGCCTCCAATAAATATCCCTAGGGGAGTGCCTCAAGGAAGCCCGCTGTCAATGACTTTGTTTATGTTGTCTCTGGAGCCCCTACTTCGGATGCTAGCATTCCAGCTGACAGGTTGGACGCTTTCCGGCTGGACTATAGCTGTTCGTACATACGCGGATGACACGATGGCTCTACGTCGCAATCCTGCTGAGATATCTCCACTGAAGGCTGTCATCGATGATTTTTGTCGGAGTTCAGGTGCAAAACTTAATGAAGGTAAATTCAAGCTTCTTCCCTTGTGAGGTTTTGATGACGCGGTTGTTCCATTGGCTACTGCTGTGGATCGGCATACGTCTCTTTGTATCATTATAGATAGTTGTCCACTCAAAATGGCGGCACTCAACTTTAAGTCTCGTACGCCAAAATTCTGGGAGCGATATTAGAGCATGAAAGGCATTCTCTTACTCTGCTCCAGAAAGTCCGAATACTGGATACATATGTCTTGCGTGAAACTTATTATGTGGCCCAGGTTAATCTGCTTCCCTCGATGATGGCCAAGAAACTACAACAATTTCTGGTCTTTTCTTATGGAAAAGACATATCCTGCTTACGGTATGAGGTGATCATGAAGCCTCGCTCCTTTGGGGGGCTTGACGGGACTGATACGCGATGGAAGTCGCAGGTGCTATATATGCGTCGTACTATTTTGACGATGACTCAAGAAACTCACAAATTCACCTCGTTGAAAGGGACTCACCGCAAAACAACCTGGACGACAGTTTGGTTCAAATCACTCTTCCGATTTCTCCGATATGCGTAGCGTCCTCGTAGTATAAGGTACTAAATAATTTGATTCCAACGAACGAGCGACTTCTTCCTATAGGGCTTAGTGACACGCAATTATGTAGTCGTTGTACGTCTCCCGATACGATACGATACGACATCGTATTACTTGTGGAGGTCATCAGAAAAACTGGTCTTGGATCAGGACACAATTAGCTTTCCTTACTCGATCTGCTGAGACTGCATCCACTAAAGACATCATATTGCGCCCAGATGATTCTTTGTTTCCACGGTCGAAAACCCATACCGTTATATGGCTGCTAAGACACTCCGTTCATTATGTTGTAAAAGGTGAGGGTGAAGATCACATGACCTTCGTACAGTACATGACCACTGCCTGTTGGACGTGCTTGCGAATGCCTCGATATCGAGACCTCTTCGCCAACATGTGAATCTTGTTTTCCGTCGGCTAGGTGATGGTTAATTTAATTTATTCTTATGAGAAGTGTTTTTCTTTGTTACATACGTTCCCAACTGATCTGCTTCGTCTTGTCTGGTCCTGGATTCCCTGTTCGTTTTGTGTTGTGTTTTGACTCAGCATCGCTCCAGTTCTATTGTAAAATGTGTAACGATGAAGTATAGATACAGGTGAGTGTATACACTCCTTGCACTCAACTTGGGGTTTCTTTTAGTTTGAATATTTCAAACGTACTCTTGTTTGGTTTTCCTTCTACTTTTACATTCAGTTAGGAACTACAAAAATATATAAAAACACAAAATAAACATTACTAAAAAACCATATAAAGTAATTGTTTATACATATCTTATGAGCTTGATGGTGGTTTGACGGCTACGTTCTCGGTTTTTTAGTTGTTATTCTGTTATGATCATTAATTTTTTCTCCCTTTTGGAGCCTTTATTACATGATGATTTGACTATGGTCTACTTAAGTGTCATGATAGTAATAGATCATTCTGATAATAAGAACAACAAAAAAGTGGTCAGCGTGACAGACTGTCATATCAAAGCCCCGGGTTCGATTCCGGCCTGGTCGGAGATTGTGTCGGCTCAGGGAGTGAGTGTTGTGTAGTCTTCATCATCTCATCCCCATTGAAGTGGCGTCAACTTGAAGAACTTGCAAGAGGCAACCGGTCTACCCGACGGGAGGCCCTAACCACACATTTCCATTTCCATCAAAATACGTGAAGTGATCAGCTGGTGTACATGTTTTGTTATTTCTGTGAATAAACATGGGAAACCTGTTGCTAGCATTGTGTTAAACAGGAGATGATCATTGACACTATCAAACGCCTTAGCAGGATAAATATTAACAATGGCACATCGTAGTTTGCATGTTTCGACTATTGCCAATATGTCCCTATATTATGCTAGAGTCTGCAGGATCGACCTGTCTTTATCTTTGTAGACATTGGTTTCTTGAGTTCCTGCGATCGGATGCATGACGTTTTTCATCCTTTGTGTTTAGATACTCACAACGATTTTGTAATGGCTGTTAAGAAAAGTGATAAGCCTCAACTTTTCAGTTGAATCGCTTTCTGGATTTTTCGGAATAAAGGCGGCTACTTCTTCACTAAGCTCTTGGGGAAAAGTAACATTCGGGCTCAATGATTCGTTGCAGATCGATACGAGTTTCTTTTTCATTTCCTGCCCCACTTCAATGGGGATGCTGCCATGTCCTGCAGATTTGTTTATCTAGCCTAGGAATATCATACATGTCGTTTCATCTCCGTACACTTTTTCCATAAGATCTGCAGCGTCGACCCGGTTAGGTCTTCTTGTAAGATTGGACGTCGTTATGTCCATCGTAATCTCATCTATTGTTTGACTCGCCAGAAAGTCAGTGTAGTGCGTGCTTAATGTCTTTGTGATTAGTCAGTGTTGTCCCATTGTGTAACTATATTTCAGACAATATTTTCCTAATCGTTCTGTGTTTTCAAGTAAGCGGTGGAATATAGACATTTTCTCCTAGTGTGCTGTGTTTATGGCACTTGTATTGATTTTAATGCTGTCTAACTGCTACTGTCTTTGGAGTCCAATTTATGCTTGAAGTTTCTTGACTTTGGACTAATTTCCTATAGCAGTGACGTCAAATATAACAGTTGTCTGTTCGCTTACACGATTACTTTTTGTCGTGTAACTAGTTCATTACGCATTTTCGAAGTTCTGGTTTCGCACAATTGAGCCATCAAGCTAAGACAATTACATTTACTTTCGCAATCCACCTACATTTGGTGAATACTCCTCTGCACTCTGGATGTCGTAAATGTGAGATGAAGTTCCATAGACCTCTGCCTCTCTAAGACTGCTGTCTTTTCATATTAATGATACAAATATACCCTGCGTGATCAAAGGAGTTCGTCGGCCAGATTTCGGTTTGTAAAATGTAGCATGCGAGCTTGTTTGACACATAAATTCTATCAAGCATACAAGCTGAAGGGCTAGTAGCATGTGGGAAACGGATCAGTGCGCCATGCATATACCCCCAAGAAATAACTAGGCTAAATCTAAGTCTTCGCTTATCTGTTCTAATTTTACCAACTTGTTAAAATTTGGTGTTTGGTATCTAGAGTTAACGCTTGGCATTCGGTCTAGATTTGTCAATCAACTCTTGCAGCAGAACGATATCAGTATCGGCGGTGTGTAAAAGATCTTAAATATACTTTTAATACAGGGCACTGGGCATCTTATTTAAGTTTAACGTGGCGATTCCGTATAATGGTATGTGATTCATCTTTTAACAGAAGTGCTGGTCGCTGTGGCCGAGCGGTTCTAATGGCTTCAGTCTGGAACCGCGCATCTGCTGCGGCCGCAGGTTCGAATCTTGCCTCGGGCATGGTTGTGTGTGATGTTCTTAGGTTAAATAGGTTTAAGTAGTTGTAAGTCTAGGGGACTGACACCTCAGATGTTAAGTCTAATAGTGTGCTTAGATCCATTTTAATCATTTTAACCGAAGTCCCCATTGGCGAAACATTCCGAGGCCTTCTCCTTTTCTATATTCTCGAGGTACAGTACATGGTCATATCTGCAGCTGCAACAACGTAGGTTTACGGAGACAGCTCCGTGTTTCTACTGTCTGTGGAAATGTTTGTCGTCTTGTCGTGGGTACTTTCTTCTGCTGCTGAATCTCACAAGAGTCTTTGGCCCGTATTTGGAGTTCGTTCTCTTTGTCTTTATTACCTTGTTTTGATAGCTTATAGGGAGCATCTTTCGAGCTTGCTGTAAAAGTCGACACTCTCTCTCGTTTTCGTTTCGTCTAATTGCTCAATGTTTAGGGTTTCATTGACGATCTTCTCTATCTCTTGCAGACCCAGTCAGCGTGGTTGGATTTGTTCTTGTGACAGCTCCTTCACTGGTATCACGTATGTCCTCCTGATCTGTTGATTGAGGCTTTTCCTGTTTCCGAAGGAATAAACGTGCCTGCTCCTGGTTGCTCGTTACTGTCCATCGGGGTCACTATATCATTCAGGCTGCAGTACCAAATATATTCAGCGCTACTCACTTCCGGAGGCAAACTGACAGTAGCATCGTCAAGGGCCACTGCTGCATAAGAACTGGGCAATGTTGTCATCTCAGGTGCTTCTGCAGGTTCCCTTCTTGGTAACAGTTAGCACACGTTCAAGGCTGAGCGTCATAGATTAGGATCGCACATTTCCCACCTACAGTAACATATGATGGTATATGCTTGCGAAAGTCGAATTTTGTCTAATTCCGTTTCGCACAGGATACTTCCGAGGGTTAGCCCATGTCTCTGCGAAATTGCTGAGGACTCGCCCGTAAGGTGACACAATTGCTTTTATCCTATCTACAGGGACCTGAAACGGCAACTCGAAGAATCGAGATGCAGAAACTCCAAGAGTGATGGAGACTTACCCGGTGTTACCGTGATCGAATCACAGTGATCATCTGGTAAACTCACTTACTTTTTCCCGTGCATCAGGTGTTTTTATTTTAAGGAATACCACTGCGCTTACTGTCAAAAAAATGTGTCTACAACGTTATCCATAGGCTCTTTCACAACAGCCTCCAACCAACGGACCACTTCTAAATTAGACTGTAAGAAAAACAAACGTGGAGTCACATTTCCTTTGATTTCATACTATGATAGAAAATTCAACATGCGGTTCGACTACACTTAAGATCAGTAATCTGTATCAGTGTTAATAACACAATACTCATTGTACTTACCTAGATAACTGACTATTAGCTTTACGTATTGTAAATTGGCTTTGAAAATCAATTCACTATTTTAAGATAAACAATTTCCTAGTTGGTAGATGGTTATGAGATAAACAGAAAAATGTAAATAAATCCGAGCTACTATTGAAAATTGTAAATGGGCTTATTTATAATAATATTGTAAATATTTACAGTCAATTTCCTCAGTTGCTAATAATAAATTTTATAATAAACAGAAGAAAATTTCCATCACTTGCAACTGAAATTTGTTCTTCAGCATATGACATGTGTATTACATTTGATTCATTCAACAATGTATCATACCATTTTCTCATTTTTGAAATTTATGTAAGCCAGAGATGTAATGGTAGTTATACATGTACACAAGAACATAAGTAAACAATGAACAACAAACCTATTATAAAAAGTCTTTGAATATGGTGTAATAGAAGGGCAGATGAATAATACACCAAAATCTTCAAAATAGTCAGAAGCTGTTCCAAAACGGGATAATAGTTGGAAACACCAATGTGAACAGAGGGCTAACAAGAGAACGGGAGAAAAAGCAATCCATGAACTTAAAACAGACATGAGAAAAAATAACATAATATCCAGAACACTCAGAAACTTCAGAAAGGTATTAAAAAGTGAGAAATCATTTTCTTCCAAGGATGACTAGTGAAATAAAGTTGTACTTATGGACAAGCAACAACATATAGGAAAACACAATGCTTTATTTCACAAAATAAAGTCAAAATGTTGACATCACACCAAATAAAAATATCAGACACTAACTGACAGAGATAAAGGGAAGTTAACACAAAGCAATCATAGTTCACCACCTGCCCAGTGCCGATCTAAAAACCGGTAAATGAAATGTCCCAATAAGTTTTAACAGTGGGCAGCTCACAAACTTGTGTGACAGATGTTGAAATTTGTGTGTGAAAACTATAAAAAAGGAGGTGACAGGACTATAAGGATCCCTCAAAGTTAACAAAACTTACAATTGGTATAATAATCCCAGATAAACCTACCCTTCCGTCATTTGCAATGGAAAGTATGTACTCTAACATACAAGTAGAAAACCAATAAATGAACGACACCTGAGTGATAAAAGCGAATCTTCATAAGGAAAAAATCTATGAAATCGACAGGTTGTTGCAGCTGATAATAATGAGTACGATTTAGAAGAAGGGATCTGCAGCATCACCATATAAAAATGACTAGACATCTACACACGGAGAATGGCAAAAAATTGGAGCAATAGTAGTCTACTCACAAAACTAAAGATAAAGAATTAAACAACAAATGTAAGCAATATGACAATAAATGATCAAATATTAGATGGAACACCATCAAATATAATTTCCATTTTGATCATAATCAGGTTAATGACTACCACCCTCTCTACTGAATGTGTTGCTTTGTGGTGCATTTAACGTTATCCCTTGAGTTGTTAAATTCATTATATTTTACTTTCTATGCAGAACCAGTAATTCTAATGAAATTTGATGTGTTATTGTTAATTTATTTCAATGTACCAGGAACCCTAACACTCAGTATAAGTTTAAAATGTGCATACGAAATGTCAAAAAGCAGATATGTGTAAACCACAGATTAAATAGTCTTGAATATAGAAAAAACAGAATAGATTATAAGAGTATTTGTGATCACATAACATTGAGTTACAGCTACTCACACCTACAGGAAGAGTACATGCTGGGAACGAGAAGGTATATACATTGCAGATGCAGAAAATGCAGTTACCTTGCTGTGTTTCGAAAACAGAGCGGCCACTAGAAAAACTGCAAGCTTTCAACTAGTTTGCCAGAGGAGAGAAAGCTGTTTGGCTAACTAATAATTACTCAGGCACTGATGTTAATGATCTTTCCGTTTTATTAGAAAAATTTTTTCATTAACTGTTTTCTGTTAATAATCTATGTGCGAAAACGGAAAGATTGCAAATAAATCAAAATATGTCTGTGTGTGCAAAGAGAATACAGACAATTAATGTGCATCAAGCAAAAGCGTTTTTCTTTTAAACTTCGGCAATTAATATGCTGCTGATGCTCAAATGACCTCAACTAGACTCTTGCTGTACAAGCCCTGCTAATCACTTCCAACTGTCATTTACAATAGACTCAGAAGAATACATTTGAATGTCCATAAAACCAAGCAACACATTAAGTTCAAAGATTCGTATAGTGCTCAAAAAACAAAGGAAGCTACACAGAAAGCATGGCTGAAACAAGTCTAACCTTTACCAGCAAATAAAAGCAGACTTTATGTTAAAAGCTTTGTAAAACTCATGCAGAAAATGCATTTATTTTAAAAATACTGCTGGTTTCTCTTATGAAGTCTACAAGACTGAAAGATACACAGATATGGATTATCAAATATATTTAAGAACATGAGAAAGAGGTAACAGAGCTTATTAGGCACTGAACTAAACATAGAAAGATAAACCATAAATAGCCAAATCACACATACTAATCTCACCCATAACTAAAGAATGAAGTAAAGAGCTATTGCAAAAAGAATTAAAAAATAATTGCAACACAAATGTAGCTGCAAAATATAAAGACAACCTCTTAACATAGCTAGAATCTGTTGAAAATCGAGAGGACAAAATTGACTTTAGCAGTGTGAACACTGGGCTAAGAAGAGAACTGATGAAAAAAGAGATACACCAAATTAAAACAGGTTCGAAAAAAGCTGGGAAACAAAAACTATAATAACACAGACTCTATACAACTCAAAACTCTCAAAAAAACTCCAAAACGAAAGCATCATTATTTCCAAAGCTGTCAAAGAAATACAGTTGCTATTATAGACGAACAATAATAATTTGACAAAACACAACACTTCATTTCTCAAATTAATACTGAGAAATTGGGATCAACTTGATAAACGGCTTCATGCTCATGTAAAAGGAATCTTTAAAATTATGAACTATACACTAGACGACAATGGAGTAAAATTAATACAGAGCAATCCTACTGCACCCACACTCTGGTGGCAACTATATATCCACAAACCAAATATCACACTAATAAGCACTACAGTCTTTAAGCTCCCACATACTGACTTGCAATAGGCATGTTGAAATTACTCCCTGAAAACTGAAACGCAAGGTAGCAGACACATAAGGAACAATAACATTCATAGCGACTCATATAAGAAACCAAAGTCGAAGGTAGAACTGTCCTTCTCTCTTCTGACACAGACCTTGCTTGGAAAAAAAAGTGAGAGAGAGAAAATCTCGCAGTGCAGTAGGAGACATTTCCACGTGTCAAATGTCTCAGTAAGAAACATTGTAATCTAAATGAACCTAGCACATACAGTCTAGCAGTATGTTGAGTTGCTATCTGAAAAACATAAAATAGAAGATGAGAAACATCCAAATTCTTTATGAGCACACCTCATAAAGAACACAAGTATATTCGGTTTAATAGTAAGTACTACTTAGAAGATGGGCTACCAATGGTATCCCCAGTGTCAGGCACCCAGCAGTTTTACAAACCATACTGACCACCTGATTTTTAAAAACATTTTCACAAAGGATTACAACTTATTTTATTGGATAAGATTCATGGATAGTAACCTTCCTTTGACACATGAACTAACAGTAAAAACTTGCCAGTTCCATGCAGATGCAATAATATGATTCATTATAATAACTATTAACACAATTATACAGCAGACTTTAAATCAGCAACACACTGCTATTCAGCACAGAAAAACATTACAAAGATCTAGCCACCTTCACACAAAGAACGAAAAACAATGGGCAAAATAGTAACACTGTCACATAAGAGTCGGTAGGTGATGATAAAGTGATATCTGTGTCAAAAATCTACGGATTCCAGATACTGAATGTTGGCCCCTATTTGGTCTTTACCAGAAATGGGAGTCTTCTTACACGTCGGTCACGGGGCTTGAAGATGGCGTAAACTATTGATGAAACTGATTCCTCAAATAAAATAATAATTGGAAATTTAGATGCGTGAAAGGTATTCCGATTCGAAATTCAGGTCTGGAAAGGGTGTACTCAGTCTTCTGACGCTAAGTGGAAAAACTACATGAATATAAAAGCAGCGAATTGATGCTTAAGTCACTGAAGTAGGGTCACGAAATGTATGTGTGACCATTAGCAGCAAAAGCATCAGCCGTTATCTTTTCGGGGTGATAGTGAGATGCTTGACGTATTATGACACCAATATTACTCTTTGCAAGATTCCAGCGAAGTGCTGCAGGATTTAACTCCAGATGGTATGGCGCCAGTAGGCAAGGCATGATTTTATTTTAAAAGTTTGTCTATGGGATGAAGATCACAACGTTGGTGCGCTTTAACTAATGTCCAAGTTTATGCTTTCCTTGCCTCTTTCTTCTTTACATACAGTTACAGAGCACATTCGAACTTGTTAACTTTATCTGACAGTTCCTTTTTCTTCATCTTCTCTTCCTAATCTATCTTCATGAATTTTCTGTGTATCTCCTTGCGGTCCTCAGTCCACTGTTTCCCTGCTTGTTTGGCATTCTTTTTGGTATCTTCTGTGGAATTCGGCTCTAGTAACTCTCGAATATCTTATTCTACCCAATTAATTTTCACCTATTTTCAATACACTATTTTTGTTAACCGAGTGTTACCCATTCTGTAGATGTGTCCATACTATATTGCTTATGTGAGTAGCTATTGCTGATGCGGTATGTCTACAATAGCTACACACATACACAATACATGAATCTCATTTGGAAAAATAGAGGAAAATGTCAGAGCACTACAACGACTAAATAAAGGATATGAAATGTATTTGTTAGAACTGGAGATATACACACATTACAAGAATTAGGAAGAGAAAATACTAAATGGAAAACCTGAAATTGTAACGGTGAATTTCTTCAGATGCTTCGACAATATACTCAAATAAAAGTAGCAACACACAGAAATAAACACTACTGTAAAATCGATGTAAGCAAGTTATAATTAATATTGTTAAAATAAATACCTTCTGTACGAAAGCATATCCGTGGAGAACCCGTAACATTTTCTCTGTCAACTACATTTAAAAACATCTTTGTAACTGTTTTTTATATAAGCTGTTCTCGTTGTGTACGGTGCACTGAAAGTTGCGAGTGATGATTAACTTGTGAGAAACTCTGCACAAATAGACCATAAGAACTTTTACTTATAGTTATAAGTACAAGTTCTTCCAAATTTCAACACTAACTACATATAAAAATCGATAACTAACTAAAAACTGCGCCTTTTTATATATTGCAGTAAAGCCAAAGAAACGAAGTAGAACTTCACACATCGAAGACCTTACGAAAAAATGGCACAATACGCAGAAATACACACTTGAAAATGGGAATCATTCCCCTAAACGCGTTGTGCAAAACACAAATAAAAGAAAGTTGTTGTTAGTACAAGAAAGTTATTTACAAACAAACCCATTGTTTTCACAGTCTCAGCTTTTAAAAAGAAACATTTATAGTAGACAAAATCATATCACTTGTTTATTGTAGCGACTCCATGATATTGTGTACAATTTCTGCAGTGATGTGGCACTTTCTAAATTGACTTTACTGTTTAATCCAGGTGATACTACGATTTCTCCGAGATATTTAACAGAAGATGTATGCGAAATTGTCCTACACTTCTTTTATAGAAGGGATCTTCTATTTTGATGTAGATTATCGAACAAGTGAGTTTTCTAAGGTGTTGTTTGAAGGTCTTTGGCGCACTTGGTCTCCTCAATGCTATTAGTGAGGATAGCTAGATCGTCAGCAAAAGTTAGGCTTTTTACTTTAACTCCCTGTCCCGAGGTTCAGACGTTTATACCATCAATTTCTTTCCCCCCTTCTCTTATAACTTTGTCTAAACAATGTTAAACAGAAGCGGTGAGATTCCATCTTCCTGTTGAGCCCCTGTACGTATTTCAAAGGGATCAGACATTATACCCAGAAACTTCAGTTGAGACGTTGAACCTGAGAGAGGCTGACAGATTAGATTTCTAGACTTCCTTGGAGCCCTAAGCTCTTCCAAAGCGTCTAATACGGTTTATCTGTAAATAGAGTTATACGCCTTCCTGAACTCCACAAAGGTGACATATGTGCTGGTATTTCGACGTGTCCTTCATATTGTCTTCGAACAACTAATCTGCTCAGCACATAATCTACCTTTCCTGAATCCTGCTTGATATTCACCAGTCAAATGATCTGTTGGCTGATCTACTCTGTTTCGAGAGTTTTGCATAGAGCCCTCTCTACAGCTGACAGAACAGGTACGGTTCGGTAGGTGTTGTGGTGGGCTATGTCACATTTTTATCTACTGGATGTATAATAGCTTCTTTCCAGTCCTTTGGGATCTTCTCAGTTTTCCGTAGTTCTGTTAAAACTGTGTGAATTTTTATTATGAGGTCGTCTCCTCGTATTTTTAAAATTTATGCAGTTATGCCTCATCTCCAGGCCATTTGTTATTTCTGAATTTTTCTCGTTTTTTGAATTGTTGATGGATGAGAAGCTAGGTTTGATACAGGTTTTTAAAAATGAAATTTTTCCACTGTAGGATCGCAGTTCAGTACTTTTTGGAAGTAATTAGCGAGTATCATCTAGTTTGCTTTATTGTTTGTGTCTACTTTTTCATTACTTTGAGGAAAACAGAATATTGGTGGTTTACATCCACGTAGGTCCTCAAGAAATGTCTTTTACAAATTTCGGGTAATGTTCTTCTGGAAGCTTTATTTCTATGAGCATGCTTTTAGAACAGGCACGTTCAGAGCAGCGAATTGTTTTTGAAATCGATTTTTAGGATGTCCGTTCCAGTGATTCCATGCACTGTTTGGCTCTTCTATGGCATCATCGAAGGACGTGTTCCACCATCTCTGTATAGATATTCCTGGGTGAATATCCTAATATCATGGCTGATGTGTGTAATGTGTTGAGGACGTTAGGAGACTACCTGGGATATGATTCAGTTACGTCACGAGCGTAAGCCTCGTAGTTTTTTTGCAGGCAGTTTGTATCAAATCTTGCAAATCGGTTCCCGTTGTGTCTCGACCTGTTCGGTTGGAAACTAATTAATGTAGATATCCAAATCACAATTTTCTTCCCAGCCTGGCAATTTGAATCTCATGCGTTTTCTTTTTAGAAATCTTTACAAGATCAATCTGGAATTCACTTAGTGAAGGGTTGGGCGACCTTCAGGTTCACGTTTTGTGTAGAGGCCTCACAAGCTATGTGACATAAGACTAAACGAAAATGATGCACACAAGCTTATTAGCAGTACTTCGTTTTTCATTCGTCCACAAATGCGCTGAATGAAATTTTACTACTAATCGGTATTTCTTCTCGATGTTAACTCGTTCATTAAAATCTACTAATGAGGTATTCAATAGTGTCCTGGTATCTTGCTTGCAGTTTCCTCTAGCGTTTCTCCAAATTAATTTACTGTTAGAGGATCTATCTTGTTATCACTGGTAGTGGGAGCATGAGCATTTATTAAGGAGCATGCTCTGTTGCTTGATTTAACTGAAATAACTGAGATTCTTTCACTTAGGGCGGTAAAGATAATAACTGAAACTAAAATGGTTTTCCTTTTCTTTAGTCCCAAGGCAGTCCCCAGTAATGGTAACTTGCTTTTCACTTTTATGGAGTTTTTACTTTTAGATATTATCTACTTTTCTTTGTGGGAATGGTTCTCAAGTTAGAAACTTGTTTTCTGGGTTAATAAGATTTGAATGACGAATTTCTCTAGTGTGTCATCCTTTTAAGTTTTCCATTGATCAGCAGGGTGTTGATATTAATAGCGACTAAGAAGTTCTTTTTCTAGGGGATGAAGCTAAGGTTCTTCTCTGTATGAGGCTCCCAATCCCACATAATGTGATGATCGGGAACAAACTGACACGCGTCGAGGCTCTGAGGTAGTAACATTTGTAGCGTTTGTTACGTTGTGCCAATTTTACAAGTTGCACAGTTAGTGATCTTTCGGACAATACCAAAAAATTACAACTCGAATGATGAGATCGAGATGTGCCTCGACATGTTCTCCGGCTAAGAATGATCCGCAAGAGCTATTTTATTTCGCTCAAGTCCAACAGCAAACTGCTGGAAGACCCTTTATCCATACCTTTCCTTGTCTCTACATAGCTTTTTTTCTGCGCATTTCTGCTCTATACTCCAAAGTTTCCTTCCACAATCAAGGAAAAGGCAGCGAAACGGGATTCAGCATTCAACAGGCACGCACTCTTGTTTAACAATACTCCTCGTATATTGTCACATTTCAACATTTGTTCACACCATAGTGTCCATGAAAAAGAAATAATGACTCTTTTACTCAGTCATCTTTGAAATACAAATAGCACAGACGAAACACTTTTTCCTCAGTAAGCCCGTAAGTTCAATTCCTTATCACGGAGACTTCTTTTTTGCAAAGACAGTTTTTATATTGTTAATGATATTGCACAAAGTTCGGTCACACAACAAATTTCAGTTGCAAGTTATGGAAATTTTCTTCTGTTTATGATAAAATTTATTATTAGTAACTGAGGAAAATAGCTGTAAATATTATCAATATTAT
Source organism: Schistocerca nitens (assembly GCF_023898315.1). Lineage (NCBI taxonomy): Eukaryota > Metazoa > Arthropoda > Insecta > Orthoptera > Acrididae > Schistocerca > Schistocerca nitens. The sequence goes on from NC_064618.1 coordinate 177,512,659, forward strand.
TATAAATAAGCCCATTTACAATTTTCAATACTGACTTGGATTTGCTCACATTCTACTATTTATCTCAAATAGGGAATCGTTTATCTTGAAATGTGGATTGATTTTCAAAGCTAATTTACAATACATAAAGCTAATAGTCAGTAATCTAGCTAATTACAATGAGTATTGTGTTATTAACACTTATACAGATTACTGAACTTAAGTGTAGCTGAACTGTATTGATGAATTTTCTAGCACAGTGTGAAATCAATGGAAATGTAACTCCACGTTTGTTTTTCTTACAATCTAATTTAGAACTGGTCCGTGTTAGCAAATACACTACTTTCTTTCGCTCTTGTTAATGATTTTATACTGCGTATTTCAGAAGTATGCAAGATCGTTTATTAATCTATCAACTACAAAGTGGTATTGGGCTAGTCATTATATGCAGTCTTGTCCCACATATTAGCACTTCCAGTGAACAGCTGCTTGGTCCCTGAAAATGCCATAGCTATTAATTCCAGCTTCACTGTACAAATATGCTAAATCTCTGTCTGTAATGACCTTCAAATCTGATACCATTGTGTAACATTATTTCGTTGTGAATTCACTACTGCTTTCCTTTCGTATGGAGCAACCCATCTGATGAATAAATCTGCTTGTGTATTCCGAAAGAAAATCGATTATTGAATAACTGGCACACACATATACCTTTGATGGCATCGTTTGCCCTTGCATTGCTTTACTTCAATGTCATACTTTCATTATTCTAAGAGAATATGAGATTACAATTCTCTACCCACATACAGATTACTGCCATATCCCGGACCACACTGCACTCAGAAATATATGCTCCCACTCCATTCATGTAAATTCATGTGACTTCACAAGTCACTCTTCGGTGTATGGCGTAGGGTACTTTGTGACCACTGTCACTTTCCCCTTTCCCAGTTCCAGTCGTGGTGCACTGGATCCACGATTGTTGGTAATCCTCTATGTGAGCTTGAATCTCTGTAACACTATCTTCTTCTTCCCGATAGATACATGTTGAAGGAAGCAATATGTGTTTGTTGAATATTCTAGGAAAGCACGATCATGGAATGTTAGCAATAATCAACAAAACTATTTTAAATTACATTAAACTGGCCTAGTGTAAGGCCAGTTTTTTAAGTGTTTTGTGAGTGAAATAGAACGAGGGACTCTGACTTTGTAGGATCGAAGCATCGGTTAACTCTGTTTGTACATGCACTGGTTAAACTACCACATAGCTGCACTCGCAAAGAGTGTACGTATTGAAAGTGTTGTTAATAAAACTTCTCTATTTAAACTAGACTGAACTGCATGTGACTGCTTTAGTCTTTAATAAAACTTGCATCTGACTGCGTATTTAACTGAACTGAACTTCATCTGACTGCATGAAAATATTGTTGGAAAATTAATACTCAAAATACACATCTGACTGCATGAAAGTTTAGTGGTAAAAATAAATGAAAGTCACCAACCTGCATCTGACTGCGTCTGTGGACTTAGCTCGTGCACTCCTTCCCGTCTAGCCGATAATAAAACATATATTAGACTCAGCCGTAGTGCAATGGCACAAGATTGTCATTCTAGATAACTTTACTCATTTTGGCCCTGTTTGTTACTTAATAAAATTTCTGTCCTGGTCTGAATAATTTGCCAACTGTGCAATGGCGTATAGATTATTTTACTCTGATAAATGAAATTATTAGCTTTACTCATGGGAACTTTACTTTAATGTACCTTTTGGTTCAATGCAAGCACAGGATGCGGAGAACGACATAAGGTGTGAGATGAAACTCTAATTTTATCTAAAAAATATTTAATGTTCAAACTTTTAAGGCACATGTGAAAAACTAAAAAAAAAACTTCTATAGCTTGGATTTACGAGAAAGATTCACAAAACGCTTATTGCATCAACAATGGGATTTCTATCCAGCTTTTAGACATTATTTAACCAAAGAAAACCTATTTTATTAATTATTCTTTCTAGTTTCCCAGGTATGTGCCGAGTTTCGCTCAATATATAGCTTATTATGTGTGTAGTGCCAATTCTTACTTTGATGCTGTCACGACCCGGCTACCTCCTGCAGGCATCTAGCTCCGACTCGAAACACGTCTGCTGTCTCTACACATCTCCTCACCACTACTCAAACTTTTACCACGTGCACCTAGCTCTGTTAGCTGTCAAAGATCTTTCTACTCGAAGATGTACTACTCGTCCAACCTTGCGGTTGGGAACTATCGACATTTTCACTGGCTCTATCCTGATCGAATCTCAGCACATACCTTTCAGTACATAGTGTATGTTTACAGCTTATACGATAGTTGTGCATCTCGGGCTGTCAAAGAACACTGTCGTCGCTTTCCGACACATCGAACATTGAATTCCTGATAGTAGAGTTTTTTCCTGCGTTTTCAGAACATTGTGTGAAACATATATTCTTCCAAGAGCTGATTTTTCTCCTGAACGTGTAGTTCAACAACCTGTGCAGGAAGAGCAATAGATTGCTGAAGTGGCGCAGCATAACCTTGCTACCAGCACATGTTGACATCCAGCACGTATCACTCTGTCGTAAGTACGTGTATGACGAACATTACCAGCGGCAAACTTATGCCCATTTCACATACAGCGTGTCTACAATCTTCACATCGGCGATAACCTCTCACGACTTCAATTTCGTCACTAGTTAATTGACAATCGTCATTTGTTTCCATTAATACTATTCACCAATGAAGACACGATTACACGAAATGGAATCAACAATACATCTAAGGTTCTTGTATGGTCGCAGGAAAGTACTCGCACTACAACGGAAATAAATTTACAGGTTCATTATTAGATCGTTGTCTCGTGTGGCATGATTGGTAACATGTTGATAAATCCAGTTATCTTAGATCAGGATTACCTGTACTTTTGGGAATTCGTATTTGTGAGGGCGTTCTCTTGGCCTCCACATTTTATTAGTTGTGTGAGGGAACACCTCGACTACACTTACCCTACTCGCTGGGTTGGTCGTGGTAGCACAGTTAACTCGCTACCAAGCTCGACAACCCTTACAACATTAGAACTTTTTATGGGAGTGAATGAAGTGTGACATGCACAAACAAAATGTGAACACGCGAAATAAACCAGTTGGCCTTATCGTGAACCTTGTTTCTATCATTACAGCTGCAGTGTGACATTTCCTATATCGTAAAATTTCCCTCAGTTAGGAATTTCATGCTAGGAATTCTTCAGTTCAGTCACAAAGCAGAGCTGCTTCACTGCACGCTTGTAATTCACCGAGTAGAAGGCATTTCGCCTCCGTTCTGCTTGACATTTGCCAAGGAAGATATTGCTGGCCGGAAACAATAACAGGCAATGGTCGACGGCGTGAAACACAGTACATACTTAATAGAGGTAGAGTGGTACATTTATAACGAAAAATGGTACCCATTTCACCACATGGGAGAGAATTGTACTAGGCTAAAATAGATTTATGTTTGACACAGCTCTGATTCTCAATAAATTGATCGCCATAGGACCATCCGTTAGGAAAATGGCCACCTCGTGCACTACTGTACATTTGGATCTGTTATTCAAGTTGGCTACCAAACTGTTGAGGAGTCCTTCGGAGATATTGACCCACATCTCTCTCAAGGCAGTTTTCAGATCCTGCACGGTTCGGATAGGGTGTATTCGTTGAGATAACACATATACCAAGAGCGTCCCATGCAAGCCCTACATGTTTTAGATCCAGGGAGTACACAGACCATTGCGTACATTCAGTACCTTCACTTTCAAGTGTGTCTGATACGTCTGCGGTCCTGTATGGGCGGCCATTGTCGTCCATAAACACAATGTCGGGACGTACCACACCTCTAAACAGACGGATATGATTCGCAGAACCTCACCTACAGTACCGCTATGTTGTAATGGTACTTCGCACAAAGATAGATAGCGGAGTTCCGTCGTTGTGCTTAATGTCTCCACATACTATAACGCCTAGTCTACACTAATGTCGTTCATGATCATTCTGTGGTGTGTAACGCATTCTCCTCTCTCTCCGCTCTTACTGATTTCGCGAATCACTTGCCACAGTGAAGCGGGAGTCTTCAGAGCAGATCACTCTGGACCAATTTTGCTGACCCCAACCAATATTACCCTTACATCAATGAACTTTTTCTCGACGACGGCGTGCTTGAAATGAGATGCATTTAACAGTCTTCTGAGGGAACAAAACCAGACTCAATTAGTCACCAAGTAATGGATCTGGCAGTGGCACATGCACTGGTAACGGTAAAAGGTCTGCGCCCATATGGCTAGCAGTGAGGTGTGTGCTCCTTTTCGTCAGTACGGCTATGTATCTTAGCCGTGTCAGCTTCAGATGATCTTTTCTTCCCCCTTCATTTGCTGGCACACGGCTAGGTGGCAGCAATTACCCTTAGTTTCCCTTGTATTATCTCTGACACGGAGTCTTGTAAACACGCCAGAGTGTGTAGAGTGGAGAGTGTTTGTGTACGCGACGGGAGGGTAGCACGGACCGTGTTGACCCGTCGGCCATTAATGGTTAGTGCGTTTTCCACACTTGTAACGGTGGCTGCTTGGTACTTGAAGTTTTGCCTTACTGTTACCTGTTTACGCCAAAATCTGTATGGTATCTTACATCTGGTCGCTTTAAAATAAGTATTATCTTCCAGTGCACCGTCAGGGCATTTGTCTTTACCGTAGTGTTTAATGTTATTGGGTATTTAGTGCTGTTAAATTGTTCATAAGCTCTTTGGCAAATTTGATTCATTAAGTGGTTGTTTTTGACGCCTTGAGATATTTTCTTGGATTTTTTTATATAACATTTGCTTTATTTTAAGGAAATTTGTAGAACTAACAGTTCAAGTTTTGTTTTAGACCTTTCTGAAATCTAAGTGCCATGGAGGAAAGCCTTACTTGTTAATGCTAGGTATTAAGTACCACCACCTAGAGGTAAGCTCCAGCTTCTCATATAAATTTCTGTTTGGTGCAAACAAGTCCCTGGCTATGTGGCGCAGGTGACCTATGGACTGGTTTTCAATTCCAAATAACTTTCTGAGCTTAATGATTTCACCCTAATCAGTTAAGGAGTTTTGGGATAGACGTTTATGACGCCATCATTCTGCTGTTTTGTGTTATTAAGCGGTGCTCTGTGCGGTTTTGAGTAGCGTTACTGTTTGATTATTATAGCAGATTTGAAGCTTTTATACGATTATGTTATTAAGGCGTGGGCGAATAAAATTTTCTTAGCCTATGTCATTTAGCTCACGTTTCACCTGAGTGGTGTTTGTTAACAGCTCTTAGTTTTACGAGTTGCGGGTCCGCTGTTTGGGACAGTGCTTGGCCGTGGCGACCTGCTGCTGTTACGAATTGGCATAGTGTTTTTCGGTAGTGTTTGCGGCTGTCGGCATCACCTCAGTGGTGCCGTTCGCGCTAGCAGCGTATTTCTGAAGATAAATTTATTTAGCCTACGCTCCTATTTCCAAGCTCTTATGGTAATATTTTCCGCTAAATATTTTACGTCTCTCATGAAATGGGCAATTTTATCCGATTTTCGATTAACCATCAAATTTTCTAAATCAGATTATTTCATTCTGCACTTACTGTACTGTTATTTGGAAACTATCAACTTACTTTCTCTAATGGTCAATGTTTTTTAGATGTTTTTCTAAAGATTTTGCCATCGATTTCGTATTGCATTCAATCCACGGATGTAAAGGAAAATCTTGCTGTTCGTACTTAAATGTACCATTCCTGAAGACTGAAAGCTTGGAATTGTGATTAATAGATTCACCTTCAGATGTTCCTTTCAAAGACTAGTTTGTCCAATGTTGAAATTAATTTAAATTTCTATTTTACAACCCTTTTAAGAGCTGTAAGTGGCGATTTTACCTTACGATTCTAGTAGTGTAATTCTTTTAATTATTGGAAGGCCAAATTGCTTTTATTAAGAAAAGTTTTACGTTACTGTCTTGCCATTTTGTATTTATTACTGATTTCTTGCCTTTGGCTGTTTGAAAAAAAAAAGAGAAAACGTTCCTGTTGCTCATTCTTTGAAATGATTTTCATTACAATAGGTTTATTAGTGTAATGTGATCTATATAAACATGAAATTCCAAAGGAAAAATGTTGGGATTATGATAGGTCCTCAACCCAGCTTTTTTCTTTTCATTTTCTTTGGTTGGGGTTATCAGTCTTCTGACTGGTTTGATGTGACCCATCACGAATTCCCCTTCTATGACAACCTCTTCTTCTCACAGCAGCACTTGCAACTTATGTCCTCAATTTCTTGCTGGATGCATTCCAATATCTGTCTTCCTCTACACCTACCCTTAGTACCATGGAAGTCATTTCCTCATGTCTTAACAGATATTCTATCATTCTGTCCCTTCTCCTTCTCATTGTTTTCCACATATTCCTTTCCACTTCGATCCTGCGCAGATCCTTGTCTACTCTTCCCTCGTCAGTCCACATAATTTTCAACATCTGTCTGTAGCACCACATCTCAAATGCTGGGATTCTCTTCTGTTCCGGTTTTCCCGCAGATCATGTTTCACTACCATACAATGCTGTACTCCTGACATAAATTCTCAGAAATATCTTCCTCAAATTAAGGCCTATGTTAGATACAAGTAGACTTCTCTTGGCCATGAATGCCCTTTTCGCCATTGCTAGTCTCCTTTCGATGTCCTTGTTCCGTCCGTCATCCGTTATTTTGCTGCCTAAGTAGCAGAATTCCTTAACTTCATCTACTTCGTGACCATCAGTCCTAATTTTGACTTTCTGGATTTTGTCATTTCTGTTAGTTCTCATTGCTTTCGTCTTTCTTCTATTTACTCTAAATCCATATTCTGTATTCATTAGATTGTTCATTAAATTCAGCAGATCCTGTAGTTGTTCTTCACTTTCATTCAGGTTAACAATGTCATCAGTCAATCGTATCACTGATATCTTACCGCCTTGAATTTTAGTTCCACTCTGGCAAATTTTAATTATTTCCATCATTGCTCTTTCGACGTAGGGATTGAACAGTAGGGGCGAAAGACTGACACCTGTCTCACACTATTTTTAATCCGACCACTTTGATCTTGGTCGTCCACACTCATTATTCTCTCTTAGCTCTTGTACTTGTTGTATGTTACACGCCTTTCTCAGAATTTCGAATATCTTGCACCATTTTTCTTTCTAGAACGGTTTTTTCAGGTAAACAAATTCTGTGAACGTGTCTTGATTTTTCTATAGTCTTGCTTCCAATATCAACCGCAACGTCAGAAATGCCTCTCTGGTGCCTTTACCTTACATGAAGCCAAACTGATCGTCATTTTATATATCCTCAATTTTCTCCATTTGTCTTTATATTATTATTATAAATAATTTGGATGCATGATCTGTTAAGCTGATTGTGTAATATTTCAAGCACTTGTCCGCTCTTGTAGTCTTCGGAATTGTGCACATGATATTTTTTCGAAAGTCAGATGGTATGTCACCAGACTCATACATTTAACACGTCAACGTGAATAGTCGTTTTGTTGCTACTTCCCCCAATGATTTTAGATATTTTATTCGAATGTCATCTATCCCTTCTGCGTTATTTGATCTTAATTCGTCTAAGGTTCTTTTAAATTCTGATTCTACTATTGTTTCCCGTATATCTTCTAAATCAACTCATGTTTCTTCTTCTATCACGTCACATAAATCTTCCCTCTCATAGAGACTTTCAATGTATTCTTTCCACCTATCCGCTCTCTCCTGTGCATTTAACAGTGGAATTTCCGTTGCACTTTTGGTGTTATTGCTTTTAATATCCGAGAAGATTGTTTTGACTTTCCTGTATGCTGAGTCTGTCCTTACGAAAATCATTTCTTTTTCGATTTCTTCAAATTTTTCATGCAGCCATTTCGTCTTAGCCTCCCCGCACTTGCTATTTATTTCATTCCCCAGCAAATTGTATTTCTGCATTCCTGAGGTTAACACAGCATTTTGTACTTCCTCCTTTCATCGATAAACTCATGTATTTGTACTGTTACCCAAGGTTTTTACGCAGTTAGCTTCTTTGTACCTTTCCAACTTCGGTGATGACCCTTTTTAGAGATGTCCATTCCTCTTCATCTCTACTGCCTACTAGCTATTCATTATTGCTGCATCTATAGCCTTAGAGAAGTTCAAGCGTGTCTTGTCATTCCTCAATACTTTTGTATCCCAGTTCTTTGCGTATTGGTTCTTCCTGACTGATGTCTTAAACTTCAGCCTACTTTTCATCACAACTATATTCTGATCTGAGTCTATATCTCTCCAGGGTATAATCCAGTTTCTGGTTTGGGAATCTGTGTCTCTACATGATGTAATCTAACTGAAATCTTTCTGTATCATCCTGCCTTTTCCAAGTGTACTACATCCTCTTGTGAATTTTGAAGAAATTATTCTCTGTAACAAGCAGAAATTTATTACAGAACTCAATTACTCGTTCTCCTCTCTCATTTCTTGTCCCAAGCCTATATTCTCCTATAACCTTTTCTTCTACCCCTTCCCCTACAACTGCGTTCCAGTCCGCCATGATCACCAGTTTACATGTCCCTTCACGTTTGTATTTCCCTCTGAATATCCTCATGTACATTCTCTATTTCTTCATCTGCTGCTTGCAACGTCGGTTTGTATACCTGAACTGTCGTTGTCGATGTTGGTCTGCTGTCGATTCTGATAAGAACAATGCTATCACTGAATGTTACACTGTAACACACTCTCAGCCCAACCTTGCTATTCATAACGAATCCTGCTACCGTTACACCATTTTTGCTTCTTTTGATATTACCTTATACTCATCTGACCAGAAATCCTTGTCTTCTTTGCATCTCACTTCACTTATCCCGTCAGTATCTAGATTGACCCTTTACATTTCACTGTCCAGATTTTCTAGTTTCCTTACCAAGTTCAAGCTTCTGATATTCCACGCCCCGACTCATATAACTTTATCCTTTCGTTGGTTATTCAATCTTTTTCTCGCTGTCATCTCCGCATTGGCAGTCCCCTCCCAGAGATCCGATTGGGAGACTATACCGGAATTTTTTGCCACTAGACAGGTCATCATATCTCTTTTTCAAGTACGGGCCACAAGATACGTGTCCTTAATGTACTGTTTTCCATTGCCTTCTGCATTCTCATGCAATTTTTCATTGCTGATTCTTCCACCTTTAGTCGCATTTTCCTACGTCCTAGGATAAGAGAGTGCCCTGAACCTCTGTCCGCTCCTTCGCCCTCTTCGACAAGGCCTTTGGCAGAATGAGGGTGACTTCTTATGTCGGAAGACTTCGCCCGCCAATGCTGATTAATAATCAAAATTTAAGCAGCGGCTGGATTCAAACCCGGGACCGAGAACCTTATCCCTAGACTAGATTATGTAAGGGGATTTCAGTACCGGTCCTCTCGTGGTGTTGTGGCCCGTCTGTCCCATCATGCAAAGGTCTGTGATGTCATACGTAAGTCGGCAATACACATCAGTACCACGGATATTAGCTAGGTGTCGCGGCAGTCTGCACTTCTGATGACCATGCCTTCTCTCTGTGCAGCAGCGAGCTGTCACTGTGGTCAGTATAGAGACAAGCTTGGAGGCACCCGTCCCCAGTTCGTGAACTCAGCTGAAGCAGTTAGCATCATTGGGTAGGGTCAAAGAGTTATTTCAAAGAGTTATGCTAGTCTTAGATGAAAATGAAGAACATCGTACTTGAAGTGACTATTGCACCAATAGTTAATGACAGTTGCAAGGTATTAACTCCTGTGGCAAAGAATTGTAGCATGTGAAGTAAATTTTGGACATTCATGTAATAAGGTGAATAATATTTCATATGGAGTACAATACTTCGTGAAAAACATGAAGCACTAAGAAACAGTGATCTACAGTATGCCACAAATAGGACGACATGTTGATCAGTGGAACAGTAATAAATGATTCAAGTGGCAGAAGGGTGGTGGGCACATGGGTCCAATTCGCCCTCCCATGTATGAGTGCACAGGTCAGTGTTACGCAATTTACAGTCATTACAGAACTGTCATACGAAGTGCCACTATGCCTTGCCATCATCGGGTGGAATATTACGTAGCTTACTACCTGAGGCCCCATCTTACTCTGTTACTCGCTCCTGGGAACGGGAACGCGCTATGCAGATCTTGGTGCCTCTCGATTCCATCTAGAAATGATAATCTGTAGATGCATCAATGAGGCGAAACGTGTCGTTGAAAAATAAAAAAAAAAATAAATAATTGCAACCAAGACTGTTTTTAACCAATACTGTTAAGCACTGGTTTGCTGTATACCATAGCTGGATTGGAAGAATTTCTATAGCACGTGAGTGCACTCGAACGCGGTATAATGATTGGTCTCCATCTGATGAGTCTGTCGTTCCGTGACACTGCAGCTCCTACAGGGCGTGCTGCTTTAATAGTGCGGCATTTGTGGAACCAGTCGGGAGAAGGGGACTAAATACAAGGAGAGGACACAATTTTACCGCAGCGCAATATAAGCACTATCCTGACTGCTTGGAGGTACCGGTCAGACTAGCTTCGCCCAGTGTTGGTGCGACGTTGGAGCACTGCAACGGGCATGGACATATCTGCGGCGACGCTTCGACGCTCTCTTCTGGTGGCTGGACTGGTGTCAAGCATGTCACTGCATTGCCTTCCTAATTAGGAACCACCAACACCGCACACTGTAGTGGGCACACGAATGCCGACACTGGATCTTGCTTCAACTTGTCCTATGGTGATGGCGTTTGACGCTGCCATGGTTAACGCAATTGGGCAGTCTTTATTGTTGTGCGGTATAGCAGACAAATGCCCAGCGTGATGATCTGGTGCAGCATAGTATATAACACGCGATATCGCCTCCTGGGATTACTGAAGAATGGAATACAATGCGTCGGCTTTGGCCACTGACATTAGAGGTTACCAGAGACGATGTATTGCACAGATTTACAGCAAAGACGAATGTTGAGAAACAAAGGAATGCAGGACATGGTAGACATAAAACGTACATCCACACTTCGAACATAATGTTAAATATATCACTTCTTTGAGTCCTATTCTGCAGGTGGCCTATATAGCTCAACAGAAGAATGGGATACTAGCGCAAAAAGAAAGAAAGAAAGAAAGAAGAAGAAGAAGAAGAAGAAGAAGAAAGAAAGAAACAGAAGTAACGTTAGCATGGAATATCTCAGCAGACATATAGAAGATGTAACGTAAACTTCACGTAAAAAAATGTAAATGTCATGAGACTAGGGCCTCCCGTCGGGTAGACCGTGCAGGTCTTTCTATTTGACGCCTCTTCGGCTACGTGCGCGTCGATGGGGATGAAATTATGATGAGTAGGACAACACAACACCCAGTCTCTGAGCGGAGATAATCTCCGGCCCAGCCGAAATTCTGTCACGCTAACCATTCCACTTTGGGAGGCCGACGTGAACTTCAGGTGATCTGTATAGGTTAACTGCAGTACGGGACACAAATTTAACGCATGTCGACTTTTTAGCCTTCGCTAGCATTAGTATCCCATTCTCCATTTGAACTACGTTTGTCAACTAAAGTACTGGATACAAATATTACATATGTTGCTTTTTTCGCCTCCGCTACGAGTAGCATCTTATTCTTCAGTTCGTAATAGTACTAACGAAGACGAAAAGACCGACATTCGTAACATTTGTTTCCCATACTTCAATTGACCTATATATTTCAACTGAAGAGTAGGATACTGATGATAGCGAAGATGAAAAAGTCGACGTATGTAATATTTACCTCAGGTGAATTACGCGAAGGCGAAAAGAAAACCACATTCATAAAATTTGTGTCCCATACTGCAGTTAATCTATAAAGGTCAAATGAAGTATGGGATACAAATTTCTTTTTCGCCTTCGATTACAGTAGTATTGACTGGAAATTATCATAGCAGTACTAGCGACGGCGAAAAAACTTACAACTATAAAATTTGTATCCCGTATTTCAGTTGACCTATGTAGGATACTAGAGGTACTGAAGCTGAAAAAGATTTGTATCCTGTACTTCAGTGGCCTATATACGTCAACTGCAGAACACAATACTACCTTCGTAGTTAAAATGACGTTCAGCATCACAGTCTTACGTATGTCGCTTTTTTCGTCTTCGCCAGCACTAGTATCCCATTCTTCAGTTGACCTATATCGGTCAACTGAAGTATGGGCTGCAAATTTTTCGTATGTCGCTCTTTTCCCCTTCGATGGTACTAGTGAGGACTGAAGTAATAATACTAGTTCTAGCGAAGTCGAAAGAAGGCGACATTTGTAAGATTACTATACCTTGCTCCAGTTGACGAATCCTACTTCAAGTCTGCCATATTCATAGGAATAGATAAATCCACAACTACAAACGAAAATAAAAAATTCAAAATTACCCATAATGAAAAACAATTCTTCAAAATATCTCAAACTCTCTAAGAATGAAAATAAGTCGAAGGAATTGGAATTAACAAATGATTTAAATTAGTACAAGCGAAAAAATCGTACACAGTGTCTAACCCTGTATTTTGAAAAACACATTCTTTTATTTTAATTTATAATGCCGACGCCTCGCCACAAAAGATAACCGATTCATTATCTATGGTCTGAAAATAGACATTAATATCTATGAGTAAACTATGACGTCATTGTTCAAAGCCGACGGTTTGTATCCCATCCTTCGGTTGACACCTCCTCATACGTCTTGAAGACAATCGGAACAGCTACCTCTTCATCAGGAAGATTTTATAGCCCGGGGCATTGCGTCTCCTGTATGCCGTTTAACATGCAATATTTCATCAAGACAATCCCCGGCTGCACGTGACGGAGGATGTACAAGCCTTCTTAGAAGAACCACGGGTACGACTCTTTCCCTGGCCTGCCCATTTACCTGACATGTCGCTCATCGAAGATGTCTGGAAAGTGGTCGGTCGCAAATGGTTCTTAGCCAGAGTGGACAATTTGTGGCGTGTTTCCAAACGGTGTGGCAAAGTATTCCCTCGCTGCACATTCAGGTGATATTTGATTCCATCCAGAATCCTGGTGGCTATGACTGCAGCACGTGGTGCTGAATTTCCAGCTACATTACGGGTTTTCAATGTTCTTATTCGGTAGGATAAATTTCACTGCGGTCAATTATGTCGGTCTAGGTGTTTCTCTTTTTCAGATATTAGTGTAGTTCGATGGGCCATATCCACGATCATAAGCATTCAGGTGATGTTCTGGAGAGATTCTGCGGTACCACGCAGCATTTCGCACTAATTGGTTCCACAGCAACCTTCGTCATACACTGCATTACGTGAACTTTCAAATTCACAAAGAACGTTTGTGCACAGGTTTTGCTACAGTTAACAGGCCCCGAGTGATAGGTGCCGATTGCCAGTTGTTTTGTTGCAATTGGCAGTTGTTCCTTAGGAAGCTTCAAGCAGTGTATATCAATCCCTAACAGGCACAGAAATATATATATATATGTTTCAATTCTCACATACATACTACTAACGTAATTGTCTGTTGCTGCAGAAAACAATGTCTACTTATATCTCTTGGATACTGGCGTTACATTTCTGATAATTATCACATGGCAGATACTGGTCACTGCTGTAGTATTTAAAGTTTACTGTAGATTTCACAAGATGCTGCACATGGCTTCCACTCTTAGCCAATTCACCTTATTCGGTAAAGGCTCCACCGGACTATGGTACCACGTGTCTTCACTCCGCAGGTACCGCTCGGCCAAATACAACATCGATACCTGTTGCTCACTGCGGTCGTGCTCTGCGTATTACTGGCGCTGCCTCTCTCTCTGGTGTCCCCGGCGCACGCAGCGTCGTCGGTCATCGACACCACTCGGCAGTTGGTCGCGCGTCTGATGGCCGACCACCAGCTGGGCGAGCAAGCGGTCGTCGAGCTCGAGCTGTTCGCCGACCAGCTGACTCACTGCCCACCCGACTTCAGCCTGCTCGGGCCCCTGAAGCTGGACCTCAAGCTGCTGCTCTCCAGCCTTTCCGTCCTCACCACTTACTGTGTTGCGCTCGTCACGCTCAACTAAGGTTGAGACCTGATTGGTAGGTACCCAGAGAGCTCACAGGATAAGGTTGCGGATGGCCGTAAACAGTGACTGCGAGTTGCACAATCAGACACACAACTTTGTTTTTTCTAAGAATCACTTACTTACACATTGGCTTAAAAGATCACAAACACTACGACTGAAGGCCTGGTTAAAGAAAACTTGATATGCTCTCTGGCCTGAAGACCCAAAACCACACAGCAAACACAAGAACAGCTGAAGACCTAGCTTAGAAATCAAAAGCAATTAAAAACAGAAGAAAAAAGAATTTAAAAAACATGCAATGGAAACAATTAACAGCTGAAGGCCTACACTACAAGCCTGAAGGATATTAATAAAAAAAAAATTTTAAGCAAGAAAATTTCCTTTTAATCTTAAAACAGAACAACCGAAACCTGATTAACTTAATGCACAGCTGAAAGACACAAAAATCTGAACAACGGCTGAAGACCTGAACAACAAATCTAATAAACAATTTAGAATTAACCCCTTGCTTCTTAAATAAAAAATTTTCGTATAGAGAACACACACATGAAGCCCTTATTAAAGGGTTCACGCAAATACTCGTCTGAAGGCCATACTTAACACATGGAACAACTAACGGCGTAGGGCTTGGATTGCAAGCAGTTTCAGACAGAACAACTTCTAAGAATAAAATCTCTTCTATAACAATCAATGCTCAAAATTTTAACTTAACATGGCTGAAGGCCTTTATGTAAAATTTAAAAAAAAACTGAATTAGTAAACTGCCAAGGCCTCGCACATTTCTTCAACTAAAATGAAAATCACAATTTAAAACAAACAGAACAAGCCGTGCTGAGAAGTGTTCCAAGGGTCGGCCGGGGAAGGTACCTCAAACGTAAGGTTGGCTGAGACAAGCAGCCAAGAGTTGAAGTTAGGTAATCGGATGGCAATCCAAACTAGGGACGGCCCAAGGACCGACCAACAATTGAACGAATTGCCTTTCGTCCGACCAACGACGCAATGATGGAGAATATTGGCCGAAGACGAGAATACGATCAGCACTACGTCTCCAGGAATTGGCGTCTAAAAACAGCCAGGGAAACAATAACCATTCTAAGCAAGTATGAACCAAACAACTGAAAAGGCTGTCGAAGTACACACCGGGCTGGACAGCAACAACACGACGAGGAAAAGGCACACTGCCTACAAACTACGCTAATGACCAGGGCAGGTAACTGGAGCGTTAACGGCCACAGGGCATAAAATACCGCTGGTACACTTCACTAATAAGTAACAGTCAAATTAATAATTAATAACAACATAGGAAGGCGGCTGCAAGCTTTCACCGACTCCAACACAATCATACGATGCAGCTAGCCGGAACGGCCAAGGGGTGAACACCCGCAACTGAACGAAGAGATGCCGCAATAGTTGAGGTTTGACAACAGATTAACTGATCACTCAACTTCAGCGTCAACGTTTGGTGGGATACGAACATGTCGCTCCCACAACTAGCGCCTCACAATCTGACAGCGTGTCTACCCTGCCAGTGGCCCCGGCCAGACCTCGCGTTGCAGAGACTTGTTTGTAGCTCCATCGAAACCGACCTACTGTATCCAGCACGCAGACAGTGTTACAATAACTGGTCAGTGAAAACCACAAGCTACACACGGTTCTGTGGAAACACTTCCGTAAACAACTCAAACGATACTGAAACCAGTCAGTGAGGAACAACAAGGACGAATCATAAGTAGACACACACAGAAAACCCAGAAGTGGTCGGCGACCAAATACACATCGTCCGATGAGACGACCAACCAAGGTCGTCCACACTCAAGTCATGAGTGTCGGCAACAATCGGGCGAGTCATGGCTGCCCGGACCTCACTGCTCCTCCATCCCGACTCCCTTGATTTCCGTTCGCAACTCGGACACATGACGACCCAGAGACACTAGCTCGGACCCAACCATGCAAAGGGAACACCGGCCCATTAGCCACCCAACATCTCTGCACAAGGAAGGACCCGACACAAGTCCCGCAAGATGACCAATTGAAGGGGTCCAGAAGCAGTCGGAAGACCAAATACACGTCGCCCGATGAGACGACAGACCGAACAACCAACCAACGGTCGCACCCGCTGAAGTCTGTCTCCGTCGGACAGTCCATGTGCGTCGCCAGCAGTCGGGTGAGTACTTGGTGTCAGGACCTCACTGCTGCTCCATCCCTACTGAACTCCCCGACACACGACGACCCGGAAATACTAGCGGTCGCTCCAAAGATAGTACGACAGCTCTTTTATCGATAAGCGCTGCTGATGCTACTCACGGGCCGGCAAGCCAGCAACTTAGTGAAGCCAATAAATCGAATAAGAAGCGGCACGGCACAACCGCAAAGACAAGATATCAAGCAATAAATGGCACGAACACAAGCCACGCACGGCTCAAAGGTCTGATACCCTTCGCTGGTGGCCTCTGACGACGCCGCAGGCTCTTCGAACACCACTAGAGTCACTAGTAAGACACTTAATGGTACATAAGCACAAATAAGTCAGGGGAGACACACGGTCGTGGAAAAAGTCATGAGATGGCACCTAACATCTGTTGGACTTCATTTTTCCTGGCATAGTGCAGCAACGCGACGTGCCATGGACTCAACAAGTCGTTTTCAGCCCCTCCAGATATACTGAGCCATGCTGCCTCTACAGCAGTCCAAAGCTGCGAAAGTGTTGCCGGTACTGGTTTTTGTGCACGAATTGATTAGATCACATAAATGTTTGATGGGACACAGACGATCTGGGTGGCCAGCAATTTGCTCGAACTACCCAGAAAGTGCTTCAAACCGATCCCAAACAGTTGTGGCAAGTAGCCAGAAAGTGCTTCAAACCAATCCCAAACAGTTGTGTCAAGTAGCCAAACATAACCATTTCTAGTAAATGATCGGTACAGCTGCACCCAATCAATTCCGTGTAAACCCAGCCCACACAATTACACCACCAGCTCTTACAATGTCTTGTTGACAACTAGGGTCCATGGCTTTGTGGTCTGTGCTCCACCCAGTGCTACCATCAGCTGGACTCACCTGACCAGCCTCGGTATTCCAGTCGCCTACATCCAATAGACAAGGTCACAAGCCCAGGAGAAGCGATGCATATCATGTTGTGCTGTAAGCAAAGGCACTCAGGTCGGTAATTTATTGTCAAATCACATTACCTCCAAATTTTGCCGCAGTGTCCCAATGGACACATTGATTTCTGCGGTTATTGTGTGCAGTGTTGCTTGTCTGTTAGTACTGGCAGATCAACGCATATGGCCGCTGAAATCGATCATTAAGTGAATGCTGTCGATTACTACGTTGTCTGCAGAGAGAGATAATGCCTGAAATTCGGAATTCTCGGCATATTCTTGACAATGCGGATATTTCCTGACGGTTTCCAAAATGGAATGTTCGATGTGTCTAGCTCCAGTCATGTAGCCATAATGAAACCAGAAACCATTAAAAATGAATCACTTGAGCACAAACGACAGCTATGCCAATTCACCGCCCTTTTATACTTTGTATATGTGACATTGCCGTCATCTGTATATGTGCATATCGCTATCCCATGACTCTTGTAACTTCAGATTATTTCGGAAAATTTTGAAATTAAAGCATTATTAGATCAAGTGATCGACTCTCACCATTACTTTTCAACACAACTTAGAAAAAGAAGTCCAACGCTAGCGAAAATTGATATCAGGGTTTACAATTGATAGGCCACCCAAATTAGGTTGGAACCAATAACAGAATAGACCTCCAAGCTTTTGCAGATGATTTAGCGACTCACTATCACAGCACTGACAAGATTAAATAGAAATTCTGAAGGGAACAGCAGGAGTAGGGCTCTTAACATCGTTTGAAAAACAAACATACACATCCAGCGCTAACATAGTAGCCAAAATACTAAAATCTATTACAAGAAATGACGAGAATTTCTCAGTTCATATCTTTAGGTGAAACAAATTAGTAAACAGGTCTGGAAAAGATGGGTTAAGAAATTCTGTGTCACACAGTGGGAAAATATTCCAGGCTTACAAATCGCTCTATACCAGAGAATGCATCTCAGAACAGACCAAAGTGAGACAATACAGCCATCGAAACAGACTATCTTCATAGGACTAAAACATCCATTCCAAACACAAAGAGGGACATTGAAGAATTAATCTAAAAGAAAGAAGGGAAAGTACTCAGGAGAATTTTAGCTGTAAATTATATTGACCAAGGAGCTAATCAGAAATTGAAAAATATTCCTCCTTTTATTTAGATATGACAAAGACGTCGCCTGAAAGTCTAGCACATACTAAAATAATGGCGCCACTCAGGTTAATTAGATCTGTTTCGCAATTTTGCAAATATCGAACCAACGAAATGGGTGGTTTTAGCAGAGAACAATTAAAACAACTTGATGTAACAGACAGAAAAGTTTTTGGGCAGAAAATTCACAACTGGTTGCTTAGCCTGGCAGAAAAAGCTGGGAATGCGGGGACAGTTTGGTCTAAATAGCGGGAATGTGTTTATTCTGAGAGAGTGAAAGCAATCTGTCTACAAAGAAAATCTAGAACGAAATCCCTAAAAATGCCTCTTGTTGTCTGTTGTATGATCCTGTAGGGCCAAAGTGTCAATAATCAATGTGTATTTAAAATTAGCTTTGTCTTTTTTCTCTCCTTCTTTATTGTTCTTGGAGCTATAGCGATTACTTCCATTGAAATCTTTCAGTTTTAATTTTTCTATACGTGAACCTTTACTGTGAGGTATGGAATGGAAATGTATATTGTATAACGTATACAGGAAAGAAAGCGACAAACCTATCGCTTTAACGATAGTGTGTAGATAAGAACAGGAATCAATTTCCTGTGCTATTGCAGATGTAGGTATTTAAATATTGCTTTACTCGCCGTATTTTAAAACCCTACAATTATGAGGAAATGAAAATGTAATATTATATTTCAAGAGAGGGAATTCTCATGAGCTTGTAAAGAATTTAGTCGACGATGAAGTATGACACACATTTTATAACATAAAAATGAAGATTTAATTAGTTTCCATGGATGAGGAAGATAGATTACTGTACAACTGAATACGTATGTGCTTATGTTTCATAAATTTCTTTCAAAGCTTTGTAAAAGTTTGGAAGGCGAAGTCCGAGGCATACATATGTGTTCTTAAAAGCTGCTGATAGCTAATCAATGACAAAAAAATTATTTCCATCAACAATATCATAATCACATCACTTCCTTTCTCAATTGACAAACTACCATATAGTGTAATAAAACATTTTGCTTTCATATCGCTGAACCATCAACAGTTTCGGTTTCGAATATTTAAAAAAAAAACAGGATCTGTAAAATTGTTTTCTTACTAGTAATGAGAAAGCCAGTTGCACCATGTTAAACTAATTATTTTTGATAATGTTTTTCCTAACCTTAGTGACGGGCCAAAAGGTGCTGAAGTGGCATTTCTCAATGTAATGTGACATAAGGTTTTATGTTGGTTCATAGTGACTTCCGTATGATAAACTGTAACCGTCGGTGAGGTTGCTCCTCTTATGATTTAGAAGTTGAGACCGCCACAATAAAGCAAATGAAAAGCTCACATCACAATATTTTGATCACATAAGCATGGCGCAAAAAGGAAATCATTCCACAAAATTAACATGGCACATTCTTAGATCAGTACAAGCTTCTAACGTGGATGAAACACTTTTATGGGTAAATGTCATCATCTTACAAGCTGTGTTCAGTGGGGCCTTTTGGTCACATTAGGCTTTTCTTTCGTAGGAAACGATGTCAGTTGAGCTAGGACTGACTTACAAGGTTACGTCTAATAAAGATCTAGACATAACGTTACAGAACGACAGACAATGGAGCATCAATATGAGATCAGGTGCAGGGAGAGCGGGTGAACATAATTTTGGGTAAGCATTGCTCGTCTGTAAAGGAAAAACCTAAGGACCACTTGAGAAATCCATTCCTGAGTATTCCTCGAATGATTGGGATTCCAGTCCGCTTGCATTAAAGGAACACATCGAAGTAGTTCAAAGAAGTGCTACTAGATTTATAAGCGATAGGTTTGATCAAAGCGCGAGTATTAAAGAAATGCTTTGTTATCTCCAATGGGAGTCTGTTGAGAAAAGTAGAGATTCTTTTGGCAAAACTCTGTTTAAAAACCTGCATTTGCAAAGGACTGTATGTAGTACAGGCACCAACTCTTTCACTCAAATTTAAGCAGGTGCCACAGAACTGCAGTCGCTGGCATTATTTGGAAATTTAAAATTGCGGAATAGGCAAAGTACCATAGAAAAATAAAAAAAATGCAAGATATTGGGGAATTTGAAAAAATATATAAAAACGTCAACAAATTCACGACGGGGAAGTAGTTCAGTTGTGGTTTGTAACCGCTCTTCCCAGTATCTTCACACTTCACCATGAAACACAAGCTAGTAGTTAACTAGGCATTAAAATAAAAATGCCGATTACTGACTTAGTATTTGAAATGAAACAACCGATCACAATGTACTACCAGGTCAGCTACCCTGACCATTCTCAAAAGTACCTGATCAATTTCAATTTTTTCCGCCATGTTCTAAAGAGCATAAAAATTACTTACTGATTTTGCGATTCTGAAAGTCCATAATTCGATCTCTCTACCATACTTGGTGTAACGTACAATGGACAGTCACTTATTTTCAACGTCTAATTTCTTCTAGAACGCATATCAAGTGTCAGAAAATCAATTAAGAGTTTAAAAGTGTGCAGAAGTGCGTAAGAACCATAAAATTTTGTATGTCAAGTGTCACAATGTTATTCCCACATACTTGTATATACTGCGTCGCAATTGATACCTAAGACATGAATGTGGACTTTCAAATAAAGTTTGCGGAAGCCATTCCACATCTAAAGATCTACAAAACACATGGGGCTAAAAAATAACATCCTAAGCTAGAGAACTTCATGGGGCGTGGGATGCGAAATTTTTACATAAGACAATACGAAAGACATTGGTAGAGTAAGACACAGAATAAAAATTGGTGCCTCCAAAATTACTGATGACAATAACTAAATAATTTGAGTACAAAAGTGCAGGATACCTTTGGCACATTGTAAATACAATTACAAAATTTTTCATTGCTATCATTAATTCGGACTTTGCACGAAAATGGAACATTATTATTTCTGAAAACATGTAAAGCCTCAAGTACCGAAGACGTGGCACTACTGTTGTAGCTTAATGGTTCTTTATAATTGTACGTGTTTGATTTGCATATTGGCACCTATTGATGACCAAAGTTAATTACCTGTTACACTTTTTGGAGGCCTGACTTGCCTGTATTGTTTATAAAATAAATGTGGTTCTACTGAAATAAATTACAGGTTAGTCAGCAAGTTTAGTTCTAGATTTGTACCGTTTATTAAAGAAAAAAAGAAACGTAAAAATTAGTTTTATAACGTCAAAAAAAAAAAAAAACACGATCACTGCTGTACAAATTGTTGTACCTTAAAGTGCACATGGGACGACAGTGCCAAAGTGACATGGTTATTCACATACATTCGCATTGACAACTTCTTAAGCTCGTAGAAAGAAACCTCAGTTAGTTCAGCATTACTTTTCGAAGCTAACGTTCGAATGCTTTTCAGGAAAGCATCAATGAAACTTTTCCTGTATTCTTGAGACCATAATACCAATAGAATTTGTGCCACCACTTAAGAAACTATAGCTTCGCTATAAAAGTGACAATCTGGTGATATTTCTATTATCAGTAATTGTAATAATAATTAAGATAATTATAATGACTAATCTATTGTGGCTCTAGTAAGTAAAATACCACTTTTTATTCCCACTACAAAGACTTTCAAGGTCGTTCTCCACTTTCTTTTTATTTATGTGGCTCCCACCTAGCATGTCTCATGATCGTTGATTCGTACAAAATAGTGTATTACATGAAGTTTAGTCAGAAATTATTTCAGAATTCTAACGACGGATGTAGCACAATCTTGTTTCAGTTAAATTAAATGATAACATGAGAGAAATCTAACCTTTGAAGCACAAGCGGTGAATGGTCTCCCCTATTTATAGTTTTACATTTTTCAGCACGTGTAGCAGTACAACTATTAGATACAATATGTGTGGTGAACACTATTTTAAAATGCATTACTACGATATAAAAAGGTAGTCTGTGATACAGTTTATAAGATGGCGCTGTATTTATTAAACTTAGTTTTTATTGTACAGAAATGTGTCTGAACTATATTACTGCTGAGTAAGTATTGTTATATGTATATAAATTGTGAAGAGACTTTAAATGCTTTCGAGAATACAGATGCTTAGCTTCACAAACAGATGTTTAGGTTCTCACACGAGAAAATCAATCCTTTTTGCCATTCCATTTATCACATATTTAGAGACTTGTTGTCTAGTATTTTAAAACAGGTCGCACCTTTTACAATTTTGCAAATGATAACGTAAATTGTTCTATCATTTCCAGCGAAAACTGTATAAAGCAATAAAAATTGAACTAATTATAACGAAATTTTTCCACATCATTTGCCGGGATGGATCAGCAACCTGTTATATACGAAGAAGAAACGAATTGCCTTGGTTGCGGGTCTGTAATAACTACTTTTTTACCAATGATGCGTTTCGATTCAGGCACATTCAGGTTGGTTGATATTAGATCGTATTAGACAAGTAGGGTAGTGAGCTTACAAAACGTCGCAGCGAATAATTGGCTTCGTCAGATATTCGGAAACATTGGCAAGACTGGTTGTTTCTCATTTTAATGAATTACAAAAGAAAAAAATTAAATTAACTAACAAAAACGGAAAGTTAAAGCTGTTAGTAAACCGTAGAAACTGCAGGAAGCTTAAAGGTCACGGGAAAGATGAGAAATGAGTTCTGGATTCCCACCACCTAGACCAACGGGGAGGAGTCGCTGGGTCTACCTCAGAAATACAAAGGGCCATGTGCCCATCGCTAGTTCTTGTTGTCTCTACGCTGTGTGTCTACTTCTACCGCATAGGTTTCACGTGACTCTAGGTACAATAACCTACCATGGCCGATATACTGAGTGACTCGTTGCAGAAAGTTATCATCGTCCGTGTCGTTTCTTGGATCAGTTTCGCCATCGTCCTCTGTGGTGTCTACCTTGTTGATTGCTTGCTGTGTCGTGGGTCCCATTTCAGGTCTGATCAGTCGTTTGTTAACGTGTTGAAGGTGATTGACTTTTGAGATCGAGTCGGCCTTAGTCGTCCGGCTTGTGTGAGCAGTGTATTACAACTTGCTCTGGGGAACCTCTCTCCCCACAAGTAAATTCCTCCCTTTCCATGAGATGCATGTCACGAAAATGCGTTGGGTGACAACCTTATCTAACCAGTAAATGTACCATACCTCTGCTTGGATCGATGAACCTCACTCCTGACCGTTCATTATCTTGGGGAAACTCTCCGATATCATCATTGCTATCCAATTTCCGATGACAGATACCTGATCGCCACATGTTTAAGTGACGTATGTCTCATATTTTCGCTCCCGTTATCTTCTCAAGTCAACCTTGAGCTAATGCGCTGCAGCAGAGTTTCAAGCGATGTCGTCCAGAAAGCCTCTGATAGCGTAAGCAACACACTTGCCTAAAGGCTATGCTATTAGTAACAAAGATCAGGCGGTGGGCCCAGGCATTGGCCAAGCAGCAAGCGATTGATCCATATATCGCACACTGGTATGTACGAAGAGTGACAAGTGGTAATTAAAGTGTTCAGTGTTTAATCTGGCTAGTTTGTGTAACATTCATTCGGCCTTGCCGGAAACTACTTGCACGTGTTTATGAAAGATTATTCGTTCGTCATCATGTACAGCAATCTGAACTACTCCAATCAAAATTCTCAGCTGATCATGTGCAAGGCCTAGCTATAACACCCATTTTATTTACTTGGTGGAATCACAATAGAGATAAAGGTATGTTAATAGCGTGGAATCACCATGGAGTTAGGAGTATGTTAATGGTATAATTTCGAAGGCGGCACAGTATATAAGACTCTGCCCTGCATGGTTTCATGAATAAAAGCGTTCAAAAACTTGTCGGAAAAAATGATTGGACTTTAAGGGGAACTGATAAAATTCTACATAAAATACTGAATCACTACGAATGTGTCAGAATATCTTTCACAACGCCGCGCAGAAAAACTGGATTTTTCGGGGGACAATATCTCGGATTCTATGGGTGTGTCAAGTAGGCAAATGTTCCATATAGCCCTTGGGCTAGGGACGGCTTGTATATCAAACAGAAGGGCCGCCTCACTACAACTATCCCACACTAGAGAGTCAAAGTTTGGATATGGCACCCTTCCTCCAACTTAGGCAAATGGAGCAAATCGGTTGGTTCCCTTTGTATCACATGTCTTCTATGGTGTGCCTTAATAGGATCATGGAGGCACCATTTGCTTTATGGTCGGGCCCTGAGAAAACATATAAAACGTTTTTTGGGTATCAAGTCCGAGCAACGGATTCAAGACTCCTATGCACACAAATGGCCGACGTTTTTACGGTATATTCCAATCTCGAACAAATTTGAAAATTTTATTGATATCTTTATCCATTTTCGAGTTACACAGGATCAAAGTTACCCAATTTGTACAAGTAACTTACGCACATGAACTCCGGTCTGAGACGAAATATAGGCCGGCCGATTTGGCCGTGCGGTTAAAGGCTCTGCAGTCTGGAACCGCAGGACCGCTACGGTCGCAGGTTCGAATCCTGCCTCGGGCATGGATGTTTGTGATGTCCTTAGGTTAGTTAGGTTTAACTACTTCTAAGTTCTAGGGGACTAATGACCTCAGCAGTTGAGTCCCATAGTGCTCAGAGCCATTTGAACCACGAAATATAAAAAGTAAATAACTTCACGAAATTGCACGAATTTTAACATTATGCATAAGCATTTATCTAAAAATACTTTTTCCTCATTTTCAAATATCTTCATCCACTGTCGAGAGACAATAGTAAACCCTGGATTTTGACTACCAAAACTGAGGCCCAAATTCCGAGACGTTTTTGCAATATGTTCGTAAGATCCTGATCTCAAAAAATCTTAAAAATTTTAATGATATCATTATCCGTTTATGTTTTACAGAAGATTAAAGCTACCCTACTGGTAAAAGTAAAAGCTGACGTGAGACGAAAACGTCAGTTATAACAAAGTGACAGTTTCTTCTTTGTTTTTCTATTCTTCCTTTCTATCTTTCCTTTTATTTTCTTGAGTCGGCAACCTCCTGCCTCATTTTTAATTTTTTTTTTTTTAGTTATCAATTTCGTGTCTGGTTTGATGCGTTCCGTCTCAAATTCACACCATTTACTTGCCACGTCATCATTTATTTGCTGAATATACTTCAGTCTGTCTTCCTCTATGGCTTTTACCCTCTACAGCTCCCGCTAGTTCCAAGGTACCTATTCTGTATCTTAACAGTTGTCCTATCATCCCGTCCCTCACTCTTATCAGTGTTTTCCTAATATTCCTTTTCTCGCCGATTCTGTGGAGAACCTTTCCATTGCATACATCATCAGAATGTGTATTTTTCAACGTTTTTCTGCATGACCACATCTCAAATGCTTCGATTCTCTTCTGTTTTGGTTCTTCCACAGTCCATGGTCCACAGCCTTACTATGCTGTTCATCAAACGTACAGTCTCAGAAATTTCTAGCGCAAATTAAGGACTATGTTTGATATTAGAAGAATATCCATTTTTCCAGTGTCAGTATTCTTTTTACCCCCCCCCCCCCCCAATTCCTCCGTCCGTTACGTGTTATTTTACTGCATAGGTAGCAGAATACATTAAATTCATGTACATCGTAATCGTCTAAGTTTCTTGCTGATCTCATTTCTGCTACTTCTCACTACATTTGTCTTTCTTCGATTTAATCTCGATCCATATTCTGTATTTATTACACTGTTCTTTCCATTCAACATATCTTGCAGTTCTTCTTCACTTTCATACAGGATAGCTATGTCATCAGCAAATATTATCATCTACATCCTTTAACCTCGAATTTTAATTCCATTCTTGAAACTTGGTTTTATTTCCATCATTGCTTCTTCGATGCAGGTAGCAGAATTAGTTAAATTTGTCTCCTTCGTGATCACCTATTTCGATGTTAAGATCCTCGCTGTTCTAATTTCTGCTACTTCTCATTAGTTTCATTGTTCTTCATTTTACTCTCAATTTATATTCTATACTCATTATACTGTTCATTCCATTGAACAAGACCCGTAGCTTTAAAATTTTCCCGGCGAATCAACTGTTCAAAGAGATTGCGGGATTGCAGCCGCTCGTCGTAAACTCCATTCCACGATATTTCGGCTGGGAAACTCCCAGCCATCTTCAGGTGAGCCGAACGAGGACTGACGAAGACGCTACCCGCCTGTGCACAAGGTAATCCCGTCATATCCGAAATTTCCTCGAGACGAAGATACCAGAAGACTTCGATAGCTGCGGCCAGCGACAATACCGACAGCAGGTGAGTCGGGAAAGCAATGGCAGAACTTCTGACGGTATTCATGTAAGCATGAGCTTTTAAGTTGATTGCACTGTAATCCTCGCACTTGTCGGGTTTTGTCATCTAAGGAAGCGTGAGGATACCTCGCCAGTGTTACATATTCTACACACCATCGTAAATAGTCGCTTTGCTGTCACTTCCCCTATGATTTTAGACAGACGATGCGATTTTATGTACCCCCTCTGCCTTATCTGATGTCAGATCCAAAGTTCTTTCAAATTAAGATTTTATTATTGGATGCTCTTTTTCTTCCCTGTCAACTCCTGTTCCTTCTTCTGTCAAGTCATCGGAAAAGTCTTCAAGTCTTCTCCCTCGTAGAGACCATCAATGTACGCTTTCCAGCTGTCCGCTCTCTCTTCTTCATTTGACAGTGAAATTCCAATTGCACTCTTAATGTTAATACCCTTCCGTTTAATTTCACTGAAAGCTCTTTTAACTTATCTATACGTAAAGTCCATCCTTTCGACACTCATTTTTTATAATTTTTTTCACATTTTTCAAGCAGCCATTTTGCCTTACCTTCACAGACTTGCCTATTTATTTCCTTTCTAAGTGACCTGTTTTCCTACATTCCTGAATTTCTCTTCTTGTTATATCGCCAATCACCTAAAGTATTCCTTCTGTTATCTGTAGTTTCTTCACAGTTATTTTCCTTGTACCTTCTGTTTTCTTTTCAACTTCCGTAATTAGCCCTTTTAGTACTGTCCATTCCTCGTCAACTGAACTGCCTACTGAAATATACTTTCTCGCAGTACCCTTAATCTAAGAGTACTTCAAGCATGTCTATTGATTTCTTAGTGCTTCCGTCTCTTACGCTATTGCGCGCTGATGCTTCCGACCTCTTTCACTTCAGTCGACTCTTCATCATTACTAAATTGTGATCTGAGTCTATATCTGCTCCTGGGTAATCCTAACAATCCAATATCTGAATTCCGAATCTCTGCCTGACCATGATGTAATGTAATTGATATCCACCCATATCTCGCGGCTTTTTCCAAGTAGAAGTCCTTCCCTAGTGATTCTTGGACACAGTATACGATGTTACTAATTCACATTTACTGCAGAACTCAATTAGCCTTTCCGCTCTCTCGTTCCTTGTACCAAGCTCATATCCTCCCGTAACCCTTTCTTCTTCTTCTTCTTCCCCTACAACCGCATTCCGAGACTTCATCATGTTAGATTTGCATTTCCCTTTACCCGTTCATTATCCTCATGTACTTTCTCTATCACTTCACCTTCTGCTTGCGACGTCGTCACGTATACCTCAACTATCATTGTCTTTGTTGGTTTGTGTTCGTTTCTGATAACAACCCTGTCACTGAACTGTTCAAAGTAACTCATTTTCTGACGAACATTCTTAATGACAACGAAACGTACTCTTGTTATACCATTTTCATCTGCTGTTAATATTCCGTATACTCATTTGACCAGAAATCGTTCTCTTCTTTCCATTTTACTCCACTGATCACGATTGTATCTAGATGGATCCTTTGCCTATTCGGTTTCAGATTTTCTAGCTTCCCTACCACGTGCAAAATCCTGACATTCCACTCCCTGACTCGTAGAACGTTACCCTTTCGATGTGTTGGCTATTCAATAATGTTCTAATGGTCACGTCTCCCTTGGCCGTCCTCTCCCGGATATCCGGGAGGAGAACTAGTCCTGCATCTTAAAATGGAGGTATCTGATATCAGAACTCAAAAAAAAGGTAAATAAGGCCTCATTTAAAAGACTCTGACTGTAAAGTGTGGTACCAGCTGCCTGATCCCACCTTACGCAACACCGGTAAAAACTCTCCCGAAAATTTTTTATGTGAATATTTTTGCTCATTTTTATGCTGAGAGAGGAGACATTGGCAGTGGGAAAGAGAAGGAAAATCAATAGATACTGGAGGATTGTATACACTGGTTGTGATATAGTAAGAGCCCAGGAGATAATGGCAGATGGTTACCTGGTTGGTAGGTTGGTTGATTTGGTGGAGTGGATCTAACAGCGAGGTCATAGGTCCCACCGGGCGAAGTGTGTCGAGCCCTTCCAAAGGAATCATCCCAGCATTGACAATCGCTGTGTGAGAAAAGGAGAGAGACACAGTGGCAGTGGGACATATTTGACAGTGATAGAACAGTGCTATTACAAGAGTGAAGAGTTAGTGCCAGTGGGAGGGGAATGACGGGAAAGATAAAGGGGGTTAGGTAATGAGATAGATTGTATGACAATGACAATGAGAGGCAGAGAGACAGAAAGAGACTGTGACTGTGAGAAGATACAGGAACAGTAGGAAGCAAGAAGGGATGAATGAGTTAGTAGCAGAGAGAGAGCAAGAGCAAAGTGAAAGAATGACAGTACAAGGAGACAATATTAGCTGGAGAGAAAGAAGTAGACTGTGGCTGCGAAGCAGGAGGCAGTCACCGTTAGGAAACACAGAGAGATAATAAAAATTAGTTGGTGTGAATAATTGAGTGTGAAGGGGCAAGTGATAGTGGATGGGTATGAGCGACTTGTAGCGATCGGATAGTGGGTGTGAGCCAGTTACACTTAGGGGAGTATGTGGAAGTCGTCGATGAGTTGTTCGATGAGAAGAGTGTGAAGATATTCACGCGCCAAAGTCCTCAGTAAAATTTTTAAAGCTGCTGAGAAAGGTGGAATGAGGAAGCTGGTACGCCACGTAGTATTTTAGACAAGAGTATACGCGCATGATTTGTGCTCCGATAGGAGAATCAGGAAAACTTCATATGATTTGTCGACCAGGAAAAACCGTTTTACACTGTAAAATGGCGCAAGATGCTCGAAATTCTGAGAAAAGTAAGGGTAAGCTATAGGGAGAGATGTTTATTATACAATGTGTACAACAGCCAAGAGTAAATAAAAAGAGTCGACGTCCGAAAACGAAGTGATCGGTTTAAAAATATTGTAAGACAGGGACGAAAACTTTCCACCATACTGTTCAATCTGTACATCGGATAAGCAATGATGGAAATAAAAGAAAGGACCAGGAGTGGAATCAAAATCCAAGGTGACACGATATCAATGATACGATTCGCTGATGACATTGCTATCCTGAATGAAAGTGAAGAAGAATTACATGATCTGCTGAACGGAACGAACATTCTAATGAGTACAGATTAACGATTGAGAGTAAACTGAAGAAAGACGGAAGTAATGAGAAGTAGTAAAAATGAGAACGGTGAGAAACTTCACATCAATATTGATGGTCACGCAGTAGAGGAAGTTAAGGAATTCTGCTACCTGGGCATTAAAATAACCAATGACGGACAGAGCAAGGAGAACATAAAAAACAGACTAGCAGTGGCAGAAAGGGCATCCCTGGCCAAGAGAAGACTACCAGTATCAGAAAGAGGCCTTAATTTTGGGAAGAAATTTCTGAGAATGTACGACCGGAGCACAGCATTGTATGGTAGTGAACATGGACTGTGGGAAAACCGGAACAGAAGAGAATAGAAGCATTTGATATGTGGTGCTAATGACGAAGTAGGTAATTAGGTGGACTGAGAAGGTAAAGAGTGAAGAGGTTGTGCACAGAATCGTAGAGGAAAGGACCATGTGGAAAACACTGACAAGGACAAGGGACAAATGGTTCAAAAAACGGCTCTGACCACTATGGGACTCAACTGCTGAGGTCATAAGTCCCCTAGAACTTAGAACTACTTAAACCTAACTAACCTAAGGACAACACACACATCCATGCCCGAGGCAGGATTCGAACCTGCGACCGTAGCGGTCGCGCGGTTCCAGACTGTAGCGCCAGAACCGCTCGGCCACCAAGGACAAGGGACAGGATGATAGGACATCTCTTAACACATTAGGGAATAAGTCCAGTGGTACTAGAAGGAAATGCAGAGGGCAAAAAGTCTAGAGGAAGACGGAGATTGGAATACATAAACTAAGTAATTGAGGAAGTAGGCGCAGGTGCTTCTCCGAGATGAGGTGGTTGGCACAGGAGAGAAATCCGTGGCGGGCAGCATCAAACCAGGCAGAAGACTAATGACTCAAAAAATAAAAAAAAGGAAAAAGAGGAGCGGTTTCCACTTGTCGTCATATGATCAGTATTACCGAAGGTTTCTTCCGCTTAGCATGGAAGGAAAGCTAGAAATAATTAAAGCTCTCGTTGAATCACTAACGGACAAAAATCCTTTGACATGGAGGAATATTGTACAGATATAGAAATTAAAGATGTTTACCTTTAACAGTTAATTCTAATTGTAGGAAAATTTCCAGAATGAGATTTTCACTCTGCAGCGGAGTGTGCGCTGGTATGAAACTTCCTGGCAGATTAAAACTGTGTGCCCGACCGAGACTCGAACTCGGGACCTTTGCCTTTCGCGGGCAAGTGCTCTACCATCCGAGCTACCGAAGCACGACTCACGCCCTGTCTCACAGCTGTACTTCTGCCAGGAGAATTCTTAGACTGAAATACGTTTTCCGTTAGCAAACAATCAAGCAGGCCCCGTGTATCCGTATTTCTATAAACACAAGTCGTAACATTTTTTGTAAATATAATCTGTACAAAATTTAATTGAACTAAGTTATATTAAAATGAGATGAAATTAATATCATGGGAAAGAGAGTTCTAAAGTATACACCGTCGAAGACGAGATCAGCAGAGATGGAATGTGGTAAGTAATCCGGTATGGCATTCTGATGGATTCACTATGGAATGAATTGGACGTCAAGTTTGGATACTCCTTGTTATACTGTTACAGGAAGCTGGAACGTTGTTTTTTAAAGCTGCTTCTCGGTGGAGACACCCCTTCGGTCTTCCAGTATTCCGGATGGGATCTCGTGGTGGGACACTGTCAGTTTCTACAGATTCCAAGTGAAGTCGATTGGCGTCGTGTCTCCTCATGCCGCAAGCAATTCAGTTTGGTATATTTTTTGTTACGGAGGAAGTCGTTTGTGCATTATCGTCTTGGAAGAGGGAACAATAGCCGATGTTTTAATCTAGGACAGGACAAAAGTTTGTATGTTCCTGTGTCAATACTGCCCTATCAACAAATTATCATCGATAAAAAAATTTCCGACGTCTTTGCATTGTACGGGCACAAAACATGACACCTACAGCCGCGAAACTGGATGCCTGTGGTGTTTATTCTTTGCTGGTCTACAGTCTTCTATAACGATTGTCAGGAAATCGTACAAACACTGCACTCACCTGTGGACAGAACCCTACGCCATGGGATCAAGCTCCATTCAAGACATTTCTGGACTCACCTTAGTCAAAAATTTTGATGCTGAGGATTTATGCTGTTGTTCGTAACGGAGGAGGAGGAGAACTCGGTTCTGCACCCTGTCAATTGACACGTCTCTCCCTAGTGCCTCCAGAAAAGGCAGTAGAACGTTCAGTCGCCCTCTACGAGCTTTCATTTTTAAGTACGAGTAACATTAGTCAGCTTATATGCAGACTGTGAGGCGAGCAGGCATTTCTTCAAGTTTACAATAGAAATTGGAAGAGATCAAGCCAACTACACAGTCTATACCACTGATATTAGTTTACAAAATGATATATATGTAAGATATATAATGGGCAAGAACTTCCACAGACACAATAATGTATGCCAAATTCAAGCATACCATAACACACAAACCCGTAGCTTTCCACACCATGATGCACGACTTTCCACTCACACCGCAAACCAATTGAGAATTTAAAAATGGTTTAAGAGTTATTAAAGATACTACATATAGTAGTTGTTATAGTCCAGCACTGTTTGATAAACACAGCTATAACCTACAGAATAGCATCAGTGCTGTACCCTAATGAGAAAGCACTAAATTATGTCTAAAAGATATCCCTTTAGTTGTTATGTGTGGACTTACCAGCAGGCTGATATGTAGGAAATACATGCCAGATTTCTACGCCACGATGACAGTTACCCTCAGTCAGGTTGACAACAAAGACGAGACTTCGCGGCCAAATGGCGGGCAAGTGACACCCATGAGTATAGCGCTCAACTTCTTATTCGCGTTTTGTGATTGTGTTTTTGTTCCTTTTTTGTCTGTTTCGCCATTTGAACACCTATTCCGATGTACGTAATGGCTATAATACTGAAGGTTTGCACGTAAACTGAATTCTTCACAGTCGTTATTTACATCTGACTTTGTTTTATATATACTACTGAGATTCATGCTTGTAACGAATTGTGTACATCTCCGCATATCTTTATACACATACTTTACTGTGGATAAACAGCCGTAATTTTTCCCGAGGGAATGCAGCTTTACTGTATAATTAAATGATGATGGCGTCCTGTTGGGTAAAATATTCCGGAGGTAACATAGTCCCCTATTCGGATATCCGAGCGGGGACTACTCAGGAGTATATCGTTATCAGGAGAAAGAAAACTGGCTTTCTACGGAACGGA
The DNA here is from genome assembly GCF_023898315.1 of Schistocerca nitens. Classification (NCBI taxonomy): domain Eukaryota; kingdom Metazoa; phylum Arthropoda; class Insecta; order Orthoptera; family Acrididae; genus Schistocerca; species Schistocerca nitens. Next base: position 177,545,671 of record NC_064618.1, read on the forward strand.
GCGTGGAATGTCACATCCCTTAATCAATCTGGGAGGCTACAAAATTTAAAAAGGGAAATGCATATATGGAATTACATATAGTGGGAATTAAAAAAGTTTGGTGACACGAGGAACAAGACTTCTGGTCAGGTGAATACAGGGTTGCAGATACAAAGTCAAATAGGGGTAATGCAGGTGTATGTTCAATAACGAATAAAAAATAGGAGCACGGGTAAGCTACTGCGAACAGCTTAGTGAATGCATTATTGTAGCCAAGATAGGCACGAAGCCCACACACACCTTAGTAATAAAAGTTTATACACCAACTAGCTCGACAGATAAGGAGAAGACTGAAGAAATGTATGATGCTTTAAGAGAAGTTATTCAGATACTTAAGGGAGATGAAAATTTAATAGTCATGGGGAATAGAAGGAAAAGTTGCAGGTGAGTATGGACTGGGCGAAAGTGGTGAAAGAGGAAGCCGCCTGGTAGAATTTTGGGCAGAGCATAACTTAATCATAGCTATGTCTTGGTTTAAGAATCATGCAAGAAGGTTATATATTTGAATCAATCCTGGAGACACAAGAAAATTTCAGATAGATTATACAGGGTGGTCCATTGATAGTGACTGGGCCAAATATCTCACGAAATAAGCATCAAACGGAAAAACTACAAAGAACGAAACTTGTCTATCTTGAAGGGGGAAACCAGATGGTGCTATGGTTGGCCCGCTAGATGGCGCTGCCACAGGTCAAACGGATATCCACTACATATTTTTAAAAAATAGGAACCCCCACTAGATGGCGTTGCCACAGGTCAAACGGATATCCACTACATTTTTTTTTTAAATAGGAGCCCCCACTTTTATTACATATTCGTGTAGTACGTAAAGAAATATGAATATGTTAGTTGGACCACTTTTTTCGCTTTGTGATAGATGGCGCTGCAATAGTCACAAACATATGGCTGACAATTTTTGATGAACAGTTGGAAACAGGTAGGTTTTTTAAATGAAAATACAGAACTTAGGTACGTTTGAACATTTTATTTCGGTTGTTCCAAAGTGATAAAGGTACCTTTGTGAACTTAACATTTATGAGAACGCATGCTGTTATAGAGTCATTACCTGCAAATACCACATTAATGCAATAAATGCTCAAAATGATGTCCGTCAGCCTTAATGCATTTGGCAATACGTGTAACGACATTCCTCTCAACAGCGAGTAGTTCGCCTTCCGTAATGATCGCACATTCATTGAAAATGCGTTGGCGCATGTTCTCAGGCGTTGTCGGTGGATCACGATAGGAAATATCCTTCAACTTTCCCCACAGAAAGAAATCCTGGGACGTCAGACTCGGTGAAAGTGCGGGCCGTGGTATGGTGCTTCGACGACCAATCCACTGGTCATGAAACATGCTATTCAATACCGCTTCAACCGCACGCGAGCTATGTGCCGGACATCCGTCATGTTGGAAGTACATCGTCATTCTGTCATGCAGTGAATTGCATGGAATTGAATGGCGACGACTCTGAACGTCGTGTACTGTTCTGCCTCAGGGCACAAGAGAAATTACGGGACAATGACAGATTTTTTGCACGCGTTCTATTTAGCGACGAAGCTTCATTCACCAACAGCGGCGACGTAAACCGGCATAATATGCACTACTGGGCAACGGAAAATCCTCGATGGCTGCGGCAAGTGGCACATCAGCGACCTTGGCGGGTTAATGTATGGTGCGACATTATGGGAGGAAGGATAATTGGCCCCCATTTTTTCGATGATAATGTAAATGGTGCAATGTATGCTGATTTCCTACGTAATGTTCTACCGATGTTCTTGTAGTAACACTGCCTGACAGAATACAGATTTTAATTTAAAAACCTATCTGTTTCCAACTATTCGTCTAAAATTGTGAGCCATATGTTTGTGACTATTACAGCGTCATCTATCACAAAGCGAAAAAAATGGTCCAACTAAAATATTCATATTTCTTTACGTACTACACGAATATGTAATAAAAATGGCGGTTCCTATTTTAAAAAAACGCAGTGGATATCCGTTTGACCTATGGCAGCGCCATCTAGTGTGGCAAACATAGCGCCATCTGCTCTCCCCCTTGAAGCTAGACAAGTTTGGTTCTTTGCAGTTTTTTCGTTTGACGCTTATTTCGTGAGATATTTCGTCCGATCACGATCAATGGACCACCCTGTATATTGGTAACACAGAGGTTTAGGAACCAGGTTTAAAATTGTAAGGTATTTCCAGGGGCAGAAGTGGATTTCTTGGTTATGAACTGTAGATTAAAACTGAAGACTGCCAAAAGGTAGGAATTAAAGGAGATGGGATCTGGATAAACTGAAAGAACCCAAGGTTATAGAGAGTTTCAGAGAGAGCATTAGGGAAAGATTGACAAACACAGGGGAAATAAATACAGGAGAAGAAGAACGGGGATCTTTGAGAGATGAGACAGTGAACTCCGCAGAGGGCTTGTAGAAATCTTTACGCAATAGAAGAGATATTGAATTGAAACGATGAAAGGAGAAAATATAAAACTGAAGTAAACGAAGCAAGCGAGAAGAAATACAAGCTTCTGAAAAATGACATCGACAGAGAGTGTAAAATAGCTAAGCAGAGATGGCTAGAGGAGAAATGTAAGGAGACGAAGGCATATATCACCAGGCCTAAAATAGATACTGCCTACAGGAAAATTAAAGAGACCTTTGGAGAAAAGAGAACCACCTGTATGAATATCAAAAGCTCAGATGGAAAACCAGTCGTAAGCAAAGCAGAAAGATGGAAGGAATACATACAGGGGCGCTGTACCTGAGTTAAATACTATAGAAATGGATGAGGACGTAGATGATGTTAAGATGGGAGATATGATACTGTATGAAGAATTTGACAGAGCACTGAAAGACCTAAGTCTAAAAATGGTCCCCTTAGAGTCACTGACATCCTTAGGAGAGCCAGCCATGACATAACTCTAGACTCTGGTGAGCAAGATGTATGAACAGTTGAAATACCCTCAGTCTTCAGGAAGAATGTAAAATTTTCCAACCCATAAGAAAGCAGGTGTCGACAAGTGTGAAAATTACCGTACTAACAGTTTAATAAGTTATAGCTGCATAATATTAACACGAATTCTTTACAGACGAATGGAAAAACTGGTAGAAACCGAACTTCAGGAAGATAAGTTTCGATTCAGTAGAAATATTGGAACACGTGAGGCAGTACTCACCCTACGACTTAGCATTGGTATACTTGGAGAAAGCTTTTGACAACGTTGACTGGAATACTCTTAAATTATGAAAGTGGCAAGGGTAAAATAGAGGGAGCGGAAGGCTATTTACAATTTGTACAGAAACCAGATGGCAGTTATAACAGTCGAGGGCAGAAAGGGAAGCAGTGGTTGGGAAGGGAGTGAGACAGGGTTGCAGCCTATCCCCGATGTTATTCAATCTGCATATTTGAAACTTTTTTATTCAATTGTGAAACTGTTGAGTGAAACTGATGTACTGACACTTTGCCTGACTTTATCGTTTGAACACCGACTTACAGAATTTCCCCGACAAATACAACTCAAATTATTTTATTCATTTATGACCTACAATATACAAGGATAACGCAGTCTGACTATTAATTAAGACAAAAGAATGGCTCTTGAATTAAGAAAAAAGCATAACAATAACCCATACATTTCATAAGCCACTTGCCTCACAGAAAATTTTCATCACACCAACTACAGCAAATACACCAAGTATACAGCCAGCTAAATAATAAGATTGTAACTACTGTAGGCTCTAACTACTAATAGGCATGTGCTTAACCAAGGAAAGATTTTGTTGCAGAGCAAACAATGTATTTAGCAGATTTTAACTTAATAATGTGACATCTAGTTCCACAAATTATACATCGTCCATGACGTCCAGCTCCAAAACTATATAATTGTCAGTAATTCCACTACCCACATTTTACTATCCATTTCTAACCACTATTAAACGTCCATGACGGACACACGTCCAGACCGTCCGCTCGCTCTAACTCTGCTTCTAACCTCCGACACTGCTGACCTTTAACTTCTAACTGCGACTCCCACCATCCACAGCGTCTCTTAAAGAGGGCGCACAGAGCTACCAGTGATATTAATGTAGAGCGCTGCTGACATACAAACATATAAACAGGCTACTTTCATAGCCCCCCCCCCCCTCCTCCTCTGAAAACGTTTTACGAAGTGTTTTAGGCAGTGGCCAATACTAATTTGTTAAATATTTTTATATTAACAATTTGAAATAGAGCAGATGCACACAATTATAATTTACTCTTGGTCAATGAAGCAAAAATTATCCTCGCAGTCCCTAAAGACCGTCCTAATCCTTCATTAGAAGCGCAGTCTATGACAGTCTTACGCACAAAGTCTGAGCAGTAAAAGATAAGCACAAATGGTTCAAATGGCTCTAAGCACTATGGGACTTAACTTCTGAGGTCATCAGCGTCCTAGAACTTAGAACTACTTAAACCTAACTAACCTAAGGACGTCACACACATCCATTCCCGAGGCAGGATTCGAATCTGCGACCGTAGCGGTCGCGCGGTTCCAGACTGTAGCGCCTAGAACCACTCGGCCACTCCGGCCGGCTAGACATGCACAAGTAAGTAGTGGACCTCCATGCAGTTTTGAAGAAGTAGTGTTGTCCTCCCAACCGGAACACAGTGCTGATTCTTGACATGAAGACATGAAGATTGGTAATGGGGCACAACAGAGACGATCCACAGTATTCCTTGTAGAGGTTATGGTAGTAATGGGCCTCCAAAGATGCAAGTCTACTGTAGTCCTTGTAGAGATGACCAGCAGCCATCTGTTGCGACTGTGCAGGTGCACAATCACAATTGATGAGTCTTGAGGATAATCTAGCAAGACCATGAACCACCATTTGGTTCTCACTAATTGTCTGTAATGTCCTTAGAACCAGCAATACTGTTAACCAGTCCCTTGCTGAATTATCAACACTCATGCAAGCACTAACACAGTCATATAACCTCTGAGATTTTATGCATGTAGTATGACCTACAGACAAATGTGTGCAGTAAAATTAATCCATGCTATTTACTTAACTTGAAGAACTGGTGTCTATACAATTAAAATTTTACGGCATTAGAATACAATTACAAAGGTAAACAACTACAGATAACATTTGTAGTAATGCAGGCTTTACAAAAGAATAAAAATAAGCATATACATGAGTATTGCAGTAATTATGACATATGTAAATAAATGAAAAATGAGAATATCCTAAAAAACATTCACTTGACACATGAGGATTAAAAGAAAACATAACAGACTAAATAGTGTCTCAACATATTTCTAAAGTAAAGAATATGCTATAAAAACAGATTAGATTTGGGGATAACAGTATTCATCATAGTGAATACAACTTAGTATTAGAAGGAAAAAAAATCTACCATACTTATCTTATCAGGGAAACACACAGAGACAGAAAGAACACAGATACACAAGGGTACACATAAACACATTCCAGTGAGGTACCCTCGGCTAATGGTCGACAGGTGAAACTTCTAAATATAATTTTTTAAATGAACTGAAATAACTGAGAAGGTAAAATTTCTACGTTTCTACTTAAATTGCTTAATGCAACTGAACCTTCTAGAACTGCTGAGTGAAACTAATGCACTGACACTTGGCTTCACTTAATCGTTTCAACACTGACCCACAGAACTTTCCCTGACAAACACAACTCCAACTTATTCTTTTCATTTATGACCCACAATATACAAGGATAACGCAATCTGACTATTACTTGACACAAAACAATGGTCCTTGAATTAGAAAAAACCTTAAAAATAACCCATACATTTCATAAGTCACTACAGATGGGATAAACCTTTTGGCTATGGACGCAAAAAGAGTGACATTTTTGGCTTTTATTTTCTTCTAAACAAAGACGTAACGCTTTGTTCCTCTCCCTCCACGTTCTTGTTCCTTGATTATTGTACTGCTCTCACTGCTTATTGTAAAGCTCTCACCTGTGCAGATACACTATGTGATCAAAAGTATGCGGACACCGGGTTGAAAATAACTTACAAGTTCCTGCCCCCCTCCATCGGTTACGCTGGAATTCAGTATGGTGTTGGCCCACCCTTAGCCTTGATGACAGCTTCCCCTCTCGCAGGTATGCGTTCAGTCAGGTGCTGGAAGGTTTCTTGGGGAATGGCAGCCCATTATCCAAGACGCGCTGCACCAAGGAGAAGTATCGATGTCGGTCGGTGAGGTCTGGTAAAAAGTTGGCGTTCCAAAACATCCCAAAGCTGTTCTGTAGGATTCAGGTCAGGACTCTCTTCAGGCCAGTCCATTACACAGATGTTATTGTCGTGTAACCACCCCGCCACAGGCCGTGCATTATGAACAGATGCTTGATCGTGTAGAAAGATGCAATCGCCATCCCCGAATTGCTCTTGAGCAGTGGGAAGCAAGAATGTGCTTAAAACATCAATGTAGGCTTGTGATGTGAAAAAACAAGTGGTGCTAGCAAACACGACCACACCACAATAGCATCGATTCCGAATTTTTTTTTTACTATTGGCACTACACACACTGGCAGATCACGTTCACCGGGCATTTGCCATACCCACACACTGCCATCGGATCAACACATTGTGTACCGTGATTCGACACTCCACACAACGTTTTTCCACTGTTCAATCAGTGCATTAACGTAGAATGTACACAAAGAGAGACTGAAAAGTGTCTTGTTCTTAGGCTTCTATCATCCGTTTGTTACAGCAAGTGACATAAAATTCCTATGCACGTTCAATTCTCAGGTATCATATTATTGTCAAGGGACAGAAGGTACAAAAATGGATACAAAGTTTCAACTGCGTGAAAGGGCCGTAAGAGGAGCAGCAGAGCTCACTTTAAAGAACTATTTAGAAAACTAGGTATCATTACTGCACAAAGTGAATACATCTAAGAATTTGATTTTCTTATCAGAGAAAGCACGGTGAAGTATTTCGCTAATTTACCGAAAGATACAATGGAACGAGAGCTAGTTTGGACTTACATTTACCAAGGAGAAACAAAGCAGAAGTTCAAAACAGCATTTGCTACTAGGTTCATTCCATAAGTGATGGCCACTGTGTGGTGTATTACAATAATGTGACAAGGTGGCAATTCCGCAATGTGCGTTTTACTGGTAGTGTATGTCTGAATGCCAACATATAATAGTGTTCCAGTGCAGGACGTCACAGCGAAGGGTGAGATGGAATTCACGCACTGGAACTCTGCGTGAATTTATTGTCCACAACACAGATGTTACAAAAATGGATGAAAAGCTACTACAGTCCTTCACAATAGTTCCCCAGTTCATCCAGACAATGTTGCCAACGATGAGGAAGGCGCTGAATGCCATTAGCGTTGCCAACAATACGTGCCACCTGTCGCCGAAGTGCTGTGAGGTTCTCCTCCTTGTTTGCAAAGTGCCTCCCTTACGATGGTTTCTTCTTTTGTATAATGGAACTAGGGTTGCATGGATTGTGGTCTGGAGAGTAGGATAGTTAGGGGTCGGTTTCTCATCCCAACGCTGTACGCAATTCTTGATGACGTCTGCTGTGTGAGCTGTAGCGTTATCATGAAGTGAGATTTCACTATCCAGCATTGGCGGACGTGTTTACCGCCACCGTCTGGAGCTCATAGTTACGCATAGCACTGAGTAGCATTTTCACTAGCGAGGAAGGCAATTTGTGTGCATGCACACGGTTCCCCTCTGCGTAGGCCATATTGAAGCACGGCGAAGCTCACACAGAATGTTTCAGGCGCTGGTACGGAGCCATTCGCACCCACAGTAGCCATTTGTCGATCGATTTCGGAACTTGTTCACACGATATACCAAGTTTCTATGACGTATGGAATTGCCCAAGGAGAAGAAAGAGCCCACTACAATACATTTGCTTCAAAACAACAGCTAAAACGTTTTTCATTAGTAAAGAACACTATACAATAGAGGAGTCAGAGTTGCGGTTGATAAAGAAAGAAGATAAATAAAGTACCTTTTCACATTAAAGTACTGTACTGCCTTTGCAAGATAATTATGTGCCAAGTTCTATAGCGCTTATTAGTAATGTTCTGTCACTCTCCTGACTTCAACATCACTGCCATGTGTCTACTCAGTTGTCCAGATGGGCTGAAGGGAGAACATGAAGACATGCATAGGGGATGGTGACATGTTAGTGGGACTGTAGTCAGCTTTACAAAGTGACTGAAGTTAGCGCAAGGGGGAAAGCAGCAAGTTCATGGTTGGGAAATCGCCATTCGATGTCCTTGATACATTCAGCAATGCAGAGAAAACCTGTGTTTACACCAAAGAACATTGCGCTGTGGCAACGAACCGAATGAAGCGTGCAATTGTTAAGATGGTGAGCACGGACTGTCATCTCAATTTAGGTTCAGACAATTACGGAATTGTTTCCTTCACCAAGAGAATTATGAGAATGATGAACCATCTCTCTTATTCTCATAAGGCATATTTAAATATTCCCCCGGTATGAATACTTATAAGCTATTTATTTTCATTGCATTATGAAGACATACGTAGTTTCGTTGCAAGATGAGCCCTGGATGAATAAATATATAAGTAAACAATACAACAAAACCGAGTGGAGTTTATAGTCTTCACAAAAATTTTGTAGCAAATTATACGTGGGTGCATCAAGTAAGGCTAAATAAATACCAGATTACTTAGCAGCAAAGGAGTTCGAGACTAAAACAGAGATTTGCCATTTTTCGGAGCATTTTCTCAATTAATATCATTCAAGTTTTAAATGAGATGTTCTGCATAGATCAGATAAAAGCAGAAATCTAACACTGCTCGAAATTACAGCTATCAGTAACTTCAGTTAGAAACCAAAACTTGACTTACTGCTTAACAGCCAAATATAGCTGCCTTATTCGATATTCCTAACATGACAGCACACAATTAACATCTCTCTAACTATAAGATGTTACACTTATTCCAAATTCTGTAACTGTTTCCTACTCCCCACATTGCATCATCTACATCTCCACCTCTGCTATCCACCTTCCTTTTGAGTTCATCAGATTTCCCAATCTCTGGGTTTTTATACCACAGTAGTCGGTGCAAGTACCCACTTGATTTACTGATTTGCATTTTATGTTAATGTACATTTAACACTTTATTAAGAGGTATTATTAATTTTATTTCTACTGAGGTGTGTTTTGAGACGCTTTGTTAGTGTATGTTTATTTACAGTTAAGATACTTTAATGAATACCTGCCTTAACTGATATAGTACAATATGTTTGTATCAGGTAGTCTGTGTGTTTAGGAATTTGTACTCACACCTGTGGTACGTAGAATATGCATGGAATATTACGTAATACTTTTTTGTTTTTTACCCATGTCAAATAGAAGCTTTGTAACTTTGTGTTTTCTGTACTGATATCTAACATTCAAATATAGCATATCTTTCGTGACTTCCTGTGGACTGTCTGTTCAGTCTTAATTTAATAATGGCCAAGAAAGCTGAAATCTGACTCACAACATAGTGTAAAAATACTGTTGCAGAATATTAATAGTGAGTATTTAAGTTTGTTATAGATCTTTCCTTAGGGTAGACGAGTTGCATAACGAGGAGAAAATTTTACCAACAACCGAAAGTTACTAACCTTTAGCTACTCACATTTCACAGATACTTCTTATTCTTTCGAAACATAAACAGTCAAGTTGCTACAGTCTCAGTAAATTTAATTCCTGTGTGCTTGGTGACTTTCAGTGGTTGTTTAAACATTTACATTTCCCTTACTGTAGTGGATGTCAGTTCCTTCTGCCACACACATTGAATGTTTTACCTGTACTACAGTCACTGATTCCAAACCTTCCCCAAAACAGCCCAAAATAAACGGAAAACAATACTTCATTAACACTGAAGTTGCTACTGTAATTTGGTATAGACTGCACCTTTGCTTTCAAAAAATTTTATGACAGAGTAGCAAATACTAAAATATGGTCTTGTCTGATGTAGAGGACAAAAAGTTAGAATGTGGTTTAAAATATAACTAAGTTAGAATGTAGTTTAAAATATAACTTATCTCCATCATCTGCGATAAAACATTAAAAAACTTATTGCATGTACAAAAATATTAGTGATCAAGCTGAACGTAGAGTGGGAAAGAAAAACCTCTTTTCCTGTAAGGGAGATAAACTTGTCAAACAACGTGTCAGTGGGAGTAAGAGAAATAAACTCGATTTGTTTGAGTATCATATTGCAATAAGTCAACGAATAGCTTGTTGAACCACAGGATGTAGTGCTAAAAATGGATATAGGTAAATTCTTAGTTATTGTATGTGTTAATGACTACATTAGAAAATGTTGAAGTTATTTGATTGTAATAATACTGCTCAATTAGAGAATGACCTCACAGACTCTTTCCCAAAATCCCTGAACTATAACGTAGGTAAGGTTCAATAGCTACCTCATGATTTTCAAAAAAGAATGTGACTGTAATGAACTCAAAATCAATTAGACTTACAGCCCACCAATGCATAATAGATAACTAAAAATAATTCTGTATGGAATATATATGTCAAGAAATGCAAAGAATTAGTTTATATACATGTGACAGTTGTATGAAATGCTATCCCATATCATTTTTGTTTCTAAGACAAAAGACAAAAATTTCAATTATTATTATTCTTCTCTTCTGTCTGTTAAAATTTGGAGAGGAACATATTAGCGTAATCTAACAGACGCTGTACAATTATTTACTTGATAAACAAAAATATCGGTGTTTCATTTAAAATGACAGTTTACTGACTCTATTTGCTCCTGTCACAAGGAATTTGTAAGTGAACTTCAATATTTCGCAGCAATCAGCCAATATAAATTGATGTAGCATTATGGTGCTTATTTAATATTGTATCATCGGTCTCATAGTGTAATATATATGCTTTCAGACCAGCAAATTAAAGTCTGATATTTCCTTGTCCGGAGATCGTAGAAATTCTAATTTGAGACCGCAACTCAGACCTGTAATAAGAATAAAACTCACAGCATCAAAATAGTTCACAACAGCAGTATTACAGAATCATTTACGGACACGGTGGTTTTTCATACTTAAATAACCAGCAAACTCATTGGGAACCGATAACAAGTGTTCTGCAGCAAAACAATAATTGAATGTGTCATGGCCAACCAAGCAACAATAATATGACAAATCAAAACACGATTCCACACACACCAAGCCAAAACAACCACGACTGGAGCAGACAATATCCGAGTGTACATATTGTGGACGTGGCGAGTGAAGTCACTCCAACAACCACACATTCGACAAGCTAAATAAGGTCACAACTAACCTCCAACGCGGTGACAGGAATGCTTGGGGCACGATGCTACAATAACAGACATGTTTGACGTACCGAATGAAAAACAGTACACAAACACAACTAGGGATGTAAGCAGCATTAGCGCCATATCTCACAATTTTTATAAACAAATGTTTGGATCAGGATCCATTCCTGAATTTCCACTAGAAAAATGCCGATTTTGTCTGCGGTTGGATGCAAATCAAATAGGGCAAGTAAGCAAATATTTGTGACTATGGAAGTCGGAAATGGTTCAATAGAACAACCGTTCCTTGTAGAAAACCTGGTCATAAATTGCCTGACTGGCGTAGATTTATTAAGAGAGAATGACAGTATAATTGACTTCTCGCAAGGTAAATATTATATGAAGCACAACAGCACTCAGATCGACATTAGTCTGGATAAGCAGACACTGAACCAACCAGCACTGCTCGGGATACAAGATCCAGTTAGTATGAGAACAAGAAAATACTACTAGCAATAAACCTATGTTTGAACTTGAATTGGAGGGTCTGCAATCATTAATAAATAATGAAGTAAATGAAACTACAGCTACTATCAAGCAACAACAAGAAACACTACACAAACTTTTGCTAAACTACAACTACCTATTTACAAAGAACCGGGTGTGATCAATACATATACTATGTGATCAAAAGTATTCGAACACACCCCAAAATATACGTTTCTCGTAATTAGATGCCACCTACTGCCAGGTATGCCACATCAACGACATCAGTAGTCATTAGACACAGTGAGAGAGCAGAACGAAGCGTTCCGCTAAATTCACGGACTTCGAACGTGGTCATGTGACTAGGTGTCTGCTGTGTCATATGTCTGTATGTGAGATTTCCACACTCCTAATCATCCCTAGGTCCACTGTTTCCGATGTGATAGTGAAGTGGAAACGTGAAGGGACACGTATAGCACAAAAGCGACCTCATTTGTGACTGACAGAGGCCCCCGACAGTGGAAGAGGGTCGTAATGTGTAATAGGCAGAAATCTATCCAGACGTCACACAGGAATTCCAAAGTGCATCAGGATCTACTGCAAGTAATATGACAGTTACGCGGGAGGTGAGAAAACTTGGATTTCATGGTCGAGCGGCTGCTCATAAGCCACAAATCACGCCGGTAAATGCCACACGACGCATCGCTTGGTGTAAGGAGCGTAAATATTGGCCGATTGAACAGTGAAATAACATTGTGTGGAGTGACAAATTACGGTACACAATGTGGTGTTTCGATGGCAGGGTGTGGGTATGGCGAATTCCCGGTGAACGTCTTCTACCTTCGTTTGTTGTGCCAAAAGTAAAATTTTAAGGCGGTGATGTTACGGTGTGGTCGTGTTTTTCATGGAGGAGCTTGCACCCGTTGTTGTTTTACAGCACAGTCCTACATTGATGTTTTAAGCACCTTCTTGCTTCCCACGTCTGAAGAGCAATTCGGAGATGGCGATTGCATGTTTCAACACGACCGAGCACCTGTTCATAATGCGCGGCTGGTAGTGGGGTGGTTACACGACAATAATATCCCTCTAATGGACTGGCCTGCACAGAGTCCTGACCTGTATCCTACGGATCACCTCTGGGATGTTTTGGAACTCCAACTTCGTGCCAGGCCTCACCGACCAACATCGATACCTATCTTCAGTGCACCACTCCGTGAAGACTGGGTTGCCATTCCCCAAGGAACCTTCCAGCACCTGACTGAACGTATGCCTGCGAGATGGGAAGCTATCATCAAGGCTAAGGGTGGGCCAACACCATTTTGAATTCCAGCATTACCGATGGAAGGCGCCAAGAACTTGTAAGTCACTTTCAGCCAGGTGACTGGATTCTTTTGATCACATAGTGTACGTATATAACATGGAAGTTATACCACATGATATCTTTTATTATAACGCATATAAGATTCCTCTGTCCAAGCAGCCCACAGCGGATAATGAAATCAATAAAGTGCTTAAATGGGATCTTTGGCGACCACATTTAACAATTCTGCGTATTACCATTCGAACTCAATGTAATGTCAGGTGTTTTCCGTACTGCTCTAGACACACTTCTGGGCACAGAATTGCTGGAAAACTTAACGTTGCACATTGATGACATCCTTATAGCCACACAGATTGGCACAAGGTGGTTGGTTGGTTGTTTCGGGGAAGGAGACCAGACAGCGAGGTCATCGGTCTCATCGGATTAGGGAAGGACGGGGAAGGAAATCTGCCGTGCCCCCTTTGCACAAGGTGGTGTTGCACCAAATCTACAGAAATCAAAGTCTCTGCGAAATGAGAATAAGTGTTTGGGACACATAAATAGTTGTGAAGGCATTACACCAGATCCTAGTAAATTGGATAAAATTAAGAATTCTCCTTACCCGCATCCCAGAAAACAATTAAGATCTTTCCTGGGTTGAGCCTCATTTTCAGGCTCTTCGTGTCAAATCAATTACTCAACAGCAAACTCTTGCTGGTATTTTAAAAAAGAATCATGCTTGGGTTTTGGCGGAGCGATGTACGCGAGATTTTAACAGAATCAAGGAAGCATCGGCAAATTCAAGTATTTTTAGTCTTCTCGAACTTAATGAAGATTACTGTATTGCAAGTGATGCATTATGCACACAGCTGGGATCATGTGTTTTTCAGGTAATAGGAACTGATGGCTACCAAGAGGTTAAAATTATTGGTTTTCCTAGTCGAACTCTGAGTGTGAACGTACTTATTCAACTATAGAGTCGCAAAACTTGAGAATTACATGGCCCTTTAAGAAATTTAACTATTATATTTTTGGATACATGTGGAGGTGTACACTCACTACCTGCCGTTAACCTTTTTAATGACATGTAAGCTCGCACATCCACGATTATCGTAATGTACAACGACCTTGCAAAACTACTCGTTCGAAACAGTACATTAAAGCAAACAATCGTGTCGAAGGAACATCTGCAACTGAGTGTTATACCCGAGGTTGAAAATGCCGCTACAACTGCAGGGTGCTTTTTTTAAAACACGACCGGTTTCGGTGTCTTATACGCCCATCTTCAGGTGTCGTACTGGACATATGAACGATTATCGCATCACGTTGGTGCAGGTCAAGCACTACCGTCAATATTATGTAGCCTTGTGTTGGAATGTGTCAACACTGCTGAAGTCTTACAGTAGGTGGAACAAAGTAAGATCGAAAATAGCAACCAAACCTTACTACACTATTGGAAAGCATTATAAACCATGTCAGGACGTCTTATTCTACCGTCGACGTTCAGAAAGTAAGCAATGGTGCGTCAGTATTCAACAAGAACCAGAACCAAATGTAGTATGGCATAAACATTTTACTTGCGGACACTACGCCACAAAGAAATTTATGCAGAAACTATTGTTTCACACATGAGAAGGGAAATGCACAAACTTATCAGAACATTTACTATGAGTCAAAATGTAAAACCCGAGAATCTAGATTGAAAAGACACTGTACTGACAGACAAAGGTGGACCATATCCTAGAAGTAGAGTGGGTACCAAGTATGTACTCGCTCTGCATGGCCTTTTCTCAAAATTTGTGAACCTATATGCCATAAAATGCGCGACAGCCAACATAATCATTAAAAGGGTAAGTAGAGATTATGTGTCTAGCGTTGGCAGACAAGTCGCCATCCTTTCAGACAATGTATCATATTACACAGGTGGAGGATGTTTTTGAAATGCGATGACATCAAAATTGTCCTTATCTCAAGATTTAGCCTTAAGACTAATCGTGTGGAAGGTTATTCAAGGAACTAAGCCGTTTTATGTGAACGTACACATCAGGGAATGATTTCAAGTGGGTGAACTATTTGTCTCTTTTCGAGAACGTTTACAATAATTTGCCAATATCTGACTCTAACTATACACCTACAGAAATTATGTTAGATTTAAAGGAAAGTAACGGATGGTGTGGTCCCATCCAAAGATTAGTGGACTACCGGAACTCTGAGTCAACAAGATAAAAGATGGATTAATTATGCTGCCATAAACGCCAGAATAAGAATACCCGAAATTGACAGAACTGTAAAATCAACTCGAGATTTTACAACAGGCATGCAAATACTTACACTTATTCACCAAACATCTTGTGCACTGAAGCGACGTAATGCTAAATGGGCGGTTTTTTATGAAGATTCATACATCATTACTCGAATTCCACATGCTGGGTCGTATTTCTTACAAAATCCAGAACAAACCAAATTGTTGGTTTATACCAACATAGAAATTTACGTAAGATTCATAAAAAAGCATAAACAAAGTCATTAAGAGACAAGCAGGTAAGTGAATCACAAACGACAAATATGAAGTACATATTTCAGGTTAGCAGCTAAGAAGAAAGGAGAGATGGCAAAGAAGAAATCTTTAATATGATTTAAATCGTGTTTGCATGATTAATGATCTATTTGATTTATTAAACTGCAAAAAAAATGCTATTCACTCTCGAATATTTTATGTAACAGTAATGACAAAAGATGGAGCACGAACAGAAACCATTCCCAGAAACGAACTACGTATCGAAACACAGAATGAAACCATATAGGAAAATGTCGAAGGGAGCAAAGAAAAGAAGTAGATGAACGAAATCGTTACGCAATATTTGAAAACGAATTGTCGTACACAGACGAAGCAAGTGCTGTATCTTGTAGCTCGCTTTAGAGTAATTTTAATCCTTACCTTTACTGCAGTATTTGATTCATAGATATGCCCTTCTGCTCATGTGTCGCTACGCGACTTGTGCTCGGCCTAATCTTTTCTTTCAGGTTACAGTAGTAATTTTATAAAAAGAAATTGTGTGGTGACACAAAAGAAACATAGAATTGCTGCAAAAAACAAATGTGTATTCGAATGTTTAGAATGACAGAAGTAGTTAGACAAGAAAACGTTGAGTACAACGAACGAAATTGTATAAATGATGACAGGACCGTTCTAAGGTACCATAAACTGTGATAAATTCAAAAACTGAAGGTCACTGTTGTGTACAGCGGAAGATGTGCGAGGCTACGGCAAGTAGCGAAAACAAATATAAACGAGTGAATACTGTGGGTCTAAGTAGTACTGGAATTTGGAGGGCGAAATGTTTTCGGAAACGCGATGACAACCTACCTGCCAAGCACAGCATCCAAAAACAGAGGTCGACGCAGACGTTCTGTCGCTCTTCCGCATGGTATCGCAAAGAACTATAGTATTATGGCACTTGTTCTCAAATGAATTGCCACCACGAAGACCACAAAATGGAAATTGCTGTGTAAGTGTGTTATTCTCCAAAAGAAGGAGCATTGTAAATAAAATATATATTCTAATTAAAGCTTCGAATGGACGTCGATTATGAGCAAAGACCCTCTCACCAGTGACGTCGAATAAACTATTAAGGGGATACGGAATCACCTATCCCCGCAATGTTAATATATGCCTACTATAGGGAACATTTTCTCACAAACTACTGGAGACAGAGAGGTAAAAATTTTACTGTATGTGCATTCATATGTTACAACAATACTGAAACAACAGTTTATTGTCAAAGTATTTTCTTACAGAGATATTGTACATTTATTTTTAAGTAAATTTTTTCCATCGCTTTTTACTAGACTATCACCCCTAAGTCTTTTGTAAATCAAGTAATTAAAAAATCGTTGTTTCAGTATGTAATAGGGACCTATGTCACTACGTCATAAAAATTTCAGACTTCTAGGTTGACCAGTACCTGAGATAATGTTCCTAGATGAAGTAAAAAGTAAACTTACGGGAAACGGAGAAAGAAGATTAAAACATTCCTGATCCGTAGCTAATACCCCCTTCACAGTCTTCATAATCATCTTCAAGTCTTCTTTTGGCACCCCTCTGCACCTGTCTTGCTTTTTTCACTAATGTCTTGATTATATTATCAGCATGCCTTAGTCTGTGCTGATCTAAAAAGAACATAGCACGTACCGTACGGGAACCAACACACATACCCAACTTTTGAAGGACCTGGCATTTAGTTATATTTCCAAGATTGAAGGTTGCCACAGCATCATACACACCAAAATGTATGTATTAATTCCGACAAACACTGTTTTTGGGAGACGATGCCATATCACACTATTCAAGCACTCGTTGGGGTTCTGCGTTTTTCCGTGAAGACATTTCATCAGAAGACTTCTGTCAGCCAGATCTCTGAAAATGGGCTTTATTTCTGCCATGATGGCTGATGGTAGACTGTGGTGGTGAATGTATTTCTCTCCTGTTGTTAGTCCCCTATTGTATTTACACCAGCTGTTTTCACCTTTGGGGCACAAACCATGTTGTGGATGCTCATCCGTGGATGCGGTGTGGAAATATAAAGCCCATATAGCTCTCCTCATTTCTTCAAGATTGCCTGTATTTTGCCTGATTGCAAGGCCAGAGCAGTTCTGAATGTGGTCTATTATGGAATCAGTCAATCTTCCTCTGCCATCCAAGGTTTTCCCATCATCTAGTTTTTTCCCTTTCATAACTGATTTTAACCTTCTCAGCCTGGCACCCATTCTCTTCTGCACATGTCCTATACATTCAAGTTTGCTTATATTTACACTGTTCCCATATGGTTTGCTTTCCAAAACTTCTTTGAATGCTTTAGAGTCACCATCTCCCAGATATTTGACATAGCGAACATTATACCACTGTGAAGAGCGATGAAAAATTTTCTTCACCCCAGCAACCTCCATGCCACCACTACTACCATAATAATTAGCAATACAGTCATCACTGTGTTCATTTTTCAGCCTGCCTGTGCACCTACAGTATTTAGACATTATTGCAACATCAATAACCTTGCCAGTATCAACACTAGTTGCTGTTACAACACCATTGTTGGAGGTGTGGCCCCTTTTCTGCCACGTGCCATCAAACGCCACTGTGAGGTCACGACTGCCGTCATTTTCTTCCACTGCTTCTTCCACAGCAACCTGCATTGACTTCTGTGCTACATCTTCAACTGCAGATCCTAGTACATAATTGTAAGCTTCAAACTTTGAAGGTGCACTTGGAAGATTTAGAACACCACATAGCATATCACCAGCTGCTTTGCCCTTACCAATTGCTCGCAATCCATAAACTAACCTAATATTTACACTATAAAGTTCAGTTTTCTTGTATCCATTATTTACAGTTACTGAAACCGAACTTGGAAACTTACAGCTGTATTTACAAACACTGCATATTAAATTAAAATGGGCAGCCAGGCCAACATGGGATTCTACTTTCAGAGAAACGTTTCCATGACATTTTTTGCAGCACAAACTGTTTTCAAGAGCTTCACACAATATATTCGTATCAATGAGTTCAAAAACTTCATTCCCTCTATCAAGTAAATTATATTTCTCTTCCAAATCTCTTAGTTTTTTATGAGAAGCACTGTTTTCATTTGGTGTAAGTTCGTTCGGCAAATCAGTAATAAGTGGATTCACATTTTCCAACAGTGATGATGATGAACTGCTTTGCTTTGCTAATGAATCATTATTTCTTTTCTTTTGCCAGTTCACACGCTTTTTAAATACTTTTGCTTTAGCTCTAGGCATTTTCACTGCGAAAAATGAAGCACTAAATACGAAATAACTCAACAACAACTACTTTCTTATATCACACTGTTTACAAAACAATCCCGCCACAAAGTCAAAGAGTAACTTGAGGAAACCAGAGAGAAACATTTTCGGGCAACTAGTGTATAAATAGTCGCTGGAAACCGGGATATTTGAATTCATGTCACTTTAAAGGTACTGCCAAAAAGTTCATGGTCAGCCACGAGAGACGTGTATAACTAAAGCGCAATACCCGATCTCACAAATATATAAAAATAAAATAGTTATAATTGTAGTAGAGCTATGTATGATACGTCATTTTAAAGAAGAAACATGGCAGAATATAATACGCCAATAAAAAAAAAATTCGATTTTTTAACCCAAAATCCGATTCCGTATCCCCTTAACTAACCTTAGAACGATTTTAAGTGTGTCTGAGCACTTAGCAAACACTGTGTATGATGGACAATCTATAATGAAATTAAAAATAATTAAATTGATGACATCAGTATGTATATACTGGGTGATCAAAAAGACACTATAAATTTGAAAACTTAATAAACAACGGAATAATGTTGATGGAGAGGTAAAAATTGACACACAAGCTTGGAATGGCATGGGGTTTTATTAAAACGAAAAAACCCCATATTGCTAGACGCGTGAAAGACCTCTTGCTCGCGTCGTTTGGTGATGATCGTGTGCTCAGCCGCCACTTTCGTCATGCTTGGCCTCCCAGGTCCCCAGACCTCAGTCCGTGCGATTATTGGCTTTGGGGTTACCTGAAGTCGAAAGTGTATCGTGATCGACCGACATCTCTAGGGATGCTGAAAGACAACATCCGACGCCAATGCCTCACCATAACTCCGGACATGCTTTACAGTGCTGTTCACAACATTATTCCTCCACTACAGCTATTGTTGAGAAATGATGGTGGACATATTGAGCATTTCCTGTAAAGAACATCATCTTTGCTTTGTCTTACTTTGTTATGTTAATTATTGCTATTCTGATCAGATAAATCGCCATCTGTCGGACATTTTTGAACTTTTGTATTTTTTTGGTTCTAATAAAACCCCATGTCATTCCAAGCATGTGTGTCAATTTGTATCTCTCTATCTACATTAATCCGTGATTTATTCAGTTTTAAAATTTATTCTGACTTTTTGATCACCCAGTATATTGCAAATATACACAACATTTATTTAGTGTGTGAAAAAGGAACTGTATTTATTGTACTATCTGTTTTACAATTATCTTGTTATTTCTGCGTTAAAAAGTATGATTTTCTTTTGTATTGATGATCTTGATGTAACAAGCCAAATATTTAACCACGCTTGATAACATATTAAAAGATGCAAACTGTGCTGCAGAAAGACTGTTATACAGCGAGCTACTGTGCAAATTACTGACTGTTGAACTCTAATCCTTGCGTGAAGTCGGTTTTGACCTATTCCGCTGGCCCTAAGATTAAAGAACGCGCCAAGAAGCGCGGCGCGAGAGTTTCAGTCTGATTATTGTATAAAAATGCAAAAGAGGACTAACATATCTATGTTTTTGAAGAAGATTGTAAATAAATCTTAGTAATAAATAGTCTGTTGTTAGTCACTCAGCCTGCTGTCTCATATTGTAACACGAGGGCTGTTAAATAAAGAATGCTCATAATTTTTAATGATCATAATTACTTTCTCGAAAATTTAATCTTGTGGTATTCTGTTAGCTTAATGTGCAACAAACACGACGTGGTAGTTTCATTGTTGGGACTACTGGTTCCTGCCTGTGAGAGGCAAGAAATGTCAGACATGTTCAGTATCGCCTACCGCTGTAAAGGAGATAACACGCGAGGAACAATATGAGGTTTTGAAATTCTGCTTTCGTCTCAACAAATCATCAGCTGAGGCCTATATAATGTTACTGGAGGCATATGGAGAGTCTTCCCAACAGCACAGCTCGAAGGTGGTTTAAAATGTTTAAAGAGGGGAGACAAGCAATTTCAAAGGAAGGTGGATCCGGTAATCCAGTTACAGCTCTTATGGAAGAAAACATCAGCACCGTAGCTGTCATTGAGAGAGAGGATCGACGAATTGCCTTAAGATCACTTTCTGAAATAGTAAAAATGTCATTGGGTGCCACCCACACGTTAGTGACAGAAAAATTACGCATAACACGTGTATGTGCACTACGGGGTCCAAGGCTGTTGGTTCCTGGACAAAAAGAGATTCGCTTGCAGGTCTGAATGCAGTTAAAGTTGATGTTAGAGGAAGATCTGGAGTTTCTTTCCAATGTAGTCACAGCTGATGAAACTTGGCTACGTCATTTTGATCCTGAAAGGAAACAGCAAAGCTCAGTGTGAAAATCTCCTCCATCACCAACCCCAAAGAGCAAAAGTGGTTGCTTCTGGTGGAAAAGTTATTGTCATCTCATTCTTTGATATTCATGGAATGGGTTATCAGCATGCTGTACCTGCACACACATCAGTAACTAGACAATACTACAAGGATGTCCTGAAAACACTGCAAGTCCATATCAGGCGCAAAAGACCACATTTCCGTGAAGCAGGCTGGATGCTGCACCACGATAATGAGCGGCCGCATATTGTCAATGATGTTGCTGGCTATCTTACAAAAATCAACGTGAAGTGCTTCCCTCACTCTCCCTCTAGACCAGATTTAGCCCCTTGTGACTTTTTTGGCCTAACATGAAGAAACGCCATCTAAGGAGACATAATCAATCATCAAAAGCAGTAGTGAAGGTTGCGGAGGCAGTTTTGAAGGACCTCTCAAAAAATGGTTTCCAGCATGTATTTGAAGACTGACAGAAACGCTGGGACAAGTGCATCGCATTCATGGGAGACTAATTTGAGAAGGACCATCATGAGGATTAGTAAAGGCATGCTGTAAAAAAAAATTATGATCACTCTTTATTGAGCAGCGCTCGTATGTGTGCTTTCAGACCAGCAACCTGTATCTTCTACATATCAAAGTCCGGCAAAAGTAGAAATTCTAATTTGTGAGATCACAGCTCAAACCTGTAGAAAAAATAGTAACTTAATTTTATGAAGAAGTCAACTGTTAAAAGTTGCATAAAAACGGAATTGCATTCAGGTTGATTGTCAATTATATCAACAACCCAGGTTACTTACTTTGTCAAAAGATCAACTGCCTCATTAGTAACAAATAAGAGCTACGTCTTCCATGAGGAACGTATAATGAAATTAGATACTTGAGTGAAATTCATGTCCCTGAGAGAGCCACGCTATCTTTCTTCGAGGTTGTGGATCTATACACTAATACACCAGTAGTTGGTGCCATTAAGCCAGTAAGATGAAGCCTTCGCAACATAAGAAATTAGATGTTCCCCAGTATACTGAAATAATTGAACTGTTGTCCCTGTGCGATCTCATAATTACTTATGTTTCAATAGAAAATTCTTTAAACGACTTACTGCCCATTACATGGTGTGTTGTCTTGCCAGCACCACTTCCAACAACTCTCTTCACAATATTAAAAACACAGTTGTTAAAAATAATTCACTTTAAAAGATATGTAGATGACACCATGGTTTTAACTGACAGTGACACCAAAGATGTACATGCCTCACATCGATTATTTGATGGCATGAGCCCTCCCTTAAATCCACTATAGAAACTGAATAAAATAAGGGAATAAATTTCTTGAACATTAGAGTGGAAAAATAAAAGGACAAACATCATTTCAGTATTTACAGAAAGCCCACTACTACTACTCATTAATAATAATTCGTGTCAACCAGAAACTTACAACCATGCTTTTTCCATTCAGTGCTCGACTGGATGATGCCAAAGGCAATGCTGATGAAAAACTTAACACATTGGAATATACAGCTGACAGAAACTGTTTTGACCCCACACTGTAATGAGATTACGTAGAAAGAAATTAAAAGAGTAGAAAAAGGCTGATAGCTCTGAAATTACATTGGAGAAAATAAATGAGAAACCAAATGCGAAATATGCAATCCTGCTTTATTGTCTCCAATAAAATTAAACAGATTTTTAAAATAAATAATATAATTGTATCACTTTATACAGATAACAGGTTAGGTACAAAATTACTGCGTGACTTTGTATGTGAACCAGTATTTGAGTAGTGTGGTTTTTAAAAAAAATTTTTGTGGCATATTCAAAAGTTTACTTATGACTAGCTGGGATAAGTCAATGTCCCACATATAATTTTAGCTTTAATTTACAATTCCCCCCCCCTCTGTTATTCATCCTCTATACATTTTTCGATCAGTAGAGTTTTGATGGTATATCTATGCATAAACAGCAATTAATGAGTGTGGTGTTCAGAACCTCCTGTTAATGATTTGTGTTTTATTGTTGTACTCCAGCGCTTTTATGGTGTATTAATGGCAATATTATGATATTGGCACACTGATGTAGGGTGTATATAAATACTCAGTATTGTTAAACCATGGTTCCTCAGTGTGTACTTAACTTCTCATACTGTAAGACATCCACAACCCACATTTCAAGAAAAAAAGGAAAGAAGAGAAAATTAAAAAATAAAATAAAATTTCAATTTACGTTACCTCAATTTCAATGAAATGACCATTCTTGTCACATCATAGACAGCTGCCAACACTTGCTTCAAGTTAGACATCCTTCTCTGTCATTGGGGACCTGATACTAGATGGGTTCCACACAAATGCTACAAACGAGTAATAATCTATGTACTAATGGTGACAATATACATACTATTGGAGATGCCATGGATATAAAGTTTTTATATTTCTCAGACCGTAACTGCCATTTTTATACCTCTACATTCCCATGATATCAAACCCATTTTCGCTATATTTAATATGGACCCCGTATTTTTTATTTGAGACCTAATATGACAATGTGTCCACATACATGAAGCAAATATTATATAATATATATATGTCATGGGGTAGGCCATGGAGACCCAGAGCATATTTTATTCAGATCTGTGCCCCTTCTATTCTTTTTAATTTTTTACAGTTTTTAGAAGTGACTTGAAGTGGAATTATTTTTGTGTTGTTTCATGTTATGTTCTCTGTTTTTGATGGTATTGTTTCTGATAATGATTCACCATTACTTGTCTATGTAAATTTTTGCTATGGTGTTCTTATCACCAAATCGTTGGTTGGTTATGTCACATTGTAATATCATTGGATTTTTTAATAGTATCATCAGGTTATTCTATTACATAGTACAGTGTAGATTTCCTCATTTGATTACACGATTTGTGTCCTCGAACCTCTGATATGGATATGGTGTTTGAGTTGTTTGCTGCAGCCAATCATCCGGCTGGTGCCACCGAGAGGTTCTAGGCGCTTCAGTCTGGAACAGCGCGACCGCTATGGTCACAGGTTCGAATCCCTCCTCGGGTGTGGATGTGTGTAATGTCCTTAGGTTAGTTATGTTTAAGTAGTTCTAGGTTCTAGGAGTCTGATAACCTCAGATGTTAAGTCCCATAGTGCTCAGAGCCATTTGAACCATTTTGCTGCCAGTCTGCACGATTCATGGTAGCTGGATTGCCAAACTATATATTTGTTTCAACATCACATATCTATGTCAAGTAGGTGTTACTGCATGGTGAGTTTGCTTCTCTCAAGTGATATTATAATATCATGTGACATTGCAGTAGCACTGTGTGACTGTTGTATGGAATATTTTTGTACGCAAATATATATATATTGTCATATATGGTGGCTATCAGCAAATGATTCTCTTGTATTTTTAATATAAGATTACATAACATTGTTTTGAAACTAAGTGAAAAATAAACTGGAAAAAATAAAAATTAAATTAAACTGAACAATAATAAAATAAAATAAAATAAAAATGTAAAAAGCAGGAAGGAAGAAGTTGGAAGAAATGTACCTTACTGAGAAGAAAAATATATTTACACATTTCTGTCTTATTTTATTCTATTTGTTTTATCTTAATTTGAGTGAATGTGTATCTCTCTGTGTTATATTGTACACATATTTTGGAACTTGTTCTTTTACCTTGGCCTTTGATATTGTCCTTTGAATTAGGTTTGCAACTTCTTTGATCAGTATTTGTATCTTACGACATTTTCATGTCAGCAATAACGTACACATTTCCGGTTAACTAGGATGTATGAAATGTGAAGTTCGCACAATAGATATTTTTCGTAAGTTCCCTTAATTTTTCTGACTGATAAATCTCATGAAAACGTAATTTTTTGCTGTTATTCACAGATTTCACTTTGTTTCCTTTTGTGCTGTCGCATTTCAGAAATCAGATACCGCACCAATGCAACCCCTTTTTTTTCAAAATTTCTCGATCTTAAATAGATGAGCGTTTTGACACATTTGCCCTCCTAACATCTACGGTTCTTGAAATGTCTTAAGATTGTCTCTTGATTCTAAGGAAGAGCTTTCCATGGTTAAAAAAGAACTGTATGCTTTTACGTAAAAAATAGCTAGGTCTTCTACAACTGAACTTTTTGACACTTCACTAACATAGCTGGCAGCAGCTCTTCATGAAATATTACAGATTTCCCACAAGTAACTAATTAAATTTTTCTTAATTACCTTGAGTACCTTAAAGCTATATATATGTATATATAGGGGTGAGAATGACATAATCCAAAGCAATTAAATGTAAATTTGTCAGTAGAGCATCTTAAAATTTGTAATATATCCATAAACAACTTATGAATTTTTGTGAGTTTTCAATACAAGTATTTTTTTCTGCAATGTCCTATTACACATGGCAGCACATTCATTTTGTGGAAAAGTTGCATTTTATTGATAAAGCATAGGTCTGCACTCTGGACTACCTCATACTAAAAGAAGGCTTACAAAATTCTAAACATCAATATGTAACATAACTTAGAATAATAGTGACTGCACTATTTTAAATAGTATTGTTGACACTTCCCTTCGAACCTCTAGTGTATATATGGCAGTAATGATATAGCGTCTCTCACTTTTGCTCCCGATTTGACACTTCCCTTCGAAGCCTCTAGTGTATATATGGCATTAATCATATAGCATCATTCACTTTTGCTCCCTATTTGCAGTGGGTTTTAAGTGTTTCCCTGATAGCTGGAATGGATTAAGTTCCTTATGTGCGAATCCTTTTCTAGTGATGTTTCCAGTTCTGAATTTTTCGAAATCAGTGTACTGATACTTCACTTTTAAATATGACAGCATTTCTTCATCAAAACGAAAAGTGGTTGCTTCCAGAAATCATAGCTGAGATCCACAATCATGTTTATTCTTCATTGCATTATTTACCAGCAAAGTTGTCAGATATATGAAGTCTGCTTGACTCACTGTAACAACTGAAAATGGCTTCTTTTTTGAGGAATTTTAAATGTCTCTAACCCCATAATCAGGGTTGTACATTACGTGGTTTTTGTTCTTAACATGCTTCTCATTACGACTGAAATCTCGGTTGCAGGGCTGTCGTGTGTGGTCAACATGTAGAAACCAATGTCCAATGACATTAAATTTTCTTGACTGCACTATTGATCTCTCTAGTTCAACAATTGTCCAGTTTGTACCCTGGCCTCTGCAGTTATCACCACTGATGGGGAGTGTGGTTGCTTGAGACTGTTCTGTTTCTAGAAATTTTATGAGACAGCTTTCCATCTCATCAGATCCACGCATTGCTCCATCAACATTCCACACAAACGTATGTCCCTTTTCAGACCCCCAATTAAGAATACCTAAATTGCATGACCGTAAGTTCCTCTTATAGTAAGCAGACCCAGAGGTCAGTTGCAGTGTTGGGAAAGTTTGTTGTAGAATGTAGATCAAAGATTATTGTAATATGTTCTGTGGGATTTTCTCTAGCTAACTAGGAAAGCTTTGTAATGATATTTTGTCCTGTGGATGCTTTGGCCTGATGTAGGTCTCTTTAAAATTTTAATTTTCTAATCATATCTTCAGAGTCACTCAACTCTGCATTTTGGATATGAATTTGAAATTCATCCCATACGTGACATGTGTCTGAATGAGGAAATTTAAAAACATTCTTATAATCATGGTCTAAAATATCTCAAAAATTTGGAACATGTCCTTCTGATGCAATATTTTCTTCAGGTATTTCAAATAATGTTTTTGATCTAATGAAAAGATCAACATGTCATGGTCGAAGTACATTTTATTAGGGTTCTGTGAGTGGCTGTAATGACTGGCATACTTAGGGTTTGAGCAGCTAAACTGCTTCCGATGAAGTTTTTCTTCAAGAACACCTCCTTTCTCCAAGAAACCAAAATAGTTGCTTTTAAAGATTAATGCCCTACTCAGAGAAATTTGGTCAATTCGTAACTGAAAGTGATACTTAGTGAAAAAGCAACATAAATAAGTAGAATCCAACATGATTATGTAATTTCTAGGACCCTACATCAATTAAATTTTTAGATACCTTTTATGCCTTTTGGATAACTGCGATGACCATCTTGCAGGCATTTCTGTATGTTCTTAAGAAGTCCTTGATTGTTCTCGATTCCTAACATCCCTAACAATGCTTCTGTGCATACCAAAATATTGCAGCTGTTGAGTGCAACCTGATACAGAAAGATAGCCATTCCCTGCGAAATTGCACTTTTCTTTTTCTTTCGGTATCCGAAAAAGTAACATATGTTAATCAATCTATAATTTCATCACTAAAGAATTATGTAATATAAAAATATAATTTCTGAGTTTCATTCATGATAGTTACCTCCTTTGCACTTGTTCCACCTCAGTATTATTCAGAAGGTAATTATTTTGATAATTGAAGCCTCCCATATTCCAGAAATAATGGAATAATTGCTCTATACATCCATGAATTTTCCTCCAACACTTGCTTTTACATGTATATCCAGTACCAAAAATTTCACCACCCATAGTTTGCCCTGTTTTACGAGATATGTATTCTCTTGTTGGTTCATACTTGTTCTCTTCTTTTGCTTTTAGGAGTATCATTGGGTGACAGTTTGTCAGCACCCTAAGTCAAACAAAATATTCAAAATGAGAAAGACCACACCTATTTTAAATAAACAACATACACTTGTATATTATACAAACACCTTGAAATATTTAAATTATGACCAATAATGCAGTAATTAATAGGAGCAATATATTTTTTTATGATTTGCACATATGTATTTCAATTAGTGTGACAAAAATAGGTAGAATTATTCTATAACATAGTAGTAAGAAACAAACATTGCTCTTAACGTTCTTATTATTTCCAAAATTAAGTATTTTCGACTTTACATGTCAGTTTTGGATGAAAATTCATCAGAGTCGCTACAACTGCTTCCACAGGATGAATAACCTTTATCAGAACTAGCCGTTTCTTTCTCAGAATATTCCTTTTTGGCTACATATGGAAATAAACTGGTCTTTGGAAGCGTCATTTTACTTTGGATTCAGGTTGTTTCACACCCAAGAAACACTAGTTTCGCAATGCGTGAGAACATAAAGTGTGAACTTTTCTGCCATCGGGTGGGTGTAAGTTATAATATCTTTGCAGTAGCTTCTCCTATTGAATAAAATTTAACACAAAATACGTGTTTTGAGGAAAGTGTGACTTTGGACTAAATCATTTTCACCTATTTATGTATACTGCAGAACTAGATCCCACACTGGTGAAGTTGATTGCATTATGAACTTACTACTAGCCTTTTGGCTGTAAAGATCTGGAGAAGCTGTTTCCATATGATTACTAATTACTTTTTCTTAATTTCTCTTATTATTTTCTAGCAATTTTCAATTCGTTTGCAGTTAGATATAATGCTGGTCAATTTTTAACTCATTTGCCCATTTCGCATTCGTCGTTTGGCTAGCAAAAATCGGAATAAATCTGTGTGATTTACAGGGAGATTTAGTGTTCGCTACGCGAAAACCTTTAACCAAAAACAACGATGTGCTCTGTTGCAGGTGCCACGTACACATATTGAGGAAAGAATATTGCTGGTGATGTGCCGTAAGAGTTTGGAATGCATTATGGTTTCGATTTGAAACTGAGAGCATAATTTCCTCCACATTCTAAGAATGTAAATCATTTGCGACTCTGACATTGTCAGTTACGCATGACACGGAGCGCTCTTTCTGTATTTAGGTACGAAAACAGCCAACACGAATCGATGGCAATTTAATTACTGCGACTGCACCATTAAGAAAGGACAGTGACAGCGCCTTGGCCTGCTGGAGTGGTTGCATCGACCGCAGGTGACAAACGACTCAGTGTTCCGGGGCATGTGGAAGGCGATAGTTCGTGTTCCGGGGCCAGGCGGTGAGGTCTGACAGGTAAGCGTGAACCACAGCTTGGGTGTCCTGTGGCGCGTCACGTACCTTTAGAGACTCTTCGGTAGAAGATGATCTGGAGTTTCTGTAGACTTGGCAGGGAGCACCTCGTGTCGACATGTTCGTGACCCAAACGAGCTCTAATTTTAATGTAACGTGTTACTGACAGAAGATACGACGGCATTTCGTATTACTACTAGCAAATCCAAGGCAGCTTCGCAGGGGGTAAAAATGTGTCAACTGAATATACGCCCTAATCTGCGATCACTGGGCCTTGACTCAGGACTCAAAGTTCGGCTCACTGTTGCGTCCGCATTAACGCTTCCAGTAAAATGGGACAATAAGCTCATGGGACAAAGAATTAGCAACGACTAAAGAATTGAAGACAAACCATGTAATACGGTGGAATCCCGCCCCTACTTGAGAGACGTGTGGTGTCGGTTTGGATTGAGTCCAAAGGGTTATACAGGTAAGTCGCATCCAGGCTGAGGACCTGCCCGCACAATTCCTACAAATTACTGGGATGATGATGACGTTTTACGCGTTATTCCAATCTGAGACGCAGGTTTTCTGTGGGTTTCAAGTGAGGCGATTTTGTAGGACATTCGAGATTTAACAAGGTGGGAGAGTGTTCAGACAACCAGCCACATATTCTACCAGGCGGACGAATTTTGCTGTTGTCGTCTTTACATGCTTGTGTGAGCAATTGCCTCTTGCAAAGTGACTGATACGAAATGTTCATTCCTTGCAATTCAAGTCACATTGTTCTCTTGCCAATTGGTTGGGATGAACCTCCATTCGCCGACTGCCATAATTCCTGTCCACCGAGCGGGTTGGTGCAGTGGTCAGCACACTGGACCCGCTTTTGGGAGGATGACAGTTCAAACCCGCCACTGGCCATCCTGCTTTAGGTTTTCCGTGATTTCCATAAATCCTTTCAGGTAACTACCGGGATGGTTTCGTCGAAAGATCAAAGACGATTTCATTCCCCATCTTTCTGGAGGGACTGATTTTCTCGCTGTTTGGTCCCCTCACACAAATCAACGAACCAACCAATTCCCTCCGGTTTTGGAAGAGATTTTGCTTCTTAAACCGAGAAACGCGTCTCTGGCCGCTCTTAATCAGAATTTTTTCCGGCCGCAACACTTACGTGGTGTGTCCGTGGCCACATGTTTTTCGCTGACTACAGACAATTCGATCAGTCCGTCGCGATATATCAGCCACATACACGGTATGTACAGGGCACGTCCTTACATTTTCCCGTGTTCACGTACAATGTGCGCTTGAAACATAAATGTCTCACTAATCACTACTGCTTTCTCCCTAGATAGAGGCACTGCGCCTGCTGTTGGGCGCGTGAATCGATCGCTGCATCATTTGCAAAGGTTTAATGTTTTGCTTTGTACTGAGGATACTGACCTACATCAGCTTGCACATCTAGGTAAATATTCCGCAAGTCACCCTACGGTGCTCGGGGAGAGCACCCTGACCCACTATTTGTCATTTTCTCCCTGTTCCACTCATAAATAGAACGAGGAAAAACGACCGTCTGTATACCTTCATACTTTATTTTTATATTTTTATTTTACACGTCCAATTCCGTCAGAGAAAACTGAGGAGTAAATCTTCAAGGTCATGGAACTTGTCAGTGCATGAAATCACATCATACAAGTAGTAACAGGTAAAATAAGATATTTATTAACTCAAAAAATAAGTAAGCCAGAAGCATATGTAAAGGAAAAAAACAGTTTGACACAGGAATGAGCTTAATTTTTCAAGGAATAGTAGGAGTGACTCATGAAGAAACTCTTCAGTTTCGATTTGAAAGAGCGTGGATTACTGCTAAGATTTCTGATTTCTTGTGGCAGCTTACTGAAGACGGATGCAGCATTATACTGCAAAAGAGCCAAGCAAGTGCGATCCAAATGCTGATTGGGATTCTGTCTCGTGTTAATTAAGTGAAAGCTGCTAATTCTTGGGAATAAGCTGATATTGTTAACAAGAAACGACAATAAAGCATATATATATATATATATATATATATATATATATATATATATATATATATATATATGTTGTTACAAAAAGGTACGGCCAAACTTTCAGGGAACATTCCTCACACACAAATAAAGAAAAGATGTTATGTGGACATGTGTCCGGAAACGCTTAACTTCCAAGTTAGAGCTCATTTTAGGTTCGTTCTTCCACCTACGCTCAATGGAGCACGTTATCATGATTTCATACGGGATACTCTACCTGTGCTGCTAGAACATGTGCCTTTACGACACAACATGTGGTTCATGCACGATGGAGCTCGTGCACATTTCAGTCGAAGTGTTCGTACGCTTCTCAACAACAGATTCGGTGACCTATGGATTGGTAGAGGCGGACCAATTCCATGGAATCCACGCTCTCCTGATCTTAACCCTCTTGACTTTCATTTATGGGGGCATTTGAAAGCTCTTGTCTACGCAATCCCGGTACCAAATGTAGAGACTCTTCGTGCTCGTATTGTGGACGGCTGTGATACAATACGCCATTCTCCAGGCTGCATCAGCGCATCAGGGATTTCATGCTACGAAGGGTGGATCCATGTATCCTCGCTAACGGAGGTCATTTTGAACGTTTCCTGTAACAAAGTGTTTGAAGTCACGCTGGTACGTTCTGTTGCTGTGTGTTTCCATTCCATGATTAATGTGATTTGAAGAGAAGTAATAAAATGAGCTCTAACATGGAATGTAAGCGTTTCCGGACACATGTCCACATAACATATTTTCTTTCTTTGCGTGTGAGGAATGTTTCCTGAAAGTTTAGCCGTACCTTTTTGTAACAACCTATATATATATATATATATATATATATATATATATATTATATATATATATATATATATATATATAGTGAGTCACCTAACGTTATCGCTGGATATATTTCGTAAACCACATCAAATACTGACGGACCGATTCCACAGACCGAACGTGAGGAGAGGGGCAAGTGTAATTGTTTAATACAAACCATCAAACCATACAAAAATGCACGGAAGTATGTTTTTTAACACAAACCAACGTTCTTTTAATTGAATCCACGTTAGTTTTGGTAACACATCTGAACATATAAACAAACACGGAATCGGTGCCGTTTGTTGCATTGTAAAATGTTAATTACATCCGGAGATATTGTAGCCTAAAGTTGACGTTTGAAACCTCCGACGTTCAGTTGCGTGTTGTAACAAACACGGGCCACGGTCGGCGAACAGCATCTGCAGGGACATGTTTACGATGACGACTGTGTTTACGAGTGTGGCTGTTGTGCTTTGGTCTAGCTGTCGCAGTGTCCGCATGTAGCGCTTGCTACTATTGTTATTCTGCATTCGTCTCCGCACGCAGACCAACTGTAGTACACCGTGTTACCAGACGTCTGTGATAGTGTAGTCTTGTAGGAACTGTGACCATGGTGTATTCGAACTCTGAAAAGGCGGAGATGATAGTCATCAATGGCGAGTGTCGACGAAATGCAGCTGAAGCCTGCAGAGTGTATGCAGAACGGTACCCGGACAGAGAACATCCAACATTGCAAAACATCTACCGCCAACTGTATGCAACAAAAAAAAGTGTGTGGAATCTTATGGGACTTAACTGCTAAGGTCATGAGTCCCTAAGCTTAGACACTACTTAACCTAAATTATCCTAAGGACAAACACACACACCCATGCCCGAGGGAGGACTCTAACCTCCGCCGGGACCAGCCGCACAGTCCATTGTATGCAACAGGTATGGTCGTAGCACGCAAACGGATCCGTAACAGGCCCGTGACAGGAGAAGCGGGTGCAGTTGGTGTGTTAGCTGCTGTTGCCATGAACCCACACATGAGTACACGGGACATTGTGAGAGCCGGTGGACTGAGTCAAAGTAGCGTCATGCGCATACTGCATCGTCACCGCTTTCGCCCGTTTCTTGTGTCGCTACATCAGCAATTACATGGTGATGACTTTAATCATCGAGTGCAGTTCTGTCAATGGGCATTAACAGAGAATGCGTTGCAGTTCTACCTGTTTACCGATGAAGCGGGTTTCACAAACTACGGGGCAGTGAATCTACGGAACATGCATTACTGGTCCGTGGACAATCCTCGCTGGCTCAGACAGGTAGAGCGACAGCGACCGTGAACTGTAAATGTATGGTGCGGAATCATTGGCGACCACCTCATTGGTCCTCACTTCATTGCGGCGCCCAAACAGCTGCAACATACATCGCGTTTCTACAGAATGATCTGCCAACGTTGCTCGAAAATGTCCCGCTGGAAACGTGTCGACGTCTGTGGTATCAGCATGATGGTGCACCTGCATATTCCGCAATTAACACTAGGCTGACCCTTGACAGGATGTTCGACGGGCGTTTCATAGGACGTGGAGGACGCATAAATTGGCCAGCCCGTTCTCCTGATCTTACACCTCTGGACCTCTTTCTGTGGGGTACGTTAAAGTAGAATGTGTACCGTGATGTGCCTACAACCACAGAGGATATGAAACAACGTATTGTGGCAGCCTGCGGCGGCATTACACCAGATGTACTGCGGCGTGGACGACATTCATTACGACAGAGATTGCAATTGTGTGCAGCAAATGATGGCCACCACATTGAACATCTATTGACCTGACATGTCGGGACACACTCTATTCCACTCCGTAATTGAAAACGGAAACCACGTGTGTCCTTGTACCTCACCCCTCATGGCAATGTACATGTGCGTCAGTGAAAAAGACCAATAAAAAGGTGTTTGCATGTGGACGTAATGTGCTGTTCCAGTCTCTTCTGTACCTAAGTCCATCACCGTTCCCTTTGGATCCCTACGTAATTCGGTGCTCTCCGATACACACGATCGAACAGCGGAGGAGTGGTACTCAAGTGTCAACTTTAGGTTACAATATCTCCGGATATAATTAACATTTTACAACGCAACATACGGCACTGTTTACGTATTTGTTTATATGTGCAGATGTGCTAACAAAACTAACGTGGTTCCATTTAAAAAAACGTAGGTTTGCGTTAAAAAACATACTTCCGTGCATTTTTTTATGGTTTGTATTAACCAATTACACTAGCCCCTCTCCTCACGTTCGGTCTGTGGAATCGATTCGTCAGTATTTGATGTGGTTTACGAAATATATCCGCCGGCCGAAGTGGCCGTGCGGTTAAAGGCGCTGCAGCCTGGAACCGCAAGACCGCTACGGTCGCAGGTTCGAATCCTGCCTCGGGCGTGGATGTTTGTGATGTCCTTAGGTTAGTTAGGTTTAAGTAGTTCTAAGTTCTAGGGGACTGATGACCTCAGCAGTTGAGTCCCATAGTGCTCAGAGCCATTTGAACCATTTGAAATATATCCAGCGGTAGTGTTAGGTGACTCAGCCTGTATATCTTACACCATTTGTTACTGAAACCGCACGTTCCTGAGCCAACAATATCCTTTTAGAACCGGAAGAGTTAGACCAAAGTATAATACCATAGATCATAAGCGAATGAAAATAGGCTAACTAGACTACTTTTCGTGCCAAACTTCCACTGATTTCAGGTATCGTTCAAATAGTAAAAATGGCAGCTTTTAGTCTTTCAACAAATCCTGCACATGAGCTTTCTACGACAGTTTACTATCTTTTTGAAAACCTGAAATTTAAGCCGTTCAATTTCACCAATCATATGCCCATTCTGTGAAATTAAAAGTTCGTATTTTGCTGAATTGAGTATTCGAAACTATAAAAACTGTGTCTTAATGTGATTTAGCGTCAGTTTGTTTCTGCAAGCCATGAGCTTCTGTCGCTCCTCTCTACAGGTGCTAGAAGTCTGTAACTGGAATTTCCGAACACCCTCTATAACACAAATAATACATCGCTGTTACCACTATGATAGGGATGGATGGGTAGTATCTACTGTTTAACAAGCCGTTTATTGCGTCACACATATGGTGACTTCAGGACGGGAGGGGTAGGAAATTGACCAGTATCTGCACTACGCACCAAACAGCGGACCCCGCAGTTCGAGACACAGTCGTCGGAGTCGCCAGAGCCAAGTGTACCTCCTCACTCCACACGCCTCCGAAAGTTTCCGCGGAACACGAAGGTTGATTCACTTTACCCATAAGTAACAGCCACCCATTCACGAACAGGTGATAACACACACACATATGCAGGCCAAAGAGCTGGGACATTCACACTATACATAGATAAATGCTGTTTGGTCCGACATTCTAATTTTATAAATAACGTTCTTACTGTCAGGAATGATACATTCATATTATTATTATTATTATTATCAGTAAGATTGCTACATCTTGTGCTTTGCTATAAACACATTTTGGTCACTAACTTCGAGAGTATAAAACTCCAGGTAAAAAGTGCGGGTACCACATAGTCATTTTATTAGAGCACACACACATACACACACACACACACACACACACACACACACACACACACACACACACACACACACATACACACGCACGCACACGCACGTTGACAATTCCACTGCTCATTGTGCATATCAGGTAGAAAACCACCTAATAAAGTACCTCTGCCACACATCCTCAGCCATGCACAATTTAAGGTATGTGCTATTTGTGCTGTGACTGAAAACATTCTCTAACAACACTTGTAACAGCCATTCCAATGCGATCCTTTAAAAACAAATGGTGTTAGAAAATAAATTCACTAAGACCGTATTCTTAGAGGAATAATTGTTAATAGCAGGAAAACTAGCGACGATGAATGAATAGTTCTCCAATGATTAAACAGAGTTCACTTCTGCAAATTTAATTATTCATTGCTTACTTTTAATATAATGGCGTCGATGTAGTGTCTTTTGTGTATTCTTATGTTTTCAGAGGGCAGAGAGCCGTAATTTGGAAAGCAGGAGGCGACGTACTGGCAGAAGTAAGGCTGTGGGGACGGACCGTGAGTCGTGCTTCGGAAGGTCAGTTGGTAGAGCACTTGCCCGCGAAAGGCAAAGTTCCGAGCTCGTGTCTCGGTCCGGCACACAGTTTTAATCTGCCAGGAAGTTTCATATCAGCGCACACTCCGCTCCAGAGTGAAAATTTCATTCAGTCACAGATGATCATATGACGACCTATAGCGATAATCGCGTCCGGCACCAGTG
This sequence comes from Schistocerca nitens, assembly GCF_023898315.1. Taxonomy (NCBI): domain Eukaryota; kingdom Metazoa; phylum Arthropoda; class Insecta; order Orthoptera; family Acrididae; genus Schistocerca; species Schistocerca nitens. The sequence goes on from NC_064618.1 coordinate 177,582,017, forward strand.
TATTCCACGCATTTGTATCTGTTTTGTGCTAACATATAAATCTGTGTGCTGTTGTGAAATGTGAATGTGCGATTCACTAACGCCGGCCTGGGTGGCCGAGCGGTTCTAGGCGCTACAGTCTGGAACCGCATGACCGCCACGGTCGCAGTTTCGAATCCTCACTCGGGCATGGATGTGGGTGATGTCCTTAGTTTAGTTAGGTGTATGTAGTTCTAAGTTCTAGGGTACTGATGACCTTAACAGTTAAGTTCTATAGTGCTCAGAGCCATTTGAACCATTTTGATTGACAAACATACTATAAAGCTAAAACGGTGGGTTAACCCTATAACTTCCGAAACTTTTAAGAACTTTTCCATAGGATTTAATCTTTGGATTACAGTATTACGAAAGAGAGTAAAAGGCAGAGTTGTGCAATGTAATATAAATATTTGTTTTAATTAATTTCCAAAACTGAAGTGAGGATTCTGAGACGCTTTATATCTGGATTGTGCACTTATTTCATTAGAAACATTAGTTTACATTAACTACAAGAATACGAAATCGTTATTTGAACATCGAAACTCTTTCACACTGGAGTACTTGTACTTTCTTATGACGAAATGAACAATGCTGCAGTTCATGGTATTCTGTGCTCTGTAGGCATAGGTACTGAACTATCACAATTGAAGAGTCAATGTGCTACAGAACACGTGCACATACGTCCAAGCTTCCTGACGCCCAAGACAGAGAGATGTCGGTGTTTACGGCTTATACTACCGTATACACAGTGACTGTTGATGGTCAGTAGATACAGCATTCTAGCATTCCTAAGAGATAATGAATACTCCCAGAACTGTATGACACCAGGTGTTTCACGCAAAACGTAATGATACAGAATGTCAGAGAGTGACTGTGTCACGTAAACGTTGAAGAGGTTTGCAAAGAGAAATAAATATTTAGAAGAGGAGTAGCTGAGAATAATTTCACATTTCTAGAATAACTACACATTATTACACATGTGTAGTGGTGCTTCATCTAATTTACACAACGTAATCCATTCATGGTGATGTACAGGAGGAAGGAGTGTTAATCATTCTATAGAGCAATGAGCAGTTAAATCTGCCTGTAACTTCAACTTAAATTATACTCTGCTAAGTATAGTACAACAGTTTATTTCTGTGAGGTTCTTGCACACCCTCTATTCATTTTCTATTTGAGACTGTGGAATTAGATTTCTGCTAGAGTATCACATATCTTCTTCTACAGTACAATATGCACTTGGTAATTCATATGTATTTTTAATAACCACTGCGTCTGCTATAATGTAGTAGCCATACTAATAAAATTGATAGTAGTAGTAGTAGTAGTTGTTGTTGTAGAACTGTACTGAATTTCTTTCCATATATTACCTACACTCTCCCTGCGATTTGTTGTAGTATGCCAGCATGTCTTCCGCTTATAGACAATGGCATTCAGTTACGGTGTGTATTACTACAACAGAAGTATATCCCTCCATTAAATGAACCGAAGTTTATTATTTAGACATCACTGCCACATTACAGCTCTTTCCCATGCTTATAAAAGCAGTTCATTTCTTTGTTTCTTCCACATCATTCTCAATATCCACGAAATTCAAGAACAATATCAGTCGTTATATTGGGCTGACTAGTTTCAACTTGATAATCCTCTCACCACCACTGCACTACTGTTATTAGTATGCAGCAATTGACAGATTGGTATATAAATGTGTCAGTCCATACACAGCTACTTAGCTGTCAGGGGGACGTTGCTGCTAGCCAGTAGCAGTCATTTCACCACCAATGTCCAGCAAACTGTTAATGTTGGGATAGCACCCTACATTAACATCGAGTTTACTGCTGAAGTTGAACATGTATGGCAAGGTATGAAGTCAAGGCTGATTCAGCTGAACTGGAATCTGCCCTATATAATCAGTTAACAGCTAAGTACAAACCATTCTATCATTGTGTTCCTGTCTCTCACAGCAATAGCACTGTCAGTGCATCAGCAGTCATTGTGTTTGGTGGTGCTGTGTTAAAATTAACAGCTGAAGAATTCTCGAAGAGCATATTGGTACTGCATCAAGCGTTGTGAAGAGTGTGGAGTATGTGACACACATTCTAGTGGACAAACTACGTCAAGAGTGAGTCCATACCATTACACTTTTGAAATATATTGTGATGTGTGCATTGGAATGTAATGTTCATGATGATAATGTAGAGTTAGGTATCTGAAAGAATGATAAGGTTTTACCACAACTGCGTATGTGTGTGAAGGAGCACCAGTCTCACTTCAGTGTAGAAGCATCTCTAGGTATATGCTAAAAATGCAAATCACTGTTGATATTTTATGAAGCAGTTGGAATAGAGAGCCATACATAGTGTTTGCATTCAACAAAAATAGTGACAAGTAGTAACAGTTGTTATATTTTCATAATGAAGTCCCAGAGCATGACTACTGAATGAGACAGGCCTAGAAAAAAGCTGTGGGTGGGGGTGGGGGACAAATTATGAATGGGCACTAATATGAGCAGGTATGAAGTGTCTCTAATTATTCCCTTTTGTTAATCCCTTGGAAATTTTAAAATATGAAGTGCTGATCTAAAGCTGATTACGTTTGTTCTGTATCTAGAATAAACTATGAATTATTTAAAATTGCTTAAAGCAGTTATGAGCCTGCTGTTCTTTTCATAGTTATGAGTTTTTGGTTCCTTTAAAAATGAAACCAACCAACCTAGTTATGAGTTCCTCTATGCAGCAGTTGATGTGCTTGCTTTGCATTCCTCTTCAGCACCGTAGCGTCCCATCTTCCAAATTACTGCGAACCTCCCTGGCTGCTTTCACCACACTGACACATGAACACACATCACACCCAATTTTAAGTATTACTTTGGTTTTATACACCTGGTGTCCTGTAATATAATGCATGGAGTGTTATCCAGTAAGGTATTTCTCACATTTCTTCCATTCTAAACACTTATGTTTCGTATTACACAAATAATTTTTGGATGATACCTTCTCATGTACATATAGTACATTCATTATTTGTTCCCCCCACCCACCCACCCAAATTTTTTTCTAGGCCTTTTTCATTCAGCAGACATGCTTTGTACATTTTTGATAGAGATATTTTGCGTGTACTCAATTTTGTAAGTTAACCCATTAGCGTGGTTTAACCCATAAGTGAATAACTACCTACATGCTGGGACTCTGAATTGTTCATCTACATTATGAAAATACAGCAGTTGTAAGTACTTCTCATTAGTTTTTGTTCAATGCCAACAATACCCATGGAACTGTTTCCTACAGTTTCACACAGTGCTTTGTGTTCTTCGCAGATAAACCTCAAGATATGCCTACAATGACATGAAACCGGTAGTAGGGAATAAAAACCACCTTCACACGGCTATGCGGCTTTTGGAAACACCTCATCATTCTTAATTTCTTAATTGTTATAATTTTTATGATAATTTGAATGGTGATCTACGTTGAATGTATTTATAGTTACTCACAATATCTCTGGGATGTGGTTGTCCTGCTCACTGGTGAGAGAGTTGCTTGAGACTGAATGAAGTAGGGGAATGATATTGATTTTTGTGCCACTTAAAGCCTGTTTGACAGTTACACCCAGAAACATATGTCCAGGTCGTCATAATGAATTAATAAAACTCTATATTGAATTTGTGGGATATGAATGTATGTACTCAATAGCGAGAAATACGCCTCATAGAATCTGGCTAGAAAAAATTGCCGAACACTCTGGAACAAGTTGGTGCTACCTATGCAGGAGCGAAGACCAGCAGTTCTAGTGTGTTCAAGGACCGTGTGTGGTGGTCGTGGAGCAGTAGTGGCCTCCCCGACCCAGTATTTGTAGCAAAGTGTCCAAACATTACGTTATTTCTGTCTCTTAGATGCGTGTTGTACCTTATGTCACTCAAACGAGGTGTACTGCATGTAGTGGACTGTGATGATGAAGAAAGCAGTTATAATCACTCACGATTTCGTGATGGTAGCTGTACTGTGTGGGCAGAGTGATACGTTTCTTATTCTGAAAATGTCTAACGTCATTGTCAAATGCGCTAGATAATATTGGCTTGATGATGTTATCTCTATTTCACGATACTTGTGGCTTGTTATATGTAGGGCACACACAATAAATCACAATACATTTATGCAGTTACTATAAAAACGTAGGAAGTTAGTGCATTTTCTTGAAATAAAGCCCTGTAGTAAATGTGAAACGAATTAAGTCTTCAAAAAATAGGTATTTTTATTTGGTTTGTCGCTGATGTCTCTTTGGTTCTACATCGCAATTTATTATCCTTCAATAACATTCACAATGAAAATTGCAAAATACGTAATTGCATGTAACAATGGTATGTTGCTACATCATCACAGTTTGTAACAAGCTGTCCATACATCATCACTTAATATATCGGTTACAGACAAATCCCTGCATATTTCAAATATAACTATAGATAATAGACAATTCTGAATCTTCTCTGTATGTAAAGTGGTAGAAAGTTTTAGATATACGAAAATAAACTTCTGTTACATGCACTTATTCTGCTGCTTCATTCAACTTGCCATCATTAACACTATGTTCAAATACACTCTTTACAACACCAAGTTTTAGCATGGGCCCACCCTTGACTTTATCGTACACTACAGCACATACCACAAGCTAAAAACAAAGTATGTTGGCACCTTAGAAATATGCTTCGTGGTTATTTTTGAACTATGAATTTTAACGCAGCAGTACCACACGTAAAGACTGAAGATGCAATGTTACTGATGCTGCCACTGCCAAAGACAGGAATGTCATGAGAATGTGGTCAGTAGTTAGTTTCCAAATGGTGCTCAATAATTGTCAGATGGATACCCACCAGTTTCCTTTTATTTTAATGTACCACGACTTTTTACATTGTAATATATCCTCAACTTTAACCGTAACCTCAGTGTCAATGTTGTATGGAAACCTAACATTAGCATGCTCCAATCTGTTGGCAGTCAAATGACTAGTACTGCTGTGCAGCAACATCTCATTCACAGCTAAGTAAATGTATGTAGACTAATGGGATTACACACCCATCTACCAACTGCTGTCTACCAGTAGAAATAGTTTAGTGGAGGTGGGATAACTGTCAAACTGAAACGTACCAGGCCACAGTGGGATATTTAACTGATTTTATAAGCTAGGAAGTTGGATGGTTCAATACTACGTAAATAACAAACTGGGCATGGGTTTCACATGGTTTCTTGTGAGAAAAGGGAAATCATTTTTGTATCATAATGTATGCAGACGCAAGATGCAAATGTCTAAATAAACAAGATGTGCTGGTAGATTTTAGTTAATTACTGAGAGTCTTGAGGTTGACTGGATGCAGTATACACAAGGAAAGATATTCAGTACTGTTTCACTACTACCATATTACTGTGGGAACCAGTCGTTACCACAAAATAGATAGGAATAACCACAAGTGCAGTTTCCATATAGGATAGGATATTTTGTACTCTAGCTGAAAGTAAGTTCCACATTCTCAAATTATGCATGAATCATGCATGTGCAAGCACCTTGTGGAAGATACTTTAGTAGTATTCTATGATAATAAAAGATGGAGCAACAGCAGGGTTTAATCGGTAACTGCTGTATGATACGATTAATCCACCTTCCCGCAGAATATCATCATCAGAAAAATACATGGTGTAGTTGAGGCAAAATGCTGCTGAACAAATGGGATTATCCTTTATCTCTCAGCTGTTCCTCTTTAACATATATAGGTCTTTTCACGTATCCTCTGCCTCATTATATCTAGCGTAGTCGTTGTTTGATGTGCTGTATATTTGCTTTTGTGTAAACATGTGGTGTCTTATTACTACTGGAGAATCCACCATCATACTTGTTTGCTACCATGCTCAATTTGCTAATCAGCAGCCACTGCATGCAGAGTGCGTTAGCTGTAACAGTGACCTCTCTCTACCATCATCATCTGTAAGCTTGCACGTCAGTTTATCTCTTCTGTAGCCCACAAAACTCTTCGACTATGTACAATGTCTCTGGCAAAGAGGACAGAACACCAAATGCTGCTGCACTGTGCATTTCGTGATAAGAAAGTACGGTATCTGCTGATGTGAAAGGACATAATTTTGAATGTTTTTATGTTTAAATTCTAGTTTTGTATTGTTGCAGGTAATCTAAACTTATTACTAAGTGATAAGTACATAACCTGACCAGATGTGGTGAATGTATGCTGACAGTACTGAGAATTCACACTTGCCTTTCGTACATGAATTAAACTAAGTAAGTGTATAACACAGCACTATTCTCTTATTTTAGTAATTTCGGTAATATTGCCTCCTAAACATTAAATCCTTAGGCATAGTTTCATAGTTTGGGCAGGATAGGGCTACCCCAAACTTTCATCTTGGCTATATGTTAAAATCAGTCGCACCTCAGAGTCCTCAGCTGCTTCCAAAGTCACGTGATAGCACAAAACACATAAAAATGCGTAAATACTCACAGGCTGCAGACGCGTTTATCACTATAGATTGACCGATTATGCTTAACATTTAGTCTAAATAAATTTCGTCAAGGCTATAGCAGAACAGTATAGCAATTAATACATCTTGGTAGAATCCTACATAAGACCCTTTAACGGATACCGAATGAATCTTATACAACAAACAGCACTCATCTGAAGTTTCAAGTATATGATCACATATCTGCACCCTGCATACCATAGAATCACCTACAAATAAAACCATGCTCCTAATGTTTAATAGTTTTCCCCATTGTGCCCCTTGAAACTATAAGAATACACTGAAGAATCTACATCACTGACGTGGTATTAAGATTGGGCAATGTATAGATAATTAAATGTGCAGAAGTGAGGCTTGGTTACTCCTTCCTCTGGAGTATTGTCTTACCTTTCCCAACATTCCGGCCAAAGTTAAGTTTACCACAGCAACTGTTTTTTTAGATAGTCGTTTTGCAAAGGCTGTTACTACCTAACTGAACTTTCCTAATTACGAAATTTGAAAGGTGATTCACACTCATTACGTGAATCGTACATTTTTAGAGATTTCGTTCCATTTTATTGACTCTGTAGCAAATCACATTACCGTCCGATTCTTGTATTGACGTAGGCTTCGAATTATTTTAGCCTATTTCACTTCTAAGGATGACAGTATAAACTGTTGAAAACCGTAAAGAGCAGCAAATAAAGGTTTTCTTGTGCTGATGATGACCGACTTTTTATCATTGTGGAAATTTTTTCCTGTGCTGAGCTACGTCTATGATCAAAATCATCGACTACTAGGCCATGGTGATATCGTGGTCACCCCACTCGTAAGTGATGTCATAGTGTATATGGGTCATCATTCTTTTTAACACCAAAGTGTTAGATCAGTGTCTATATCTATACAATGTTGGCTAATAATTTCCTAGACCAAAATTGGCTGTTAATAGTTGAAATGTGTAAATTGTTTAAATAATACAGTTTTTGGTGAGGGAGGCAGTGGGTGTTCTGAGTACTTGTTTAAGCCTCTACTTATGAAACCAACACCTCACTCACTGGACTACAGTGATTACATGTTCTTGTAAGTACATATTTAATTTGACAGAATGGAGTTTGGGAATTTTTGTTGGATAATATTATTACTCATCATGTATTTTGAAACATCAGTAAACATCATACATTTGGTGCAGTAATTCGTTACCTTTTAAAAATTTCCCTGTTTTCATTACATCGACAGCTGTGCATTATTTTCCTAATAATAATAATTTCGTCCTTTAAGCCCTAAATTCTTTCTCATAGTGTTCAGACAGATTGCTGCAACACAAAAATAGGGGATGGGAGTAACACTAATGGTGGTGATAGCAGTCGACTTTGGTACTGCATGGACACATGAATTTGAACACTGTTCTAAGTCATCTACAAGTACATGGCACTCTTGCAGATAACACTCAACGTCTCTGAATACAGATTCGACATACTGTTGCCAACAATTCAATCTGTCATACACAATCCATAATCCCACTAACTAAGTCCTGTAAGTTCATGATACACGAATGACGTAAGTAAATGGATTCCCCTCGAGTGCCGCATCCTCATACATACCGTATCTATTATACACAGGGGCAAGCCAAGGACGTGGATGTTGGGAGGAGGACAAGATGGGCCATACTCTATCGTCATATGATTGGCATTTTAATCATATGTAGCGATGGACGCGAGCATTTAGCTGAGACTTGACAGTTAGTGGTTGTGGTGGTAGTGGTGATGGTGCAAGAAACGCTTGAGTCTACTGATCAGAAAAATTTGTACGTTTCTGCTGATGCTTGAATAGTTATGGTGCAGTTGACATATCAGATAGTGATGCACCAGAGGTTTTTTTGCGTTGTGGAAAAGAAGGAAAACCCTAAGTACCGCGAGACAAAAAAAATTGTTCAAATGGCTCTGAGCATTATGGGACTTAACTTCTGAGGTCATCAGTCCCCTAGAACTTAGAACTAGTTAAACCCAACTAAGGACGTCACACACATCCATGCCCGAGGCAGGATTCGAACCTGCGACCGTAGCGGTCGCGCGATTCCAGACTGTAGCACCTACAAACGCTTCGCCACTCTGGCTGGCACCGAGAAAGAGTAGAATAATAGTTATGAGATAGGGCAATTGGTTAACAAAGTCTACGTGGTAGTTTGCGTTTCTTATTTTATGTGGAAATGGTTGTGGTAGGAAAAAGTTTCGTCCCTTGCTCAGATATGTCAGGTAGACCATCTACGTGTTGCGGCTCGATAAGCGATGGTGCATGGAACATATCAGCTAGGGTCACATAAGGTGACAGTCGTGGTGTTGAAAACAGAAACACATCACGACAATTTTCTACATTACACACACGTGAAATGATTAATAAGATTGAGGAGTCGATAATAGTGACATACAGGCGTCTTATTCTTTTTATTCTGCCAGTAAGCTAACCTCTACTGATACGTCTCAATGATACTCTCACCATAGATCTACGTAACACAAGTAAGGGGCAAGTCTGATGGTTAGTAATACCAGGGGTATGGTGATTCTTTTTGGAGCAGTGGGGAGAAACCCTTCTTTCTGGTAATGAATCACTATAAGTGTCTGATAAATACGATATGTCATTAATTAAAAGGTAAATAATGGTTATAAGAATGACAGGCAATGCATTATTATAGCTGACATGCTTTAAATGAGATAAGGAAACTAGGCCAAGTGTCTGACTTCTAGAGAAAAACAACTGACCCTCTGTTCCAGGAGGACATTACCGCAGCACGACTTTGACCAAGAAGGACTTTGACTCATAATCTTGTAGTTTAACTCTGACCAAGGAGTAGTGTCTCCCCTTAGGGGAGATCTGGTAACACTGTAACCTTAACCCATGACCTTTGGGAGATATGGCAATAATGCAGACTGGTTTCGGACTGTAGCTTCCCCAGCACTAGTAATGGTTATTGTGGTAATCAGCAGTGGCAGATGTAATAGGGAAAAAAATGTTCTTGTTCAGTATAATTTCTATGTGGACTAGAGAAATAACAGTATGTATTTATTCATAATAGCGCACAGCAACAAACACAAAACAACTGTAAAGGAGAGTAGACAAAGTAAATCGTGTGACTGAGGTGGTTAGATAGGAAATGAGAGACTTCAAATCCTAATAGAAACGGTATGGGCAAATGAGAAAAGAATCTTTCAGAATGTGGGGCTACAGAACACTTCAGAGGGTTAGGTATTCAGACTGGATCTATACAATATGGGCCATCTTATTAAATGTGTATTATAAAGCACATGCAGTGGCATGGAGTATGGCCAATTTACTTTTGGAGAGGAAAGTATAGAAGTGAAAGATGCTGGGGGAGACCAAAACTTGACTTCAGTAAATAGTCTGAAGTGGGTTAAGGTTGCCTGTATTGTGGAGAGCTGCATCAGACCAGTCTTGGTACCTATAACCGTAAAGAATAACAATCTGTTAACTTTTATTCATAATAACGCCATATGTAAGTCGTGGAGAGTATGCCAAGTTGTTTATTGCTGCAGGAGGTTCTACACTGGACGCAACACGTTACCATATTGTATACTATTCCGCGTAACAGTTTCTTCCTAAAAATATTGTTGTCCTAGTTTATGATTTCCTAAGACGTTAATCAATGAAAAGGGAAGAAAATAAATCAGTTATCATCTCCAAAGACTGCTGATCTCTAGCAAAAAATTCACATCATTTATAATTTGTCACATAATCAGCTCTAAATCTGTGAATACCATTTAAGATTATTATGACTAGAAACTCCTCAGAATTTAAAACATCCTGTTCAGTTTATTGATAATCTTTACCTCGAGGGATAGTATCTTTGATTAGTAATCAAAACGTGCTCGTTCCTGGTTAAGGGCCTCACCACCGCGTGAATTTCTAATAAAAGTCATCAGCTTTGGGCCCGAAGATTTACCGCATATAAGGTCGCCCACATTTTGCCAACGGCCCTTTCAGAGAGGGCGGTGGAGCACGCAGAGTTTCAAGACACCATCATGCCCTCCGGATGGGAAACTGACCCTAGAGACGGAATAATCAGGGATGATCAGCGGCATGAGGATACAAAAGACAATGGAATCCATTGCACAAAAGACATATAATGTGTATCACTTGTGGCCTGTACCTGAAAAAGGTGTCATGATGATCTCTCCATTCGCAATATATTCCGAAATAGTCCCGTGTTCGGATCGGCGGGAAGGGACTGCCAAGGGGGAGGCGACCATGGGAAACAGATTCCATAACCAACAAAATGATACGCGTTGGGACGTGGAATGTCAGAAGTTTCAACATGGTAGAGGAAATAGAAAATGTGAAAACGGAAATTCAAAGGCACAATCTACATATAGTCTGGGTCATGAAAGGTACACGGAAGAAGTCTATGATTTCTGGTCAGGTGCGTACAGGATAACATCAACAGCAGCAGAAGATGGCACATCGCAAGCAGGACTCGTTAGGAGTAGGATGGTGGGACTGTGAGTGAGTTATTGCGAACAGGTCAGTGACAGGGCTGTTCTCATCAAAATCTACAGCAAACCATCACCGATAGATTTACTGCAGTTATACATCACAAGCAGAAGATGGAAAGATACAGAAAGTATATGAAGATATCGAACAGGTAATTCAGTATGAAAAGGGAGATGGAACTCTAATAGTCATGGGGGACTGAAATGCGATTGTAGGGGAAAGAGTAAAAGGACGCGTTACGGGGAAATCTGGGCATGTTACTAACAATGAAAGAGGAGAAAGGCTAATCGAGTTCTGAAGTAAATATCAGAACCTAATAGCGAATACAAGAGGAGGCGGAGGTAAATTTGGAAAGATAGGGAAGAATGGGAAGATTTCAATTAGATTACATCTGGGTGTGAAATACGATACTGAGTTGTAAGGGTTAAAGCTAAGAGACTAGTCAGGAAGAGTCAATGTGCGATGAGGTGGGATACCGAAGGTCTAAGGAATGAATAGATATGCTTGAAGCTCTCTGAGACTGTAGATACTGAGGTAAGGAGTAGCTCAGTAGGCAATTAATTTGGATATCACTAAAAGGCGCAATCATACAAGTAGGAAGGGAGAGCGTAGGGACACGGAAGGTAACTGTGACGAATCTCTAGATAACGGAAGGAACGCTTCAATTGATGGACGAAAGAATGAATTAGAAAAAATGTTCAGTGAAGTTCATTAATATGAAAGTATAAGTCGCTTAGGAATGAGATAAACAGGAAATGCGGGGCACTTATAGGAAATGGCTGAGTGAGAAAATGTGAAGAAATAAAAAATGGATTGATTGTTGGAAGGGCTCAACATATATAAAAGTCAAATAACCCTTATGTGAATATAAAAGCAAGGGTAGTAACATTAGGAGGGCAGTGGGAATTTCTCTGTTAAAGGCTGAAGAGAGAGCGGATAGGTGGGGAGAGTACATCGAAGACCTATATGAAGGGGAAGATTCGTCTGATGTGACTGACGGAGAAACAGCAATCGATAGGGACGAATAGGGGATCCACTATCAAAATCAGAAGTTAAAAGAACTTTGGAAGCCTTAATATCAAATAAGGCAGAAGGGATAGACGACATTCCATTAAATTTCTAAAATCATTGGGTGACGTGACAACGAAACGAATATTCCTGCTGATGTGTCGAATGCGTGAGTCTGGCGATGAATCATCCGACTTTCGGAAAAATATCCACAAACAATTGCGAAGACTGCAAGAGCTGACAAGTGCGAGAATTATAGCACAAACTGCTTAACAACTCATGCATCCAAATTGCTGACAAGAATAATAAAAAGAAAAAAGGAAAAGAGATTGAGGATGTGTTAAACGACGACCAGTTTGGCTTTATGAAAGGTAAAGGCAACAAAGAGGCGACTCTGACGTTGCTGTTGATAATGGAAGCAAGACTAAAAAAAAATCAAGGCACAATCATCGGTTTTGTCGACCTGTGAATGCGTTCGACAATGTCAAATGATGCCAGATATTCGATAATCTTAGAAAAATAGGGGTAAGCTATAGGGAGACCAGGATAAGATGGAAAATGTACAAGAACCAAGAAGGAATAATAATAGTACAAGGCCATGAACGAAGTGCTCGGATTAAAGATGGTGTAAGACACGCTTGTAGTCTTTCGCCCCTACTGTTTAGTCTATGTACCAGAAAAGCAATGATGGAAATAAAGGAAGAGTTCAAGAACGTAATTAAAATTCAGTGTGAAAGAATATCAATGATAAGATTCGCTATCGACGTTGCTATCTTCAGTGAAAGTAAGAATTACAGGATAAGTTGAATGGAATGAAAAAGCTAATGAATACAGAATATGGACTGAGAGTAAATTGGAAAGAGAGAAAAGTAATGAGATGTAGCAGAAGTGAGAGCCGTGAGAAACTTAATATTAGCATTGATGGTCACGATATAGATGAATTTAAGAAATTCTGCTACATAGACAGCAAAATAACCCATGACATACAGAGGAAGGGAGACTACCACTGCACTAGAAGAGTTTACTAGTGTCAAACGCAGGGCTTAATTTGAGGATTAAATTTCTCAGAATTTATGTTTCATTAGCAGCATGGTGAAACATGGACTATGGGGAAAACGAAGCAAAAGAGAATCGAATCATTTTAGATATGGTTCTACAAACAAATGTTGAAAATTGAGTATACCGATCAGGTAAGGAATGTGGAGGTTCTGTACAGATTGGGAGAGGAAAAGAAAATATTGAAAACACTGATAACAAGAAAGGTCAGGATAGGTAGGACATCTGTTAAGGCATCAGGGAATAACTACCACGCTATTAGAGAGAGCTGTAGACGGTAAAAATTATAGAAGGAGAGAGAGATTGGAATACACCCAGAAAATAATTGAGGACATAACATGCAAGTGCTATTTGGAGATAAGAGATTAGCACTGGAGAGGAAATCGTTGCCGGCCGCAGCGAAACAATCTGAAGACCTTTCCTAATAGTTGTACTGTGTTTTATGTTAGTTCTTTGTCACTCAGTGAGAAATAGGTAATAATTTAAAATTAAACAATTATCAGTTGTTTCAATTAAAAAATCTTCAAATTGATTCATTAATCCTGCTTGTAGTAAACTGCGAGAAACGACATTTCATCTCCTTGGATTAATAGTGGCAATTCATTTACATGTAACAATGGCACGAGGATGAAGTGCAGTATCAATCACTTTGATACACCTATAGTGATTATTCCCCATTCTGCAGATATTGCTTCGTTGTGGAGACTTCGTGACTTGCCGTTTCTTCAAGTGATAGCCTGTATTCTTTTAGCACAATAACGGATACGTGCAGGATCTCTGATACTATAACAGTTGCAGTTTGTGGTGTCACCGCCAGACACCACACTTGCTAGGTGGTAACCTTTAAATCGGCCGCGGTCCGTTAGTATACGTCGGACCCGCGTGTCGCCACTATCAGTGATTGCAGACCGAGCGCCGCCACACGGCAGGTCTAGAGAGACGTCCTAGCACTCGCCCCAGTTATACAGCCGACTTTGCTAGCGATGGTTCACTGACAAATTACGTTCTCATTTGATGAGACGATAGTTAGGATAGCCTTCAGCTACGTCATTTGCTACGACCTAGCAAGGCGCCATTATCATTTGCTATTTATCTTGTGATCCGCTGGGGGATGTTTCCAGAATGAGATTTTCACTCTGCAGCGGAGTGTGCGCTGCAGATTGAAAATCTCATTTTGGAAACATCCCCCAGGCTGTGGCTAAGCCATGTCTCCGCAATATCCTTTCTTTCAGGAGTGCTAGTTCTGCAAGGTTCGCAGGAGACCTTCTGTAAAGTTTGGAAGGTTGGAGACAAGGTACTGGCAGAATAAAGCTGTGAGTACCGGGCGTGAGTCGTGCTTCGGTAGCTCAGTTGGTAGAGCACTTGCCCGCGAAAGGCAAAGGTCCCGAGTTCGAGTCTCGGTCGGGCACACAGTTTTAATCTGCCAGGAAGTTTCATATCAGCGCACACTCCGCTGCAGAGTGAAAATCTCATTCAACGTCTGTTTTATTTAACAAGCTTCAAGGGTTTCTTAAAAAAATCATAATTATTTTGGTAGAGCCCGGAAGCGATTTGATGGTATGTATATCGTATTGGTCATTCTTCTTGCGTGTGTTATGCTGTTTTGTGTAGCGTCGTCATATAATGTATAGAAACTCACTGTAAAATTTCCAGGGAAGATGCTGGATACTAAAGAGCAGACACCTGGTGGGACGCAGCAACTACTACTGACTGTGAGGCCGCTCCATGCAGTCAACAGGTTGCTGGCTCTGGAGCCGTTCACCATCGACGTGAAGGGGCAGAAGCTGATGACCAGCTACCTGCAGATAGGGTTCATGTGCCTCTCTCTATCTCTAGAGCTGTACTTTTACATACCATACACTTACGATCTGATGAGCGACGCACACACTCAGTCTGCTTTCGAGATGATTCGAAGTCTTACCGATATTGGGTACGGGCTCTTGAGCCTGACGACCATTGTTGCAGACCTTTTGGGAAACCGGAAGAGATTGGACAAGATGGTGCGCATCGTACAGTATTGCGAGGAACACATAGGCAGGGAGACCAATGCACTCATCACCAAGACCCGGCGTGTTATTTGGATGTTGGTGGGGCTGATTTGTTGCATCACTGGACTACTCATTTGTGTAATACTCCTCTCTGATTTCATGAAAATACCCCAGAAAATATTCGCAGCACTGACAGTCATAGGAGGACTCAGGATTTTCTCCTGCAGCTTCAGATTTGTCAGTCTGGCTTTCCTGCTCCGCTCGAAGATCCGCTCAGTGAATGGCCAGTTGGCCAGCCTGCGAAGAGCACGGTGGGAAAGTCGCGCCACGGAGGATGGGCGGTTGTGGAGCGTCACACGGGCCGACGCGGGCACTGCCGGCGTAGTCTTGAAGCTACGACGTGTCATGTGGGCACTGCGCGACTTGTCCCACCTGATGATGGACGCTCATCGCTGCTTCATGTTACTGTCACTGGCATATGCCATGGTGGGCAGTGTTTTCATTCTTTACGGGACCGCGAAGGTAAGTTGCAAACGGTGCATAAAGGTCTTATACAGGGTGTTACAAAAAGGTACGGCCAAACTTTCAGGAAACATTCCTCACACACAAATAAAGAAAAGATGTTATGTGGACATGTGTCCGTAAACGCTTAATTTCCATGATAGAGCTCATTTTAGTTTCGTCAGTATGTTGTTTCACGTTGGAATGAAGCCTCATCCGTAAAGAGAACATTTGCACTGAAATGAGGGCTGATATAACGTTGGATGAAATTCCGCAGAAGTGTACCCGTGGAGGCCTATCAGCTGCACACGCTGTAAATGGTACGGAAACAACTGTTTCTCCCGTAGCACTCTCCATATAGTGACGTGGTCAACGTTACCTTGTACAGCAGCAACTTCTCTGACGCTGACATTAGGGTTATCGTCAACTGCACGAAGAATTGCCTCGTCCATTGCAGGTGTCCTCGTCGTTCTAGGTCTTCCCCAGTCGCGAGTCATAGGCTGGAATGTTCCGTGCTCCCTAAGACGCTGATCAATTGCTTCGAACGTCTTCCTGTCGGGACACCTTCGTTCTGGAAATCTGTCTCGATACAAACGTGCCGCGCCACGGCTATTGCCCAGTGCTATTCCATACATCGAATGGGCATCTGCCAACTCCGCATTTGTTAACATTGCACTGACTGCAAAACCACGTTTGTAATGAACACTAACCTGTTGATGCTACGTACTGATGTGACTGATGCTAGTACTGTAGAGCAATGAGTCGCATGTAAACACAAGCACCCAAGTCAACATTACCTTCCTTCAATTGGGCCAACTGGCGGTGAATCGAGGAAGTACAGTACATACTGACGAAACTAAAATGAGCTCTAGCATGGAAATTAAGCGTTTCCGGACACATGTCCAGATAACATCTTTTCTTTATTTGTGTGTGAGGAATGTTTCCTGAAAGTTTGGCCGTACCTTCTTGTAACACCCTGTATTGTTACTGAAGTTATTTTAGACATTAATTCATTTAGAGCATGGAGTTATCCATTCTGCTACACGTTTAATATCTGTTTTTAAATTTTATTTTCTCGTATTTCTATAACCTACTGAGTGTCCCAAAAGTCGGTGTGCCTCTCTTGACTTTGTTTGGTTTGTGAAAATAGTTTGACTGGTTTCCCAGCTTTGTTACTAACAAGGGAACCTCCCCATCGCACCCCCATCAGATTTAGTTATAAGTTGGCACAATGGATAGTCCTTGAAAAACTGAACACAGATCAATCGAGAAAACAGGAAGAAGTTGTGTGGAACTATGAAAAAACTAAGCAAAATATACAAACTGAGTAGTCCATGTGCAAGATAGGCAACATCAAGGACAGTGCGAACTAATGGA
This sequence comes from Schistocerca nitens, assembly GCF_023898315.1. NCBI lineage: Eukaryota > Metazoa > Arthropoda > Insecta > Orthoptera > Acrididae > Schistocerca > Schistocerca nitens. The sequence continues at coordinate 177,598,965 of NC_064618.1, forward strand.
GCCGTGGTCCCGTGGTTAGCGTGAGCAACTGTGGAACAAGAGCTGCCTGATTCAAATCTTCCCTAGAGTGAAAAATTTACTTTCTTTATTTTTGCAAAGTTATGATCTGTCCGTTCGTTCATTGACGTCTCTGTTCAGTGTAATAAGTTTAGTGTCTGTGTTTTGCGACCGCACCGCCAAACCGTGCGATTAGTAGCCCAAAGGACGTGGCTGTCCAATGGAAACCGAAAACATTTGATTACAAGGTCATAGGTCAACCGATTCCTCCACAGGAAAACACGTCTGATATATTCTCTACGACACTGGTGACGGCATGTGTGTCACATGACAGGAATATGTTGTCGACCCACCTAACTTGTACACTTGATGAATGGGTAAAAAGATTCTTCTACCTTGCCCAATTTAGGTTTTCTTGTGAATGTGATAATCACTCCAAACGAAGTGTGAAAACATAAGAGTTTGTCACATAAACTGCAACAAATGAATGCAACAGTTTCACAGTCGCACAGTTTTGTCTGTGCTCTGTCAAAATATATGTTTTTAAAGTTTTCAAAATTTTGCGTGTGTAGACTGTCAAATACTGCATATGTCCAAGCAAAACTGAACATGTCCTGGAATTTTGGAGAGCGAAGTTGATAATATGTGAGTGCCTGAACTTTGATAATTGTCTGAAAATAAAAAATTAAAATTTTCTCCCGACGTAAGACTCGAACTGAGGACCTGTCGTTCCGCAGCTGCACACGCTAACCACGGGACCACAGCGCTCATGGGTTTACACCGACCTAATTGTCACCTATGTTACACATGGACTATCAGTTTGTATAGTTTGCTTATTTTTTCGTAGTTCAACACAACTTCTTCCTGTTTTTTCGATTGATCTGTGTTCACTTTTTCAGGGCCTATCCACTGTACCAACTTATAACTAATTCTGAGGGGGGTGCGATGGGGAGGTTCCCTTGTAAGAAACTAATCGTTATTGGTACCTATTCAACTGTTCTGTTTCGCAATTAAGTTGTTTTGGTTGTGAAATTGGCCAACTAAAGGACTACGACTACTCGTCGTATCACAGATTCTGTCTAAATTGATGGTGCATGCAGGGTTTGGCCAGAAATGAAAGTAACAAAAGTGGGATATTTAGATGGCCAAGCGATTAAAGAAGTAGCATTTTTTGGGGCAGATCAGGTGAGGAACGAATAATTTGTGGTAGAGATGCAGCGGTTGGCGCAGTCGAAAGAATATAGAATGGTGTTCTTTCCTTACGAGAAAACATATTTTTTCCGTCCTGTTTTATGTGACCTACATTACAAATAAATCGAAATAATGCTCAGTATATTCTGTTTATCAACATTTTCGTAAAGTCATGAAATGAAAAGGCAAATGAAATATAGACCTTTCCGCGTAGTGTGCCATGTTTATGGCGCTTGCTGTAATTTTAACGCCGTCCAGCTGTTTCTCTCTTTAGAGTTGAATTCTAGTTTAAAGTTTTTAATTTTGGAGTAATTTTCTATGACAATGGCGTCAGGTTTATACAGGTATCCAAGGCATGGTAACAAAATGCAGTATTTCGTTGGTACCACCAGTTTTTGCCAGTGAGTAGTTCAATAAGAAGTTCCGAAGTTTCGGTTTCGCACAAATGAGCCGTCAAGCTAAGACAGTGTCATAACAGTTACATTAACTTTCACATTGCTTCCATGTTTTGGTGAAGAACACAAGACACTTTGGATCTTGTAAATGGGAGACGTTGAACTTCCATAGACCTCAGCCTATTTAGGTTTGCCATCTTTCCCTGTTGGTGGTACGAATATTGGTACGTGATCAGAGTAGCTTGTAGGCCAGATTTCTCTTTCTAAAATGTGGCTTGTGAGGTTATTCGATATGCGAATTCTGTCAAGCCAGCAAGCCGAATTGGTTGTAACATGGGTAAAACTGAGCAGGGCGCTATGCTTATACTCCCAAGAAACAACCAAATCTAAGTCTTTAACTATCTGTTGTAATTTTACCGAATTGTTAAAATTTGGTATTTAGTGTCTGGGGTTGATGACACAATTAAAATCTCCAACCAGTATATCGTCAAACAGTGCTTAAAAAGTGGAGCAAAGTCTTATTTAAAAACTTTGTCTCGGTAGCCCCTATTATTTGTGCCAGACGGCCCATATATGTTAATTTCGCATTGTTAACGGTGGCTGTTAGCCCTTACTATTGGCTACTCTGACCATGCCTGTAATAATAATACCTTCTTCAGTAGGTAACCAGTACCGAACCATTCCGTCGATTTGTTGCAGCCTTATGGCCTGGTATTTGGTCTAAATTTAGGTTTATCACCTCTTGTGGCAAAATGACATCAACGTCGGCTTTGTGTAAGAGATCTTCAACATATTTTAACTTCAGGGCACTGCGCATCTTATTCATGTTTAACGTGGCGATTCTGTATAATTATAGGTTGTCCATCTTATAACAGAGTTTTTCAATTGCTAGACAGTCTGAGACAGTATCTTTTTTTTATGTTCAGGACATCCATTGTCATATCTGCAGGTGTAACAACGTCGTTTTCTGGAGACTGTCCTGTGTTCCTGTCATCTGTGCGAGTGTCTGTCAATCAGGCGTCGGAACGTTCTTGTGCTTCTATTGTCCGATCGTCAAAGTAACAAGTTGTTTCTTAGTTAAAGTTGTAGAGTTTTTGGTCTGTTTTTGGAATTCCGTCGGTTCATCTTCATTAGTTTCATTTGATAGCTTATTGGGTGCCTCTTTGGTGCTTGTTATGGAAGTCAACATGCTCTCTAGGATTTTTGTTTTGTCTGATCGCTCTGTGTTTAGAGTTCCACTGACGAACTTGGCTTTGTATCGCAGAGCCGGTGCAATCTTCTCCGCTCCTTGAGGTGCAATTCTCTGTTTTTCGTTTTTTATTTTGACACTGAATACGGGAGATGTTTTCACTGATTGCACCGACAAATCGGTGCTGTTAGAAATCTGTTTTTTTTTTCATGGAGAATCACTGGTTTGGTATCAATTATGACCACCTGGTATGTTAACGGAGGACAGGCTTATTTGTTTCCTGACGAATACATGTACCACCTTCTTGTTGCTCGTTGTAGTCCATAGGAATCTCTGTGTTATTCAGCAGTATTCATTACGCGTCTCTGAATGCATTCCGAACGTACGTGATCAACGCAGTTACAGTTATCACACGTTCTAGGCTGACTGTCATGGATAAGGATCGCATGGTACCTACATGCAGTAATATTTAAATGTATATGCTTGAGAATGTCGACTTTTAATCCTGATTCAGCACGAGATAAAACAGAGAACTAGCTCATTCCTCATCAAAGTTACTGATAGCTCTCCCAAAAGGTGACACAACCGTATTTATTCTATCTGCAGGGACTTCAAATGGCAACTCGAATACTCAAGTCGTTCGAACCGCTATACCAGCGTGAAAGTTCACAAATCCTACCCTCACTGCGATTGAATTTCAATGATATTCGGGTAAATCAATTACTTTCTCACAGAGGCAAGGTGTTTTCAGTTTCAGGAACACCACTGCACTTGTTATCAAAAAAACGCATACCTGATAATGTGATCCACTGGAACTTCCACAACAGCTTCCAGCGAATCATCAAATCCATATCATTCTCGTTTAGTGAAAGAGCTATCGACTGGGAACTTTCAGGTGTGTTTTCGGTTAATCTTGAAACCTTCCAGTCTCCTCTATATCCCTTTTCTTACGCAACCTTCCCTTCTACAATAACCTATGAAGCCTTCCCTTAGGATTTCTCTCTCTTCCTTAATAATAACAAATGAAAGCTTCCCTTGGAAATTAATTCTCTTTCTTAATCTTCGCATACAAATTTAAACGCCGCTTGTTAAAAGTGATTTGCTGATTATTTCGACGAAACATAGAATGTGTCGTCGTCGTGGCCCTCAGTCGTTACCTGCAACAACCCAAAACTGTTCGTTACCTTTTTTACTGTTACTGGGTCGCCATCCGACTGCTACATCGAACTGCGACATGAATATACACTACTGGCCATTAAAATTGCTACAACACGAAGATGACGTGCTACAGACGCGAAATTTAACCGACAGGAAGAAGATACTGTGATATGCAAATGATTAGCTTTTCAGAGCATTCACACAAGGTTGGCGCCGGTGGCGACACCTACAACGTGCTGGGATGAGGAAACTTTCCCATCGATTTCTCATACACAAACAGCAGTTGACCGGCGTTGCCTGGTGAAACGTTGTTGTGATGCCTCGTGTAAGAAGGAGAAATGCGTACCATCACGTTTCCCACTGGGATAAAGGCCGCATTGTAGCCTATAGGGATTGCGGTTTATCGTATGGAGACATTGCTGCTCGCGTTGGTCAAGATCCAGTGACTGTTTATGGAATCGGTCAGTCCAGGTGGGTAACAGGGAACGTCGTGCTGGATCCCAACTGCCTCTTATCACTAGCATTCGAGACGACAGGCATCTTATCCGCATGGCTGTAATGGATCGTGCAGCCACGTTTCGATCCCTGAGTCATCAGATGGGGACGTTTGCAAGACATCAACCATCTGCACGAACAGTTCGACGGCGTTTGCAGCAGCATAGATTATCAGCTCGGAGAGCATGGCTGCGGTTACCCTTGACTCTGCATCACAGAGAGGCGCGCCTGTGATGGTGCACTCAACGACGAACCTGGGTGCACGAATGGCAAAACGTCATTTTTTTGCATGAATCCAGGTTCTGTTTACAGCATCATGATAGTCGCATCCGTGTTTGGTGACATCGCGGTGAACGCACATTGGAAGCGTGTATTCGTCATCACTAACTGGCGTATCAGCCGACGTGATGGTATAAGGTGTCATTGGTTACACGTCTTGGTCACCTCTTGTTCGCATTGACGGCACTTTGAACAGTGGACTTTACATTTCAGATGTGTTACAACCCGTAGCTCTACCCTTCACTCGATACCTGCGAATTTCAGTAGGATAATGCACGACCGTAAGTTACAGGTCCTGTACGGACCTTTCTGGATACAGAAAATGCTCGACTGCTGCCCTGGCCAGCACATTCTCCAGATCTCTCACCAATTGAAAACGTCTGGTCAATGGCGGCCGAGCAACTGGCTCGTCACAGTACGCCAGTCACTACTCTTGATGAGCAGTAAAATCGTGTTGAAGCTGCATGGGCGGCTGTACCTGTACACTGTTTGACTCAATGCCTAGGCGATCAAGGCCGTTATTACGGCCAGAGGTGGTTGTCCTGGGTACTGATTTCTCAGGATCTATGCACCCAAATTGCGTGAAAATGTAATCACATGTCAGTTCTAGTATAATATATTTGTCCAATAAATACCAGTTTATCATCTGCATTTCTTCTTGGTGTAGCAATTTTAATGGCCAGTGGCGTACTTACTCTGTTTTACTATACTCTATTAGCTACTGGTGGGCTATCATAATAAGTGGCTGCATTTATTACCAAAGTTGACGTTATTCTTTAATTAATTTGACTGAAGTTACGTAATTCATAGTTAAAGTTTTTCTTGAAAACAATAAAATTTTTCAAAGTCTTACGTTGGTGGTTCTTGGGATGGATTATAATCAGTAATGCAATTTTGTTGCCAAAAATTAATTATATTCTGAAAACGATTCTTGAAATATCTACGGTTGGTAATGAAATCATTTTACAAACGTTCAAATGGGACTTACTTTTAACAATAACCTTACAACTATCATTGCGCAAACATACCTTCAGTAGTCTTGAGTTTCTCAAAAAAATAAAATAATTCAATAATATTACTTCCTCTTATGATAATAGTTAGTTGATGTCTCTGTACGTCCGTTTATAATCTCTTGTAAATGACAGCTGGTGCCTGGCAGGCACACTGCTCCTCTCAACCTCTCGCCTCAGACCTGCTACCAACTCGCTTCACATCTCGCTTACTACTGACTTCATACGAACGCTAAAGTGCGGTCTCTCCCGCCAACAATGCTTTCTTGTGCAGACAATCCCTGCTAGCATTACAAAATGTATCAATGCGCGATCTTTCCCGCTCTTTTCTTAAAATGTATCGTTACGCGGTCTCTCCCGCCCTTTTCAAAGTTATATCAATGTGCGGTCTCTCCCGCCAACAATACTTTGGTGCAGACATTCCCTGCTACCACAATTATTTCCAAAATGACAAATATTAGTTATTCCTACTTAATCCTACTAATAAAATATAAACATCTTTCATAAATTCTTGTTTAACAATAGACAATAGAAGTATACACGTCTTACAATCTCATCCATTACTTCATAAGAGTTTTAACAAACACAATTACAGTTGAATGATGCAACAATCTCCTTACCTATCGCACCGATCTAAACAAAGCCAGTCACTCAACAGATCCGCACATCGTCACTCCGCCAGGCAGAATGCCATTAGATCGACGGAGCTACGCAATCAGACCCACAACAAATCCCCACTGCTATACTTCCATCGGTACCTCAGCTCCTACTTTCCAAACTTCGCAAAGTATTCCCTGTGAAAGTCGCAGGTCTATGAACATTTCATGCTGTAAACGTACCCCAGGCTGAGGCAAAACCATGTCTAGTCCCGCAAGTTTCGCAAGAAAACATCTGCGAAGTTTGGAGGGCAGACGGAAGTAAAGACGCGACGAGGTGTCGAGAGACGTGCATTGGTGGCGCAGTGGACTGGTCCCAGTTGGTAGCATCATGACCTCGTTTGCACACATCGCAGCTTTCATTCTGGAATTCCGTTATGTTTGCAGCGAACTCCCGTGAATGCACCGGCTGTGAGCAAATAGATTTCTACGTCCTTTCCCTGCGTGGCGTCGCCCCTGACGACGTATAACGCAAGTTCCCATTGACAATAGTCATGAATTTTACATTACTTCATCTCCTACATACAAAAATGGCAGCTCTGTCAGGTTATGTGGAAGAATTATAGGTTAAATTCAATGTTGTTCCACGTATCACCATGCAAAAGACACACAAAGCATGAAACACTTCACCAAAGTGGTACGGTCATCACATGGAGCCTATTTCGATTAATTGCGTCAGCTTGCACTGTAGGAAAGCGAAGCAAAACAGATTCCAGAGAAGCTTTGTTCACAAATTACTATTCACTCTATCAGAATAGACAATGTATCTGATACTGCCTAGTGAACTAAATTGATGTGGATGGTCTTAACAAAGAAAGTCTACCATGGAGTCTAAAATTTGAGATAAATTAACGAATTTAACTTTTACAAGTTAGTACTGGGCACCAAGGGAATGAAACAAATTACTTGACAGACAGGAGTAACAAACTCACAATAGTGGAAAGATATGGGAGTCAGTTAGGATACATATAAGGAATTCACAGGAAATTACTAAATTAAAAAATAAGGTTTCGCTGAATGCCATGAAAACCATCATGTTATACTGCAGGAAATTAAGTAACATTTGAATCACTATCAAATTTATGTACTATATTAACTACTGTTACTCACATGTCCAAACAATACTCACAAAGAAGTTAAAATAGAACAAAAATTCTCACAAAAGGGGCTATCAAACTCACTTTTGGGAAACATTATTACACTTGAGCACACTTTTACATCTCAAGTCAATCCAGGAAAATTCCATACACCCAAAGGCGATCACAGTAAGTGCATTACATGTAACAAAGTAAACGGCATCAAATATCTCAAATAACTGAGTGAATATACAGTGAACCTGTTTCCACTCTCATGAGCAAGCATTAAAGAAGCTTAACCAACCGCAAAAACTTGAATTTCTAGTTGTTAATCTGTACTCACATAATTGGCAAAAAGGTGTACTTGTGACAATATCACAAAGAAAACTGATATAAAATTTAATTTTACCCTCCAAATCTTTGCTAATTAAGCAATAACTTGACGCATTCACACAAATGAATACATTTTACTCACAATCATTCCACTATCAGAGTGCACAACTGAAGGCCAACTCTCACACTTGATATTCATGTCACGAATTTACCAGTTATTTCATACCAACAAAATTATGATAATTAAATCATCTCCTGACATTTACCTGACAAAACTGACTCGAAACTACACATTATAGACGCTATGTATGATAATATAACTCAGTTATATACCTTTTTGTTCAACATCCGCGAGAGCTCTGAAGCAGCTGCATCCATACCATATGGCAGCCTATTAAACAGTGCCCAAGCATGGTGGACTTCTGGAGTCAACGACTCCTTGTTGAAACTATCCAGAGATGAACCTCTCACATTGCCTATTGCCACCTGACAACCACTAATCTCTCGACCTTTTCTGAAGCCTTTTTCCTTTTACTGCAGGTCATACCTTGACCAAGCCCACTACGATCTGTGTTTGGCTAGTCTCTCCCCTTTCTATATACCATCACATCCAAACTTCATGAGGTTACACACTAATGACAGGGTGTAGCTAGGAGTTTGGAATTGTGATATATCAAAGTAAAAACCAGATGTGTTCATTCTATTATCTACAGCACATATTTCATGATTAAAAGATTAGAAAAATTCTGTTGTGCCACAAAGTACCATGACATTGAGTCTACTGATATTCTAACGTTACTGCTATGCATGCCATTTAAATGAAGTGTACTAACACTGCTACTCCAAACATTCTCAGTTTCTGCTTTTAATTCCTTTAGGTCTGACAGTAAGTGGGTTCATGTAAGTTCTTTCTCTGGGTGTGTGTTTCTATGCTGTATTCAATTTTAATTTTTTCCTATTTTTTATTTTATTTATTGATTTTTTCATTCTTATACGTTTTTACTTCGTTTCCATTTTCTTTACTTATTTTTTTCTATACTTTGGAGAGAAATGGAAATTGTGGTCATCCATTGGCATCATCTTGGATTCAACTGTCTGTTTCAAATGCTATATTTCTGCCTCTATTTTGAAAATTTTTGTGTTTTAATGTGTGAGTATGTGCATGTGTATGATTTTGAATCTTCTTTCTTGTTTCCATGTATTCGTCGTGTGGTGGCTGTCCTGTCTTGTTTATGTGGTGTTTCCCTGTTTATTGCCTATATTTGTTTTTTAATTTTTTGGTTTAATTTAGTGACTAGACTACTATTGCACCAATTGTTTCTTGTTCTTTATTTGAAGATGTTTAGATCATGCTATATAGGGACACTGAGGATCCCCTCTTGTGGTTGAACTCACTATTAAAGTTACGTTACAAATTGCAGCAGACTGTATTTCACTCATGTTTTCATCTAAATGTTGGTTATTGTCAGTCACATTTTATTCCATGATGTTTATTGGTTTTTCTAGAGTACATATTTCCCATATCAAAAAAGGGAAGTATTGCTTTGACTGAGATTTTCATATCACTCGCAAGTTTCTTTATCTATGAGTGGATCCTTATAGTTTTGTTATCTCCTGTTTTATAGTTTTCAGATTCTAATTTAAAGATGTGTCCCTCAAGTTTGTGATCTGCACCTTTCTTACAGCTCACAGTAGGACTGACAGATATTTGATTTATGGATTTTTGGTTGCCACTGGGCAATAGGTATAGTGGGATTGCTTTATGTTAATTTCCCTTCATCTTTCTTATCTAGTGTGTAGTCTAAATCGCTATGATATTTGTTAACTTAGCCTGATAGTTTTATTATATGTATTTTCAGCTTTTCTAACTATATTTTGTGACATGGAGCATTGCGAATTGCCAGTGCGTTGTTGTTTGTCCATAAGTACAATTGTATTTCCCTAGTCAGATTTTTAAATGATTTCTTTTAACTTTTGAGCATCTTCGTGAGGTTTCTCAGTGTTATGGACACTGTGTTTTCGTTGTTTCTGTCACACCGCTTATCATGTCTGCTATAATATCATAGACTACATCATATTTCAGTACTTTTGGGGTAAGTTTTTTCTTCATGGTTTAGTTGTCATTTCGTGAGGTTAATCAGTCTTGGGTGGAGGTGGTGAGTTTATTTTCGTTGATTATGTTTTACTTTTATGTGTCTAGTTTGTTGTTGCTTGATCTGTTTTAGCATTTTCTTATGTATATCTTCAATATCTTTGATTACAGCGTCTGTGTAGCTTTTAGCCGTATTGAGCAGACGAGAGAAAACAGAAGTATTGTTAATGCTATACGCAGTTGTAACTATGTTTTAAACAAATTTTGAGATAAAATTTCTTTTTTTAGTGTAAAGGCGATTATTCAGATCACTCTTGTGCACAGACTTAAATGTATATTTACATAGCTTAGAAAATACATAATACAAATGCGAGTTGTAATGACGTTCTGTAATTTTTCGATTTTGGTAGCACAGTTTGAAATCAAAGGAAATGTGGCTATAGGTAGTTTCTTGCAACCTAATTTGGAACTTGTTCATGCTAAGTAAATACACTAGTATATTTTGTAATTGTTGATAGTTTTATACTGTGCAGTATGGTTGGGAGCTTAAATTGTGTAATCAACATTTAGAAAGCACTGAAGTAGGAGAATCTGGTATCGACCTAATCATTGTACTCAATCTTGTCTGAATATTACCACTACCGGTAAACTGGTGAACGGCACATGAAAAGGCCATGACACGTAATTCCATTTTCACTGTCCAGATCAACTAAACCTCTGTCTGTAATGATCAACTCATTATTACTTTTCTTTCATATAGTGCAGCCCAGCTGACACATAAATCCCCTTGCATAATCCGAAAGATAGTCGATTCCTGAGTGACTGGCACACACATAAATTCTTGATGGCATCGCTTGGCCTTGTGTTGTTTTACTGCAATGTCATACTTTCATTTTGCTAAGAGAGTATGGGCTTATAGTTCTGTACTAGGATCAGAGATGAGAAATTATTAGGCCTACAAACTTCCACAGAGCTTTTGATGTTTCTCCATCCTAATACAAATTAGTGGCACAACTAGGACCACGTTTCACTCAGCAATATATGCTCCCAGTCCATTAATGTCAAGGCACGTGACACTTATTCCACCTGCATAAATCCCAACCTGCACAAGTCTACTCAACAAGTCACCTTGTAGTGTGCGGAGGAGTGTATTTTGTGTTCTACTGTCACTTTCCCTTTTTCCAGTTCCTGTCGTGGAGCGCTGGAAAATCGATTGTTGTTTAGCCCCCACGTGAGCTAGAATCTCTCTAACGTTACCTTTGTGGTTTTTCCTTGAGATACATATTGGAGGAAGTTACTCGTATATTATTGATTGAATATTCTAGGAATGTACGCTAATTGGATGTTAACAGTAAACGACAACGCTGTTCGAAATTCCATTACAGTAGACCACTGAAAGTGCAGCTGTCCATAGTGTGCTGTGAGTGAAGTAGTGGGTGGAGTTTTGAGTCTATCGGAGCGAAGCATCGGTTAACTGTGTTTGTGCTCGAACTGGCTAAAATGCCACACGTCTGCACTCGTGAGGAATGTGAGTATATGGTGTATGTTTACAACTTATACGATTTTCATGCATCTGTTGCTGTCGAAGATCACCTTAGGAGTTTCCCGACATATCGAACGTTGAATTCCTAATCACGGAGTTTGTCCTAGCGTTTTCGTAACATGACTTGAAACGCGTAGTCTTCCAAGTCCCGTTTTTCTCCTGAACGTGTAACTCAACAACCTCTACAGGAAGAGGAACACATTTTTGAAATGACACAGCGTAGTCCTACTGCCAGCACATGGTGACGTTGTGCACATGCCAATATGCCATAAACACGTGTATGGTTAACATTACGTTCGGAAAACCTATACCCATTTCTTATACACCGTGTCCACAATCTTCGCATTGTCGATACTGCCTCACGACTTAAATTTCGCCACTAGTTAAATGAGTATTATCATTTGGGTCCATTAATACTATTCAATGGTGAAGACACGTTTAAACGAAATGGAATTTGTGATATACATACCACTCATCGATGGTAGCAGGTAAATACGAACTCTGCAGTGGAAACCTATACTATGTTATCAAAAGTACCCGGACAACTGGCTGAAAATGACTTACAAGTTCGTCGTGCCCTCCATCGGTAATTCTGGAATTCAATATGGTTTTGGCCCACCCTTAGCCTTGATGACAGCTTCCACTCTTGCAGGCATACGTTCAATTAGGTGGTGGAAGGTTTCTTGGGGAATTCACAGAATGTTGCACTGAGGAGAGGTATAGATGTTGGTCGGTAAGGTCTGGCACGAAGTCGGCGTTCCAAATCATCCCAAAGGTATTCTACAGGAATGAGGTCAGGACACTGTGCACACCTGTCCGTTACAGGGATGTTATTGTCGTGTAACAACTCCGCAACAGGCCCTGAATTATGAACAGGTGTTCGATCGTGTTGAAAGATGCAATCGCCATGCCCGAATTGTTCTTTAACAGTGGGAGGCAAGAAGGTGTTGGAAACATCAATGTAGGCCTGTGCTGTGATAGTGTCATGCAAAACAACAAGCGGTGCAAGCCCCCTCTATGAAAAACACGACCACACCATAACACCACCGCCTCCGAATTTTACTGTTGGCGCTACACACGCTGGCTGACGACCTTCACCGAGCATTCGCCATACCCACATCCTGCCATCGATACGCCACATTGTGTACCGTAATTTGTCGCTCCACACTATGTTATTCCACTGTTCAATAGTCCAATGTTTACGCTCCTTACACTAAGTGAGGTGTCGCTTGCCATTTACCGGGATGTGTGGCTTATGAGCAGCCACTCAACCATGAAATCCAAGTTTTCTTACCTCACGCCTGTCATAGTACTTGCAGTGGATCCTGGTGTAGTTTGGAATTCCTGTGTGATGGTCTGGATAGATGTCTGCCTATTACACATTACGACCCCCTTCAGCAGTCGCCAGTCTCTGTCAGTCAATAGACGACGTCGACCCACGCGCTTTTGTGCTGTACGTGTCCCTTCACATTTTCACTTTACTACCACGTCGGAAACAGTGGACTTTTAATGTTTAGGAGAGTGTAAATCTCGAATACAGACGTATGACACAAGTGAAACCCAATCACCTGACGACGTTCGAAGTCCGTGAGTTCCACGGAGAGCCCCATTCTGCTCCCTCGCAATGTCTAATGACTAGTGTGGTCGCTGACATGGAGTACCTGGCAGTAGGTGGCAGCACAATGCACGTAATAGGAAACACGTATGGTTTTGGGGTGTCTGGATACTTTTACAATTTCTTTATTCGACCAGTGTTTGGTGTGGCACGATCGGTAACATGTTGAGCGATCCAGTTATCTTAGAAAAGGAATTCCTTTGGTTTCGGGAACTGAAATGTCATCCAACGTCACGGAGACAATCCGCATTCTACCAGTCGTGTGAGGCAACGTCGTGACTGCACGTATCCTACTCACGGGGGTGGTCATAGTATCACAATTAACGAGTTACCAGGATCGACAAAACTTACATTACATCTTTTTATTGGGTTGGATGAAGTCTCAGGTGTACAAACGAAAGGTGAAAACACGAAATAAAGTATTTGGTCGTATTGTGGACGCTCTTGCCCTCATTAATGAACGTGAAGATACACGCAGACAAGCGACACAAGTTATTGTCCGTTGAGCGCACAGTACATTGAAGCTAACAGTGGAATATTCGAACACTTATTGTAAACTGCACAGCAGATCTAATGTGATATTTTCTATAACAGAAGATTTCTCTCAGTTACGAATTTCGTTCTAGGAACACTTCATTTCAGTCACAAATCAGGGCTGATTCTCTGCGTCCTTGTAATTCGTTCAATGGGCGGACGGTTGACAACTGCTAAGGAACGTTTTGTTGGGCAGGCATGATCACAGACAACGATGGACGACATGAAATATAGTACATACGTAACAGACACAGAGTGGTATATTTATAACGAGAAATAGTACACATTTCAACACATTGGAAAGCATGATACAAGATATAATAGCGTTCATGTTTGACACAGAGTGCCGACATAAAGATCGATATTGAACTCTCTGTAAGGAATGTGGTCTCCTCGTACACTATTGCACATTTTGCTACAGTTATCATGCTGGCTCTCAAACTGTTAAGTAGTCCTTGGAGGATACTGTCCCATGTCTCTCTAAAGGCAGTTTTCAATTACTGCACACTTCTGGAAGGATGTGTTGATTGAGAGTCACTTCTGCCAAGAGCATCCCATGTACGCCCCAGAGGCTTTAGATCCGGGATGTAGACAGATCATTCTATACATTCATTATCTTCACTTTCCAGTGTGTCAAAAACGTGAGTGGTCATGTACGGGCGGCCATTACCGTCCATTTACAGAAAGTTCGGAACTACCACACACCTAAACAGTCGGATAAACACCCTTGCAATACCGCTATGTTGCACCTCGCAAAAAGATATGTAGTGTTTTCGGACATTGTGCATAATGCCTCCACACACCATAACGCCTAGGCTATACTAATGACGTTTATGAATATTACGTAGCGTGTAGCGCATTCCCTTCCCTCTCCACTCTAACTAGTGGCCTGAATCACCTATTACAGTGAAGCGAGATTTTTCGGAGCACTTCACCCTGGAATACTTTTGCTGACCCCAACCAACAAGCTGCTTACACCAACGAACTATTACTCTATGATGGCGTTCTTGATACTGAGTTCATTCAACAGTCTTCAGAGCATACAAACCAAACTGGTTCAGTCTGTGTATATTGCATGTGTCAGAGACAAATGTACTGGTAGCGGTTCTAAGATCTGAAGCAATGTGCCTAGGAGTGAGATGACTATTCCTATTCGTCACTAAGACTACACTTCGATCCTTGGTGTGTTGGTCCATCTGTGGTATCTTCCGTAGATCTGATGTTCCACATGGAAGTTTACAACACACATCACCACCACAGATATTTGCGATGTATTGCTACAATCTGCACTTCTGAAGACAATAGCGCTTTCTCAGCACAGCAGTGGCCACTCTCTTAGATCAATATACAGCCGAGCTTGAGAACACTCCATCCCATTTCATGACCTCAGCTCAAGCAGTCGAAATCATCGAGCAGGATCGAAGACTTATTCAAGTTTCAGACGGAAATGTTCTTTTACAAATGTAGAACATTGTACTTCCAGAGAGCAGTGTCTTATCAGTAGTGCTTTAATAGTCAACTCCCACGGCCAAACCACAGTTGTAGCTTTGTGGATAGTCCTACAAACGGTGTCGTGGAGTATTCCCCAGCTAATTGTTTAGGTGTTCTTTGATTCCAAGAAAGAAAATCTAGTGAGTCTCATTGCAGTATGTTATGGCACTATTCCATACTGAATTTTCACAGCCGCTGTACAGGTCCGTAAAGCTAATCATTTGAGTAGTGTCTCCTTAATCGGTAAATTTCATTGTCATAACATATCTCTGTCTTGCTGTTTCATTTCTCTCAAACAATTGTGTAGTTCGATGATCAATCGCCCAGAGCGTTCAAAGAACCCTCAGTTATAGACGGACGAATATAGTTCGCACTGGTCATAACTGTATACGACCACCAGTTTACTTTTGCACCGGATTTCCACCTTTGGCGGCTATTTTAATCGCGAGATGACACTTTTGGGCTACCCAATGAGGTGGAAACAGCAATGGCGCATTGACCAGCTTCGAGCAGTCCAACAGCTCGTCCATGACCATTATCATTCAGATAATGTTTTGCAGACATGCTGCTGCACCACACATCATGTAGCAATAATTGGCTCCACAGGAACCTTCATCACACATCGCATAACATGAACCGTCCAAACCCTACAGAATTGTTTTTGCACAGGCTTTGCTGCAGTTAACACATCCCAGGTGTTCGGTAGCGAACGTAAGTTGTTTTTTAACAATTGACAGTGGTTCATTAGCAAGTGTCAAGCAGTGTATATAGTTCCCTGACAGTCACAGAATGTAATCTATGATCCAGGCCTCGAATTTTACTGCTACACATACATCCTAATAACTTAATTTTCCGTACTACAGGCAACTTAGACCATTTATAATTCTTAGATATGGTCGTTACATTTCTGTCAACTGATCACATTGCACTTACTTCATAGTGATTGTTGCCTGTCAGTGCTCCAGTCAGTTCCATGTGACAATGGAGTTCACTCGTATAATACAGCACATGGCTTGCACTCTTAGCTACTTCATCTCAATTGGTAAAAGTTCAACCTGTTTATGGTACCATGTGTTCTTCATTCCGCAGATTGTGCTCGGCCGAATGGACCTGTTCGTTCAACTGTTTACGGTGGTCTTGCTGTGCACATTCCTTGCGCTGCCCGTATCACTGGTGATCCCGGCACACAAAACGTCGTCGGTCGTCGACACCACAAGGCAGTTGGTTGCGCGTCTGATGGCCGACCATGCGGAGGATCAGCAGGCGGTCGTCGAGCTCGAGCTGTTCGCCGACCAGCTGACTCACTGCCCGCCAGACTTCAGGCTGCTCGGCCCCCTGAAGCTGAACCTTATGCTGCTGCTTTCGAGCCTGTCATTCCTCACCACCTACCTTGTGGTGCTCGTCACACTCAACTAGAGTGGAACACCACGTTCCTCCAGCGCCCACAACGTCATCAGAGGCCAACAGCACTATAATTGTTAGTAAAACGCTAATGTTAAAAAAGGTAAAAGTCAGAGAAGATACACTGACATGACTAACGTCGTAGGATACCTCCTAATATCGTATCAGACCTCATTTTGTCAACCTTAGTGGATCAACTAGACGTGTCATGGACTCAAGAAGTCGTTGGGCAGTTCCATACAGAAAAAGTGACCCATTCTGTCTCAATAGCAGTCCATAATTGCGAAAATGTTGCCGATGCAGGATTTTGTGCGCGAACCGACCTCTCGATTATTTCCCATACATGTTCGATGTCGGGCAATCTGGGTGGCCGAACTATTCGTTCGAACTGTCCAAAATGTCCTTGAAACCAGTTGCGAACAATTGTGGTCCGGTAACATATTTAGGAAAGTGAAATCCATGAATGGCTGAAAATGTTCTCCAAGTAGGAGATCATAGCCATCTACTGTATGATCGGTTTCTTAGGACGGGATTACCACCTCCGTTCCTTGTAAACACAGCCCACACCATTTCGGAGTCACTGCCAGCTTACATAGTGCCCTGTTGACAACTTGGGTCCATGGCATCATGGGGTCTGCACCACACTCGAACACTAGCATCAGCTCTTACCAAGTGATACCGGGCCTCATCTGATGACGCCATGGTATCCCTGTCGTCTAGGGTCCAACCGATGTGGTCATGAACCCAGGACAAGAGCTGCAGGGGATGATGTGCTGTTAGCAAAAGCACTCGCTTTGGTCGTCTGCTGCGATACCACATTAACGTCAAATTTCGCCACACTGTCCTAACGGACACGTTCTTTGTACGTCCCACATCTATTTCTACGATTATATCATTCAGTTTGCTTGTCTATTGGCACTGACAGTTCTATGCAAACACTGTGTCTCTCGGCCATTGCGTGAAGGTCGTCATCACTGCGTCGCCTGTGCAGAGAGGTAAAGCTGGAAATCTGGTTTTCTCAACACACTATTGACACTGTGGATCTCGGAATACTGACTTCCCGAATGATGTGTCTACCTCCAACTACCATCCTGCGTTCAAAGTCTGTTATTTCAAGTCCTGCGTCCATAATCACATCGGAAACATTTTCACATGACTCACTTGAGTACTAATAACAACTCGTGCAATTCACTGCCCTTTCATACCTTGTGTTCGCGCCATCTGTATATGTACATGTCACTATCCAATGACTTTTGTTAAGCCGGCCGCGGTGGTCTCGCGGTTCTAGGACCGCAGTCCGGAACTGTGCGACTGCTACGGTCGCAGGTTCGAACCTGCCTCGGGCGTGGATGTGTGTCATGTCCTTAGGTTAGTTAGGTTTAAGTAGTTCTAAGTTCTAGGGGACTAATGACCACAGCAGTTGAGTCCCATAGTGCTCAGAGCCATTTGAACCATTTTTTGACTTTTGTTACCTCAGTGTATCTCGGAAAGTTTTGAAAATAAAACGCTAGTGAGACCGGGCAATGGACTCTCAACACATCTTTCAACTGAGCTTAGAGAGGAAATCTGACGGCGGTGAAAACCTGATATCAGGGTTTAAAACTGACGAACCAACCAAAATGTGATGGAACCAATAACAGAGTGGACTGCTTAGATTTGGCCGACCTGGCACTGAAACAGCGCATAAACGAATAAAAATTGTTAAAGGTACAGCAGAATGAGTTGGGCTGTAAACATAGTTTGTAAAACGAAAGTATACACCCAGAATTAACGTGGCAGCCAAACATCTAAAATCTATATACGAAAAATTAAGTTCAAATATTTAAGTGAAACAATTCAACAAGTATGTCAGGAAAACTATGTTTAAGAAATTCACTACCACAAAGGGTTGCAAGAACATCTATAAAGAAAAAAGCATCTCCAAACAGATCAACTCCACTACAGTCATCAAACAAGAGTGTTTCTTTGGGACGCAAACATTCATTCCAGGTACATAGAGGTATACTGAAGACTAATCTAAAAGAGAGGACATAAATTAATCCGGATTTTGGCCGCAAATAATACTGAAAAAGGAACTTCCAGACTCAGAGCATATAAATTCGAAAGTCTTCCGACATTTATTTAGACATGAAGAAAAGTTGGAAAAAGTTCGAATGGCATATTGAAAGAATGGATCCAACCAGAATAATTTGCCAAGCTGCGTAATTTTGACGTACCTACAGTAAAGCTTAAATCGAATCAGTTTAATGGACCGTTGGATTAAATGACACATCAAGCAACTTGATGCACCAGACAGAAAAATTTTTGGGCAGAAGATTAGCAACTGCCTGTTGGCCTGGTAGGAAAACCTAAGAAGATGGGAACAGTTTGACCTGAATAACGGTAAAGTATCTATTCTGAGAGAATGAATGGAATTTAAGTGCAAAGAAAATGTAAACTTAACCTCTGAATGTGCCCCTTCTTGTATACTGCGTGATCCTATAATGCAGAAGTGTGAATAATACACCTTTATATGAAATTAACTCCGTTTGAGTTCTCCTTCTTTCTTATTCTTTGAACTACAGCCGATTCATTTCACATTAATCTTCCAATTTTAAGTTCTGCATAGGTAATACTTTTATGTGAGGTAAGAATGGAAATGTGCATTATTTAACTTATATCGAGAAAAGAGCGATAAACCTCTGTATTGGGTTTCATGTCAGCGTGTAGCTAAAAACAGGAAACAACTGTCTACGCCATTTGCAGACGTAGGCATTTAAATATTGTGAAATTAATCAAATAAATTATTCGTGAATTCAAAGTTTTGCAGTACTCACCGTTACTTTGAAACCCTGTTATTTCCGAAATTATATGGTGAAACGTCTCCTTTTTTAACAATTGTACATGACTGTGCTTAACCTGACACACAATATTTTTAGCACAACGCAATCTGACTTTCAGAAATCCCTACAAAAGAATGGCCCTGACTAACATTAACCTATACGTTTCACAAATCACTTACCTCACAAAAATCTTCGCTACTCAAGCTACTGCAATACAGCGAGCGCCACTACTGTCAGCTAAATAAAAGATTCAAACTATGGAAGGCACTAACTACTGATAGGGATAGTTAGCAAATGAAAGATATTAATAGAGAACAAACACTGTATTTACCTTAATAGTCATAATATATATAGCAGTTCATGACAAATTACAAAACTCCGCCATCTCTCTCCCCACATCCACCACTGCTGGCGGCTCACCTCCAACTGCTCAACGCTACGCGGTTCACAGCCAGCTGCCTAACACTACAATGGCGAGTATTACAACAATGCAAAGCAGCCACAGACTGCACACAGCACAGCCAGTGATTTTCATACAGAGGTGGCGTTACCAATAAAAAAACCTAAACAGACTACTTACATAGCCCCCATGCTCCCCACAAAAAAATTTTACAAATTGGTTTGGGCACTGGGCAATACAGATTTGTTAAAATTTTTCATAATCGTAATTACAATAACAAAGAAATCAAATGCACACACTTATTGATACAATGTTGGTCAAAAGCTAAAATTTTCTCACAGTCCATAAAAATAGTTCTGATCATTCATCTAGTTAGCAAATGAAAGATATTAATAGAGAACAAACACTGTATTTACCTTAATAATCATAATATATATAGCAGTTCATGACAAATTACAAAACTCCGCCATCTCTCTCCCCACATCCACCACTGCTGGTGGCTCACCTCCAACTGCTCAACGCTACGCGCTGTTCACAGCCAGCTGCCTAACACTACAATGGCGAGTATTACAACAATGCAAAGCAGCCACAGACTGCACACAGCACAGCCAGTGATTTTCATACAGAGGTGGCGTTACCAATAAAAAAACCTAAACAGCCTACTTACAGTGGTAACGGAAATGAAATTTCATTTTAAGGGGAAGGGACTGTCATAAAGTTCGATTAAGAAATTAAGTCGACTATGAAGTACTGAAGTACGGGCCGCAATAATAAATATAGACATAAAATTTTAATTATGTTTTCAATTGTGAGGAACATAAATTAGTGTACAATTTCAAGTATATGTGGTTTCATTTCATTACTTTGTTTCAAAGCAGTGTGAAAGTTCCTAAAGCAAAGTCGAGGCACATGTAGCAGTATGTTCTCTTGTGTTGGTAGCTAATTAATGATAATAAAGATCTTTTCATTAACAGTACTACAATCATAGCACGCTTTTTCAATTCATAATCTGGCATTATTGTAAGATAAAGTTTTGCTTTCTTGTGGTTGAATTATCTACAGTAACGGTTTCGAATACTTAAAAAAAAATTGAAGATGAGCCATAAATCTCGTTTCGTGTCAGCAGTCAGAAGATCAACTGCGTTATAGTAACTAATTATTTTCTAAATGTTTCACTTATTCTTATCGGTTGCGCCGAAGGTGTTGAAATGGCGTATGTCATTGTAATGTGACTGATCAGGTTTCAGGTTGCTTTACAGTGTCTATCATTTAACGAAGTGTAAGCATCTGTCAGGTTCCCCATCTTACGACGTAAAAGTTGATACAGCAACAATAAGGGAAATAAGAAGCTGACATCTCTATATTTTAATCACTTTTAATAGATCCTTAAGCATAATTCTAGAAGGAAGTGATTCACAATATTAAGATTACATTTTTTTACGTCAGTATAATATTCCCCATATCAATAAAACATTTTTACTTGTAAATGTCATTATGTTGCAAGCTGACAACACTGTGGCGTTTTGGTCACATTAGGTGTTGCTTTAGTAGGAAACGAGGTCAGTTGCACGAGAGCTACTTGACACAGTCACGTCAAATATAGATCTAGGCGTAACATTACAGAAAGACCGGCAATGAAGCATCCATATAAGGTCAGTTGCAGTGTAGGAGATTTCTGGGAAAGTGTAGCTCGTCAATAAAGGAAACGATGTACAAAACGTTTTTTGCAGTCCAGTCTTGAGTACTACTCGAGTTTTTGAGGTTCCCATTCGTTTATGATAAATAAAGACGTGGAAGCAGTTCAGAGGTGTGTTGCTAGATTTGTAACCGGTAGGTTTGATCAGTACACGGGTATTAAGGGAATGCTTTCTGATCTGGAATGGGAGTCCCATGACAGAAGAAAATATCCTTTTCATGAGAGTATATTGGGAACCACCACTTCCAACAGATTATATATAATATAACTATCAACTCTTTTACTCACATTTCAGGAATCTGTTTCTAGTGAGGCCTTCTGTTGCAGAATGGAAGTCACTGGCAATGGTCGGAAATTAATATATGCAAGAAGGGCCAAACAGAGAATTTAGAAAATGCCAGATATTGTAAAATTTTAAAAAATTTGAAAATATAAAATATCAGTGAATCGAAATTGGGGGATCTAATGTAGTTGTGCTTTGGAACACCTTCTCTCCCCTGCTCCCTTCCCCCTCAGCTCCAACAGAGCCTAATAGTTGACCTATCTTTAAAACGATAAAGCCAAACACAGCCTATGAATGAAATGGTCGTTAAAATGAAATATTCAGTCGCAATGTACCACCAGAGCAGTCATCTGCTCCATTCTCGAAACTATCGGATCGATATGAGTTTTATGACATGTTCAGAAATTTACCCTAATGGATATGACATGCAGAATTTTAATATCTAAAATGCGCCCACTACACACACACATATACATTAAAACACAAATTAACTCTTCTGAATTGCGACTGCAAACGTCCATCTTTTGATCTTCATACCATACTTGGTGTAAGGTACAATAGACAGTCATTTATTCTCAATGTCTAACTGGTCTAGAGTTCTTCTCAATATCAGTTCAACGTGTAAAACTCTACAGAATTGCGCCAGACGTCTAAAATAAAATGTATATGTCAAGTGGCACAGTTTTATTCCACACAAATCCGTCAAAATTTCAAAATAAAATGTACAAATCCTATTTCCATGTAAATATTTACAAAACACATGGACCTAAATAATAACATCGAAAGATAGAGAACTTTATAATGCATTCGAATGTGAAATGTTTACCTATAACATGACCAAAGACAGTGGTAGAGGAAGACACCGATGAAAAATCGGTGCATCAGAAATACAATCCTACTACCAAAATACAGTTATTGAAGAAAATAAGTTTTTAATTTGAGTACAAAACACACACAGGATGCCTATGGTCCACAACATGGCATTGACAACATCTTATTCTCGCAAAATGAAGTTTCAGCTAGTTTATCATCACATTTCAAAGGAAAACTTTGAACGTTTTTCAGGAAAGGATCAATATTAAGTATCTTCTTGACACCGCAAAACATATTTCTCATGTGTCATCATTTGTAACAAAAATGAGAGTCTGATAATATTTCTGCTGATAACAATAATAATAATCATAATTAATCGTCTATTCTGCTTGGTCACTTGGCTGTAGTAAGTAGAAGAAAAAGTATTTTTTTTTCCTGCTAGAAAGACTTCTGAGGTCTTTGTCCATTCTTCAATTACACGGTGGCCAACAAACATATCCCCTGATTGTGTCACAATAAAATGATTTGGGTGCATAAAATATACTAAGAAAATATTTCAGAACTGTAATAATCGATTTAATACCATCTACTTTGTTTTTCAGACTGAAAAATCCCCTTAAAAAATTTATGAATGACTGTGCTGATAAACCTCTTACATGATTCGATTTTCAAACAGCTGAGCAGAACTGAACGTGCTCAGACATTTCGCTCTTTACCTATTCTGATCACCACTACACTGACACAATATTTTTAGCGCAACGCAATCTGACTTTCAAAAATCCCTACAAAAGAATGGCCCTGACTAACAATAACCTATACTTTTCATGAATCACTTACCTCACAAAAATGCTCGTTACTCGAGCTACTGCAATACAGCGAGCGCCAATACTGCCAGCTAAATGAAAGATTCTAACAACTGAAGGCACTAACTACTGATAGGCATAGTCAGCAAATGAAAGATTTTGATAGAGAACAACCAATGTACCTTAATAATGTTCCAAAGTCATCATATATATATATATCAGTTCATGATACCCAATATTACAAATTTACTCTTTCTGGTGAACACACGTCCAGATCATCCTCTCTCAAAACTCCGCCATCTCTCTCCCCACATCCACCACTGCTGGCGGCTCATCTCCAACTGCGCAACGCTACGCGCTGTTAACATGTAACTGCCCAACACTACAGTAGCAATATTGTAACAATGCAGACCAGCCACAGACTTCACACAGCACAGTCAGTGATTTTCATATAGAGCGCTACGTGGCGTTACCAACTTAAAAAGCTAAACAGGCTACTTACAAGATGACTGAAGTGATGATATGTGCAAAATTTAACTATTAGATACAAGACAAAGAGTGAGCACTACTTTAAAATTTGCTGGTACAATATGACAGAGAGTTTTCATACATCCTTATAAAACTTACATTTTAATATACAGTGACTGCGGCAATTTTAAAATTTTAAATGTTTCTGCGCTATATTATCGCTGAATACACACTGAAGCGCCAAAGAAACGGTGTCGGAATGCGTATTCAAATAGAGAAATATGTAAACAGGCAGAATACGGCGCTGCGGTCGACAACGCCTATATAAGACGTCTAACGCATTTGTTAGATCGGTTACTGCTGCTACAATGGGAGGTTATCAAGATTTTAGTGAGTTTGAATGTGGTGTTATAGACGGCGCACGAGTGATGGCACACAGCATTTCCGAGGTAGCGATGGAGTGGGCATTTTCCCCTACGACCATTCCACGAGTGTACCATGAATGTCATGAATCCGGTAAAACATCAAATCTCCGACATCGCTGCGGCTGGGAAAAGATCCTGCAAGAACGGAACCACCAACGACTGAAGAGAATCGTTCAATGTGACAGAAGTGCAAAACTTCCGTAAATTGCTGTAGATTCCAATGCTGCACCATTAAGAAGTGTCAGGGTGCGAACCATTCAACGAAATATCATAGATTTGGGATTTCGGAGCCGAAGGCCCACTCGTACAGCACACTGGACTCGGATTCTGGAGGACGACAGTTCAGTCCCGCGTCCGGCCATCACTATTTACGTTTTCCGTGATTTCCCTAGGTCGCTTCAGGAAAATACCGGGGTGGTTCCTTTTAAAGTGCACGGCCGACTTTCTTCCCCAACCGTCCCTACTCCTATGACGTCGATGACCTCGCAGTTTGTTCTTGTCCCCCCAGATCAGTCCAATAAAATCCCACTCGTACACCCTTGATGACTGCCTGACAGAAGGCTTTACGTCTCACCTGGGCCCGTCAACACCGACACTTGACTGTTGATGACGGAAAACATGTTGCCTGGTCGGACGAGTCTCGTTTCAAATTGTATCGAGCGGATGGACGTGTGCGGGTATGGGAACGACCTCATGACTCCATGGACCCTGCATGACCGCAGGAGACTGTTCAAGCTGGAGGAGGCTCTGTAGCGGTGTAGGGCTTCCGCAGTTGGAGTGACATGGGACACCTGATCCCTTTAGGTACGACTCTGACAGGTAACACGCATGTAAGCATCCTGTCTGATCACCTACATCCATTCATGTCCATTGTTCATTCCGACGGTATTGGGCAATTCCAGCAGGACAATGCGACATCCCACACATCCAGTATTGCTACAGAGTGGCTCTTTTGAGATTAAAGTCTTCCGCTAGTCACGAAACTCTGCAGACTTGAACATTATTGAGCAGATCTGGCATGCATTGCAACGTACTGTTCGGAAGAGATCTCTAGCCCCTCGTTCTTTTACGGATTTCTGGACAGCCCTGCGGGATTCGTGGTGTCAAGTCCCTCGAGCACTATTTCAGAGATTAGGCGAGTCCATGCCGCGTCGTGTTGCGGCACTTCTGCGTGTTCGCGAGGGGCCCTACACGATATTAGGCAGGTGTACCTCTTTCTTAGCCCCTTCTGTGCGTGCAGTTGTATGTATATATATTGTAAAGAGACGTTCAATGCGTAAAAGAGTATAGACATTTAGCTTCACAAGGAAATATTTTGTTTCTCATATGATAAAAAGATTTTTTTTTTCCTTTTCATTGACTGCTTAATGAGAGACTTGTTGCCTAGTATTTTAAACCAGGTAGTACTTCTTACAATTTTTCAAATGGTAACATAAATTTTCCACTAATCCATGGAAGTATTGTATACAGCAATAAGAATCGAAGTAATAATAAGGAAACATTTACCATTTCATAGCGTGTATGGCTCAGCAACCAGAAATATATATGTTGGTACAAACAGTCTTGGTTGTGGTGGCCACCAGATTGGCTCATATTAGATGGTCTTAGGCTCATGGGATACTGAGAAGAGAAAACATTCTATCAAATAATCGACTCGGCAAGTACATTGGCAACAGTGTTGGTTTCCTCATATAATAAGAGGTTACGAAGAAAAAATTATATTACCTACTGAAAACATATACTAATTGACAGGGTCAAGAAAGTTCTTACCATCACCGCCTATATTGTTTCGTGGGTCAATTTCAACATAGTCCTTTGAGGTGTCTGTCGCGCTGATTATTTTCTGTGTCCGGGGACTGATATCAGTTATATTTTGTCATTCGTTTATGTCTTGAAGGTGAAAGGCTCTAGAGACTGAGTCTGGCGAAATGCTGATTTTTTCCTATGCTGTTTAGTCTCTAACCGCGGTGTGCCAGTTCTCGTACGGGATGACAGTTATTGAACTGTAGGCAATAAAATCTTCATAACTTCTGAACAGTTTGCGTTAGGACGTTCAAACTGCACGGTTGGCCACGGGACATGATGCGAATTAGTATACGCTGCATGGTTTGGTTTAACGACTAAACCCCCTTTAATTTGGATGGGATCGTCAATAAGCAAACCTGCCGCAGTTGGTGGAGTGAGAATCCGCATTTCACGATCGAGAAGTCACTTCACCCTCAACGGGTGACTGTGTGCCGAGCACTGTCCAGTCACGGAATAGTCGGTGTGATATTCATTGATGGTACGTGACTACTGAACGGTACGTGAAGGTTTTGTAAGATGATTTCATCACTGATATTCAAAGGGAGCCTGATTTCAACGTGATACGGTTTATGTAAGACGTAGCTCCACTCCATTGGAGCAGGAGAGTGTTTGGTGGGGACCGCATTCTGGCTCTGGGGTACCTAGAGGCCACTGGCATGGACCTCGATTGGCAGCCATATTTTCCGGATATGAACACATGCGACTCGTTTTTGTGTGGCTATATTACAGACAAGGTGCACAGCAATAACCTTAAAACTGTAGCTCAGCTGAAAACTCTATTCATTAGGTCTTCGACACCATCGATGTTCCGACACTTCAGCAGGTCATGCAGAATTTCTCTATTTGTCGGCGCTACATCATTGCCAATGATGGTAGGCATATTGAACATGTCGTAAGCTAAATCTGAATATCTGTAGAGTCGTTTACAAATTGAATGCAGTGTAGCTTGTAACTAATTTACGTTTCTTTTCATATAGTTCAATAATTGTCACCCTGTATATGTGCATTTATCGTCTGGAATGTGTGAGAATTGTGTAGTGTGTTACGACATGCTCCGGGGACCCTCTCCTCAAAGGTACGTTCCTCTTTTTGCATGAGATGCGTGCTGTGTAAATGCACTGGGTACTGGACATGTCCACTCAGGCAGTGGGCCTTGGGTCGATCTGCCGCACTTCTCGCTGTTCCCATATCTTGGTGAATTAGGTACAAACTGTCCGGCCCTTTTCACTGCTATCCCATTCCCGCTGCCAGCTATCTGATCGACACTTCATTAAGTGGCGTTTGTCACTTATTTACTCCATTGTTATGGTAGTAATCTTCTAAAGTTCTCCATCTTGAGCCAATACGCTGCAGCCCGATCCCATAAGGGGTAGTCAGTCGGATAGATACCCAAGACGACAGACAGAGCTTCAAGTGGTGTGGCCTAGGAATCCTCCGATAGCCTAAGCATCGCACTTGCCGTTCTGGTAGTAACAAAATTCAGACTGTGGGCCCATGTATTACACTGCGCACTGGTATGTATGATGTATGAAGTGGTAATCTAAGGAGTTTAGTTTTTATCCTGTCTAGACTGTTTGATATTCATTCTGCCATGTCGGGAGCTACTTGTATGTTGCTATGAAATTAGTAATTTGGTAAGGTGTATGCCAGCCTCAGCTGCTCCATGCCAAAATTCTGAAGGCTCAGTCGATTTCGCAAGTAAAACACCTAGCTATAACATAATAGCTATTCCGTCCAACATATAATTTAAAAGGCGGAACAGTTTATATGGTTCTGCCGCACTCAGTCTCGTAAATAATAATAATAATAATTTGCGAAGTCTTTTCGTGAACATAACATTCGACATTGAGAGTAACTGATAAAAATCCACATAAAATACTGAATCGGTACATGCTTCCTAACATCTTCCAAACGTATGGCATAAACTGGCACTTGGGGTAGCGTCTATTTGTATATACAAGAGAAGGGTCGTCTTCCTACAACTATCCCAAACTACAGGGCAAAGATTGAATATTATGCAATGCCTTCAGCTTAGGCAAATGGAACAAATCGGTTGGTGTTTTTCTTAATTATATGTGTCTATGGTACACATTAACGGGCTTATGAAGACGCCTTTTGCATGAAGAGCGGGTCCTGAGAAAAAATAAAAATACATAGCTTTTGGGTACCGAAACCGAACCGAAGTTTCCAATACGGCTATGCGTATAAAATGGCAGACACTTTTATAGTATATTCGTAATACCCCGATATCGAACAGCCTTTAGAAGTTTATTGGTATCTTCATCCATTTCCACGATGCAAAGATACAAAGTTACCGAAAATGTACACGTAAAATACGTAAGTTAATTCCGATAAGACGAAATATAAATAATAAGTGACCTTACAAAACTGTTCTGACTTTTTACGTCATATTCTCTATGTATTTATCCAGAAGTGGCATCTTTCTCCTTTCAAAAATCTTTATCCGTTATCGAGAAGCACAAGAAAAACAAGGATGTTGAGAACCAAAACTGAGCACCAGATTCCAAGACGGTTATCCACAGCAAGTGGCTGACATTTTTACGTACGTTCCCAAGGTTCCGGTCTTGAAAAACCTTGGAAATTTTCTTGATATATTTATCCGACTCCGAAGTAAAGAGGTAAGAAGTTACCCCTACTTGTATATATTAAATACACACCGAAACTACTACGTGAGATGAAATCGTAGTATAAAAAGTTACGTAGCACGGAGAAATATCCTGCAAAATATCTCCTTTGTCTTCAGTAAGATTGTAGGAATTCTATGGTGTAGCACTGAAGCACATGCAAAGTTTTTGTGCACCTAAAATTCAGTCTAATATGTTAAATTATAGTTGTGTTACTTCAGTTTTACGTAAGTATACCATCAAAACATTACCAACCCATAAAGCTTTTTTTTTTTCAAATGTGTTAAGAGGGCAACGAGTGGGAACCACTGGAATGGCTCAAATGGCTCTGAGCACTATGGGACTCAACATCTTAGGTCATAAGTCCCCTAGAACTTAGAACTACTTAAACCTAACTAACCTAAGGAAATCACACACACCCATGCCCGAGGCAGGATTCGAACCTGCGACCGTAGCAGTCCCGCGGTTCCGGACTGCTGCGCCAGAACCGCACGGCCATCGCGGCCGGCACACTGGAATAATGTTCCTCCTTTTTTTTTCTTTCTCATCGTTCTTCTGACTGTTTCCATGTGGCTCCCAACAAATTCGTCATCATCATCTGAGACTGGCGTCCGCTTGTTTAGCTAGGAGGTAACGTGCTCGTCTCCCATGAAAGCGAGCCCTGGTTTGATTTCCAGCCGTGGTGGAGGTTTTCTCCGCTCGTGTTGTTCTCATTATGATTTCATCCTCATCACTGGCGCGCAAGTTGCCCAATGTGGCGTCGACTGAAATAAGATTTGCACTTGGCTTTCTAACTTCCCCTTGATGGGGCCTGCTGGCCAACTTTGCCACACACTCATTTTTTAAATGTCAGAGTGGCACTTGCAACCTACGTCATCATTTATTTCCTGAATGTATTCAAATCTCTGTCTTCCTCTACAGTTTTCATCCTCCACAGTTCCCTGTAGTACCATGGAAGTTAACCCCGATGTAGTAACAAATACCCTACTGGAAGGTAACTTGTTTGGACTATTTAATTGATTGACAATGTTGTCAAAATTTAGTGTACTAACAACATTTATTTTACCAAACAAGATGTAAATTATACTAAGTTATAGATGGAATTCCCTAAACAACTAACAGATGGTTAAATATGAAACTGGGTGGCGCCTGGTTGGCAAAGACGATGAGTCAAGTACTCTGGCTCTAAAAAATGTGGATAAAGCATGCTGAATAGATCTGACGCTGAGCAGACTTGGTCTTATCAAATCTACTGAAGTTTCTCTGCACAGGTGCAGCTGAGAGCAAGTGGCGATTGGGATCTGTATGCCCTGAGAATACCGGAGTGTCAGTACGTTACCTGTCTACTACGAGCGGTGACGTGGCTTTGACTTGG
The DNA here is from genome assembly GCF_023898315.1 of Schistocerca nitens. Classification (NCBI taxonomy): domain Eukaryota; kingdom Metazoa; phylum Arthropoda; class Insecta; order Orthoptera; family Acrididae; genus Schistocerca; species Schistocerca nitens. The sequence goes on from NC_064618.1 coordinate 177,628,956, forward strand.
CGAGATGTATGTGGCGGAGGAGGTGAGACGTGGAGGTGGCAGCTGCGAATCGATCTCGGAAACGACAAAAATGCAAAAATCTCACGGTCTAGCGATCAGGCAGACGGATCGCAATTTACTCTCTACCAGAGCCCTAAAATCACGGTAGATTTCAGTGTGTGAGACACGCGTTCACTGATTGTACCAAGGACAAATTTGGCTTACTTATACGACGGAGCGCACAGGGATACCAAACGTTAAGACAGGTAAACCAAAAACGAATAAGTATGCCCTCGACAAACGAGTTAGAACTTCACCACAAGCTCCCCCGTCTAAACTACTCGCAAGTGAAGTCAGTCTCAGGACAGGTCCCAATTACCAACCATATATGTCAAAGCTTTGACCAGAAGTCCGTTACCAGACAAAAGTCTGGCACCACAGTGCTTCGCACGTATCCAGAAAAATGTTCCGTTTTTTCACAAAGTGCAGGAACGACACTGCGTTCACCCCATCTTCAGTCAATCACAAGGCTCTGGAGAAGCTAAATTTCCCCTCCCACACGACAGCACAAACTACTGTCGAACCAGGGCAAGAGTTAGGAAACCTGCATCTCTGAAAAAGATAGAAAACACCATTAGAGCCTTTTTTTAATTTTTCGCAGAGGAGCAAGAGATGGTTTTCTCTGAAGTCGTGTCTCTTCCCACAGCAACAAGCGAACAGATACAATCTCAAAGATCTTTATCTAAATCGCCTGTGCCTTGGAGCTTGTTAGTCCTAGATGAGGTGTAATAAAGATTATATCTTTATTACACCTAAGAGATGGTTTTCTCTGAAGTCGTGTCTCTTCCCACAGCAACAAGCAAACAGATACAATCTCAAAGATCTTTATCTACATCGCCTGTGCCTTGGAGCATGTTAGTCCTAGATAAAGATATTAGTCCTAGATAAAGATATAATCTTTATTACACCTAAGAGATGGTTTTCTCTGAAGTCGTGTCTCTTCCCACAGCAACAAGCGAACAGATACAATCTGAAAGATCTTTATCTGAATCGCCTGTGCCTTGGAGCTTGCTAGTCCTAGATGAGGTGTAATAAAGATTATATCTTTATTACACCTCTTATTTACGTTTGCATAGGCTACTGTACTACACACCTACAACGAACAGAACACATCCCCTATGTCTTTATATAAATATTGTCCTGTGGATAATGAACTAGTGTGTTTCTCCTTGTCACTCAAATGAAGATTTAATAGCTCTGCGTTTTGTAGAGAAAACGCATCGTGTTGTTTTGACTTTCTGCTAGTGCTACTTGCCTCTAACGTTTGTTTATGTATGTCTGAAGTCACTCAGCTTGAGCTAGTTGTGAATTCAACACATCCCCAGGAAGTTAATTTCTTTATATAGCGAAGTAGACGCAGTACAACTTGCAACATTCCATTATTTTCATATATTTAAGAATTTTTTTGTTTCCTACATATGTTTTACTAGACAAAGAGTGGAAACTGTGAGAGTTGTCGCACGATAGTAAGTAGTGAGATGCTTGTTGAAGCTGCAGCAAGTGGATTTACCGGCCGCGTTGTTGTGCGGAGCCTGCAAGGGGGTGGTTGTAACGGCGGTCCTCTCCTGGAACTGGAATGTACACACACAAAAAAAAAGTCTTGCGTGACCTCGGTTCCGTGAGTTCCGGAACTTGTACAGAAAATTGGAATAGAGATCAACATAAACATGGTTTCCGACCTTTTTATTGCTAATGAAAGCCACACATTGCATGTTGTACCACCATACAGCGAGACTTTCAGAGGTGGTGGTCCATATTTCTGTACACACCCGTACCTCTAATACCCAGTAGCACGTCCTCTTGCCGGCCGCGGTGGCCGTGCGGTTCTGGCGCTGCAGTCCGGAACCGCGGGACTGCTACGGTCGCAGGTTCGAATCCTGCCTCGGGCATGGGTGTGTGTGATGTCCTTAGGTTAGTTAGGTTTAAGTAGTTCTAAGTTCTAGGGGACTTATGACCTAAGATGTTGAGTCCCATAGTGCTCAGAGCCATTTGAACCATTTGAACCACGTCCTCTTGCATCAATGCATGCCTGTGTTCATCGTGGCATATTATCCACAGATTCATCAGGGTACTGCTAGTCCAGATTGTCCCACTCCTCAACGGCGATTCTGCATAAATCCGTCAGAGTGGTTGGTGAGTCGCGTCGTCCTTAAACAGCCCTTTTCAATCCATACCAGGCATGTTCGACAGGGTCGAGCGATGTCGTTACCCTGAAGGAAATATTTCACATTAATTTGCACGATGAGGGCACGAATTGTTGTTCATGAAGATGAATGAGTCTCCAACATGCTACCGATATGGTTGCACTATCGGTTGGAGGATGGCATTCATGAATCGTACTGCGTATTCCATGAGCATCAGCAGCGTACGTCGGCCCCACGTAATGTCCCCAAAAACAGCAGGAACCTCCACCTTGTTGCACTCACTGGACAGTGTGTCTAAGGCGTTCAGCCCGAGCGGGTTGCCTCCAAACACGTCTCCGACGATTGTGTGGTTGTAGGCACATGCGCCATTCATCAGTGAAGAGAACGTGATGCCAATCCTGAGCGGTCCATTCGGCATTGTTGTTGTGCCCATCTGCACCGCGCTTCATGGTGTCATGGTTGCAAAGATGCCTCGCCATGGACGTCAGGAGTGAAGTTGCTCGTCAGTCAGCCTATTGCGCTCAGTTTGAGTCCTAATACGACGAACTGTGTCTGCACGAAAAGCATTATTCAACATGGTGGCGTTGCTGTCAGGGTTCCTCCGACCCATAATCCGTAGGTAACGGTCATCCACTGCAGTAGTAGCCCTTGGACGGCATGAGCGAGGCATGTCATCTACAATTCCTGTCTCTCTGTATCTCCTCCATGTCCGAACGACGTCGCTTTGCTTCACACCTAGATTCCTGCGCACTTCCCTTGTTGAGAGCCCTTCCTGGCACAAAGTAACAATGCGGACACGATATAACTGAGGTATTGACCGTCTAGGGATTGCTGAACTACAAAAAACACGAGCCGTGTACCTCCTTCCTGATGGAATGACTGGAACTGATCGGTTGTAGGACTCCCTCCGTCTAATAGTCGCTGCTCATGCATGGTTGTTTACATCTTTTGGCATGTTTAGTGACATATCCGAACAGTCAAAGGGACTATGTCTGTGATACAATATCCACAGTCAACGTCTGACTTTAAGAGTTCTGGGAATCGGAGTGATGCAAAACTCTTTTCGATGTGTGTATGTAGGTTGGGTTGTTGTGGGGGAGGAGACCAGACAGCGAGGTCATCGGTCTCATCGGATTAGGGAAGGACGGGGAAGGGAATTGGCCGTGCCCTTTCAAAGGAACCATCCCGGCATTTTCCTGGAGCGATTTAGCGAAATCACGGAAAACATAAACCAGGATGGCCGGACGAGGGATTGAACCGTCGTCCTCCCGAATGCGAGTCCAGTGTGTTAACCAATCCGCCACCTCGCTCGGTGTGTGTATGTAGGGGGAATAAATTAATAGGGGAGCAAAAGAACCAAGAGATTTTATGTCTAGCTTGGAGAAAGCTAGTGAGGATGAAGGAAGACAGTGGCGAGGGGATTGGCTGGGAACTGGCAGTTGCTAGGAAGTCTATCAGGAGGATAACGTGGTCTGACAGTTTTATTATATTTTCAGCAACTGTTTCAAGCTGCCAGGATTGAAAAGAGAGGGAACACAAGATTGTTTAGGAGTAGGAAATACGCCGAAGACTCAGCAAGTGAATAGGAAGCTTAGGAAAGACACAAATTTTAGGAAGAAGAGAGTAATTCTGTTAATTAGCTGTCGTGCCAGATGAGTAGGTCTTTAGTTACAAAATCAGTTATGGAAGGAGTATCAGGTTAGCTGAATTTTCAAGCCGAGTGCTGGACTGAATCGCGTCACTGAGAGATAACGGCGTTCTTGCAAGATGATCATGCAGTGACAGAGGGTGGGCAGGGAACAGCTAGGATAAGGACATGCATAAAACATTGATGTTGAACTATTATAACTTCCTTTATTGGTGGCACCAGTGTGGCAGTGGTTGTGCTGTTCCATCGGTATGTTCGGCCTCATCTTGGTAGTGATCTACACAATCGAGTACAGAGCTGGAGATGGTGCTGATGACTGCTGGCTGGACAAACTTTGGAATGGTACTGGTGGGGAGATGGGGTTACAATAGGTGTGGCCTATATTTCAACAGGACTGAAGCTAATTACTGAGGGTACAGTAGCTGGGTGTGGAGTTACACGTGATCAAATTTCCGGTTGTCATAGACAGAATGACTAGGCATTTTTATGAAAAGCCTTGATAACAGGTTTCCTATTTTTAAAGGATGTCAAGGAATTTTGGAGATTTCTTCATCGTGTACACAGCAGACATAAAGTTCTGCTCCATATTGTACTTATTTTTCCAATTTATTAGTCATAACATTCCACAGTAGTACATAATTTTCAACTGACATTTAAAAATAATAAAACAAACTAAAATTCACAGGAATTTCTGCATGACTATCAACTCTTTATGAAAATGTCTCTGAGCACCATGGGACTTAACAGCTATGGTCATCAGTCCCCTAGAACTTAGAACTACTTAAACCTAACTAACCTAAGGACAGCACACAACACCCAGTCATCACGAGGCAGAGAAAATCCCTGACCCCGCCGGGAATCGAACCCGGGAACCCGGGTGTGGGAAGCGAGAACGCTACTGCATGACCACGAGCTGCGGACTGTTTACGAAAAAGTGCACTTGATTAAGTACAACAACTAGGAATTGAAATAAAGTCTTTTTCAGCGCTATTTTATGCATTAGAAATGCGGAATATAGTGCTATCGTCTCATGAACGTGCAAGTTGCTACTGTAGCACTACCTTAAAATGTGGGGATTATGTATTTATATCAAATGCGACACGCATTTTGAATGCAGAGAAAAGATAATCACAGTTAGTTTAGACACACATTTTGAATTGGCAGCCGTTGAAGCTATAGAGCTAAAAACCTATGGCAAGTAAATCATTATATGTACATACCGCTCAGATGGTGTTTACATGGACACGTTGTTTAACACATTAAATGAAGTCATTGAAAGAGTCTCAGCCCAAAGAAAAAGTAGCGCAATAACTTGTGGATGAATGATATTATCAAAGATATGGAGGCTGAAATTAGTTGTAACTTCCTAAACGTTTTGAGTGCCTTTGGCATTTCACAAATTGTAACCACCACTACTAGTTCAGCATCAGTCTTAGATAATGTACTTACAGATATCGACCAAAGAAAAGTGTTAAGCACTGACAACAGGTATTGATTTTTCTGATCATTACTATCCCATAGTAAAGTTAAAGGCTCGAGTTTAGATAACCGGCAAAACCTTACTGATACGGAAGATTTTTCTGGGAACTTAAAATACTTGCTTTTTCTAGGGAACTGCCAAATCACACTTCGGATGAATTTCATACGGAAAACAGTGGGGATGCTAAGTTGTCTAATTCTACAGGGTGTTTAAATTCCGTTTAAATGAGAGATTTCCAAAAGCAGCCACTTCTACAGTTGTAACTAGGATAAACGGATGGATAATTGTGGGCATCTGAAGGTCTTTCCCGACATCGAAATGTTTCAGTTTCTCGCAAACGCCATACACTAATCCACAGTTGCTACGCCACTATCAGAGCTAAAGAGACATACAAGAGAGTACTGCTTGCAAACGAAATTGAGAGGGTAACATAATATCAGAAAATGAGAACAAAGTGGTGAGAGATGTAATTATCATCATGGTTTCCGCAAGCGACACTTTCACGCGAGGGACGTCACGCGGACTCACGCTGCATGATCGACTAACCTACTGACTACACCACAACAGACTATCAGGACCTCTCCAGAAGTTTCAACACAGTCTCGATGGAAAGACCTTCTGCATGTGTCAGCACATGGAAACCGGATATAAACCACTAGAACCAGCCCTTCAGCAAGTCGTCATAGCTGCACCATCCGATGTAACTACGACAAACCTCCACCAGGCTGCGAACCAACGACTGCTGCTTCAGTGTCAAACTCGGGCACCTTGAAATATGGATGTTAATCTGACTGACCATTTTGTGAATGTGAGAAAGTGGCATGCCACCTCTCAAAGATACGTTCCCGAAATGGGAGAAGTATAGCTTCGGCCTTTACAGAGTTTATATAAGCGATACTTGAAGCTTTCGACAAGGGTGACTGTGTTAAAGACGTATTCTTAGAGTTCTCCAAGAGTTTTTATACTGCTGAACATAAAATATTACAAAAGCTAAAAGCACTAGAATTAAGAGCTACAGCAAATGAGTGGTTCCACTTTTACTTTGAAAGCAAGGTACAGATGGTACATGGAACCCACATATCTGCTGAAAATAAATTTACATTAAATCGATTCTCAGACAAGAAACACATAAACAGAGAGGTTCCTCAAAGGAATCGATTCCGAACATGAATACATTTTCATTATGGTCTGAAATTTTGCTTCAAAACGAAGGGATGCCCCAACCTTGCCTGTCAGCTCCTGACCATCCAGACCAGTATAGAATGCGGGGAAAAATTCCCTTTGCTAATGAGAGTAACATCGTTACGACTGATAAATCTCCACAACGCATATGAGGGAAGGCAAATCTAACTCTAAAGTACGTTTACGAATGGGTAGTGTGTAGAACGTATACTGTTCAACGTAAAGAAGGAATGTAGTTCCGTCACGTAAGACATACGTGATAAATCTATAAACTGTTTAACGAACAGTTATTACAAATGAATACTGGTTGTCAATTAACATGTGATGTATAGACAAAGATAATGCTGTACTGAATCTTTCATCAGAATGTCTTGCTCTTATGGTCCTATCATCAGTTTGCAACAGCCAGTGATATATAGAGACATACAATTCTGGTGCACACTCATTTCTCACTTATGGGATTATTTTCAAGGCAAAAAAAACACAAAAATTGACACAAATTTTAAATTGCGGAATAGGCCGTAAGATTAAGAAACAGAAGGAGCAGTAGCGCTCATTTTAAAGAGCTATTTAAGAAACCAGTTTTTATTGGAGCACCAAGTCAGTACACTTACCTAGTTGAAGATTATATCAGAGAGAGCATCATTAAGTATTTCGCAAAAGAACCTGTACAAGTCATGAAATAAAACCTAGTTTGAACTTAAATTTATCTAGAAGTAAGAAATAAAATTGTCAAAGCAGAATTTTCTAATAGGGCCATTCTGTAAGTCATGCGAGGTACACTACATCTTAAGATAATGCGACATCGTGGTAATTCCACGACAGCTGTTGAACCGGCAAGGCACTGTGTATCTGAATGCTAACACGCAACAGAGTTACAGTGCAGGAGACCATGGCAAAAGTTGAAATGAAATACACGCAATTGGGCCATGTCTAAATTTATTTTTCGCGAGTAGAGATGGAACATAAACGGACCAAAATCAACCTTTGTCCTTCAAAGTAGTCTCCCGGTTCATGCAGAAAGGCGCTGAATGCCATTAGCATCGTCATCAATATGTCCCACCTATCGCCGAAATGCCGTGAGAACATCCGTTTTGTTTGCAAAGTGTCTCTCTCGCAGTGGCCTCTGTTGTAGAATGAGACTGGAGTCGCATGAATTGTGATCTGGTGAGTTATGTGGTGGGGGGATAATTTCTCACCCCAACTCTGTACTCAATTCTTGATGACGTCAGATGTGTGGGTTGTAACGTTACCATGCAGTATGACTACATTACCCAACAAATAAATGTTACATACAGTAGCGGTCGTTAATGAAAGATTATAAATAAAATACCATCTCACATTACAGTACTGTATTGCCTTTACAAGATAATCGTCCACCGTGATGTATAGTGCTTGGTGGTAATGTATTGTTACTGTACTGAGTTCAACGCCGTCTCATTCATCATGGTGGTATGCTTACTAAGTTTTATGGGCTGAGACATGTTAATGGTCATGGAGTCAGCTTTCTAAACTGCCTGAAGTTATTGAAGGGGCAACAGCAGCAAGCTCATGGATCGGAAATTACCAGTCAGTGTCCTTGATATGTGCAGTAAAAAGCATAGAAAAATTGTGTTTATATCAGAGAACATTGCACAATAGCGACGAACCGAATGGAGAAATGAAATTATTAAGACACTGAGAAAAACTCGGAAGAATGGAATTTACTCCATCCTGTCACCTTGATCTAGGATTTTCTAAATGATTTCAGACAGTTCCTTCACCAAACCAATGACCGGCCATCTGACATGTTCTCGTAAAGCATATTTGTATATTCCATGCGTATGGCTTATTTTTAGCTGCTTCCTTTAATTGGATTATGTTGACGTATGCAGTTTTGTTGCAGGATGAGCACTACGTGAATAAATAAATAAGTAAACAATAAAACAAAACAGAGCTTAATTTACAGTCTTCACACAAGTTTTGTAAAAAAATTATACGTTGGTGCATTAAGTAAGGCTATACAAATTCCAGACTGACTGTACATGAAGGGAGTTGAGACTAAACTAAAGACACTACAGTTTCGCTGAGCATGTTCTCAGTCAACACCATCCTTACGATTTTAAGTGTGAGGTCCTGAATACATCAAATAAAACCAGAAATCAAGCACTCCTCGAAATTATGGCTATCAGTAGCATTAGCTACAAACAAATTCCTTATTCGTTTATGATACAGTTGCCTTATTCTCTATTTCTATAATGACAGCAGACAGTTAACGTTGTTCTAATTGTAAGATGATATGCTTGTTCCAAATTCCGTAATTGTATCCCACTCCCAACATTGCATCGTCTACTTCCTCCCCTCTTCTCGCAATCTTCCTTTACAGTTCTTCATATTTACCAACCTCTGGGTTTTTATGTCGTAATATACTTGGGAAGTAGCCTCTTGATGCACTGATTTGCTTTTTATATTTGTATTCATTTAATTCCTATAGAGACGTTCTTTCTGAGTATTTCGATACGCTTATGACAGTTTATTTTTATTGAGCATTAAGAGACTTTATCAGTTGTCCGTATACCTTGTGTACTACAATATGTTTAGATCAGTCGACATTGTGTTTAAGTATTCGCATTCAAATATTTAGTGTATAGAACATGCAGTGCAATATTACACAATATTTATTGTTTTGTATCCACGTCAAATTGAGGCTCTGTATATATGTGTTTTTCGTGTTGATGTGTAATCTTCAGATGTAGCACATCTTTCGAAATAACAGTTTCTATACAGCAAGAAGCTCTCAGTGATGTAGTGTGAGCTGTCTGTTCAGCCGTAATTTGATAATGGCCTAGAAAGCTGAAAGTCTGCTCACAAAAATTACAGAAAAAGGTACTGCAGAATATTAGAGAGTATTTCAGTTCATAATCGATGTTTCTTAAATGCCTTTGGACAGGCGACTCGTCCAGCTAAGAGAGCATTTTCCCAAGAACCGAAAGCCAATGACATGGGACTGTCTCCACACACCATTTACATTTCAAACAGGTTACTTGTCTTTTGGAATATAAGTAGTATCTTTTTGCTTCACGTTTAGTAGATGTCAATAATTTACATTAGTAAGTATACTACAGACCCAATAAATTTAATTCCTGTATTTCTGCTGATTTGCAGTGGATGTTGTTGCATTTGCATTGTTCATACTATCATGTTCATTAGTTCCTTTCCCTACACAGTCCAACGTTTTACCTGTAATACAGTCACCAGGACCAAAACTTCCAAAAAACAGCTCTAAGTAAATGGAAAATGATACTTGATCAAAATTCAGTATGCTCCTGTAATTTTGGTACGGACTGAATCCTTGTTTTCAAAAGATATCAATTTAGTCTTAGTGCACTCTTGGATCATCATATGCATGAATTAATATATATAGAATACCGATATTTGCTTTTGATGTTTGTATTGCTCTCTGTGTAAACTGCTTTCAAGAGTGTGCGATATTGAATATTTGAATCAAATGCCCCCATTTTTTTGTTGTTGCTTTAACTAACTTGTTATTATAACTTTTACTAACATCTTAGTGCATAGCGATCTATTTATGAGCCAAACTGGAAACCGCTATGTATTTTGTGCATAAACTGTTATTGAAAAATATTTATGCATTAGCTTTTGAGTGTACTAAGCCATACTGACAAGCTGTTTCAAAAAAACAGTTCTGTTGTCCAAAATATAGGGTATTAACTGTTTGGAACATTTCTTACACACCATACATGTAAGATGAAGTACTTACAAGTTCATTATTTTTTACTATTACATCACTGAACGACAGGAGTACTGCTACACTCATTCAATCCTATGGCACACAATCTACATCAGTACTCCCCTATGGAAGGAATATGGAACATTTGGAAATAGTTTTTGCACTTACTCATAGGCAAACGAATTGAATACCACACAAATTCGGCAGTGGATCTGTCCATGCTTCATTTGTACAAAGTAGCATTGCTGTCGATCTGCCAATATGGATGAGTGCCCAACAACGTTTCGTCAGTGTGTGAATAATTAAAGAAACTTTCAAAATGTGAGATATTGGACGAATAAATGAGTACTGACGTAAATCCTGTGCCTTTGGACAGGATGACTTACTTTGTGTAGTGCAGTACTCGTGGGACAACACTGAGATTGTAGATATTTTACCTTAGATGTATGGCGTGCCAGAAATGTGTGAAAAAATTTTTTCTTGTATTTTGGAAACTGAAACTTTTTTATCCTAAATTTCTTGTCAACATGATCTAGTAATCTCAAAGCTACTACATATGTATTTTTCCATTACCAGTAAGGAATAAAGTAGAAAGGGGTTAACTTGCTAGAATTTCGATTATTTCAGTACATTGTTAAGTTTGGCTTACATTCAGATTTAACCATTTTTCAGTGATTTAATACCCAGTACAAAATTAAGTGCATCGAAAGTATTTCTAAGTGTGTGTGTGTGTGTGTGTGTGTGTGTGTGTCTGTGTGTTTGTATGTGTGTGTGCGTGCGCGCGCGCATGTTGAGGATATGTAGTCTGCCACTAACAGATGTCTTCAAACACTGTGACAGCCTATTGAATATAAATAGTATAGAGTTTTGCACTTTTTAACAATGGTTGACATAATTCCTGCAGTGTAAAGTATTTGTAGATATGTCATAAGCCTTTTATCTTGTATGTGTGGTATTACACTGCTATAAACATTACATTACAACCATAAATACAGCTGAGCAGTGGCGCCATATTTTACTTCGCATGGGTCTTGTCTGGCGCCACTGGCTCGAGTTTGCTATCGATTTACTATTTATTCAGTAAGCATCTTTGGTCAAAGTCGGTCTAGGAGGAAGTGCTGGCTGTTTGGTGTGTCGCTGGGTGGGAAGACAGTTGGTCGCAGACAGGGTAGTTGCACGTTAGTGCCGAGTTGTTTGTGACATTGGGTTCCTATGTGAGAGCTGAGGTGGTCTGCGAAAGCCGCATCCGTCCGACACAGGAAACTGGCTGTCGGAAGAGTGGTGTGTGGAGCGTGTCGGTCAGTTGTCGGGGTCTGTCTTAATCGCGTCCGCCAACTAGTGCGGGCCTCGGACTGTGGAAAGGTCAGCTTTGTGGGCGTCCGATCATTGGTTAGTGTCCCCGCTGTTTATTGGGTTGTATGGACTGCCGCCTCATGTTGCTCGGAGCCTGGTTCGTCTGCTTCACCCTGAACCGATCCCCGGATACGACTGTTTGTTTAAAAATGACCATCTATAGGCACCTCTTGCATCCATGCAGAGCCGACACGCTACGCATGATGAGTATTAAGTGTGGCTTCGTTTGACTATAGTAGTCTGACAAGAATAACCTTCTAGTCCTATTGCTCCAAGCTCTGGCGATAAGACTTAAACTGCAAATTTCACCTGAACTTTTATCTATTATTATTATTATTAATAATAATATTATTATTATTATTAAAAGAATGTTATATTTGTTTTCAAACGTGGCCTTAAGATTTAAATCGTAGTATTTATTTCTTTGATTTTAAGTTAAATTTAACTTATCAATAATTTATTTGTATGAAATAATAACCAGTGGTTTTTTTTGCCCCGGTCATTCCCGTTTTCTTTAACTCGCGAAAAATAGCGTTTGAAAATTACTTTAGCTTCCCAACAATTCTCTGAACAATCTAGTGCTACTGGTCTTCTCCAAGAACTGTCGCAGGGACTGACGTCGACTGACGACTTCTATTGCAACTCGTATCAATAAAGAAGGCATGCTGCAGCATAATTCTAACGAGTTAGACTAATATGAATTCCTGAAAATTGTGAGAAGCACGAAGTGTAAAAAAAACGATTGTTTATTTCTACTGAGTAATTAAATAGGTCACTTAGGATATAGTCTGAAGAGGAAACATCGTAGGATGGTGGAAGAACAGGAACTTTTGTACTGTTGTCGACAGAGGGAGTACTGGGATCAAAGGGGTCATGACGCTGCGGAGACTATCACCGTAGCTCCCTTGTTCAGCCAAGCAGTTCCCAGTCAACTGTAGATGCCCCGCTCAGATATTTACATAGATTGCAACGCTGTAACCAAGATATGCATGCATATCAGAACGACCCTGACCACAACGTAAAAACCTTTTTTCTTTCCTTCACAAACTTCTTTTTTTTCTCTCCCATCTCGTCTTCCTCGCGCCAGTGTATTACTGTTTTTGATACTCTTTCTTTTTCCTTTTCTGTTATCTACTGGCGTGGCTCTTCTGCGGTTCGCCAGTATACGGTTATCGGCCTTTCATCCAAGATTCCATGCACGAAAAACTGTCCGCATTTAAATAAATAACTCGGGGCATAAAACAAGAGGAGTTAGCCCCCGGAGAGGGCTGCCGCCGAGAAACAGTGCCGGCGTTGTTTTAGTTATGGCCGCCTGGCGCGCAAAGAAACAGGAAGTTCCGCGGCCGTGCTTCTGGAATAAACTCGACTCACCCCCCCCCCCCCACACCGATCCCACCCTCCACACTGCAGGACGGCGATGGCTGTAGGGGGGTGGGGGTGGGGAGCGTCGGTCACTCCTTAGAAAATGGATGGTCCCCACCCCACTTCGTGCTCGATTCTCTGTATTTTGTTGTTTTATAAGCAAAACAACAGTCAGTTGTAAGAAATATCAACAAAGAATCGCTTATGTTCAACTATATACAACAAATAAATCATGTGATAGCTCGAAAGGGACGTATGATGTATTGTGGTAAAGTAGTTGTTTATCTATGAATGTATCCTATGGCGACAGATAATATGGCCCATAATTCCATTTCTCCAGTGCATAACGTATCGCAAATAATATCCAATATTAGCTACAGCATTTTGTGAGATGTAAGTACACACAAGCCTTACGAATTTTGCATCAATTGAACCCCTCATTACGCTGTCTCTAGTCAACTCCTTAACGACAATTATAATTAATGAAGCGCCGTTTTCCTGTATTAGTGAATACTGTTCCATTTGGTGGAGTCGTAAGATACTGTACTTGTATTTGCGAAGAAGGCGGTTGCAATCCCAGTCCGGCAATTTTCCCAACACATGATTATTCTTAACCCTTCCATGGTTAAAGAGTCACATTTTTATCTCCACAGTAATAGACAGTTTTGTGCGTTGGGACGTCACTGCCCAATGTCTCTCTAGTGTCAAACTTTCAATACTTGGAAAAGATGTTACGGACCTTTGAAACATTTCAGGATCCATAGCAATACAAAAACTGTAGATCAGTTAGCAGTAAGTATACTTCTGTTTGTACATTCATCTATAAAGGTCGGTGCACGAAACTGCGTGATACCAATAAGTTCAAAAACAGCGCTCGAAAATGCGATTATTCAGGGGCTCATACCAGGAGTTCTGTTCATCACAGAGGTAAGGATCAAGTGCTTTGGATGCCCTTGGCACTACGACCATTTGCATACCTAGCGGAAGAACGGACAAACTGTAGCTGTCATGCAGTATAGGAGCAAAATTTTAACACTGTACATTTCATCCAGCCCAGGCAAATTGAGCATATCGGTTGGTTGTTTTACTTTGAGTGTGGTCTAGGATGGACCTTGGGCGGCTTTAAAAAGCACCGCTTTCACAATGGCGGTTCCTGAGAAAACCAGCAGAAACCATGATTGTTTTGGTATGGAAAGTATTAGTCGTAAGAATGAACACCTCTACAATTTATATTCATCGCACATCGTCGAATTTTTATCATTCATTCTATAGGGGTGGAGGGTGTTTGACCCCTTCTAGCCACCGAATTTTAACATGTATCTATCGGAGAGGGCTCATCCTGGACCAAATTTTTTAAGATGTGGGTGTAGGAGGAGAAATAAGTTACAGGAAGACGAATTTTTGAACTGCTGAGTATAGGTATGGCGGAGGAAGTGGCAGTGGAATAGAAAGAGAGAGGGAGACAGCATAAGTGAGAGAGTAGACAGTGGCAATGGGATATACTGTAAATCAATGGAAGGAGAAGGAGATAGTAGGAGAGAGACATATACAGGATGTTTCAGATAAAGTGTAGACCTCAGTAACTTACAAAATAATAGGTGACAGGAATATTTATTAAGACAGGTTAACATGAGAAACGTTGCATTTTCTGTGGGGCTATGAATATAGTTTCTCGAGCTATTTTCCACATAGTTACGGCAACGAGTTACAATTTTTAAAACAGAACATTATTTTTCTGTCCTGTATCAGATGTGTTTAAAACAGCCGTGTAAAAACCAATTTACATCAAATTTCTATCACGTTTCGTTTGGAAACTGAAAACCTTCAAAGTGTTAGCCTGTCACTCAGTAACTCCGACGATCTTGTCTGCAGATGATGGTGATGGGGGCCGTTTTACGAGTTGTTGTCCCAATTTACGAAAGAAACTGGGAGGAGATAGTAATATATGTATGAATTCTTTTTTTTTTTTGTGATTGTGTGGATGTAGTCATGTAGTTTCTTCTTAATTTTTTTCAACACCGTCCTCCCAAGGGCAGATAAAGACACTAGTAGGTCTCATGGATAAAGTGCAATACATCAATAAGACAGAATAAAATAAAATTACAAAACAAAAATCAGACCCATCAAATAGATAGCAAAAAAGGTTGAGAAAAACTTTGAAAGACACTGCACATACACTAGAAGACAACGAAAAAATAAAACGTTGCACACAAATCCCAGTGCACATTCTATCGAATACTAACAAAGCTACACAAGAAAGACCTCACTGTAACAGCAATTATGAATCATACAAACGTTCCCACAAACCAACTTGCTAGATATACACTCCTGGAAATTGAAATAAGAACACCGTGAATTCATTGTCCCAGGAAGGGGAAACTTTATTGACACATTCCTGGGGTCAGATACATCACATGATCACACTGACAGAACCACAGGCACATAGACACAGGCAACAGAGCATGCACAATGTCGGCACTAGTACAGTGTATATCCACCTTTCGCAGCAATGCAGGCTGCTATTCTCCCATGGAGACGATCGTAGAGATGCTGGATGTAGTCCTGTGGAACGGCTTGCCATGCCATTTCCACCTGGCGCCTCAGTTGGACCAGCGTTCGTGCTGGACGTGCGGACCGCGTGAGACGACGCTTCATCCAGTCCCAAACATGCTCAATGGGAGACAGATCCGGAGATCTTGCTGGCCAGGGTAGTTGACTTACACCTTCTAGAGCACGTTGGGTGGCACGGGATACATGCGGACGTGCATTGTCCTGTTGGAACAGCAAGTTCCCTTGCCGGTCTAGGAATGGTAGAACGATGGGTTCGATGACGGTTTGGATGTACCGTGCACTATTCAGTGTCCCCTCGACGATCACCAGTGGTGTACGGCCAGTGTAGGAGATCGCTCCCCACACCATGATGCCGGGTGTTGGCCCTGTGTGCCTCGGTCGTATGCAGTCCTGATTGTGGCGCTCACCTGCACGGCGCCAAACACGCATACGACCATCATTGGCACCAAGGCAGAAGCGACTCTCATCGCTGAAGACGACACGTCTCCATTCGTCCCTCCATTCACGCCTGTCGCGACACCACTGGAGGCGGGCTGCACGATGTTGGGGCGTGAGCGGAGGAGGAGGAGATTAGTGTTTAACGTCCCGTCGACAACGAGGTCATTAGAGACGGAGCGCAAGCTCGGGTGAGGGAAGGATGGGGAAGGAAATCGGCCGTGCCCTTTCAAAGGAACCATCCCGGCATTTGCCTGAAGCGATTTAGGGAAATCACGGAAAACCTAAATCAGGATGGCCGGAGACGGGATTGAACCGTCGTCCTCCCGAATGCGAATCCAGTGTGCTAACCACTGCGCCACCTCGCTCGGTGGGGCGTGAGCGGAAGACGGCCTAACGGTGTGCGGGACCGTAGCCCAGCTTCATGGAGACGGTTGCGAATGGTCCTCGCCGATACCCCAGGAGCAACAGTGTCCCTAATTTGCTGGGAAGTGGAGGTGCGGTCCCCTACGGCACTGCGTAGGATCCTACGGTCTTGGCGTGCATCCGTGCGTCGCTGCGGTCCGGTCCCAGGTCGACGGGCACGTGCACCTTCCGCCGACCACTGGCGACAACATCGATGTACTGTGGAGACCTCACGCCCCACGTGTTGAGCAATTCGGCGGTACGTCCACCCGGCCTCCCGCATGCCCACTATACGCCCTCGCTCAAAGTCCGTCAACTGCTCATATGGTTCACGTCCACGCTGTCGCGGCATGCTACCAGTGTTAAAGACTGCGATGGAGCTCCGTATGCCACGGCAAACTGGCTGACACTGACGGCGGCGGTGCACAAATGCTGCGCAGCTAGCGCCATTCGACGGCCAACACCGCGGTTTTTGGTGTGTCCGCTGTGCCGTGCGTGTGATCATTGCTTGTACAGCCCTCTCGCAGTGTCCGGAGCAAGTATGGTGGGTCTGACACACCGGTGTCAATGTGTTCTTTTTTCCATTTCCAGGAGTGTACATTGAAAGTCTTATCAGAAAACTACAAATTGTAAGAGGATACGTCTGAAAGAAACACCACACAACTGAAACAGTGCATAAAATACATTCGGGTTCCATACACAACCACCTTCCTGTCGGTTGATGTAATGTATTCCTATACACCAATAACTGCAGCAATAAAAATTACTAAACACAATCTTACAACGCACAGTAGACTTCCACATGAATACGTCAAAGAAGCAGTCAAGGTGCTAGACGTGATAAGAGAAATTAACAATTTACTGTTTACAAGGTTCAGGACTGGAAAAAGGAACCCAGTGTCTGGAAACATACCAAACATCTTTATGAGCCATGTAAAAAGATGTCTCTCTCTCTTTCGCCATGAATTCCTCCCTCGCGCAAACTCTTAATCTCAGAGTAGCACTTGCAACATACGTCCTCATTTATTTGCTGGATATATTCCAGTCTCTGTCTTCCTTTAACGTTTTTGCGTTCGATAGTTCCCTTTCTTACCATGGAAGTCACTCACTGAAGTCTTGGCAGATATTCCGCCATCATGTCCTTCTTCTTGTCAGTATTTTCCACATATCTCTTTCCTCTCTGATTCTGCAAAGAGTCCCCTGGCTGCTTATCTTATCAGTCCACTTCATTTTCAACATTCGTCTTTAGCACCACATTTCGAATACTTCGATTCTCTCCTGTTCCCGTTTTCCGCAGTCCATTTTTACTACCACACAATGTTACGCTTCAAAGGTACATTCTCAGAAATTTCTTCCCCGGATTAAGGCGTATGTTTGATACTAGTTGACCTCTCTTGTCCTACAGTGCCTTTTTGCCAGTGCTGCTTTTGATGTCATCCATTGATTATTTTGCAGAATTCCTTAACGTCAACTACATCGTGACCTTCAATCCTGATGTTAAGTTTCTCGGTATTCCCATTTCTGCTACTTATCACCACTTTCGTCTTTCTTAGATTTACCCTCAATCCATATTTAGTACTTATTATTTTGTTCATTCCATTCAGCAGGTCATGTAATTCTTCATTTTCACTCAGGATAGCAATGCCATCAGCGAATCGTATCATTGATATCCTTTCACCTTGAATTTTAATTGTACCCCTGAACCTTTCTTTCATTTCCATCATTGCTTCTTCGACACAGATTGAACAGTATGAGCGAAAGGCTATATCCCAGTCATATGCCCATTTGAATTCGAGAATTTCGTTCTTGGTCAGCCACACTTAGTATTCCCTCTTGGCTCTGTACATATTGTACATTGAAGCGCCAATGAAACTAGTAAAGGCATGCGTATTCAAAGACAGAGATATGTAAACAGGTAAAACATGTTCCTGCGGTCGGTAACGCATATGCAAGACGACAAGTATCTGGCGCATTTGTTAGATCGGTTACTGTTGCTACAATGACGAGATTTAAGTGAGTTGGAACGTGGTGTTTTAATCAGTGTACGGCCCATGAGACACAGCATCTCTCAGGTGGCGATGAAGTGGGACTTATCCCGTTCGAACATTTCACGAGTGTACCATGGATATGAGGAATCCGGTAAAACATCAAGTCTCCGACATCGCTGCAGCCGGAAAAAGATCCTGTAAGAACTGGACCAACAATGACTGAAACGAATCGTTCAATGTGACAAAAGTACAACTCTTCGCCACCAACAAGTGTAAGCGTGCGAACAATTCAACGAAACGATATATATATATGGGATTTCGTAGCCGAAGGCCCACTCGTGCACCCTTTATCAATGCACGACACAAAGCTTTACACCTCGCCTCGGCCCGTCAACATCGACATTGGACTGTTGATGACTGGATACATGTTGCCTAGTCGGTGAGTCTCGTTTACAATTCTATCGATCGGATGAAAATGTACAGGTATGGAGACAACCTAATGAATCCATGGACCCTCCATGTCAGCAGGGACTGTCAGCTGGTAGGGGCTCTGTAATAGTGTGCGGCGTGTGCAGCTGGAGTGATTTGGGACCCCTGATACGGCTAGACAAGACTCTGACAGGTGACATGTACTTGAGCCTCCTGTCTGATCACCTGCGTCCATTTCATGAGCATTGTGCATTCCGACGAACTTCGACAATTGCAGCAGTACCCCAAGCGCGCATAACTGCTACAGAGTGGCTCGAGGAAGGCTCTACTGAGATTATACCCTTCCGTTGGTCGCCAAACTCCCCAGACTTGAAAATTATTGAGCATATCTCGAATGCCTTGCGACGTGCTGTTCAGAAGATATCTCCTACCCCTCATAGTGCTACGGATGTATGGACAGCCCTACCGGATTCATGCTGTCAGTTTCCTCCGCACTACATCAGATGTAAGTTGAGTCCATGCCACGCCGTGTTGCGTCACTTCCGCGTACTCGCAGGGGCCCTACACGATATTAAGCAGGTCTACCAGTTTCTTTGGCTCTACAGCGTACGTTATCCGTCTCTCCCTATAGTTCAGGCCTATTTTTCTCAGAAATTCGGTCGTTTTGCACCAATATTTGTTATCGAATGTTTTTTTCCGGGCGACAAATCCTATGACCGTGTCTTCATTTTTTTTTTTTTTTAGTCTCGCTTCCATTATCAACTGTAACGACAAAATAGCCTTTCTGGTACGTTTGCCATTCCTAAAGCCAGACTGATCGTTATCTAACAAATCCTAAACTTCCTTTTCCATTCTTCTGTATATTATTCTAGTCAGCAACTTAGGTGTATCAGCTGTTAACTGATTGTTCGATAATTCGTGCGCTTCTCAGCTCTTCCAGTCTTCAGATTTTCGAAAATCGCTCTAAAACTCACTCCATGGTGAATAGTCGTTTGGTAGCCAGTTTCCCCGATGATTTTAGAAATTCTGATGAAAGTTATCTATCCCTTCTTCCTTATTTGATCTTTAATCCAAAGCTCTTTTAATTTAGGATTGTAATATTTGATCCCCTACCTCTTCTAAATCGAATCCTGTTTTTTCTTCTATCACATCAGGCAAACCTTACCCCCGATAGAGGCCTTCAGCGTATTCTTCCAGCTCTCCGCTCTCTCCTCTGCATTTAACAGTGGAATTCCCGTTGCACTCTTTATGCTACCACTCTTGATTTTAATTTCACCGAAGATTGTTTTCACTTTTGTATACGCTGAGGCAGTCCTTCCGACACTGATTTGTTTTTCTATTTCTTCACATTTCTCATGCACAAATTTTGTCTTGGCTTCCCTGACCTCTTATTTATTTCATTCCTCAATCACTTGTATTACAGTATTCCGTAATTACCCTGAACACTTTTGTACTTCTTTCTTTTATCGATGAACTGAAATATTTCTTCTGTTACCCATGGTTTCCTCGCAGTCACCTTCCTTGTGCCTATGGTTTTCTTTCCAACTTCTGTGATTGCCATTTTTACATATTTCCATTCCTCCTCAACTGTGCTGTCTACTGAGCTATTCCTTATTTGCTGTATCTATAGCCATAGAGAACTTCAAGCGTATCTCGTCATTCCTTAGTACTTCCGTATCACACTTCTTTGCTTGTTATTACTCCTGACTAATCTCTTAACTTCAGCCTACTCTTCATCACTAGTAATTTGTGATCTGTGTCTGACTGCTCCTGCGTATGCTTTGCGATCCAGTATCTGGTTCCGGAACCTTTGTCTGACCGTTATGTAATGTAACTGAAATTTTCCCGTATTACCGGGCCTTATCCAAGTATAACTATTCCTTTTGTGATTCTTGAATAGGGTATTCACTGTTGCTAGCTGAAATTTACTACAGAATTCGATTAGTCTTTCTCCTGTGTCATTCCTTGCCCCAAACCCAAAGTGTCGTGTGACCTATTCTTCTGCTCCTTCCCCTCCAATGGCATCCAGTCCTGTATGGCTATTACATTTTCTTACATTTTCATCTCCTTCTTTCACATTGCAATACCCTTTCAATATCCTCATACACTTCTTCTATCTCTTCATCTTCAGCTTTCGACGTCGGCATGTATACCTGAACTATGGATGTCGATGGTGGTTTGCGGTCGATTATGATAACAACAATCCTGTCACTCTCTGCCCTACCTTCTTATTTACAATGAATCCTACCCCCATTAACACATTTTCTGTTTCTGTTGACACTACCATATACTCATCAGTCCTGAAATCATCGTCGTCTTTCCATTTCACTTCACTGACCCTTACTGTATCTAGATTGAGATTTCAGATTTCCTCTTTCAGATTTTCTAGTTTCCCTGCCCTGTTCAAGCTTCTGATATTCCACGTTCCGACTCATAGAACGTTATTCTTTCGTTGTTTATTGAATCTTTTTCTCATGGTCCCCTCGGCCTAGGTAGTCCCGTACTGGAAATCCAAAGAGGGGACTACTCCTTAATCCTTTGCCAATGGAGAGATCGCCATGACACTTTTCCAGTTACGAGCCACATGTTCTGAGGATACACGTTGTGTGTCTTTAATGCAGTGGCTTCCATTGCATTCTGCATCCTCGTGCCATTGATCATTGCTGATTCTTCCGCCTTTACCGGCATTTTCCCACCCCCAAGGACAAAGGAGTGCCCTGAACCTCTGTCCGCTCCTTCGACCTCTTTTAAAGCCGAGGAGGAAGAATGAGGCCGACATCTTATGCCGCCAATGCTGATTATTCATCAAAATTTAAGCGCTGGTGGGTTTTGAACTAGGGACCGAGGACGTGTCGTTTACTAATCAAAGACACTACCTTTAGACCATATTAACAAAATAGTCCCAGATATGTACAGCATCTTACACTTGATTCGATATATGGATAATGTATTGTACCTACTAGATGAACCAAACAGTAAAACATTTACATGTAGACATAAATTATGTTCACGACAAGATTCATTTTACAAAAGAAACATAGCAAAATTGCCAATTAAATTACCATAGAAACTTAGAACAGCCAACACATATTTGACATTTACCGATAACTGATAACAAGACACAATTATAAACTAAACATTACGAAACTCAAAATTTGAAACCAGAAAACAAGTATATGCGCCATGTACTAATCACTGCCCCCCATGAACCATGCACCTTGCCGTTGGTGGGGAGGCTTGCGTGCCTCAGCGATACAGATAGCCGTACCGTAGGTACAACCACAACGGAGGGGTATCTGTTGAGAGGCCAGACAAACGTGTGGTTCCTGAAGAGGGGCAGCAGCCTTTTCAGTAGTTGCAAGGGCAACAGTCTGGATGATTGACTGATCTGGCCTTGTAACAATAACCGAAACGGCCTTGCTGTGCTGGTACTGCGAACGGCTGAAAGCAAGGGGAAACTACGGCCGTAATTTTTCCCGAGGGCATGCAGCTTTACTGTATGATTAAATGATGATGGCGTCCTCTTGGGTAAAATATTCCGGAGGTAAAATAGTCCCCCATTCGGATCTCCGGGCGGGGACTACTCAAGAGGATGTCGTTATCAGGAGAAAGAAAACTGGCGTTCCACGGATCGGAGCGTGGAATGTCAGGTCCCTTAATCGGGCAGGTAGGTTAGAAAATTTGAAAAGGGAAATGGATAGGTTAAAGTTAGATATAGTGGGAATTAGTGAAGTTCGGTGGCGGGAGGAACAAGACTTCTAGTCAGGTGACTACAGGGTTATAAACACAAAGTCAAATAGGGGTAATGCAGGAGTAGGTTTAATAATGAATAGGAAAATAGCAACGCGGGTAAGCTACTACAAACAGCTTAGTGAACGCATTATTGTTGCCAAGATAGATACGAAGCCCACACCTACTACAGTAGTACAAGTTTATATGCCAACTAGCTCTGCAGATGACGAAGAAATTGAAGAAATGTATGATGAAATAAAAGAAATTATTCAGATAGTGAAGGGAGACGAAAATTTAATAGTCATGGGTGACTGGAATTCGAGTGTAGGAAAAGGGAGAGAAGGAAACGTAGTAGGTGAATATGGATTGGGGCTAAGAAATGAAAGAGGAAGCCGCCTGGTAGAATTTTGCACAGAGCACAACTTAATCATAGCTAACACTTGGTTTAAGAATCATGATAGAAGGTTGTATACATGGAAGAACCCTGGAGATACTAAAGGGTATCAGATAGATTATATAATGGTAAGACAGAGATTTAGGAACCAGGTTTTAAATTGTAAGACATTTCCAGGGGCAGATGCGGACTCTGACCACAATCTATTGGTTATGACCTGTAGATTAAAACTGAAGAAACTGCAAAAAGGTGGGAATTTAAGGAGATGGGACCTGGATAAACTGAAAGAACCAGAGGTTGTACAGAGTTTCAGGGAGAGCATAAGGGAACAATTGACAGGAATGGGGGAAAGAAATACAGTAGAAGAAGAATGGGTAGCTTTGAGGGATGAAGTAGTGAAGGCAGCAGAGGATAAAGTAGGTAAAAAGACGAGGGCCAGTAGAAATCCTTGGGTAACAGGAGAAATATTGAGTTTAATTGATGAAAGGAGAAAATATAAAAATGCAGTAAATGAAGCAGGCAAAAAGGAATACAAACGTCTCAAAAATGAGATTGACAGGAAGTGCAAAATGGCTAAGCAGGGATGGCTAGAGGACAAATGTAAGGATGTAGAGGCTTATCTCACTAAGGGTAAGATAGATACTGCCTACAGGAAAATTAAAGAGACCTTTGGAGATAAGAGAACCACTTCTATGAACATCAAGAGCTCAGATGGAAACCCAGTTCTAAGCAAAGAAGGGAAAGCAGAAAGGTGGAAGGAGTATATAGAGGGTCTATACAAGGGCGATGTACTTGAGGACAATATTATGGAAATGGAAGAGGGTGTAGATGAAGATCAAATGGGAGATACTATACTGCGTGAAGAGTTTGACAGAGCACTGAAAGACCTGAGTCGAAACAAGGCCCCCGGAGTAGACAACATTCCATTGGAACTACTGACGGCCTTGGGAGAGCCAGTCCTGACAAAACTCTACCATCTGGTGAGCAAGATGTATGAAACAGGCGAAATACCGTCAGACTTCAAGAAGAATATAATAATTCCAATCCCAAAGAAAGCAGGTGTTGACAGATGTGAGAATTACCGAACAATCAGTTTAATAAGCCACAGCTGCAAAATACTAACACGAATTCTTTACAGACGAATGGAAAAACTAGTAGAAGCCGACCTCAGGGAAGATCAGTTTGGATTCCGTAGAAATACTGGAACACGTGAGGCAATACTGACCTTACGACTTATCTTAGAAGAAAGATTAAGGAAAGGCAAACCTACGTGTCTAGCATTTGTAGACTTAGAGAAAGCTTTTGACAATGTTGACTGGAATACTCTCTTTCAAATTCTAAAGGTGGCAGGGGTAAAATACAGGGAGCGAAAGGCTATTTACAATTTGTACAGAGACCAGATGGCAGTTATAAGAGTCGAGGGACACGAAAGGGAAGCAGTGGTTGGGAAGGGAGTAAGACAGGGTTGTAGCCTCTCCCCGATGTTATTCAATCTGTATATTGAGCAAGCAGTGAAGGAAACAAAAGAAAAATTCGGAGTAGGTATTAAAATCCATGGAGAAGAAATAAAAACTTTGAGGTTCGCCGATGACATTGTAATTCTGTCAGAGACAGCAAAGGACTTGGAAGAGCAGTTGAACGGAATGGATGGTGTCTTGAAGGGAGGATATAAGATGAACATCAACAAAAGCAAAACGAGGATAATGGAATGTAGTCGAAGTAAGTCGGGTGATGTTGAGGGTATTAGATTAGGAAATGAGACACTTAAAGTAGTAAAGGAGTTTTGCTATTTGGGGAGCAAAATAACCGATGATGGTCGAAGTAGAGAGGATATAAAATGTAGACTGGCAATGGCAAGGAAATCGTTTCTGAAGAAGAGAAACTTGTTAACGTCGAGTATAGATTTAAGCGTCAGGAAGTCGTTTCTGAAAGTATTTGTATGGAGTGTAGCCATGTATGGAAGTGAAACATGGATGATAAATAGTTTGGACAAGAAGAGAATAGAAGCTTTCGAAATGTGGTGCTACAGAAGAATGCTGAAGATTAGATGGGTAGATCACATAACTAATGTGGAGGTACTGAATCGGATTGGGGAGAAGAGGAGTTTGTGGCACAACTTGACCAGAAGAAGGGATCGGTTGGTAGGACATGTTCTGAGGCATCAAGGGATCACCAATTTAGCATTGGAGGGCAGCGTGGAGGGTAAAAATCGTAGGGGGAGACCAAGCGATGCATACACTAAGCAGATTCAGAAGGATGTAGGTTGCAGTAGGTACTGGGAGATGAAGAAGCTTGCACAGGATAGAGTAGCATGGAGAGCTGCATCAAACCAGTCTCAGGACTGAAGACCACAACAACAACAACACTAATCACTGCACCATTAGACACACAAAACTATCGAAATGAAATGAATACCATGATACAAATAGACACAAATAATGAATTCAAAGAAAACTTATTAACGATGCTGAACAATAAAATCAAGAAACACAAAAGAGCAAACGCCCAGCTGTCACCAACACAACGACAAAAGCCAGTAAAAACAAATCCAAAATACACAACAGCAGAAACAACACAAAGTGAGAAAGAAACAAAATAAAAGATGGTACACAATGACATACAACCACAAATACACACAGAATATCTACTATTTAACCCTTAACTCACTAGGTGACTTTTCTCTAACATACCCTACGAGGTGTGGTCTCTGGTGCCCCAACGTTTAAACTGAGATTTAGGGCATAAATTGATTGAAATTTTTCATTTAATTGATATATAATTTATATTACAATAATTTCAGTGTTGTTTATATACTCCACGTTGATTGAATTGCATTAAATAGAGTAAGTAGTACTTTCCTTTTTGTCATTCAAAATTACATTCTTTCGTGCCAGTTTTTTTAATATTATACATAAACAAACGTTAGATAACTGAATTTTACATTCTGAAAAATTATAGTAATTTTGCATAGCAGTTAAATTTGCACATGAAACTAAATTCAAAGGCTGAATTTTGCACACAAACATTGGACGACAATAAAGTCTGTAAAACTGACATTCACTGCTGCGATCTACATTTTTCTTTACCACCACTCAGAACATATTTGATTCAACCAGCACTTTAAGTATTTTATTGAAAAAATAGGAATGTGTCCAACACCATTGTCCTGAAGTTCCTCCTCTGAATGATACTCTTGCTTGCCAGCGGAATAGTGACCACCGATTATAGCAAAATCGTCACATTCTTCGTCGATTCGTAGATCTATATCACTGACAAAATTATTGCAGTACCAACAGGTAATAAGGTCTTCAGATGACGTAATTCAAACTATTTGAAGAACATTACCAGCAATTACTCTGTTTCATTGCACTTTCCTCCTCTATTCACCGATTACTAACTACATCAAACTTAGAAGCTTTAAAATTGAAAATTTCTGAACATTTCGTGCTATACTATGACAAAGGCATGTGGTTCACGTGCGCGATCTAGGAGACAAAAGAATGTATCAACAACTGTCAGCAACAACGAAAGAAGGCGACAATGCAACCAATAGTAAAATATTATGGACTGGCCTGTTTAACGAGGGTATGTCGATAATAGAAGCAATCCGCTAGAAAATACCTCGGACAGCAAGTTGAAAAGTCTCGCCAAGTCTCACAGGCCACACCTCGTGAGTTAAGGGGTAAAAATAATTAAAGGCATAAAAATAGCCCATCAAACCCACAATTCAGTTCAAAACTACTTTCCAGAAACTATAGGAATGTTATAAAGCCGGTACATACCAACTGAAATACATTCCATGCAAAAGAAGGTACACAGGTCAAACCATGGGGACATTTGACACCAGAATGTTTGAATATGTATCAGCATGGAAATATGTGACAAATCATTCAACTTTTGCAGAATGCTTTCATGAATAAACACATAAAATTATCACCAGATACACAGTCATCAGGCCATCACAAGAAACAACGACAAAAAGCATCTCTATACAAGAAAATACCACATTGAAAACCCCATAACAGAAAAGAAACAACTCACCTAGCACCTAGCACACCTAGCAAACCATACACCCTTTAAACTGAGTCACCGCATATATACATATGAGTTCTTCCTTATAATCACCATCCCTCAAAAATTACCATCATAAGCCCTAAAACTCCGTCAACATCATTTACGTCATTTTTACTAACACACTCACAAACACATGCACAGACTACCTCTCTCTCTCTCTCTCTCTCTCTCTCTCTCTCACACACACACACACGCACACACACATACACACACACACACACAGAGACAAAAGCAAACAAACATACACAAATTTAAAGAAATTGTTTCACAGGTTGGCAATGCTCTCAACTTACAAGAAAAACAAACAAGCACTGTAACACTGTGTTCAGTGAACACATACAACTCTAAACGTGCTTCCAAAATAGTGTATTATACGTGTAAATAACACCAGTGCGGATTGACAGAGTAAAACCGCCAAATGTACATGTGTAACGAATTATCCTCCTACATCAGCATCCGCTGATCAAGAGGGTAGAAGCAGTAGTGTTTAGAATTTGTGGACAAGAAGCAGAAACACCGTGAGTTGAACGCCAACTTTAAAAACAAAATAGTGTTTTTAATCCAAAACTACCATAAATGTACAAACATATGGATCCATATTTGTAGAACGAGCGCAGAGGGTGCTTTATAAACGGGAGTGAAACGTGTCTGGTGTAAAATCCACTCTAGAAAAACACTCAACAAACTGTGTTCATAAGCATACAGAATGTACAACGTTCCTTACGCGAACCTATCTTAATGAATATCTGTGTCTCCTATTTTTGTACGTTACACAGGCATCCACTTTATCTGAAACAACCTGTATGGACAGTAGCAGTGTGAGGGAGAGGCTGAATATGAAAGCTTACCTACGAAGAGAGATTGGGTGAAAGCATTTTGAAAATTATATCTTAAGAGTATGTGAGTATGTGCTCATGCCAAAATTATTGATGAGAAAGACGGACTGAGCGTTGAGGCAGCTGATTCTCCATTTTTCTGTCTAAGTCTATGACTCTTAAGACTCCAAAAGTAACATTTTACGCTGGTAAGTGTATATGTGCATATTACTTAGTTACTCAGTTTCATGTTCCATGAATCATTTTGCAGAATAAATTGTAATGATGTGGAACGAGTCATTTCAGATTCATATCAAAAATTGTCTTTAAATATGGCTACATGCTCGAATCCGTAAGTTTCTTTCACTAATTACTTAATTTATTTTAAATACTCATGGAGAAGTTAGTAACTCCTACCGACAACATTTTATTCTTGTGTGGAATAAGAGGAGTTGGTTGGTTTTGAAATTTAACGGTGCTGTCTGTTGGACATTATACATCACTGGATAAGTGATTATAAATTTTTGTTGCTGGATTGTGCTCCCTTCTTTCCGCTAGTCACAACCTTAACATGGAGTATTCAACGTCATTTTTTTTTTATTCTGGTATTGTAATTATGTACATCACTGCTCGTTTTGGACTGTAGTCGATGATTTACAACACAGTTCATGAGGGAATAAATATACTGTGGAATGTTAGACAGAATGCCCAACTCCTTAAACAGATGCATACAAGATGACTGCGGTTGAGCACTACAAATTTTTCATACAGCACGTTTTTAAGCAATGAACACTTCTTTTTTTTTTAAAAAAAAAAAAAAGAAAGTATGGAAAATATGTCACCTTACTGATGGATCACACCAAGGTTTACAATGATTTTAATTCCAAATGTGGCTGAACGAAGTTCTTTTAAGATTTCGAAAACGTGCTCTTTCCAGTTTAAATTCATATCAATATGGACACCTAAAAATTCAATAAATAAACTAAAATTAAAAGACAGATCGGTCAAAGTGTTGTTTTGAGCCCGTAGATTACGATAGAACTAAAAGAAGCAGGGTCATAGATTTTTTTTGTTTTGAGCCCACAGATTATCAAATAAGCCAAATGGCAACTTCAGAGATTTTTTTCTGTATGCATTATCCCACTACATATAGTAAAAGTTGTACAGAGAAATGTTGCGGAACTGGAATCTATCAAGACACAGAAGTTATACAGCTATAAATTAAGTGACTGACGTTGTTAAATTCCAGAGATAGATACCTGTGAGGAGATTTTACTGATTTACAAAAAATTTCGAAACATAAGGAATTAAATGTTTTGACATTTATTTTTGTTTTGGGGAAAATAATTGTGTAAGATAATTATTGTGTGTATCATCAGGGTAGGATTAGGATTAAAACGTGATTTAAGTTCGAAGCAATGTACCTTTGAGTTTCTACGTTAGGATTTGTACTTGTTTGAGATGATTTGTGATATTTGTATTCAGTAGTTCGATTTGGCGAAAATTTGTTAAAATATGATTAGAAAAACCATTATGATATGAAGTTGTGACGCTAATGGAACGAAATATTAGCATTAGGACAGCAATGGAGGTCGACAAGCCAAATGAACCACATTCTACGCTGTGTGTAAACTCAATAAGGGCAAGAGGACACTTAACTTGAGGATGTAGCCCAGTAATCAGGAAAGATATGTGCATAAATAAGTATAGACATGAGGAATAATTCAGAGGAATAATTTTTTAGGCTTCCATCCCATGAAGATTACAGTAGGTAAGGTGAGTGTGTAAGTTATTGATACATGGAAGCGCGAGGAGTTTGTTAGCAGAATCTAAAAGCGTGGAGGTGATTAGTGAGATGAGAGCCGTACTTTGTGTGGCTCAGTGAGCTGCGACCACGTGTATAGAGACGTTGTGATGAATTTAGCTATTTGTGCCAGAGAGCGTCGTGACCGCGAGTTATAGGGCACGTATGGCAGGAAGAGGTTAGAATGAAGATAAGGGCTCCCTCTACAAGGATGAATGTAGTTTGCTGGCAATTTTCGTATCCTGCGTTATGAATAGAGGAGACAAGTTTATGTACTGAGGAACTGTAATCGGGAATTGAGGCTTACACAGTGCTGGGAGATCAGTATTTGGGGGATGTTTTCTGACTAATGAGTTAATGTAATCTGTGAATATATTTGCTGCGTGTCAATAGAGTTTGCTACGCGAGAGACATCACAGAGGAAGTGGATTCCAACCAGAAGAGTACGACGATAACAAAGGAGGTAATCTGGTGCAAAACCATGAAAACCCACGAATAATAAAATATGTATAAAATATGGTGACCTGAGTAAGAGAAAATTTGGGGATATGTCAAGAGCAGGCGTAACAGGTTATTTAAGAATCAAAATTTTCTTTTGTTTTTGTGAGTAATATGTGAAGTAAAACGACACAAAATTTATGTTGAATACTGATGACAGATAGGACTGAGAAAGGTATCAAAAGGACTAGGCCGTGAAGACGCGGTGAGCAGCAAATTTTGTCTCCGGGGTAGCAATGTAAGAATGTACAGCCGGAGAGATAATTTGGCGGTGAACGAAGTGAAAAGAGAGGCAAGGACGGAGAAATACTGAGATGACAATTAAAAAGAATGGAAGTCGACGACATACAAATAAAGGTAGGCCCAGAGATGACAGGAGTTATGGAAGAGAAATTTGCGCTGCAATGTGCCTAAGTGGGGCTATGAGATAACGTGATGTTGGATTTTCAAAAAAAAAAAAAAAATATATATATATATATATATATATATATATATGAGAGTTACGGGGCATAAGATTAGATTTGCGATGCATCTGTACAAATTAATATAATGATAAGAGAGTTTCGGGGTGGAGTGATGTAATTGTAGCGATTATGTGAAATGGTAGTTTGGAGAAGTGTTGAGTGCGCGAAGCAATGAAGGTGATGGGATACAGGTAATAGTTGTTGAATACTAAAGTTTAACCACTAATCTATGGCACAGAGTGGATGAGTGAATGTAGAAGTTCTGGAATAATGTTATTGGCAATTTTAGTAGATCAGGAAAGTAGATAGTAAATTATAATGCAAAATGAAATCAGAGTTTTATAAGAGTATTCTATTTTTGTCAAGTTAATGATTCCGATGAACATTGTGACTCTTTCTGTACAATTAACGGTCAGTTATGAATGTTACAATAGTAGATTATTCTGTAAAGTCATTTTACTTTGTGAAACCATTATCGCGAAGGAATTCATAATAATGATAATGTTTGTGTTTGAGGATAGCTTAGAGTAAAGACCTACTTTTCAGTGTGTAAATGTATTTAACATTCAGATGCGTAACTGGTAGTTCTGGTTTAGAAAGTATGTGTAAGAATTTGTGGTGGAGGGTAACGTGGGGACAGTGAAACACGAAGGAGCTGGTTTTGTCAGAGCAGAACGACATGAAGCAGACGAACCAGGAACAGGAGCGGATGCAAAATCTGTATTCATAAGGGGGTCGAACTCGGCAACAAGGGCTACATCAGCTGGCGGTCTCAGTGAAAGGAAAGCACCGCTGTATTCCTGCTCAGACGCGCCGTGCAACTTCTATGAGACGCAGCGCGCGGCACCGAATCGTCGAACTGTCATCAAATCAGTGGAAGACTAGGGTTTCCGCTGTCCATCAGCACAGATACCGACATATGCAGTGGCAGCTGACCCAGTTTCAAACAAGTCTCCGCATAACCATCTAAAGCGGGGTCAGATTCAAATGAGTTTAGAGTGAGGGTGGGCTAAAGGCGGCGTAAGTGGGATGGGATGTGTATTGCGCGAACATGTGCCACCCATGGAAGATCATGTAGATGAACCATACCATTTCCCTTATTGTCAAACACATGTCATCAAGTAAGCTGATCAAACTTAACATAAAGATTTTTCGCCTGGTGAGAATGACGACTACGTGCCACATGCCAAATATGACGTCAAACATTAAGGAAAATCTCGTAAGGAAAATCGTTTCACATGCAGATACTACATGCTGTGTTACTGCTTTGTAGACTACACATAGCTGTCTTCTTCAGAGAACAATATTTAGTATATCTCGAAAACTCTACTCACAATGAAACCGGTCAATTGGCCAATGGCAAATGCTTTCCTCTGGCCGAACATAAAACCGTCAGTACAGCCTTACGACATGCGGTGCCAGTGATTAATGGGCAGGAACAGACACGACAACCTGAGACATCACCACCAACCCAATCGAACTCCACCTTTTGCACCCACAGCGAGACAGTCCGCGAGTGGGCGCATAGACCATAAATTGGACGTTACATCTACATCTACATTTACATAAATACTCCGAAGCCAACGGTATGGTGCGTGGCGAAGGGTATCGTCTACCAGTACTGGTCATTCCTTTCCTGTTCAACTCCCAGATAGAGCGAGGGAAAAACGATTTGTCTGTATGCCTCCGTGTGAGACCCAGTTTCTCGAACCTTCTCTTCGTGGTCCGTACGTGCGTTGTTCGTTGGTAGCAGTAGAATAGTTCGGCAGTCAGCATCAAATGCCGATTCTCTATACTCTCCACTATAGTGCTTCTCGAAAAGAACGCCACCTTCCCTCCACGGATTCCTCTTTGAATTGCCGAAGCATCACCGTAACGCATACGTGTTCTTCAAACCTACAGTAACAAATCTAGCAGCCCGCCTCTGAATTGATTCGATCTCTTCCTTCAGTCCGACCTGGTATGGTTCCCAAACACTTGATCAGTACTCAAGATTATTTCGCAACAACGTCCTGTATGCGGTCTCCTTTACAGGTGAACCACTCTTTCTTAAAATTATCCCAATAAACCGAAATCGATCATTAACTGATTCGTGGACATAAGCATCTCAGTCGCAAGAAAGTTTATTATATTAGAACGGCGAACACTTTCAACGGTTCTACAATAAACCGAAATTTTGCCTATTGGTTTGCATTTTAGGGGGACCGTTCTATTACCCTTCTTATATTTTGGAGTCCCCTGAGCTTTTTTCCAGTTACTTGGGACTTTGTGCTCGGTGAGAGATTAGCGATAAACGCAATCCAGTTACCCGGCAAATGCCGTACAGTACTCTTTGTAAAAACTAACTGTGATTCCATCCGGACCTGGTAATTTATTTTCTTCCAAATCTTTCATTTGTTTCCCTACGCCAGGGACGCTTATTACTATGTTGTCCATACGGTGTCGTCCAATGGTCGAAGGACGGTATGTTTGTACGATTCTTCCGTGTGAACGATTTCTTGAACGTTAAATTTAAAACTTCGGCTTTTATTTTACTATCTTTAAGTGCCGCACTAGACTGGTCAACAAGGCCATGTATGGAAGCCTTAGACCCAATTAGCGGTTTTACATATTACCAGAATTTTCTCGGGTTCTCTGACAGACCTTTGCTAAGGTGTAACGTTGGTAGTTGTTGTGTCCTTCGCGCATAGATATTTCCACAGACGAACGAATTTCTACCACTCATTGCTTGTCGTCATTTGTGCGCTTTCTCTTGATCCTCGAGTGCAACAGCCTCTGCTTCCTCTGAATCTTACGAATTTCGTTTTTAAATCATGGTGCGTCTTTGCATCCCTTATCCATTTACTAGGCATATCACTCTCCAGACCACGATTTACGATCTGATTAATCTTAGCCCGTAATTCCTCTCACATCTTACTAGAATATCGATTCCCTGTCTAAGTGAGATGCTAACAACTGCTAAGTGCTCTGTCTAGCTCTTCAGACCAATTTATTAACTTTCGTAACCATTGTGGCTATAATGACATCATAATCGCTTAGCACCGCTTCTGCACTGACCTTGTCGGTTAGGTCCGTCTTATTTGCAGCCACAAGATCTAAGATATTTTCATTGCGCTTGGGCTGCCAAGCATACTGCCCTAGACAGTTTTCAGAAAAGTGTTCAAAAGAATTTCGCATGACTATCTTCCAGTACCGCCTTCAATGAATCCATAGACATCGCAATGTATACTCGGTACCTTAAAGTCGCCTCCAACTAGTACTGTCCTAAAGGGCACCATAATGAGCCTTACGTTCGAGCTCCCAGTAACTAGTTACCCCCCTCCCCCCATATGCCTGCTCGGACACTGCTGAAGGAGCGGCCACCTGTCTACTCTCAGGGCGAATTGGTGAGGCCAGGTGGCCAGTCTCAACATTGGCCCTTGGCCTCAATCGACGCGGATGCATTACCTCCCGGCAATCTGTCTCTTGTAAGGGCATATCCACCACGTCCGGGTACACTAGGAGATGCCACGGAAACAGAGCCTGTGGGCTAAACAAGCAACACTTGGTGTGTCCCATGTGACATACCAGAATCACCGCCACCGCTACACCCTGAGGCAGCAGCCAAAAAGTGACAGCCCGTAGCCAAAAGCCCTTTCAGCTATACAGCTGTTCGCAAACAGCGGCCAGCTCCTCCTGTATCTGCACAAAGCATACACCAATCCTAACCATTTTAGCAAGACTCACTAAAAAAGTAAACGATAAAAGAAGACGGAATCCTAGATATGCAACTTGCTGCCCTCCCGATGTGTCAACAATGGACGCTGATGCGTTAATGATCTGTGTAGTTGGCTATTCAGTGAAAAATTATTGTGCAATAGACTGAATTCACTCTCACAAAAACGTGAGATTGGACCTGAAACAGAAAAAGACGCATGAAATTTAATGAATATACTACGAGGAAAACACAGAAAAAGATAAACATTTAACTTGCTTGTCTGTAATTTTATATCAGCCGAGAGCTATAGCCTGACTGACTGACTAACTGAAAGAACGGACAGTTGTCTTCAAAACAATACAAATGAGCAACTACAGCGCTAAAGACTGAATGGATTTACACTTCAAACCGAAAAACATGGATGAAATTTAATAAATGTAATACGAGGAAAACACAGAAAAAGATAAACACTGCAACTGAAGTTTTTCTCATGTGCAATGTAAATCGACAGCGTATGTACCGTGCAGCCCTGAGTCAAAGGACCTCTTAGAGATGAAATTGATTTGTTACAATGTGTTACACTCTTTTTGAGCGGACATTATCCTGTGTAATTCTTTTGTTCGGTTGATGTATTGTAATTGCATTGCATGTAAAAAATATGTGAAGAATTGAAGTTTTTTAAACTTTTAAAAGATTAAGTGATTTTAGTAACACAGTAGCTTATTGGTTTAGAGTATGATTAATTTATTCATATGTGGTGACATGTAAGATACAATTTTGATTGGGCTTTTTCAATTCAAATTGGAGGTACTAATACATTCTGTTGCATAGGTTAGATTTACTGCCATTTTTTATAAACAACGTTTTTTCAACGAGATTTTCACATCCTGCGTACATGTTTTTGTGTATTATTAGTTACTGAAGATGTTATGTGTAAGGTTCCAGAGAATTGGATTTAATAATTCGATGAAGAGTTTTGCTGGTGTGCTGATAGTATGATCTTTTCAGTAAAGAAATAGTTAAATAATAATCATTATCTAAAATAGCTGGATAATTTTACAGAAAGAGATAGGTTCATTCCCAATTTTGTTGAAGTAGTGTTGTTCATGTTGTGTCTTTTGGAAGATGAAATTTTAAATGATTTGCATGTATATGTGAGGAATTATAAGTATCTATGTCAGATTTATGACGCATTGTAGTATTTTCAGGTTATCGACTGTCTGTGCCACCTTTATAAAATTAATTATGATTTGGAGTCACTGAGAAGTGAGAGAGAGTAACTGACAAATCAACCCATGAGGTCTTCCATTTATAAAATTAAGAAGTATGAATTACTTTGAGGAGAATACCCATGTTGTTAAAGAAATATAAGTATGAATGAGGTTCAATAGGTGGACTCTATATTAAATTAATTATTAAATCGGAGTTCTCCAGCACTGAGTGGGGAAATGACTGAAATTGAATAAGTCTAGGAAGAGTGTTGATTTGGAGGTAAGACTATCATACCTTTATTTCGAGATTCAGACCAGCACTTTGTTCTCTCTTTCGTAACATGGTTTAGGGAGAAATTTACTGGGAATGATTTCTACGTATCTGCGTGTAACGTCCCCAGTATCATTTATTTCATAAAAATGGAGGTAACCAAAGGTGTCAGTTCTGTCAGGGACTTCTGTCATTTATAATTCAATATTC
This sequence comes from Schistocerca nitens, assembly GCF_023898315.1. Classification (NCBI taxonomy): domain Eukaryota; kingdom Metazoa; phylum Arthropoda; class Insecta; order Orthoptera; family Acrididae; genus Schistocerca; species Schistocerca nitens. The sequence goes on from NC_064618.1 coordinate 177,664,892, forward strand.
ACTAAAATGAAATCTAGTTTATGTGAATTTATTCTTATTTGAAATTATGTTAACTTACAAATAGGTGATGAGGGACTACTAGGTTTATAGACAGTTGGTTCGCCAGGTCATCTCATCTGCTTCTTCTTCTTGTATTTAAAATAATATCAGTGCACCTCGTACAATAGGCAGCAGGATAACGTTCACCAAAAGTTCCGTTGTCCCGTGCTAGTAGAAAAAAAAAAAGGTTTTCATGCCGAGCTTCCTGTTTGGGAACTCGTGAGGCTCAGTGCGCGAGTCAGGGAGGCAGGCGACGTTCGGCTAGGCAACTTACAGGGTTGTTTTGGGCCCACCTGCGTATCAAAACGGCAATGAGTGTCGGATTGCCCATGTTCTGCAGACTCGCAGAATAACGCCGTAGTTGGCCGCCGTGGCCGAGCGGTTCTAGGCGCTTCAGTCCGGAACAGCGCTGCTGCTTACAGACATGTGAACCATGTTGAACACTGCTATCCTCAATAAAAGTAAAGAAGATTTATACCATCTGTTGCATGGAATACGGATCGAGAGTAAAAGCAAAGGGAAGTGTATGTCAAGAAAAGTAACAAAAGTGAGGCTAATGATAAATTATAATTTTATGAGAACAAAACAGAAGTAGTTAAGAAATTATAGTACCTTGAAAGCAAAGTAACGAAGCAAGCAGAACATAATGTGGTGTCACCGCCAGACACCACACTTGCTAGGTGGTAGCCTTTAAATCGGCCGCGGTCCGTTAGTATACGTCGGATCCGCGTGTCGCCACTATCAGTGATTGCAGACCGAGCGCCGCCACACGGCAGGTCTAGAGAGACTCCCCAGCACTCGTCCCAGTTGTACAGCCGACTTTGCTAGCGATGGTTCACTGACAAAATACGCTCTCATTTGCAGAGACGACAGTTTAGCATAGCCTTCAGCTACATCATTTACAAAGACCTAGCAAGGCGCCGTATTCAGTTACTATTGCGACTGATATTGTGAATCATGTACCTTCAAGAGCGACGTTCATCATGAATGGATTAAAGCTAAGTATCAAACTAGCTACGTCCGCTTTCTGAACTCTAATTCATTGTCAAGTTCCAGACCTCACGTCAGTATAGTTCTTCGCTCCTCACGCCAGCTTGCGTGAGATAAAACGCGTGCATTTCCAGCTCCCCTCGTAACACGGTGTTGGCTCTTCTGCCGAAACAACACATAAAAAGCAGATTAGCACAGGCAAAGAGGGCATTCCCAGCGAAGAGAACTCTGCTGATATCAAACATAGGCCTTAAGTCGGGAAGAAGCTTTTGCGATGTGGAGCTGCACAAGGATGTTGAAAATTAGGATGACATAACGTAATGTATAAAGAAGTTTTGCGTAGAACTGTCGAAGAAAGGGTCATATTGAGAACCCTGATAGGAAGAAGGGAGAGTTTGATAGGATATGTGTTACGACATCACGGAACTTCCAGGGTACTGGTGAGATCTGCAAAGGGTAAAATCTTCAGGGGAGTACAGAGATTCGAATGCGTCCAGCAAAAAACTCTGGGAGAATGCTGGAAATTACTCTCTAAATTGAAGAGTCCGACACACGGGAGGAATGCGTGGCGTGCCCCGTCAAACCAGTCAGAAGACTTGACTCTAAAAAATCAAACAAAATCTGAATACTAGACAAGAACAAAGCTGGTATTGGTCTACCGACGGTTTTGTTCAGTACCGCCTTTGTGGGTGAACTATCACTTAGTGTGGATTCTTCCAGTGAATCCGTCTTACATCTGCATTACTTGCTATCTGTTTTTTGTGATCGTCCCTCTTCAAATCGCTCCGTACACATACTCCACTGAACATTGAAAGTTTGTGACTGCTTCTGTTGATAGTTCTGCATACGTTTAATAATACAATAATGAGTCTCTACGCCAGTTTAAGCGCAGTAGGCTACATTTAATTGCGTAGAAAGTCAAAAGCCAGTCGATGCACCAAATGTCAATGACCTGCAGCTATTCCTGCCTTTCGCTGCTGTCTTCTCACGTTGCGACTTCTATTTATACAGTATACCAGCGCAAAGTCTCCTGAAATTTCTATTGTTAACTACAACGTCACTTATATACACAGGATGTCTCATGAAACACATGCAAACTTTAGGAACAAATTTCTTGAATCGAACAAGAAAAAAGAAAATCTAGTTAAGAAGGGCGCTAAGCGCACTACTTAAGTTATAAGAGTACTTCTTCATCTGTGAAACACCTCTTTTACTGCAAGCTCTTTCCTTTTCATGTTTTGGGAGAAGGTAGTATGGAAAAAACCCGAAAAAAGTCTAGTAAGCGTGGGCCGCAAAATGCGTACCTTATAACCGTTATGAGTACTTGTTCAATAAAAGAGATGTGTTTCACGCTAGCGAAGACGAACAAATGCTCGTAGTTCTTATATTACGCATTTTAGACCCCGTGTTTGATGAACACTTTTTTCATCTCTTGGTCAATATTACCTTCTCCCAGTATATGGAAAGCTAAGGCTTTCCGGTAGAAGCCATCTGTTTCATAGTATCGAAGAGCCCATGTCTGCTAGACATTTCTTGCTTATTTCTATACAAGGAACCTATCCCATTATATTAGAAAATTTCGTGGTCCTGTGACACTTCCGTGAAATTCACTCTAAGTTGCTTTTATGTCTGGAAAATTCTCTGCATTAAGAATGACGAGCTGTGTTCTGTTAGCTACGAGCTCTTCAGTCGAATCACACAGCTGGTCTTGACATTTTTCCCTTCAGTAGGCGGCAGTGCGGATCCTTATCGAACGCCTTCCGGAAATCGAGGAACACGGCGTCGACTGGACATCGTAATCTAATGTTTCTGCAAGCTGGTTTTTTCTCGATCAAAAATTGTTCAAATGGCTCTGAGCACTATGGAACTTAACATCTTAGGTCATCAGTCCCCTAGAACTTAGAACTACTTAAACCTAACTAACCTAAGGACATCACACACATCCATGCCCGAGGCAGGATTCGAACCTGCGACCGTAGCAGTCCCGCGGTTCCGGACTGCAACGCCTAGAACCGCACGTCCACCGCGGCCGGCCTTTTCACGATCTTCGTTTATATAATCGAGTTCATTGCCTCAGTGGAGTGCATCTCCAGATATGCAAGCGTAAAACACATTATTCCAAAGGTCTACAACACAGTGATGTCAGCGAAACAAGACTACAGTAATGTGCTTCTGCTTGACGATCCTTTCTGGAAACAGAATGACCTACTGTTTTGTCCGATCACTAGAAACGTGTCGTTCCTCCAGCTAAGTATCGTTACTGTTGCTAGTATGAGAGCAAGTTGTTTCGCGTATTCTACACAGAATCGTACAGGCCTTTATGTCAGAAAATCTAACGGGACCCTGGCTTCCTATTATCCTCAGAGGACGTGCTACGTGGTGTTACGTGCGTGTTGCCGTGCTCCGAAGCCCAGTCCCCTCTCCCAGCACTGCGTCGGTGTGGTAATTTTCGTGCCACGCCGCCTTCTGACCATGTAGGCTGCAGGCTGTCTGTTCGCGAGCGACTCGCAATTGCCCCATTGGCCCCGCGCAGAACAAAGTGCTGTCCGGCAGGGATGCCGGCTCCGGCTATGAGCAGGCAGCCCTGCAGGCGGGGGTTCCCCGAGTCTGCCGTAATGGCGTCGGCGGCGGCCGCGCCGCCCGGTAATGGGTTCGTTCCCCCGCGGGGGGCGGGAGGCGAAGCGATGCGAGGCTCTGTTCGCGCCATTGTTCCGTGCGGCCTGTCCCCGAGCAACGCCACTTATTCTTTCTTCTTCCTTTTTTTTTTTTATTGGGCCTCTCCATTAAGTAAGCCGGGCCGCCCTGCCGTGAATCACGTGGCGGTCCTAAGTGGTTGCACCACCCCCCTCGCCCCCTTCCCTTCCCCATCCTATCCCAAGCCGCCTTTTACACAGGCCACATAACTCAAGATCGCCACAGCCCTGTTCGGTCCCTCGTTCGCACATCCGGTCCTCGGACCAACGTCACGCATGCGACACTGCAAAAATACCGAGCCCGACGTGAAATTGCTGACCTAAAAGCAGCGCGTCCTTCGGCACGCCCCAAAGACCGATGTGACAAAAAGGTGCCCACAGTTGACACTTTGCAGAATGGACCATTGAAACGTTACACATCGGTGACAATGTTGACTGGGATAAAATTTAATAGTGTAAAACATTAACACATGATGCATTAAAGGTAAAGGTGAACAGCATCATTAAGCAGATTCGACGCTTCAAAATCAATAAACAAAGGCGTCATACATTACACTGTGATTATTTTAGAGGTTTCGAGTTATTGTTGCAACAGTGCAAATGGAGTACGTGGAATGATAACGTTTACGTTTCAGTAACTCAAGAAGTTGTGAGGTACTACGTAACGACCCCTGTTGAAACACCCATATTAGAACATGGTGTAACCCCTACGGGCGACAATGCAGGCGCTGACTTTGGCATCCAGTCGATCGTTGAGATGGCGAGTACTGTCCTGGGATATGTTATCCCAAGCTGGCTCGACCTGTTTACGTAGTTCTCTAAGAGGTGTCGCACGAGTCACTTCTTGTCCCATCATATCAACCACGTGCTCGATTGGAGACAAGTCCCGAGATATGCTGGCCAGGGAAGTTGCTGCATGTTTTCCAGTGTGGGGACGAGCATTATCCTGTTGGAACAACATATTACCTTCCTGCTGCAAGAAAAATATTCTGTGCGCATCGAGTGCTCGTTAGCGTCCTCTCCAGAAAAACGAAAGGTAAGAAAGAGTTGTAACTTACGCCATCCCGTACAATAGGGCCTCATTTGTCTAGGACGAACACACTCTAAAAGATTATCCCTGCAGGAATTTGTGCTACATGGTCATCCAGAACTTCGTCTATCGGTGTAAGAATTTTCAAGTGACTACTGATATCATCATCCTCGCACAACTCAATCAGCACGTCCAGTTTGTGTGGCAGCTCTACAAAAGGACCCTTAAGCCACTTACAGTGCCACAATTTGACCCACTGCAAACTTACTCATTTGCTTGTAGGAAGCACAAGCGTATCTCCGTGGTACGGTTGCCTGCTTGCTCCACACGTTTGCTCCACACTGAGCCTTCTGCCTGTGAGCATTCCCTATTAAGGGATAGAGACAGTTGGCACTATGGTATCTTTGCTACTATGCTATCTGTAAGCGGACGGCATTGAAACCATTATCAGTGAATCTACTACATATGCCGTCATTGGATCAAAATCGATTCGTCTCTCCACTTGTACTAATTTCTTTTCTGGTAGTGTACGTGGACCATATTGTCTCTAAACGTACAAATTATTGTCTGTCTGAAGTATCTAACCAACAGCAAATAATGAAGCTGATGAAACCCGCTGAAAAAGGTCAGGCTGGTGAAAGAATTACCTGTCGTGAATTATATTATTTTGCGTGAGTGCCCTGGTATGAGACTGCGGTTGAGCTTCAAGCATGCCCCTGTGGTGCTATCGAGATCTGATCCCGGTGAGCTGCATAGTCAGCGGACTGTTCCCCTTACGATCATGTGGAATATGAAGCTAAATTTGAGCAGCAGATACTACTGAAAACCTGGACTTGAACAGGTTTGGCCCAATTAAACATCGAATATGGGAATCATAGATCACATAGAAAGTAATATGGGTTTCATTAAAGTATGGAATGAAACTAGAGGCCACAATAAATTCTTCTGTATTACTATTAAGTTGATGCATAAGTTCATAGCGTTTATCGTTTTGCATACTGATGTTCCGGTTGTCATGGGTTTATTTGTCGATTGTTATTTTTTACTTGTTGATCGCTGTTGTTATTTGAGTGCAGACAATGTCATTTTGTTATTTGGATATAGTGAGTGGAGCTCTGTACGGTGGTAACTGTAGTACCAACTGGAGAAATCGGAACATTTCCGACATATTCTTCAGTTTTTTGTTCAATAGAAGGGCGACAGCAGCAGAGGCAGCTGGAAAAATTTTCACCGTGTATGGGGATACTGGTACTAGACAAAGCACCGCAAGACAATGGTTTTCTCGTTTTAAGCAGGGTGGTTTTACGTTAGTAACTCTCATCGTTCAGCAAGACGTTCGGGGTTTGATGAAGATCGTTTAAACGCATTAATCCACATCCTATATAGAGTTTTATATCAGTCTATCATAATTGGGGCGGTCGTTATCGTGGAGTAACACCACTTTATGGAGCCTTCCTGGTCGTCGTTCCTGGATTTCGCCTGCAAGACCTCTCAGTTGTTGTCAATAAATACCGCAGAAATCATTCCTACTACACCATATCGTCATTTTCCCATCAGAAGTGTATTCGAGAAGGGGCAAATGTGATGAACTATAATCATTCCACCACCGTGCCACGTTTTCATGCAATGGTAAAGGTTAAAAAATCTTGTGTATGGGTACCGCATGCTCTTAGCCAAAATCACAATAATCAGCTGGTGGCCATATGTGCATATCTGCTTATCAACTGACTCGTGGACAACACCGAACATTCCTGTCCCGTATCGTTACTGCTGACGGGAAATTGTGTTTTTATGCTAACATAAAAGAAAGGAAAGGAAAGGATTACCTCAAACAAAGCAGCAGCTCCCCTTACAAAGACATGCGCGTATCCACAAAAGATACCCTTATGTTTCTGATGGGACAATGACGATATGGTGTAGTAGGAATGATTTCTGCGGTATTTATTGACAACAACTGAGAGGTCTTGCAGGCGAAATCCAGGAACGACGACCAGGAAGGCTCCATAAAGTGGTGTTACTCCACGATAACGACTGCCCCAATTATGATAGACTGATATAAAACTCTATATAGGATGTGGATTGGGAACTCATTCCGCACCCACCTTATCCACCTGTTCTTGCGCGCTCTGATTTTCATTTTTTCTGCTCTATATCGAAAATCTTCAAGTAACTTCCTTTCCGGGTGAAAATGCGCTCCGAACATGGCTCGACAAGTTCTTCTCCTCAAAATTACTTGATTTCTAGAGTTGAGCAGTCGAAAACGTACCCCAGCGTTGGTAGATTGTTCTGAATAGTAAAGGAGAATGTGTTATTGATGATTAAAGTCTCTCTTACGTGTAGCTGTTGGGTTTATACCAATTTACGCACCTTGCCAAAGAAACGTAAGAACTTTACTCCAAACACTGAATAGATAACACAAGTAATGATTAAGTGCACAATCGTTTAAATGTATCATTGAACATGCATGATATACCCTGGTACTAGAGCTTGGAACTAGAAGGGAAATGCTAATATGTCATGCAGTTTGCTATGTTCACATAATCTGACAGTGACTGCTGAATTAGTTAACATACTAAAGGAAAGGTCCAGAAAAGTTCATATGAGCACCAGTACCCTTGCCCAAGCGCATGTTCTTCTACTGTCTGACTGCATGAATCAACAGTGAGTCAAGAACGTAAACCGAAAAAAATTACTTTGCATCACCTTCATCACATCGTGTGCAAACGTAACACATGGTTACCATCTTCCTAGACGCAGACAATGGCGGCAGTGGTAGCTGAAAGTTCCCCAAGTTCGGCCCCAGCAAACGTAATCGCTTGTGAGAGAGTCTTATAACAAGTATCAGACAAATCGTTGCCTGTTGGAAGTGCAGAGCAAGACCGAATGTTCTTCATCACTCTCGTTTGGACCTCAAACAGGAAGTGTTCTTAATATCTCCTAAAAATTTTGCTAGTTTTTCCAGCATTGTGTTCTCGTTCGCCAATCGCTGAGGGCCTTTCCTGTTCCATTCTATGAAATATTCATTAAAAACTTCCTCTACTTAAAGTAATATGTGTTTCACTCTTAGAGTGGATGCAGAAAGCAGAAATTCTCTCCCACTATGAGTTTTGTTTCACATTTACTCAATGATAGAGGCTGCATCTAAGCACCCGCAAGCTTTCATCCCGCCAGAAAATTAATTTTAGGGAGTCAATCCCGGGTACTCTTACAAAATTTATTCATCGGTTACTGTTGACATCCTTTGAACCCAGCTCATTCTTCTCCCTCTGATTCATGTATTCCCGTCTCTTTGTACATTCCTATCTTTTTAGAAAGCATTTATTTCAATGCGTCCCACAGTGCCAGTCTGCAGCATGCCGAGTTCGGCTTACTGTCTCCTATTGTGGCCGACACTGTGACGACATGACCATCCCATAGAGCAGCCGTTGTTCAATGCGTCCTGTCTACGACTCGGGTTTCTTAGCAAAAGAAGAGCTTTAAGAACTGTTTGCTATTCTGCTCCTGCACATTTTCACTTTCAGCAAGCGGGCTTATCTCACAGGACAATTACACATACCTGCCACCGCCGTATACAAATGAAATGAATCAATCGAATCCAAAGGCCATAAAATCAACTAGATGCCTAGAAACTACAATTACGAACAACTTGAATTGGAAAGAACGCACAGAAAATGTTGTGTGGCTGGGAAACCAAAGACTGCGATTTATTGGTAGAACACTTAGAAGTTGAAACAGTTGTATTAAAGACTCTGCCTACGCTACGCCTGTCCGTCCTCTTTTATATTACAGTTAAACATTTTGGGATTCTTACCAGATAGGACTAACAGAGTACATTAAGAAAATTCAAAGAAAAGGAGCACCTTGTGTATTTCAGAGAAATAAAGGAGAAAGTGTAACTGACATGATAAAGGATTTGCGCCGAGATCTCACAAAATATTAGTCAAAAGCTTTCTCCTCCAAATGCGAAAATATTATGTTGACATTTGCCTACATAGGGAGAAAAGATAATCATAATAAAATCAGGGAAATCAGAGCCCATACGGAAAGAAATAGCTGTTTGATTTTTCCGCGCTCTGTTCGAGAGTGGAATAATAGAGAATTATTGTGAAGATCGTTCTATGAAGCCTCTGCCAGGCACTTAAGTGCGATTTGCAGAGTATCTATGTAGATGTAGATGAAGGATTTATTAAATTCACGGTCACTGCTGTGTGTCTCAGTTACTTGCATACTTCCATGCTTTGCTTTGTAATTTGGATTGATTTGATAGTCCAATGTGATTAGTGGTATATGAATAAAGTTGTGGAGCAATTTTGGACAAATTGTCCCATACCACTGTATTACATTTTAAGACTCTCAGCAGTGATCCGTGAAATCATGTTGGTTTATCCAGTGAAGAGGCATCTGTTCTGGCAGTCTACTTGGCGCTATCCGACAGAAGTAGAATATGTCACAGAACTTGGTTTCACCTCTCCAATTTCCCCCTCTCGCCAGAGGTTTGAGTCCTCCCTCGGGCATGGGCGTGTGTGGTGTTCTTAGAATAAGTTAGTAGGGTGTAAGTCTAGGGACCGATGACCTTAGCGATTTTGTCCCTTAGGAACTCACACACATTTGAACATTTTCTCCAATTTCCTTTCACCACACAAAGGAAACTTGACACCGTACCAGTTACAGTTACCCATACTCAGCAGATACGTCCATTCACTGCATGGAAAAGGACACTACGTGTGTAAGGAGAAAAAATAAAATACAAACTTTATTTTCCTAAAACACTTAATGACACATGCCCTTAAAAACATTCAAAAACAATACGGATGAAGACCTGAACTTAGGTTAATAAAATTGTTTTAAGGAATACACACGGCTGAAAGCCTTAGTTACAGAATTTTACATAAAATCTCGGCTGAAGGCCACACGTTGGAGACAGAAGAACTGAGGGCTTAATGCCTAGATAACAAGAATATCAGATAGAGAAGAAAATTTTAAAAGGTATTAAAAAAGTGACTTTTCAAATTTTAATTTATGATGGCTGAAGGCCTCATCTTAAAATATTTCACGTAGGGTTTGGACGAAGGCTACATACTGAACATGGAACAACTCAAGGCTTAAGGACTGGATAATAAGAATTTCAGATAGAGAAAAAATAATTTCAAAGTTTTAAACAAGTGATTTTTCAAAATTTAGTTTAAGAAAGCTGAAGGCCTTATCTTAAAATATTTCAATAAAGTTCGGCTGAGGGCCAAATACTGAACATACAACAACTCAAGGCTTAAATCCTGGATAATAATAAGGTTTTCCAATAGGCAAAATCCCCCTTTCTTAACAAAAAAAATTGAAGCAAAAACCTTCAAATTTTTAATTTAAGATGGCTGAAGGCCTCATCTTAACATTAGAACAAACTACACTCCTGGAAATGGAAAAAAGTACACATTGACACCGGTGTGTCAGACCCACCATACTTGCTCCGGACACTGCGAGAGGGCTGTACAAGCAATGATCACACGCACGGCACAGCGGACACACCAGGAACCGCGGTGTTGGCCGTCGAATGGCGCTAGCTGCGCAGCATTTGTGCACCGCCGCCGTCAGTGTCAGCCAGTTTGCCGTGGCATACGGAGCTCCATCGCAGTCTTTAACACTGGTAGCATGCCGCGACAGCGTGGACGTGAACCGAATGTGCAGTTGACGGACTTTGAGCGAGGGCGTATAGTGGGCATGCGGGAGGCCGGGTGGACGTACCGCCGAATTGCTCAACACGTGGGGCGTGAGGTCTCCACAGTACATCGATGTTGTCGCCAGTGGTCGGCGGAAGGTGCACGTGCCCGTCGACCTGGGACCGGACCGCAGCGACGCACGGATGCACGCCAAGACCGTAGGATCCTACGCAGTGCCGTAGGGGACCGCACCGCCACTTCCCAGCAAATTAGGGACACTGTTGCCCCTGGGGTATCGGCGAGGACCATTCGCAACCGTCTCCATGAAGCTGGGCTACGGTCCCGCACACCGTTAGGCCGTCTTCCGCTCACGCCCCAACATCGTGCAGCCCGCCTCCAGTGGTGTCGCGACAGGCGTGAATGGAGGGACGAATGGAGACGTGTCGTCTTCAGCGATGAGAGTCGCTTCTGCCTTGGTGCCAATGATGGTCGTATGCGTGTTTGGCGCCGTGCAGGTGAGCGCCACAATCAGGACTGCATACGACCGAGGCACACAGGGCCAACACCCGGCATCATGGTGTGGGGAGCGATCTCCTACACTGGCCGTACACCACTGGTGATCGTCGAGGGGACACTGAATAGTGCACGGTACATCCAAACCGTCATCGAACCCATCGTTCTACCATTCCTAGACCGGCAAGGGAACTTGCTGTTCCAACAGGACAATGCACGTCCGCATGTATCCCGTGCCACCCAACGTGCTCTAGAAGGTGTAAGTCAACTACCCTGGCCAGCAAGATCTCCGGATCTGTCCCCCATTGAACATGTTTGGGACTGGATGAAGCGTCGTCTCACGCGGTCTGCACGTCCAGCACGAACGCTGGTCCAACTGAGGCGCCAGGTGGAAATGGCATGGCAAGCCGTTCCACAGGACTACATCCAGCATCTCTACGATCGTCTCCATGGGAGAATAGCAGCCTGCATTGCTGCGAAAGGTGGATATACACCGTACTTGTGTCTATGTGCCTGTGGTTCTGTCGGTATGATCATGTGATGTATCTGACCCCAGGAATGTGTCAATTAAGTTTCCCCTTCCTGGGACAATGAATTCACGGTGTTCTTATTTCAATTTCCAGGAGTGTATATTAATAAACGTCTGAAGGCCTCGCGCAGTACTTGAGACTAAAATAAAATCACAATCTGAAACAACAGAACAGTGGTGCTCAGGAGTGCTCCAAAGCTCTGGCTGAGGAGGTAACTCCAACATAAGTTTAGGTGAGACAGGCAGAAAAGCATAATACTAAATAATCGGATGCAACCCGACCCAGGGACGGCTGAACGACCGACCAACAACCTAATCAATTCCCTTCCGCCCGACCAACAGCACAACATCGGAAAAATCAGCAAGGGCGAAGATACTAGCAGCACTACGTCTTGAAAATTGGCGTCTAAATATAGTCAAGACACAATAACCACTCAAAAATATGAACAACACCAAAGGCTGTCGGACTACATGATGTGCCAGACAGCATCAACACGGCGAGGAAAAACATACCGCTGGAAAACTACGCTAATGGCCAGGGCAGGTAACTGGAACGTTAACGCCCACAAGGCAGAAGATACCGCTGGTGCACTTCACTAATAAGTCTCAAACAATTCAACAGTTATACTCTATGCAGGAAGACAGCTGCAAAATTTCGCCGACTCCAACACATCATTCGTTGCTGTGTGCGGGAATGGCCCAGAAAGCAACAACCGGCAATGAATGAAGACATGTCACAGCAGTAGCGGTTTCATAACAGTTTAACTTATCAATCAGCTTCAGGGTGCAGGTTTGGTGGCGACGAACTTTGCAGCTCTCGCAGCTAGCGCCTCACAAATCCGACCACGCGTGGACGCTGCCAGCGGCCTTGGACTGACCTAGCGCCGCAGAGACTTCCTCGCTGCTCTGTCCAAAACGACCGACTGCATCCAGCACACAGACAGCGTTACAGAAACTGTTCAATCAAAACCACAAGCTACACACAGTTCCGCGGAAACATTTCCACTAACAACTCAAACAGTACTAAAACCAGTCACTGGGGAAATAACCAGGATGAATCACAAGTCCACACTTACACAGAACCCAGAAGCGATCGGCGATCAAAGACACGTCGTCCGATGAGACGACCGACCGAACGACCAACCACGGTCGTCGCCACTGATGTCATGTGGGCCTTCAACGGTCGGGCGAGTCATCGCTGTCCGGGCCTCACTGCTGCTCCGTCCCCACTCCCTTCGCACAGACGACCCAATCATGCGGAGGGAACACCGACCCATTGGCCACCCAACATCTCTGCACAAGGAAGGAACCTACGAAAGTCCTGCAAGATGATAAGTTGAAGGGACCCAGAAGCGATCGGAAGACCAAATACACGTCGTATGCTGAAACGACTGACTGAACGAGCAACCAACGGTCGTCCCCGCTCAAGTTTCCTTCCGTCGGACAGTACATGTGTGTCCCCAGCGGTCGGGCGATTACTGGCTGTGAAGACCTTACTGGAGCTAATCCCGACTGAACTTCCAACACACGACGACCCGGAAATACTAGCGGTCGCTCCAAAGATAGTACGACAGTGCTCTTATCGATAAGCGCTGCTGCTGCCACTCACGGGCAGGCAAGCCAGCATCTTAGTGACACCAGTAAACCGAAAAAGAAACGAGACGTCAGTACCGCCAAGACAAGATGTGAGGCAATAACGGCACGAACACCAGCCGCGCGAGGCTCAATTTCTTATTCTGGAGGACTGTTTAAATGTGTAGTTGGCAATCCTACTGGACATATGTTGAGCGAACGCCAACAGAACAGTGGAGAGCGAGCCACTGTCGGGCGATTACAGTGGTGGGTAGGTTGCACACTCCTCTCCTTAAAAGACAGGCGCCACCAGTTAGAGAAATTGTAACACATGGGGCTTGATAGTTACCATTGTTACATTCAGCAGTTTGATGAACGCCACTTTTATTATCTTGTGAGCTACAGTACACATGTTTGACGTAGGCTTGGGCCATTCCTGTGTAGTACATTTAATGCCTTCAGTTATCCGTTGTACAATACCTACAATTAAATTCATATGACGCTAAGATAAGCGGTCTGTTTATCGGTTAAGTCATCCGATACAGGACTTTCTGGCTTCCACAGAGGCATGTCGATGCCTGAGCCGCCACCTGGCCAAGGCACAGAGTTACAATGGGATAAATGTAATTACAGAAATTGTTTCAGAAATAGAAGATTTAAAACTACCGAATTTTGCTCTTTGAAATCCAACCTGGGATATAAAACCTGCAATATTTTTGAAGTTCTCCCAGGGTGTGCTCCAAAAGGGATAGTCAGAGGGAGCAAAATTAGATTTACAGTAAGTTATTTGAGAGGTAATGCAGCTCAGTGTGGATTTATGTCCCAACGCAATTACAACACACTTTGAGAAATCCAAGTGTTTTTAAGAATAGTTTCTTGTCGAAAGGTGCCAATAATGTATTACGTTTCAAGAGTTTCGGTCCAGAAATGATACAGGTAGATATGGGGTTTAGGATATAGTTTGAGAGACGTATGGATTTGGCTAAATACTAGATGAACCTTTAAATTCCAGCCATCTTGTGCTTTTGTTAGTGAGTAGGATACCGCGCTGTATACCAGAAAACGTAGTTGGTAAGGAAGATAAGAAGATTAGGATTCAACGTCTCCTTAATATTGAGGTCATGAGAAACGGAGCAGAGCTGGCGATTGTTTCAAGGATGGGGAGGGAAATCGGCTGTTCCCTTCCAAACGAGCCGTTTCGGCATTTGCCTGGAGCGGTTTAGGGAAATCACGGGAAACCAAAATCTGGATGGCTGCACGTGGGTTTGCATCATCCTCCCGAATGTGAGTCCAGCGTGCTAATCATTGCGTCATCTCGTTCTCTGAAAGGTAAGTGGTATGGACTTCAATGATATACAAAGATTTCCTGGTTTCTGGATCGGTTGGACCGTTCATAGGGTACTAAAAGTTTTGTTTATGGTTGGATAAAAAGATTGATGTTAAAAGAATTTAGTGTATCTAACTAATGGAAGCAGTATCACTAGATGTTCTATCATTTTTGTCTTCTGTGACAGACAGTCCACTGTTTAACATGAGCTCTGGTTCAGCAACAAACTTCATACTAAGCAAATTCCTGGCAGACGCTAAGGCATTGCTGCCTGTAAATGTTATATACACTTATTTGGAAGTGCATATTAAATAACTACTGTAAGCACTGAAATGATATTTTAGTAATGTGAAAGCGACTGTCAGTGACAGGATACATCGGTAACATTGTCACCTTTCGTGAATGTGAAGACAATTACATGATCTGTTGAATGGACTGAACATTCTAAAGAATAAAGAATATGGATTAATACATAGTAAACGGGATAAAGACAAAATTAATGAAAAGTAGCATAAATGAGAGTAGCGAGTAACGTAACATTAAAAACATTGTCACGAAGTAGACCAATTTAAGGAATTTTGTGACTCTGAATGCAAATTAACCCATGACGAACGGAGCAAAGAGGTAACAAAAACAGAGTAGCACTGTCAAAAAGGGCGTTCCTGGACAAGAGAAATGTACTGCTAATGAACACAGGCACTAATGTGAGGAAGAAATTTCTGAGAATGAACTTTTGGTACAGAGCATTGTATAGTAGTGAAACATGAACTGCGGTAAAAGAAGAGAATCGAAGCGGTTGAGGTTTTGTGCTACAGACGAATGCGGAAAATCAGGTGAACTGATAAGAAATGAGGAGGTTCTGCACAGAAACGGCGAAGGATGGGAAACAGTGACGAGAAAAAGGGACAGGATGGTAGGACAGGTGTTAAGGTATCGTAGAGTAAACTCTGTGGTAGTACAAGGAACTGTGGAGGGTAAAAACTATAGTGGAAGAGAGAGCCTGGAATACATTCATTAAACAATTGGGGATGTAGAGTCCAAGTGCTATTGTGAAACGAAGGGGTTGTCGCAGGGGAGGAATTCGAAATTCGTGGTGAGTCGCAACAGACCAGTCAGACGACTGAAAAAAAGGTCGCACTCTACCCATCGAGGGCTTACAGCAGTACTAGTAACAGAAACAAAAACGTATTAAATTTCATGTAAAAGCTGCTAATGAGAACTGGATATCATTCTACTTCATTTAATTACGTGGGCATCATATCCTTATTTGATCATTTATTTATTTATTTTTAAATGAAAGAAGTGAAGTTTCGCGAGTTTAGGTATAAAGGAAAAGTGAAAGGTCGTGCTGGTGTTCAGTTGTTCTTACTAGCTGTGGAGGAAGGTTGGTTCCAGTAACATACCGTTGGTCTGGTGTAACCATTCTGAAACATCAATTAAAACCATAATCTGACGGGTGTTTTAAGTGAGGTTGCGTAATACATATGTGGTAGTTGATCCAGCGGGAAAGTATAATAAATGAATAATGCAACTATTCTCCTGTAACGTCTTTGGTAATAGTATGCTGTGTCTGAAAGAAGAGCTGAATGAAGTCTTCTTAGTACATTCGAATACTCGGAGTGTCACCTTTAATTCCACTGCTATGGTCTGAAGGAATCTGATTATGAAAATAGTGAATAACAAAATCAAATGGCTCTGAGCACTATGGGACTTAACTTCTGTTGTCATCAGTCCCCCAGATCGTAGAACTAGTTAAACCTAACTAACCAAAGGACATCACACACATCCGTGCCCGAGCCAGGATTCGAACCTGCGACCGTAGCGGTCGCGCGGCTGCAGAGTGAATAACACAATTTAAATAAAATACAGGCTGTTCGTTATTAAAGTTCCACTTTAAAAATACGTTGGAAAGAGAACCACTGCTCAGAATGACGTGAAAACTAATGTGTGTGAAATCTAAGGTCATCAGTCCCTAAGTTTACACACTACTTAACCTAAAACACACACACACCCATGCCCGAGGGAGGACTCGAACCTCCGCCGGGACCAGCCGCGTGAAAACTAAAAAGAATACTGTTGACGCACGGGAAACGTCCTGGAATAAAAAGAAATATGACGACCATTTGACCAATAGATGTTCTATAAGCGTCTTAACGTAAATTGAGTCGGCTATAAATGACAGTTGAACCGCAATACCACAGCTATAGTTTGAGTAGCGCATCACACCATCCGTATTGTTCAAGGTGTGTGACTGACAAGTTCGGCAGTCAACATTTACGGCAGTGTTAGCTAGGTAAGCCCATCCACCACGCAAAGGTCATACCACGTCGCATAGGGATAATCGGGTTGTAATTGTCCTGACGCTATTAACCGCATAAAAAACCCGCATAAAAAGCTAAATGAAGTCGCTCTTAACTGTCATTAGACTGGCGCAAGGAATGTTCAATATGCTGTCCACCGTTATCTGCCCCAACTTGATGTCGAGAAACAGCACGATCCACAACCGATCTCGGTGTGTCGGGGATCATGTTCAGAATGCGTTACGCATTGCTTGCCCTCAGTTCAGATCGTAATTGGAGCACTGAACACAATATCTTTCGGATAACCCCACAGCCAAACGTCACACGGGTTAAGATCAGGTGATCATGACGGCCAGGTTGTAGAGAAATGACGGCAGATAATTCTAGCATTTCCTGAGTATGGAGCAGCCGCTTCACTGGCGGTGCTGTGTGTTGAAGGTTTGGAATGACGGAGATGTGCAAAAGACTCTCATAGTGTTTACCAGTGACGGTACAGGTAACAGGAGGCGCAGGAGTCATTTCATAGAAGAAACATGGCCCTATGACAAACGATGCCGTCAATGCGCACCACACAGTCACTTTTGCAGAAGAAAATAGTGCCGATTGATGTGCGTGCCGATTTTCCGTTGCCCATATTATGCAGTTCAGCGTATTGAAGTATCCTTGGTAAAGGAAACGGGCTTCGTCTGTCCACAGAATGTTCCATGGCCATTCATTGTCCACTTCTACGTGAGTAAGAAATTCCAGAACGAATATTTGTCTTGCCGACAGGTCACTTAGGAAGCAACTCCTGAACATGGGTGATTTTGCATGATCAACAATGTAGAATGTTTAGTAAGATGAAATGTACGGTATCGTATTGTATGTTAACCGGTGGCCTAGAAGCGACGAAGAGGCTACGTCGCCGCCGCAGCCACAGTGGTCCACATCCCCACGACGACTACCGCAGTCCACCCTTCCGCCGCCCCATACCAAACCATTCTTTCTGCGTTATTGTGCGGTTCGGCCTCCGGTGGACCCCCCCTAGGGAACGTCTCACACCAGACGAGTGTAACCCTTATGTTTGCGTGGTAGAGTAATGGTAGTGTACGTGTACGTGGAGAACTTGTTTGCGCAGCAATCGCCGACATAGTGTAGCTCAGGCGGAATAAAGGGAAACAGCCCGCATTCGCTGAGGCAGATGGAAAACAGCCTAAAAACTATCCAGAGACTGGCCGGCTTACCGGACCTCGACACAACTCCGCCGGGCGGACTCGTGCCGGGGACCAGGGTCTCCTTCCGAATCGGCGAAGCCGTGCGTTAGACCGCACGGCTAACAGGGCGGGCTCTCTAATGTGCCGTGCTCGCAGACATGTTAAACGTTCGGGCAATTCCCCGTGCACTGCGCACTTGCACACTACCGATGAACTCCTTCTGCAGTGCTGTGGCCAAATCTCCGACAGACGTGGGATCAACTGCATTGCTCCCCCTGCCACAAAGCACTTCAAAATAACCTTTTGATTTGAGGTGTGTAATCATTTTCTCCAGACCCTTAGCAAGCACCGAACCAATGCCTTTTCTCATACCCCTGAGTGTCCGTAACTTCTGTAGTGCAACTGTCCCACGATCAACGATGTTGTAAGAGATCTTCAGCGAATGCACGCAATCTTTCATGGAGACAATCATGTTGGACGTCTCGGACGCAAACTGAGCAGCAGTCGCGTGCCGTGCGTGACCAAAATGGTACTGAAACAGAGGAAGACTGCACTATAGTTCCTTCTCTAGGGTGGACAAAGTTCAAAACCATCGTACAATATGTGTTAGATGAGTATGTGCCAAGCAAGATCGTAAGAGATGGAAAAGAGCCACCGTGGTACAACAACCGAGTTAGAAAACTGCTGCGGAAGCAATGGGAACTTCACAGCAAACATAAAAATAACCAAAGCCTTGCAGACAAACAAAAACTACGCGAAGCGAAATGTAGTATGAAAAGGGCTATGCGAGAGGCGTTCAATGAATTCGAAAGTAAAGTTCTATGTACTGACTTGGCAGAAAATCCTAAGAAATTTTGGTCTTATGTGAAAGTGGTAGGTGGATCAATACAAAATGTCCAGACACTCTGTGACCAAAATGCTACTGAAACAGAGGATGACAGACTAAAGGCCGAAATACTAAATGTCTTTTTCCAAAGCTGTTTCGCAGAGGAAGTTCCTTCTATAGATTGTCGCACGGATGACAAAATGGTAGATATCGAAATAGACGACAGAGGGATAGAGAAACAATTAAAATCGTTTAAAGGGGAAAGGCCTCAGGACCTGATGGGATACCAGTTCGATTTTACACAGAGTACGCGAAGGAACTTGCCCCCCTTCGTGCAGCGGTGTACCGTACGTCTGTAGAAGAGCGTAGCGTTCCAAAGTATTGCAAAAGGGCACAGGTCATCTCCGTTTTCAAGAAGGGACGTCGAACAGATGTGCAGAACTATAGACCTATATCTCTAACGTCTATCAGTTGTAGAATTTTGGAACACGTATTATGTTCGAGTATAATGACTTTTCTAGAGACTAGAAATCTACTCTGTAGGGATCAGCATGGGTTTCGAAAAAAACGTGTGAAACCCAGCTCGCGTTATTCGTCAACGAGACGCAAAGGGCCATAGACACGGGTTCCCAGGTAGATGCCGTTTCTTGACTTCCGCAAGGCGTTCGATACAGTTCCCCACAGTCGTTTAATGAACAAAGTAAGAGCATACGGACTATCAGACCAATTGTGTGATTGGATTGAAGAGTTCCTAGATAACAAAACGCAGCATGTCATTCTCAATAGAGAGAAGTCTTCCGAAGTAAGAGTGATTTCAGGTGTGCCGCAGAGGAGTGTCGTAGGACCGTTGCTATTCACAATATACATAAATGACCTTGTGGATGACATCGGAAGTTCACTGAGGCTTTTTGCGGATGATGCTGTGGTAAATCGAGAGGTTGTAACGATGGACAATTGTGCTGAAATGCAGGAGGATCTGCAGCGAATTGACGCATGGTGCAGGGAATGGCAATTGAATCTCATTGTAGACAAGTGTAATGTGCTGCTAATACATAGAAAGAAAGAGACTTTATCATTTAGCTACAATATAGCAGGTCAGCAACTGGAAGCAGTTAATTCCATGAATTATCTGGGAGTACGCATTAGGAGTGATTTAAAATGTAATGATCATATAAAGTTGATCGTCGGTAAAGCAGATGCCAGACTGAGATTCATTGGAAGAATCCTAATGAAATGCAATCCGAAAACAAAGGAAGTAGTTTACAGTACGCTTGTTCGCCCACTGCTTCAATACTGCTCAGCAGTGTGGGATCCGTACCAGATAGGGTTGATCGAAGAGATAGAGAAGATCCAACGGAGAACAGCGCGCTTCGTTACAGGATCATTTAGTAATCGCGAAAGGGTTACGGAGATGATAGATAAACTCCAGCGGAAGACTCTGCAGGAGAGACGCTCATTAGCTCGGTACGGGATTTTGTTGAAGTTTCGAGAACATACCTTCACCGAGGAGTCAAGCAGTATATTGCTCCCTCCTACGTATATCTCGCGAAGAGACCATGAGAATAAAATCAGAGAGATTAGAGCCCACACAGAGGCATACCGACAATCCTTCCTTCCACGAACAATTCGGGACTGGAATAGAAGAGCGAACCGATAGAGGTACTCAAGGTACCCTCCGCCACACACCGCCATGTGGCTTCCGGAGTATGGATGTAGATGTAGTAGATGTATTGGCGTGCATATTCTATACTGACAGCGTCATATACAGGATATGATTTCATTTTTTCTTTCAACGTTTCCTCCTACGTCAATAACATTCTGTTCAAATTTGATGTCATTTTGATCGATGGTTCTCTTTCTGCAGAGTTCTGAAAATTGAACATTAGTTATGGACACGTTGTATATTATGTATTTGAGTGCTGGACGCGTTTGGAGTATTGGTGAGAGCTAGGAAGTAGATGAATATAAAGTTCATCACAGGCGCGTTTTGGAACCGTGTCAGTCAAATGCAGCAGTTACTGTTTGGTCATGCTGGAAGAGCTGACCGAGGCAAGGTGGCAGTTACCAGGTGGTGCAGCTAAGGAATTACAGACACTTAACTAGAATTGTTAGGAAAAATTTGTGGTCAGTAATGTGGAACGTTATGTGGAATCATGTTTTTATTAAGTATTTAAAATATGACAGGGGGCGGGGGGAATTGTGTGTTGAAGTAAGGATGTAGATTTGGTGGTTATGTCTATTATTGGATTACCGTATGTAATGTGTGGTACTCACTGCTTTAAGAATAGCTATACCCTTCTACGAACTTCAGATTTTTTTGTAATGTGTATGACAAATAATATGAAGAAAGGAAGATGTATTGGCGTGCATATTCTATACTGACAGCGTCATATACAGGATATGATTTCATTTTTTCTTTCAACGTTTCCTCCTACGTCAATAACATTCTGCATGTATGCAGTGTACCACAAACTTTCGATCTCTGTAAGAAAATATTAAAATACCGGCTGGTTATAATTAAACTTTCCCTATTTAAGACGTTATAACACGGAAACTAATTACCGTACGAGTACCAAACTTGGTACCATTAATTTCAGGACTTGGGGAAAAGAAATAATGCAGAATAAGGTCAGCTGAAACACTTTAAATGTGCTGCTACGATATATCATATCGTTACTTACCGGTACCATTACTGCTACAAATTACTGCTGCTAAATACTGCGCCCGTCAGTGTCCAGAACAATCTTAAGTGCAGGATTGCATTCTGCATAGCAGAACGACGCATGTCCGTAGGTATCCTATCTACCTCTCCTGATATGCTGCGCTTCAGATCAGCGCATGTGCAAATGTGTCCCTGGTAAACCCTATTCTTCCGGTATCCCCACAACCAGAAATCACAAGGAGTGAGATCAGGTGATCGCACCGGCCAAGCATTTGGAAACGATCGGCTGATAATTCGATCGTTTGCAAATGTGTTTCGGAGAATCAGGTGAACTTCATGAACGATGTGCCGCGCAGCCCTATCTTACTTGAAAACTGTTGAGTTCAATGACTTTGTCTCCTGTAGAGCGGCTGCGACATGCTGGCGAAGCATAATGCAGTAACGCTGGCCAGTCAAACTGCACATCTTCGGTCCTAGAACCCCAACCTGTTCAAAAAAGTGTGTGCCAATGATGAACTTAGCCATGAAGCCACGCCATACGGTGACACATTCACTATGCAGAGGAACCTCATGCACAGTGACTGGAGGTTGAGATCCCCACACTCAACTCATCCTCGTCAAATTCAGTCCTTGCAAGAAAGAGGAGAGCGAAGTCAACATGAACCGTGAATTTACTTTCAAAACTTTTTCTTAAGAATTTAGCCGGCCGCTGTGGTCTAGCGGTTCTAGGCGCTCAGTCCGGAACCGCGGGACTGCTACGGTCGCAGGTTCGAATCCTGCCTCGGGCATGGATGTGTGTGATGTCCTTAGGTTAGTTAGGTTTAAGTAGTTCTAAGTTCTAGGGGACTGGTGACCACAGATGTTAAGTCCCATAGTGCTCAGAGCCATTTGAACCATTTTTTTCTAAATAATTTACTTTATTTACTAGCGATTCATCAAGAACATTAAAACATTTAATCACACTATGTGAGCATGGAAGTAGTTTCCAGTTGGTAACTGATGAAAACAAATCAAATTTCTTTCAACATATGGAAATTTTATTCCTAAAAGCCTTTTTCTCCTGAAACAGATTTAAAATTTTATTCAGAAAACACCCTCTAATTATAAAGTTACAATTTATTCAGAGGCAGAAAGGACAGCTTTCGGACTGAGAACCTTGCCGCTCCCTTTTGACACGGTCGTAGTCACAACCGCTCACAACTACCTCTGAAAGACTACACTGGTGCAAATCTGTAACACACCAGATTACTTGAAACCAAAAATTTTAACAACTCACATAAGCACATAAACTATGCACCCCGTAGGATGGATGGAAATGGTACAAAACACTAACATTAAAAGATTGACTTGTCACCGAAGGTGCAACTTGATTAAAAAAAAACTTTTACGGCGCAATGGTGGCAACTTTATATACTAAAATGACCATTTAAATAAAATCCCATGAAATGCAGTCTTACATAAAATATACAAGGTTGGCCAAACAGCTCTACATTACATATATACCGCCTCTCAAGATGATAGGCAAGATAAAAGCATATTTCACGAATTCGGCCGTCACACTTCAAGCAATAAATTCGTTAACACCGAATCCGACAAACATGACAGAGGCAGCTATTAACGTACAGCAGACCGACAGACAGATACTAACTGCCTAACAAATGCGGACGGGAGACAGACGAGCAAGCTGGGGACGAGAGACTGACCAAGAAAACAAGTAGAATTTAACAAGTAAATGAAACAACATATCACGAAGCACTTAACTTTTAATAAACTGCGATGTCTGGCGAAGACCTGGCGCACCACCCCCAAAACGGTCTCCCGAACCGTCCTCTGCCATCCGCTTCAACGGACGCGAGAAGGCGCGCCGTTCTCCCGTCTCAAGGCGTAGCAGCTCGCGTCGGCCAGACCGATGTCGTGGGTTGGGTCCTGTTGCTCTCGTGTCGGCCGCGAAGCCGCTATCCCTCGCTATACAGCGTGGCCCACTGGACTGACGTGGCGACGTCACATGCAACGACGCTGAAGACGGACAAGTCATCTTGTGTCCCAGTGCGCGACCGACCAACCGATCGATCCAACCGCCAATTACCATTGTCTGGACAAACTCGAGCAGACTGGCGGCCTAACACATACTAGCACTCCGGACGACTGACAGAAGCTGACTGTCCCACACTGATCCAGCTGACCAACTGACCAGACTCACCAACTAACGAACTCATCGCGCCCCTTAAATGCATGTTAACAGACAACCGTTTCCATTTTCCACTACAAGGAGACACCAAAGCTACGATTGCTATAGCGGCGCCACCGCCAGAAACGGAGGGCGACTGCCTCAGACTACGCGCTGCGGCGAGGTCATCAAAACAGCAATTTTTACCACGGCTCACAACAGTTCGTCGTGCGTTCTGAGGTGCAAGCTGCTGTACGATATGGATCTTATACTGATACCATTTGAGACTGATTCGAAGCACCTTCCGTACAGTGGACTACGGGTTGTTCAACTGTCGTGACACAGCACGCGCTCTGCCTGACGATCGGGAATTGCGCTCACTGTCGTCTGCCATAGCAACAGCGGTTTGATCAACCACCTGTGGTGCAACCGGTCGTCGGCCTATTCCCGGAGGGACGCCCAGTTCTGCAGTTCATTCGAACTGCATCACGTTCCGCACAGGAGGTGGAGAAAGAGGACTCTTCCGTAATCCTTTCAACCGGCGATATTCTCGAAGTGCAGCTGCAGCAGTATTGTTGTTTTGATAATAGAGATTCACCAATAATGCCTTGCTCCTTTTGACCAAGCTCATGTTGGTACGTCAACAAGTTCACTGCGACCGGTAGATAATCACGATGACAGAGCACGGCACCTGGTGGCCATAGTTGTAACTGGGCGGTGGCGGTGTGACGCTTGGAAATCATCCATTCCATACTCTGGACATTAATGCTCTCAAGTTGGGTACTCGTATGGTAGTTAGTTTTCATTTTATAACATGTTACGTAGGGAAAGATTAATTGTTACCGTCAGGTACTATACCTATTGCTAATGAAGAGATGATGTTTTGGAAAAAGTTTGTAAAAGATTCCGCTTGTGATTTTTTTGGCTCGACTCAGCAGTTTAGAAAGCATTTCTCATTTCAGCGAAAACGCCTGGCGATTTGCCTAAGACGACCATCAGTACGTAATTTTAATCCTCAGGTTCTTCGTAAAGAGGGTAGATTTTATTGATCAATATTAGTGAGAAGCCGGGTGGAACTACAAATGGGGAATTATGTTGAGCTACCGATGTGAAAATATGTTGCAGAAAGCTGCGTATTGTAACGAGCAACGCGGTATCCGTATGTGCTGCTGGAGGTGAAAGTGCCGGGACTTGGACGCATGAGCAATGACAACAGGACCACAATATACAATCCACCAAAGATTGTCACTGCGGCTCAATATGAAATGTAATTTAAAGATGTACAGTTAGTCACTGACATGTGCTCTTGATGGACTGACAGTCATTTGATTCTGTAGGCCACCGGACTAAGAATGTTATTTATATATATTAAACTGAAATAAATTATTTCAAATTACTGTGTGTGTATATGATGGATTGGGTGTAATACTGTTTTATTGACAATGTACAGAAAGTGCATTACAGAAGATACAATTTTGTTCTGATTTTTTGTTTTGTGTCGGCCGCGGTGGCCGAGCGGTCCTAGGTGCTTTAGACCGGAACCGCGTGACTACTACGGTCGCAGGTATGGATGTCTGTGATGTCCTTGGGCTAGTTAGGTTTAAGTAGCTCTAAGTTCTAGGGGACTGATGACCTCACGTGTTAAGTCCCATAGTGCTCAGAACCATTTGAACCATTTTTGTTGTTGTTTTGTTTTTTGAAGAGAAACTGATTCAGTGGTTACTGATTTGAAATTTGATAGATTAAATACTTTTTATCAACTGAAAATAACAACAAGAAAATGTGAAGGTGAGTTGTTAGTTGGAATTTACAGAAGCTCTTACAGATATGGCACTTTTACATTTCGGATGCAGAGATGAAGTATCGGTGAACGCAGTCAGACACAGATAACTGTTTGGGGTCATCACTGTAATTACCCACTGCGCACTTGCCGGGGATTTATTTTAGGCACCTAATGCTGGTGATGTCACCTGGACCGGAATCGATATTCTTTGCGCTTCCAGGATTAGGACTGTGTGACGGCTGACAGAGACAATTGTTGCTTTTCGCACCATCATCTTGTCTGCATCACGGCAGTGACGCAATGGAAAACACCGGTTCCCGTTAGAACATGGAAGTTAAGCAATGTCTGTTTTCGATAGCATTGGAATGGTTTACCGTCTGCCTCTGTCGAGCGATGTTGGCAAGCGGGCTCCACTCAGCCCTTGTGAGGTCAATTGAGCCACTACTTGACTGAGAAATAGCAACTCCTGTCAAGAAAGCTATCAACCCTGGGAGAGCGGTTTGCTGTCCACGTGCCCCTCCATTCCCGCATCCTGTGAAGCATATGGGTTGAGTATGGCGGGACTGTCGGTTGTTACCGTATGGCCTTCCGATGCCTATTCGGACGCAATAATCTCTTGAACAGGCCTAGAACACTTTCGTGACGAACCCTTGGCCCAAATGGCTCTGAACACTATGAGACTTAACATCTGACGTCATCAGTCCCCTACAACGCAGAACTACTTAAACCTAACCCGAGGCAGGAATCGAACCTGCAACCGAAGCAGTCGCGCGGTTCTGGATTGAAGCTCCTAGATCCGCTCGGCCACCCCTGCCGGCTTTGAGGAACCCCAGATACCATCATAGTTTGCCTCGATAATTTTTCGTTTCTTACAACGAACTGTGACCTTCCTCGCGGGGAACCACTGCAAAAATTACGTTCAGTGACTGCAGTAATATAGTCCTCACCAGAGTGTAGTGATGGAAATACTGACCTGGGAAACGACGTTGTTTGTTTTTATTTTATTTTAAAGTCTAGTTTCGTTGGACAAAATTGAGGAGCAAATCAACAAGGTCATGGAACAGGTCTTACTTAGTTGACGTGAAGAGGGTTTCAAACGGCTCTGCTCGCATGTACTGATCTGTCAAAATGTAATTTTATAACTTATCTCGAAAACCATTTCTTCGCATTTCTTTGCGTTATTTTCACTGCGAATAAAGAGGAGCAAAGTTTTAGATATTGAAGAAAGAAGAACTAGTCAAAGAATCAACTAAAAAAAATATGACTTATATTTTTCATTCAATGTATTTCGAAGTCTTCGCTGGTACAAAAGTAGAGCTATATTTCTAGTAGCAGATGGGTACTCCAGCTTTAGTTCAAAATATGTACGGGAAATAGCATGTCCCAGGCGCTTTATCTTTCACATATTGCATTTAAATGTCAGTATTATGTCACAGCAGAGTTTCATCATTCAAATGTGTGAGAAACTCAGAATACAGTATTGCACACGAAAGCAGTATCTTTCCGGCAGTAACTTACAGCATCTTCCAACTACAAGCCAAGAAGAAAGAAGATAATACATATATTAAAGAAAGTCTCCTTCACAACAGGTGAGTCACTTATCGATAATTTTTTCTGAAGTTATTGTCAAAGTCCATAACCAACAGTACCAATGTCAATGACTTCCAGTGTAATTATACGTGGTTACCAAATTCTGAAACAAATCCGAATTTAAAAAAAAATAAGTTTTTTGAAAGTTAATGAAATTGTAATTATTAGTCATAGAGCCATGGCTGACAGCGTATTATGTACATAACGTTACGCGAATACTTTATATACGTCATTAAAGCTATATGAAATTCAAGATTACAACTTTGAACTTGTCTGTATCGTATAGCAAAACTTTGGAGTATTGCAAGTAACGTAGTATGTAACAGAAGCTGAGACATTCACCAGATTCATAGCAAGATCTACCGATACAACAACACAGTCTACTAATAGCACTAGTAAAATCACAACTTTATTTTGAACACTGAATCGCAAATTTTCTTAGGAATTAATACTTTTGATTTGACGAATTATAAGTATGTAGCATACGCATTTTACTTCACTACCGTCTATGATTTTTTAAATGGAGTGCATGTACAATCTCCCATCCCTCAGTGACATTGCAATTTCAATGTCAACAATGAACACCGGCATCGATACTTCGCACTGAAGTTGTATTAGGAAAGGCAGAGCAAAAATGTTTCGTATATGATGCTTCAGATGGATCTGAAAGGAAGCAGCTATGAGCAATGCAGTACAGCAAGAATCAATTTTAGTCTGAGTCTGGTGATACCTTCTGTTATGCTTGCAGTTGCCACATCGTTCTGCTACTTGAATACCAGAGACTCCTCCCGGTTGCATATCAAGTATTGTAGCAGGAATCGAAATTGTTGTGATTGTTTGCATTGAGTTCGCAATATCTGTTTTATCGTACTAGATATCTGAAACCAGATGCTGTTATGCGCATGGTTATGATGAGACTGCTACTCTCCTGCAAAGTGTACTCAGTACGGCACAGCCTGGTACGCGTGACATTATCCAGTACGGAATGTCACAGGTGCCGTTGCAGCAGTCGTAATGCGTTCCTCAGACACAGGGAACACAAATGTATCAATAAAAATGTTAGTTGTGTAACGTTCTGCAAGCGCTATGAATGAGATATGAGAAGTACGCACCTGTGTTGCCTGAACGTCAAGCGATAGTACTAGACTATGAGATGCAACGCTGTTCTACCATACGTGTTGATTACTTTTCTTTTTAAGCTATCAATGTTTAATGGCTTGACGATGTTCTTGACCTGTTACTGTATGGTGCTAAGCTTTCTGTGTGGGCTGTCGTTCTGTCCTGCTGGAATTACCGAAGCCCGTTGGAATGCAAATGGATATGAATGGAAGCAGGTGATCAGACAGGATGCTTACGTGCATGTCACCTGTCATAGTCGTATCTAGACGCATGAAGGGTCCCATATCACTCCTACTGCAAACGCTCCACAGCATTACAGAACCTCCATCAGCTTCCACAGTCCCCTGCTGACGTGCTAGGTCCATGGATTTATGACGTTGTCTCCGTACCAGTACATGTCCATCCGCTCGATACAATTTGAAACGAGACTCGTCCGACCAGGCAACATCTTTCCAGCCACCAAAAGTCCATTGTCGGTGTTGACGGTCCCAGGCGAGGCACGAAGAATTGTGTCGTGCAGTCATAAAGGGTACACGAGTGGACCTACGGCTCCGAAAGCCCATATGGACGATGTTTCGCTGAACGGTTCGCACGCTGACATTTGTTGATAGGCTAGCACTGAAATCTGCAGTAATTTTTGGAAGAGTTGCACATCTGTCACGTTGCTCCCGTTCCTGAAAGATCTTTTTCCGTCCCAGCGATGTGGAAGATTTGATGTTTTACCTGATTCCTGATACTCACGGTACACTTCTGAAATGGCCGTATGGGAAAATCCCCACTTCGTCGCTATCTCGGAGATGTTGTGTCCCATCGCTCTTGCACCGACTATAACACGAAGTTCATACTCACTTAAATCTTGATAACCTGCCACGAAGGCAGCGGTAATCGACCTAACAACTGCGGCAGGCACATGTCGTCTTCTACAGGCGTTGCCAAGCACAGCACAGTATTCTGTCTGTTTATATATCTCAGTATATGAATACGGACACCCATACCAGGTAAATTGGAACTTCAGTGTATAATAGCTGTTAGGTTCAATTGTGGCCGTTGTCATTCTCTTCTGAATTATTCATATGTTATTCCTTTCAGCGCCAAGAAATCTTCTAGAAAGACGCAGAATATACTAGTTAATCAAATGTATGTGAACAAATTTTACTGGATTTTGATATGAAGTGTGTCTGTTGTATCGTACTTTTGACAGACCCAAAGAAGAAGATTTATACTCGTTGCTTCCTTTAACTATTTCTAGTACGCTGAGGCAAACACTATGAGAGGAGAGCGAGAACAAAGAAACACTGTTAATGATTATTGATAAGAGCACACATATGCTCTTCTTTCTACAAATCGGCTCAGGTAGCAGAACCTGAAGTTCAACCACTATTCCAGAAGCTAAGGCTGGATAGTAAACAGTTTTGTCCAAGTCAGTGTTCACTCAAGATGGGCTGATGTGGACTCGCTAGAAGCAGACGATGCGGAGCGAAGAACACAAGTAGAAGGCGTTCTTCTCGGTAGTAGAGTTGACTTCTAACTGCCCCCTCTGCTGTGGCGCCTGCGTATATCACTTCTCTGGCGGCGCCACCTCTGAGACTTCTTGGTAAGCCAATCGCTGAGTTATATGCTGTCTATGGAGTCGGTTGTCGACCTATCGACACCTGTGGTTCTGCCTGGTGATGCGTGCTGTATTTACGATATCACAGTGTCCACTGTATGCCTTTATGCTGGCTTTAACAGTCCTGAGAACGCAATCGACGAGATTTCTGAACGTGGTGGAAGAGTGGTATCCCACTCTTCCTTAAGAGCCGAGAGCCGAGAAGGCAGTGGTGTTGGGCATTGAGGTCTGCGACATAGTCCACGTTCTATTCATCCCAACAGTGTTACATTGGGTTCAGTTCGGGACTATGGACAGACCAGTCCAGCACACTATCCACATACAGTGCCCTAACAAGGCTGCTTTGACAGGGTGCATTATCATGTTGGTTCAAACAGCTGTCGTCTCAGAATAGTTCCTCTGCTACCCTAAACACACAGTGTTGCTAAGCACAAAAAGGAGACTAACCCACAACCACAGAAAAACACTTCTATACAGTAACACATTATTTAAATTATGTATAGTAATCATCACCAATGGCGGTCGATGACTTCCGGCATACAAAGTCACCCTCGCTCGGTCAACGATCTCGTCAAAGGGAGAGGAGGAGCAGACTGACGTTCAGGGACTATTTTGCCCTAACCCAAAGGCGGAAGAATCAGCAATGATGAATGGAATGAGGTTGCCGAAGGCAATGGAAACAACTACATTAAAGTCACATAACGTTTATCCTCAGGACATAGGGTATTATGACGATCTCTCCATTGGCTAAAGACTGTCGATTATTATCCCATTCGGATCTCCAGGAATGGTACCCAGAGAAAGAGTTGACCAACTATAAAAGACGGCATTACCAACGAATGCATAACATTCAGATAGTAGGAGCATGGAATGCCAGAATTTTGAATGTAATACGAAAGATCGAAATTCTGAAACGCCTCAAGCAAAATAAAGGTGGTGTCTGTTAAACAGAATAGAGAGAAGATAATGATTCCTGTTCGGATTATTATTTGTCTACACCATGGAGCCAACCAACAAACGTGACGTCAATATACCTCCAAAACACTGTGGCCTTCAAGCTAGAAGATTCCACCGCCTTCTCCTTGAAGTCCTCCATAGGAAAGTTGGCCACTAAAGGCGACAAAGGACTACCCATGGTGATACCGTCAGTCTGTTCATAAAATTCATTAGAGAATAAAAATATGTCGAGGTGAAAACATGTTCAAACAAAGCTGTAATCTCTTTATCGAAACTTTTTCAATGAGAAACAATGATTCCGAATGAGGAACCTTTGCGAAAAACGACACTACATCGAAACTGACTAACACATCCTGTAGATGTGTAGACAAGTTAAAAGAATTTTTATATCATCTGAATTCCATCCACAGACAAATTCTGTTCGCAATGGAAGTGGAAAAAGATAGATGCCTTCCATTTTTGATGTCTTGGTACGGCACAAACGTGATGGCACTTTGGGACACGCAGTTTATCGAAAACCAACCCATACGGGTTCATATTTAAGCGCAAATAGCTGCGACCATCCTTCACAGACGATGAGTGTACGCAGAACTCTAATACACAGAGCACATGTCATTGCTGACGAAAGCAGTCTGGAGGACGAGCTTCTACAGCTGAGAAGAGTTTTTGAAGTCAACGCGTACTCTTCACAGCAGATACGTAAGGTGCTACCAATGAAACCAAATGTCGGTATAAGAAAAGCAGAAGAAGTCAAGGAAAGTTCTAAATCGATGGTTTTTCTGCATAGGTAGGAAGCCTATATTCAAAAATGGGACGGATTCTCAGTAAGCCTAAAGTGAAAGTGATTTTTCGCCCTCCACTTACGACAGCAGCACTCCTAGGTTCCGTTAACGATGATTTGGTGCTTCAGAAGCCTGGAGTTTACAAGATCCGCTGGGGCCGTTCATACCTCGGACATACGACACGTACTGTCCAGGAGAAATGCACCGCAGGTACACCCGGCTCATACAACCTAATAAATCGGTGGCGGGAGAGCACTGTATTGATACTGGGAACTCTATGGTGTACGATAACGTCGAAATTTTAGCCTCGGCTTCATCTATCTGGAACTCAGTAGTGAAGGAGCAATTGAAATTCGCTTGGCAAGGATTTTAATTAACCGAGATAGAGGCTTCAGATTGGACAAATCATGGAATCCGGCAATTTCTGTAATAAAATCACAAAGACGTCACGACGGTGCAGCTCGCAGTGATACGTCGATATCAGCGTGTGGATCGACTGAGCAGCCATAGATCTATTTCCATGCATATGCCATACTTCTTTGGCGCCGATTAACGTTTCTGGCGCCTTGTGTATCTGTGGCCGCATGCGCAGTGCTGCGGTCCACGGGTTTAAAAAGACGGAGCAAGTGCTGAAGCGTCAGTCACCTCGGCTCACTCTGAAGATCACTGGATGGTATTCGGGCTAAATATTAGAAGAAAAAGTAATTTATGCGGCTGTGCGCCCGAAATTTTCTAGATCAGTCTTTGCGCCGCGAAAATTTGAAGATGTACATAGAGTAGAAGAAAGGGTTACGGAAGAAAATGGGAGGAATGACAGAAGAGTAAGATTGAGTTCCGCATTATAGTTAGTAATTGTGAATACTCTGTTCAACAATAACAGTAGTAGGTCTATTTGGAAAAGGCCGGAAGATACGGGAAGATTTGAGATAGACTACATAATGGTCAGACGCTGATTCCGAAATCAGATATTGGATTCTGAGGGGTACCCATGAGCAGATAAAGACTCATATCACGATTAAGTAGTGACGAAGAGTAGGCTGAAATTTAAGAGACTAGAATCAATGGTCAAAGAAGTGGGATACGGAAACATTAAGGAATGAAAACATAGTCTTAAAGTTCTCTGAGTCTATATATACAGCGATCAGTAATAGCTCAGTCGGCTGTTCATTTGAATAGGAATGGGTATCTCCAAAAAGAAAGGGCAGTCACAGAAGCTGGAATGAAAACCGTCGATACAAAGATTCTAAGTGCGAGGAAACCATGGGTAAGAGAAGAAATACTTGAGCTGATCAATCAAAGAAGGAAGCATAAAAATGTTCGGGGAAACTCAGGAATACAGATATACAAGCCACTTAGGAATGAAGTGAATCAGAACTGCAGGGAAGCTAAGGCGAAATGGCAGAATGGAAAATTTTAAAAAATCGAAAACGAAAAGATTGTCGGAAGGACTGGCCCAGAAAGGTCAAAACCACCTACGCTGAAACTAAGAGCAAGGGCAAGAAGATTAAGAGTGCATTGGGAATTACACTGTCAAATGCACAGGAGAGAGCGGACGGGTGGAAGCAATACGTTGAATGCCTCTACAAGGGGGAGGTCTTGTCAGATGACAACATAGAAGAAGAAACAGGAGACGATCCATAAGAGAAATGGGATATAGTATTAGAATCATAATTTAAAATAGGTATGAAAGATTAAAAATGAAATAATACAGAAGGGATAGGTAACATTGCACAGAATATCTAAAAACATAATGGCAGCATAACAAGTATTGACGCCGGTGTGTAGAATGTATGAGTGTGGCAATATACGACCTGAATTTTAGAGAGAAAAACATCATCCACAATTCCTAAGATTGCAAGACCTGATAAGTACGAGAATTATCGCAGAATCAGCTTACCAGCTTACGCAGCCACAATGCTGACAAAAATAATATACAGAAGAATGAAAAAGGTAATTGAGGGTGTGTCAGATGAAGACCAGCTTGACTTTAGGGAATATGAGGGCATCAGAGTGGCCATTCTGACATTGCGGTTGATGATAGAAGCAAGACTAAAGTGTAATCAAGATAAATTAATAGTATTTGTCGACGTGGAAGAAGCGTTCTACAATGTAAAATGGTGCAAGGCTTTCGAAATACGAAGAAAAATGCAGGTAAGTTACAGGGTAAGACGGATAATATAAAAGACGTACAAGTGTAAACAAAAAAAAAAAAAAAAAAAAAAGAGTGGAAGAACAAGAAGGAAGTGCTCGGATTAAAAATGGTGTAAGATAGAGTTGCAGTCTTTCGCCAGTACTTTTAAATCTATACGTCAAAAAAACAATGACGGAAATGAATAAATGGTTCAAGAGTGAAATTAAAATTAAGGTGAAAGGACCTCAATGATGAGGTTCGCTGATTACGATGCTATCCTCAGTGAAAGTGAAGAAGCATTAGGTGATCTGCTGATTAGAATGAACAGTCTTATGAGTACAGAACACGGATTTTGAGGAAAACGAAGAAAGACGAAAGTAATGAGAAATAGCAGAAACAAGAAGAGTGAGAAACTAAAATTCCGGATTGTTGACGGAAGTAGCAAGGAGGACATAGGGAGCAGAGTAACACTGGAAGAAAGTGCATTCTTACCCATGAGAAGTCTACTAGTGTCAAACATAGGCCTGAATTTGAGGAAGAAATTTCTCGGAATGTACATTTGGGGCAGATCGTTGTATGGAAGTGAAACATGGACTGTGGGAAAACAGGAACAGAAGAGAATGGAAGCATTTGAGGTGTGGTGCTACAGCAGGATGTTGAGAATTAGGTGGAGTGATAAGGTAACGAATGAGGTGGTTCTCAGCAGAATCGGTGAGGAAAGGACGATAGAAAACATTGACAAGAAGAAGGGACAGGATGGTAAGACATCAGTTAAGACATCAGGGAATAATTGCATGGTACCATAGGGAGCTGTAGAGGGTAGAAATGTAGAGGTAGAGATCCAGCAAATAATCGAAGACGTAGGTTGAGAGTGCTACTCCGAGATGAAGATGTTGGTGCCAGGAGAAGAATTCAAACCAGTCAGAAGATAGGTGACAAATGGGGATAAATGATGACTAACTGACAACCTCAGCTGCCGACAGGTGTTGTTGATATACCTCGATGTGGACAGCTGAAAATGTGTGCCCCGACCGGGACTCAAACCCGGGATCTCCTGCTTACATGACAGACGCTCTATCCATCTGAGCCACCGAGGACACTGATGAATAGCGCGACTGCAGGGACTTATCCCTTGCACGCTTCCCGTGAGACTCACATTCCCAACTGTCCACAATTCTACATATGTATTGTACCTCATAGACATTTTGTAAGTAGGCTGTTTAGGTTTTCTTCATTGGGAACGCCATGTAGCGCTCTGTATGAAAATCACTGGCTGTGCTGTGTGCAGTCTGTGGCTGGTTTGCATTGTTGTCGCCCGCATCTCGTGGTCGTGCGGTAGCGTTCTCGCTAGAATTGTGGACAGTTGGGAATGTGAGTCTCACGGGAAGCGTGCAAGGGATAAGTCCCTGCAGTCGCGCTATTCATCAGTGTCCTCGGTGGCTCAGATGGATAGAGCGTCTGCCATGTGAGTAGGAGATCCCGGGTTCGAGTCCCGGTCGGGGCACACATTTTCAGCTGTCCACGTCGAGGTATATCAACAACACCTGTCGGCAGCTGAGGTTGTCAGTTAGTCATCATTTATTCCAGGGAAAAGCTGCACGGTCATGAA
Source organism: Schistocerca nitens (assembly GCF_023898315.1). NCBI lineage: Eukaryota > Metazoa > Arthropoda > Insecta > Orthoptera > Acrididae > Schistocerca > Schistocerca nitens. The sequence goes on from NC_064618.1 coordinate 177,699,964, forward strand.
CAGTAACTGTTCTTTCGAAAACAAGTTACTGTCTTCGTATATATAGTTAAAGGCTACCCAGCCATTGACCCTCGTCTTTGCGAATGCGCACAGGCTGCCCAAACTCTTACGGGAATCGCCAAAGCGTGCGCGAGTAATGAGTGGGTGGGCAAATTGAAACGTCCCCTCAGAAAAATTAATGAATTAATGTGCTGATAAACCTCTTACGCCGGTCGCGGTGGTCTCGCGGTTCTAGGCGCGCAGTCCGGAACCGTGGGACTGCTACGGTCGCAGGTTCGAATCCTGCCTCGGGCATGGATGTGTGTGATGTCCTTAGGTTAGTTAGCTTTAAGTAGTTCTAAGTTCTAGGGGACTGATAACCACAACAGTTGAGTCCCATGGTGCTCAGAGCCATTTGAACCATTTGAAACCTCTTACATTATTTGCTGAGAAAAACTGAATGTACTCAGACATTTCGCTCTTTACCTATTCTGATCAACACTATACTGACACACAATGTTTTTTTAGCGCAACGCAATCTGACATTCAATAATCCCTACAAAAGAATGGCCCTGACTAACATTAACCTATACCATTCACAAATCACTTACCTCACAAAAATCTTCGTTACTCGAACTACTGCAATACAGCGAGCGCCACTACTGCCAGCTAAATAAAAGATTCAAACTACTGAAGGCACTAACTACTGATAGGCATAGTTAGCAAATTAAAGATTTTGATAGAGAACAAACAATGTATTTACCTCAGTAGTGTTCAAAACTCATAATCTATATAGAGTTCATGACATCCAGTCATACAAATTTCAAAACTCCGCCATCTCTCTCCCCACATCCACCACTGCTGGCGGCTCACCTCCAACTGCGCAACGCTACGCGCTGTTAACATCCAGCTGCCCAACACTACAATGGCAGACAACAACGCAAACCAGCCACAGACTGCACACAGCACAGCCAGTGATTTTCATACAGAGCGGCGCTAAATGTGCGTCTTGCTGTAAGACAATTCTGTGGAAGTGTCGTAGTTATCGTCCTCTGTAAGCAAAGTTCTGCTGAAGTCAATGTACTTACCTCATCATAAACGAAAGTGAAATGCTTTGCGTATATATATCGTAGTTATTACGTACCTTACCGTGATCAAGAAAGTACTATAATGTGACGTATTGTAGCGGTACGAAAAAGGCTGTCTCATTGTAGCTATACCACAAACGTTACTACTAAAACATGTTTTACTTTCCAGAATAATACAGAAAAACTGTGCAGATATAAAACAGATGCTTCGCAAAAGCAACAATATAAATTGTGTCACATATTAATAGCTTCGTGATATAATAGTGTAGCTCTCAAAGAAACCAAATGCTAAGTCATCTTTAATCCTACAGAAAGTACTTCAAATAAAGAATTTCTTTTCAAGTAAACCAAAATGTTGCATGAAAATCTCATTAGTAGTGCTGGTATATGTTCTAAGTATGTGAGACTTATAGTCGTTACGTAATCGTGCAACTAAGGAAGCAAGAATGTACACACAATAACACTGTGTCGTCTGTTCACTATAACAATGCATTTGTAAATACTGTCTAAATATGTTCCCTAGATTCTAGACTGGATAGTTAACTTCAAACATTGTTGCATGTTAACAGATTCAAAGTCTGACAAAGCATACTAGTAATGTAAAGTGAAAAGTTTTATGGCAAAGACAAAGTTAAAAAGCAGATTATCTTTCAATAAACGGTTTTACATGTGAAATGTGGTGTAAACCTTTAGTCTTCCTAGTACGCAGAGTTTCAGCTTCAGTGGAATTATCATGTGGTATATGGTACATCGGTAAATAATGCTAAAATTTTTCTCAAGGTTAGCGTCTATGTAATTTTTCCCTGAGCCAGCCGGCGCACGTGGCTGCCTGCGGTGAGAGTCATTGTCTGTCTCTTTGTTAGCGTGCGTCGTTATAGGGATTAGGAGACCTAACTTCTATAAATTCACTTTGTCGAGAGTGCCCTGCTCTGTTTGAATCCCGCCAGTTCTGATGGAATTCAAGTCTGTCATTTTGTCGGTAGTTTACATAGTTTCTTGTTTGTCGGTCATGTGGTGGAGAATTTCTCCCGTAATCGTAACTGTGCGCTGAACTGTTGCGTCTGAAGTTATTCTGTCTCCCTTGATAATAATTGTTTTTGTTCCCATATTGTCTGTTTCTATGGTAATCTCTGTCATATTCATTACTACGGAAATGCAATCTTTCTCTGTAACTATTATTACTCTGCCAGTGGTTGTCACATGGGTGGTGTCTGTTTTGGTCACGATTTGCGTTGTAAGAATAGACTTGTCGTGTCCAGTTATTGTTTCTGTCGTCACGGAATTGTGACGGATGTGACCTGTAGTGATTGTTTTCCTGTTTTCGCATCCCACAACTGTCTGTGTCAATTTCTAATTCTTGTAAGAGTCCCTGAAAAGCTTCAATGTCGTCTTTGCAACGTCCTGCCAAAATAATATTTCTTAAATGTTCAGGCAATTTCATTAAGCAAATGCGGATGAGTTCTGAAGGGCTGGATGGGTTTGAAAGATATTTATTCTTATGCAACATGTCTTCAAAATATTTGACAAGACTGGAAAATTCAGATTGTTCAGAGTGTTTCATCATTATGATGCTATGTTTTACTCGGTCATGTATAGCTTGAGACCAATATGCTGAGAGGAAAGCATGGTAAAATTCTCCTTCACTGTGACAATCGTGAATGACCGATCGCATTCTTTCAGCTGGTTCATTCTCTAAGTAGCCACACATAAATTCTAATCTGTGTTCTAATGACCAGTTGGGAGGAAAACAATGAGAGAATTGATGGAGCCACGCTTGTGGATGAATGTCGTTGCCAGAATTCTTAAATGTTTTAAATTTACTTGTAGTAATGAACAGCTTATAGTCAAAATCATCATGTCGGCTAGTCGCATATCGGTCATTGTTACGTCGTTTCGGCGGTTCCATTTCAAAATTCGGTGCACCTTGCCAATTTCTTTCATAATTTCCGAAATGCGCTGTGTTATTATTTTGTGGCTGTTCCGTATTTCTATGTCCCTCTTCCCGTATTGGGGCGCGAGTGTCCTCTGAAATACGTAATTCTTGTATTGCCTGTGTCAGCTGATCTTGTACTTCCCGGATTTCTCTTTGGTGTTGCGTATTAATTTGATTCTGATTTTGTTTGAATTTCCTAATTTGTTCGCACTCTTCTGTGTCATTAAAGACTACCGGTTTTGTGTCATTCAGATTATCATCTACCTTCGTAGATAAATTATTTGGCTGATCCGAAAGTTCAACAACTTTCTCTAATAATGAACTAATTTCCTCCATGTGTCTTTCTGAACCAATTTTCAGAGTATCTACTGTGTCCTCTAAATTTTCCTGAGTTTTTGCATGTTGCGTAACCGAATCGGTAAATGCAACTGAGTCAATTTTAGCTTGCAAGGTGTCATGATTTTCATGAACAATAGTTTGCAGTTCTTTTATGGCTGCTTCGTGATTCTGTAATGCATTTTCATGACGCAAAAAAAAGGTTGGAAATGTTCGCAAATCTGTGTTTTTACGTCATTACAGACTTTCTGACATTTGGATTCGATTTTATGTAACTCAGTAGTTAAATCTTCACGTGTTTGTTCAAGCGTGGTGTGAAGATTTTGTTCCATTGCGTCTAACTGTTGCTGTGTTTGTCTCAGATGTTGTTCCATTGTGTCTAACTTTTGAAGATTTTGTTCCATTGTGTCTAACTTTAGAAGCTTTTGCTGTGTTTGTCCCATTTGTTGTATTAATTGTAATAACAATGTACTGGTGTCTGAAACATGTTCCTCAGTGCTTTTCGGCAGTGAATTTGCACCGGCAACATTCTGATTTTGACAAGCAGAAAATGTGTTTTGACTTATTTGAGAAAACGACGAGGACCCAAAGCCTGAATCGACAGTATTTGCGAGATTGTGTCCTGTCATTTCGGATTCCTGAGGCAAGCTGTTGCCGACCGATCGATCGATATTGCTTCCCTGTTCACTAATTGTTTCACTGCCTACACCATTATTTGCAGCCCGCTCCATTTCCATATGCACAATTACCAAGTTACTACTTTGAACATTAGTTAATTCATTACACGGTGGCGCTAACACACTGCTTTCGTCTTCGCTGTCATGTCTCAGTTTACTTTGGAGCTTAGTATTACGTTTTTCACACCCCATTATTGTCGCAATATTTCACACGATAACACAGAAAAGCACAATTTGAAGAGCAAAATAAGAAAACACATTAACATAGCATTGAAAATAATATCTAGTTAATCGCAAACGCAGCTGCGAAATACTTGGTGCAAATCTACATGCATGCCACAACTGTTTTACTGTAAAAGAATGAAAAACTACAACTACAAAGGAAATTCTCTCTACAATTACGCGCTAGCAATAAACAAAAGCTACACTAATTACACAAACTACAGGAAAAAAATCTGAAGATTCCAGTGAGGTATCCTCGGCTAAGGGTCGACATATGAAACGTCCCCTTAGAAAAATTAATGAATTACTGTGCTGATAAACTTCTTACATTATTTTCTGAGCAAAACTGAATGTACTCAGACATTTCGCTCTTTACCTATTCTGATCAACACTAAACTGACACACAATATTTTTTAGCGCAACGCAATCTGACTTTCAATAATCCCTACAAAAGAATGGCCCTGACTAACATTAACCTATACCTTTCACAAATCACTTAATTCACAAAAATCTTCGTTACTCGAACTACTGCAATACAGCGAGCGCCACAACTACCAGCTAAATAAAAGATTCAAACTACTGAAGGCACTAACTACTGATAGGCATGGTTAGCAAATGAAAGATTTTGATAGAGAACAAACAATGTATTTACCTCAATAGTGTTCAAAACTCATAATCTATATAGAGTTCATGACATCCAGTCTTACAAATTTCAAAACTCTGCCATCTCTCTCCCCACATCCACCACTGCTGGCGGCTCAAGTCCAACTGCGCAACGCTACGCGCTGTTAACATCCAGCTGCCCAACACTACAATGTCAGACAACAATGCAAAATGGCTCTGAGCACTATGGGACTCAACTGCTGTGGTCATAAGTCCCCTAGAACTTAGAACTACTTAAACCTAACTAACCTAAGGACAGCACACAACACCCAGCCATCACGAGGCAGAGAAAATCCCTGACCCCGCCGGGAATCGAACCCGGGAACCCGGGCGTGGGAAGCGAGAACGCTACCGCACGACCACGAGATGCGGGCGACAACAATGCAAACCAGCCACAGACTGCACACAGCACAGCCAGTGATTTTCATACAGAGCGCTACATGGCGTTCCCAATGAAGAAAACCTAAACAGCCTACTTACAAAATGTCTATGAGGTACAATACATATGTAGAATTGTGGACAGTTGGGAATGTGAGTCTCACGGGAAGCGTGCAAGGGATGAGTCCCTGCAGTCGCGCTATTCATCTGTGTCCTCGGTGGCTCAGATGGATAGAGCGTCTGTCATGTAAGCAAGAGATCCCGGGTTCGAGGCCCGGTCGGGGCACACATTTTCAGCTGTCCACGTCGAGGTATATCAACAACACCTGTCGGCAGCTGAGGTTGTCAGTTAGTCATCATTTATTCCAGGGAAAAGCTGCACGGTCTTCAACAGTAACTGTTCTTTCGAAAACAAGTTACTGTCTTCGTATATATACAAATAGGGATGTTCAGGAATCACATGACGGGAGGTATATTTGGAAAAGACCCAGAAACACGGTAGAGTCCGACTGGATTACATATCGGTGAGAACGAAATTCCGATAGTAGGTATTAAATTGTACGTTGTACCCTGGAGCAAATATCGACTCATATCACAATTCAGTAATGATGGAGAGTAAGCTGAAGTTTAAGAGAATCATACTGAAGAATTAGTATGAAAGGAACTGGGATACTGAATTATTGAGAAATAATGAGACGTGTTTGAAGTTCTGCAGGGATATGTATACTGCGCTCAGGAATATCGCAGTAGATAGCTGAGGTGAAAATAAGTGGAGAAGGGCAACTACAATTGTTGGACAATCATACGTAGTTACACTGAAGGTAACTCTGGAGAAACCTTGGGTAATACAAGAAATACTTTAACTGACGGACGAAAAAAGGAAACACAAAAATGTTCAGGGAAAGTCAGGAAAACGGAAAACTAAATAACTTAGGAATGAAATAAATAGGAAGAGCTGGAGAGCCAAGGCGAAATGCCTGCACGGAAAATATGACTTCATCGAAAAATAAATACTTCTTATGTGACAGTACAATTTCTTGTCGATGTTTACACTTTCATGCGTGTCTAAGGGAGATACTCTGCTTGACGATCCTCAGTTGATCATTAAATGTTATGAAATGTGATTCACAAATTACGAATCGAAATTGATTTCCGCATCAGATCGTGGACCCGAAATCGAATTCCGTGCTTTATTCGAGCGGGCCCCCAGCAGCGAGGCAAACTTCCATATGAACAACTGTAATGTAACTTTGGGTCGGACCTAGAGGCATACTCGGATGGCCGAAGCGCTTAAGGGGCCCGCTTAAAGCGGGAAATACGAATTCCACTCCTGATGCGGCACACACTTACTGGTATCATCGATAAAATGCACAGCTAAAGCCAACAGTCATCAGTAACTCACACATCAGCTCCACTGTGTTTATTAACCGATTGCAGAAAGTAAGTTTAATCAGATGGAATAACACATTCCTTATTCCAACTTTACACACTTTTACACCAACTCCTTGTCCTTGAATCGTTCAGATCCTCATTTTTCATAAATTCGATGTCCAAGAACACTTACGTCATTACTCGCTTTCTCTGCTCACTTCTGCTTCACCTTCCTTCCACTGATGTTAATGTCTCTGGGTATAGCACCCTTACAACAGGAAACGTAGATTTACAAATGAGCAGACAAATTTGTACAATTTATGTAACACAGTTAAAATTAATGGAAAGAATGGAAAACATGCATAGATACAAGCGCTAGGAAAATTCCGTCACAGTATGATAAATTGATTCCAATTTAAGAAACAGATAAGGAAGAACTATGTTCAAAATGAGCTCCATCACAACAAGGAGGACTACAAACAAAGGCGATCCTGATGCATCAGAGAAACTCTGTGTAACACCTAATGGCAAAGCTATCGACGGCACATAAAGATCGCGGGAGGGGGAACGAAATTCCAGGAAGCGTCCACGAAACTGCGTACACCCGAACTAATAATTCTTTGGTACCAGGTTAATAGCCTGCGCCAGACCCCTTTACACGCAAATGTTAACGACCTTCGCCCCCTTACTGCCTCGCCTGCTAGAAATAAACAGCTGAAAAAGCTCGAGAGATAAACAGCTTATCGATTTTGTAATTTTCATACTGCCCTTTTAACGTGACTTTATGTATTGTTAACATTCTCAGGATTCGTTCAGAGTTCCTATGGAGCTTCGTGGAAGTTTAATTTCAGCTACGTTTTATTTATAATGTCTGTTAAATTGGATGTTCAGCTAATATTGCAATAATGATGGTTATAAACATTCTCTTAATTTACTCTCTTTTCTCTACACTCCAAATTTACTGATATAATAAATTAACGGACCAAAGCAATGCTTTCATTTAAATTTTAACATTATTTACAGTGAACTACGCCTTTGGAAATCTATTCTAACAGACTCTAATCAAACTTTATTGAAACAATTTTTGTTTTAACATTATGAAATTACTCCGTCAACCATTTTTTTGCTGGTTGTTCCGGTTGAATTGGCCTTTAATGATTGCGTCTGCTAAGCGACTAAATTTTATATTAGCCATTCCTTCGTTTTCTTTGTTTCCTTTGAGTAGGAAGGCCATTCCTGAATGTGGTATCAAGTAGTGCTGCTAAAGTACCATTTTTTCTCCACCAAGTTGTAGCGTCTGTTCTTCCATGCTGTTGCAATGGGCATCTGCACACACACTAACTGGACTCTCTGTTGACTGTTTTATCGGCCATACGGCTAAAAGTTAGTCAAAACAAAACGGAAATCATGGAGTTAAAAAAAAGAAAAGAACACGAAGAAATTCTTTAGATAAATGGCATGAGGTTAAAGAAATTTCATCAAATACTTGGGATTATGGTTTACCAGTGACCGGCATACTAATGGACATCACCGACAAAATAGCAGTGGGAATGATATACATGTATTCCCTCAGGCAGACGCTCAGCTCAAAATTGAGATCAGCGAGTACTATGATGGAATATATAACAGAGTGATACGCCCAGCAGTCATGTACAGATCAGAAACATGGAGTAAGAATATGCGAGAAAAGGAAAAACTAATGATCCTCCAAAGAAGAGCAATAAGCAAGATATGGAGACCCACCTTAGGTAAAGGAGAATGGAGGAGGAGGAAGAATAAGGCAGTTTACATCTTAATGAAATAAGCAACACTACTACGGAAGTTTAAGAGCAAAATATTCCAGTGGGACGGCCATGTAGCCCGTATGCCGCAAGAAAGGCAAAAAAAGCACTTGAGGGGAAACCAGTCGCCCCAGAGGACGACCAAGGCAGGTCTGGATGGACCGCCGAGCGAAGGACCTGGCAGGCCTAGGGATTAAGGCACGTGGAGGAACCGAGCACAAAACAAAAAGGAATACAGACAGTTTGAGAAATCAGCACGTGGTCTGCAGGACATTTGAGCACTGTATATTCGTATGTACTGGGTGGTTATCATTAAAGTTACTCAAACAACAGAAAAATTTTCTGTAGATACCAGACGATATATTTCCAGTATTTTTTCGGTAATTATGTTAGTAGATATAAAAGTATAAGAAGAGTAACAATCTGCAAATGGAAAATAAAATTGAGGATTTGTCAGATGACAATCAGTTTGGCTTTACAAAAGGTAAAGGCAACAGAGAGTTGCAATTGATAATTGCTGCAAGACTGAAAGATAATCCTAGTGAGGACTACATAAATGTTGAGATAATTTTAGTGTTCAAACAACATTTATTTTTTATAAAAAAAGGCATCAATAATGCTAAACAAGTTATTGATTGAATACCACTGGCGCCACAACAGGTATCATGGCATTGTTCTTCTGGAGACCTGTCTCAATGAGGGGCTGCCCTGTCTTCCCTGTACAGCTGTGGGCCTGTCCGGCAAGATTTACTATGAGATGGGCTCGCCGCCAATTGCTTGCGACTCCCAACATGCCGTTTCTATGGGCTAAGAACCATAAAAAATACTTCATGCTTTTGGCGCCCTACCAGGCTCCATCAACGACTGCTCATGCCGTTACATTTTTAGGGTCTATTTCAAGGTGCGTCAGGTTTTAATAAAATCTTTAATCATTTTCCATATGCGGAAAATGGGTGAGAAAGTAACTTGGCCTCTCTCAATACTAAAGAAAAATCAAAGGGTTTGTCCACCTGGAAAAAGGATTCGACAATGTCAAATGATGCAAGATGGTTGACATTCTGAGGAAAATAGGGGTAAGCTATAGGAAGAGACGAGTAATATACAACATGTACAAGAGCCAAGAGGCAGTAATAAAAGTGGAGGACCAAGAACGAACTGCTCGGATTAAAAAGGGAATAAGACAGGGATGTAATCTTTCACCCCTAATGTTCAACTTATATATAGAAGATGCAATGACAGAAATAAAAGAAAGGTTCATGAGTGGAATTACTATTCAAGGTGATGATGTTGTTATCTTCTATGAAAGTGGAGAGTAATTATAGGATCTGCTGAATGGAATGAATAGTCTGTTGAGTACAGGATAAGGACTAATAGTAAATCGAAGAAAGACGGAAGTAATGAAAAATAGCAGAAATGAGAACAGCGAGAAACTTAACATCAAGATTGATGATAGTCGAGAAGTATAGGAATTTAGGGAATTCCGCTATTTAGTTTGTAAAATAACCCGTGGCCGACGGAGCAAGGATGACATAAAAAGCAGACTAGCACTGGCAAAGATGACGTTCCTGACGGAGGGAAGGCTTACATTATCAAACACAGAACCTAATTTAAGGAAAAAAAATTCTGATAATTTGCGTTTGGGGAACAACATTGCATGACAGTGAAACATGGACTGTGGGGATTCCGGAACAGAAAAGAATTTAAGCCTGTGATATAAGCTGCAACAGACAAATGTTGGGAAGTAGGTGTACTGATAAGGTAAAGAATAGAGACTTATGCGCAGAATCAGAAGGGAAAGGAATATATGAAAAACACTGACAAGATAGGTGGACAGAATGATAGGACACCCGTTAAGAGACCAGGAAATAACGTTCATGGTCCTAGAGGGAGCTGTAGAGGCTAAACGCTGTACAGGAAGACCGACATTGGATTACATCCAGCAAATAATTGAAGACATAGTTTGCTATTGCTACTGTGAGGCAGAAAGTTTGGCACAGGAGAGGAATTCGTGGCGGGCCGCATCAAAAAGTTAAACACACTTGGTGGCAGCGTCATTGTTGCTGTTAGAAGTAGTTTATCTAGTAGCGAAATTGAAGTAGATATTTTCTTTCAGTTATTATGGGTAGTGGGTATACTTCACCACCGGTATAAATTAATATGTAATTACTTTCACCGGCCCCGAAACAGATAATACAGTTACTGTATAGTTCAGAGAAAACTTGAGTCCCGTCACAAATAGGCTCTCCACTCAGACAATTTTAGTTGATGGTGACTTCAATTTATCCTCATGTTGTTAACGAAAATACGTATTGAAAGCCGATAATAGGTATAAAACATTGTCAGACGAGGTTCTAAATGCTTTATCCGAAGTTTATTTTCAGCAAATGGCTCGGTTGCCGATTCTAAATGTAATTGTTTTCGAAAATATACTTGATCTCTTAGCAGCAAATAATTATAAGGAAATAGAGACCACCACGACGGAGACATGGATTAGTGACCGCAAGATCGATTTAGTGACACTGACCACCGTAACATATAAATCAACGGAAAGTAAACGCAAAACATATGTGGTTAAAGGGTCAGGTAAAAATTCTCATGACTGTCTTCACCCTAACCCAACTGACTGTGTTAGTTGTAAGGTAGCTCTTCTGTTCAAGCCCCATTTTATTTCTTAATTTTGCAGATTTACGGTTTTGTATTGCGTCTGCCAGTATCATGTGGCATTCAGTCAGTGAAGAGGTACTGCAGCAAGCACACAGTCGCAAGTAAGCTTCCACTTCTCACGTTGGCTAAAGGGGACGGTGGACTATATGGCGCTGCCAGTGGACTGGGGTGTGAGCAACTCAGGCTAGATATAGAAAACACGTAACTTCAGCAGCGAGGTACGTAGGAAAATCGCAGTTATTCTATCAACGAAGCAAGTAATCTTCCTTAATAAATTATTGCTAATAAAAATTACTTTTCCAGTACAGATATTAGGAACAGTTTACAGATAATAAGTACTTTCTTGAAACATATAACACCGCCAGAAATCGATCTTTTTAATTAATAAATGAATAATGTTTAAGCTAACGAAAGATTACGAACGGCTAAGAAAGATCACGAGAGTAAGTACGAGGTGCAGGCTGCGTGCCACAGCCGTCAGTCTCCGACAGGTTGCCTTCCAATCTAGTTCTGTCGTAAAACTATATTCTCAGGAATTTGTTAGTGTTTCAAAAATGGTTCAAATGGCTCTGAGCACTATGGGACTCAACTGCTGAGGTCATTAGTCCCCTAGAACTTAGAACTAGTTAAACCTAACTAACCTAAGGACATCACAAACATCCATGCCCGAGGCAGGATTCGAACCTGCGACCGTAGCGGTCTTGCGGTTCCAGACTGCAGCGCCTTTAACCGCACGGCCACTTCGGCCGGCTTGTTAGTGTTTAGTCAATCAATATTAACTGTTTCGATATTACCAGTTTATCGTGTTTAGTAAATAAATATATCATAATGTCATCCCTTTGAACGTTTTTCCGAATAATATAGCTTCCGACTTAATCACAGGAAGTAGAGCTCCACTTTACACAGAACATGACGGCGCTCACACTGCTCATACGAGGGATATGATTTTCTAGAGCTTCTTGTCAAACTGGTAGAAAGAATCCTACACGGTGACTCAATAATATATGCCAAGGACGGATTATCTCCGCAAAATTCGAATGGATAAACACTTCCAGTCATACTGTATGCATCTTATCCCATCCTCTATGGATTCACTGACCAAACTGAGAAATTTCTGTAAGTTTATTGGAAGATGTGCCTTAAATTCAGAAAAAACAATGGCTGAGGCAATTGAGAGATTTATACCAAATACATTTATAAGAGATGATGCTGATCCCCCATCGTGCACCAAATAGGTCAGAGCACTCTTGCAGAAGCAACGAAAACAGCGTGCAAAATTTGTAATGGTATATAATCTTCGAATTAGCGATGTTTTACGGAGACTCCACAATGAAATTCTGTCCCGAAATCTTATAAAAAGTCAAAAGAGATTCTGGTCGTACGTAAAGCGCACCAGAAGCAAGACGCAACCAATCCCTTCACTCCACGATACGAGTGGTAATACCATCGATGACACCGCCACTAAAACGAAGTTAATAAACATATTTTTCCGAACTTCCTTCATCATCGAAGACGAAGTAAATATTTCAGAATGCGAATCGAAAGCAACTGAAGTCTTCCTGTTCATATAGCATATCATTAAGTTTCCTTTCAGCGATCAGATACCAGTGCTTGCTAGACGAAAGATCCGTACCAAAAGACTGGAAAATTTCACAGGACACACCAGCCCTCAAGAAAAGAAATAGGAGTAATTACAGACCCACTTTACGAACGTCGATTTGCAGCAGTATTTTGGAACATATATTGTGTTCGAAGTTTACGAATTACCTCGAAGATAACGGTTTGCTGATACATGGTCAGCGCTGGTTCAGAAAGTACCGTTCATGTGAAACACAACGGTCACATAGATAGTGTTGTGAGTAAGACAAAGAAAAGACTACGTGTTATTGGCAGTAAGTGTACTAAAGAATCTGCCTATACTATGCTTGTTCGTCCTGTGCTAGATACTGCTTTGCTGTATGGGGATACTTGCAAGATAGGATTTACACAGCACATCGAAGAAGTTCAAAGAATAGTAGCTCATTTTGCACCATTGCGAAATTAGGGAGGGAGTGTCAAGCATTCATTAGCGTATTGGAATGGCAATCGTTAAAACAGAGGCATTTCTTGCTGCGACCAGATCTTTTTACGAAATTTCAGGCTCCAACTTTCACCTCAGAACGTCAAAATATTTAATTGTCGCAAATTAGAATAGAGATAAATTATCATAATAATAAAACAGGAGAATTCAAAGCTTGTAGAGAAAGATATAAGTGTTCGATCTTCCCGCACGCTATTAGTGGAAGGCTAGAGAAGTGATCTGAAGCTGGTTCGAGGAACCCTCAGCCAGGCACTTAATTGTGATTTGCAGAGAAGTCATGTAGATGGAGACCCACATAATATAGGGAACTGATACTGGTTTCTAATATAAATGCTACTAATACGAAAACATAGTGTTACACAAATGATTTAGTGATACGATCTTAACTTTCGGATAAATGTCATAAATGGGCTACAAAGATATATATCAACGCAGACAAATAAAGAGTAACAGACTATGCTTAATCTGAGACTCACTTTTCACAAGGCGTACTTATTTATATATCGTGAAAAGGGACAATAATTAATGAAAAACGCAATTAGCTTCAAGAAGGCAAGTCTTTCGTCGTAATATTTAAATGAATGTCCCCAACCACCTCATCAACACAATAGGTAATCCAACGTGCTTGCTCAGTCGTGCCCAGTACTTCCGATGAAGCAATCCGTTTCGCGTAAACTGTCCTCCAAATTATTCATTGCTTTGAATAAGTATTTAACCACAGTTATGACGGCTCCGCGGCTACTACCTACATTTTGGAAAGTTTCTCACCCACTATAGCTGTCGCTTCCTCATATTTTAACTCCCCAAAATGTCACCCTTTCACATAGAGGCTTCCCTCCAACCCCTTCACCTCATTATAGACATTATTCGTTTGTTAGGGAACATACAGTTGATGGCTTGTACTCCACGGATGTCACATTCTTCGTAAAGCAGTTTGCCAACCGATACTTTGATGCTACCTCTTATAAACGTCAATGAATTTTAATTGGATTTCATGGATGACATCGTACATACTATTCCAGTGCGTTAAATGTAGTGACTTAATTTTTACATTGACAGAACTCGCACAACAAGTTTTGTGCTCCTGTGATTTAGTATTCTGTAGCTAATCAATTTATAGATGTATCTGAAATTGGAGCACTTCGTTTCCATAGTCAAAAACCAGGTATCACAGAGCTTCCTCTTTCCGATTAAACTTATTTGCGTGTGTAATAACTTCTCTCCCCTGTCTGTAGAAACACTGCGGAAACCGTTTGTGCCTGGTAGTCTTACCAGAGAGAATACTTCGTTTCCCCCTTATATGCACCGTCCCATTAAACTAAATTATGTACTCCTCTCTCGACAGGTGCTTTATGCGTCTCTCTTCTTTTTCTCGCCGCTCCTTTTGTGCTTAGTATGTTCCAGTCCACCGTGTAAGATATCGGAATACTTAAGGTCAGTTGAAAATATCCACCACCGTTAGAAGAAGCATATATGTTATACTGGAATATTACGTGTTTATGTTAGGAACTTTCGGGGTGAGTGTATCAATCTAAGATAAGAGACACTTGTTTTGAGGCGACTGACACGAAAGTTATAAGCGAATCTCGATCTGATTCCTGTGACAGTAATTCGCTTCTACTTGCTTTCCGTATTTTGGGAAGCCGTGGCATGGGCCAAACACGAAAAAGAGTCTACTATGCATGGGCTCCAAGCTGCATATCTAACGTGTTAATCTTTGCCAATCTGAAACATCTCTTCATTGAACAAGTGCTCATACCTCTTAAGGTATGTAGAGTCCATGTTTACTTGACCATTTTTTTTTCTTCCTAGGTCCACATTTTCTTTTTACTAGTCATCTCACTTCTGTTTAGCTTCAGTAGCAACAGCAATTGCAACCCATGCTCTCAGTTATTTCCTGCATGTATTTCAATCTATCTCTCACACTACAGTTTTTACCCTCTACATCTCTCTCTAGACATGGAAGCTATTTCCTTCTTCTTACCAGGGTTTTCCATACATACCTTTCCTCGCAGGTTCCCCAGAGAACCTCCTCATTACTTATGAGTACACCCAAGGTTAAACATTCTTCGGTAGCACCACATTACAGACACTTTAATTCTCTTCTGTTCCGGTTTTCGCATAGTCCACGTCTCACTACCATACAATACTACGCTCCAAAAGTACATTCTTAGATATTCAATCCGTCATGGGTTATTTTGCTGCCTGGGTAGCACAATTCCTTAACGTCATCTGTGTCATGATCACCACCTCAGATCTAAGTTCCTCGCCATTTTCATTGCTGCTAGTTCTCATTACTTTCTTCTTTCATCGATTTACTGTCAATTCGTGCCCTGTAGTAATTAGACTCTTCATTCTATTCAACATATTTCATAAAGCTAAACTTATCACACACAATCTAACAGATCCTCGGTTATCATTTCCATTCTTCTGTATACTACTTTTGTCAGCAACTTGGATCTTGGATCCATGAGCTGTTAAAATGATTATGCGATAATTCTCACACTTGTCGCCTCTTACGGTCTTGTTTTCCCAAAGGCTGATAAAATGTCGCCAGTTTCATACACTCTACACATCAACGTGAATAATCGTTTAATTGCCAGCTCCCCCAATGATTTTAGAAATTCCGATGGAATATTAGCTATCCATTCTGCCTTATTTGCTTTTAAGTCATCCAGAAATCTTCTAATTTCTGAGTCTAACACTGCATTCCCATCTCTTCTTTATCGTCTCCTGTTTCTTCTTCTATCGCGTCATATTTTTGGGTTTCTTGACATTTTTCACGCACCTACTTCACCTTAGCTTCCCATTTATTTCATTCCTGAATGACTTGTATTTCTGATTTCCGATAGCGTTTTTGAACTTATTTCTTTCGTCAATGAGTTGATTTTTTTTTTCATTGCCTACGGTTTCTTCGCTCTTGTCTCCCTCGTACGTACGTTTTCCTCCTCAACTTCTGTGACTGCTCTTTTCAGAGATTATCCATTCCACTTCATGTGGACTGCCTACAAAACCACTCATTATCGTAGTATCCATAGCCTCAGAAAAATATCAACGGCAGCTCATCAGTCCTCAGTACGTCCGTACTCTACATCTTTGCGCATTGATTCTTCCTGACGTCTGTTAAATAGCATGCTAGTGTTCATCATTGCTAAAGTGTTATTTGAATGCAAATCTTTCCCCGTGTACGCGAATGGACAATCCAGTACCAGATTTCCTGTATCTCCCAGCATTTTACAAGTTCTTGTGATTCTTGAACAGAGTTTTCGCTATTACTATTTGAAATTAATTGCAGAATACAGTTCCTCTCCTCTCTCATCTCTACAGCCAAGCCCATAAACTCCCGTAACATTCCAACCCCAATGACAGTTTTTTTTTCACCTCCCTTTACGTCCTGAACTACCCGTTCAGTATCCTGATATATTTCCTTTATCACTTCATCTTCTGCTTGAAACGTTGGCATGTACACCTGAAATATTGTTGTCGGTGTTAGTTTGCAGTCGATTCTGACGAGAACAACCCTGTCACGAAACTATGGACAGTAACCCATTCTCCTTCCTATCGTCCTATTTATCATTTACTGGTGCTGCTGATATTCGACTATACTCGTCTGATGAGAAATCCTTGTCTTCTATCCCTTTCACTTCACCGACCCCCACCATATCTCGATTGAGCCTTAGCATTTCGCTTATCAGATTTTCTGGCTTCCCTACCACGTTCAAGCTTCCTACTTTCCACACCCCGACTTGTAGAACATTACCTTTCGTTGGTTATTCAGCCTTTTTCTCATAGTCACCTCCCCTTTAGCAATCCACTCCCTAAGATCGAAAGCTGCGCGGGATTAGCCGAGCGGTCTTAGACGCTGCAGTCATGGACTGTGCGACTGGCCCTGGCGGAGGTTCGAGTCCTCCTTCGGGCATAGGTGTGTGTGTTTGTCCTTAGGATAATTTAGATTAAGTAGTGTGTAAGCTTAGGGACTGATTACCTTAGCAGTTATTCTTATGCAGGAATACTTTGGTCACGAAAGTTAATGATACTTATTCAAAATTCAAGCAGTGTTAGGGTTCAAACCCGAGACCGAGGACGACATGATTACTAATCATAAACGCTGCCCCCGGACCTCTGGTGCATACTGTCTTCTCACATAAAATGGAAGCGAAAAAAAAGATGGGGACACACTTACCCTTCCCCAACATCACTCAAAGTATGTAACATAATCACGGAATCACCCTGCAGAAGATTCAGTTGTGTGCAGATCGACATGGGTACTACGAAGAGAACGGTGGCAATAAGAAATTTAATTCTTCCTCATTTTATCAGTCTTTCCTTCGAGTGCAATGTTTCCCCTTGCCCACGGCAGCCCTAGGCTATTTCGCCGGCTGCGTCTGTTTTGCCGACTACGCCAGCCTGTGGCTGAGGCAGCTCTGGTTGGCCGTCGCGTTTTTTACTTGCCATTGTCACATACTGACCATAGTACTTCCATTACGCTTCTACTAGCACAGATACCACACTTCAACACGAACAACGATGAACATTATCTCAAGGGCTGTCGCACACAGTACCTGCCGCACGGAGAGGCCGCCAGGATTGAGGCGTCCTGTCGCGGACTGCGCGGCCCCTCACGCCGGAGGTACGAGTTCTCCCTCGGGCATGGGTGCGTGTGTTGTTCTTAGCATAGGATAGTTTAAGTAGTGTGTAAGTCTAGGGACCGGTGACCTAAGCAGTTTGGTCCCTTAGGAATTCACACAAATATTGAACTCAGTACCTATCAAAATACTCAGTTCGTGTCCCACGATCCCACACTATGCAATGATCAACTACTCGTATTTCCCTCGAGCAACACGCGATCCCCATTCACCAGCATCATCTCCATACTAATATCACACCCATATTTTCCTCCTCGACAGATCATGATTTCATTCCATCCACCTGCACCTCGTAATGAATTCAGTGAACACTGTTTGCTAGTGATCCTAAAGAAGCACAAAACCAACATCCAGCACAAAACTGTGAAATCCGTCACTACTACAAGTAGATCATCTGTTTTCACTTACTTACGTTTGTCGTATGTACATTGGTTAAAGGGAGCGGTCTGTCGAGTAGGTACATTATTTAAACCCCTCCCCTTACATTACGTAAGGGAAAGAGAAACGTCAAATGGATTGAAGTAGGACTCAAGTCATATAAACGAAAGAAACATTAATGTGTGTGAAGATCGAAGAAACTGTTCGTCTCATCATAGCGATAGTTAATCAGGTATGGTTGTTATTCCTGAGACATACTGAGTCTCATCTTTATCTATGATAATGGTGTAGGTTAAAGCAACCCTGATGCTGGTACAAATTTTAATTAATTTCTTTGGCCTGGATTATTGTGATACTTCTTTAATAGCGAATTTTGGGGTGTGGATCGTACCGCTAGCTCTTTACATACTTGTAAAGCCTTTACAGGATAAGTTTAAGTTTATTTAAAAATATTAATTCTGTTATTAAAATAAAAATATCGTTTTAATGAAAGAGAATTTCCATATGTGCGATAATATATGATTGATTTTTGTAAGAATACTGTTTGCTGGTGTTCCTAAAACTTAGGTCTTTTGCTGTTAGTCCGCCACATTTACAACATAGATTTAGACGAAACTTTAAGTGTTCTCCTGGGAAGCGTATTGGGACCCTTTTGTCCTTGTTGTATATTAATAATGTTGCAGACAATATTAATAGTAACCTCAGACTTTTCACAGATGATGCAGTTACCTACAATGAGGTATTGTCCGAAAAAAGCTGCTTAAGTATTCAATCGGACAATGATGAAATTTCGCAGTTGTGTAAAAATTGACAACTTGCTTTAAATGCTCACAAATATAAATTTGTGAAACCGAAATAAACGCAATATCCTAATACTACAATTAGCATCCGTCAAATCGATGAACTCATACAAATATATGAATGTAACAATTTGTATGAATATGAAATGGAATGCTCGCTTACGCTCAGTCGTAGGTAAAAAAGATATCAGACTAAAGTTCATTCGTACCATAACAGGGAAGCAAAACCATATATAAATGACGTTTCTTACGAAACTCTTGTGCAGACTATTCCAGAATATTGTGGATTTTGAACATCTATGAAGAAGGGTCGCTTGAGTGACAATAAGTTCGTTGGCGTTTGGGAAAGCGTCTCTGAGATTCTGAAAAAACTGCAAAATGCTTGAACATAGACGCAAACTATCAAGTGAAATCCTACTTGGTAGGTCTCAAGAACCAATTTCAAGCGATAAATCTGGTAATAAACGGAAGTCCATAAGATATCACTCCCATCGGTACCTCGAAGACAATAGCAGTCTAATGACAGCGTGTTTAAGCAATTATTAGTCTTCTCCCTCTCCATACCTCAAAGAAAGATGGAAAACCTAGCAATTGCTCCAATGGGAGCCATGCAATTCTCAGTGGTTTGCTGAATATGAGTGTAGATGAAGATGTAGATGTACAATTATTTCGTATGCATATTTGATTGAGATTGAAATGATCCGTTATTTAAATGTCATTAACATTATGAAAATTGAAAATTATTTATTATCTTAGACTGTATGTAACGAGTGTTTTGAAGAGGTGTGCAGTTAAATGAGTCCATGACGCTTTCCTTAGTGCATATGGATAACCGATAAGGGTTTAGTAAAACCCTGGAGGTCACTGAATGTTACCACAAATATTATACAATGTTATTACTGCTGTGTCACTGTTTATGACACACTTTTAAAGAAATATCTGCACAGTCGTGATTATTCAGCTAAAATTTTAAGAATATCAAATTTCAGATGTTTTCAGTTGATGGTATCTAACTAAAATAGATAATTTTCAGCAGCGTGTTATATTATTTCTTGATCTGAGGGTCTAGTTACCAAATGCGTCCAATCGCCACTGAGACTTTTTAAATAAATAGTTTCAAAAATTTTGTTTGTACATATTGTTTCAAAATTTTTGCGCCGGCCGGTGTGGCCAAGCGGTTAAAGGCGCTACAGTCTGGAACAGCGTGGCCGCTACGGTCGCAGGTTCGAATCCTGCCTCGGGCATGGATGTGTGTGATGTTCCTAGGTTAGTTAGGTTTAAGTAGTTCTAAGTTATAAGGGACTGATGACCTTAGAAGTTAAGTCCCATAGTGCTCAGAGCCATTTGAGCCAAAATTTTTGCATCAAACATCACCTTATGGGGATCAACTTCTATCAGAAACAAAATGGTCACAGACCCTTCTTGATAACATAACGCATCGTTTTGTACCTGTTATGGTGCTAAGAGAGGCAGGCACTCTGTGGCTTGTGTATGCCTTGTGTGTTGACTATAACACAGTTATCAGCTAACTATGAAGGGGGTGGAGCAACAAAAACTAAAGTACCTGGTTTACATGTTAAGTATCTTTCTCCGTTTAGAGACACTCCTTCTTAAAGTTTTCTTGTTAAAAGTAACTCTCGTCACTCTGTTCTAGAGTTACATTTATAATCAGTAGTGTGTAGCAAATAAGGTTAGTAGTACTTGCTCATTTAATGATTATTCGTCGTCCCAGAGCCAGGGAGTACTAAACGACACCTAGTATCAGCAGGGAAGTGTAAGCAAGCACTCGTGCCTTATCATCCCTACGCGTTTGATGCAAAAAATCTGAAGTACGTTTCCTTCTTCTTTTTTATGATGAATACTGTAGTAAATTGACAGTGACGATCATGTTATTTGTCCTATCTGTGTTGGTTTCTTCACGGTCTTGCCGCAGTTGTAGCACCGGTTCCCGCCAGATCCCCGAAGCTAAGCTCTGTCAGGCTGGGCTAGCACTTGGATGGGTGACGATCCGGTCTGCCGAGTGCTGTTGGCAAGCGGGGTGCATTCAGCCCTCGTGAGGCGAACTAAGGAGATATTTGATTGAGGAGTAGCGTCTCCGGTCTCGGAAGCTGACATGCGGCAGGTAGAGCGGTGTGCTAACCACACACCCCTCCATATCCACACAAATTGACGCCTATGAGCTCAGGATGACACGGTGGCCGGTCAGTACCGTTGGGATTTCATAGCCTGTTCGGAATAAGTTTAGTTCTGTTTGTTTCTAGTACTGCCCTTATAACATTTGAAAGGAGTCATAGCCTTTCCTTACTTTCTCCTATTAGAATAACTTTACGGTTATCTTTATTACTATAACAGCACACACTGCTACTATAGTAATTAACAGAACAACTCTTTCAAGCGTAAGAGGGTACTTTTACTACCAGCATCATCTTTTTTCTTCAGTAACCACTATCCCCCTCATGAGCCATGGACCTTGCCGTTGGTGGGAAGGCTTGGGTGCCTCAGCGATAGAGATAGCAGTACTGTAGGTGCAACCACAATCGAGGATTATCTGTTGAGATGCCAGACAATCGTGTGGTTCTTGAAGAGGGGCAGCAGCCATTTCGGTAGTTGCAGGGGCAAAAATCTGGACGATTGACTGATCTGTCCTTGTAACACTAACCAAAACGGCTTTGCTGTTTTTGCTGTTATGCTGTTTTTGAACGGCCAGTGTCGGTTGGTCACAGTCAGTGTGCTCCCTGCCGCCGTTGGATAAGCAGCTGCAGCAGCAAGTCGTATACTCCTAGCTCACTCATTTCTTACATAGTTTAATTCTTAATTTCTTTGCGTGTTTTTGGTTCTTGCATTGTTTGATACATAAATTTCGGGCGTATTATAGTATTTGAGAGTTGTAGCATCGCGTTTTAGTACCTGAATAGTGTAAATTCGCGTAGTCGTTTGTCTTTTGTTTTTGTTTTGAACGGCCAGTGTCGGTTGGTCACAGTCAGTGTGCTCCCTGCCGCCGTTGGATAAGCAGCTGCAGCAGCAAGTCGTATACTCCTAGCTCACTCATTTCTTACATAGTTTAATTCTTAATTTCTTGGCGTGTTTTTGGTACTTGCATTGTTTGATACATAAATTTCGGGCGTATTATAGTATTTGCGAGTTGTAGCATCGCGTTTTAGTACCTGAATAGTGTAAATTCGCGTAGTCGTTTGTCTTTTGTTTTTGTTTTGAACGGCCAGTGTCGGTTGGTCACAGTCAGTGTGCTCCCTGCCGCCGTTGGATAAGCAGCTGCAGCAGCAAGTCGTATACTCCTAGCTCACTCATTTCTTACATAGTTTAATTCTTAATTTCTTGGCGTGTTTTTGGTACTTGCATTGTTTGATACATAAATTTCGGGCGTATTATAGTATTTGCGAGTTGTAGCATCGCGTTTTAGTACCTGAATAGTGTAAAATCGCGTAGTCTCCTTCCGCTGCCGAGCAGTGTGTCAGCAGTGCGTTAGTAGCAGCATTACTGCATTTACTAGGCAATCTTGTATTTTAATAACCGTTTAAATTTTGTCGATTTGTTTGCGCTCTCTGTATATTAGTTCAGACGTTCTTTGCAAAACAGTTTTTAGCATGGATAGGGACTACAACTGCTGTGTTCGGATGCAGGATGAGTTGGCATCCCTTCGCTCCGAGCTTCAGGCAGTGTTGGCTTCGGTCACACAGCTTGAGGCTGTTGCCAATGGGCATCACTGTGGGGGTTCGGATGGGGGTTTGTCGGGGACGGCCAGCTCGTCCCACGCATCCCCCGATCGGACTAAGACTGTGGTTGCCCGGGATACTGCCCGCATTGAGGCTGATCCCTCACCTGTGGTAGAGTGGGAGGTAGTGTCAAGGTGTGGCAGGGGGCGAAAGACATTCCGGAGGGCTGAACGGAAGGCCTCTCCAGTTTGTCTGACGAACCGGTTTCAGGTTCTGTCTCAGGCTGATACTGATCTTCGGCCTGACATGGCTGCTTGTCCTGTTCCAGAGGTTGCCCCTCAGTCTGCAAGATCCGGGCGGTCGCAGAGGGTGGGCTTACTGGTAGTTGGGAGCTCCAACGTCAGGCGCGTAATGGGGCCCCTTAGAGAAATGGCAGCAAGAGAGGGGAAGAAAACCAATGTGCACTCCGTGTGCATACCGGGGGGAGTCATTCCAGATGTGGAAAGGGTCCTTCCGGATGCCATGAAGGGTACAGGGTGCACCCATCTGCAGGTGGTCGCTCATGTCGGCACCAATGATGTGTGTCGCTATGGATCGGAGGAAATCCTCTCTGGCTTTCGACGGCTATCTGATTTGGTGAAGACTGCCAGTCTCGCTAGCGGGATGAAAGCAGAGCTCACCATCTGCGGCATCGTCGACAGGACTGACTGCGGACCTTTGGTACAGAGCCGAGTGGAGGGTCTGAATCAGAGGCTGAGACGGTTCTGCGACAGTGTGGGCTGCAGATTCCTCGACTTGCGCCATAGGGTGGTGGGGTTTCGGGTTCCGCTGGATAGGTCAGGAGTCCACTACACGCAGCAAGCGGCTACACGGGTATCAGGGGTTGTGTGGCGTGGACTGGGCGGTTTTTTAGGTTAGATGGCCTCGGGCAAGTACAGAAAGGGCAACAGCCTCAAAGGGTGCGGAGCAAAGTCAGGACATGCGGGGACCAAGCAGCAATCGTTATTGTAATTGTAAACTGTCGAAGCTGCGTTGGTAAAGTACCGGAACTTCAAGCGCTGATAGAAAGCACCGAAGCTGAAATCGTTATAGGTACAGAGAGCCGGCTTAAGCCAGAGATAAATTCTGCCGAAATTTTTACAGAGGTACAGACGGTGTTTAGGAAGGATAGATTGCATGCAACCGGTGGTGGAGTGTTTGTCGCTGTTAGTAGTAGTTTATCCTGTAGTGAAGTAGAAGTGGATAGTTCCTGTGAATTATTATGGGTGGAGGTTACACTCAACAACCGAGCTGGGTTAATAATTGGCTCCTTTTACCGACTTCCCGACTCAGCAGCATTAGTGGCAGAACAACTGAGAGAAAATTTGGAATACATTTCGCATAAATTTCCTCAGCATGTTATAGTCTTAGGTGGAGATTTCAATTTACCAGATATAGACTGGGACACTCAGATGTTTAGGACGGGTGGTAGGGACAGAGCATCGAGTGACATTATACTGAGTGCCCTATCCGAAAATTACCTCGAGCAATTAAACAGAGAACCGACTCGTGGAGATAACAACTTGGACCTACTGATAACAAACAGTCCCGAACTTTTCGACTCTGTAAGTGCAGAACAGGGAATCAGTGATCATAAGGCCGTTGTAGCATCCCTGAATATGGAAGTTAATAGGAACATAAAAAAAGGGAGGAAGGTTTATCTGTGAGGGACGGGAAAAATCCACAGTGGTTCAACAACAAAGTTAGGAAACTACTGCGGAAGCAAGGAGAGCTTCACTCCAAGTTTAAACGCAGCCAAAACCTCTCAGACAAACAGAAGCTAAACGATGTCGAAGTTAGCGTAAGGAGGGCTATGCGTGAAGCGTTCAGTGAATTCGAAAGTAAAATTCTATGTACCGACTTGACAGGAAATCCTAGGAAGTTCTGGTCTTACGTTAAATCAGTAAGTGGCTCGAAACAGCATATCCAGACACTCCGGGATCATGATGGCATTGAAACAGAGGATGACACGCGTAAAGCTGAAATACTAAACACCTTTTTCCAAAGCTGTTTCACAGAGGAAGACCGCACTGCAGTTCCTTCTCTAAATCCTCGCACAAACGAAATAATGGCTGACATCGAAATAAGTGTCCAAGGAATAGAAAAGCAACTGGAATCACTCAACAGAGGAAAGTCCACTGGACCTGACGGGATACCAATTCGATTCTACACAGAGTACGCGAAAGAACTTGCCCCCCTTCTAACAGCCGTGTACCGCAAGTCTCTAGAGGAACGGAGGGTTCCAAATGATTGGAAAAGAGCACAGGTAGTCCCAGTCTTCAAGAAGGGTCGTCGAGCAGATGTGCAAAACTATAGACCTATATCTCTGACGTCGATCTGTTGTAGAATTTTAGAACATGTTTTTTGCTCGAGTATCATGTCGTTTTTGGAAACCCAGAATCTACTATGAAGGAATCAACATGGATTCCGGAAACAGCGATCGTGTGAGACCCAACTCGCGTTATTTGTTCATGAGACCCAGAAAATATTAGATACAGGCTCCCAGGTAGATGCTATTTTTCTTGACTTCCGGAAGGCGTTCGATACAGTTCCGCACTGTCGCCTGATAAACAAAGTAAGAGCCTACGGAATATCAGACCAGCTGTGTGGCTGGATTGAAGATTTTTTAGCAAACAGAACACAGCATGTTGTTATCAATGGAGAGACGTCTACAGACGTTAAGGTAACCTCTGGCGTGCCACAGGGGAGTGTTATGGGACCATTGCTTTTCACAATATATATATAAATGACCTAGTAGATAGTGTCGGAAGTTCCATGCGGCTTTTCGCGGATGATGCTGTAGTATACAGAGAAGTTGCAGCATTAGAAAATTGTTGCGAAATGCAGGAAGATCTGCAGCGGATAGGCACTTGGTGCAGGGAGTGGCAACTGTCCCTTAACATAGACAAATGTAATGTATTGCGAATACATAGAAAGAAGGATCCTTTATTGTATGATTATATGATAGCGGAACAAACACTGGTAGCAGTTACTTCTGTAAAATATCTGGGAGTATGCGTGCGGAACGATTTGAAGTGGAATGATCATATAAAATTAATTGTTGGTAAGGCGGGTACCAGGTTGAGATTCATTGGGAGAGTGCTTAGAAGATGTTGTCCAGCAACAAAGGAGGTGGCTTACAAAACACTCGTTCGACCTATACTTGAGTATTGCTCATCAGTGTGGGATCCGTACCAGATCGGGTTGACGGAGGAGATAGAGAAGATCCAAAGAAGAGCGGCGCGTTTCGTCACAGGGTTATTTGGTAACCGTGATAGCGTTACGGAGATGTTTAATAAACTCAAGTGGCAGACTCTGCAAGAGAGGCGCTCTGCATCGCGGTGTAGCTTGCTCGCCAGGTTTCGAGAGGGTGCGTTTCTGGATGAGGTATCGAGTATATTGCTTCCCCCTACTTATACCTCCCGAGGAGATCACGAATGTAAAATTAGAGAGATTAGAGCGCGCACGGAGGCTTTCAGACAGTCGTTCTTCCCGCGAACCATACGGGACTGGAACAGGAAAGGGAGGTAATGACAGTGGCACGTAAAGTGCCCTCCGCCACACACCGTTGGGTGGCTTGCGGAGTATGAATGTAGATGTAGATGTAGATGTACTGGAACCGGCTGAAAGCAAGGGGAAACTACAGCCGAAAATTTTCCCGATGGCATGCATCTTTACTGTATGGTTAAATTAGGATGGTGTCCTGTTGGGTAAAATATTCCGTAGATAAAATAGTCCCCCATTCGGACCTCCGGGCGGAGACTACTCACGAGGACGTCATTATCAGGGGAAAGAAAACTTGCGTTCTACGGATCAGAGTGTGGAATGTCAGAGCCTTAATCGAGCAGGTAGGTTAGGAAATTTGAAAAAGGAAATGGATGGGTTAAAGCTAGATGGAGTGGGAATTAGTGAAGTTCGGTGGCAGGAGGAACAAGACTCCTGGTCAGGTGAATACATGGTTATAAATACAAAATCAAATAGGGATAATGCAGGAGATGGTTTAATAATGAATAAAAAATAGGAGTGCGGGTAAGCTACTATGAACAGAATAGTGACAGCATTATTGTAGCCAAGATAGACACAAAGTCACGCCTGGCACAGTGGTACAAGTTTACATGTCAACTAGCTCCGCAGAGGACGAAGAGATTGAAGAAATGTAAGATGAGATAAAAGACTGTGAAGGGAGACCAAAATTTAATAGCAATGGGAGAATGGAATCAGATAACATGAAAAGGAAGAGAAGAAAATGTAGTAGGTGAATATGGACTGGGGGGGGGGGGGGGTGAGGAATGAAAGAGGAAGCTGCATGGTAGAATTTTACACAGAGCATAACTTAATCACAGCTAACACTTGGTTTAAGAATTGTGAAAGAAAGTTGTATACGTGGAAGGGGCCTGGAGACACTGAAAGGTTTCAGATACACTCCTGGAAATGGAAAAAAGAACACATTGACACCGGTGTGTCAGACCCACCATACTTGCTCCGGACACTGCGAGAGGGCTGTACAAGCAATGATCACACGCACGGCACAGCGGACACACCAGGAACCGCGGTGTTGGCCGTCGAATGGCGCTAGCTGCGCAGCATTTGTGCACCGCCGCCGTCAGTGTCAGCCAGTTTGCCGTGGCATACGGAGCTCCATCGCAGTCTTTAACACTGGTAGCATGCCGCGACAGCGTGGACGTGAACCGTATGTGCAGTTGACGGACTTTGAGCGAGGGCGTATAGTGGGCATGCGGGAGGCCGGGTGGACGTACCGCCGAATTGCTCAACACGTGGGGCGTGAGGTCTCCACAGTACATCGATGTTGTCGCCAGTGGTCGGCGGAAGGTGCACGTGCCCATCGACCTGGGACCGGACCGCAGCGACGCACGGATGCACGCCAAGACCGTAGGATCCTACGCAGTGCCGTAGGGGACCGCACCGCCACTTCCCAGCAAATTAGGGACACTGTTGCTCCTGGGGTACCGGCGAGGACCATTCGCAACCGTCTCCATGAAGCTGGGCTACGGTCCCGCACACCGTTAGGCCGTCTTCCGCTCACGTCCCAACATCGTGCAGCCCGCCTCCAGTGGTGTCGCGACAGGCGTGAATGGAGGGACGAATGGAGACGTGTCGTCTTCAGCGATGAGAGTCGCTTCTGCCTTGGTGCCAATGATGGTCGTATGCGTGTTTGGCGCCGTGCAGGTGAGCGCCACAATCAGGACTGCATACGACCGAGGCACACAGGGCCAACACCCGGCATCATGGTGTGGGGAGCGATCTCCTACACTGGCCGTACACCACTGGCGATCGTCGAGGGGACACTGAATAGTGCACGGTACATCCAAACCGTCATCGAACCCATCGTTCTACCATTCCTAGACCGGCAAGGGAACGTGCTGTTTCAACAGGACAATGCACGTCCGCATGTATCCCGTGCCACCCAACGTGCTCTAGAAGGTGTAAGTCAACTACCCTGGCCAGCACGATCTCCGGATCTGTCCCCCATTGAGCATGTTTGGGAATGGATGAAGCGTCGTCTCACGCGGTCTGCACGTCCAGCACGAACGCTGGTCCAACTGAGGCGCCAGGTGGAAATGGCATGGCAAGCCGTGCCACAGGACTACATCCAGCATCTCTACGATCGTCTCCATGGGAGAATAGCAGCCTGCATTGTTGCGAAAGGTGGATATACACTGTACTAGTGCCGACATTGTGCATGCTCTGTTGCCTGTGTCTATGTGCCTGTGGTTCTGTCAGTGTGATCATGTGATGTATCTGACCCCAGGAATGTGTCAATAAAGTTTCCCCTTCCTGGGACAATGAATTCACGGTGTTCTTATTTCAATTTCCAGGAGTGTAGATTAGATAATGGTAAGACAGAGATTTAGGAACCAGGTTTTAAAATGGAAGACATTTCCAGGGTCAGCTGTGAACTCTGGCCACAATTTCGTGATTTTGAACTGTAGACTAAAACTGAAGAAACTGCAAAAAGATAGGGATTTAACGAGATGGGACCAGGATAAACTGAAACAATCAGAGGTTGTAGAGAGTTTCAGAGAGGGCATTAGGGAACGATTGACAAGAACGGGGGAAAGAAATACAATAGAAGAAGAATGGGTAGCTTTGAGGGATCGAATACTGAATTCAGCAGAGAGTCAAGTAGTTAAAAATACAAGGGCTGGTCGGATTCCTTGGGTAACAGAAGAGATATTGAATTTAATTCATGAAAGGAGAAAATATAAAATTGCAGTAAATGAAGCAACGTGAAGGGAATACGAACGTCTCAATCATGTGGTGGACAGGAAGTGCAAAATGGCTAAGCTGGGATGGCTAGAGGACAAATGTAAGATTGTAGAGATGTAGATGCATATATCATACTGCCTACAAGAAAATTAGAGAGACCTTTGGTGAAAACCGCTTATATGAGTATCAAGAACTCAGATGAAATACCAGATCCAAGCAAAGAAGGGAAAGCAGAGAGTTGGAAGGAGCATATAGAGGATCTATACAAGAGCGATGTACTGGAGGGAAGTATTATTGTAATGGAAGAGGACGTAGATGAAGATGATATTGATACTGCGTCACAAGTTTCACAGAACACTGAAAGACCTGAATCGAAACAAGGCCCCAACAGCAAAATACTAACACGAATTCTTTACAGACGAATAGAAAAACTGACAGAAGCCGACCTTGTTCGAACACGTGAGGCAATACTGACCCTATGACTTATCTTAGATTAAGGAAAGGCAAACCTATGTTTCTCGCATTTGTAGACTTAGAGAAAGCTTTTGACAATGTTGACTGGAATTCTCCTTTTTTAATTCTGAAGGTGGCAGGGGTCAAATACAGGGAACGAAAGGCCTTTTTACAATTTTTACAGAAACCAGATGGCAGTTATAAGGGTCTATGGGTATGACAGGGAAGCAGTGGTTGGGAAGGGAGTGAGACAGCGTTGTAGCCTACCCTCGATGTTATTCAATCTGTATATTGAGCAAGCAGTAAAGGAAACAATAGAAAAATTTAGGGTAGGAATTAAAATGCACAGAGAAAACACAAAAACTTTGAGGTTTGCCGATGACATTGTAATTCTGTCAGAGACAGCAAAGGACTTGGAAGAGCAGCTGAACGGAATGGACAGAGTTTTGAAAGGATGATATAAGATCAACATAAACAAAAGAAAACGAGAATAATGGAATATAGTCGAATTAAATCAAATGATGCTGAGGGAATTATATTAGGAAATGAGACACTTAAAGTAGTAGAAGAGTTTTGCGATTTCTGGAGCAAAATAACTGATAATGGGTGAAGTAGAAGAATTTAGACTGGCAATGGCAAGGAAAGCGTTTCTGAAGAAGAGAAATTTGTTAACATCGAGTATAGATTTAAAGTGTCAGGAATTCGTTTCTGAAAGTATTTGTGTGGAGTGTAACCATGTCTGGAAGTGAAACATGGGCGACGACTAGCTTAGACTAAAATAGAGGCCTACGAAATGTGGTGCTATAAAAGAATTCTGAAGATCAGAGGGGTAGATCACATGACTAATGAGGAGGTACTGAATAGAATTGGGAAGAAGAGGAATTTGTGGCACAGCTGGACTAGACGAAGGTATCGGTTGTTAGGACAAGTTCTGAGGCATCAAGGTATCACCAATTAGGTATTGAAGGCAGAGTGTAGGTTAAAAATCGTAGAGGGAGACCAAGAAATGAATACACTAAGCAGATTGAGAAGGACGTAGGTTGCAGTAGTTACTTGAAGAAGCTTGCACAGGATAGAGTAGCATGGAGAGCTGCATGGGACCAGTCTCTGGACTGAAGACCACATGAACTTCTACTATTACTGAAATTTATGTTGTTAACACTAACGTTAATATTACTGCTTTGATCACTTACGACAAACTTAGGGTCACTGATCCTCAGAAAACAGTTAAGAAGCATATCATCTTGGGTAGATTCATGGCTTCTCTTCCCTGCAGCCTCATGTGCGTTTATTGTACTATATGAACGATTTCACACACTTTGCAAGCACAGTGGATGTAGTACTTGTATGTAGTAATTCAAGCTCGCATGTTGTCACTACTTGAATAAATTTTTAATTAGTAGACGACAAGTTCCACATAAGAAACTGATACAAATAGTCCTGACTTGGCTGCATAAGAGCACTGCTGTTGATCTGAATTAGGTGTAAAATTCACTACTGTTACACACAAATTCAAACATCGCCTAATGTTCGACAACCTTAACACGCTAATTAAATATTTCTACACACTCATTACAGTAAACACAAAATTTAATTCGTTTCTCTCGCCACCGCTTAAATTTTGAATAAAAGTCATCAGCAATGGCGGCTCAAGTCTTATGGCATAAGAAGTCACGCTCATTCTGCCAACGGCCTTGTCAAAGAGCGCGGAGGCGCGAGCAGATGTGAGGGGTGTTTGCAGAGCACACAGGCTGCTGGAGTGGTAGGAGTAAGCACAGTTGAGAATACAAAATGTATTTAAAACTTTATTTATAAAATCGCACCACTGAGCTCATATACTGTCAATAACATGTATAAATTGCATTAAGATAAATTTATTATAGCTGGCACTTGCTCATGGATTGTGCCCTCAGAAGATTTAACCTTCAGGTAAATACATCGTGTTACAAAAAAGGTACGGCCAAACTTTCAGGAAAAATTCCTCACACACAAATAAAGAAAAGATGTTATGTGGACATGTGTCCGGAAACGCTTAATTTCCATGTTAGAGCTCATTTTAGTTTCGTCAGTATGTACTGTACTTCCTCGATTCACCGCCAGTTGGCCCAATTGAAGGAAGGTACTGTTGACTTCAGTGCTTGTGTTGACATGCGACTCATTGCTCTACAGTACTAGCATCAAGCATATCAGTACGTAGCATCAACAGGTTAGTGTTCATCACGAACGTGGTTTTGCAGTCAGTGCAATGTTTACAAATGCGGAGTTGGCAGATGCCCATTTGATGTATGGATTAGCACGGGCCAATAGCCGTGGCGCGGTACGTTTGTATCGAGACAGATTTCCAGAACGAAGGTGTCCCGATCGGAAGGCGTTCGAATCAATTGATCGGCGTCTTATGGAGCACGGAACATTCCAGCCTATGACTCGCGACTGGGGAAGACCTATAACGACGAGGACACCTGCAGTGGACGAGGCAATTCTTCGTGCAGTTGACGATAACCCTAATGTCAGCTTTAGAAAAGTTGCTGCTGTACAAGGTAACGTTGACCACGTCACTGTATGGAGAGTGCTACGGGAAAACCAGTTGTTTCCGTACCATGTACAGCGTGTGCCGGCACCATCAGCAGCTGATTGGCCTCCACGGGTACACTTCTGAAAATGGTTCATCCAACATTGTGTCATTCCTCATTTCAGTACAAATGTTCTCTTTACGGATGAGGGTTTTTCCAAGGTGATCAAATTGTAAATTTTCACAGTCAACATGTGTGGGCTGACGAGAATCCGCACGCAATTGTGCAATCACGTCATCAACACAGATTTTATGTGAACCTTTGGGCAGGCATTGTTGGTGATGTCTTGATTGGGCCCCATGTTCTTCCACCTACGCTCAATGGAGCACGTTATCGTGATTTCATACGGGATACTATACCTGTACTGCTAGAACATGTGCCTCTACAGGTACGACACAACATGTGGTTCATGCACGATGGAGCTCCTGCACATTTCAGTCGAAGTGTTCGTACGCTTCTCAACAACAGATTCGGTGACCGATGGATTGGTAGAGGCGGACCAATTCCATGGCCTCCACTTTCTCCTGACCTCAACCCTCTTGACTTTCATTTATGGGGGCATTTTGAAAGCTCTTGTCTACGCAACCCCGGTACCAAATGTATAGACTCTTCGTGCTCGTATTGTGGACGGCTGTGATACAATACGCCATTCTCCAGGGCTGCATCAGCGCATCAGGGATTGCATGCGACGGAGGGTGGATGCATGTATCCTGGCTAACGGAGGACATTTTGAACATTTCCTGTAACAAAGTGTTTTAAGTCTGTTGCTGTGTGTTTCCATTCCATGATTAATGTGATTTGAAGAGAAGTAATAAAATGAGCTCTAACATGGAAAGTAAGCGTTTCCGGACACATGTCCACATAACATATTTTCTTTCTTTGAGTGTGAGGAATGTTTCCTGAAAGTTTGGCCGTACCTTTTTGTAACACCCTGTATACCAAAATCCACAATGTGGCCAAATTTTGGATAGGTGACTCAAAAAATGCCAACCAAAGTGACAATAAGTTGCT
The DNA here is from genome assembly GCF_023898315.1 of Schistocerca nitens. Classification (NCBI taxonomy): domain Eukaryota; kingdom Metazoa; phylum Arthropoda; class Insecta; order Orthoptera; family Acrididae; genus Schistocerca; species Schistocerca nitens. The sequence goes on from NC_064618.1 coordinate 177,732,932, forward strand.
GCATCAAAATCCCTTACAAATGAAGCATAGACTCAGATTAATTGGAGCAAGCTAATTAGTAGCGAAATCTTTGATTTAATTAAAAGGCTGGCCCTAAGGGCCACCACACAGTAATATGCTTCGAATATATTAATGAACGGGAGAAATTAACCACATGGATTTCGATCAGCTTAATTAGTTACCAAGTTTAATTTAATTTGAAGTAATTTTGACTATTTTTCGACCGTGACTCTCTCAAGAAATATGTAAAGGTTTTTTAAATTACCGCTACCAGTATGACCTTATTGTAAAGTTGTTTTTCTAATGCCATTTAGCCTGAAGATAAGATATAACCTTCGAAACATGTTGCTAAATAAATAAGTAACACAAGAGTTGACAAAGTTTGTGACTGATAACGGTAATTTAAAAAGAAACCTTACATATAAAAAAATAACGTTACATATTAATTTAATTTACTCAGGGAACACTTCCTTTAAAATTTGATCTATTGCACGCAATTTGACATGAAGGGCAAAGTTAAATAAATGAATGAATAATTTCTAAGGGAAACCGAAGCAGTATCTTGACAACTATTTTAAAAAGCATTAATAAAGTAACACTAATCAAACACTATAGGTTATATAGTTGTGCTCGCCTTACAGTGCACCTTCCAATAGTAAGCAGGTCCTCACAACTATTCCGGTGGCACCAACACCAGACATTTTGTCATAAAAACAGGGCAGATTAGATGTACACTACAGTATAAAGAATATACAATAATTACAAACAGAAAGAGGTGACTGTGTTGTGCCGTTACAGTTAAGAAAGGAAAGGCAATTAAATAATGTTACCTTAACTATCTAGGCTGAACGCAACTCTTCAGTAGTGATAGCTAGTTTAACTGATTGCATGACCACACAAGCGAGGCTACTTGGAACCACCAAACCAGTAACTAAGTGTGATATTAAATAAGGGTAACTAAGCTCGTAAATGAAAACCAACGGTTCCACAAAGCTAAATACATAAATGAATTAATCTACAACGTAGAGTAACGCCGAACCGACAGTGTAATATTGGGATTCGCAATCTGGCACTGAGCTGTTTAAGTTTCATCATAAATTACTTGTAATACACAACAGTGAAGTTGTTGATTAATAAATAATCCTCAATAAAAACGTGCCTCTTTCACGTTTAACAGAATAATGCTATAGCAACACACACATACACACACGGATAGACAATAGTATGAGGGTTTGCGGGTTTGAAGACACCTGAGACTAGTGACACACAGCTTGCAAATACTGACACCGTGAATAAGTAGTCACCGTCGCCTAACATACTCCTGAAGTCTGAGAGTTGTACTACAACCTAGAGATGCTCACCGCTCTATTAATCCTAAGGGCTTCAGGTACTTCGAAAACGTTAGAGTCGTCGCAACTGCCTGTCCCACTTGTACTCATCAGCGACTTCCCAACCAGGCCGCAGCGACACAGCCCTCTCGCGGGGAGCACCGGCACACTCTCCGCCATATGGTTGTCCCCAAAAATCCGCTCCCTGTAAACGGAAACTTCATCCTTAAGTAGCAAGTTTTCGCCAATCGCGAGCCATCAGAGATGCTTTAGCCCGAAAGATCGCTCACACAACCGGGCCTGAAGATTCTCTAAGGTGCCATGGCTCATGAGGTTCAGAACTCTCTCTTGCCCTTGGAGTTGGACACCGTCGGTAAATGACGGAAGAATGCACAATGGCAAAGCGCATGTGGATGGAGAAGCGAATGGAAACCACTGCATTAAAGATTCATAATGTGTTACTTCTCTATTCGAAAGTGACTCTGGAATAGACCCATATTCGAATCTCCGGAAGGGGACTGCCAAGAGGAAGGTGACCATGGGAAAAAATTGAGTGACCAACGAAAAGATAACATTCTATGAGTAGTGGCGTGGAATCATAGAGGTTTAAAAGTGGTAGGGAAGGTGGCCTACCCGAAAACGGAAGTGCGAAGATGCATTCTAGGTATAACAGGGGCGAGTGAAGTGAAATGGAAACAAGGCAAAGAATTATGGTATGATGAGTAATGGGTAATATCAACAGCAGCAGAAAATGGTATAACTGGAGTAGGATTAGTTATGAAGGATGCGTTTCTGTGAAAAATTAAGATAGAGTTGTTCTCCCCACATTCGACAGCAAACCATTCATGAATAAATGCCGACGAAGCAAGCCTATGATGAAGATACCGAGAAAGTATATGAGGACATTAAATGAGTAATTCAGTACAGAAAGAGACATGCAAATCTATCAGTCGTGGGGGACAAGAATGGGGTTGGCCCTTGGAATGACAAAGGTGAAAGACTAATTGGGTACTGCAAAATACATCAGCTACTAATAGCGAATATACTGTTCAAGAAGTATAGCAGCAGGAAGTATACTTTCAAAAGGCCGGGAGATACGGGAATATTTCGGTTAGATTACATCATGGTCAGCAGACATTCCGAAATCAGACACTGGATTGTAAGGCATACCGAGGACCAGATATAGGCTCAGATCATAATTTAGTGGTGATGAAGATTAGACTGAAGCTTAAGAGACTAGTCAGGAAGCATCAATAACAAAAGAAGTGGGGTACGAAATTATTAAGGAATGAATAAATGCGACTGAAGTTCTCTAAGCCTACAGTTACTGCGATAAGGAATAGCTCAGCATCCAGTTCAGTTGAAGAGGAATGGACATCTCTAAAAAGGACCATCACAGAAGCTGGAAAGAAAAGAATGTAACTGCGAAGAAACCATGGATTACAGAAGAAATACGTGAGTTGATCGATGGGAGACGAAAGTAGACAAATGTTCAGGAAAATTTAGGAGTACAGAGATACAAGTCCCACAGGAATAAAATAAATAGGAAATACAGGAAATTAAAAGGCGAAATGTCTAAATGGAAGATGTGAGGACATCGGCAAAGAAATGATTGTTAGAAGAATTGACTCGGCATACAGAAAAGTCAAAACAACCTTCGGTGAAAATAAAAGCAGGCGTGGTGACATTAAGAGCGCAAAGAGAATTCCAGTGTTAAGTGCACTGGAGAGAGCAGGTAGGTAGAAAGAGTACATTGAAGCACTCTACGAGACGGGAAATCTCATCCAATTACGTGACAGAAGGACAAACAGGAGTCAGTAGGGAAGATACAAGGTATCCAGTATAAGAATCTGAATCCAAAAGTGGTTTGGAAGACTTAAGGTCAGATGAGACTTAAGAGATTCTTAACATTCCATTACAATTTCTAAAATCTTCGGAGGGGGGGAGGGGGGGACGTAGGGGCAACAAAACGACAATTCACATTTTTTAATGTATGGTCTGGCTTTATACCATTTGACTTTCGAGAAACATCAACACAATTCCCAATATTGCAAGAAATGACAACTGCGAGAATTATCGCACAGTCAGCTTCACATCTAATACATTGAAGTTGCTGAAAAGGGAAACTAAGGACATGTTGGACGAGGATCAGTTTGGCTTTAGGGAAGGTAAGGACCACAGAGAGGAAATTCTGACGTTGAGGTTGAAAGCGAAAGGAAGACTAAAAAAAAATTGAGACCCATTCATAAGGCCTTATCGACTGTAAAATGCTGCAGTATGTTCGAAATTCTATGGTAAATAGGAGTATACTATAGGGAAAGACGTTTGAAATAATACATGTACAAGAGTCAAGACGGAATAATACGAGTAAAAGACCAAGAACGAAGTGCTCAGATTAAAAAGTGTTTAAGACGGTGATGAAGTCTTTTCCTCCTAGTGTTCAATTTGTACATCGAAGATACATTGATGCAAATAAAAGAAAGCCTCAAAAGTGAGATTAAAATTCAGGGTGAAAGAAAAGCAAAGATAAGTTTCATCGATGACATTGCTAACCTCAGTGAAAGTGAAGAAAGATTGCAGGGTGTCTGGAGTGGAATGAATAGTTTAATGATTGCAGGATACAGATTGAGAGCAAATAGTATAAAAACAAAAGTAATGAGAAGTAGCAGAAATGAAAACAGCGGTTAACATGAAATACATGAGGTTAAGAAATTCTGCCACCTAGGGAGCAAGATAACACTTGACGGATGGAGCCTGGAGGACATAAATTCAGACTAGCACTGGGAAAGAGAGCATTGCTATCCAAGAGAGTTCTACTAGCATCAAACATAGGCCGTACTTAGAGGAAGAAATTTCTGAGAATGTTCATTTGGAGTACAGCATTGTATGCTAATGAAATTCGGTACTTGGTCTGTGGGAAAATCAGAACAGAAGAGACGCGAAGAATTTCAGATGTGCTGCAACAGACGAATGTTGAAAATCAGATTGACTGATAAGGTAAGAAATGATGAGGTCCTCCACAGAATCGGTTATGAAAAGAACATATGGAAAATACCGACAAGATGAAGAATCAGAGCGATAGGACATCTGTTAAGACATCAGGGAGTACTTTGCAAGGTAATAGAGAGAATCGCAGAGGGAAAAATTGAGACAGAGATTGGAATAAATACAGCAAATAACTGAGGACGTGGGCTGAAGGTGCTACTCTGAGATGAAGAGGTTGGCACAGGAGAGAAATTTGTCGCGGCTGGCATCAAACCAGTCAGAAGACTGATGATTCATAAAAAATTGTACGTCTAACTTAAGGATGAGATTGAGAGAAAGAAGCAATGACAACATTTTATGATAAGAATTAAATGTATTCTCGTCATCGTTTGCAGTCTACGTTAGACATAATGGTATCATATGAATCTTACCATTATATCACCTTCCATTCCACGTCTTAAGATGATAATTGATGCTATCTGAAGCTTCTTTTCAGTAGATATTATTCGGCTATTATGTCAGTTATTGTCCACCATTTCATAGAGCCATTAAAGAAGTAATCGTTTGCTGGTGAGTTGTTGTGGACTGTATTCCTGTTGTGAAAGTTATCCTATTCCTCTGTCTCAACAGGATCTTTATCATTTTACTCATCGTAATGATCCCCTGCCCCTTCAAGCACATTATGTTCCTCTCCTCTGTCAAAATTTGACGAGTCTTTTTATATCTAACGTTATGAACAGCTGGATTATAGTCAAAATAAAACTTAAGTATCATTAATTTCTCTTTTAATCAATGATAAGAAACTATATAAATATTGTTATTTTAACTTTTTACTCATAAATTCTGGTGGGAAGTAGAGGTACATGGTTCATAAACTTACTGTAGGTTTAAGTATTTTACATGTATGTGTATTTCCTACCTTGGCTCGACACCAATTCAATTTTACACTTTAACCTGATTTTCAATGGGCTATATGGTAAGCTAAAATTTTCTGTGCGCTTTCTAATCGATACACCTTCAATAAAATCTTGTTTTGCCACTTTAAAATATTTTATACTCAATTTTCTACGTACCTTAAAAACGGAAATGAGTACAGTCGTGTCATTGATGGCCAATGGACAATCCTGGTTAGTGATCAAATTATGGTCAGTGACTGGTGACGGTCAGTGGGCAATGATGATCGCTGAAAAATGATCACCAGACCAAGATGGTCAGTGGACACCGATGTTCAGTGGGCAATAAAAGTCCATGGAGAAAGATGGTCAGTGGACAATAATGGCTAATAGACTGAGACAGTCACTGGGCAATAGCAGTAAGTGGTCGATGATGGTCACTGGTAAATGTTGATCACTGGATAATAATGGTCAACGGGCATGGATGATCAGTGAACAATAGTGGTCAGTGGTCAGCGATGGTGAGCTGACCATGATGGTCAGTGAACAATAATGTTTAGTGGATAGTGAGGTCAGTAGACAGTGATAGTCAATGGTCAAAAATAATCACTGTTCCAACAACAACTGACAACATAAGTCACACTACACCACTTAAATACAGAATGCCCCTGTGCTCACCTTCGTGAATGACAGGCTGGGCAACCTTATTTTTTAAAAAGACTAGCAGCACATCTTTCTTATTTGAGGTCACATAACGTACAGGCTGTTAATTAATTTTTTGAATTTGTGTTGTATTACAAGTTGTTTTTAAATGAACACACCGCCATTTGAATGTATTGTTGTTTATTCAGTATAAATGTTCTTTTTTTTTAAATGAACGCACTGCCATTTGAATATCTTGTTGTTCATTTAATAACCACCTAGATTTCGGCCTTTTATGCCATTTTCAAGTGATTTAGTTTGTCACTCACATATATTGCAGGACATCCAGCTCAAAATTTTTCCTATTTCTATGGCCAATTTTGAGCTTGCTGTCCTACGATATATGTTAATGACTTAAGCTTAATTACTTACATGTGGCATAAAAGGTCGAAACCTGGCTCGTAATTAAATAAACAACTATAAAGTCAAATGGCGGTGTGTTCATTTAAAGATTAGTGTATGACTGGTGCTCAGAAACATGAAAATTTTTCTTACTGTGATCTGGTTCACAGTGATTTATTTATAAAGCAACATGTTTCATGGGAATGAGGAAGAGAAAGAGGACAAAAACTTGGAAACTGGTGGAGATGAGATACTGCAGGGGAGGAATCCCCAAACTGATTCACACAAGAGAAGACACTCCAGATCATCTCTCCACACTACTTCAGATCTAATTCTAGGAGATTGGGACAACAATTTCGAAGGAAGACTGTAGAAGGTGTGAAACATTATGTGGCTATGAAAGCAGAAGAAGAGGTATCACAAGAAAGAAGGGGACGATTGTGAGTCTCAAACACCGACGATGATTATGATTATAAGTGGTCACATTCACTGTTGGAAGACAGTCTTCCAGAAGTCTTACACCTCTATCTAAAACACAACATGGCCTACGGGGTTGCAAATATATGCGTCTGTGAGAACAACAAAAATACCATTCCACTGAACGTTCAATTTTAGAAAGCTAAATGGACAGAATATGTTGAGGAACTAGATGCAGAAACAAAAAACCCTCTCTCCAGTCCAGAAAATTTAACAGAACTTCGCTGAGACCCTTCAGAAGGCTTCTAGGAGACTCGTAGTAGGAGGCTGCACAGAGCATTTCATCATAGGCTTGTCTGGTGTATCAAAGAACTCCTGACGTATTGATTAACAGTTAACGAACAGGACCCTTTCAGTTGGAACCACTAGGACCTGTTTGAAAATGTAAGACAGAATCTGGATGCGATCCAAAGCAGGAAATGGTGATTATATCCTTTCAACCGTTTTGGTGACGTCGTGTATCGTGATCACGTAGGGTGCGACACTGAAAGGCACATGTATGATATGGAAAAGAGTTTGTCTAAGACCACAGCTCGTCAACATCCATGATGACACTGGAGCAGAGTTGTTGGCCCTTTAAACAGGTCACTGTACGGGGATACTCATTCACCCATTGCTACCCGCATGCTAGACAAGCACACGGCTCCACGCTAACTCCTGCTGCTCTCATACTAAATTAGAGTGTATAGAGACTTTCAAAGCGCCCAACAACTATACGCAAGCGGGACCTATGACGGTGTCGATTGGGGTGGTGGTTGGCGGGGGGGGGGGGGGGGCGGACGTGTGTTAGAAGGACCCCTTGCCGTCTTATTCACATGCTTTTCAGTATCGCATCGCCCCGTACACGCGTCACAGAAGGGTGCGAAAAATAATGGATGAGCAGGCATAAACACCCTCGCTGCTTTGGATCATGTTCAAATTTCGTCATATGGTTTTGAATGGTCGTTCTTTGTATGTAAAGCAAAACCTGCAGTCACAGGAGTTAGGTCACATTCAGTAGGGTTGCAGCCCCATAATGTACTCAGAAAAGGACTTAATCATCTGGGGATGTCAGGAGTTCCAAAATTTCCCAAAAACATCGTCCTGTTGTAGTAGTACATCTCTCTGTAAACTGTCGCTTCCAGTCATGAAATGTGTAAAGGGAAGGGGCGATCTCACTGACACAGTTTATGCCATCCCCTAAGGTCTTTTCGTACCGATCCTAAGAGGCGACTTGTTTAAAATGATTCCCTCGGCCACAAAAACTTGCGTGATTTCAACGCTTGGCGTCACTCTTCTGATCGCCACAGCAGAGGCGTCAAACTAAGGGGTAGAGTGTGAGTAAGACTGGGTGTGACGACCTTTCCAGTGTGTGACACGCCCAAAGAGGCGTTAGGCAAAATTGTGGTGCTAGTGTTGTGACATCATTAACCGTTTTTATAGCTCACGTGAACTTCTCAGTAATGAGACTTTCTTCGCGTGTTTGTAGCGTCGCCGAGCCAGAGGGTGATGTTTCAGGGTGCCAGACAAAAGCACTATTACAGAGGAAGTTTGGGCACCTTTCAACGAAATTCTAAACATTCTGTCGCTATGATACAAGCTTACTGGGTTTCAGATTAGTGATCCTTTAATTGTGTTGCACAATGTAGTTTCTGGAGATAACGTGGACGTAAATAAACTTACAAATGCACTCGCACTCGCACACACCAACACACACACACAAGCACAAAAAGCCACAAACGCACGCACACACACACACACACACACACAACACTGATGAACGAAAACATTATGACCATCTGATCAATAGAATTTTGGCCACCTTTGGTACATAATTAAAACTGGGATTCAGCGTGATATGCATTTGACAATTTCTTGGTAGGTTCAAAAAATGGCTCTGACCACCATGCGACTTAACTTCTGAGGTCATCAGTCGCCAAGAACTTAGAACTAATTAAACCTAACTAACCTAAGGACATGACACACATCCATGCCCGAGGCAGAATTCGAACCTGCGACCGGAGCAGTCGCTCGGCTCCAGACTGTAGCGCCTAGAACCGCACCGCCACTCCGGCCGGCTCTTGGTAGGTTCCTTGAGATATGTGGCACCAGATGTCTTCATGAAATTCTCGTATATTACTTGTCTGTGATTTGGGGTGCAGAGCATACTGCCGAAAGAGTTTCAAATATATTCTATAGTGACTCTGATAAGGCGAATTTTGTGTCCGAGATGTAATGTGGGTTCATACCAGGCGCCACAAACCAATGTAGCACGTAACTGAGAATGTGGGAATAAAAATAAATCTGCTGGAAGGTATCATCGCTGTCGGCGGAGGGGTTGGGATGGGGATAGGAGAAGCAGAGCCGGAGCACCAAGCATGCAGGTATTCAGGTGGTCAGCAGTAATGTTCACGTTCTCCACAGTTCTCATAGTGCCTTCGCTTACTACCACAGGTCTCATGGGAGCCCATTAATAGCGTAATGCTGTCTTCATCGGCTAGTGTTTGTGTAAGTAATGAAACGGGATTTGTCAGAGCAGGGGATATGTTTCCACTCATCCATCAATCCTGATTATCCCGTATCTGCTGCAGTAGTAGCTGACGTCGCCACTGGATCAACTTGGGAACACGTAGGGGGTTGTCTGCTGCAGAGTCCCATGTTAGACATGACCGCTGAAGAGTGTGCTTCGAAATACTTGTGCCTGAGTCAGGACTGTACTCCGTTATCAAATCTGGCACAAAATTTTAGCTATCCCGCTTTACAACAAGGCAAGTCTCCGACCACCACCTTCTTTTTATCAGGAGTGGACGCCCATACCTGGTAACCTACTCGTAGTTTTACCGTCGCTGCGTCTCTTGCTGTAGATGCCGTAGAGGACGCGAACAAACAACCGAAAAAACTACGCCGTGTTCAAGATACTCCTTCCCGTTCAACGGTCCATGACGATCTGTCTTTTCTCAAATTCGCTTGTGAGTGTATTTCGTCATTTCTGGACCGTATATCGCCGCTAGGATGGTACCCAATAAGCATTTGTTCTGTTTATATACACTGCTGGTCATTAAAATTGCTACATCACGAAGATGACGTGCTACAGATGTGAAATTTAACCGACAGGAAGAAGATGCTGTGATATGCAAATGATTAGCTTTTCGAAGCATTCACACAAGGTTGGCGCCGGTTGTGACACCTACAACGTGCTGACATGAGGAAAGTTTCCAACCGATTTCTCCTACACAAACAGCAGTTGACCGGCGTTGCCTGGAGAAACATTGTTGTGATGCCTCGTGTATGGAGCAGAAATGCGTACCATCACGTTTACGACTTTGATAAAGGTCGGACTGTAGCCTATAGCGATTGCGGTTTATCATATCGCGACATTGCTGCTCGCGTTGGTCGAGATACAATGACTGTTAGCAGAATATGGAATCAGTGGCCTCAGGAGGGTAATACAGGCCGTGCTGGATCCCAATGGCCTCGTATCACTAGCAGTCGAGATGACAGGCATCTTATCCGCATGGCTGTAATCGTCTCGATCCCTGAGTCAACAGATGGGGACGTTTTGCAAGACAACAACCATCTGCACGAACAGTTCGACGGCGTTTGCAGTAGCATGGACTATCAGCTCGGAGACCATGACTGTGGTTACCTTTGACTCCACATCACAGACAGGAGCGCCTGCGATGGTGTACTCAACGACAAATCTGGGTGCACAAATGGCGAAACGTCAATTTTTCGGATGAATCCAGATTCCGTTTACAGCATCATGCTGGTCGCATCCGTGTTTGGCGACATCGTGGTGAACGCACATTGAAAGCGTGCATTCGTCATCGCCATACTGGCGTATCACTCGGCGTGTTGGCATGGTGTGCCATTGGTTACACGTCTCGGTCACCTCTCGTTCGCACTGACGGCACTTGTGACGTTGCATTTCAGATGTGTCACAACCCGTGGCTCTACCCTTCATTCGATTCCTGCGAAACCCTACATTTCAGTAGGATAATGCACGGCCGCAAGTTACAGGTCCTGTACGGGCCTTTCTGGATACAGAAAATGTTCGACTGCTGCCCTGGCCAGAAGATTTTCCAGATCTCTCACCAATTGAAAACGTCTAGTCAATGGTGGCCGAGCAATTGGCTCGTCACAATACGCCAGTCACTACTCTTGATGAACTGTGGTATCGTGTTGAAGCTGTATGGGCAGCTGTACCTGTACACGCCATCCAAGCTCTGTTTGACCAGGCGTATCAAGGCTGTTATTACGGCTAGAGGTGGTTGTTCTGGGTACTGTTTTATGAGGATCTATGCACCCATGTTGCGTGAAAATGTAATCACATGTCAGTTCTAGTATAATATATTTGTCCAATGAATACCCGTTCATCATCTGCATTTTCTTCCCGGTGTAGCAATTTACTGGCCAGTAGTGTACATTCCGCATCGCGTCACTTACCCCAACGCTACCTGGTGACAGTCAGTCTTGTGGTAGGCAGTGTTGTAATGCCTTGTCTCGTCATATACGAAAACTCGAACGCACGATCTGTGTCTGACGTGTGAAAGTCTCGTGACTCACGAAGCACGAGTGAGGTAGCCTTTCAACACTGTCCCGAAATGAACGTAGCGTAGCCGAGAGTGGCGGTGAACAGGAACTAAACGCGATTGTCCGCGCGGGCAGCTGCGATATGAAGAGCACGTCGGCACAGTCGTGGGCGCGGCCGCTCCCCCGGGTTCCATCAATTAATCACAGCGCGCGGGCCGCGACACGGCGCTTCAGCCGGCAGACGGAGCGCCAGTCGCCGCGCACAGATTGTAATAAAAGGGTGCTGCCGGCGGAGGCGGTGGGGGCGGCGGAGGCGGCTGCCGGGGGCAGGGCAGGGCAGGGAAGCTGCCAGCCGCAGGGTCGGCGCCGGTCCTCGGGGAAATCAAGGCCGGGCTAAGCCGCAACGCGAGCCCGGAAACTCACATTAAACGCCGCCGCTGCCGCCGCCGCGTGCGCGGCGCACAGTGCTAGCTGGGGGCGGCCAGGTGCCGCGCTGCGGCCACACCGCCGTCGCCACGTCACGCGTGCGCTGCTCAGCAACTGCTGCACGCAGTACGGGGGTGGTTCAGAACTACCCACATTAGGAAAAACTACACCACTTAATAGTAATAACAATACACTATATCCTGAAGGGGACAAGTCAGACAGAACAGAGCACGCGTATACAGATTGTTTCATAATTCATGTTACACGCTTTTAAAGATTGTAGAGAGTAGATCAGCTTTTACATGGGAAACCATGTCCGGAAACGTCATCCAACGACAGTGCTGATTGCCAAAGTCGTGGGCGCCTGTAAGTGTATTTTTACTTATAAACAGGGTAATACTGTGATAACGTTACAAACTTTGTAGATTCATGCAGGAGGATAAATGAGGCAATTTGAAATAACGGTCCCTGCACCGAAAATCAACGAGTGGAAAGTTATAAACGGGAACCGCTCTGATATCTCTGACAGTGGATTGCACGTACTGGTCTGTTTGTTGCTAACGCTGTAGGGTAGGCAACATTCAGAGGATGGACCGAAACAAGAAAAAATGTCAGGTAAACTTAAGATTTAAAATGCGTACCTCAAGAGCTGTGAGCACTCTTCCAGTAGAGGAGATCTATTTCCAAATGGCGAAAATGAACAATTGCTCATTACTCCTGAAGTATTCAATCTGGAGCACATGTTTACTAGCCATTTTTCCTTGTTTTGGTCCATACTACCACGTCTGAAAGGTGACTACCTTACAGTACCAGTGCACATATTCCACTGTCAGAGGTATCAGAATTATTATCTTTTATAGCTATCGACTCGTTCGTTTCTGGTACAAGGCTCTCAACCAGAATTGATACATTTATCATTCTCCAACAGTCCAGAAAGTCTGTAACATCATTACGGTATCCCCCTGCATTTACAGGGTGAACATTTAAACGAACCAACAACCAGCATGGATGTATTCGAGACTGGAAACGGAGGAAAGAAAAATCATACGAATGTGTATGAGGACATGGGCGATGTGCGTACAACGACAAAAAGTCGTCGAACACCGTACAGAGTTCTATCGCATCGACGTAAGAACAGGTGTTCAAGGCGGCCTACATGGGATGCAATGCATGGGTTCACACGTCGCATTATGGACTGCTACACACTTTCGCAGGATCTGCCCTCTCTACGAATAGCTTCACAGGCGTTGTGACAGCACACTGTTGAAGAATCTGCACATCAGGAACTGGTTCAGCATACACATTATTTATTTTTCAGATGCCCACAGAGGTAAAAATCCAGGGTGTCTAAATCCGAGGATCTATCAGGCCATGCTACAGAGCCTCCGTGTCCTATCCAATAACCGGGAAAGGTGTTAGTGTATGTTGACCAATTGTAGTACGGAAATTCATAACCTGTCATATTACCAATCACACATTCTCAAGCAGCTTAGGCAGAGTATTCCTCAGGAAATCCAAGTACGTTCATCGGCCAGGCGTTGTGGAATACTCCAGTTGAAGTACGTGGTCGCCTAGAACCGATACTGATGAACGCGTCAACTGTTCACGACGATTGTCTGTAGCCCACAGCTGACGATTATGCATACTGACGAAGCCAGTTCTCGTAAAGGTTGCTTCATTTGTAAAGAGGACTGATGGTAGATATCCCGTAATTTTGATGGTCTGGTGCAAAAACGTCTAGAGCAAAAAGAACCGAGAAAATCCCCCCTGTAGATAGAAATAAGCTGCTTATAATCCTTGCACTCGCTGCAGGTGATAGGGATAGTAGGGGTTGTCCTACAGGATACACATAACCGTACTTTAGCTCACACCATGTTGGCGGGCAACCTGCCTGGAGCATTTGCTATGGTTCGTCTAAATATCATGTAGAACCTCGTCCTCCAAATGCAGTGTACGCACAGTCCACCGACTCCCTGCAATTCGTCTCAAAGGACCCATTATCACACAAGCTCCCAGAAAGGGCTTGAAATGTTGTTTGATGATGTTCATGGCTGTGAGAATACTTGTTTTGGTATTGTTCACCGTACACAAATCCCATCTCTGCTTGTTCTTATTATAAATAGCGGAACATTGTGCTGCTTATAGTGCGTTACGTCAGTCACACAGCCTGCAAAACACAGTGAATACACAGTAATTTGTCAGAGGAACTACCATTCGTCAGTGCAATGTACGATGGTAACGATGCGTTTTCGGTCACATGACTTTTCTCTCCATTTACAGTCAGGAAACAGTCCGTACAGCGCTAGCGTTAAGCGGGATATCCGTGTTGGAGTTTTCGTCCGAGACAAATTTTCACCTTTATTTCAAAGCCTGGAAGCGTTGGTTTCTCTTAATTTGAGGATGACGAAGACCAACTACGCTCACAGATAGCGGTTATTACAGGTATAACATGCTACATGCCACTTTTTATATATGATACTATTTCTAGCACCATTAATGGTTTTATGGGCACGGCAGGCTATATGTGTTACAGGAATAATACTTCGTCCAACTTGCAAGTGGGAAATACGGTTGTGGTGACTGCACTACATCTTCATGTAAACACATTACACACACACACACACACACACACACACACACACACACACACACGCATGCACACACCCACACACAAATCCCACATCGTCCAGAAAATAAAGTTCCTTTGACACATTAATATGCAGTCATTCTACGACTTGTTAACGATTCAGTAAATAGATGGTTTTCTTTGACATCATTCTTTTAACTGGCTTGATGCATCCCGCCACGAATTTTCTTTTGTGTCAACCTTCTCGTCAAAGTATCAGTTACATTTGCATTGATATCTATAGGATGAATTTCAAACTCTGTCTTCTTCGACATTTTTACCCATTGATAAATTATAAATTTAAAAAAATCATTTGTGTAAGTCATTTATTTTAGTTTCGCCTATGAAGCGTTTAAGTTGCTTATACACTCATCTTCAGGTGCATGAGCGAATTAGGTCATATTTTTGTTCGCTGGATATAGCCAGTTGTTTATTTTGACTTTCATTTCACTACAGCAGAGGTACGAGGGTGAGTCAAATAAAAACCTTAAATATACTTTTAAATATTATTCATTTTGAAGATGTGGTACAAAGCTGTATCAGTTTCAACATAATCTCCGCCACGCTCAATGCAAGTCCTCCAGCACTTACAAAGAGCATAAATTCCTTTAGAAAAAATTCTTATGGTAATTTGCGCAACTACTCCTGCACAGCGTGGCGTACCTCTTCATCAGAATGCAACTTCTTTACTCCCTTTGCATCTTTGCGTGCTCTAAACATATGGAAATCACTTGGGGCAATGTCTGGTGAGTATGCTGAATACGAATGACACTTAAAATACAGGTCTGTGATTGCTGAAACTGTTGTGCGTGCAGTGTGGGGCCTTGCATTGTCGTGTTGCAAAAGGACACCTGCTGATAACAATCCACGTCGCTTTGATTTGATTGCAGGTCGCAGATGACTTTTTAGGAGATCTGTGTATGATGCACTGGTTACAGTGGTCCCTCTAGGCACGTAATGCTCCAGAATGACGTCTATTTCGTCCCAAAACAGAGTCGCCATAACCTTCCCTACTGATGGTTTTGTTCGAGACTTCTTTGGTTTTGGTGATAAGGAATGACGCCATTGCTGGCGCGCTCTCTTCGTTTCCGGTTGGTGAAATAGAACCCAGGTTTCGTCTCCAGTAACGATTCTTACAAGGAAGTCATCACCTTCTCGTTCAAAGCGCCGAAGAATTTCTTCACAAGCATCAACACGTCGTTATCTCATTTCAGGAGTCAGCTGCCGTGGCACCCATCTTGCAGACACTTTGTGAAACTGGAGCACGAAATGAACAGTGTGGTGTGCTGACCCATGACTAATCTGTAAACATGCTACAATGTCATTCAGTGCCACTCGACGGTTTTCCTTCACTATGGCTTCAACTGCTGCAATGTTCTGTGGAGTCAGTACTCGTTGTGCCTGACCTGGACGAGGAGCATCTTCCACTGAAGTCACACCATTTGCGAACTCCCTACTCCATTCGTAGACTTGCTGCTGTGACAAACATGCATCACGGTATTGAACCTTCATTCGTCAATGAATTTCAATAGGTTTCACACCTTCACTACGCAAAAACCGAATAACAGAACGCTGTTCTTCCCTGGTGCAAGTCGCAAGTGGGGCGGCCATTTTTATATTGATACTGCCGCGGTATGTGTGCATCTGCATTATGCTGCCACCTACAGGCCATCCTGCACGCTGTTTGTACCACGCTTGTCAACTTACAGGATAACGGAGCGAAATTTCGATTTGTTATTACAAATTTAAGTTTTTCATTTGACTCACCTTCGTATAATCACCACCTGTTAATGTAATATGCCACAAATTTTCAACAATAATACATCTATTTAAAATATGTTTGCAACGAAAGAACACAGAGGTTCGTCATTAATATGCACTTCCGTCTTAAGATGTCACACAAACATGAAACAACAACATTAACAGAGCAGATGTAGGAATACAGTGCCCTGTGAGTAGAGAAACATTCGTTACCAGCTTATATTGCGAATCAAAGATGTAGATAAAAAATATACAAACGTTTCACTTTACAATCTTTACGCTTAAGAGTGTAATTACTGCAAGAAATAAAATATGAACATAGGAAAGTTGTAAACCTACATTTTCGCATATGTAGTTGTTGTAGTTTTAGTTCGTTGGTTTGGTATTGGTCTTACGATTTAGGGCACTCAAAAAGAGTTAGCAGTGAAAGTGTCTGTCCACTGTCTAGCATGAAAAGTCCATTGCCACTGTCCCTAATTTGTCACATTGTGCTCCTCCCACATTTCCCTTTGTGAATAAAAATCTCAAGATCTGAATAGATATTCAGTTTGTGGCCTTTGTATAACTTGTATTTGTATGTTGTTATTTATGTTTACAAATTCATGTCACGTGCCATTAACGTGAGCAACTTGGCAGACTTACTCGAGTTATTATACCGAAATGCACTAATACTTACCATGAACCTAGTTTGAAAGCGCTGGCCATTCTGAACAACATATTGTGCTGTGCATGCATTGCACTTTGTTTTGTATATATCTGAGATGGAAAATTGGTCTTTGCTGGAATTTATTTTGTGTACCAGGCATCAAGTACTGCAAGAGCAAAGAATAGCTCTTACAGTATGTTTCTTCAATACATTAGCAGCTTTCTATAAAATGGCACCACAGGTGGAAATGCATATTTTCCTTGTGCCTGAATTCTGTTCTCGGTGTCTTCCTATTACCTTCCAAATTTTCTTAAATATTTCGTTTATGAGTACAGGTTGAAAAACATTTGCAGCTGCTAGTTGTTTAATTACTTCATTCCAATTCAGAGCATTTAGCTGTTCAATGGAATTTCGTGTGGTCAGTGTAACACAAATTTAAATTCGTGAATTTATGTCCATGAAGTTGACATGAAAAAGCATGCATGTTTATATCTATAGTATTGAGTTTTCTGTAAATATCAAGTATATGTTCACTATATGTTTATTGTTATTGTGAATTCAAGAAATTTTATTCAGTTCCAACAATCCTATTCACATGTCAACTGAATGTTCATGTTCATTCAGGTGAACACTAGAATAAGTGTGTCAATTTTGTGCTTCATTTCCCCTTCTAATGTTAATAATGGGTCATCCATATATCTTTTGTAAAAATATGATGTGGACACTGTGTGCTACTGTTAAATTTCACCCCCTGACTTCTAGTATGTTCAAGTGTTGGTTATTCTATTTGTTTGGCAGAGGTATTTCTCCCTTGGCAGTTTCTCTCATAGATACGAATCAGAGATCATTCTGCAATTTTTGCACGATATAGAGATCATAATGATATGTAATGATGGCGTACAGACCACAAGCCCATTGGATATAAATTGTGCGTTTTTAATAGAGTTGTTTCCACTTCATTATCATCCTCATGCCATTGATTATCTGATTCAGCCTTTTCGCGGTAGTTTCCCATCACATTGGAAGCAGCTGCCAGACTGTGTCTTTGGCCACAACTCTGTTGCTTTTATTCAGTGGTTGTTGGTTGATTTCAATTCAGAAACGCAGAACATTTTGACTATTGGTTAAAGGCTCTTTAGCTAGATCATAGTAAACCACACTAAATTCAAAAAGCAATGGTTGCATATCATACCTGCGAACACTGCGAAAAAGTAATGATGTGTATTAACTATGTTTTGAATTTATTGAGCACTTGCAGTTGCAGACACTCTTGTATTATTTTCACCACACTTACCTATTCGAGTAAAAGTCTTCAGATATATTCTTAGCGCTCTTGGATAACTAAAACCTCAGTACATAAATATTAGATGACTGGTATCCTGTTAAAGATAAAGTTTTGAAAACTATCATTTCGAAACATTTTGTCATTTCCATAGCACTGTTCCGATTTCTATCGATTAAAATCAATAAGTGAATAGCGAACATGGACAACTTGTCTGTAATTCGTTTCTTTTTGTTTCGACAGTACTGTTGCTGGTCGCCTCAAGCAATTTATCTCTGATACTTTAATTTAGTTACCATTTCACTTTGTAAGCTACAGAATCACGTAAAACATTCTTAATCACTGTTGAAAATAATCTCGTCATACTGTCAGTCCTTACGTGCATACCCCAGAGAACTTCATTTTCAAATAACAGGTACAGGAGCCGGGGACAGATTCTCACGATTTATGATTTTTTATTTTTTATTTTTGTAGAGCGATGTTGACACTATCCCTTCCCTTGCCACATCTCACTCCAAGTGAAACCATTATGAAATGAACCGAAATTCTGTATGGGTCAAAACAGCAGCCTAAGCTAGAACAATGGCTACAATGAATACCATCATTCATTAAAGCCTCCGGTGCAATACAGAGAACTGCCACCTGTATCGGAGTGGCTAGTTTAGAGGTGGAAAATAACGTAGGGGGTGGCGGGGTTTGCAGGAATCAGTTAAATGTTAATTCGGTACACTGACTACTATGAAATTCATGATGTCTCCACTATGCACATTTGAAAATCTATTGCTGATAACACCGAAATGACTGACGTAGTTTAATTCTGCTGGAAAATTAAATGAGTGTCAAATGAAAATACAAGTTATCTTCCCAACCATACTTCCCACACATTTTCTAGTGTTCGTTTCGCCAATGTAGTGTTCGTTTTGATTCTTATAATAAGTTGGGAAACTTCGTTTTGCCATGAAATTTCTACTGAGGTGTAGGTGCTGAGTGGTCTTTGCAAGGTTTTACGAGGTGTTTTAACATTCGCAACAGCCTTGATTCCCTGATGCGGCAGAATAAATGCGAAAATTTTTAGCTAGACGTTATGGTGACTGTTAAATGCAAGTAAAGAAATATATGAAACGTGTGTAGCAGTTAGATATTGTATGTTCTGGCTCACTAGCTCAATTTCATGAAAATAAAAATATCGTTCGTTAACAGTCACGGTACTTGCTTGATAGGTTCCTGGGATTTACGCCGGATAATATTGTAGAAACCGCACAATATTTCAGCGAGACAACTGCCCGCCATCTTCAGGTGCTACTGTCGCGTCGCTGAGAAGTGCGCCTATTTATATGCTGGCTTTCTAGAACAGCGCAGGCGCCAGCGGGGCATAA
Source organism: Schistocerca nitens (assembly GCF_023898315.1). Taxonomy (NCBI): domain Eukaryota; kingdom Metazoa; phylum Arthropoda; class Insecta; order Orthoptera; family Acrididae; genus Schistocerca; species Schistocerca nitens. The sequence continues at coordinate 177,752,288 of NC_064618.1, forward strand.
CGTCATCGAAGACCAATCGTAGACAGCGTCGAATACCAGAGTCCTCTGCTGGAGAAACGGGTCGCGGTCTGCGGTAGCGCCGCGGCGCGGGAAAATGCAGCCGGCAGCGACGGACCCCGTTCGCGCGCGCGAGGTGTTGAAGCGCGATTTAAGCATCTGCGCTAAGGCTTCCCATCTGCGTTGACTCGGTGCGGTTGCTAATCTGTGGCTGACGATTCCTTAGTGCCGCCAAGGTTCGAAGGCTTTGCTCAGGTGAAACCCCGTGTCTCTGTTTATTAGGTCACTGCTTATACTTATTTCGACCGCCTCTTTGATGATGGAGTCCCAGTATGTTGAAGCATGCGAGAGGATCTTGGTTTCTTCATAATTCATGCCGTGTCCCGTGTCCAGGCAATGTTCAGCAACCGCAGATTTCTCTGGCTGACCCAACCTCGGGTGACGTTTATGTTCGTCGCATCTGTCTTCGACCGTACGACACGTCTGGCCAATATAAGATTTCCCACAGTGGCACGGGATTTTGTATATTCCTGGTCTCCTCAGGCCAAGGTTGTCTTTAACAGAGCCCAGCATCGATTTAACTTTTGCTGGAGGCCGGAAAACACATTTAATCTGGTATTTCTTGAAAATTCTGCCCACCTTAAAAGACACGCCACCGACATACGGTAGAAAAACCAACCCCGTGGTGTTATCTGCTTCTTCAGGTTGTTCTTGAGGTTTGGAGCGTGCTGGTCGAAACGCGATCCGGGTCTGCTTCTCGGAGTACCCGTTCTGGGCAAATACACAGCGGAGATGGCAGAGCTCCGCCGATAAGCTGTCCTGATCCGAGATGGCTCTAGCCCTATGCACTAGCGTCCGTAATACACCGCTGCGCTGTGAGGGATGATGACAGCTCGTAGCTTGTAAATACAAGTGTGTGTGCGTAGGCTTCCGGAACACACTGTGACCCAAGGAGCCGTCTCCTTCTCAACGCACCAAAACATCCAGAAACGGGAGCTCACCATCTTTTTCTACCTCCATGGTAAAACAGATACTTGGATGGAGGGAGTTCAGATGTTCCAGGAAAGAAGGAAGCGTTACTGTTCCATGCGGCCATACCACAAACGTATCATCTACATATCTCCAAAAACATTTGGGTTTCAGAACCGCCGTCTGAAGTGCTTTTCCTCGAAATCTTCCATAAAAAGATGTGCTACTATGGGAGACAAAGGGCTACCCATAGCAACAACGTCAGTCTGCTCGAAATACTGGTTGTTAAATAAAAAGTAAGTCGAGGTAAGCACATGTTTGAAAAGGTGTATGACGTCCCCTTCCAGCTTGGCTCCTATAAGTTGTAATGAGTCCATCACAGGCACCCGTGTGAACAAGGAAACCACATCGAACCTCACTAGTTCAAAAATGGTTCAAATGGCTCTGAGCACTATGGGACTTAACATCTATGGTCATCAGTCCCCTAGAACTACTTAAACCTAACTAACCTAAGGACAGCACACAACACCCAGCTATCACGAGGCAGAGAAAATCCCTGACTCCGCCGGGAATCGAACTCGGGAACCCGGGCGTGGGAAGCGAGAACGCTACCGCACGACCACGAGATGCGGGCAAACTCACTAGTAAGTCTGTAGATTCAAGACGTAGGTTCTTCATTCGCCGTATAAAATCTTCTGAGTTTCGAATATGGTGTTCACATTTCCGCACCATGGGACTCAGAAGAGAAGCCAGATGTTTAGCTAGATGGTATGTTGGGGCACCTATATTACTAACGATAGGGCGAAGCGGAACATTCTCCTTATGTATCTTAGGCAGGCCATAAAGTCGTGGCGGAACTGGCGCTCGTTCTCTTAAACTCTTCTTCAGATAGTCAGGAAGTTGGCTGCATTTGAGGAGAGCGGATGTCCTCCGTTGTACGGCATCCGTAGGATTTTTCTGGAGCCGACGATACGCTGTATCCTGTAGTAGGTCCATCATCTTGCCAAAATAAGATGTAGCAGGCATAAGAACAGTGGCGTTACCCTTGTCAGCTGGTAAAATTACAATATCATTGTCTTCTTTTAAAGAACGGAGCGCTCTTCCTTCTTCAATGGCGACGTTCTGCTTGGGTGCAGGCATCCTGGTTATTAATCTACAAGCCTCTCGCCTTATTTCTTCAGCAGCATCATTCGGAAGTTTTAAAACACCTTGTTCAACGGCACTGATGAACTCCTTGATGGGCAAGGTCTTGGGAGTTGGCGCAAAATTAAGTCCCTTTTCTAACACTGACATTGCAGCGTCACTCAGTGGTTTATCTGTGAGATTAAACACAGTCCGTCTGCTAAATTTCTCTTCTTGCAATGACCGGTGTGTAAGGCGTTGGAACTTAGAAGTTGGACGCGCTGTGATTTACTGCCGCACCCAGTCCGAAAACGGCCAAGTAGAGCTGTCCACCCACTCCCAGGACTCCGCTGACAGACCCGACGAGATCTTTAGGTGAGGTGAGAGCAGGCTTCTGGAGACTTGGTCTAATACTCGTCTAGTATAACGGATTCTTTCTCTCACCAGAGCCCTGCTTGCTCGTTGTTTAATTCTCCTGGCTTCCGCAGAGTCCACATAATGGGTAAACTTGGCGAACGTTGGTGTAGTTTGCTGGTCCCGACATCTCAGTAAGAACACGAGAGAGCACAACAGTCCCTCCCTTTTGTTGCGGAGTTTATCAAAAAAATGGTTCAAATGGCTCTGAGCACTATGGGACTCAACTGCTGTGGTCATAAGTCCCCTAGAACTTAGAACTACTTAAACCTAACTAACCTAAAGACATCACACACATCCATGCCCGAGGCAGGATTCGAACCTGCGACCGTAGCAGTCGCACGGTTCCGGACTGCGCGCCTAGAACCGCGAGACCACCGCGGCCGGCGCGGAGTTTATCGAACTCACGTACTGCGTTAACCGTCTCCTCCCCGTAGAGGTACCAGATGTGCTGTTAGAGGTTTTCCCGGCGCTGCATCTGCTTGATAGGTTCCCGGGATTTACGCCAGATAATATTGTAGAAACCGCACAATATTTCAGCGAGACAACTGCCCGCCATCTTCATGTGCTACTGTCGCGTCGCTGAGAAGCGCGCCTATTTATATGCTGGCTTTCTAGAACAGCGCAGGCGCCAGCGGGGAATAACGTCATCGAAGACCAATCGTAGACAGCGTCGAATACCAGAGTCCTCTGCTGGAGAAACGGGTCGCGGTCTGCGGAAGCGCGCCGCGGCGCGGGAAAATGCGGCCGGGAGCGACGGATCCCGTTCGCGCGCGCGAGGTGTTGACGCGCGATTTAAGCTTCTGCGCTAAGGCTTCCCATCTGCGTTGACTCGGTGCGGTTGCTAATCTGTGGCTGACGATTCCCAGGCTTTGCTCAGGTGAAACCCCGTGTCTCTGTTTATTAGGTCACTGCTTATATGTATTTCGACCGCCTCTTTGATGATGGAGTCCCAGTATGTGGAAGCATGCGAGAGGATCTTGGTTTCTTCATAATTCATGCCGTGTCCCGTGTCCAGGCAATGTTCAGCAACCGCAGATTTCTCTGGCTGACCCAACCTCGTGTGACGTTTATGTTCGTCGCATCTGTCTTTGACCGTACGACACGTCTGGCCAATATAAGATTTCCCACAGTGGCACGGGATTTTGTATATTCCTGGTCTCCTCAGGCCGAGGTTGTCTTTAACAGAGCCCAGCATCGATTTAACTTTTGCTGGAGGCCGTAAAACACATTTAATCCGGTATTTCTTGAAAATTCTGCCCATCTTAAAAGACACGCCACCGACATACGGTAGAAAAACCAACCCCGTGGTGTTATCTGCTTCTTCAGGTTGTTCTTGAGGTTTGGAGCGTGCTGGTCGAAACGCGTTCCGGATCTGCTTCTCGGAGTACCCGTTCTGGGCAAATACAGAGCGGAGATGGCTGAGCTCTGCCGATAAGCTGTCCTGATCTGAGATGGCTCTAGCCCTATGCACTAGCGTCCGTAATACACCGCTGCGCTGTGAGGGATGATGACAGCTCGTAGCTTGTAAATACAAGTGTGTGTGCGTAGGCTTCCGGAACACACTGTGACCCAAGGAGCCGTCTCCTTTTCAACGCACCAAAACATCCAGAAACGGGAGCTCACCATCTTTTTCTACCTCCATGGTAAAACAGATACTTGGATGGAGGGAGTTCAGATGTTCCAGGAAAGAAGGAATGATGAAAAATTTATTAACATCGAGTATAGGTTTAAATGTGACGGAGTCGTTTCTGAAAGTATTTGTATGGAGTGTAGCCATCTATGGAAGTGAAACTTGTACGATAAATAGTTTATACAAGAACAGAATAGAAGCTTTCGAAATGGGGTGCTACAGAAGAATGCTGAAGATTAGATGGGTAGGTCACATAACTTATGAGGAGGTATTGAGCAGAATTGGGGAGAAGAGCAGCTTCTGGCACAACTCGACTAGAAGAAGGGATCAGTTGGTAGGACTCGATCTGAGACATCGAGGGATTACCTATTTAGCATTGGAAGGCAGTGTGGGGGGTAAAAATCGTAGAGAGAGAGCAAGAGATGAATACACTAAGCAGATTCAAAAGGATGTAGGCTGCAGTAGGGTCTGGGAGATGAAGAAGCTTGCACAGGATACATTAGCATGGAGAGCTGCATCAAACAACACAACATCATTTCCCATTGGTGAATGTAATGTAATTAAATAAATTAGGTAATTAACTATTATTTTAAAAATAATTTATAAAAAAGAATTTTTATATAATTTCCTTTGCCCAAAAAATTGTCCTATTTTTGACTAATTGAAAAACATGTTTCTTTAAGATTATACTACTGAGTAAGTATATAGAAATCATTTTTTACATGTTTTTCGTAGTCCCAAAACTGTCTTATGTTGGACTTTTGTAAAAAAACATGTTTTTTTTAAAATTACACTAAAGAGTAAGTATATAAAAAAGCATTTTAGATCATTATCTTAGCCCAAAAAATTTTCTTATTGTTGGCTTTTGTTAAAAACGTGTTTTTCTTAATGATTCTTAAAACAATGTTTCAAAATAAGAATTTTCTTAGCTCCAAAAACTGTCTTATTTTTGGCTTTTGTGAAAAACTTGTTTTTCAAATTTATATTCAAGAATAAGTATATAAAATTATTTACTTCCTGCTTTACCAGTTATAAGATATTTTGATTTATTGTTTGTAAATGCCTTTTGAGATAAAACTTATTTACAGTTCTATCACATTTACAAGTAACTTTAATTTTACTATGTTCTTTGCAGCATTCTCTACATACAGATTTACATCCATCTGTTCGATATTTATCTTTATAAAATTCCTCAATACTTTTTTAAATCATGGATTCACTATACTGTCTTATTTGTGGCTTGGCACAGCCTAAAGTCTGCTATAGCTGTCGCTTAGTGATGTCCATTTAAAGAATATAAATATTTTTCACTATCTGAAAACTGAAAAACATCCGACACAATGTCCTACAGATTTTCTGTGTTTCGGACCCTATGTACACAGCACTAAGACTATGGTCTGAATTAACAAATGGCTCTGAGCACTATGTTACTTAACGTCTTAGGTCATCAGTCCCCTAGAAACACAATTATGTTGTAATGACCTTTGCTAAGTGCACTCTCATTGGTCGACGAATGTGTGAAGTTTGGCTGAGGTAAAGGAGCTTGAAGAATGTATACATAGTTGGAGTTCTACTAACAAAGTATCTTCTAAAAATCAACTTCTTCTTCAATTTATTTCAGGTTGAAATTAATTTTTTTCTTAACATTATTTGATTTTAAAATTCAAGAACAAGACTGAACAATTGATTGATGTGATTTTAACAACAAAATTAGAAACAAAAAATAGAGAAAATTACATCTAAACTAAAGTATGTTCCCACATTAAAGTAATTGAAACTTACTTCAGTGACATATGTTGACAGAAGTTAGAATCTAGTTAGTGGAGAGTAATGCTCACTGATGTCTCTATAAGACCAGTTAGATATATATAAAATGCAGTACAATTTCATACACGCAAAATGTATGTACCATGACTAAGCACTTTTGGACTTGTGATTTTCTGTTTAATCTGAAGACTATGAAAATTCGTTTTTACCATAACGTTTTTATTTTTAGAGATATTGGAATTCTGATTGCATTTTTGGTTAGACCATATTCCCCTTAAAGTTTGGTACCCGCAATACAATGAAGTAAATCTGGTTGCATAACTCACAGGGGCAAGGGGCAAAATACACTCCTGGAAATTGAAATAAGAACGTGAATTCATTGTCCCAGGAAGGGGAAACTTTATTGACACATTCCTGGGGTCAGATACATCACATGATCACACTGACAGAACCACAGGCACATAGACACAGGCAACAGAGCATGCACAATGTCGGCACTAGTACAGTGTATATCCACCTTTCGCAGCAATGCAGGCTGCTATTCTCCCATGGAGACGATTGTGGAGATGCTGGATGTAGTCCTGTGGAACGGCTTGCCATGCCATTTCCACCTGGCGCCTCAGTTGGACCAGCGTTCGTACTGGACGTGCAGACCACGTGAGACGACGCTTCATCCAGTCCCAAACATGCTCAATGGGGAACAGATCCGGAGATCTTGCTGGCCAGGGTAGTTGACTTACACCTTCTAGAGCACGTTGGGTGGCACGGGGTACATGCGGACGTGCATTGTCCTGTTGGAACAGCAAGTTCCCTTGCCGGTCTAGGAATGGTAGAATGATGGGTTCGATGACGGTTTGGATGTACCGTGCACTATTCAGTGTCCCCTCGACGATCACCAGTGGTGTACGGCCAGTGTAGGAGATCGCTCCCCACACCATGATGCCGGGTGTTGGCCCTGTGTGCCTCGGTCGTATGCAGTCCTGATTGTGGCGCTCACCTGCACGGCGCCAAACACGCATACGACCATCATTGGCACCAAGGCAGAAGCGACTCTCATCGCTGAAGACGACACGTCTCCATTCGTCCCTCCATTCACGCCTGTCGCGACACCATTGGAGGCGGGTTGCACGATGTTGGGGCGTGAGCGGCAGACGGCCTAACGGTGTGCGGGACCGTAGCCCAGCTTCATGGAGACGGTTGCGAATGGTCCTCGCCGATACCCCAGGAGCAACAGTGTCCCTAATTTGCTGGGAAGTGGCGGTGCGGTCCCCTACGGCACTGCGTAGGATCCTACGGTCTTGGCGTGCATCCGTGCGTCGCTGCGGTCCGGTCCCAGGTCGACGGGCACGTGCACCTTCCACCGACCACTGGCGACAACATCGATGTACTGTGGAGACCTCACGCCCCACGTGTTGAGCAATTCGGCGGTACGTCCACCCGGCCTCTCGCATGCCCACTATACGCCCTCGCTCAAAGTCCGTCAACTGCACATACAGTTCACGTCCACGCTGTCGCGGCATGCTACCAGTGTTAAAGACTGCGATGGAGCTCCATATGCCATGGCAAACTGGCTGACACTGACGGCGGCGGTGCACAAATGCTGCACAGCTAGCGCCATTCGACGGCCAACACCGCGGTTCCTGGTGTGTCCGCTGTGCCGTGTGTGTGATCATTGCTTGTACAGCCCTCTCGCAGTGTCCGGACCAAGTATTGTGGGTCTGACACACCGGTGTCAATGTGTTCTTTTTTCCATTTCCAGGAGTGTATTTTTTGTTAATTTCTCAGTCAAATATTAACCGATTCAAAGTGCTGCATAAAGAGATCTACCTAGGAAAAATATAATAAAATAAATCGGAAATCGTTTAATAAGTAAGATACAAAAATTTTCCGTTTTTATTGTTTCTATCTTTCCTGAAATGTTTGAGAAATGTGTATAAGCATGAAGTTAACACTTTTATAAATTTTTTAAATTTTTCATTCACTTATATAGAAGCAAATGTTAATAATTAAAAATTTTCAGTAAGTAATCTATGTCGTGCATCATATGTAAGTTTCTTTTTACCATACATAATTACATATGAAGTGTATCATTCGGAACTTTATCATTAAAATTTGCACAGAGTTTCATAGAAATTTTCTGTGTAGCTACAACATTCTTTCTACATGTCATATTAATTACATAAAACAGGATAATTAGTTCTAAAACTAAATGTACTAATTTCAATATCTGATTTTAGTAAAGTAATTCATTTAAAGTCTAACAATGTATCATATGCTTTAAGAAAATTATTTGGCGGATTAATATTCCACATTTCTTGAGGAAAAACTTGATTTCTACGATTTTTAAATAAATATTTAATAGTTTGACATGATCATATAATGTCGAAACAACTAACTGATCCTTTTTACGATTCGTTTGAAATATAACAAATATGAAGCAAGACATATCAAATTCTGTAGAGTTATAGTAATTTGTAATATCTAGTTCAAAAGTGTTTTACCAGGTAACCAGCAACTTCTTGTGTTTGAAGTTCATAAAATGAAATAGGAATTTTCGGATTTTTAATAATAATTTCTCAGTGTTCAAGTTCATAATTTGGTTCATATTTAAAAACTGGTAAACGAATATCGATAGATTGTATAAGTATTTTTCCTTCTTTAGGAAGTGCATGTTTTATTTCAATTCCAGCATCATTTTTATCAGACCAATGTAGAATTGCATCACCAGAAGATGAACTACGTGTAAAAAGTACCATTAAGTCTCCTTCAAACATAATTTCTCTACAAAATTTCTCTTTCAAAAATCCATCAAGTAATGATAAGGGATAAAGTATTTTATTTCTTTTGCTATTTATTTTTTCTGTATTAATTATATGTCCTTCTAAACTTATTTTGTCAGTAACAGTTTAAGTTAGATGTTGTAAAACAGATGAAGAAATAAAAGGATGTTCAATTCTAGATAAAATATTATTTCCTTTCTTTATCATTATAAAATCAAACAGTTTTGCAACATAACTGTTAATTAATATTTTGTTTGATTTTCTATCATAAAATGGATTATCTGTTCCATCATTTTCAATAATACTAAAATTCATTTACAATTGTGCACGATTTGTTTGATGCCAACCATCACCAATATTTATTTCAAGTTCTGTATCTTTGTTAGGAACATTTAAATCATTTTTATTTTCCTCATTCATAGAGAATGAGTAGAATTGTTAACTTTCAATTTTATTCATAATGCAGTCTAGTATTGTTTCAGCAATTACTTATTTATTAAGAAAAAATGTACTAGGATATTTCTAAAACAACTGTTACAGTAGCACCATGAAAGTCAATTAAATTATCATTTTCATCAGTTATAATAAATTCTAAAACTTGAATTGTATCAGAAATAGGAATATTTACAGGATATTTTGGTTCATAGATTATTGGTCCACAAATTCTGCATTATGTTTAAATGAAGCAATAATATTAGTTTCTTTATGAAAATGATCATTATGTTTTACATACATTCCATTAGTAAGATTAAAATTTATATTTATCAATTCAAAAGGAATTATTTTAGGAACATCTTTAGCTATGGTTTTTTCATTAGCTAAAACAACTGGATTATTAAACGCAAGTAAGCATCCAATTCTATCTGCTACATCCATACACAATTTTATTTCACTTTTAATAACCATTCTATTTTAAAATTTCATCTGCTTTAAAGTGTATATTAGGTTTTCTCAATGAATAAAATATCCTAAATTATTCAAACTATATAAACCTACAGAAATTTCTATCATGTCACCATCACAAAAAGTTTATTATTTTTTGTTGTAATATTTAGAGTTACATAAGTTGAATAAAAGCAACATTAATATATCATGTATTGGAACAGTTAATCTTTTTCTAAGTATACTAGATTCATCATTAAGTTGAAACAATCTCCTTATTTAATACTGAAAAATTTTTTTAATAAATGAACAAAACAGAATGGGAAACTAAAGTAAGAATTCCAATAATAAGTTAAAAAACAAACATGGTTACCTTTACCAAATTCTAGTAGATCTGCAATAATTGAGCCAAGTGTTTGTGGAAAAACAACATAAATGATTGATAATTATGTTTTAGCTCCATGATGTTTAAACTGAAATAAAATTAAACAATTATATATTTATTCAAAAAATTTAGATCAACCAAAATATTATGAATTTATAAAACAATGTACAAAGTTGAGGATAAAATCAATGAATGTTTTGTTAGTGTAATTGAAAATAATGAATAAATTATTGCATTAAATGAATGCGAAAATAATTCAGTTGTTATATTTGATGTTAATATTTTAGAAAATCAAGATATTGAAGAGAATATTTTACTAGAGGCAGACTCAAAGGTATACATTGTTTTATGTAAAGCAAAATTATTCAAAAATACCGAAACAGTTAGTCAGAGATAATCCAAATTTTTTAAATACCTTTAGACAAGATGACATAAATTTAGTTCTTTTTCATCAGGATTTGTTGGTGGGGATTAAAAGTTTGATATTTTTAGAGAAATGTGTTGTAAATGTTGGAATGATGACTTTGGATTTTTCAGAATATACATGACTAGATAACTAAATAAAGCTAGGATTAGAAATAAATACAACACTTTATAAATCTTTAATTATTTTTATCTCTGATAAATGGACACTTTAAAAAATGATATTACATATTTATTAGACCATGATGTTGTTTTACCTGACCATATAAATGAATTTACAGAAGCTCTTGATTACTTAAAAAATATGAAAAATCAAAAAACATAGAATCAATGTATGGTCAACATTTTACAAAGTGCTACATGTAGACCACACACATAGGGTTGTTATTTTTATGATAGATATGTAAGTAAAACACAGCAACTTATTAATTTTTATAAATATAAACATTAAGCACAATAAAAATGTTAAACATAAACATAAAAATAAATATAAACATTAAACATAAACGTTTAACATAAACATAATTAATGTTTTTTCTTCCTTAATAAATGTTTGCAAAGTATGATGAAAAGGTTGTTAAACAAGCTAAACAAAATAGATAGATAGCCAAAGGATTAAAAGAACAATATAAGCTTTAGAAAAAGCAACTGAGAACAGAATATGAAAAATTTAAAAAAGAAGATCAAACTGTTATTGATGCTATTGAAAAAGTAAAACAAGGATTAGGAGATAACGTAGTGAATGCAATATTGAAAATAGAGAAGTTGAAAAACAAATGGTTCCTTATCACCATAAAGAAAATTATGATGATATTTTTCCTATTCCAACAACACCTTCAGATTCTTCATTTGAAAAAAGTTTTTTTAATACTGAAAGTTCATTATCACAAACACGAAAAAAACTTGAAGTGGTGAAAAATGTAGAAGAAAAGGAGAAATTAAAATTTAGTCAAAAAGAGATTTTACCTCAAATGACATTTATTGGTCCAACAATAACAAAGTATATTGGTTCTCTCAATGATAAAGCTTTTGGATTACGTTTAAACATGGTAAACACTATGTAGGTAATCGTGAAGCTAAATTTAGCAATGACAAACTCTTAATCAATGGAAAAAATTATAAAGCAACTCATGACTTACTGAAACTCTTGACTGAAACTACTGTAGAAGTTGAATATGAAGCAAATTCCTTTGATAATTATGAAGATGTCTTAATATTATTAAATGCTATATATCAAAATAATGATCCTAATTCTAATAAACCTAAAACAAGTAGAAGTGAGAAATATCAACAAATAATCAAACCAATATGGCAGGAGATTAAAAAATGTAGAGTACATGAGTAAAAGGGTAAACGTTTAATTAAAAAATATGCAGATAAATTAATTGAATATGACTGGATGAATAAGGTAAGATAAATAATTGATAGATTTGCTGTAACTCAGGGTGGAGAACTTTTGGAAATACGAATTATCACAATGAAAAAAATAGTATGGCACAAATGTTAACAAATAAATATAGTGATTTCTTAATGAATAATCCAAAGGTAATTCCATATTTAATTAGATTTTTTAAATATCTTCCACATACATTTTGCAGAAGAGACAAAAATGGAAAAGGATTAGTAAATTAATAAAAATGGAAGAGGATTAGTTTGTTAATTATTAATTAAATGAAGCTTGTAAACAACATGATATTGCTTATAGAGAGAGTAAAGATTTAGAAAATAGAGAAATAACCGATAATGGACTTCAATTAAATGAAAAAGAGATAATGTATGCAAGGTATGCTTCATTTGGTGAAAAAGTAGCAGCAACAGCCATTAGAGGAATAATGTATGGAAAACGAAAAGTAGGTATGGAATTTAATGTTGATATAAATGTTTGGGGATTATAAATTAAAAATCGTTATTAGGTATTTAACTATATAAATGAATAACTTTACAACTGATTATACTTTGCTACCTAGTGGTAAAACTATACCAAAGTCAATTAAATTAAAGTCAAATAATGAACAAGTAAGTGCAAATGAACCATTTTAGCAGATGTTCAGAAAAGGAAAAAAGTTGAGGAAATTAACATATTACATTATGTATCCCTGTGAGTAAAAAAGTTATTCAATATTTAAAAAAAATATGGTATAGGATTAACACAACATGAAGGCAGAATCTTACCATTATTACTGCTGCATTACCTTATTTAGCAACAATAGGTTCTTTAGCTGGTGGATTTGCAGCAATTGCAAAGGCAGTTATAAATAAGGAGAAAGCTGATAAGGAATTAGAAGAACAAAAAAGATATAATTTACAAATTGAATAGAAAGCTGGAACTGGAACAAAGAAGCCCAAAAATTTTCAAAATATAATTGTTAAAAATCCTAATGCTTAAAATAATTTTGATATAGATGGACTTAGTAAACAATTAAAACTTAAACACTTTTATGTGTATTTATGATTGATGAATTAGTAAATATAACAATAAAAACTGAATGTGTTACAGTTAATTTATATATATTGATAATGGTAGACATTGGATTTGTTACTATAAAAATTAAGACAAAAAATTTGTTTTTCATTCATTCAATGATAATATCAAAAGCAATTAGTTAACTATTTAGGAAAAAACGAACTATTTTACAATGCAGAAAGAATACAAAATTTTGATGAAGTAATTTATGGTCATTTTTGTATATTCGTTTTAAAATTACTATGTGACAATTTTGATTTTAATGAATTTTTTATTTTTAATAAATGGACATTTTTGGAAATAAGATCAAAACTGATGTGGAAACATCATATGATATAAGGGCATTGGAATCAAAAATTAAAAAAGATTTAGAATCAAAAATATATAATTTAATCAAACAATTCCTGAAAGAATTACGAGTTATTTTTAAAATCAGTAAAACTTTTATTGATTTTAAAGGCAGAAGAATTGTAGACATAAAAGATCTAGTAAGTGTTTATGATGCTGTTAGTGAACAATAAAGATCTATCAAATTATACCGATCTTTCAAATTCTTTTACAAAAGAGTATATGGGGAAAGCATATTCAGATTACTTTTCAAAAGCAGATTTAACACCATATCTATGTAAATAAGTCATGTTCAAAAAAGAATGTGTAATAAATAATAAATTGAAATTACTTTTATGACTGGAAATGAAGTAATAGAAGATCAATTTGAGTATGATGTAAAAATTAAAAAAGTCTTATATCTGGATCATGGTGAAGTGTTTCCTGTTAATCTTACGGTAAAAGTAAAAATATCTGATCGAAAGATACAAAATATATATACTAATCAACTAGATAAACCACACGATATGAAATGGAGAGATAAACTTCCGATATCAAACAATTAAAACTGTTCCAGAAGTTGTAAATGTACTTATATTTGATGAATTGCTAATTGAATCAATTGATAATGACACAATGGAACAATAATAAAATTTCATATTAAATTTTTATTCTATTTAAATGAAAAAATCAAGCTTAGCATTTATTTCTTAAGGATCATCATATCTATTGTTTAAAGTGTAAAAAATTTACTGAAACACATAATCCACATAGAGTAAGAATTGAAAATGATAGACAAAGAATTGAATGTCTTTGTACAATATGTAAAAGTAAAAAGAGTATTAAAAAAAATTGTAAATTGAAGACTGCTTCAGCAATTGCTGGGGAAGGTTTATATAATAATAAAAAAATCTGCGAAATGGATTCTGGATAAAGGTTATAAATATTTATTAACGATAATTGAGGTTTTTGTGCAATATGCATTTGCTGTTCATGTTAAAGACAAAATGCCTAAAAATATGGTAGATGCTTTTCTAAAATATTTTATAGGTAGAAATCCAAATAATTTACAAACAGACAATGGTAAGGAATTCTATAAAAAAGAATTTAAAGAATTAATGAAAAAATATGACATTAATCATTATTCTACTTTTAGAGAGTTAAAAGCATCTGTGGCCAAACGATTTATAATAACACTTAAAGAAAAGATGTGGGAGAAATTTCGTTTACAAGGAAATTATAAATGGTTAAAATTAATTGAAGAAGTAGTTGAAGAATACAATAATAAAAAACATTCGACAATAAAATGAAACCAATGGAAGTAAATGAAAAAATTTTTTAAGTAATTAAGGTTGTATCTAGTGAGCAAGCTGAATTTAAAAAAAGGTGATAAATTGAGAATTAGTAAACTGAAAGCGCATTTTGTAAAACAATATGCAGCTTATTGGTCGACATAAATATTTGAATTTTAAGATATCAATCATTCTAATCCAATTACATGTAAATTAAAAGATATAAATTGAAATTCTTATGGACAAGAACTACAGAAAACTAAATTTCCAGATGTATACTTAGCTGAAAAAGTCTTAAGAAACAAAGGAGATGAAGTTTATGTTAAATGGCTTTTACAATTCACATAACATTTGGGTAAAATAAAATAATGTTATATCATAGTAGTTCAGTTTGCTGAATCTAATTATATCTTGTTTGTTTTTGTGAATAGTTATTCTAAATATTGAATTAGTTCATACGACATCAATGCTTAGATTTACTTTCATTTTTTAATACACATTTATTAAATTATATTTATATTCAATCTCATCATTTGAATGTCTATCTTCGATTTTATATAGTTTGTTCTGTAAAAATTTTTGTTGTGTTCTATTAATGCACTAGTTATATTCACATTCATCATCAAATCATTTTAAAAGAATTAATGTGTGTCTAAAACTGTCATCAGTTGTTTTAGGAACTACATGTGGTAATAAACTATGCATTTATTTCTTTTACCTATTGTTTCTGATGCAATATTAAATGTTTCTCTAAATTTTGAATGTGATCATCTATCATTTTAATTCTATCATCTTTTAATTCAACTATTTCAATGTTTAATTATTCATTTATTGTAGTTCTATACAATTATCTTTGTCATTTATTTGATATTTATAGCCATCAATGATCTCTTTTATAATCTGATATTCACCATGTTTTCTAATTGGTGGTAAAACTCTTTCATGAACCCAATCTTGAAAATGTTCTGCAAAAGGCATTTTATATTTCATAACTAAAGAATAAAGACCAGATTCATCGATAAATTTTGTATGTGGATGAATATTTTCCAATAGTATCATTTTAGTACTATTGAAATTTTCATATGTTTCACAGTATTTTTGGTTAACATTCTCTTTAATAGCATTCCTAGGTCTAACGTATCCCAACAGATCAGTATCTTGATTTGCATAAAACTATGGATTATTTTGTTCATCAATAATCTTAGAAACATCTTTATTGTTGTATGTGAGGTTGTTGTTGAACAGATCCACAATTGAATCCATTTAAGAGAAATATTTTTACTAGTTTTGCAAACAATAAGCTTTATGTCATATTTGCAGTATTAATGATTAAATTAAATTAGAGAATGTTTTATAAATAAAGTAAAAATTATTTTCTTTTAAATGAAGAACCAAAACAAAATGCAAGTTGAAGAAAAAGACACTTATGAAATAATAGAGATATGTGAAAATGATATCGATTGTCCTATTTGCTTAAGTGATGAAAATAATAATCAATTTGTTAAAACAACCTACAATCATACTTTTTATAAAGAATGTATTGACCAGTGGTTAAAGGAAAATCAAAATTGTCCACTTTGTAGAACTATTATTAAAAATAAAGAACCAACATCAGTTGAGAAAATGACTACACCTAATACTTTAAGAGTAAATATTTTGATTCTTTACCAGTAACTACTATCTCTTTTGATCCTTCATTTTCAAATAACTTCCGGGAATTCAGCCAGGTAACACTTTCAGCGACCGCCGATATTTCGGCGGGAGAACACCCCGCCATTTTCAAGGCAAACTGCAACGGACAGGCGGCGTGCATGCAAATTTAATACCTCGGTTCTGCGACAGAAGCAGGAAAGATAACACACACACAGAACACTAGTGCCACCAAAGATGACCAAAGTCAGAGCTATCGATAGTGAGACTATGAATTCACAGGTGAGGCAGCATTGACTCTGTTCCTCTGTTTTTTGACAAGGGAGAGAGCCGGATTCCAAACAGAGTTTAAACAGAAACCTCCATCCCTGTTAACGAGGTTGCTCACTAGTTTAATCTCAACTGCCTCCTTAATGACACTGTCCCAATAGCTGGACGTGCATGCCAATATCTCGGTGTTATTATATAACATGGGGTGACCAGTATCCAAGCAATGTTCGGCAATAGCAGATCTATTTGGCTGCTGTAATCGTGTGTGCCGTTTATGCTCAGTACATCTGTCCTCCACGGTCCTGATAGTTTGACCAATATATGCCATACCGCAGCTACAGGGAATACGATACACACCTGCCTTACGCAATCCAAGATCATCCTTAACGGAACTCAAAAGTGCTCTAATTTTAGATGGAGGTCGGAAAACACATTTCACATCGTATTTCCGTAAAATACGACCGATCTTATTGGACGTGTTTCCTACGTAAGGCAAAAAGGCAGTAGACTTAGGTGTTGACTCAGAATTATCATCAATCACCCGATGTACAGTTGGTCGATAGCGCAACGCACGTTCAATCTGTCTATCACTATAACCATTTTGACGAAATGTAACTTCAAGATGGGACAGCTCAGCTGGCAAAGTCTCAGCGTCAGAAACGACATGTGCCCTATGTACCAAGGTACGAAGTACCCCTTCACGCTGAGCCGAATGGTGACAACTATTAGCTTGTAAGTACAAATCGGTGTGAGTACGTTTCCTGTAGACTGCATGTCCCAATGATCCATCATCCTTCCTCCTAACCAACACGTCGAGAAAGGGAAGGCAACCATCCTCTTCCACCTCCATCGTAAAACGAATGTTCGGGTGGATCGAGTTCAGATGTTCTAGAAAGACATTCAAATTCTCCCTACCGTGAGGCCAAACAACGAAGGTATCGTCAACGTATCTAAAGAAACAGGCGGGTTTTAAAGGCGCCGACTCCAATGCACGTTCCTTGAAGTCTTCCATAAATAAATTTGCGATCACAGGAGACAACGGACTACCCATCGCAACTCCATCTGTCTGCTCGTAATACTGGTCATTAAATAAAAAGTAAGTGGATGTCAACACATGCCTAAAGAGATTAGTTAAATCAGTACCAAACCTGGCTTCAATTAACCGCAACGAATCAGACAGAGGAACACGAGTGAAGAGAGAGACCACATCGAAACTCACTAAAATATCAGAGTCATTCAGCCTCAGTCCCTCCAAACGACGTAAAAAATCAGCTGAGTTCCTGATATGATGTTCACACTGTCCTACTTGTGGACTCAACAGAGAAGCAAGATGCTTGGATACACGATATGTCGGAGCGCCGATGTTACTCACTATAGGACGGAAAGGAACCCCTTCCTTATGAACCTTTGGAAGGCCATATAACCTAGGGGGAACGGCACTATAGGTGTTAAGCCTCTTGATTGTGTCCTGCGAAAAACCACTTTTCTTCAGGAGGCTGTTGGTCTTTCTCTCAACACTTTTCGTGGGGTCAGCATCGATTCTGCGATACGCTGAATCAGATAGTAAACGTTGCATCTTTTGTACATAATCAGGTTTATTTAAAACAACGGTGGCATTGCCCTTGTCAGCAGGTAAAATAACAATACTGGGATCAACTTTGAGAGAGCGTAATGCAGCCCTCTCTGCTGCTGTTACATTACTCTTGGGTGGACGAGCCCTAGTCAAAACACGGCATGCCTCCCTCCTAACTTCCTCTGCAGCGTCAGGAGGTAGTTTGCAAACTGCCTGTTCAATTGAACTAATAAAATCAACTACCGGCAAATTCTTCGGAGTGGGTGCAAAATTTAAACCCTTCCCTAGCACGGATAAGGTTGCGTCGTCAAAAGATTTCTCTGTGAGATTTATCACAGAACGTCGAGATATAACATCCGACTCCGCGCGATGAAAACGTTCAAACTTTGCCAAATGCCGGGCAGTAACGGAGTTGTACTCCCAGTCAGCTTGGGTCCATGAGGCACCGTCCAACCAATCCCAAGTGAAATCAGACACTTCAAATGCAACCATTAAATATCGGCGGTCGCTGAAAGTGTTACCTGGCTGAATTCCCGGAAGTTATTTGAAAGTTGTATACGCCAGGAGAAACTCAGATCCTTCATTTGTTTGAAATCAACAACTTCGAAACAAGATGATGATTATGGTGATAAATATCTTTATAATAATTTATACGAATAATTTAATATTAAAGTAATTTACTTTTTGAAAATTCTAATAAATATTTTCTGTATAATATATTTTCATTATAAATGGAACACATTCAAGTTCAAAAATTTTGTTCTGTGAAAACTAAGTTTTGTAATTTTTGTAATACACAGAAATCAATTGATAATTTTACTTAACAAAGACTCAAAAAGATAGTCATACAACTATATGTAGGCCATGTTTAAATAAATATTTTGCTGAAAATTACAATAAAAATTGCATTCCTCATCTATGTGGATAAAGTGCTTCTAAATAATATTCTAAAAAACATTTAAGACAAAATCCAAGTGAAGAACATACGAAAATGAAAATGAATCTACAATAACTAATGAAAAAAGAAAGTAATGTAAAATTTGTGAAGAAATTAAAGATTTGAAATGTTTGTATATAAATCCATCAAATAAAGATAAACATAACAATAAATCTAAGAAATGTTCTTTACAATATATTAACGATAAGAAAGCTTTGACTTCAAACAATAATCCTTTATGAATAATTATCAAGTCATCTATTAAATAGTTGTCATTTGATTAATAAAAATAATTTTTGAAATCGATTAAATTTTCTTTGTAATAAATAGAAGAGCAAAATGGAAGTAATATTGCTACTCAACTACAGCAAATTACCTATCGACTACAACGATATGCTGTTGCAAGATTTCGTGAATTTAGTAAAGAAAATAGTTTATGTGGATATTCAAATTTGCGTAAAGCTGATTTTATAAGATTTATTATTAGTAACTGTGCAATTATTATTAGTATTCATCCAAATATTTTTTGAAATAATACGCCTGTATTAACCGAAATTAATACAAATATTTTTGAAAATAACATGTCTGAAGTAATTGAAAATCCTAAAAATTATATAACAGAAGTAAGTAAAAATTTTAAAAATATTGTTGACATTTATATACCTGAAGAGAGTTCTAAGACTGCGACAACTGTCGCTGTAGAGGTGATAAACAAACAAATATTGTGAAAATTAATAAAGTCAAAATAAGTGATAATCTTTGGAAAAAGTTACCATATTATCATTTTTATGATGTTTTTCTAACTAAAGAAGGTAAGCCATTAAAAGAATATTTCCATTTTCTACAAATATATTTGCAAAACCAAAAGGTAGAAAACAATTAAAGACTACTTAGCAAAAAAGCCATTTGGAAACAGATTACAAACTATAAATTTAGAAAATAATATAGATATACTTTGTCCTAATCATTTCTTAAATGCAGTAAAACCAAAAATTTTTAAGATTCTTAAAGTCTATTTGAAAGTACATCATTGTGTAAAGATAAATTTTTTTTATATTTTGAATATAGTCTACAAACAAATGAAATAAGTGAAATATTTCAAGAAGTTGGACAACCGACACTAAACTATATTATTGTAAGAGGAAAAGGTTTTAATTAAAAATTCGAATATGGTAAATGACATATTTTAGAAAAAAATATATACTATTTTCAAACACAACGTTCGGATGGTCAATAAATAAATTTATTTGTTTACAACTAGCAAATAACAAATATGATTCTCTACGAGGATCATCTTATATTGATTTACCTGAAGCAATAAACAACAAAAAAGCTTGTATTAATGTGATAAACAATGATAAAAATATTTTCTGTGGTGTTTAAAATCGGCTTTGTTTCCTGTAGATGAAAATGCTGAAAGAATAACAAAATATAGAAGATGTTGGTCTTGATCTTGATACAAAATTTGAAAATATTGAATTTTCTATAGTAGTTGATCATATTCCAAAAACAGAAAAATAATTAATCTATGTATTAATATTTATTCATTTGATTATGAAGATTGAAGTTGTCAAGTGTATCCATTAAAAATAACCAAACCTAAAAAGGATAAACATGAAAATCTACTTTATTTTAGAAAGATAACAGACAACAAAATTTTTGTATAAAAAATTTATCTAGACTTTTATCAAGTCAAATGACTAAACATACTGAAGTAAAACCTATTTGCGATTTATGTTTACTATATGTTAATAGTAAAGAAAAGTTAGATGAACACATAAAAAATTGTTTGACTAATAAACCATTAACAGTTGAAATAACAGGTGAGGGAGAACCTGCAAATTTTAACAATTATCAATGTACACAAAATGTTCCATTTGCTATTTAAGCTGATTTGAAAGTTTACTTTTAAACATGGATAATTTTGAACCAAATTTTACAACACCGTATACAATGAAATATCAAAAACAATAGCCAAATGTATTTTGTTGTTATATATATATATCTTGGTGAGTATCATGATTTATATCTTAAAGCTGATGTTTTATTATGAAGTGATGTTTTTCGACAATTTTAGAAAAACATGTATACAAACATATAATTTAGATCCTTTTTGGTATTGTACAGTACCAGGTTTATCTTGGGATGCCATGTTAATATTACTAATCAAAATCTTGAAATATTAGATGACTATGATATGCTTCTACTGGTTGAAAAAGGAATATAGGTGGAATTTCACAATGTTGAAAAAATATGTAAAAGCTAATAATAAGGATTTAAAAGATTATAATAACAAAGAAATATGAAATTATGTAATGTACCTAGATGCAAATAGTTTTTTATGGTTGTGCTATAAATCAATAATTACCATATGGTGGATTTAAATGTGTTGAACCAAATAATTTTAATTTTAAAGAGTAAGTGAAATGTAAAACAATAGTGAAGATGGATATAAATTTGAATTAGATCTAGATCATGCAAAAGAATTACATGATTTACATGAAGATTTACCGCTAGCTCCTGAATCAAAACTTATTCCAGGTAAAAATAAAAGTAAATTAATAACTGCTTCAGATAAAAAGTGTAGCTATGTACTACATTATCGAAATCTTAAACATTATTTATCTTTAGAAATGAAACTTCCAAAAATTAATAAAGTTTTAAAACTTAAATGGTCCTCTTGGTTAAATAAGTATATAGATCTAAACACACAGTTAAGAACTAAAGCTAAAAATGATTTTGAAAAAGATTTCTATAAATTAATGAATAATTCTGTATTTGGTAAAACAATGGGAAATATAAGAAATAGATAAGATATAACCATGATAAACTTGTAGCTAAACCAAACATAAAAATAGAACTATATTTAGTGACAATCTTCCTGCTATTCAAATGAATAAAACTTAAATTGTAGTTAA
Source organism: Schistocerca nitens (assembly GCF_023898315.1). Lineage (NCBI taxonomy): Eukaryota > Metazoa > Arthropoda > Insecta > Orthoptera > Acrididae > Schistocerca > Schistocerca nitens. The sequence goes on from NC_064618.1 coordinate 177,774,091, forward strand.
TAAACCTTTTTATGTTGGAATAGTTATACTTGATTTATCTAAAGAATTAATGTACGATTTTCACTACAGAGTTATGAAACCTAATATGGAGAAAATATTGATTTATGTTACCAAGATACATATAGTTATAATATGAAAACTGAAGATTTCTATGAAGACATGAAATCAATATTTGGTTATTTTAATATGGATAATATATATAATATTCCACAGGTAAACAAAAAAGTTGTGAGTAGAATGAAAGATGAATGTAATAGAAAAATAATGTAAGAATTTTGCAGTATAAGATTAAAGATCTAAGTTTACAAAGTTGGCAACAAAATATGAAAGAAATCTAAAGGAATTACAAATGTGATGTTAAAAACAAAATAAGTTAAGACGATTAAAATATTGTTTGTTTAACAATATAGAACAACACAGAAAATTTAATTTAATTAAAAGTGAAAAACATGAAATATATACAATTAAAGTGAACAAAAAAGTACTCAGTACTCATGATAATAAAATATATGTTTTTGAAAGTAGTATAGAAACAATAACAAATGGTCATTACACATTATTGAAAATCTAATACAAAATTATTATATATAAATCTGGTAAAATTTATTCTAAAAAAATGGAGACTATAATCAAGAAGCTCAATGATGTTAGTGTCTCGAAAGAGATTATAAAAATAACTAAAGTAGAGATTAATATTTTATATAATGTTACTGACTGTGATTACTTAAATACTAGATATGGAGAACAATTTTGTATGGAGCTTAATAATGATTTTTAAGTTATTTTACCAAATAGATATTGCAAATTAATTTATCCTTGGGAACTTAAAATAATTAATAAAGGACAAATGAAACTGAAATATAAAGGAATGAAGTAACTTAAAAATCGTAAGCAAGAATTTCAGAATGTAATATTTTTTAAAAATTATTTTTCAAATTAATTTTGTTTTATTTAAATGGACAACACTAAGCGACAGGTAACATCGGGGACAGGCTACAACCCTGTCTCACTCCCTTCCCAACCGCTGCTTCCCTTTCATGCCCCTCGACACTTATAACTGCCATCTGGTTTCTGAACAAATCGTAAATAGCCTTTCACTCCCTGTATTTTACCCCAGCCACCTTTAGAATTTGAAAGAGAGTATTCCAGTCCACATTGTCAAAAGCTTTCTCTGAGTCTACAAATGCTAGAAACGTAGGTTTGCCTTTTCTTAATCTTTCTTCTAAGATAAGTCGTAAGGTTAGTATTGCCTCACGTGTTCCAACATCTCTATGGAACCCTAACTGATCTTCCCCGAGGTCCGCTTCTACCAGTTTTTCCATTCATCTGTAAAGAATTCGCGTTAGTATTTTGCAGCTGTGACTTATTAAACTGATAGTTCGGTAATTTTCACATCTGTCAACACCCGCTTTCTTTGGGATTGGAAGTATTATATTCTTCTTGAATTCTGGGGGTATTTCGCCTGTCTCATACATCTTGCTCACCAGATGGTAGAGTTTTGTTATGACTGGCTCTCCCAAGGCCATCAGTAGTTCTAATGGAATGTTGTCTATTCCTGGGGCCTTGTTTCGACTCAGGTCTTAACAATGCTAATATGGAATATTATCTTCAATATTTAATTAATGTACTATTGTAACATATAAACTGGTATTAAAATATATTTATCGACATTATAGTTTGGCTTTTCTATACATAATACAGCTGTTTAGAATAGCTCTCGCAACGATTAAGACAACTAAACCTGCATTAGGGCAGATTCTCACCAAACCTATCCCAACACAACTATTGTTCTCAGTAAACAAGTGTAGTTACAGCGTAAAATGTATTGAAAAATGCTAATCTAGAACTATGGCGATTAAGCAAAAAATCATAGAGTCAACTTGTCATTTCCCTCCTATGAATTTCAACTGGTTGGCTCCTTCCTATGAATTTCCACCTAGACACAAAGACACAGGACTGACATGAATCCACTTTGTATTGGAGTGGAGAGATTAGAGCTGAAAGATTAAGGTGGGCTTTCCGTGGGAGATGAGAGATCATTAGGTTTTTTTTTTTAATTTTCTCGTCGTTTATTTGTGACTGGTGTAGGAGAATGCTAAGCGTGATAGGATGTATACCACTCCTACAAGTGTAAATATTAAACAGTCTCATTTAGAATGACATCCACTTCTTTGGCATTTTGTGATCCGTGTGAAACTGAGCATTCATGCTCAGTTTGGAGAGCATTTGTGGCTTGATACCGCAGATGGTACCCGTTAGCCGGATTATAGATGCAGCCTTCCGCTTTGTCGAATGAAACCTGACATTGTGAAATCAGAGTACAAAATCTGTTTTGAAAAATGATTTACTGTTTGCAAGTATTTTGGCCACATTTGGTGTATTTATGGCAGATGAATGATTCAGCTCCAAATGAATAATAAATAGTATGTGATTAAGGAAGCAGCATGTGATTATGTAGTGCTCATCAACCCAGGTGGTTCTACACTACCACTAAGGGTATTAGACGATTAGTGAGATGATGCTGTCATAACAATGCACTGATGCTGATGATAACTCATTATAGCCGAAGACAGTAGTTAAAAGTACGCTAAATGCGATAAAGATATATGCGAATAAAAAGAGTTCCTACCGATTGTGCAGCAACAATGTTTCATATACGTGAATGGCCAAAATCGCACCTCTCAAAGGTATCTTGAAGTGACGCATTGTTGTAACTGGGCTCTTAACGATTGAACCGATTAATAGTTGCACAAAAATTTAGACACATTTCCAGCTACTTGTCTTGGTAGCATTCATTTACCAACCGGCTCCCTGCCCTCACCGAACCCAGTGCATCACATTTCTGGCTTGGTTCGATGTCTGCACAAGCACAGTGGAGCACATTGGAGTACATAAGGTTTGATGAAATATTAAGAAAGAAAGGGCGTTGCACAACAGTACCTAAATAACAAGCCACTACAGACTAAATTAAATACGGGTTATTTTGGTAAAAAAGCACACAATTTGATTAATAAAGAGGGACAGGTAATTGCATTTGGTAAAAAAGTGGCTGTAATAGATCGAAAAGGCACTGGAATGAGAGAAAGCATTCTGTCACTCAACAAATACCACATCAGTTACTAATCAGAGGAAACGTACAAATTGAAGAAGTAAAACACATAGCCGAGTGAAAGCGAGAGAGATGTCAATAATGGCTTGTCACAGTAGAATATGGTAGACTGCATTTAAGATGGAATGCAAGCGTGTACTGTTTATAGCTTGAGCAGCCATCACATTTAGCGCCAAGATACTCTTACTTGCGTCAGAGTAGTTGGATTGCAGCACAAAGGTGGCGACGTAGCAAGCAGCTTGAGGTACCAGCAGCTGGTGGTATGACCGGTACCCCTTTCGTGGGAAAAGACCCCCGGAATTATATCCATAAATGTGACTGGCTGCTATCTTCTGCTGCAGCGCCAACTCGCTAATCTTGTATTATTAATATTAAATAAACTGCGCATTAAATTTCCGTGACATTCAAATCTAGACATCTCTAAGTACAAGGCTAATGTCCACTCATTACGAAAGTTATAATAATAAGCAAAATGAAGAGAAAGATTAAACGAAAAAGTAGACGAAGTGCTTCGATTATCTTCCGCTCCGAGCATCCAACCGAAGTAGTAACGCTGCCTAATCACTCTGGAACAAGCAGTCATCAGAAACAGGTACTTTGCCTGGTGCGTTCGTTTGTATTTCAGCTCTCTATAATGATCAAAAGAACAGGAAAATGTGTGAAAAGTTACCGATGTTTAGAGAGAGAATTTCTGAAATTATTAATGACGTATTAATTGCTAAATAGTCGCTGGAGAAAGCCAATTTTTTTTTCTCATGTTATGCTTTAACAAATTCGAGCGACAAGCCAAAAAAGTGACGGAATCAGTCATTTAAGCAGTGTCAGTTCCACGCTAACAGTTCATTACAACCTCAAGACAACGAATCTACGACCTGTGTGCTGTTTTCTGCACATAGGACATCTATTGAAGGCAGCAGGTTCGTGCACTCAGAACGGTGGAAGCAACTAGGCACCTTGCGTGTACTGCATTCTCAATACAAGTGTGGGGTAACACTGAGGAAGTACATAAACGGAAGGACTTACGAAGTCTTCCCCAAACGTAAAAATTATTTTACGCCAAGAGCGTCGGTGGCGAGGACGCAGTAGTAATTAAGAGTTTCTGTCCTAATTCCGAACAATCTGACTGTTGCAACTAGCTAACAGTAAGGGCATTAAATGTTTCTCCGGAAAATGGCAATATGGTTTCAACATTCTGCTGTCTACAGCTTTCAGTTAAACTGTGTGGACTTGGCATCTGAACTTTACAAAAATGTAGTTTGGAGACTGAATTTACCAGCCACGGAAGCGCTGCTGGATGCCAGAAGAAGTTGGATCGCAGTGAGGCATAGCTTTTTGCGGTGAGGTTTATTTAAAATCTCTGATTCCGGAGAGGAGGGTGGACTGTCCAGAGGGCTCTCCTTCTTATAGCCAACCAAATTGTGGTCATTTGTACAGATCTGGACAGACTGCTCGTTTACATAAAGTAGCCAGACACAGGCTTCTTGTGATGCGCAAAACCACTACTCTCGCGCCTTAAAGCCCATCCAAGTGGAAAATACAGTTGAAATGTAACGCGAAGGCCTTCCTTACAACATAGAGTGCGGTATTGGCGAAAATTACTTACTTCTAAATTGATTGCACATACAACCAGCAGCCGCTCGGGATTAGTTGAGCGGTCTTAGGCACTGCAGTCATGGACTGTGCGGCTGGTCCCGGCGGAGGTTCGAATCCTCCCTCTGGCATGGGTATGTGTGTTTGTCCATACAATAATTTATGTTAAGTAGTGTGTAAGCTTAGGGACTGATGACCTTAGCAGTTACGTCCCATAAGGTTTCACACACATTTGAACATTTTTTTTTTACAACCAGCTAAAACTGAGAAAAATACACTGACGGAAAGAACTAAAACCACCAAAAAGTAATTAATGTAGAATAACGGAAATTTGCGAATACATTCGTCAAGGTGATATACGTAAGTGATTAGCGTTGACAGGTCACAGGTTAGTGTAACTGTGAGTTGAGCAATTGCAAATGTGAAATGCTATAACCACCAGAATATAGAATGAAAGCACGTAAAAGTGCATGCATTGTACTGGAGAAGTATCAGACGTCATTTTGCGGATGGAACTCCAAGGCCATTGCACTTGGTCAATACGGTGACGGTTAATGGTGTTTATGATGACGCTGGAGTTGTCTTCTGATGATGTTTCATATGTGATCGATTGGAGAAAGATTGGTGATCCAGGAGGCCAACACATGTTGCCACACTGTAGAGAATGTTGGGTTGCAATAGCGAGTGTATGCGAGCGTTATCCTGTTGGAAAACGTCCCAGGAATGCTGTTTATGAATGGCTGAACAGCAGCTTGAACACCAGACTGACGTACAAATCAGCAGTCAGAGTGCATGGGATAAACAAGAGCGTGACTCTGCTGCCATACGAAATCGCACACCACGTCCAGGTTAGTTGCAGGCCATGAAGTGGTCTCCTCCGAACCAGCACATGCTCATTACCAGAATAGAGGCAAAAAAGCTATCATCAGAAAACATAACAGACCTCCCCCCTTCCCTCCTATGAGCTCTTGCTTGACACCACTGAAGTAGCAGCTGGCGATGGTTTGGGGTCAGTGGAATTCAAGCTACAGGGCGTCTGGCTCGGAGCTGTCCTCGAAATAATACATTCGTAACAGTTCATTGGGACATTTGTGCCACCTGCTGCCCAAATTGCTGTTGAAGAACGATGTGCTACAGTCATTAGCCGAAGACGATGGTTTTCCTTTTCGGTAGTGCTACGGGTCGCCCAGAACCCTATATTCTTGCGACAGACATTTTCCTGACCACCACTGCCAGAAATAATTTTCTGTGGCTGCATCCCTGCCAAGTGTTTCTACAATATTGCATAAGGAACATGCAGCTTCCTGTAGCACCGTTATCTGGCCTTGTTCAAACTCAGTGAGGTATTGATAATGGCGTCTTTGTCGCCGTAAAGCCGTTATTGACTACATCAACTCACCACTTCCAACGATAAGTAACTCTCATGACGGTTACAGCATGTTTTTAAATCAAACCTGATTTGCAGCTTCGCACTGTAATGCGACTGGCGCAAAATTAGAATAGACACCGTAATTCAGATGTAGAAACATTCTTGAACCGCTGCGTAATCGATAGTTCACGTCACGTTTTCTGGGACATGAACTTTGACGTTAAGGGGGCGTGTCACGTTTGCCGATAGTGTCGTTGAGGCTGTTTTTGGACAGGGCAATGCGTGAGGCAGCACGGAGAGCCCAAGTCTGCAGGGCAATGTGTCGGCTGTTTGTTCTACATCCCGCGTGACTTCCACGTTTGTGCTGCTGAGCTTTCTTGGGACACGAGGAACCTGCGCCGGAAACGGGAGTGGACACATTATTCCTTTAGCCGACCAGATCTGGAGGCGAGGGGCAGATCGTTGGCGTCCACATACCCCCTGGTGTCTTCAAGTTTTTCCAATATCTGTCACCGCACAGCGACCTTGTATGCTCGCTGAGCTACCTCTAGTTCATTGCTTTGGTGCCGAGACTACGCGGTATTCGTGAAGACTGTTCTTGCCCCCCCCCCCCCCCGATGTTATCGTGATAATTATGACTGGTTCATCTTGTGGTGCAGTTCTTCTTGTTGTCTCCGTGCTTGCTAAGAAAATGGGATGAGAAGCTCCGCCTTATGCAAAGAAAGAAGGTGTCTTGCATAAGGCGGAACTTGTCATCCCACTATGACTGGTTCGCTTCCTACACATGTTTGTGTCTTGCTGATTCTGTACCAGATTCGATTCAGCCTCGTTGTTGTTATTCCCTGATCCTGGGTCCGGGCAGGCGATTTGAGGAGCGCGCTGCTCGTATCACAACATAATAGCCTCAATTTGGTAATTGTCATGGAGCTGTGATTTTCATTTCACTTCGTTTCATTTATTCAACATGCTCCATTGTAGTATCTGTAATACTACATACTAGATACCAGGATACATGAAGAAGTCTAACTATAAAGAGGTTCGATAGTATGAAATAAGTATTTACAATAGAGAACTTCTGTTTCATCGGTATAAGTTTTCTTGGCAGAAGTCGACTTCAGTATATTGGAAGAATTTTAGGAAAGAATGGTTCACCTGTAAAAGGGAGCGCATATAGGAAGCTGGTGCGACCAATCCTTGAGTACTGCTCGAGTGTTTGGGATCAGTAGAAAGTTGGATTGAAGGAAGAAATCGAAGCAATTCAGAGGCGGGCTGCTAGATCCCTTACCGGCAGATTCTAACAACACGTTAAGTGTTATGGATATGTTTCATGAACTCAAATGGGAATCGCTTTAGGGAAGGCGACGTTCTTTTCGAGAAACACTATAGTAAAAATTTATAGAACCGGTGTTTGAAGCTTACTGCCGAACGATTCTATTGCCATCAACATAGATTGCGTGTAAGGACCACGAAGATAGGATACGAGAAATTAGGACTCATAAGGAGGCATACAGAAAGATATTTCTCCATTGCTCTATTAGCGAATGGAATAGGAAATGTATTAACAACTATTGGTACCGTCCGCCATGCACCGTTCTGTGTAGATGTCGATGTGGCAGTGTGCTAACAATTATTTTTACAATAGTAAACTCCTGTATGATGGATATATGGTTTACAGATAGAATATAGTTTTTTTTAATTTTAGAAACGTGAATATTCATATGGTGGAAGCGTTGTTTTGATGCAAAATTTGTGAAATTCATTCATGCGTCTCTCTCTCTGTATTAGTTTCGTGTCAGAGTTGTGATTTGATTGTGTATCTTAAATTATTTGGGATTTGTATATTTCTTTTACGTTCATTGTGTCATTATTCTGACTTCTTTTTCTTTGCCTGGTACGTTGTTCACTAAGTCGCCTGTTTGCTTTCTTCAGTTATTTTGAGCCCGTAAGCTTATGCGTCTTAGGGGAACATGCCTTGTTGCATGTATTTTGGTGGGTCACAAGCTAAGCTTGTGTTTACGTAGTACAGGTTCATCAGCCAAACATTCGTGTCTTCCTCCCACCTAAGATTTCTGTCAAGCACGACCGTCAAGTATTCAACGTTTCCCTTCTTGGTGTGATCTGAAGCGGAATCCTGGTTGGGAGCAGAACTTCTTTACTATCAGATGTATATTGGAGTGGTGTCCTTGGCCAATTACCTTGTTATCTTTTAGCGACGCTTCATAACTGTTTTGTCTACACTGCCAGCGTGTAATCTGCTGACATAATTATTCGTTTTACTTAAATGTTCATGTGGTTGTCATTAAATGTTTGTGCCTTGTTGTGTTTTCCCAATGGATGCTTAGAAATGTATGAATGCGGTGAGCAGTGGTATCAGGCCTGTCATAAGTAATATCGGGTCTTTTCGTCCGGACCACATTTCCCGACGCTTGGTGGTCTCGTATAAAGCAGAGTTAACTGTTTTTGGTTCCTTTTAATCAACTCCTTTTTAGCTAAACCTGAATTATTTGTTGTATTTTAGTCAGACGCATCCTAAAGATGTTTATCCATGTCTGGTTTGAATACTGTTTTCTTATAAACTTTGAAGAGATGGTCATGTAACTGCAACTGGTGAAATATTATCTCCTTCTCTTACTGAAACTTACTGTAATTATTTCAACAGTTGTAACCAGTAGTAAAGAGAATTTGTTTATTTTTGGAACGAAAATAACATTTGTTGTAAATGTAAACTTCCATACTTCATGTTTCAATGAAACACTTTGGGGCAATATTGAGCAAGTATTTCAGTTAACACTACAATTTTCTTGTTCTTTGATAACGTTATTGATCGATTGTTAGTAATAGTTTCCTATTATTTTACCTAGTTGCACAGTTTTGTCTTAATATGTTAAGGTCCTGTTGGCGTAACTCGTAAAAACGTTTTTCTGAGGAGTGTTAATTAAAAAACTTGGTACTAATGATGTTCAGTCCTTATTTTTCGCCGTCGGTCGCTTCACTCCCAGGGAACCTTATGCTTTTAGTGTGTAAAAGACGCGTCCACAGCTCCTTCTTGGTGTTGACAATGTTTTCCATCTGAGTACATATATAGTGGAAAATTTTTCTGTCGTCCGTCCTAGCAACTCGCTTGATACCAGTAATCAATTTATTTATTTAACATAAAAGCACTGTTGCTAGCCCCGAAGGCTGTTTTTCTGTAATGCAATACTGGTGCAACGATTAGCGTTTCCGATCCATAGAGAATTTGACACGATCACTTCATTGTTTCTTGATAAACAGGTGAAGAGTTCTGTGCTGTAAAATATAAGAAGAAGATCTTCATCGTATACCACACCTAAGGAACTCTGTATACTTCGTTATTTGCAGGATAGTTTACCTATAGCTATATATGTTCTCGACATTTAGTTTCTCCCACTATCCCTGTGAGCAGGACTTGGAATATTTCTACGGTCTTCAAGTAGCACGTTCTGGTCGTGGTGGGAGAGTTTCAGGATGCCTTGCAGGTTTCCTCCGGCGCACGCGGCCACATTCTTGCCTGCAGGCGGCGACTTCGGAAACAAACAGGGCAGGCCGTAAGCCGGCGGTAACACTTGCAAATGGATGGCTTGCGCCGCCGGCCCAAGTTTAGATTGCGGCGGCCAAGTTGCCGCAATTAAGCGAGCGCGTACCGCCCGGCTGCCGCGATACAGACTGTAGGCGCGCTGCGCTGCGCCGCGGGCGAGTTTTCTCAGGGGCGGCGCCGGTCCGACACAATGAGCAGTCCAATCTCCCCAACGACGGGCCAAAACCAGACGCATTGCCGTCTTCTGCTAAATGGGGGAGCCACCGTGAAATTAGGGACCCGAACGAAACGCGTGGCACAAGGTCGTACAACCGAGGTAACACGCGAACTCCTGTGCTACGTTGTACCTAATTCACCGTACCTTCTAAAAGTTTCCAGTTGCCATGTTTGCCTTTGCAAATTTCTCCTTAATACTGTGTCCAAATGGTTGAAGGTGAGTGCCAAATGAGAAAGGGAAACCATTGTAAATTATTCTCTTGTTGCTGTGAACTGTAACTGAGCAGTCTGAATTGGGAAATTACATTGAAGTGATGAACAGACTTTCAGCGCGGAATGGTAGCTGGAGGTAGACGCATGGCGCATTCCATTTCGGATATCGTTGGAGAATTCAATATTGTTTGTTTCACGGTGTCCAGAGTGCACTGATAATACCACAGTGCAGACACTACCTTTTACCACAGACAACACAGTGGCCGACGGCCTTCAATTAACCACCGAGAGAAACAGCGCCTGCGTATAGTTATCAGTGATAAGAGACAAAGCAACATTGCGTAAAATAACCGAAAAATTGAATGTATAAAGGACGTATCGGTTAGGACAGTGTGGCGAAATCTGACGTTAATGTTGTCAGTAAAACTGATGTTTAAAATGCGGAATCAGCACCAGCATCGTCAAATACATATAAATCACATCATATGCACGAGTCATGTTGTCAGTAGAACTGCTGTTTGAAACCGCAGTTTTACTGACAACATGACTCGTGCATGTGATGTGATTTACATATATTTGACGATGCTGGTGCTAATTCCGCATTTAAATTTTGACGATGCCACTATGGCTGCAGTACATTAGGACTATGTTTTTATGAAACAGATCTGATGATGGTCATTAAAGAACGAAACCGGTAATCTGTTAAACAAAAAAAGATTGTGACCAGAGACGTAAATTAAAGGTAACTTATGTATTTAAGGTGTCGACTCCATTTTGTCAACTGGATTCAACGTTTCATCAACGTCATCTTCAGGCCCCTATACTTGTTGACGTAAACTGCGTGCGGCTGATACTAGAACTCAAAGGTGAGCTCACGCACGAAAAACTGCGATAATTCTTAGACCCTTTCAATGGATTTCATGACCACATCAACTTTGCTGTGGAAGTAGAAACAAATGGTGCACTGCCCTTCCTAGGAAACCCACAGCCACGGATCGATATCTTCACAATCTCAACCACCATCTGGCATGAAATTGTGGCGTGCTGAACAGCGTCGTTCATCGTGCTAAAGTCGTCTCAGACTCAGAAAACCAACTTCTAGAACCAAGCCAACTCCGTAACTCCAAAGAGTTTTTGCGAAAATGGATACAGTCACTCTCATGTATAACAGAAAATTTCAAGAGAGGCGCACAGGAGAAGAAGAGCGCAGGTAACTTCCTTTTATGTCTAAGAGTCGGGAAAAATTTGCCAGCTCCTGAAGAGACACAACACTTCATCTGTTTTCAGACTCCAGCGAAAATACCACTGTATATGAGGCCTGTGAAGGGTGACCTACGGTTCAGAACGCATGGAGCTTACAAGATATTATGTCAATGCGACCGCAACTGCGTCCGGTAATCAGGACGCACCGCGGAGCAACACCGGATATCACCGGATATAACACCAGAAGTGCTTACGCCTATGCTATCCGGAAAAATTAGCTGAGGCAGAATACGCTTTAAGGAATCGATACCGGGCTATGTTCGACAAAAAGTTTGTCATTATGAGGAAGGACATATTTGAAGTCAGCCTTAAAAGAATAAAGAAGATACTGAAATAAAAGTATCTCAAAACTCCATCAATTAGGACGCGGGTTGCACCTCAGCACAGCCTGGAACACGCCCAACGCAAGGTTTAAGCGGCGTGACCGACGCGGGGTGAAAACACTACCCCCATTGCGAGAGAGCGAATGCCAGTGACGTCACAGCCACCAGCGCGACTCTACATTTAACGGCGAGGCCTAGGAGACCTGAGAAGATTTTAATAAAGTATGATGTTCTTTTTGGCCACATGTCTAATTCCACGACTGGATGGTCTCTAGAATTCTACACGATCTTAACTATCCTGGGCTGGAGAGCTGACTGTTGATCTACCCTGGCGCTGTAATAACTGGTGTCATAAGGGGTAGTGACAGTGAGTGTCATTAGGGTCAGCAAGCAGCTTCATCATCGAAAGGTCGTGTGTAAAGCCACTGTTTCCGTCCATGCGAGGCTCAATTGCACGATACATAGATTGCAGGGCAGGTTTTGAAGTTTGGTTTGTGAATAATGACTCACGTAGAGTTATGAATGAGTTTAGAAGCAACGCGACACAGACATATGCTGGTGTGCGCCCAGGTGGGTGTACACGATGTAATTTGCTGAGCGTTGTGCCCCTTGCGCTCATTCTTTGCCAGTGATCTGTTTTGAGTGCAGGATGCTTGGACACTGTACCAGAGAATGCAATGTGTGCTCATGGTTGGCGTTCCGGAGTAGTGATTAAATAGTGATGAAAGTGCTTACAGAATTGCTAAGATTAAGTACTTCTCTGTGTTTTCTCTGCCATATTTTGTCTTCGTATGGCAGTTATGGGCATTACAAACAGTAAATATGAAGAACCCGTGGTTACCACTCCATAAACAGTGCAAACTTCGCTGGATTAGGTTGCTCAGATGAGACCAAATAACGCAGACAAGCATGAGCAGACGGTTTGAAAGACGACAGCTCTTTGTCTAATTGATGGGTTCTCATCCTAGGTACTAGTACCACAACCTTGGTTTCTCTTTTCTTGGGTAAGTGAGGGTAGCGTATGTTAGTATTTGTGGACGACCTGACGACACCCATGAAGTTGCGTTGTTGATCATACGAAAAAATGTTACATTTGTCCAAATTACGTTTAATAGGTAACGCAATGGCGTAGGTCATGTAGATCTACTCTCTACAACCACATGAATGCATGCCTACGGGACTACTATTCCCGCTAAAGTGACTGGTGGAGGGTCCACTGAACCACATACTGATTACTTCTCTTCCAGTCCATCTCAAACAGCAAGAAGGAAAAACGAATACTTTAACCCTTACTTGGGGGTCCTGATTTCTCTTATTTCATTACGATGATCATTCATACCGATGTAGGTGTGCGTCTTAACTTTAGAATTACTGAGGAAACGCGTAGTACTGCGGGCTAGAAGTCAAAATTAGTTCTAGGTATCATCGTGAGTGCCACAGAACAGGGAGAATACATCCTGTCAACACCAATGAATTAACGGAGAATGGTGACGCAAAAAGTACCCCTTTTACAAGAAGCAGGTCAGAGGGCAGGGCATTACACATGTATTTGGAGATTAGCACACAATGTGTACCTTTATATAAAATTGTGTGCGGAATTTCCGAAGCACTTCACTGGAGTCTTAGCCACAGCAACAGCTCTAGAACTGGCAAAAAGATTTTTTCATTGACCTCAACTGTTAACGTTGTGGACGTTCGGGCCACATATGGCGAGACTGGCCTCATCCACTGCGTAGAATGTATGAGAAAGTAGAACATCAGTAGTGGGACTACCAATTTAGTAGTGGGTACAACAAAAATAACCAATCGTTAAACGGCGACGGGAAACTCAGCGCTACCGAGCGGAGCTCGCAGTGAATTTTAGCACACCTGAAACATCTGCAGAGGCGGAATTATGTTTCATTCACTTAGTAGCTCGAAAGAAACACAAGTTTTCATTAGGCACAGGTATGCACGTGTTTGTCTTTGCCAAGTTTGGACTTCATGGGAGAGAGGCAGTTAATACCTCAACGGTATAAGATAAGTTGAGTAGAGGCAATGAAATGCATTATTTAGGTTTGATGATATTAAATTTTCAGGTATTGGTAAAATATTTCCGAGAATGTATAGAAGTTTACCTCGTGCAAACGACCATTACTGCTCAGTTTTGAGATTAGATATCCTGACAATCATCGCTCGAAAATTCATCTTGGGTAACGTACAATAGAAGAAACGCGGCTAATGTCTCAAGTAGAGCTGAACGGAATTGACATCACGGATCCCGCAGGGGTGTCCATAAGTCTGTAAGAGTACTAGAAGATGGAGATCTCTTCTGAACAGCACGTCCCAAGGCTTCCCAGATACGCTCAATAATGTTCATGTCTGGGGAGTCTGGCGACCAGTGGAAGTGTTTAAAGTCAGACGAGTGTTTCTGGAGCCAATCTGTACCAACTCTGGACGTGTGGGCCGTCGCATTGTTCTGCTGGAATTGGCGAAGTCTGTCGGAATGCAAAGTGGACATGAAGGGATGCAGGTGATCAGACAGGGTGCTTAGGCACGTGAGGCTTATTAGACATATTAGGGATTCCATATCACTCCAATTGCACACGCCCCTCACCATTACAGAGCCTCCACGAGCTTGAACAGTTCCCCGCTTACATGTAGGGTCCATGGATTCGTGAAGTTGTCTCCATACCCGTACACGTTCATCCGCTCGACACAATTTGAAACAAGACTCGCCCGACTAGGTAATACGTTTCAAGTCATCAACAGTAGAATGTCAGTGCCAAGGTGAAGGGTAAAGCTTTATGTCGTGTATCAACAAGGGTGCAGGAGTTGGTCTTCGGCTCCGAATGCCCATATCGATGGTGTTTCGTTGAATGGTTCACACGCTGACACTTGATGGCCCAGCTTTGAAATCATCAGAAATTTGCAGAAGGGTTGAACTTCTGTTACGATGAACGATTCTCTTCAGTCGTCGTTGGTCCCATTCTGGCGGAATATTTTTCCATCCGCAACGATGTCTGAGATTTAATACTTTGCCGGATTCCTGATATTCACGGTACAATCGTGAATTGGTCGTACGAGAAGGTTTCCAGTCCATTGCTACCTCCGAGATGCTGTGTCCCATCACTCGTGAGCCGATTATAGCACCAGGTTCAAACTCACTTAAATCTTGATAAGCTGCGATTGTAGCAGCAGTAACCGTTCTAACAATTGGACCATATCCTTGTTGTCTCATATAGGCGTTGCCGACCGCAGCGCCGCATTCTGCCTGTTTACATATCTCTGTATTTGAATACGCATGCCTATACCAGTTTCTTTGGCGCTTCAGCGTATCAGCTTATGGCAAGAACGTCAAAGGAAATTCAGCAGCATATGCAAAAGACTTTTAACGAATCTCAGTGGACAGTTAACCTCCAGAGAAAACATGCTCAGCTTTACTCCTGCCTGAGGCCTAAGAGAGTTACGAGCAACGACTCTCCAGTAGGTGTAGTAAATAACTGCAATGTAAACACAGCTAGAGGCCCCCACGCAAAGTGATTCGTTTCCAGGCACTCAGCTCCCAGCAGACATACCAATCGTGTAAGCTGCACATGAGCTTAAGTGCTGCTCGAGGCGCCACTATGTCTTGTGGCGTTTCTTCCCGGGCTGCGTGTGCGAAGTCTCGCTCAAGTATTGTTAACTACTGACCTGCTAATAAATGTCTAATATTTTGGATACCCTTGCAGAGGAGGTGGCGCAATAATTAGCTAGTATTCCAGCAGTAACGATATTTGTGATTCAATTTTCGATAAAATTGTTGATGTATATTTTTACTTAAAGCTATTGCGCACATTTAAAAGTTTGTTCATTTTCCGAGTTTCAGTATCTTCGAAAATAATGCTGGCCAGAGATGTTTAAAGAACTCGAGAATCGTAATGTAATGAGAAAAATGGACTGCGCTTACACTGCGTAGCGTAAAATTGAATACTTTCATTTAATAGTGACTGGCTATAAATGTCCACAATACTGTTTCAAATTAAGTATTTCTCCTTTTTAACTAAATCGCTTCCATTAAAACACCAAACTATTAATTATCTGTCCAGTTATATTCACTGGTTTTCACAGGTTTAAAGCTTTTTAAAACAATAGCCAATATTTTGTCCCTTTTCAGTATATTTGCACAGACAGTAACATTTCCAGTACAGTAATAGATCTCATGAAACCAACTCCGCATTTCTTTTTTATTAAAGACTGAACAACAGTATTTTACTGACAAAGACAACTCAAACTTAACCTATTCATTTATTACATACAACATACAAGCCCAACCTAATCTTACTCATATACATTGGCAACATGACTTCCAATAATTAACATAAAAGAATGGCAAGAATTTCCAAGAAATGCCAACAATAACACAAATTCAAAAAATATGAAATTAAAGAAATATGACAGTACCTCCAACTCTGTTAATTGCCTACACTCATTTCAATCACGAATCCAGGTAGTGGAAACCCCCATTCTTGTTTTATAAGTCGCTTACCTCACAGAAAATCTTCATAACACGTACTACAGCAACTGCAGCAAGTAGCAACAACGGCTAGCTAAATAAAATGATTCTAACTACTATTGACTCTAACTACTACATAAAATATGTGTAGCAAAAGATAGATTTTGTTGTAGAGCAAACAATGTATTTAGGAAATTTTACCTTATTCATACGGCATCAAGTTCCAAAAATTATATAGTTGTCAATAATGCCACTCCCCAAATATTATCAACCATACATCCATCCTCATACTTTTCCTTGCATCTTTTCTTATAAGAAATTTCATCGAACTTTACATTGAGTGCCCTACCAACACACAGTATCCACTAAGAAAAACATGCCTATTCTCTTCTCTGTTCACTCTATAACTGCTAGTCCGTCCTACCACAGAATCTCTTGCCGAGGGCACAGAGCGCTGTCAGCGATATTAACACAGTCTGTAGCGCTGCCAACAAACAAACGGGTACTTACAATCAGTGCCTCCCAGAGCGACACACAAGCACACAAGCAACAAGATCATGGAAAGAAGTGAACAAAGGGTTACGTCATTTTTTAGAAGAAAAGGAAAACAAAAAATGTCTCTTCTTTTGCATCCATACCCAATAGGTTCATGCGAGATGTAGTCGTCACAAGTTGCGATGGCTTGAATTCCCGCACGCGCCTCTCCTGAACTCGAAGCCGTGCTGCACCGCAGCGACGAATGTGGCGAGCCTGGTAGCAGGTGCGGCTTACCTGACACATCGCGGCAACTGCTGTGTGCATGGGGACTGAAACCAGCGAGGGTCAACTTGGGCTCACTCTCCCTGCAGCAGTCCGTTCGCGACACTCACACGTTTTGTCGACTCGATCAATATCGGTGACAGCGGCGGTCACCATCACACTTGTCATTTGTGTATTGGTTGGTGCCAGTGGCCCAGAAAGCTTGTTCCTGAGGTGTGCCATTGTTGAGCGCTGATAAACGATGTGGCTGATGTGTTGATGCGGTCGCTGTGCTGGTTATGGCACGTAAACGGGGATCGACATTATTACGAAGCAAGTAAAGTTGACAGTGTTGTAGATGCTAGAAATTACTGCGGAAGAACACATTTTGATAATTGTAAATTGAGTTGTAATGTTTCCTGATTTAGTAAATTAGACGGGTAGACGCCTGTATGGCTTGGTGAATCGTTATCCAGGTACATATTTCCGGAACCGAGTATATGGTAATGTACTATTCAATTAAATCTCCTCTGTTATAGAAGAGGTGCAGTCTCAAGATCATTTACATTGTGAGCAAACTTGGAAACCTAAGTTATAAATTCATATCAGGATTTCTTTTGGTTAGAAGTAAGTGTTTGAAATTCTGCCTTGTTATAACGGTGTGAGAAATTATTTGTAATTAAGCATTCTGAAAATGTACCTTATTATTGATATTATTTTGTATTAAATTATCTGAAGTATTTTCAGATTCATTATTATTATTATCATCATTATCATTTTTCATGCATGAGGGATCATTACGGTAAATTTACTGGCAATGTTGCAGTAAGCTATTAAAATTCTAACACAGACATTGTTAGTGGGAAGTTTTAAAATCTACATCTACATCTATGTGATTACTCTGCTATTCACAATAAAGTGCCTGGCAGAGGGTTCAGTGAACCACTTTCATGCTGTCTTTCTACCGTTCCACTCTCGAACGGCACGCGGGAAAAGCGGGCACTTAAAGTTTTACGTGCGTGCCCTTATTTCTCTTATTTTATCGTAATGATCATTTGTCCCTATGTAGGTAGGTGCCAACAGACAGTTTACGTAATCGTAGGAGAAAACTGGTGATTGAAATTTTATGAGAAGATCCCGTCGCAACGAAAAACGCCTTTGTTTTAATGATTGCCACTCCAGTTCACGTATCATGTCTGTGACACTATCTCCCCTATTTCGCGATAATACAAAACGAGCTGCCCTTCTTTGTAATTTTTCGATGTCATCCGCCAGTCCCACCTGATGCGGATCCAACAAGAATAGGGCAGACAAGCGTAGTTTACGCACCTCCTAAGTGTTCTGCCAATGAATCGTAGTCTTTGGTTTGCTCTATCCACAATATTATCTATGTGATCGTTCCAAATTAGGTTATATGTAATTGTAATCCCTAAGTATTTAGTAGAATTTACAGCCCTCAGATTTGAGGATTTGTTTGATTTTAATATTAAAATAAATGGATGTTCTCTTAAAAGGATGTTAATTCCACTTCATCCTAGCCCTTCCTTTCACTGAAATTGTAACACATTGGAAGCAAAGTGTGTTTTGTGTGTGGTTATGTGGGTGTGATATTAACAGTAGTTTATTTACATTCATATGTGTTTCTGTTTAGCAGATATTACTTGTGGTTCTGTCTCAGCATGGCTCCCAGGGATGTTTTCCGGGTGGTGGAACTGTGAATGGAAGAATTATTATATGAACTGAAGATTCGAGGAGCTTATAGATTGGGCTGTGCAGCCAAGTAAGTGCGCCGCCTGCAGGAAGTGGCCGGTCGTACAGTTACCCTGCTGGAGTTGCGGGAAGCATATGTGGGTGACGCAGTTTCCAAAATTAAACTCGCTTTATCGTTATTAGAATCAGTAGTTTCCTTTTCTGAGATTAGTGAGCCGTCTCCCACGCAAGTGAACAGACTAAAAGCCAGTGTCACACGTTAAGCTGGGAGAGCGCAAGACCTGTGTAGTGTTGAACCCTCCAATTCGGTGTGCTAGACGTTGTGTGGAGCAAGTCAATGAATTGCTAGAGTGAACCCAGGGGATATTAGTCCATGTGGTAGAGTTTGCACCAGCTGAGTTGTGTTAACCAATGGGAGAGCCAACCCCTCACTGGACCACTTCTATAGTGATGTCTGACCTGTTTGTTAAATTGTACAGTGTGCTAGGGGGACAGTTGTGGAGAGGCAGGGTGTTATCATTGAATTCAACTGGTGAGATACTGAGGTCATTGAAGCTCTTGTTGGAATTATTGGATAGAGGAAGAGGTCGTGGATTAAATGCAGAACACTGTTATCAGTTAATGAGCCATATAGCGAGTGGACAATTGGAGAAGGCACTGATAGGCGTGAAGTGTCATAGGCTGTTGTTCACAGCATTTTGTGAGTTAATTTGTCGCAATTATTTCAGAGCCCGCGCTTGACATGAGCTTGTTGTCAAAGGCTGTTTCGCATTGCAGTATTCTGATGAACCATTAGAGAGCAACTTCAAAGGGATAAAAGAAAATGCTGTAAATTTGTGTTTGGAATACAGTGAATAGGAAGTCTTTGAAAACATTTTGTGGCGTATGTGATCCAGTAGTCACTCTAGAGCGTTGTTTAGGAGCGGACAGAGAATTTTCACCAGTTAGAAGTGTTTAAACGTGTGCAAGCTGTAACATAAGCTGACCTGCAACACGAAGAGGGATTTATCCGTGGGTGGCAAGGAGCGGCAAGTAGTAATGCAAGCTGGCAGCTGCCATCATCTGCAATATGGTGCTATATGTGTAAGAGAAGTGAAAATATCGCGAGGAAGTCAGTAGGGCAGTCAAGCTATAAAGACTGTTCACTGTATATTGAGCGACGATCTTGAATAAGGGCGTTTTGTAGATGAATTGTGGTGATCCCTGGGGCTTGAGTTCCTCTTCTGTGTATGTCTACAAACGAGGAGCATGACTGTGCGCTTCTCGATATCGGTAGCACTGTCTCCATAATTAAGGAGAAGTGGGTGTTAATTCATCGAGAGCACTGAAAGTTAATCGAACTGCCATCCAGACAATTCTCGACAAATGCAAATATTGGGATCAATTAAGGTTAAGATTCGCATTGGTGATTTTACATTGAAATTCCCAGTCGAGGTGACCCATATCTTATCTGTTCTGGCTACAGTGGGTGCCGATTTTATTTGAATGGTTTGATTAGTTCTCCAGTGGAGTAAGAGAAGGTTTTACTTTAAGTTTGCCAGCTAGCAGGCCTTTAAGTTTGGTAAGCATATGGTGATTGGCAGTGGAACTGGAAGCATGTAGTTAATTCAGTAGACCCTGACGTCATCACCTACGATCTTGCACATTTGTCACCTCAGCATAGGAGGCAGACCGTCAAGTTATGTCAATAGTTTGGTGATGTACTCACTGATAGCTTACGCTAGGTTAAAGAAGCCGAATATAAAATTGAATTAACGGATAATGTCCCTGTAAGGCACGCACTGTACAGGTTGCCACCACCTTGAGTAAACGCATTACGCCTCACTATGGATGAAATGCTACAGGAGGCCGTTATTAGGCTTGCAAATCACTAGACTCCTCTACATTATCTCTGGTACCCAAGGTCTAGGGAGGAGGGCGGAAGTGCGTCCTATTGATGATTGTAGGGTACTTTCCAAAAAGGTAGTTCTACTCTATAATTCTTCCTGATTTTCATTCGTGCTTCTAAAGGTTCCAAAGAGCAAAGATTTGTACGGTTTGACTTAAATCAGGCCTAATACCAAACCCCTCCTGCTGATGAGTCCAATCCCGTTACGGTCTGTGCTACTGGTTGAGTACTATCGAGTTCCTTTTCGACTGTCTACGGCAGCATCGGTGTCATCGAGTGTCGTGGATAGGGTGTGCTCTGATCTTAAGTTTGAATGTGTGTATCATTATATTGATGATATAATATATTTTACTGAGATTTTTCGAAGAGCATGTTGGTCACATGAGGCAGGTGCACCAATTGTAGCGGAGGATGGGTTTGCCGGTCTCGATGGCCGTGCGGTGTTAGGCGCTTCAGTCCGGAACCGCGAGACTGCTACGGTCGCAGGTTCGAATCCTGCCTTGGGCATGGATGTGTGTGATGTCCTTAGGTTAGTTACGTTTAAGTAGTTCTAAGTTCTAGGGGACTGATGACCTCAGATGTTAAGTCCCATAGTGCTCAGAGCCATTTGAACCATTTTTGAAGGATGGGTTTCACTGTCAACCGTGGCAAAATTTCCTCAATCTGAAATATCCTTTTTAGGTCATACCGTTTCTAATAAGGGGATCAGAACCGATCACAGCAAAACAGAGGTGATTCATTGGTTTTACTCCCCTAAGAACGTTGAAGCAGTGGCTCACTACATTATAATGGTAAATTTTTTCCAAAATTTGTGCCTAATTTTGCCCAGTTTGCAGCACCGCGAAATGTTCCTGGGAAGAGAGGAAAAATTTCAAATGGGGTCTGTCACAAGAAGCAACTTTTGATGCCTTGAAGAAGGCTTTGGCCAGTCTCTCCGTGTTGGCTATGGCTGATTTCAGTAAGGAGTTCATTGTCCAGAATGATGCCTTCACGTCAGGTGTTGCAGCCATTGTTTTGCAGGAAGGAGAGTTAGAAAGACAGCCTGTCGCTTATGCTTCGTGTAGTCTTTCGTCATTGAAAGCCAGGTATTCAATATATGAGCTGGATGCCTTTCAGTCTTGTTTGCTTTTCCAAAATTTAAGTTACAATTCGAACAGGAACCTGTGTTTTTTAGAGATCGGTATTCAAGCTCTCAGTACGTGTTGACCAGGTAAAGTGGGGTAATTGCTAGATGGGCCATAAACGTTTCAGCTTTTCAGTTTACAGTCACACATATCCGGCTCGGAAAATGTTGTGGATGATGGCCTGAGTGAAATGTCTGATCAGGCCTCGGAGAAACCACCAGGGGTGGTCGCTCTGGCGTGGTTAGCTAATCAGAGTTTTCCCATTCTTAGTGGGTTCCCACTTTTCTTTAAGGATATTGCCGTGCAACAGGATGGAGACCCTGAGATAAGTAGCATTAAGGAAAGGGTGAAGAAAGTATAAATGGTCAGTTATCATTGCTTAAAAAGAAAGGAATTGCGTTGCACTGGCCATGGAAACTGGGCGAAAAATTAGTGCTGCCGTAGACCTGATACTCATAGTGTTCAAGTCGTACCAGAAAATTCTTGTAGGAGACCATTTTGATGTGTTCAAAAGGCACATGGAAATTACAGAAAATTTTGTGTGGAAGGATACAGATCACGGATATGCTGCTAGTATGTGAAATTTGTGGACTCAGCAAACCCACACTGAATATGTGACAAGGGCTTTGTATTCTGATGTTGCAGCTGAACATATGCAAAAATTGTATGTTGATTACGTGGGACCGCTCCCACAACCAGTGAGGGTAACTATTACGTCATCGTTTGTGTAGATGCATTCATGCGCTTCTGCTGGTTACTTCCTACTCATACTTTTTACCATTCAGACGTCTGTAAGACGTTTGCAATGAATATTCAGTACCTTTAGATCTTGTCGTATGCTGGAGGCTGAAAATGCTACATCCTTTAAATCTGGTGCGTTTCGTGATTTCTGTTTCGAAGTTGGTTGGCTCATAGTATGATAATGCCCTATTAACCAAACTCTTCCATGACAGAATGGGTGAACAGCCTCGATCGCAGTTATGCTCAGTGGAATATTTCCTTACCTTGGTTAGGGTATGATCTCAATTCAGTCAAGCACGAAGCTCACAAGGCTTTGCCAACTAGCCTGATGGTTGAGTCGCAAATTTTGATTCACTGCTCGCGAATTTGTGGTCATTTAATCACTTGGCCGGCCGCGGTGGTCTAGCGGTTCAGGCGC
The DNA here is from genome assembly GCF_023898315.1 of Schistocerca nitens. NCBI lineage: Eukaryota > Metazoa > Arthropoda > Insecta > Orthoptera > Acrididae > Schistocerca > Schistocerca nitens. Next base: position 177,796,823 of record NC_064618.1, read on the forward strand.
TCAGTCCGGAACCGCGGGACTGCTACGGTCGCAGGTTCGAATCCTGCCTCGGGCATGGATGTGTGTGATGTCCTTAGGTTAGTTAGGTTTAAGTAGTTCTAAGTTCTAGGGGACTGATGACCACAGAGGTTAAGTCCCATAGTGCTCAGAGCCATTTGAACCATTTTTTTTAATCACTTGCTCCAGGAGAAGTTGGACGCTGCTCGGATTTGCGTTAATTGAAAACACACCCAGAATATCTTGAAGACAGCCCAAGAAAAACTGAAACAACGTCATAAGACTGGAAGATGGAAAATCTGGCAATACCAGTGGATCAGCTTTGGTTGAAAAAAGTTGGCGCAGCATGTTTTGAGGTGGATAAAATTATGGAAAACTTTCGCCCTGGTTTATGGGACCTGCCCGTATTTTGCGTTTCGTCACCTTGGTAACCTTGTTGGTGAGGAATACCCGAAATGGAAGAATGTCTAGAACACATATACCTCAAGTAAAACCATATCTAGAAGAGAATCCCACCAACGAATGTTTAGTTAATGGATCTTGCCTTTTAAACTGTATGGTGTTCGCTGCTGTCAGTGTAGTTGCTGGTGATGCGTCCATATGTTCAGGTCATAGTGACTTCTTTTCTGAATTTGATTGCTTGTCATTTAAAGAATGATGTATGGCACTGTGATCATATTGTCTTTTATTGTTAATGGAGTGGTGAACTGTGTCTAATACTCAAAAGCGCGATTTCAGCCGTGGTCCATTCCCCATTGGGTTGAGTTTGGCGGAGGAGGATGTGCCAGCTGTATTCGTCACAAGTAGCGGCGACTTGAATTCCCATGTCGACCTCTGCTGAACTCGCTGCAGTGCGGCTCCGAGGGTAGTGCTGAATGTGGCGCCACGTAATTGGCATTGCCGTTTACTGCACACATCATTGAGGCATTTTGAAACTCTGTCATATTATTGATATTATTGTGTGAGAAATTTTCTGAAATTTGTTCTAAATCATTGTTATTATTATCATTAATATTTTAATTAGTAAGGAATAATCCTGCTGGGAATATTGAGATTTTAAAATTCTGAAGCAGGAATTGTTAGTAGGGATTTTTCAAATTTTCTTATCGAAATGTATGTTGATTTTCAATATTGTAATAAATGGATGTTGTCTCAAATGAATGTCGCACCCACTTCACCCTAGCCCCACCATTCACTGAAACTATCAGAAGTTCTTAGGAATCTAATTGATCCAATATTAATTCTATATGTTAAATATTTGTTAAAGCATGTGAATTAATTATTTTTATTACTGAAAAATATTAATTTACTACTTGTGGCCCTAACAGAGTGGCTACAAAAACCTCCCCAGACTGGGCACAGGTTTGCTTCACTGGCCTTAGTCTAGAAGGACAACACACTTATTCATTTATTTACGTGTTTGGTTGGCTCTCGATAAATAATACTCTTGAATATTTCATTAATAATGTTACATGAGCTTCGTTAGTTGACTATTTTCACTTAAGCTATGTATGAGCTCAAACAACTTTGCCTACAAATTATACTTAAATAGATCATTATAAAATACCTAAGCTTAAACAAGTATTCTATGCGATAGCTTACACTGTTGCTCATAACTTAGATATTTCATTGCTAAAACTATGTGAGTTTATACATAACATCCAAGGCCTCCAGCTCAATTAGAGTGTACTTAACTTCGGTGGAAGGACAGGGACTTCGAAATGTAGGCAACCGGCTTATGAACCCTTTCACATTCTTGGACTACAAGTATTTATTTACAAGATAATTTCGTGGTCAAAATCACAAACATTTGTGTCAGGTACGATATCCAAAGGCATTTCCCAGACGTCGAGCGTTGACTGTTGGCTGCCGCTCAACTGAAATATTTCACATTTCTGCTCACGTGACTGAGGTGCAAATTGGGCCAAATTATCGATAAATTTTTGAAAAAAAATTCGCCTTTCCTTCAAATGTAACCAGTAACTAATAGAGAACCTTAGTACTGTCAGCCAACACAAAGTTCCCCTAAAAGGAAATCACTCAGTGAGACAAATTTACCTTTGAGGGTTTCACAGTCAGCTCATATTCGCGTATACGGGCAAGATCAGTCGTAAACAATCAAGATGTTCAATGAAGGTCTTACTTCATATTACAACCTCACCTAAATACCTGAAAATATATTTAAATTTGAGCTCCCCTAACACTAAATCCAGCAAACCTGACAACACCGCTGCCTCGTGGCTAACCATAATGGACATGATCATATTCAAACAGAATCCAGCAAGTTCAAAATGCAGTGAAGGGCTTCGATTCTTCGCCACCTGCTCCTGATGATACTTCTGATTATCATCTAGTATGGAATAATATCGAGGGCACAGAAACTTAAGAAGTAACTCTTTATTTGCATGAACCAGAATTAATGTTGTCTTCCTTAAAAAACCTCAACCAAACAGTACATTATTCGCCAGACCCCTGATTACAATAAAATTTATCGACCCAGACAGAGTGCGAGTACCTAAATTAACACAGATTTTTTTTCATTTGGAGGCAAGTACTATAAGAAGAAAGTTTACAAATCTGAAGATGCTTGCTATACACCAATGTTAATCTACATCTACATCTACATTTATACTCCGCAAGGCACCCAACGGTGTGTGGCGGAGGGCACTTTACGTGCCACTGTCATTACCTCCCTTTCCTGTTCCAGTCGTGTATGGTTCGCGGGAAGAACAACTGTCTGAAAGCCTCCGTGCGCGCTCTAATCTCTCTAATTGTACATTCGTGATCACCTCGGGAGGTATAAGTAGGGGGAAGCAATATATTCGATACCTCATCCAAAAACGCACCCTCTCGAAACCTGGCGAGCAAGCTACACCGCGATGCAGAGCGCCTCTCTTGCAGAGTCTGCCACTTGAGTGTATTAAACATCTCCGTAACGCTATCACGGTTACCAAATAACCCTGTGACGAAACGCGCCGCTCTTCTTTGGATCTTCTCTATCTACTCCGTCAACCCGATCTGGTATGGATCCCACACTGATGAGCAATACTCAAGTATAGGTCGAACGAGTGTTTTGTAAGCCACCTCCTTTGTTGATGGACTACATTTTCTAAGCACTCTCCCAATCAATCTCAACCTGGTACCCGCCTTACCAACAATTAATTTTATATGATCATTCCACTTCAAATCGTTCCGCAAGCATACTCCCAGATATTTTACAGAAGTAACTACTACCAGTGTTTGTTCCACTATCATATAATCATACAATAAAGGATCCTTCTTTCTATGTATTCGCAATACATTACATTTGTCTATGTTAAGGGACAGTTGCCACTCCCTGCACCAAGTGCCTATCCGCTGCAGATCTTCCTGCATTTCGCTACAATTTTCTAACGCTGCAACTTCTCTGTATACTACAGCATCATCCGCGAAAAGCCGCATGGAACTTCCGACACTATCTACTAGGTCATTTATATATATATAGTGAAAAGCAATGGTCCCATAACACCTCTCTGTGGCACGCCAGAGGTTACTTTAACGTCTGTAGATGTCTCTCCATTGAGAACAACATGCTGTGTTCTGTTTGCGAAAAACTCTTCAATCCAGCCACACAGCTGGTCTGATATTCCGTAGGCTCTTACTTTGTTTATCAGGCGACAGTGCGGAACTGTATCGAACGCCTTCCGGAAGTCAAGAAAAATAGCATCTACCTGGGAGCCGGTATCTAACATTTTCTGGGTCTCGTGAACAAATAAAGCGAGTTTGGTCTCACACGATCGCTGTTTACGGAATCCATGTTGATTCCTACAGAGTAGATTCTGGGTTTCCAAAAACGACATGATACTCGAGCAAAAAACATGTTCTAAAATTCTACAACAGATCGACGTCAGAGATATAGGTCTATAGTTTTGCGCATCTGCTCGACGATCCTTCTTGAAGACTGGGACTACCTGTGCTCTTTTCCAATCATTTGGAACCCTCCGTTCCTCTAGAGACTTGCGGTACACGGCTGTTAGAAGGGGGGCAAGTTCTTTCGCGTACTCTGTGTAGAGTCGAATTGGTATCCCGTCAGGTCCAGTGGACTTTCCTCTGTTGAGTGATTCCAGTTGATTTTCTATTCCTTGGACACTTATTTCGATGTCAGCCATTTTTTCGTTTGTGCGAGGATTTAGAGAAGGAACTGCAGTGCGGTCTTCCTCAGTGAAACAGCTTTGGAAAAAGGTGTTTAGTATTTCAGCTTTACGCATGTCATCCCCTGTTTCAATGCCATCATCATCCCGGAGTGTCTGGATATGCTGTTTCGAGCCACTTACTGATTTAACGTAAGACCAGAACTTCCTAGGATTTTCTGTCAAGTCGGTACATAGAATTTTACTTTCGAATTCACTGAACGCTTCACGCATAGCCCTCCTTACGCTAACTTTGACATCGTTTAGCTTCTGTTCGTCTGAGAGGTTTTGGCTGCGTTTAAACGTGGTGTGAAGCTCTCTTTGCTTTCGCAGTAGTTTCCTAACTTTGTTGTTGTACCACGGTGGGTTTTTCCCGTCCCTCACAGTTTTACTCGGAACGTACCTGTCTAAAACGCATTTTACTATTGCCTTGAACTGTTTCCATAAACACTCAACATTGTCAGTGTCGGAACAGAAATTTTCGTTTTGATCTGTTAGGTAGTCTGAAATCTGCCTTCTATTACTCTTTCTAAACAGATAAACCTTCTTCCCTTTTTTTGTATTCCTATTAACTTCCATATTCAGGGATGCTGAAACGGCCTTATGATCACTGATTCCCTGTTCTGCACATACAGAGTCGAAAAGTTCGGGTCTGTTTGTTATCAGTAGGTCCAAGATGTTATCTCCACGAGTCGGTTCTCTGTTTAATTGCTCGAGGTAATTTTCGGATAGTGCACTCAGTATAATGTCACTCGATGCTCTGTCCCTACCACCCGTCCTAAACATTTGAGTGTCCCAGTCTATATCTGGTAAATTGAAATCTCCACCTAAGACTATAACATGCTGAGAAAATTTATGTGAAATGTATTCCAAATTTTCTCAGTTGTTCTGCCACTAATGCTGCTGAGTCGGGAGGTCGGTAAAAGGAGCCAATTATGAACCTAGCTCGGTTGTTGAGTGTAACCTCCACCCATAATAATTCACAGGAACTATCCACTTCTACTTCACTACAGGATAAACTACTACTAACAGCCACGAACACCCCACCACCGGTTGCATGCAATCTATCCTTTCTAAACACCGTCTGTACCTTTGTAAAAATTTCGGCAGAATTTATCTCTGGCTTCAGCCAGCTTTCTGTACCTATAACGATTTCAGCTTCGGTGCTTGCTATCAGCGCTTGAAGTTCCGGTACTTTACCAACGCAGCTTCGACAGTTGACAATTACAATACCGATTGCTGCTTGGTCCCCGCATGTCCTAACTTTGCCCCGCACCCATTGAGGCTGTTGCCCTTTCTGTACTTGCCGAAGGCCATCTAACCTAAAATACCGCCCAGCCCACGCCACACAACCCCTGCTACCCGTGTAGCCGCTTGTTGCGTGTAGTAGTTACCATCTCACAATCGAACAAAGAGATGTTGCTAGTAGAATCAAGTAAAGCGCATATTGTTTACATATCAAGTAAAGCGCATATTGTTAGGTGTAAGTGTCAAATGCTTAACTTGAGCTAAGAATGGCCTTTACCCAACTGCAGCCTTCGAGAGGGTTGCGGCACTTACTAATGTGAGCTGCCACCGGGTAGTGTCAGCTTCGTTTTACCCTATCTTGGGGTACTGGATAGTTCCGCACTAAAAGATCGGACTGTACCGAAAGTTTGTCTACTATCTACTATCACATGTTACCTGTTTCGGTTTCTTCTGAGGAAATTTGTTTTTTAGCTAGAGAGGGTTCCGATATACATTCACGAATGATGCACCTTCCACCGCCAAAGTGGATATTTCTTTTTCCTACCACTAGTCCATGTAATTGGGCAAAAGTCTCGGGTTCATTACTGAACAGAATAAAAGACTAATCGCAGGACGCCTGCCTTCTGCTACGTTGTTCACTAACTCTTTTTCGGTGATCCTAAGACAAAGAGCGGATACAGTACTCTAACATCCACAGTGTGCTGAGAAACTAGCCCATTACGATTTTCCACATTTTAAAAATGGTGGCTGGCCAACGCCTTATTTCCACTTAACAACTTTTCCTCTAGAGTTTCTACGAAAGGTGACCGATGACTCATCCTTATCAAGGGGCTCACCAGTAAAACTGCACAGTTTACCATGGATTAACGCATAAATACTTTGAAACTCGATTAAATGGGCAATTTCCGTAACTGTCACCTGATTTCGCAAACAAACGGTTAACCATAGAAGAATTTCAGTCTCTGTATTCCTATGAGTAGCTCCGTTTTAATGACAAAAGCGGATTGGATAATTTATGAAACAGTTTCCACTTTCGCACACAACTGCTAAATGAGGTTCTAACACTCTCACCACGAGAAGACGGAGCGGGAGGAGAACCATCTTATTTATCCTATCCAGAACTGGCTACAGACTGTAACTGAATGATTTTAATCCGTAGTTCTTCAATAAGGCGGGATTGTCCAGAATCGGTAATTACCATATTTAACTCTGGAACGCAGTTACGCAAATGGTTCAAATGTGATAGAAATCTAAAGACTTGCACACTGCCTTCCAATAGCTCTATATTCTCCAGCACACCAGACATACGGTACAGGCATCACCTATCTCGACCACAATGTCAACCGTTATGTTGAGGTGGTGGTACAGTGCAACGCAGGGTTTAACTTAGATATGCTGTCTTCTGTGGGTAAACCACATACCTCAAGCTCGCACTCGAACTGGTTCTTAGTCAGGTCTGTTACCACCAGCACATTTCTCCAGTACGTGCTACATTCCAGTAGCACGGTCGCCTGAAATCAACAAAACAAGCATCATACCTCGCAAAGAAAAAGAGGTCTGCCCTGCTAGCTCATAGTATCAGAACCCCATAACTCTACCAGACTCACAATCTGCTACCACAGGTGCGATCTGCAAGTGGTCAATTTCTGAGTATGAAGATAATCTATCAACATATTTATGTATTTGCGAAGGAGGCCAAATTTAATAGCATAAAGATGAGCAATATTTAAGCACACCGAAGCCAACTTCGACAATTACGTGCCATGAAGCTCACGGAATATCTCCAAAAATTAACTGTCTTTATAGCAGCACAGGAATTTGTCAAAATCAAACGAACAGTTTGACCACTATAACATCAGAAAATCGTCTCAGGGGCACTTAATATGTCTCACAATAGTGCACTCGGGTTAATCATTAAAATAATTTCAAGGCAACAGAATATGCAAGGTAATTCATACTGCTACGGAGGCTTTAAAATAAGGAAGTGAGCGTTAAGAAACCAACAATCATAAGTAATTATTGACGAGAGAAACTCAATACAAATGCAAAACAATTAAAGGGGCTGAAACGCGTGGATTAACCAATGCATGGTAGTCATCTTGAGCAGGGTTATTCGACTTAGTACAGACTGCAAACAATACACAATGAAACACATCACACTCAGGTATAGTAATTGAACAAGGTTTTCTTTATCGCAACTGACAATGAAAAATATTAAAGGTACCTAAACCCAGATAGAACACCCACGAATAACCCTGGTCAAGGCTAATATTTACAAATCAATGTTGACTGAAAATAAAAAGAAACTGTGAAAATACAAAAATTGAAGCTACGTAAGTTTAGAAAACACACGCTCCAGTTCTAAAGGTAAAGGCAAACCTTCTAGGTTTCAATGTTCACAATGTTCACATATACCGAATCCTAGAAAATACAGATATCAGTAGTGCAGGTAAAGACTAATCTATCTAGATCAAGATTAACATACAGCTCAAAGTAACATGGAAGTCTTCGATCAGTTCAATAAATGCTCTTCTCGGACACGTCCTTGTTACCAGGATGTTGACCAGCGGGAAGAGGTTTGTCCAAAACAGCGGCCAGCAGTGTAAGCCATATACGTTTACGCCAAGAACGTCACAGGAAATTTAGATGCAAAAGAGCAGGTACTTTCATGAACCACACCAGAAACTTTACTGCACTCGCGAAATGGTGCTCGCCACTATTTCTGCATTGGACCTCAAAGAATTAAGGATGGTGTAGGTGAGTACGTCCACAATCCAAGGCAGCAGGAAATTGGCCAAATTGACGTCCAGGATATGGCCCACCATTACATGACCAGAGATATGTTGCAACTCTTCAGCATGCGTAGGTACTCTCTTCAAAATAAACATCTGTCATTCAAACATGTCGATCCGTCCTCCATGCCTAGGAAGCTCAGGTCACAATTCCCAGAGACTCTTACCCAGACAGCCAAACCTCAGCAGATAAATCACTCATGAGAGCTGCACAGGCGCTCGAGGTGCTGCAAGGGCACCAACTTCCGTGTCACCAGAAAAACTATAGCTAAGTAACAAAACCCAAAACTGTTCCTCAAGCAAAGATACCGATATGAATGCGCAAATTGCTCTTAATAATGAAAATACCTCAAATCTGTGTTTGAGGTTTAAAAAAGGAAGAGAAATTCATTCTTAAAGAGCCCGATATTATATTCAATAAAATAAATTTAGCTGTCAACACGAAAGACACTGGATAGGGTTCAAAATCACGTAGAAAAGTAGTGTTTGGCATTTTGCTACATAGCAAACCATTGCCAATTGTGAGTCAAACACTAAGTGTCTGAAAAAATGCTGTTGACTCAGGATCGAACCAGACCTCAGGGAATGTAGTCCGACACTTACCTACAGAGTTAATGAGGCAGGAGTCTAACTGAAGACAAAATCGCTTTCCAGCGCCTTTCAGGCCTATATTACAACTATGGAGACACAGGGGAACCATACAACTAAATATTTTCGAAATTATGATCTTTTTCTGAAGCTTGTATTCTAGCATTTTTCATATTAAAAGGTACTGTGATATATTACTTAACTGTGATTTCAAAAAAAAAAAAAAAAAAAAAAAAAAAAGAACTAGGTGTATATATTTCTGTAAGTATGTGTGTGTTGTATCTGGCTACTCGTGAAATGTGGGGTGCCCAGCAAACTTGCTTTCTCGGATCGCTACACAACAATTCAAGCAAATCGTATTAACCAGTCTTATTACAGAAAATAAATGACAATACTTTGAGAAATACAGATTTGTCGGAAGCAAAAAAATAAACAATGCCTTTTAGTTTATACAATTCTGATGCTGCTGTAGAAGTCAGCCGCGGCCAGTCGGCGTGGTGCCTATGTTTTCTTCGCGTAGAGGGCGCTGCCGCCTCGTTGTCGTCCTGGAGAGGGGTCGGTCAGCGTGGAATTGGCTGACGCCTTCTTCACAGCCATCTCTGCTTCCTTGTTTCCGACTGGTGTCCCGGCGCTTCACTTTACACTGGAACGTACCCCCCACCCCCCCCACCCCACCCAAAGCGCCGGACCGTCCTCTTATAATGAGCTCGACAAATGGCAGGAGTGTGGAGGCTCCCAGGGACTGGAAGCTGCGGCTGCAGGAGATGTCAGGCTTCCACTCATACCCTTCCATTCGGCTTTTGCTCTGGTGGAAACGTACCCAAGAAAATGCCCAGAAGGGTAATTGTCCACCTCCTAAAGCCTATAAAAAGATGCAGGAGGGGTCGGCCGCTGCGACGTAGGCGTATCCAGCTCCATTGGTAGGGCCAGAGCAGGCGGAGAAGATGAAGGCTCCGTCTCCATGAGTTCGTCCCGCGGTGTCGTGATGACACCCTCTGGCGTCTGCTGTGGCTGCGCTGTCCCCGGAATCCGTGAATCTGTGGGAAGAGATACAGAAGGATCACTGTGCACATGGTAGTGGCGACTTAGATTGTGATATCGGCGCTGCAATCCGTCTGGGCCTGAAATGAGATACGCGCCAAGTCGACGAAGGATCCCGCCTCGCGCCCATCGCCTGCTGCCGTAGGTGGAGCGGTGTCCCATGGCGGTGGCAGTGAAACTTCCGCCGGCGATGGTCCATCGCGTGGATGCGAACGATAGGAGGCGAGAAACAGTTGCAATGCTTGATCCATGGTGTGTTCAGTGCGAAGTTAAATCATCTGCTGCTTGAACGTTCTGACAAAACGTTCAGCTTCGCCGTTTGACTGTGAATGGAACGGTGCTGTATGTCGAGGCCATACCGGCATGCAAAGTATAGGCGTGCTACAGATTTCTTTACGCTATGCAATGAGCGAGGTCAAGATGTGCGAATGTATTTCAGCAAAATGTTCAAACCTGAATCAGCTTCCGTGGCCTGTGCTATTTTCCTGTAGTTCAGATGAAAGGATTGAAGCAACTCAGAATCCTGAGCATCGACGTGGCAATAAGACGCAGCAGAAGCGTCAAAGTCTGTATCAGGGCCAATCGGAAGGCGTCCGCATTACCATGTTTAGCTGTCGGATGATACACACTCTCCTACCGGTATTGAGACCACAAGAAAGCCTGTCTTGGCAATGTTTGTGAGTTGGTACAGGAACCGGCTTCTTCGGATGAAACAAGAAGTGCAATGGCTTGTGATTCGTTACTAAGTAGAATTTTCTGATAAAGTGGTGGAATTTGGTGATACCATACACAGTAGCCAGACAACACTGTTGATGCGAAAGCAGTAGGCCTGTCTTTATCACCAAATCTGTGCGAAAGCACGGCACCGATTCCGTAAGAGGTGGCGTCAACTTGCAACGCAACCGTTTGTTGGATCAAAGAGAACCAAGTTTCTATCACTGAGCAATGCATCTTTAAGTTTTTGAAAAGTGTCTCGGTACTCATCTGTCCAAAGAAATGGGACATTCTTGTGACGTAAGCGTCGCAATGGAGCTGCGATATGCGGAGCATTCGGTATGGACCGAATATAATGGTTCATTTTCTCTAAAACTGACTGCAATTCTGTAACATTGCGAGGAACGTAGAAGCCTCGTATGGCTAATAAATGCAACTGAAGACGATATACACCTTAACTGCTTACGACATGACCAAGATACTGCTGCTCAGGTTTAAAAAAATCACACTTGTCCAGTCTTCACTTTAGTCTTGCATCAGATAATACAGGAAACAAAGCACGTAAATTTGCAGTGTGTCCTTCGCGTATACGACCTGCTACGATAATATCGTCCAAATAGTGTGAACAGTTTGTAATTAAGCAGTCAACTTTTCCAAATGCTGTTGGAAAATGGCAGGTGCGGAAGCACTGCCAAAAGGGAAATGCAAATATTTAAACAAGCCCAAATGAGCATTCACAGCACACACTTTTTGAGATTCTTCATCTACTGATTTTTGAAGATATGCGCTCGCAAATCAATTTTCGAAAAATGGCGACGAGTGCCTAATTTGTTCATGAGATCCTCTGGGTGTGGATATGGAGAAGTATAAATCACTGTTGGTAGGCTGACTGTAGACTTCAAGCCAAAGCGAATGTGACCTGAAGGTTTGGGGAACAAAATCAGTGGGCTTGCCCAATGACTAGCTGATATGGGCGCAAAAACTCCATTATCCTGCAATTCTTTAAATTAGACAGCGATTTTGTCACGTAATGCATGGGAACAGTTATGGAATGGAAAAATTTTGACTGAGCATTGTCTTTCATGGTAATACATGCAACAAAAGTTTTAGCCTTGCCTAAACGTTCAGAAAAGAGTTCAGTGGATTCTTTCAGCAAGCTAGCTACACTGTCTTTTGCAATGAATGCAGACACTGACAACATATTGTACTGAATTTGAAAGCCAAGCAAGTCAAACGAATCAAGGACAAATATGTACTCACCGTCGCGTTATTGTAGCACATGCAAGCGATACATGGAAGGCAATGTAGATTTTCCGAGAACAGGAATATCTCGTCCATTATAAGCCGTCAGGTGCGTGCTAGTTTTAGACAGGCGTGGGGAGCCTAACAGTTCATATGTATTACGATTCAGCAATGTAACACTGGCATCCATGTCCAACTGAAATTTCATAGGTTATTCATTAATACTCAAATGGCCAAAAAGCTCGTTCCACTGGCATTGAGCACTGAAGAAGCTGTTTGCTTGCTAGTGTTGTTAATGCCTGCAGAAGGATTTGAATACACTTCACTGATTAAATGGGTCTAGTGAGTAGCTTTTCGTGAGTGGGCAGAATTTGTACGTTTGTTCTTTGACAAACATACAGATTGTATGTCCCTTTCCTCTTTCCTGCCACAAACGTAGCACTGAGCTGGTGTCCACTGTCGGCCATGAATAGCATTTAGAACATGACTAAATTCTGTTCGCTTGTTTAGAGACTTGCTTACTGCTTGGAGAGCTGTCTAAGTGGTGTGGCGCACGGCTGCTGTTGCTGCCCAATGGGCTGGTTGCAAGCAAGGGGTGACCCAACCCAACAACTATTTGGTTGCTCAGGTTTATTGGCTGCCACAGCACCTGAATCAAGCTGATCCAGAATTTGCATTATGTGTTGAAACGATGGAACGGACTCTTTCATAATCTATTCTGTAAGTTTTGCATCAACTGCATTGTACATGATTGCGTCATGCAACGTATCATCTTAATATAAGGCACAACAAGCACATTTGAATTTGCATTTCTTCGGCATACCCTGCAAATCTGCCTGCAGTTTGTTCTGATAATTCCTTGCAATTAAAGAATTTTTACCTAGCTGCTACCACATACACTTGTTCTCGGCTTTCCGGGCGGGAAGGAGCGCCGGTCCCTGGCACGAATCCGCCGGGTGGATTTGTGTCGAGGTCCGGTGAGCCAGCCAGTCTGTGGATGGTTTTTAGGTAGTTTTCCATCTTACTCGGTGAATGCTGGCTGGTTCCCATTATTCCGCCTCAGCTACACTATGTCGTCGATTGCTGCGCAAACAAGTTCTCCACGTACGTGTACACCACCATTACTCTACAACGCAAACATAGGGGGTTACACTCGTCTGGTGTGAGACGTCCCCTGGGGGGTACACCAGAGGCCGAACCGCACAATAACCCTGGGTTCGGTGTGGTGCGGCAGAGGGGTGAAGTGGACTGCGGTAGTCGTCGTGGGGTTGCGGACCACTCCGACTGCGGCGGGGACGGAGCCTCTCCGTCGTTTCTAGGTCCCAGGTTAACATAACATAACATACACTTGTTGGTCATAATAGTTAGCGAATCTACAATCTATTCATACGAAAGTTAGCTTGCAGTTGAATTAGGAAGTAACTTCTGAATGAGGCGAAACATTGCATTTTCTGCCATTGACAAAAAGTAAGGGAGTTTTACAGTATTGTATTGTATTGTGTTAAACTGCGGACCTAGAAACGATGGGGTGGCTTTGTCCCGCCGTTTTCCACAGTGGTTCACAACCGCACAACAGGTCACAGCAGTCCACCCACCCCACCGCCACCCTACATCGAACCTAGAAACGATGGGGAGGCTTTGTCCCACCATAGCCCTCAGTGGTTCAGAACCCCACAACAGGCCACTGCAGTCCACCCACCCCACCACCAGCCCACACCGAACCCAGGGTTATCGTGCGGTTCGGCCCCCAGTCGACCCCCCGCCCCATCCCAGGGATGTCTCATACCAGATAAGTGTAACTCGAAATGTTTGCGTTTTAGAGTAATTATGGTGTACGCATATGTGGAAATGTTGTATATGCAGCAATTGCTGACACAGTGTAACTGGAGTGGAATTAGGGGAACCAGCCAGCATTGTCCGAGGTAGGTGGAAAACCGCCTTAAAAACCATCCACAGTCTGGCTAGCAAACTGGACCACGACACTAATCCACCAGGTAGTTTCGTGCCAGGGACCAACACGCCTTCCAGCGTGAGACCGCGCAGCTAGCTCGGTGGGCTAGTTTACAGTGCCTTGTACATTGTGAGCAATTACTTTGGCTTCAAACTGTTGCACCCACTAGAGCCATTCCTCTCGTTTTTCATTAAACTGTCGAAAACGCGGTATGGCATTTGGAGACACTGAAGGTGCCTGCTGCACTGTATTTGTGGCTTGAGACATGAGTAGCTGCTGTACCGTATTTAACAGAGTTGCGATTTGTTGACTCTGAAACAACTGTGTTAGCTGCGTTGAATCTATTGCTTGCAGCTGAGGCACCAGTAAAGGGAGGGTGAGATGTTGGTTGCTCATATCAGAAGGGACAAATCCAATAAAGAGACAACGCAAACAAGGGAAATAAGTACAAAAGGAAAGAAAATTACAGCAACGCCAACCTGAAAACACTGATTAGCAAAAACACTATAAAACACGCTATTAAAGCGAGTAAACACGCCCTTGCAAAGAAAAAGAAATGTAGAATTGAGGTGCGAGGAAAACAAAACAGAAAATTCCTAGCAACTCGCCTCTGGGTTCTGGGTAATACTGATCGCCAATGCTGTATCCTGCCTACTCATCAAATATGGGGGGGGGGCTAGGAAACTTGCTTTTTAGGATCGCTAGACAGAAATTCGAGCAAATCGTGTTAATGAGGTTCATTATACAAAATAAAAGACAATAGTTAACTTTGGGAAATAAAGTTGTGTCGCAAGCAAGGGGGCAACATTAAATTAAACAACGCCTTTTAGTTTATACAACTCCTAAGTCGCTGGTCATGAAGTGCCTAATCTTATGCTTCTTTAGAAGTCGGCCACTATCGGTGTGCGCAGCGCTTATGTTCTCTTTGTGTAGAGGGCGGTGCTGTCGCATTGTCGCCCTGGAGAGGGGTCAGTCACCATGCAATTGGCTGAAGTCTTCCCCACTTGACTTTAAGACAGACACTTGATCACTATGAACAAAATTTCGTACACATACTGCTTGCTATATGTGGGCTAGAACATCGTAGATCCCATAGGAGTACAATGCAGACCACAAAGTGGTTTCAACGCTCTCAGCTGTATGCTGCCGTTAATGACAGACATGTTGTAAATGAATGTATGAGCGTACCTTGTAGCGGCTGCTCATGTGGATAGGCTGCTAAACAGAGGGAGGTAAGAAGTGATGAGGTGAAAGAAGAGAAAGGGTAAAGTGAGACAGAGTAGGACGGGAGGAAGGAGGGAAAAATGGGAGTAAGCGATAGACACAGAGGTGAAGGAAAGAGATGGAAAGACTGAGTGGAGAGAAGCAGGTGGATCAATGAGTAGCAGGAGGAGATGGAAGAATAGAAAGGAGAATGAAATTTAAATGAGCACTCTGAAAGGTGGTGATAGAGATGAACAAAGAAGGAAGGAGATGGAAAATGACAGGGGGCAGGGGAGATGACCTGAGAGACAGAGGGAAGAGGCTGTTTGTTTGGTTTCCTGTGTATAGAATCAGCTACATGCCGTGCAACGAATGTGAGTACACGAATTAACTAAGTAAGAGCCCAGTACACACCAAAACTGAAGTCAACAATACATACTGTAACCCCAAGCGTATATTGATGACATACTAAGTCCACCTTTTACTATCTCTTTACTAACAGCCGCTCACACAGTTGCAGATGACATGATGTACACTGAGGAAAAACGGCAGCAGAATAAAGCACAGAAAATATGCTCCAAAAAGCGACAATAATTCTTAAAAAGATGCTGTAACATACAATAAACAAGGTAGTATGAAAGCATCCATAGGAAACTACATTTCAAAAAAGGAACAGTAAAAATTGTAATAATGTGCTACTGTGTTTGTGTAACTATACTATTTTCTACATGTTTTAGATTTTCAAAGTCCCACTGATGATGGTTTCATTTGTCGCCGAAACTAGTTTGGGAAATGTGTTTTGTATCAAAAGTGTGTTGCATCAAGGCGGACTCAGTTTTGATGTTGTTGTTTTTCTATGTAAACACGGACCAAATGGAAGAGTTCGAAGATAATAATATTGTTTATTAAAATTTTTGTTAAATATATCACTGCAGGTCTAATGTAGTGTTGAACATCTGAAACTTTTATATGATATGTGATTCTTCGTGCAAATATACACTCCTGGAAAATGAAATAAGAACACCGTGAATTCATTGTCCCAGGAAGGGGAAACTTTATTGACACATTCCTGGGGTCAGATACATCACATGATCACACTGACAGAACCACAGGCACATAGACACAGGCAACAGAGCATGCACAATGTCGGCACTAATACAGTGTATATCCACCTTTCGCAGCAATGCAGGCTGCTATTCTCCCATGGAGACGATCGTAGAGATGCTGGATGTAGTCCTGTGGAACGGCTTGCCATGCCATTTCCACCTGACGCCTCAGTTGGACCAGCGTTCGTGCTGGACGTGCAGACCGCGTGAGACGACGCTTCATCCAGTCCCAAACATGCTCAATGGGGGACAGATCCGGAGATCTTGCTGGCCAGGGTAGTTGACTTACACCTTCTAGAGCACGTTGGGTGGCACGGGATACATGCGGACGTGCATTGTCCTGTTGGAACAGCAAGTTCCCTTGCCGGTCTAGGAATGGTAGAACGATGGGTTCGATGACGGTTTGGATGTACCGTGCACTATTCAGTGTCCCCTCGACGATCACCAGTGGTGTACGGCCAGTGTAGGAGATCGCTCCCCACACCATGATGCCGGGTATTGGCCCTGTGTGCCTCGGTCGTATGCAGTCCTGATTGTGGCGCTCACCTGCACGGCGCCAAACACGCATACGACCATCATTGGCACCAAGGCAGAAGCGACTCTCATCGCTGAAGACGACACGTCTCCATTCGTCCCTCCATTCACGCCTGTCGCGACACCACTGGAGGCGGGCTGCACGATGTTGGGGCGTGAGTGGAAGACGGCCTAACGGTGTGCGGGACCGTAGCCCAGCTTCATGGAGACGGTTGCGAATGGTCCTCGCCGATACCCCAGGAGCAACAGTGTCCCTAATTTGCTGGGAAGTGGCGGTGCGGTCCCCTACGGCACTGCGTAGGATCCTACGGTCTTGGCGTGCATCCGTGCGTCGCTGCGGTCCGGTCCCAGGTCGACGGGCACGTGCACCTTCCGCCGACCACTGGCGACAACATCGATGTACTGTGGAGACCTCACGCCCCACGTGTTGAGCAATTCGGCGGTACGTCCACCCGGCCTCCCGCATGCCCACTATACGCCCTCGCTCAAAGTCCGTCAACTGCACATACGGTTCACGTCCACGCTGTCGCGGCATGCTACCAGTGTTAAAGACTGCGATGGAGCTCCGTATGCCACGGCAAACTGGCTGACACTGACGGCGGCGGTGCACAAATGCTGCGCAGCTAGCGCCATTCGACGGCCAACACCGCGGTTCCTGGTGTGTCCGCTGTGCCGTGCGTGTGATCATTGCTTGTACAGCCCTCTCGCAGTGTCCGGAGCAAGTATGGTGGGTCTGACACACCGGGGTCAATGTGTTCTTTTTTCCATTTCCAGGAGTGTAGTTTCGGCGTTTTATTTATGCTATAATAATTTGACCTCCGTATAAATGTCATTATGTAGGTGAACACGATTTGCTGTGTTTCTGCTGAAAGGCTACGAGCTTTGTTTCTGTGTTCCCTCCTTCGTCAGCTGGAGACATGCCTTCATTTTTCAGGAATTCCTATTATATTATAAACTTTTCCTTGAAATACAATGTCATACGGCCGGGAGAGGAGTCTGCTGACCACATGCCCTCCACACCGTATCTGCAGACCGAGAATGACACGCAGCCGATGGAGTTCCTTCGCGTCTTCACGCCCAGTTGAGGAGCTCTTTCGTTTATTACCCCTCATGAATCTTACCTTATAAGGAAATGTAAAACCAAGCAAAGTAGAGAATGAGCTACCACTGCGACGCTTTCGTCGTTAAATACTACCAGTAGGTCAGGTGACAACTTTACTCAATCCATTCCTTCAGAAAACTGCAATTGGTCACGAGTTTAGACATCTCTGCTTCTGTTAGTTTATGAGTACAATTCTTCTTGTAGTTGCAATGCATCCTACTTCGTTTGACATTTTTCTTGGTTTTTATAGACACTTAAGATTGTCTACCACAACTCAGTCTTTTTGTAGAATTATCACTTACGCTTCATTCTGGATATTCTATTACCAGATCAAAGACACCGCAGTTGTACATCACATTAAATTATACAGCTCCATATCAAGAGCAAAGAAACTAATCTCAAATCTGCTCAGTGTTAGCAGTAATCACGAACTTCTGATATGAAAAAGAAAAATCGACAGTTGCATTGCTTTTAACAATATCAACGATGGAACATTTATAAAACCAGAAAAAGGATCAACGCAGCTCAGATATACACACCTGCAAAACCTCACTCATTCTGTCTGTGTTTTGGATGGACTTGAAAACATATTTTCATCTGGATATAGCTCTGAGACTAAATCCATATTCAATTACGTAGACTCCCAAATAACAGTAAGTTTAATGAACCACATACTGATGCCAGTCACTCAAATTCATAAAATTTGGCTTCAACTCTTTTACTATTATAGCCTTCATTTCCTATGGATTCGGAAATTTACATATAATCGGTTGCACCCACAAAATAATGTTAGAATGGAGTGGATGCATCCTAATTTTAGTAGGATGTAGAATTATTGCGTAAATTTTTACAATAATGTGTTGGATACATATCTATCATTTGTCATAGCAATTACAGCTCCAAGCTTTACACTGATATTCGAATATCCCCCTTACCATTTCATTTGATAAGGCCAAAAGCTATCAAGGACAGGAAATCAAACTGTAATTTCGCCAAGACATTAAGGGAGGTATGGACGTATGTGACCAAAGCAAACACCAAATCCTTGGCAGGGCAATAAGTAATCGGGAAATGCACAGCGAAATTACCATAGTATAGCGTATGGAAATGGAGGTTATGGTGTCAAGCTCTTATAGCAGCAAGGGTAAAACAAAAGTGCATATGAGAGACTATAGCGAGTGATAGAGTCAAAGTCAGTAGTCAGTGTCAAGCTAACTTTGTAAGCAACGCCTGTGGCCGTCTCACAATGCTCCACACTGACTGTCCTCAGAGCGAGGGCAGTAAGTGAAGTATGCAACATACATATCAAACACCTCTCTGTGTGAAACTACAGGAACAGTTTATGAGTACAGATGTATGTATACATGTATGTGTATATGTCGCACATGTTCTCCTAAGCCCATTGATACATTTCAACAATACTTGGAGGGAAGGAAGGAAGGAAAGAAGATTAGAGTTTAACATCCCGCTGAAATGAAAGATATAAGAGATGGAGCACAAGTTCAGATCAGGGAAGGATGGAGAAGGGAATCGGCTGTGCCCTTCCCAAGGATCCATTATCGCATTTGCCTTAGTCACTTAGGAGAAACATGGGAAACCTGAAAGTGGAATGTTGGACAGGTATTTGAACTATTTTCCTCCTGAATGCAAACCCAATGTGCTAATCATTGCACCACCTCACACAGCAACAACAACTGGTAAACATAAAATTGTCTGGAAAGAAGCATTTTTGAAGTAAGGACCAAACTGTTGCTATAGAGGTAGGAGTGGGGTTGGGGACATTTGGTAATGCCATATGTCCAGGCTGCTCAGCATACTGGTGGGTTTTGCAGGTAATATAGTAATGTTTTCCAGCGGTATATAGATGGATAAGCATGGCTGAGCAGAGAGGGAGGGTCGAGGAGATGGATAGAGAGATAGGATGAGAAGATCTGAAACTGAGGGGAAAGACAGATTGAGGTCAGAGTAGGAGAAAGAGAAGAGGAGGAGGAGAGCGACTGGGGGAAAGAGAAGGACAGAGAGACATCCTGGGAGGTTCAAATGGTTCAAATGGCTCTGAGCACTATGGGACTTAACTTCTGAGGTCATCAGTCCCCTAAAACTTAGAACTACTTAAACCTGACTAACCTAAGGACATCACACACATCCATGCCCGAGGCAGGATTCGAACCTGCGATCGGGCGGTTCCAGACTGTAGCACCTAGAACCACTCGGCCACTCCGGCTGGCTATCCTGGGAGGATATGGACAAAGAGGGGGAAAGTAGAGATGGGCAGAGGGGTGAGGAGTACATCGACAGAGCGGGATGGAAGAGATGATAGACAAAGAGAGAGCAGAAGAGAAAATGGGCGAGTTATGGCGGCAGAGGAGATTGACTGATAGAGAGGGGAAAGAGGAGATGGACAGAGAGAGTGGAAGGAGGAGGACGACATTCAGATGGAAGAGCAGGAGGTCGACAGGGAGAGAGTGAGGAGATAGACTCATAGAGGCGGGATTTGTGAGATACCCTAAGTAGAAATCTAACGGAATTATAGAAGTCATTTTTGTAAGAGTATGTATTAGTGGCTTCTTAATACTTATTGCATTTTGGTCGTTTAAATTTTTGGTCAGTTCTGTGAATTAAATTGTAATGTTGAACATGTCATTTCCGATTCAAAAAGGGCTTTAATTTTTTAGTACATTGTTATAAACTAAAACCTATCCACCAGGTCCCCTTGTTTGTGAAACAATTACTCACCGTCCTCCTCGCTGGAATTTACTGCTTGCTGCAGACTCATGGATTCAGCTGTCTTCAGCTTTTAAGTCTTAGTGTCATTTTATAGAATTTTAGTAAAAGTTACATGAACTTTCACCTTTGTCTTATTGATGTAACGCCTTTTTTTCTGCTCCTCTGCATATTTGTGCACTAGATTCAAGAACTCAGCTTTTCCCAACGAGCAGTTTGGTAATCCAAATTTTTTAAATGATCATACAATACCCGTTTTTCGTTCATTACTGAGTCTTCTCTGAAGAAACATGTTATTGTTTCAAACAGATTTCAATGACACCTCTTAGTTTTTTCAATAACCATTTTTATTACAATTACTTTGGGTACATTTTGTCATAGCCTACAATATAGAGAATAAAATCAGTTGTCTTTATTAAGATAGAATAAAAATGTAATCTCCCTTACATACAAACACAACACAATACTTCAAAGTTAAGGTCATGCACTGATGATTGTAGTTGTGACTCATAATCCTGTTATCGTTCTTGTTTTACACACTACAGTGGCGCGACAAATGATGTCAGTACTGTTAGAGTTTAGAACAATTCTTTTCCGAAACATTCGTTCTGAATAATATTTAATTCTGTTTATGAATGATCAGTGTTAAAACGCAGCATAAACCATTGCAACCAAAGACATGGTATTTCGGAATAATCAGTAACCTCAGTTATGATATCTGACGGAGGTCGGTCTAGCGCTTCCTAATGAATAGAAAAATAATCGAGGCCACGAAAACGGAATATTACCTGCAGATCCTTCTACCCCAACTCTGAAGTTTCTATGCTCCCTCTTCTCTTCGTCTGACTCTCTCTCTCTCTCTCTCTCTCTCTCTCTCTCTCTCTCTCTTCCTTTCTCTCTGTATCTCCAGTTACTAACACACGCACACAAACACACTCTCACACACAGAGGATACTATCATCCTTCCGATATATCTTTGTTTCTGGGTTACACTTTCGCACTCTGCCGGTATTCGTTCACATTCGAGACCCATGCCTGTGTGAACCCCTCCCTCTTTCCCCCCTCAACCCTCCCCCTCCCTCTCACACACATGCAGCGTCTGACTGCCTCGGTTATTTATGGCAGGACGCCCAACGCACAACGCCGTCGCAAATGAAATGATAAAATTTAATTTATGACTAGAAGTGTCCTTCGTTAAAAAGAGATCTTGGGACACATCTTTCTCTTTTTTTTTTTATCGAATGAGATGGGAGAGGGTAGGAGAGAGATAGAGGTACGTAAAGAGTTTGATGGTCGGACGCTCCTAGTTACAATTGTAATGGATTTTTGGATAAGCGTCCGGACAATGCTGGGAAGTAAATAACTGAGTTTTTAAACGTGTTTCATGTGGATTCCTCTGTGTCATTGAATTATATCTCTGCACGGACGGGGGAAAAAGCTAAATTAAAGAGTGATGTCAGTGAAAGTTTAATGGATGGCATTAATTTATACCGCAATATCTTTGCCCTTAACCAGCATGAGTGACGGCCTGGACAAATGTTGTAATATAACGGCCGAAAAAGGTGTTTTGACTGTGGTTTTCAATAACGAGCAAGTAAAGGCGTAGCTATGCGACTGTCATCCATTTCGTCCGAATAATGAAAGGAACGAATGTGAATAACCATTCACAGAGTCCTCGTTTACACACTATGAACTAATGTCCGACAAAGTATTATACATAAGAGTATAGAATGATGTAATAGTACCAAAATATTATGGATATTTTGTAAACTTCATCTTCAACTAAATGCGGAACACACAATGACAGAAATCTCTGTTCTGCCACTCTGTCACTACCACAATCAATTACGGTCATGACCGCCACACCAATTTTTTTCCAATATTATCATTTTTCAGCAAGTTTTTGGTCGTCTTCTGATGCAACACTATTTCTGTAACGCGTATAATGCAACACGACACTTACAACAGCTTAGATTCACTTCGATAGTGCTACTGTAGAGCATTTTAATGTTTTCATATAATAACTAGCAAAATAAGTTTGTGCATTGGACTAGTTCATTACCACTTTACCCAAAGCTGTTTATTTTTTCTCCCTATTTCTCCATGCATAAAGACATAAGAAATCACTTCTCTCTAAAATATTACAGACTGCTGTAATAGTTATTTCTGATTAATCCTGACGTTAAATGTCACCGGGACTCGACATTTTAGCCTTGTGACTCTGCAAGCAACGACTTCCACACCTGTGGTCTTCGACTATTTTTGCATGGAGGCCGCGTCGTAACTCCACTCCCATTCCCAAAGCAGGCCGGGGTGGCCGAGCGGTTCTAGGCGCTACAGTCTGGAACCGCGCGACCACTACGGCCGCAGGTTCGAATCCTGCCTCGGGCTTGGATGTGTGTGCTGTACTTAGGTTAGTTACGTTTAAGTAGTTCTAAGTTCTAGGGGACTGATGACCTCAGAAGTTAAGTCCCATAGTGCTCAGAGCCATTTGAACAATTTTTGAACCCATTCCCAGCATAACATATCAAGAGTGTCACCAGTTAATCCAACGACCTCAGTGCGGATTAAACGCTCTCTGATTTGACGCTCTTGGTCAACCACAAGTATATTAACTCCTTAATGCAGCATGTCGTATGATACCAAAACGATGACAATAAATGGAAGGGTAAGCATTTTTCAGCTTTAACACAGGTTCTGCACTAAACTACCAGCGCCTCTGGCATGTGATGTCCTTTTCTGAGTATTTGGGGTACTTCTAAAACGATTTTCTGTTAGCACCTTTGTTACGACATGTAAACACTAGAAGTTGTCGTCATTGTTTGGGGGATTGCAGCTAGACACAGAGGTAAGTGCTATCCCGAAAATTATTTGTCTCTTTTATAGTGTCTGTGACGTGACGCAAATCACAATTCTATGTTATAAACCAATTCCGCATGCAAGTGAATCTAATTATACTGTTTTCGTGCAATATGCATCGTTAGGCATTTGTGTACCCTGTGCGAACACACGCATAATATCAACTGAACTGAGAGCATATATTTCTATTAATCTGTAGCACCAGGTTACTTTAGTGACCAAATGTTTTCGCTGTGCAAGCACATATACTTTACCAGCAAATCTGGGAATGTCTTGCCGTTGCTAAATATGCATGCCATTGGATATAAGTCCTAATCTCCGCCTCTCCCTTCTCTCTGTCCATCTTTTTATCCTCGTCTCCGTCTTTGTCCATCACCTTCTCCTTCTCCTTCCTTTTCCTGTGCATCAATCACCCCCCCCCCCCCACCACCACCACCATCACTCTGTCGATTTTCATCTCTCTGTTTATATCCTCCTCCCCCTCACACTTTCCATCTCGTTCTTCCTCTTCGCAATATTCATTCCCCCCCCCCCCCCTCCCTCTGTCTCCGTCAATTTCCTCTTCCTCCTCTCTCCGATTTTGTGCTTCGTTTATTGTTGAAAAGGATACCTTTATATGGAACTGAAATCGCTTAAAATGAATCGGTGCATCGGTAGGCTTCTCGGCTGGAATCGTTAGTATTTGGGATGCGAGAGAGACCTTTCTGGGTGCTGGCTCTGTGTGCCCAGCATCTTCAGTGACAATATTTTGCATGGTTTTAATCTACGAAAGGGGAGGATTACAAATTTTCTGACGCTTCAGATGCCATAGTATTATTCTACACACACAGAAAAAAAATTTGCATCACCCCGGATACCAGAACTCCCGAAGATAGACGTTGACTTTGGATATTGTATCACAGACACAGTCGTTTTGACTGTTCACAGATGTCACTAAACCCGCCCAAGATGTAAACAACCATGCATCACCAGCGACTATTAGACGGAGAGGGTCCCACAGCCGATCAGTTCCAATCATTCCACCAGGAAGGAGGAACACGGCTCGTGTTGTCTGTAGGTCTACAATGCCTAGACGGTCAGTACCGCTGTTCGATCGCTTCCGCATTGTTACTTTGTGCCACGAAGGGCTCTAAACAAGGGAAGTGTCCAGGCGACTCGGAGTGAACCACTGTGATGTTGTTCGGGCATGGGGGAGACACAGAGAGACAGGAACTGCCGATGACAAGCTTCGCTCAGGCAGCCCAAGGGCTACTACTGCAGTGGTTGACCGCGGCCTACTGACTATGGCTCGGAGGAACTCTGACAGCAACGCCACCACTTTGAATAATGCTTTTCGTGCTGCCACAGGACGTCGTGTTACTACTCAAACTAAGCGCAATAGGTCAGCAGTTTAGTGCATGTGACTAATGATGGGCTAACGAACATGAGTGTCTACAGACTATATTGTTTTATGACATATGGATATGTGTACTCGCACTATGCAACAGCGTCACCAATGTATTTCATAGTAATAACAACGGCATATAAATGTGTCAGCTCATTTTAGGTTGACATGGCCTATTAGCCATAACATCTTCACTTGATAATTGCCTAAGGCCGAAACTGCAATCGTGAAATAAAGGAAGTTTTACAGTCACTGGCGTAAATATTATGTCCGTTATAATGTGCGCAATAGGGTGCATGATGCGCAACTACACTCCCGAATCCCATGGCAAGGTCCATCTTTGCAACCACTACACCATGCAGCGCGGTACAGATGGGCCCAATAATATGCCGAATGGACCGCTCAGGCTTGGCATTATATTCTTTTCACCGATTACTGTGGCATATGCCTTCAATTAGACAATTGTCAGAGACGTGATTCTTCAAAAAATGTTCAAATGTGTGTGAAATCGTATGGGACTTAACTGCTAAGGTCATCAGTCCCTAAGCTTCAAGAAATGGTTCAAATGGCTCTGAGCACTATGGGACTCAACTGCTGTGGTCATCAGTCCCCTAGAACTTAGAACTACTTAAACCTCACTAACCTCAGGACATCACACACATCCATGCCCGAGGCAGGATTCCAACCTGCGACCGTAGCGGTCGCACGGTTCCGGACTGCGCGCCTAGAACCGCGAGATCACCGCGGCCGGCAGTCCCTAAGCTTACACATTACTTAACTTAAGTTATCCTATGGACAAACACATACACCCATGCCCGAGGGAGGACTCGAACCTCCGTCGGGATCAGCCGCACAGTCCATGGCTGCAATTCCTAAGATCGCTCGGCTAATCCCGCGCGGCGACGTGTTTGTTGGCAACCTGGTCAGGCTGAACTCCTTCGACACACTGCCCAGCTAGTGCAGCAAGGTGAAGTTTCCCTGCTCTTTTTGGATGGCATTATGTGGAGCCGACATACGTCGCTGGTGGTCAGGGCTGCACGATACGTGAATGCCATCCTCCGACCGATAGGGCAACCATATCGGCAGCATATTGGCGAGGCATTTGTCTTCATCGACGACAGTTCGCGTACTCATCGTGCACATCTCATGAATAACTTGCTTCAGGATAACGATATCGCTCGACTAGAGTGGCCAGAATGTTCTCCAGACGTGAACCCTATCGACATGCCTGGGATAGATTTGAAAAGGGCTGATTATGAACGCCGTGACCCATCAACCACTCTGACGATTCTTCACCGAATTGCCGTTGAGGGTTGGGACAATCCGGACCAACAGTGCCTTTATGAAATTGTTGACATCATTCCACGATGAACATAGGCATGCATCAATGCAAGAAGACGTGCTACTGGGTAATAGAGGTATCGGTGTGTACAGCAATCTGGACCACCACCTCTCACTCTATGGTGGTACAACGTGCAATGCGTGGTTTTCCTAAGCTAAGAAAAGGCGGAATGATGGTTATGTTTATCTCTATTCCAATTTTCTGTACAGGTTCCGAAACTCTCTGAACCGAGTTGATGCAAAACATTTTTTGATGTGTGTAGTAGTAAGCTAAGAAGCCATGACTGAAACTATTGCTTCCTGTTAGAAGTGAGAGTGAAGGATAAATCAAAACCGCATATTGATGTTGAGCAGTGCATGGCTCCTGTTGATGCCATTTATTGTTTGTCGTCTTCAATTACGGCACTGCCGCCTCGTTTTCGTATTCCGTTTACTGTCGTCACTAACATCCTGCCTTACTGGCCCGTGAGTGACAGCAGCAGCTCTTATCGATAAGTGAACTGTCATACCATCTCTGGAGCGACCGATACTACACTACTGGCCATTAAAATTTCCACACCACGAAGATGACGTGCTCCAGACGCGAAATTTAACCGACAGGAAGAAGATGCTGTGATACGCAAATGATTAGCTCTTCAGAGCATTGACACAAGATTGGTGCCGATGGCGACACCTACAACGTGCTGACATGTGGAAAGTTTCCAACCGATTTCTCATATACAACCGCAGTTGACCGGCGTTGCCTGGTGAAACGTTTTTGCGATGCCTCGTGTAAGGAGGAGAAATGCGTACTATCACATTTCCGACTTTGATAAAGATGGGATTGTAGCCTATCGCGATTGCGGTTTATCGTATCGCGACATTGCTGCTCGCGTTGGTCGAGATCCCATGACTGTTAGAAGAATATGGAATCGGTGGATTCAGGAGGGTGATACGAAATGCCGTGCTGGATCCCAACGGCCTCGTATCACTAGCAGTCGAGATGACAGGCATCTTATCAGCATGGCTGTAACGGATCGTGCAGCCACGTCTCGATCCCTGAGTCAACACATGGGGACGTTTGCAAGACAACAACCATCTGCACGAACAGTTCGACAACGTTTGCAGCAGCATGGACTATCAGCTCTGAGACCATGACTGTGGTTACCCTCGACGCTGCATCACAGACAGGAGCGCCTGCGATGGTGTACTCGACGACGAACCTGTGTGCACGAATGGCAACACGTCATCTTTGCGGGTGAATCCTGGTTCTGTTTACAGCGTCATGATGGTCGCATCCGTGTTTGGCGACATCGCGGCGAATGCATATTGGAAGCGTGTTTCGTCATCGCCATACTGGCGTTATCACCCGGGGTGATGGTATGAGGTGCCATTGGTTACACGTTTCGGTCACCTCTTGTTCGCATTGACGGCACTTTGAAGAGTGGACGTTAGATTTCAGATGTGTTACGACCCGTGGCTCTACCCTTCATTCGATCCCTGCCAAACCCTACATATCAGCAGAATAATGCACCACCGCATGTTGCATGTTGCGTACGTGGCTTTATGGATACAGAAAATGTTCGACTGCTGCCCTGGCCAGCACATTCTCCAGATCTCTCACCAATTGAAAACGTCTGGTCAATGGTGGCCGAGTAACTGGCTCGTTACAATACGCCAGTCACTACTCTTGATGAACTGTGGTATCGTGTTGAAGCTGCATGGGCAGCTGTACCTGTCACGCCGTTCAAGCTCTGTTTGATTCAATGCCCAGGCGTATCAGCGCCGTTATTGCGGCCAGAGGTGGTTGTTCTGGGCACTGCTTTCTCAGGATCTATGCACCTAATTTGCGTGAAAATGTAGTTACATGTCAGTTCTAGTATAATATATTTGTCGAAAGTATACCCGTTTATCATCAGCATTTCTTCTTGGTGTAGCAATTTTAATGGTCGGTATTGTAATTCCGTCGACGTATCTCTGGAAGTCGGTTGGAGAAGGACCAGCAGTGCAGTCGGGACGCAGCAGCACTGAAGTTCAGTCGGGCATGGAGCAGCAGTCGGGCACCGAGTTGGCAGTCAGTAGCAGGCGGGTCCGCACGGTGCAAGTATGCGCCTCGTCGTCGGATGGCCACATGTGGACTGCTGTGCACTGACACCAGTATCAGTCGCAGAAGAATTTGCAACTGGCAGCCAGAAACAGTCGTGTCTTTATGGTGCTAGTATACGCAGGGACCGCTGTCGGCGAAGGTGGACTGCCGTTGGTCGTTCGATCGGCCGGTGGTCTCAGTCGACGACGTCTTGGATCCTCAGGACGAACACCATTTTCCAAGTTGGGATGTGGTGGGACCTTGTTGGTTTGTTGGAACTGAGTAGCAACGCACTCTCCACAGCGCAAAGCCAGGCCGGGGCTTTTGGCGGCGGGCGAACGCTGCTGCATTTGGAGGCGCTAGCTGTGTGAGCGACTTTTCGCTTTCTTCGGAAGCAGGATCCTCAAGTTTTTAAGTAGTTACCTGTTCTTAAAACTCGACTTTTAGATTTGTTCGTTATTTGTGGGTTGTTGTTTTCTCAGCCGATAACCGGTGTGATAAAAATTGGTGGGTTTGTTGCCTAGAATCTGCAGCCTCCCGTAGTTATTTGTCGGTTGTGACGTGTGTTTTTGGTATTCTTTTAAACTTGTCATGCCTTGATCTTGACGAGACCAAGTTTGAAGGTATTGGTATCTTGGCTTACTCTTCATGGGCAGATATTTTCAATTATCTGTGTTGGATCTGACCGTTGGAAATCGGTCAGATTGTCTGTCGGTGGTGAACCGTCCCTAGGTCGCGTTGCCTCCCGATTAAGAGGTTGTCGGTCTGGCTGCCTGTCTCTCCTAAACGTGTGTTAGTGTTACTTCCCAGGCCGAGGCTCGGAACCTTCTGAGCGCCGCTCCTTGTATTCTACATAGTGATTTCCTTTTGGTCTTAAGTAATCTGTGTGGCCATCAGCCGGGTTTTAGTTAATATAATTGTAAGCATTGTTCTCTTTAGGCTCTAAGCCATGAAATTGTTTTGATATGGTGTGTGGCTTTCAGCTGAGCGTTAATCTCTCTTAAATTAAAAATTCTAAATTTTGTCTTGCCCTTAAGTCCTAAGATTCTTTAGTATGAGTCCTTCAGCCGAGTTTATATGAAATTTTGTAAGGTAAGGCCCTCTGCCAGTTAAACTGAAATCCCTTTTTCCTAGGCTTTAAGCCGTTGAATTGTTTGGTTGATATGCGGCCTTCAGCCGGGTTCAGCCTATTTAGAATTAAGATTGAAAATCTTTGTTTTGGCCTTAAGGCATAACACTGTTCTTGCCTAATGTGTGGCCTTCAGCCTATTTTTATTGAAGTAAAAAAAATTTTTTTTAAAGAACTCCAAGAAGAACTTTACCTCAATTCCTTGCTTAGGCCTTGGGCCCTGGATTTTCATATGTGGCTTTCAGCCGATTTAAATCAAACCAAAGGATCTCTTCGTTAAAAACTTGAGAGATTTTAATTCTTGCTTATGTTATTGTGTGTTTTAACTAATAAAATTTATATGTTGAGTGTAACTGACAGCAACTTATTTTGGCCCCTTTCCACAAATGTAACCTCAACCGCTCTGTCCTGCTAGCCCAGCGGTTTCAGCTGTGTCCACAAATTTTGTTTAAAATTATACAGGAGGAAAAATATGTGTAGGAGGGACAATTTGTCTAATATTTAAATACTTTGATATCGAAGTTAAAATTGACTGCGGGAAAGAAAACCAAACCCCAAACGTTCATAGCACAGTACTGCCTTTTCTTCTCGCTGTTAGTTTCAACAGACTAACGCTACAGTTTTGCTTAAAAATGTTTAGTCTATGACAGTCTGCAAGTTTGTTATTTTACAATACAGCACAGTATTTTTACTCTCTCTGTCGGTCTTAACAGAATACCTGTGGTGCATAGAATAAGAAACGTATAGTGTATGACTTTATTAGCAGAGCATTGCATTTTTTTCTCGCTGTCGGTTTTAACGGAATTACTGTACCGAGTTGTTTAAAAATGTATTGTCTATGTCTGTCTACACAGTGTCTCAAACCTATTGCGTTCAATTGAAACAGGTAGTAATGGGTTCACTTACTTGCTTACTTACTCACTGGTAATACCAGACTCAATAGTCCATTACAGCAGCAACCTATTTTCGCCATCCCTGTCTTGGCCTATTTCCTTCCATTCTCTTTCAATACCTAGGCTCCTCAAATCAGCCTTCACATTGTCCTCCCATCTACTCCTCGGTCTCCCCACAGGGCGTTTTCCCTCTAGGTGCCCTACCAGTACTTTGCGCGCTGCCTTGCCCTCTTCCATTCGAGCCACGTGACCCTCCCATCGCAGCCTACGTTATTTAATAATACTGATTATGTCAGGGCTTGAATAGAGTTCGTGAACCTCTTCGTTATGCAGTTTTCGCCACTCTCCGCTAATATCATCCACTTTTGCTCCGAAAAGTTTGCTCAAAATTTTGTTTTCATATACTCGAAGCGGCTTTTCATTTTGCACAATGAGAAAGCAAGTCTCACCCCCGTAGCGCATAACTGGTAGAATAATAGTTTTGTATATTCTAATCTTTAAATTCCTAGACAATATCCTTGATGAAAGTAATCTATTCAGTAAGAAGTAGCACGCATTTCCCGCACGTAATTTCTTCTTTAGTTCGGATTCAATCTCATTTCTCGAAGTGATGTCCACGCCTAGATACTTAAATGTGTTCACTTTTTCTAACTGCATGTCTCCAACTCTTAACATGTCCTGATCTACTGATGTTGGCATTCTAGTAGTAATCAGGTATTCAGTTTTGTCTTCACTTACTCTTAGACAATCGATTAAATTTAGATAGGGAACCAAAGGTCGAAAATGCATATTTCTAGTGTTATGGACACATGCAGTGTACACCGCACAACAACAACACTTTAACAACACGTACCTCCCTCATTGGATTGGAAGGGGATTTCCTGTTCCATGGCCAGAGTGATCCCCGGATGTCACTCCTAAATACGCTGGTGTACGTAACACCAGTAAAAACAGATGAAAACCTGCTTGCTGGATTCGGAACTGTCTGTCTACTGGTACAACAGACACCACGGATCTTTGATACAGTGTGGCAGAACTTCAGGAGCCGTTGCCATGCTTACATTGAGACTACCGGTCGTCGCTCTGAACAATTAATATTTGGTACTTGGTTGTTATGTTCTGTAGGCTGTGTTCGTCCATAACACAATAAAAACATTTCCGAACATTGGTTCCACATCTCAATAGTACAATAATCGGTTGTGGACCCACTATTACTTGTTTGAGTTTCACGCAAAAGGTCTGACACATGAGCGTCCAAATTTCATTAGAGTGTCGTATGAAAATTTGAGGAAAATTGGCACAAGAACTTTTCAAGATTTATGTTAACAACCATGTTACATATACATTTATACGCATAAAATATTTCAAAATGATGGAATAATGGGTAAAGGAATGAGGTAAATCGGTCAAGAGCTCTAGATATGTTTGCTAAAATTGTTTCCCCCTTTGTATAATTTATACATATTTATATGTCATATATATACAAAAAATGTTTATGTTCGTCCATACCCTTATTAGAGTACCGTGTAAAAATTTGAAATAAATTGTTCCAGGATTTTTGCTACCACGACTTCTCTGTATATAAGAGGGTTAATTTTTTACTTGTTTTAACTTTTTTGTTTCAGCTGTTAGAGTTTGTCTTACAGTCGTCGATGATCAGATAAAATTAGAAATCAGTTTTAAAAATAAACTAGTAATACACTATTGGAGATTCTGCGACATACCTCGGTAGCCCCAAAAAATTATTTTTGATGTGATAGGATGTACAGAATCAAATGTGGGTCCTGTGAATGTTGCTGCATCAGCCAAATGGGAAAGGAATTCAAAATGCGATTCAGCGAGCATGGATACGGTAGTGTCGGTAGTGCCCTTGGATACCACTTAAGGGAACAAAATTTCCCATTACCTACTGCTGAAAATTTCTTATCAGTTTTGAACAAGAAAAATGTTAATAATATGGAAGCTTCCGAAAAAATAGAAATTTACGTCAATAACTGGTCGAACCAAACCCTCTTCTTTAACGAGCAGACGACGAGCAACCGTAACTAGTTTTTTAGCACTTTCAATCAACTATTCTTCCATCAAACTCAAATATAATAATAAATATTCCGTTCCTGCGTACCCTATTACCTGAGTAACTGACAACCTGTCATTTAGAAATTTTAACAACAGCTAATTTTACACCTATTTTGTACTTGGTTGGATGAGTGATTATTCATGAGTATTTGTTTTGTTGTGTGACTGAACTTCTATCTGATCATTTGTGCAATTTTAACATTATTAATGTTGTACATGCTTGCAGTTGGTCGTATGAGTAACGACCCTAGAGAATTTCCTTGTAATAAAATTTAAAATATGTTTCTGTGCTAAGTTACATAGTCAATTTGCACTGTAAGAGATTTCTGTTGCTCACATCTTGACACTTTTATGAGTGTATACCAAGGGAGAACCCTGTAAAGGTTTTAATCTGCTGGTTTTATGACAACAAATGAATTGGATTTTTTGCCGTGGCTGGGCAAGTAATGTTTAAATGTCTTAAATACTAAGTCGCACTTTTGCCAAATGTTTCTTAAACACTGAAATATAATACTTACACTGGCCATGAGTCTGTGTAGCGTTCCTTAAACATGCATCAACACTGTTACGCCACCTAGTTTGATCGACGCTTCCTCCAAGTCCACACGGTGCCGTTGACCATTTCTTGTATGGTACTTGAACAATTAGAATCTAAGGTCATGGACGATCATCGACTGAAAATGGTTAAGTTCGAATATTTGGAGACCATTTGAAGCCATTCATGGACCGCAAAAAACAAAAAAACAAAAAAAATGGCTCTGAGCACAATGGGACTTAACTTCTGAGGTCAACAGTCCCCTAGAACTTAGAACTATTTAAACCTAACTAACCTAAGGACATCACACACTTCCATGCCCGAGGCAGGATTCGAACCTGCGACCGTAGCGGTCGCGCGGTTGCAGACTGTAGTGCCTAGAACCGCTCGGCCACCCCGGCCGACCTCATGGACTGCATGTTCCCAAACATTGATGGAACTTTTATGGATGACAATGCCCCATTCCACCGAGCCACACTGTTTGCAATTAGTTTCGAGAACATTCTGGACAATTTGAGCGAATCATGTGGCCAACAAGATCGCCCTATCGACCGACATGAATCCCATCGAACATTTACGGAACATAATCGAGGAGTCAATTTGTGCACAAAATCCTGCAGTATCAACGCTTTCGCAATTGTGATCAGCTGTAGAGGCTGCATGGCTCAGTATTTTTGCGGGGTACTTACAGCGACTTTTTAAATACATGCCACGGCGAGTGGCTACGCTACGTCGAGAAAAAAAGTCCAACACGATATTATGAAGTACCACGACTTGTTCCCTCAGTGTATCAGATATTAATGTTTCATGAGTGTCACAAAAAGTTCCATGTTTATGCCCCACGACGCAGAGGAGCCTTCGTCCATAACAGGAAAATAGGATTCATTATTGTCAATATTCTGTTCACGAACTTGACTGAATGTATAGTGAAGACTTATTGTTTCCCTCATGAACCCCCCGCTACAAAACAAAGACATGGTATCCTGGACAGATCGTACGTGATAATTGATACTTCAGTGGAGTCTGACAGTTCATATGCACATTGTCGTAGCCGGGCTCGACCGCTTGACCTCCAGGAGACCAAATTTTCCCGAATCAATTCCTATTACTTGAAGCACTTGTTCACCTACAGATATAGCCTTGTAGCTGTTTATGAACTCATAAGCAACTAATCCAGATGTTACTGAATGCAGTTGTTCCCTGTACACAAATGGAGTGTTGTTGTAGTCAGAAATGTATTGAAAATTAGTGAGCATTTTTTTTTTCATAAAAACGGTTTTCTGTTAAATTGTAACCATTTTGTGCACAAATTTTAAAAAAGTAAGAATAAATCGTCGTGGGTGAAGGGGGTGGGTGGGGGGTGGTGGTGGGGGAGGAAGTACGCTCACTTCTTACTGAAAATGGGAAGAGATCTGTTTCTTTTCTTATTACTACACCTCATGTTAGTATTTTATGAAGTTTCAAAACTTTCCTAAGTTTACTTGGGGTGTATGTGGGCGCTTGGAGGACATCTGCTTGATAGACAGCATATGAAGTAAATAGATGAGTAAAATATATGTCATAAAGACGGCTACCAACCGCTGGTTTAAAGAACTTTTTCTTTTTTCAACACATTTTACTTTCCCATGCAATTACTGGTTTCGAACTTCTGCAATACGGGATGAACTGTCACCATTTGTTGTTTGTTTTGTTTGCCATGGTGAGAGTGAACGTGCTGAAAAGTGGAATAGTTATTTCAATTAGTGGTTGGTACATGCTTTTGTAACATAGTTTATACTACAATCACGGAATTCCCACTATGTCAGGGTCAAAATAGCTGAGTAAAATGTAATCACAGTAATGAACTAAACATTCTTTTCAGAAATATATTTGGGTTTTGTCTAAAAACTTAGCTGTAAGTGCGTTTCTCTGGTACGACACGTAGTTTTCATGCGGAAACCGTTGAGAAAAGGTATTTCGTCTGGATAAACTGAATGATTCATGGTGGGAATTACGAGCAAACACTGTACGAACTGATGACAGTGGAAAAAGTAGTTGTTACCGTAATGGCAGCTAAATGATTGTAGGGAGTAAGAGTTTGCATACGTGAACACAGCAAGTTCTTTGCTAGGTTCCAGGAGAAAAGGAGAGATTGCTCCAGCGAACTAATTGAAGATGTGGAGATCAAACCAGAAACCATTCTGGAGAAACATCGATGCATATTGCTAGAGACGCAATATTTGTAGAAATTTGTGGGTGGTATTTTGTGTCTTTATTTACTTTTTTTTATTGATTTGAATCTGGCTGCTAGTGACTGGACCTGTAACATACACATAAATCGAACAATTCTGCTTAATTTTGTTATCCACCTATGACACCTTCTCTATTCTCCAATTTTTCTAAGACTCTGAACTGTCCGTATGGGTGCCGAAGAAAAAATATGATTCTTCCTTTTGCGTTAAAAGTTGTCAATCGACCATATAAAGATATAAGAAAGTTTCTCCGACAAACAACAAGTGCTACGACCCTAGACGCTACTTTCGAAATACCGCTGGAGCAATTCCTACGCTCTGATCAATTATTCATAGCGGAAGCGCTTGATCAGATCACCACTTGACAAGGAGAGCACCAGACATCTTAATCATTGATTTTAATTAGCCTTCGGAATGTTGTTGAGTGACTTGTACTGAGGACCTGCCTAGCGGGTTTTCGTGCGACGGCCCGATGTTTCCTAAAATGTCGGTGTTGCAATTTTATGAGCGCCTCCTGCACCCTGAACGTTAGTCATATTTCGACAAAGGTCACTTCACACAGAGACTCCTTCCACGGCTAACACGCTGGCGGTATGGATAAGCCCACCCAGTGATGTTTATTTCACAAGCAGATTAAAATTTTCACGAAAAAATTTAGAATGCTCTCAACTTGCTAAAGATCAACAGAGAACTCGCTTCGAAGGCAGATTTCGTAAGAATACAGTCCCTAATTCTGCATGAATTTAGTACATCTGGAATGATCAAATACGCTTGGTTCGCATCGGAATTGATCGATGAAAGAACGATCATTTATGATGTAAAACAGCTTTGTTTTCCGGAAAAATCCGTGTGCCGGCAACGTGGAGCTTTTATTAACAGTGCGTAGTATTATTCGAATTTGTGTTTCGGTTGCTTCTACAACTAATACAATCCGGAATTCTGTTGTAGCTCAGCAAACGATGCAAGCGATACAAAGTAAGACGATTCTGTAATCTGCAACGAAAGCTATACACATTTCAAGCAAGTGAGCTGTAATGATTCGTTTATTAATGAAATTACTACTGATAAAATGCCTACTTTACAGTAATGTTGCGTGTCTTACACTATTTAATGATATTATCTACAATGAAACTGAAATGGATGTGCACAGGGAAGCTTTGAATCCTTATCACCAACGTAGTAGCAATGAACTTTAACTACTGTGCTACGCTCAGTTGGTAGAAGCGTGACGAACATGAAACGAATAGGAGGTACGCATAAGACTTGAACATGAGTCTTCTCCCAAACTAAGGGCCTCGCATGAAAAGCCGCTAGCCAAGCGCGTAGTACAGGTCTTTTACAACATAGCTAAGACTAATGAAAATTTGCTATGGTTCAGGTGTAAGATGCGTGAGATGCTCTGTTCTCCGTATGATCTCTGTCGTAAGCTACAATTCAGATGAACTCTACATCCGCCAAATGTTGCTAATGTTTGATTGCGCATCAGCCCCAAAAGAGCACGTAGTTGAATTGAGATGTTACTAACATTCCTTGGAACTCCCGTAACGAACGTAATTTCATGTTTCACAAGAGGCGTAGAAACTCCTATTCCTTGTGTCTAGATTCTCTGGGTGCAGAATTCTAAACTTTGACCTGCTAGAGAGCAATAATTGAAAGTAACAACAATATTTTCACCACTATCTCATTTTTCTGATGTTAATTACGATTATGTAGACAACTGAAAAGATTTGTAACTATTTGAAGAGAACGAGAAGCTAATGGTATCTTGTAAACAGCACATGCAGCTGAACTAATTTTCCCGTTGTACGTGAGGCGATGGACACCGTCTAACGTCGTCGACTACTAATCAAGGTAGGAACAATATTTAATACTAATTAAACTCCGTACTTTCTGCAGGACAGCAAGTACACAAAGGAACTAGAGAAACATCGTCTGTTCCCAAGGAAACGTAATAGGATTTGTAAGGTTTACCTAAATAATGTATCAGAATCAGCACCGCTATCAGACGATACACTGTTGATACCTTATTCCGATGGAAAGTATCTTCGTTGGAGGGTCATAGGAAATTGCAGGAAGACTTAGAGAAAATTTTATTTTGCGAAATGAGTTGCGATTCACCTCAAACGTGGATAAAGTCTCCATGAAAGTAGTTGTAAAGTTTTAATTGGCATCCGGAAATGTTCCACTTGCAATCATGAAACATGCAGACGGTGTTAACCCGTGTCTAAGAAGGAAGTATCAAATTGTCTAGAGAAACTCATAAGAAACTTAACAACGAAATAAATAGGAAGTGCAGGGAAGCTGATGTGAATTGTAGGTTTGAAAAATGTGAAAAAATCGAAGACGAAATGACTGTCGAAAAGACTAAGTGTATAGAAACATTAAAACAACTATAGGGAAAATTAAAAGCAAGGGGTGTAATATTAATAGTGCAATGGGAATTCCAATAATGAATGCAGATGAGAGGGCAGATGCATGGCAACAGTACACTGAAGACCTCTATGAGGGGAACGACTTGTCTGATAACGTGATGGAAGAAGTCCATAAGGAAGAGGCAGGCGATGAAGTATTAGAATTAGAATTTAACAGAGCTTTAGACGACTTAAGATCAAACAAAGCAGACGTGATAGACAACATTCCATCGGAATTTCTAAATTCATTGGGGAACCAATAACTAAACTACTATTCACGTTGATGTGTAGAATGTATGAGACTGGCGATATACGAACAGACTTTCCGAAAAAACATTATCCACACAATTCCCAACATTGCAGGAGACAACAAGTGCGAGAATTATACCACACTCAGCTTAACAGTTCACGCATCCAAGTTACTGACGAGAATAATATACAGATTAATGGAAAAGGAAGCTGAGGATGTGTTAGATGACGATCAATTTGGCTCTAGGAAAGGTAAAGGCGCCAGAGAGGCAATTCTGACGCTGCGGGTGACAATGGAAGCAAGTCTACAGAAAAATCAAGACACGTTCATAAGATTTGTCGACTGGGAACAAGCGTTCGACAATGCAAAATGGTGCAAGATGTTCGAAATTCTGAAATAAACAGGGTTAAGCTATAGGGAATGGTAGATAATAAAAACTTTGTACAAAAACGTAGAGGGAACAGTAATACTCGAGAATCAAGAACGAAGTGCTGTGATTATAATGGACGTGGATGTAGTTTCTCGCTCCTACTGTCCAGTCTATACATCGAAGAAGGATTGTGGGAAATAAACGGAAGTTTCAAGAGCGGGAAGGTGAAAGAATATCGGTGATAGCATACATTGATGACACTGTTATTCTCATTGAAAGTGAGGAAGAGTTACAGGAGCTAATGAGCCTTTCAATGCATCTGAAAGGAGAAGTTTACAGTCAGTTGAACGACCAATTTTGATTTGCGACATGAAAACACAGGCTTCTAAAGCAAAAGCCAGTAACAAACTGAAGATAGCAACGTGAACAATGGAGAGATTTGTGTTGGGAATGTTAAAGCTGTCTGCGAGGTGCCGCTCATATCAGTGTCAATGGTTCAAATGGCTCTGAGCACTATGGGACTAATCAGTTATGGTCATCAGTCCCCTAGAACTTAGAACTACTTAAACCTAACTAAGGACAACACACACACCCATACCCGAGGCAGAATTCAAACCTGCGACCGTAGCAGTCGCGCGGTTCCGAACTGAGCGCCTAGAACCGTTCGGCCATATCAGTGTCGCTGCGGTGCTGCTCACCAATTCCCATCAGGCACGCTGCCTAAGAAAGATAATTATTGAAATGATTACAGAGAAGTGTTGCAAAACAATCGCTAACTAAAGAAGATCAGTACTCTAAAGTTAAGTGTACAGTGCTATTCTATAGTAGTTCTGTCAGCGACTAATCCCAATTTCACAACTCATTCTCTATCCCAGTTGTAAACACTGTCAAAGAACGTCTGATACTTTTTAGCTTGAACAATGGTATGGCTGAAGCTGCAGCGGCTACTGAGTTGGACGTACTCGAAAACATTCACTGCTGCATAACTCTGTCCAGTTCTTCAATAGGAAACACACACTAGCCTAGCCGCGGGGCACGTCTTATATAACAGGTGTGGGTGACACTGTAGCTCCTTATTTTTGACTGCAGGCAAGGAGTGATACGATATCTTCGACCTATTGGCTAGTAGTCTGGAGTGATGTGAGAGCTCCATATTATTGGCTGCATGTCACGAAAGACGTGCAGTGTGATTTCTCAGCGTTGGCTATCCATGCAGAATGCCGCTGGAATACTGGCGTAAAAGCTTCGGCTGGTGTTTATGAACTCCAGGTTTGATTGAAGTGTAGTCTATGCGATAGGAATTGCGGCTTGGCGTCGCACAAGGGAATTACGAGAAACTACAGGAAAGTAAACAAATCCAGTAGAGAAAAAGCTGTAGTGAAAGGCTCTAATGGAAATGAAAGCCGACGTAACATGTGTTTCAAGTTCAGAAAAGAGGTGCTTTATTGGATTCGATGGAACGAAAAACAATGTCGGCGTCGACCCAATGTGGTATTAGTAGTTGACATTAGAAAACATGCTAGAGCAACTTAAAGCTGTCGAGAGGCTGAAGAGGCTGGCATGTATCTATTGTTGATGACAATAAAAATAGAAAATACACTTGCCTTTTGTCGACCGCTGTTTCTGCTATCTCAAACAGATCTCATCCGATCAAATGGCATTTTTACGTTGCTTCATAGTTCACTGATGGGTGGTGTTGGAATTCCAGCTCGTCCTAGAATTCCATCCCTTTCGGGCTCCCTTTGTGTTGTTTTGGTGCTGACATTATTTGTCAGTGTTATATTCAGTTCTAGAGTGGCTTTTTCAGCTGTCGTCCTCTTATTTCCCGTCACAGTCCTCTTCCACTACCAGAACTCAACAAATACAGTGTGACAATTACTGAAAATGGGAATTAGTATGTTCTTTGTTGTTGTCAGGCATTCTCGTCAACCATTTGCACATGAAAATGTTGGCGCGCCTGAGGGTATAGTGCTTGTGACGCCTTACTATGCGAGCAATAACAGCCCACATGCGGCCCAAAGGAACACCTAGCGTTCGTGATGACAGTGTTGGAAATGTGGATCATCCAAGCTGGGTGGAAACGCCTAAAAACATAGGAAGGCACACGCTGTGTTTCAGACAAGCCCCAGGAAATCGATGAGATGAGCTTGCACAACAGGTGGTAATTAACCGGGTGACACCGCGACAAATTTTCATCGAAGTCCTGCATCTTTTGCATTAAGCCCCAGGGCCATGCAACGGGGGCTATGTTTCGCTGTTGTCCACAGAATTGACAGACACGATGTAACAACAAAAACTGTATATATAATAATTTTTTTCTTCTAATTTTCGATAAATTAGTGTAATCGATGTTCTGATGTCATTTCTTTTTCTTTTCATGCCATGATGTTAAAGGAACTGTAACCAATTTTCGATGTGAATATTAATGTTTATGTCAAATTGCAAGCAATATTATAACAAAATGGAAATGTAAGGAATGTTGAAACTGTTGTAAGATGTTAAAGTTGTATTTATGCGCCTGGTCCATACGTAGGCAATGTATTAGGATATGTGGAATGCAAAACCTTTGGTGAATACCCTGTCTGTAGGGGAGCGGTAAAAGGTGGATGGCAGGCGAGCGCGGAAAAATGCACACGGGCGCGGTACGGCATAACGGGCTCAGCAGTAGTAGTCGGAGTTGGGCATCGGTCTGAGAAACACGCTCTAGATCGAGGAGGCTCTCCTGGAAAACGTGATTTCATTGAGCTTCGGATGTGCCGTTTCCGACGACTATACAGCATGGCTATACTCCATAGGCACTAAATGGAAAAGTATTGCGACGCTAAGAAGAAGCAAAGTGCCGATACATCAAGAGCCATAGCTGTGATTGTATGTGTGCTGTGCGCCTCGCCATCTCGCCGCCAGCCAACCGCCGCATCGATACGAACAGGTTGAAACTTTTAGTACTGTATTCGTGTGGACCAGTGTCACTTTTGTTCCTGACTGTTCAATAACAACTTAACTTTTACCAGAACTATCCTATCATTTAATTATCTTCATTACTAACCTAGACAGGGTCCTTTCCACATGTTGTGCAATCCGAGTGTCCCGAGATGAAGATATAAAGTTTATGTTAATAATAATTACCTGCAGACCTATCTATGTTAGAAAATTGTTTAACGAACTTTGTTGTTAAAGAATATATAAGCAAAGAACAAAGGTCTGACAAAGTTGGAAGATAATTTTGAAATTGGTTTAGTAATGAAGTTTAATTAATTTGAAACAAAAATAATGGTAATTAAATGAGCAGGAAATAAGACAAAAAGAGTAGTAAATCATATATTGGAAATCTTGAGTGCTTCATGATCTCAATAATTAAAATTTCAGTACAGTGATCATAACAGTTTCAGGGTCCCCCACCCTTTTTTCTTTTCTATTCATCTAAATTCTGAAGTGTACTGAACTGATTTGACCAGCAAAGTTAAAGTCAATATAAAACCAAAATTTATTAGTGTTTTACCTTTTTCAAAATTGACATTGTATGTGTGTTTCGAAAGTGCTATTTCTAGGGTAACCTATGCCCGATTTTAATTAGATCAATTTACAGTACGAAGTTTGTAGTAAACATTATAGTGTATTGTTGTGTATTTATGGCTTGTTCACATGAGTGAAATCAATAGTTCAGTAGATTTTCGGGTTCTAAAATTTACCATATTATGCAGTGTCATTACGTGTTGTTTTGTATGAACGTTCATCAACTTGTACTGGGAAGAAACTCAGTTAATGCCTAATTAGGCTGGCGACCGTATTATTAATAATTTGGTAGCATCTGCGGTGTCGTTTCTTGTCCGTCCTAACGTGTAGTTGCACTTCAGACTTGCTTGACGTATCATTGTTGTTACTGAGTGGGTGAAAGTCTGATTTTGCCTCCATTCAGGTACACGCGGTCAACATATATACCAAAATCCTTTCTTATAAGGTGAAGCCCGTCAACTTACCATAGTACAGGCTTTAATAAGTATCGTGCGCGATAGCGTAGTGCTACAAGTGGCTTCCCGGTGACAGGACATCCAGTTGTTGTCGGTCACAAATTAATGTGAATACCGAAAAGTGGATGTTCAGTGGCACGAATTGTAATAATATTCAGTAAAGTAAATAGCAGTGAACGTCAAGTACGGCAATGAGGCGTAATTTTCGTTCAGTATGGACAAGAACCTAGAAACAGTAGAAGTGCCGAGCGTAATGGAAAACGCGGCTGGCAATAACAGGAGTGTACGCGGCCAGATAACAGATGGCGTTAGCGGAAGACAATTGGCGTACATACAATATCACGAACATGTTAACGAACAGATTGAAATGTCTAGATTGCCTCGAACACAGCAAGGAATAAAACAGGAAGTAGAGGGTGACTTTGTAGATTATAGTGGGTACGTGAACGAATCCACTGACATGTTTGATTCTCCACGGGTAAAGAAAGAACCGAAAGAAACTTTTGAAGTAGGATCGGAACACACCGATTCCGTAGAACAAAACAGTGTGAAAATTTTAAGCATGAACGATCTATTTGAACAATTAACCAAACAAATTGCAGGACAGAGTGAGCAGCTCAAAACACAGAATGAGCAGCTTCAAAGACAAGTCAGTAATCAGGTCAGTCAGCTCAAAACACACGTTGCCGAGCAGCTCAAAACACAGAGCCATCAGCTCAAAACACAGAATGATCAGCTTAAAATACAGGTAGAAGAACAGGGAATTAAAATTAGTAAACAAATAGAACAGGTAGAACAAAAA